>NC_080576.1:89211049-91611049 GCF_029962835.1 Magnolia sinica
CCCTCCTGCCCACCTCCACACATTTAGGAATGCCAAGGGACTGAGCCAGATGATCTGGCTTTCAGATTAGGCCTGACAAGAGTCAAGAGTGAGCTTGGTTAATGAGAACATAGTTTGGGATCAGGCCTGATCATGAAATCAACCCAATCTGCCCAGTATAGGTCCCATAAATATGAAAGCATGCGATTTTGTTACTGAATAGTCAGGTCAAAAAATCACCATTGATGTCTGAGGATATGTTAATGAGCCAAAGAGCTGGTCTAGTTTCAATAACCATGATGGTGGGGCCACACATGGCTAATTAGGTTTATTAATTTAGGACGCTTCCACATGGTTTCGGTGCCATGACAACCAGGCATGTTGCCTAGCTAGCTACTGTGGCTCATATGATGTATGCATGAGATCCAGCCCGCCCGACTGGCACAACCCTACATGATGTGTACCCAGTACAAAAAGTATGCCAATCCGCTAATCAGGTGGGCCACACCCATGGTGCAGGTGTTGATTGATCATATGGAAATCAATCTCAAGGTTGGTTTGTACATGTATTCTCGCCTGAGTGCATTTTCATGTCTGACGGTAATGATGGGAAGGGAAACTTGGTTCCATTGCAAATGACATGTCAGGAGGTGCGCCCACAGCCTGTTGGTATATATCAATAGAAAGAAACATTCAAGAGAGATTCATAGCCCCAGTCTTAAAATATTTGATAATCAAAAGGTATTTTCCATGAAAATTTGCTATATACAGTTAATGAAAAAAACGATAGCATTGAATGGTGTAAGAGGTGGGATGGGGGCATTTGCCACCATAGAGAATTAGCAAGACCATTTGCTCATGTGTATGAGGACAGAGAAACGGTGAGTATTGCCATGTGTTTCAAGAATGGTTTTGAATTTCCTGTACTCACCACTATCATGAGTTTGAATATTTTTTATTATGCACTCAAAGATATTCTCAATATTCAATTTAAATATTTAAAAAATACTATATAAATCTACTAACATCATCAATGAGATGTATCTTATAATGAAACCTTGAATAGATGACAAGGGAGTATGTCTGTCCCCACATCAGAAAATGTTAATTACAAAGGTCAATTGGCTACAAATATACATATTATAAAGAGAAAGTTTTAAGTCTTTTGCCCATCTGACAGGAAGAACAAGAGTATGCAAATTTATTAATGGAGATTGCAAGTGAAAAGCAAGAAACAGCCACATGATGAACTGTAAACATTGTTGGATGATGGGTTGCCTCCAGATGATATAAATTGCCTTTGCTGGAGCTACTCAGATGAAATCTCTTGTATCTCTGGTCCTTCATAAAGAAAGCAGTTGGATTAAACTCAAAAGTGAAACAAACACCAAGTTATAACTATTGTACCAAACACCAAATATCCATTTTCAGCAAAAAGAACGCCTCAAACCCAATTAATGGTAAATAAATAGGTTGTGCATCTACATATGATGTGTATCATGGCATGTGTATGGCATGAAAACTGTCCCGTAGGGTCACACCCCCACTGTGAAATAGGGTGCCTTAAAAGACAGAACAATCCAATCAATACGTGGGCCACACCATACAGAACAATGGACAACTGCCCAAAAACCTTCAAATTCATGTGGGGCCACTCGGTAGTTGGACTGGCCAGATATTTAATGGTGTCCTGTTATAATGGTGGGGTAATCCACAGGAGGATGGGTTATAATTGCAATCACCTCATTGGCATTTCCATCACCCATTCAAACTGTTCATCAGGGCTAGTGAAACTCTTCAAGGCTTCCTTGAAAAATTAGACCAATTGATGATTGATGTAGAACAAGTGAAATAACTTCATGGACAGCCATGATCAAAAGAAATCATGCAGGAAAGCTCGATCTAAGGCAAAAATAGCCTAAACCCAAACTGTAACTCCCGGTGGCTGCAACTTTACAAATTGATTATCGGATTCATGTATATAAAATGGTTGAAAAGCTATCGACCAGCCTTGGTTAAATGAGAACTGACAAATCAAATGGACTTAAAGAGAACACCCCAAACTTGGTATTTCCCCGGCTACATCAAATCCAATTCTATTAAATGAACACACTTGAGACTGTCCATCTATTTGGACCCATCAAAAAAAATTTGTTAGACAAACCAAGCCTAAATTTCCTCTCTTCTCCAAAATGTAGGCCATGAACCCTTTTTCTTCCACCATTGGTTTGGACTCTGCCATTTAAGTATTTCTAACCATTGAGTCCCAATCCTCTGCTTGCCACAAATAATAGTTTTCAGTTTGTTGCAATGTAATTGGGTACATCATAAAGCATATGCTGACAATGTCGGGGATGATCTGGACGATCCGGAAAAACAAGAAATGCTTGTCAGTGATAAGCATAGGATCCGGATTCATCAACCATAGTAAAAAAAATAAAATAAAAGAAATATCATCTGGCATGTTACCACAATGAGGATTTTGATAGGGTACTGTGGAACCCTACCACATTTACCATATAAGGGTGTTCCACCTCTAGATTGCATCTTAGATGATGATATGAACTGATCAAGTTCTGAAGTTCTGCTACAAGGGCCATTTAAAGAAAATTTGCTTTGGATGATTGTGAATGAAGAGAAAAATGATATATTGAAAAGTAAAATTTTTAACGAGTCATATTCAATTTAACATTCAAAGGTTAGATGATCAATGATGCATGAGCACAAGAAAGTAACATAGGTGTATATAGTAGTAGTAAGAATATGAACAGTTCAAATCAATCTAAAAAAGTATCATGACCATTGCCACTACCTATAAAAATACACCCATCAAAACTATTTCTATTAGTTTTATTATATGACTAAAAGCAAAACAGATGGGTGCACTTATCAAATCAGTGAGTGTATACAAAAATGGTGATTTCGTATACGTGTGGACATACAAAACATGTGTGGAATCTGTGATATTCATGGAGCATTTAAGATGAGGTGAATGTTTTGGAGATAAAAATGTTGTTAAAAGAGCATGTGAGCAGAAATTGAAAAAGAAAAAGGGAAAATACCTTCTTTTTCTTCTTCGGTGGTAGATGGAACTTCAGAGAGGATGGGACCACTATGTGTGTGTGAAATTAGCAAACCTCCTGACCACAGGACGTAGCATATGTCATCTTATTACAAGATTTGAGAATTTAAAAAAAAAAATTAAAAATTTTTAAGGGATTCATGAGAATAGGTAATTTGTGGCACACTTGCAACATGGCACACATGTGAGAGAGATTTACGCCATTCGTTAGGTGAGGCATCCCATGAGAGGTCATTGACCCCAAAATGTTGGGGTCGTCCCCTGCTCATGTCGTTCACCCATGTATGAGAAAAATGGGCGGTGCTCTATGGGCCCCGCGATGATGTATGTGTCCATTTTACCTGCTTATTTTAGGGTATGAGCCGGAAAAATGAGGCTGATTATGATAAATACAATTTTAGGCTTATTTTATTATCTAACTACCAAATCGGTGAAATTTACTAGCCAATTAAAATTAAATATAAATAAATTCAAATGATCCTATTTTAATAAACAAGTGTTGTTGAATTAGAGGTTAACATTGTTGGACCAATCTGGTTTTTGGCTATAAAGACACTGGCTCCACAAGTTAGGTTAATTTTGAGTTATCAAATCACTCAATGACGAATATATTAGGGGATGCACTCCATGACAGAAAGTTCCTTTGATGAGAAGCTAAGTGGGGCCTACCATGTTGTTTGTGAGAAAAGTTCCTGTGATGAGAAGCTAAGTGGGGCCTACCATGTTAAGTAGGCCGCTTGACAGGAAAAAAGTGGGCAAGGAAATGCCTATGGTTAACCTTACTGAGGTCCACCGTGATGTTTATATGCCATCCAAACCATTTATAAGGTCATTCCTACTAGCCTGATCCACAATTTATGTGGTGCCATGAATGTTTCAATCATGGACACGCCACAGTTTCCTTTCTTGGAGCCCCATGAGTTTTGAATCTGCCTTGCTGTTGGGCTCGTCTCCTAACATGAACACTCCAAAGATAGTGACTGACTGGAAGAATCCGCCAATGAATAGGGCATTCGAGTCATTCCTATGCTTTTCTAAATTATTTATTTATTTATTTTTCTAAATGTGGAGCCCACCTGATAAGTTGCCTTACCTTCTTTTATTACGGTCACATATCCATACTATCATATGTACCATACACAAAGTGGGAGTACTTTGTGGGCATACCATTACAAAAGGAAATGTTAACAAAACAAGAAAGTTGATGAGGCAGAGCATTTAGAATTGGAATGTGGCAGCGCCATCTCTCTACTGCACATGGCTTATGGCCATGCATTAAAGAGACTGCCCATCTAGTACGACCCATCACAGATATATATATATATATATATATATATATATATATATATATATATATATATATATATATATATATATATATATAGGGAAAAGGTACTATGCGCTCAACCTCACGAGTCCGTCCCATGAGGTCAAGCTCTGTGGGCCCCACCGTGATGCGTTTCGAACATCTAACCCATCAGTCAGATGCACCATTCCATTGTAGGCCTAGGTCTAAAAAATCAAGTCAATCTGTGACTTGTGTGGGCCACACCACATACAGAAGTGGGGAAGGGCTGTGCACCATTAAAACATTCATAATCTGTTTTTTGGGCCCACCGAGATGTGGTTTGCAAATCCAGCCCATCCATTATGTGTGTCCCACTTGCACGAGGGTTCAGACCAAGTTTCAGCAGCATTCAAAACTCAGATGGGCCCCACCAAGTGCTTTTATATGTTTTAACGGTGTTTCACATGATTTTAGATGGTATGACCCACCTGAGTTTTGTATACGACTGATTTTTGGGATATCCCATAATTTAGAGGGTACCCATCAAATGCACAGTGTTGATGGTCGACACGCATCACAGTGGGGCCCACACAACTCGACCTCACGGTACGACCCATCACAGATCATACATATATATATAAGACAATGGGAGCCTAAATTTCCTCTCCCCTTCTCACTAAATGTGAGCCATTAACCATTTCCTTCCACACCAACCAGATGGTTAGGATCATTCAATTTGTGTAGTTCTAATCATTTTCCATCCACAACAGGGGCAATTTAAACGAATACATTGAATTGACATGTCACTCTTCTCACGTGTACTATGGAGAGGTCTCTGTATCCTATTCTGGTTCCACCAGCTCTGCCATATCAACGGCAGTAAAAGAAATGAAATATTGTTCAACTTGTTACTGCAGCAAGGATTTTGATAGGGTACTGTGGCCCCCTACTACAGTTACAATAGGGGGTTTTCCAGAAATGAATTCCATCTTAGAGATGGTACGAACTGATCAAGTTCCGATGATATGCTAAAGGGCCATTTGAAATTAAAGATTCAAAGGTTAGGATCATTAATGATGCATGATTACAAGAAAGCAGCATGTCCATGTGGTAGTTATAAGAACATGAACGGTTCACATCAATCTAAGAAATTACCTTGAGCATTCTAGGACCAATAAAAAATACATCCATAATGTCTATCTTCTACTAGTATTATTGAATGATTAAAAGCAGAAGGGATGGAGGTATTTATTGAATCAATGGGTGTATAAAAAATGGACACAAAAATGGTGACTCCCTACACATGTGGACATACAAAACATGTGAAGGATCTGTGATGTTCACTGAGCAGCTAAGAATAGGTGAATGTAGACATACATTAAAAACAACAAAACAAAACAAACAAACAAACAAAAAACATACCTTCTCCTTCTTCTAGGGCGGCATGCGCAACTTCAAATAGGATGGGAGCACTCCGTGCATGGAGCATACCTCCTGACCATGAGCATGTACGTAACATGATCTTATTATAAGATTTGAGAATTTAAATAAATAAATAAATAAATAAAAGATTGCGAGAGATTCACGAGAGGTCATTAAATGGGTAATTTGCAGCACACTTCTAATATGGCACAAATGTGAGAGATCTACGCTATTTCATTAGGTGAGGCACCTCGTGAGATGACACCGAACTAAAATATTGGGATTGTCCACTGCTCAAGTCAGTCACACATGTATGAGAAAAAAATGAATGGGGCAATTGCATACTGATACTGCTAGGAGTGACTAGCTACTGGATGATGCTCCATGGGCCCCACATAGCACTTGCAGCTTCAAAGAGAGAGGGACCACAGAGGTAGATAGAGGGAGATGGAAGAGAGGTTAGAAACGTCGTCAAAAGAATTTGGGGTTTTTTTAGCAATTAGGAATTTTGAAAATTATATCCATTTCAAGTAATTAGATTCTTGAGAATTCTAGTTTGTCAGTCTTGTAGCAACCTGACATTTGAATCCAATCCTTAATAATTTGAAAAGTAGGTTTTCAAAAGAATTATAAATGGCTTAAAATCAGGAATTGAATTATGGCCAAATTCTAAATTGCATTCAAAAGACATTGCTTTGAGAAAATCTTTAAATCATATGATGGCTTGAATTGGGTTGTATGCTAAGCACTTAACTTGTAAGTACACACAAGCTCACTATCTCTTATATAATAGTTGCTTGATTGGTAGATCATTTGTATTTTATGTGATTAGACTCATTTTGGCTTATAAGTCTTAATGTTAATTTGTCTTATTAGTCTTAATTAGTAAATTAGATGATTACGTAAAGAATTTAAAATGGTCCTAATCATCTCCCTCTAGGACTTAATCATAATTTTATATGTCTGCCTAACTTATACACATGCTGCAATAGATAATTCACACAATTTCGGTAAGTACGAAAACTCATATTTACATTTCTACTCAAGCCCATCAAAATGAGGAAAACGTAAAACCCTGGAACGAGAAGAGAGAGAGAGAGAGGTGAACCTACAATGGCCGGTACAGCCCACCTAAGCTTTAAATATGTTCGATCAGTGATCAGAAGCCCTGGTGTTGATCTCCAAGAAGAATGGACGGAGTAGATTGGATGATACACTGCTGTTGTAACGTCTCGAAAAAATTCGTACAAGGACCCGAGTACCACCTCATGCAGAAATCACCCAAGACCAAAACCTTTAGAAATTAGGTTAATATTAGTAAGTGCTAAACTAGAGTACTTGTAAAATTAGCACTAATCACTTTAAATATGATCTGCAAGACCCGAAACGTGTATAGTCATTGACGCTACATTACCCTGAAATTTAGAATCCATCCTTAAACCCGGTTGCTCTCAGGAGCACACCGAAACTCCATATCGGACCTGGACCGCACGTCGAAAGTCCGATAACCGCAAAACTATACAGCTATGACTGCATTACTGGACTTGACAACCCTCTCAGAAATCAAGTCTTAATTGTGTCTAGAAATGCACAACTTGAGCCCGGAGCAAAGTGTGTGAGAAACGTGAATATCTTTAGAAATAAAATTCAAATTTAAGTAAACTGAGTCATGTCACTTGTGGGCCAAATATAAGGATTCAGACCATCAGAATCTGACCCAAATACACCCTCGGATCAGGAAAAATTTTCCATACATGGCAATGTACTTATGGCCCTGATCGAGTGACGGTGACCGTTGAACTGAAACTGATCCACCACGGTCAATCTGTAAACCCGATCGGAGCGAAAACTCACCTTGACCTAGATCTAATGTCAGGGAGCTTAAGCCCGACCGCACGAAGAAAAGGGAGCTCCAGAAGTGCTCTGTTGGATCGGAACAGCCGATCTTTGGACATAACCTAAGTATACCATGGCCCTGGGGCCATTCCCATCAGTTCTGGGCCTATATAAGGGCCTTAAACCCTCTCTCTTATATTCCATACGAATTTTAAACCCTAAGAAAGAGAGGAGAGGAAAAGGAAAGGAAAGAGAGAGAGAGAGAGAGAGAGAGAGAGAGAGAGAGTTGGAGATTCATCCTGGGATTTGATCCCGTTGCTCCACACACTTAGCCACCCTATCTGTATCATAAATCCGGTGTTTCTGACAACATACTTGGGTAAGAAAACCTAACCCTAATCTGTTTTAGGGTTTCAGATAGTGTAAGTTATGAAATAGCTAACCTAATTCATGCTATAGGTTGTCAATCCGCCGTTGACAAAGACTAAGTGTCTAAAACGAATCCGTTACGTGTTTACCGGCGTAAGGTGTGGACTATAAACATATAGGTTATGGTTTTCAAGGCTTTCAATGTCGGTTAATGATTTATTACTGACGTGGGTGCTATTTCACATGCCAAATGCGATGTTTGTTTCGCGTTTCAGATATATATGAACTATATTGAGTTTAGTGTATTCCATGTATTTGTAGAAAGGATCGTATACGTATGGAATTTGAAAGTGTGTTTGCCATGATTAATTGTCGTGTGTTTATACTAGTTGTATGTGTAACAACTCCTTGGTGAAAGGATTTGCCCCAATACATGTTATGGCCAACATACGTAGTCTAAGTGTTTGTAAAAATGTCTGAATGAACTAGTAGTTAGTAAATTGTACTTTATATGATTGTTGAGATATGATTCTCAACTACCTTAATTATGTGTATGATTTTCTCCATGTATTTTATACTATAGTGCCTGTTTAGGTATGGAATGTATATGTGTGAATTCATGTTTAAGTTGTATTCCCTAATATGCTCAAATGATTGTATGAATTGAATTATTGATTCATTGCTGCTTCGATTTTCTTATATGATTATTTGTTAAAATTGAATGCGCTTGGGACTATGATATAGTCCAGGCAATCGGTAACAGGCCCTGATTTGGTGGCTGAGGTTATTTTCACCCCACAGGACGTGTTCGATGAGTCCGAGCCGTACTTCGGTTGTCGACAGTGGTTAGGCCACACGGAGTGCTCGTGCACTTCATGTCGATCAATTCGATGTGCGCTCGTACCAGTCGAGCTCGTCAAGTAACCCGATTGACCCGATGTATGTTCACCATGTATGGACGCTACTGCTTGAACCTAAGGTACCAACTTACCACTGAAAATCCCGTTAACCTTGGTACCTCGATCCGCTAAGACTCATGAGCCGGACATGGTGGTATGGGATACCGTGGTCGAGCTGTCGGCCTATGCTGGGGTGATGAGCCTCTCCGTAGTGTCCAGTGGCAACACAGCCTCGTGAGCCAAATATGGTGGTATGGGACACTGTATTCGAGTTGTCAGCCTACACTGATAAGGTGACGAGCCCTTTGTAGTGACCTCGAGCATACTTTAAGACTGCATAGAGGCGACGAGCCTTTACGTAGCAACAAGAGTACATACTAGGCCTGCACTGATAAGGTGATGAGTTCTTTGCAGTGACCTAGAACCGTAACATCGTATGAGATTTACTAAGACTGACGACCCTAAAATGGATCATCGTTTGGGAATTGATATAAGGGAGGTACTTTAGCTTCTCAATCCTGCTGTATAAAAAGGGTCTAATAAGAAACTCGGTAATCATGTTCATGTACCGCATTACGTGTGCGTTTGGCGTAGTAGGTCAAGCACTAAGGAAGTGTTTCATGCGCGATCGTGAGATGAAGTCGCTGAGGGAAAGTAGGCGAGGGCATGCATCATTATTTCATATCATTCTTGCATTAATCAGGGTATTTAGGGATGTTTGATTGTGCTGCTTTATCATTACTGCTTGACTGAATTGATAACATGTTAACTTTTGCTTTATAGCTCTACTAAGTTGATTACTCACTCGCACGTTATGGGACAGTGTTTTAAACACCAACCAGACCCTTTTGTAGTTTCAGGTGATGGCGCAGCCTGCAAGGGGGAGCTAGACTTTGAGGATGATGAGGAGGCATTCTCATTCATGCAGTATTCAGGTGGGTTTACGTAAACCGTTTTGAATCGACGGGGCTTCATGGCTGATACTTTGTAGTGGACCACCACATTTTGACATTTTTTATTTTGAAATAATACTTGTAACTATTCGACCTGGTAACATGATCATACTTGGGAGACTCACAATCATTTACATACTTTATATACTTATCACAGTCTTTTGCTTGCATAATGTAACTGTCTTCGGAGTATGATATGTTATTTTGGTATAATTTCATTCATGTTAAATGCACTAATACAGACAACATTTCATTATCCATGTTACATAAGTGATGCGTTGGAACTCGGGAGTTAGGCCGATGCTCGACCCCCGATTTTCAGGGCATTACAGCGATGCTTGGCCTTGACTTGCTAGCACGTGAGACAATGGGATACATAGTCTACCATGTAGGCCTTCATATTGTCCCACCAGTACGAACACTTCATCGCCAATTGGCGAAATTTACCGAAAACGATCACTAAAATCGGGTCTGTACACATTCGTGATCGCTTAAGACGACCCCGGATCACCCCTAGACCGTCAATCGACGGGTTTAGACCACGATTTACCTCATCCCAGCCTTCAACAATCGATAAATGCGAATGTACATCAGAAAGTACTCGAAATGACCCAAAACGACTCAAGAGGGAGTCGGGGGCCAAATGGGACACCTCCAGGGGGACCCAGGATGGGACCCACATGTTTTTAGGGTCCAGGGGGTAGGAGGACCTTGCCCCACTAGCGAGCCATCGCAAGTTTGTCCATTGTTTGGCGAGGGCCTCGCCGATTCCACGAGGCCTCGCCGCCTAGCGGGCTTGGCCGGGCGGGCCAGTTCGGGCCGACGCCTCTAGGGCATTGTGTGGCCCACTGATGCATGTTGGGCTGGTTTAAACCCCTCCCAATACTTCCCCTCTTCATAACCTACCCCTCCAAGCTCTCCTTTTTCTTCAAAAATTCTTGTTTCTCTCTCAAATCTCCCCTCCATTCACCCATTTCCTCATTTTCCTTCAATACACACACCCCTCCATCATTTTCCATCAAAACCCTCTCCTATCTCTCTCTTTTCCTTCGATTTGAGTGCACAAATCTCTCATTTGTGTCTCATATACCTCCAAGTCCAACAACCCATCCTATTCCCCACATATCATTCCACTCCAATGGCTCTATTCGAGCTTGTGACGGCCTTTTTCTCGATTTCCACCATTCTCTCTATCATGGGAAAGAAAAGGGCTCCTGTGGATGAAGTCGGGCCTAGTCGCCCTACTCGTTCAAGGAGGCCAAGAGGCGCCACTGCAAGTACAAGCGTCGATCGAGAGATAAGGACTAAATGGGAGCTTGATCCTAGGGCTCCCCTTGAAAGGATCCTTCTGACGGATATGTCTCATGGGAGATTTCATGGTCGCAGGGTCCTTTTTGAAGCTCATGTGGATGAGAGGCTCTTTGGGCAATATCTGGTGATGGACCGCCTGGTCGAGGCTGGGTGGGCTCCCGTATTCGAGGGTGAGTACCGCGCAAATGTGGGCACAGTCCGAGCCTTCTACGCCCACATTCGAGAGCCTACGCTGGAGCCCTTGCAGTTCAAGATCCCAGTGGGTAGAGATCGGGAGGCCACAATTGATGCTGGCTTGATAGCCCGACTCATGAGAATGCCGCTTGGCGAGACCCATGCAAGCGAGAAGAATTTGAGGAGTGCACGTGAAAGGGATCACCGCACGCGATTCCTTTGTGGACAACTGGCTCACTGGAATCCAAACAACAGCCTCCTAGCAACCAATATGACTGACGACTTCTGCCTCCTCCACCACATCTTCACGTACAACGTGTACCCCAGGTGGAGCAACCGCAGCGAGTGCACCCGTCTGATGGTAGATTTCCTGTACCAAGTGGGGCAGGGAGAGAAGTTGTGCGTGCCTACGCATGTTCTGCGACAAATAGTTCTTACCACACGCTCCACTAGAGCGTCTGATTCGCTCCCATTCGGCCGACTCATATGCAAGATTGCACATGAGTTTGGCTATAGACTTGGGGTGAAAATGTCGGTGCCGACCCATTACATTAACAAAACTACTCTCAATCAGATAGAAATTGGGCCGCGGCAGCGGCAAGCCCGACTTGATGAGAGTGAGGACGAGACAGCTAGTGAGGAGTATGGAAGTGAGGAGGAAAGCAAAGAAGAGATGGAGGAAGAACAGGAAGAAGAAGTAGAGGCTCAAGACACGGATGAGAGCTCCCCTCCTATAGCAACGGAGCATGACACTGATCGGGCTTCTAGGGAAGTCCGCTTAGCTCGACTTGAGGAGGGCCAGGCTGCCCTGCGACAGGAGATCATTGATACCCAGGCCCTCGTGAAGCATCCTGGGATCCTACAAGGAGGATTTTTTTTTTTTTTTATATACATTTAACTCGTAATAAGCATAACCACAAGATTACCTAATTCACAAAGGCAACATCATTATCACATATCCACTAATATAATCATTTGAGTACAATGCTAAAAGAAAATACATAAATTGAAAATCAAGCTCCAGAAGACCGCTGCATGCTTTAAGCTCAACACTGTTACGACCTAACATCACCTGCACGCATCTATCGTGCATAAGCTTATAGAAAGCTTAGAGGGTGGTGTAACTGTGTGCCCAAGGTAAGTGCCAAGTATGCAATACAATGCCATAAATCATACAATGGAATAAACGAAAATACTGATAAGATATGATAACAGAGTAAGCGGAATTATACTGATAAGTCTAAGAGTCATAAATATCAGAGTACGCAATACAAATCAACTATACAAATAAGGAGTCAAAGAGAGCCAAATATCAGATGCCGGGGAAAAAATGCAATATGTAAATCCTGTTAAGTCCGTCTAGGCCATATAAGTGCAGAAACATAGTAACCCAAAATGTTAAGTACTGCGAATACAATGTAATATGCGGTGCGAATGACATGACCATGCTGGAGTATGAAGTCAGGATGATAGTACATAGTATCACAGGCTACGGGGTCCATCACAAGGGACTTCTATCCAAACCAGTTTCATACCTAAATTTGGATAGTCAGACCCAATGTGGTAAACTCCTGATCTCAGGTTAGTTACGCACCCAATCGAAATCTTGGCCATGCGAAGGTACACAATAATTAGTTATGCACCACCGGCCGAGTGGATAGTGAATGAATGAATATGCAATTCTGCTCAATAAGTCCACATATTAGTACGGTTTCTCTGGGAATCACCGGGTCTATTACACTCCAAACCGACAGGTTGCCGCCTCATCGCGCGCAACAAGGTGAGTGGAATAGACCTCACTATCCGCCGCCAATATTGGGCCCGGCTCGTCGATAGCGAATCCATTCCTCAAGCCGGTTAGACTTAACATTGTCCCCTCCTCTCGGGCGGTAAGGTCATACCCCTTCTAACCGACCACGACACGGTGGGAGACGCGGCCCTAACGGTATACGGCCCTCATGCGCTCATGCATTCACTCGATCTAGACGTTAGAGCAACCTCCTGAACCAAAGGGTTTAAGGACTTTCACCCAGGATATTTATAACACCCCATGTAGAAAGCATTCTAGTGCCCCATCTGACCATCCACGAAATACCTATGGAGGCTACGACCCGATGTCGCTAGGGCGTACGAATCACAACATACAATGTAAGATGCATGAGTCATACAAATCGGTCATGCATCAATCTTGCGCATGCCATACTCTCATGTGGGGCAACTCCACTTATCAGGGAGCCCTATGAACAACTCCGCCCTATGGCATATGCAATGGTCAATCACATCTCATAACAAACATACAGATGATGCGTATGGGCATGTATGATAATAATGTGCTGTCACATACTCATAATCAGTATCAATAACCGGCCTTGCACCAACAATCAGCATCAACAATGTGGACATTTAACCAACATTGCCCCCAAGGAGTGGCCCACATAGGGTCAAACATATAGTGGACTCATAGCCTCACAAAGGGCCTGATATACAACACCATGGGCCTCACTCAAGAGCTTAACACACATCATGATGGGCCTAACATACATTATAATGGGCTCCATCGCCTAACCCTCAAATGCATCACAATGGGCCTCATAATAATCTGAATCGAAATCGGCCTCAACAATCGAAATCGCCTCAACAATAATCGATCAATAATCGAATCGACAAATCGGTCACGTCGATCGGAATCAACAATCGGTCATGACAATCGGAATCGATTAATAATCGATCGACAAATCGTTCACGTCAATCGGAATTGGCAATCGGTCATGACAATTGGAATCGATCGATAATCAGAATCGGTAAACCGGTCACGATAATCGGAATCGACAATCGGTTATGACAATTGAAATCGATCGATAATCAGAATCGGCAAATCGGTCATGTCAATCAGAATCGACAATCGGTCATGACAATCGGAATCGATCGATAATCAAAATTGGTAAATTGATCACATCAATCAGGATCAGCAATCGGTCATGACGATTGGATCAATCGATAATCATAATCTGCAAATCGGTCAAGTCAATCGGGATCGGCAATCGGTCATGACAATCAGAATTGATCGATAATCAGAATCTGCAAATCGGTCACGTCAATCGGAATCAACAATCGGTCATGACAATCGGAATCAGCTTATACAATTGGCCTCAATAAATCGAAATCGATGAGGATGGGCCTAATAAGGCCTAAGGGAAAGTCACAATGTGGATATCCAACCATCATTACTCATCAATGTGGACATTCAACCAACATCACTCCCAAGCAGTGGGCCACATAAGGTCAAAAATATCGTGGGCCCATGGCCTCACACAAGGGCCTAATATACATCGCAATAGGCCTCACTCAAAGGCCACATGTACACCACATCGGGCCCCGCCAAATGGGCCACAAATACATTACAACAAGCGACATACCTGGGCCTATATACATCACAATGGGCCGCATCTTATGGGCCTAGAATACATCACAATGGGCCTTATCGCACGGACTTTAAATATATAACAGGTGGGCCCTGCACATGGGTCATTAACACATCTCAATGGGCCATGACCCATGAGCCTCAGTACATCATAATAGGCCTAGTCGTATGTAGAGGTGGTCATCGAGCCGAGCCGAGTCGAGTCGAGGTGGGCTAAGCTTGGCTTGGCTTGTCCATGATGTACTCGAGTTCGATCTCGAGCTCGAGCTTGGCCTCGAGCTCAACGTTGAAGCTTGGCATCAAGCAGGCTGCATCAATGGACGGCATAGATATACAATACATTCATCACGGCGGTCCGCACACAAGGACAGTCATGGATGTAAAACAACTGGGTGGCGTCGAATACACCACATCAGTCAAGTGGGCCCCATGGAACTTGCCGGCATCAGTACCTCAACTATCAAACTCATGTGAGGTACTCCAGTCAATCTGCATCCACCGTCCATGGATTGGACAATGTGGATGCAATACATTAAATCAAGGTGGGCCCCACACGCTGCCATGGTGGGGCCACATCCAATGAATGGATAGGGTGGAGAAACGCATACATCATGGTGGAATCCCACTGTCCTTGCACTAGACGGTGAGGATACAACACTTACATCATGGTGTGGTCCACGGATGGCATGGATACAATAAATACATCAAGGTGTGGCCCACGGCACCACTGGACGGTGTGGGTGAAGCACGTACATCACGGTGGTGTCCCACTGTCCCACATCCAGATGGACGGTTAAAGCATACATCATGGAGGAGTCTCGTAGTGGGACAGCTTCGATAAAACCCATACCTCATGGTGGGGCCCATAACACTTGCTGACATCAACCCAACTGCTGTGAAGCTGGTGGATGGACGGTCTAGATTGAATCACATATATCATGGTAGACCCCGCTGGTTGTGGACCACCAGGGAGTGGGCCGTTGGCACAAGCAGTCAGCCCAAGTGGGCTTGCTGTTGCTGGACAGACAGGCAAGACTTGCTGCAACTATGGTACAGCCCACTAGAGATTTGGATCTGGCTCATATCCAGGCCCACGGCCTGATAAATCCGAAGGTTGGGTGGATGGCTTGGATGCACTGCACATCACGATGGGGCCCCGTAGTGGGCCCGGCGTTAGAGAACACGCTAGACAGTATGCTGTCCAGTAGTGTACTCCACGTGAGATTTGAATCTGACTCATTTCCACGTGGGACCTAATAGAGAATTGGGTGGATGGTGTGTACACAACACACATGTACTGAGGTGGGGTACACGCGAAGGTGGAACAGCTGCTTGGGACAAGCGGTATTTGTGTTGTCTGAGCGTCCAGGCCTGCTAAACAGGAGCCGGCCTAACGGTCCTGGCCCATCAGGTCAGGCCGTACAATGGTCTAGAAAACTGGATGATGTAGGTGCTGCACACGTGTAGCAAGGTGGGTCCACGTCAAGTGGGCCATCTATTTTGGAACAAAGCTAATATCTGTGTTTTCCTGCCATCTAGATGGTCAGCAGTCTAGATGGTGCTACTGTTGCTAGTGCAGTCCACAAACCATTGACCTGCACTGATGCAGATGGACGGCTAGGATATAGAACACATACATCAAGGTGGGGTCCACGCCAGTGTGGCCCACCCGGCTGGATCAAACTGATATTTGTTTTGCCTCCATACAACAAGTGGGCCTGGAGACCCAAGACGCTAGCAGCACCTCTGTTGCTGCTATGGTGCAGCCCACCAGATGGCTGAATCTGGATGGTTGGAAAGAAACACCTGCATCAAGTGAGTCCACAAGTGTGGACCCACAAGCTTTGGAGAAAGCTGATATTTGCATTTCTCTTCATCCAGCAAGTGGGTACCACCGTCCAGTACATCTGGACAGTGCAGATTAAATACATAAATCAAGGTGGGTACCATGGCTGGACGGGTGGATCAAAAGATACATCATGGTGTGGCCTTCACAGCACCGTCCAAACTGTCTAGCGCCTGTCCAAACTGTCTAGATGGTGTGGATCAAACATACATCATGGTGTGGCCTTCACAGCACCGTCCAGCGCCTGTCCAAACTGTCTGGACAGTGTGGATCAAACATATATCATGGTATGGCCTGGCACCATCCTAGGTAGTCCAGCAGATGGATGGCCAGATGCATACATACATTGAGGTGGGTCCTCACGGTTGTATGGAATGGATCAAGTGGGCCCCACCCATTATCATCTTCACCAAAAAAAAAGAAGAGAAAAGGAGAGAGAACAGTAAAAAAAAAAAAAAGGGAGGGACCCCGCCACTATGGGCCCCTCCAAGATGCAAAACATACATCAAGATGGGTCCCACCACATGTGGGCCCTCTAATAATCAAATCCACACAAACAAAACAAAAGAAACACCTACCTTTGATCTCTTCTTCCTTCTTGCGCCAATGTGATCTAGAGTTCCAAGTGGATGATTTCAACGGTTGAGATGATCATTGGATAGTGGAGATGAGAGGTAAGAAAGTGGGCCACACAAGCTCTCTCCCATGGAAGCTTGGACATGAGTTGCTCTCATGGAGCTTGAGAGAAAATGAGAGAGAAATGAGAGAGAGAGAGGTGATAGGTGAGAGATGTGAGTGATGGATAGGTGTACTTGATGGGTGGAGAGAGAGAGAGAGTGTTGACTTTTGGGGTTGCTTGGGGATGGGTGTTTGTACTTGACATGATGGGATGAGGTACTTGACACTTGATGCGATTGATGGGACATTCTCTTGGCATTGCAACGCGTGGAGTTTCCCTCGAACTGAATGCGGGCCCACATCTCCTAGCCCGGGTATCACCTCGGCACGTAACACATAGCATCGGAACCATGACAACGGCGCGATCGCACTGGTACAAGTCTCAGGTTGAGCCGACTCTAATATACGGGACACGACTCAAGATAGAAGAAGAACAGGAAGAAGAAGTGGAGGCTCAGGACACGGATGAGAGCTCCCCTCCTACGGCAACGGAGCATGACCCTGATCGAGCTGCTAGGGAAGCCCGTTTAGTTCGACTTGAGGAGGGCCAGGCTACCCTGCGACAGGAGATCATTGATACTCGGGCCCTCGTGAAGCACAAGTTTAAGAAGGTGACTCGCACCTTGAAAGCTATCCTATGCTGCCTGAAGGATAAGGGCGCCCCTCCTCCGTCGCCAGACTCGGATGTCTAGTCATCCATGTCATTGCCCAGTAGTTTGTTTTCTTGCTATCTTAGAATGTCTGTGTTTCAATGTTTAAGAACTTAGTAGTATCGTAGGTAGAAAGTGTGTTTGCGTTTGTTAGTTGTCTTAATGTTTACAGCTTTGCTTGTAATAGCTCATATGCTTTTCCTATCATGATTCATGTAATGTCGTATCTCATGTAATTGTGACAACTTTGGTAAATGAAATGCATGAAATTTCTTAAAACTATGTGTGAATGCTATGTGGTTGAGTAGTGGGCATGCTGAATCTGACCTAGGTTGCACCATATGTTATATATAGGGGATGCCACCTAAGGCCGCACGGAGTATGGCACGTCTCACTATTAGCGAGTCGTTTGACGAGGCACCTCCCCTAAGCGATAGCCATACGGACCCCAGTTCGGGCCCGTCTCCCTCCGACACCATGTCGGATTCTCGGCCAACCATGGCTCCACTAATGGGCCTACACCTGTTGTACCACTGGTTCCAGAGCAGAACCGTGCGTCTTCTTCGACGCCATCTGGATCTCAGTCAACTCCCCCTACTGATAGGTTGGAGCAAATGATGTTGTTGATACAGCAGCAGCAGATACAGCAGCAGGCACAGTAGCAACAGCAGTAGTAGCAGCAGTTTTTGACCACCATGGCAGGGATTTTTACCCAGGGCATGGGCATGACTCCACCTACATCACTCGTGCCCCCTACTGGGAATGTGGGTGCTAGCGGCCTTTTTGAGTGATTTCAACGCTTGCGACCCCCTACCTTTGCGGGTACTCACAGACCCGAGGAAGCCGAGTATTGGCTTGACCGCATCTCTAAGATGCTAAAGCTGTTGCACTGCACAGAGCCTGAGCAGGTGGAGTTGGTCACCTTCATGTTTGAGAAAAAGGCCAGCTTATGGTGGGACAACGTCCTCCGTACTATTGCGGTCGGACACATATAGACGTGGGTAGCCTTTGAGACCCGCTTCCCTGAGAAATATTATCCCATCACCTATCGCCACGAGAAAGAGAGTGAGTTCCTTCGCCTCCGACAGGGAGGGATGTCAGTGGAAGAGTATGAGAACATATTTACAGAGTTGGGCAGGTATGCCTCGTTGATTCTGGCGGATGAGCCGATGCGGATGCGGCAATTTTCTAAGGGCCTACGACCCGAGATCCGCTCGAAGATGTGCCGCGCTAGTGTACCCAGCTATGCTGAGCTAGTGAGCATGTCTATACAGGCTGAGCAGGACGAGGATAGGCAGTCCCGTATGAGAGCACCTATGGCTCCTAGGCCGCGATCAGATCTTCCAAGCAGACCGTTCCTCCGCAAGAGGCCACGCGCAGACTCACTGCCAAGGCTGATGGCTTCACCTGCCCTAGTGAGGTGACCTGATATGTGGTGTGCCTACTGCAAGAGGCCTGGCCACATGAAGGTGAACTGCTTCACCAAGATGAGAGATAGCGTCTTCTCACCACCCCAGAGGATCAACCGCCAGCATCCCTAGGTTATATTAGCACCACCTCTATGGTCATCACCAGCTCATCCATCGTTCCAGCCACCCACACCTCGATCTAGGCCGCCTCAGCGACCTATGGCTCCTCAGCCCAACCGATCTCAGCAGGCGCGCGTCCATGCACTCACAGCGGAAGCGCCTGATTCTACAGCTACCGTACCTTTGGCCTTCGAGCTCACCGCCCACATTAAAGGTACCCCTATATTTCTGTTGGTGGATACGGGATCCACTATATCCGTGATATCATGTTCTGCAGTCCAGCGCTTAGGGCTGAAGACGACTCCGATGGTTGGGGTGCGAGTTATCGCAGCACCAGGGACTTTTACAGATGCCACAAAAATGTGTGAGGGTTGCTTGATAGATCTAGGGAGCAGGACGATATGCATTGACTTGATTGTCACCACGATATACCATTTCGACGTCATCCTTGGTATGGATTGGCTAACTGAAGTGAGGGCCGAGATTGACTGCGAGACCCGACTAGTGACAGCTCACGGGCCTGAGGGCACGCCCTTTACGTTTCCCGTGCAGGTCAGTTGCCCTTTTCGAGTTCTTTGTTATGCTTTCTTACTGAAGAATGTTGACGGCCCGACACTTAAAAACACACTAATGGTTCGAGAGTTTGAGAGTTTGAGGACGTGTTCAGTAAGATACCTGGACTACCTCCTCAGCGCGAGATCGATTTTACTATCGACCTTATGCCTGGTGCGACACTTATTTCATTGCCGACGCATCGTATGCCCCCATGTGAGATGGAGGAACTGAGGAAACAGATCAACGATCTGTTAGATGCTAGCTTCATACGGCCGAGTGTATCTCCTTGGGGAGCACCCGTGTTGTTCGTGAAGAAGAAGGATGGATCGCTGTGATTGTGCATTGATTATCGCAAGTTGAACTAGGTGACGGTGAAGAATAAGTATCCTTTACCTAGGATAGACGATCTGTTCGATCAGTTGATGGGAGCGCAGTACTTCACGAAGATCGATTTACAATCAGGGTATCACCAGTTGCGCGTCAGGAATGAAGATGTGCAGAAGGCCTTCAGGACCAGTTTTGGGCACTATGAGTTTCTCGATATGTCGTTCGGCCTTATGAACGCACCGGCCGTATTCATGGACCTGATGAACAGGGTGTTTTGGCCGTTTCTATTCCGATTCATCATCGTGTTTATAGATGACATTCTGATATACTCCAAGAGTCGGAAAGATCACGAGGAGCACCTGCGGGCAGTCTTCGATACACTCAGGAAGAACCAGTTGTTTGCATAGTACAAGAAGTGAGACTTCTGAAAGGAAAATGTCAAGTTCCTGAGACATGTGGTGTCTAAGGAAGGGATAGTAGTTGACCTCGCTAAGGTAGCCGCGGTTCAAGATTGGGAATAGCCTGGTTCAGTTACTGAGGTGAGGAGCTTTCTTGGTCTGGCAGGGTACTACCATCGATTTATTAGGGACTTCTCCAAGATTGCTAGACCGCTATCTCAGTTGACACGGAAGGATCTGAAATTCGCCTGGAATAAGAAGGCGAAAACAGCTTTTCAGGAGCTGAAGGACAAGCTAACGTCCGCCCCTGTGCTAGTATTGCTAGAGCAAGAGGTTAAGTATACCATATACACCGACGTGTCTCGCGTTGGTCTAGGTTGTGTCCTTATGCAGAAGGACAGGACGATTGCTTATGCCTCGAGACAATTGAGGAAACACGAGGAGAACTACCCTACACACTACCTAGAGTTGGCAGATGTCATCTTTGCACTGAAGCTCTGGAGACATTATCTCTACGGAGAAGAGTTCGAGCTCTTTTGTAACCACAAGAGCCTTAGGTACATATTCACGCAGAGGGATTTGAATATGAGGCAGCAACGATGGATGGAGACCCTGAAAGACTTCAAGTTCGAAGTCTCTTACCATCCTGGCAAGGCCAACCTTGTAATACCCAGTCCATTCCGTACCAGTTTTCTATGCATATATGCACGATGATCGACACCCTTAGCTAGACTAGATTAGCCGTTCATAGTACACACCTAATTGCAGGACCCCAAGACCTTGAAACCTATCTCATATCGACCACCCCGTCGCCGTGATCATGGAGGTACCACCCGTGCGTCTGTACGATACTCCGTTAGAGAGATACGTCGTGAAGAATAATAAGTGTATCATGTGCGCATGGAACCATGTATTTCATTCCACACATGTGCACAACACATGTCATGCACATATGTACATGCCACACATGGGTGAGAGAATCTCTACCCATGTGTGTGATATCACATACCCATACCTCTTCTCTCTCATGTGCATGAAAAGTCAACCTTTCTCCATGCCATACACTATGCATGACATCACCACACCATGCCATCCCATGCTCCTTTAATCCACCATTAATTACAAAGCATGAATTAAGTACCATAATCTTAGCCTAAACTAATATTAATCACATTAGCTTAACCAAAAATTTATCCATTTCTTTATAAATACCCCTTCATTCCTTAGCATTTCACCATTTTTTTCCATAAGAAAGAGAGAGAGAGAGATAGAGAGGAGTGATCTTGGTGGGCCATCAGCTCCATTAATCCCATACCTTCCATCCATCTCAACCATCAATTCCATCCCTTCCATCTATCTCAACCATCCATCTAATTCATCAAGGTGAGTACACCCACACTATTCATTCTTATTTTGATTTTGTTGTGTTTTTGTATGGTGGAGATGATGTTGATCATAATGATGTGTTTAATGGTGTGGATTCATGGAAGAATATAAAATAATAATAATAATAATAACAATGTTTTTATAGACTTTATGTGGGACCCATTGATTGTAGGCCCCACTGTAATTTTGTAGGCCATCCAAACCATCCCAAAGTGAGGCCATTGTGCTGGCCAAACACACATGTGCACACACGTGCACACACCAAATAAATAAATAAATAAATAAATAAAACAAAAAAAAAGAGAGAGGAAGGCTGGACGCTGTAGACGCCCTTGCCGCTTGAAAGAAAAAGAAGGAAAGAAGTTTGGGTCCCCAACGGGCCCCACCCATGATGTATGTATTCAATCCACGTCGTCCATCCAATTTCCCAGATCATTTTAGGCGTTGAGCCAAAAAATGAAACTAATCCAGTTCTCTGGTGGGCCACACCATTAAAAATCATGTGAAGACAAGTTAAAACATATAAAAGTACTTGCTGGGGACCAATTGAAATTTTTATACATTTGAAACTTGGATTGAACGCTCCACCACGTGGGACACACACAACAGATGGACTGGATCGTCCTGTTGTGGGCCCCATATATGAGAAACCAAAAAAATCTGACGTTGCATGCATGCTGCAGCGTCTTTGTTGACATTGGAAAGAGGTGGGCCCCACCACAGGCTCTACCTTGATGTATGTCGAACATCAGCACCGTGAATTTGATGGGTCCCCTCTTAAAAATGGGTCACGCCAAAAAGCAACTGTACAAAGAACTTAAGTGGCCCACACCATCTAAAATAATGTGCAGTCATGGCTAAAACATATAAAAGCACTTGCTGGGCCCCACCTAAAATTTGGATGCATTTGAAACTTGGACTAACCCATCAACCATGAGGGACACACACAATAGTCGGACTGAATCACTGTTGTGGGCCCCATAATTAAAAACAAAAAAATATATATAATATAATATATATATATATATATCTTGCCTACTTTTAACATGGTGGACCATTTTGAAATCTGACGCTGGAGGAAAGTGGGCCCCATCACAGGCCCCACGTTGATGCATGTCGAACATCAGTACCATGCATTTGATGGGTACCGTTTAAAAATGGGTCACCTCCAAATTTCAGCCATACATGGAACTCAGGTGGCCCACACCATCAAAAAACAAATAAAATAAAATAAAATAAAATTATGAAGCTGACTAAATCAGCAATTTTATGGGTCTGATCATGTGGTATATGTTATATCTAAACCATCCATCCATCCATTTGGTGAGCTTGACCTAAGGCTTGAAAGAAAAATAAGATAGATCTAACTATTAAGTGGGCCACACGACAAAAGGAGCAAGGATTGAACATCTACCATTGGAACCCTTTTTTGGGTTAGAAGTTTTGAACCAATATAAAATTTGTCTTTCCCCTTAATTCAGGTCTTTATGACCTTATGAACAGATTGGGTGGAAAATAAATGATATGGTGGGCCCGATGAATGGTTTAACGGTGAAATCATTATCCTAATTGCTAATTGAGGAGAGGTCTAGATAATCTTTGGTTATGATTCATTTTTGGATAATTTTCTAAAATGATCTCTAAAAATAGATGAACGGTGTAGATATAATAAATACATCACTTTAGCACCCATGTAACTTTGATCTCCTTGAACCATTCGTACAACTTGAAGCTCAAGCATGTAAAATCATGTGTTAGGTCCACCTAAAATTTGGATATATCTGAAACTTGGTCTGACCCCTCAACCAAGTGGGACACACATAATGGATGGGCTGGATTTATGAACCACACCTCTACGGGCCCAACAAAATAATTATGAATATTTAAGGGAGGGTAACCCTCTCAACTTGTGTGTGGTATGGCCCACTTTGATGTAGGTGTTATGCCACTTAATCTACCATGGTTATGACATGATTTATATTCAAGATCCTCATCGTTTATTTATTTTATCAGCCCCTTTGACGGTATGTTACCAAGACTCAGGCCCATCCAATGATTAGATAGCCGTTCATTATGAAATAATGTAAATTGAACTCTCATCACTAAAAATTTATTATGGGTCATCCTGATGATGTATTAGATATTCAACCCATCTAGCCCATGTACCGGGTCCCCTCTAGGGCATTGTCCCAAAGATCAGTCAATTCAACCTGAATTGGACCACACAATACAAGGCTGTGAGAATAAGGACTTAACTATTGAATCCAACCTAAGGCCACCATGGTGTATCTATTTAATCCATGCGGACCATCCACTTCCTCATATCATTTTAGGATTTGTACTAAAATCAAAGTAGACCTAAGTCTTAAGTGAGTCACATACGACTTAACCTCATGGGAAAGCCCCATGAGCTCCACCATATAGAACTCATTGTAAATTCCATTTATTTGTGGGTCCAAGAATGTTAAGGCCCATTTTGAGTGAATGCCATGTGGGCCCATCAGTGGTAACCTTGTTTGGGCCAACCATTGGGCCTCTTCGACAAGAGTTTGTAATCTCCATATGTGGAATGTATGATGAACTGGTATTGTAATTTTTGAAGTAATGATGATTAATCCTTATATGGGCTGATTGTGGACATCCCTTGATCACTTGGTACTTTGGTTAGAGTGCGGCCCCAAGTAATAGGATCATGTTACTTGTGTTTAAACTCTTAAAAACATGTTTAATTATAACAAATATGTAAACTCTAGTGGTGTGAGGGTGTGATATTACCTGTTCGGCCCATTGATCATGTAGGTATTTGATGTATGTATAGCCACCTAATCATAGGCAATGGTGGAGTACATGTAGTATACGTAGTCATCTAATTGTATGAATGTGAAATACGTACAAGGCCACCTAACCGTATGAAATCAAGTGGCATTGAAGACCATTCAACAATGTAGATTTGTACTTATCGACATAGATACCACCACTTGAATCACACATGACCAAGTTGTACACTAAACCGAATATGATTTAAGGTTATATTACCCAAGCTAATGCTATCAAGATCCTGGATTTTTATATAATGTAATCTTTAAACTATAAATGGTATGATGAAATGTGGCTCTCGGCCCTTAACTAGGTGACACCGAATATGAGTCATTATCTATGTGACGTGCGAAGTGGTTGTAGTATAGGACTTATCATAATTGGTGTAGCCATATATTCGTGGCCTATGGGCAAGGCCCATTGAGATATATTTCCGATCCATATGATGAAGCTCATTGTGATGTATTTTCGGCCCATGTGATGCGGCCCATAGTGATGTGTATTAGGCCCAAGTATGTGGTCTACCTGTGAAATAGATTTGAGACCACTTGCAATGTATTCGAGGCCCATGAGCGAAGCCCAATGTGATGTAATTGAGACTCATGGGCGTGGCTAATTGAGATATATTTTAGGCCCATGGGTTGTGGCTCATTGTGATGTATTTGACGCCCGTGTGTAGGGCTCACCTCTTAAGTATTTGAAGCCTATGGGTCGTACAGCCTGATGTGGTGTATTCATGGCCCATGAGTGAGGCCCAATGCGATGAATGTGCGGCCCTTGTGTGAGACCCGAAGTGATGTATCTGAGGACCGATGTGGTGTGATTTCACCATGATGTATGTATTGATATTTATGTGGGTCATTCCTTGGGGACAATGTTGGTTAAATGTCCACATTGTCGAAGCCGATTGTTGAGGCCGGTTATTGATACTGATTATGAGTATGTGACAGCACAGCATTATCATACATGCCCATACGCATCATCTGCATGTTTGTTATGAGATGTGGTTGACCATTGCATACGTCGTTGGGTGGTTGTTATGAGACTCCCGATAGGTGGAGGTTATCTCACATGAGTGCACGGTATGCGCATGATTGATGCATGACTATATTGTATGACTCATGCATCTTGCATTGTGTGCCCTAGCAATATCGGGCCGTAGCCTCCACAGCATATCGTGGATGGCCGGATGGGACACCGAAAATATTTGGTTCTAGCATACGGGCACCATAGATGTCCCCGGGTGAAAATCCCTAAACCTCCGAGGCCGAGACGCCCCAACGTCGAGACCGAGTGGATACATGAGCGCCCGAGTGCCGAATACCAGAGGCTGCATCTCCCACTCTGTCGTTGTCGGTTGGGTGGGGGTGTAGCCTTACCCGCCCGAGGGTAGGGGGCATTACTAGGCTGAGTTTGACCAGCTCGTGAATGGGTCCGCTTTCGACGTGCGGGATAGGTATTGGCAGTCTATTGGCTTGGCGGATTGTGAGGTTTCTTACGCTCACTTGGACTGTTGTGGTGAGAGAGAGACTGTGCGATTTGGAGTGTACTATACCGCGGTGATGATCCCTGAGATGAACTGTACTGATTTGTGGACTTATTGAGCAAGGTTGCATACTCATTCATTCATTCATTCACTATTCACTCGGGCTGGTGGTGCGCAACTATTTGTTGTGTGTACCTTCGCAATGGCCAGGATTTCGGTTAGGGCGCGCAACTAACCTGAGATCAGGAGTTTACTACATTGAGTCTGACTATCTAAATTAGGTATGAGACTATTTTGGATAGAAGTCCCTTGTGATAGACCCCATAGTCTGCGTTACTACGTACTACCATCCCGACTTCACTCCAACGTAGTGATTTCATTCGCACCACATATTGCATTGCATCCTTGACATCAGATATTTGGCTCTTTATAACTCCTCATTTACATGCTGACTTATATGGCGTACTCTGATATTATATGACTCATGGACTTGTCAGTATTTTCGATATTGTATAATTATGGCATGACAATATGATGATGATGATGTGATTACGGATGCATGTAATATGGTTATGGCTGTGGTATGATTTCCTTGTAGCATATTTATCTTGCCTGCATGTAGGACACACTGCACACACATGTGTACTCACTAGGCTTTTTGCCTAAGCCTCCTATTTCCCATTTTTTTCAGGGTTGGAGTAGCTTGGAAGACTTAGCTTTCTCGATGCATTGCATCTATTCTTCGATTTGGCAATGTTGATGTTACGTATCTTTTGTAAAGCATTATACTTATAACCATCGGGACTTATGATGGAGAGTGTTGCTTGGTAGTTTAATCATGGATCTTCATGCTCAGGTATTACTATGTATATATAAAAAAAAAATTTCAGTCAAAAATCTTCCTTGTGGTGAGCCGAACTCGGGACTTGGTGTATGGAAGTCGAGTGCCGAATTCGGAGCATCACAGAAGCTGTCCGTCCCCAAGTTTGGGGCGTGACAAACCTTATCTAAGACACACAGAGCCGCAAGAAGGCATTGGCATTTGTGGCTCGGTTGTACCGAGTGGGACATGGTAGAGTTTGTGCGAGACTTTGAGCGAAAACTTAGGTGAAGGAGCCGTATGAGGGCATCGTGCATATTCGGGTACGACCCCTTATTGTGATAGGATCATTGCGGCTCGGAAAGACGATGAGCTATTGGCGAATATGAGAGAGCAGGCTAGCGGCGATGAGGACGCCAAATGGAGAGTTGGTACGGATGGGGGCTTACGTTACCGGGGCCGCCTATGCGCCAAATCTTCACGACTTGAGGAAGGAAGTTCTCAAGGCTACTCACAATTCAAGGATGGCAATGCATCCTAGCAGTGACGAAGATGTATCGCGATGTGAAAAGGTTGTACTAGTGGGACAACATGAAGGCCCACATAGCGAGTATGTATCAGTGTCTCACGTGCCACGAGATCAACGTCGAACATCGCCGACCTCTGGATCGCTTGACTCATGCCTATTATTGAATGGAAGTGGGACTTCATCTCTATGGATTTCATCTCGAGATCGAAGACGAGGAAGGGGTATGACTCCATATAGGTGATCGTGGACGGTTGTGAAATCGGCTCATTTTCTCCCTATCGGAGTTTCCACTGCAGACGAGTTGGCCAGGTTGTATATCAAGGAGATTGTGCGTCGCATGGAGTTCCATTGGAGATCATGTCGGATCGAGACACGCGATTCACATCTATCTTACGGACTCATATCCAGGAAGCAATGGGTGTAAAGTTGAAGTTCGATGCGGCGTTCCACCTGCATCGACGAGCGAGACGGAATAGGTAAACCAGTGTTGGAGGATATCTTTGCGAGCTTTGTGTCTTTGGATTTTAAGGGCGTTGGGATGATTGTCTTCCTTATCTGAGTTCACCTATAACAACAACTTTCGGTAAGTATTGGCATGACTCCTTACGAAGCACTGTATGGGCATCCGTATAGGGCACCGCATTGCTGGGCAGAGGTTGGCGAGAAGAGCCTGATTGGCCCAGAGTTAGTTCAGGTGAGTTCAAAGAAAGTTGACATTATCAAGCATCAGCTTTTGGCAGCACAGAGCAGATAGAAGAGCTACGCCGATACGAGACGGCGACCGTTAGAGTTCGAGGTTAGGGACTATGTATTTTTTGAAAGTTTCCCCAATGAAGGGAGTCCTCCGGTTTGGGAAGAAGGGGAAGCTCACGCCTAGATTCATTGGCCCATTCCAGATACTTGATCCAGTGGGGGCGGTAGCATACTATCTTGCTTTGCCCACACCACTCGTAGGTGTGCAAGCCGACTCTGATTTATGGGACACGACTCAGGATCATGCGCAACTACTGTCTACGCATCGTAGGTCACCAAAATTCGACTGGGAGGACCGCGGAAGCCTACGGAACAGTATGGGCTAGGATACGGGTCTTACAGCATAGGTCGCCACAGCAGTAGCAACAGCGGCAATGACCACAGAGGGGACATACACCTCCCCAGTAGGACCCTCAGCCACCAGGAGGAGTCGTCGACAATTCGTGCGACCAGGCCTTATGTCTGTCTTTGTAATGTCTCAGAAAAATCTGTATAAAGACCCGAGTACCACCTCAGGCAAAAATCACCCAAGACCAAAACCTTTAGAAATTAGGTTAACATTAGTAAGTGCTAAACTAGCGTACTTATGAAATTAGCACTAATCACTTTAAATATGATCTGTAAGATCCAAATTGTGTAGAATCATTGACGTTACATTACCCTGAAATCTAAAATTCATCCCTAAATCCGATTGCTCTCGGGAGCACACCGAAACTCCATATCGGACTGGACCGCACGCCAAAAGTCCGATACTACAAAACTATACAGTTATGACCGCATCACTAGACTTAACAATCTCCTCGGAAATCAAGTCTTAATTGTGTCTAGAAATGTACAACTTAAGCTTGGAGCAAAGTGTGTGAGAAACGTGAATATCTTTAGAAATAAAATTTGAATTTAAGTAAACTGAGTTGTGTCACTCGTGGGCCAAAATAAGGATTCAGACCGTCAGAATCTGACCCAAATACACCCTCGGATCAGGGGAAATTTCCCATACATGGCAGTGTACTTGTGGCCCTGATAGAGTGATGGTGACCGTCGAACTGAAACTGGTCCGCCACGGTCGATCTATAAACCCGATCGGAGCGAAAACTCAGTTTAACCTAGATCCAATGTCAGGGAGCTTAAGTCCTATCGCACGTAGAAAAGGGGGCTCCAGAAGTGCTCTGTTGGATCGGAATAGCCGATCTTTGGGCATAACCTAAGTATACCATGGCGCTAGGGCCATTCCTATCAGCTCTAAGCCTATATAAGGGCCTTAAACCCTCTCTCTTATATTCCATACGAATTTTAAACCCTAAGAAAGAGAGGAGAGGAAAAGGAAAGGAGAGAGAGAGAGAGAAAGAGAGAGAGAGAGAGTTGGAGATTCATCCTGGGATTTGATCTCGTTACTCCACGCACTTAGCCACCCTATCTGTATCACAAATCCGGCGTTTCCGACAAGTACTTGGGTAAGAAAACCTAACCCTAATATGTTTTAGGGTTTCAGATAGTGTAAGTTATGAAATAGCTAACCTAATTCATGCTATAGGTTGCCAATCCGCCGTTGACAAAGACTAAGTGTCTAAAACGAATCCGTTACGTGTTTACCGGCGTAAGGTGCGGACTATAAACGTTTAGGTTATGGTTTTCAAGGCTTTCAATGTCGGTTAATGATTTATTACTGACGTGGGTGCTATTTCACATGCCAAATGCGATGTTTGTTTCGCGTTTCAGATATATATGAACTATATTGAGTTTAGTGTATTCCATGTATTTGTAGAAAGGATCGTATACGTATGGAATTTGAAAGTGTGTTTGCCATGATTAATTGTCGTGTGTTTATACTAGTTGTATGTGTAACAACTCCTTGGCGAAAGGATTTGCCCCAATACATGTTATGGCCAACATACGTCGTGTATGTTAAAAAGTGTAGTCTAAGTGTTTGTAAAAATGTCTGAATGAACTAGTAGTTAGTAAATTGTACTTTATATGATTGTTGAGATATGATTCTCAACTACCTTAATTATGTGTATGATTTCCTCCATGTATTTTATACTATAGTGTCTGTTTAGGTATGGAATGTATATGTGTGAATTCATGTTTAAGTTGTATTCCCTAATATGCTCAAATGATTGTATGAATTGAATTATTGATTCATTGCTGCCTTGATTTTCTTATATGATTATCTATTGAAATTGAATGCGCTTGGGACTATGATATAGTCCAAGCAATCGGTAACAGGCCCTGATTTGGTAGCTGAGGTTGTTTTCGCCCCACAAGACGTGTTCGATGAGTCCAAGTCGTACTTCAATTGTCGACAGTGGTTAGGCCATACGGAGTGCTCGTGCACTTCATGTCGATCAATTCGATGTGCGCTCATACCAGTCGAGCTCGTCAAGTAACCCGATTGACCCCATATATGGAGCTACCGCTTGAACCTAAGGTACCAACTTACCACTGAAAATCCCGTTTAACCTTGGCACCTCGATCCGCTAAGACTCATGAGCCGGACATGGTGGTATGGGACACCGTGGTCGTGTCGGCCTACGCCGGGACGACGAGCCTCCCGTAGTGTCCAGTGAGCAACCCAGACCCGTGAGCCAAATACGGTGGTATGAGACAATGTATTCGAGCCTACACCGATAAGGTGACGAGCCCTTTGTAGCGACCTCGAGCATACTCTAAGACCGCGTAGAGGCGGCGAGCCTTTACGTAGCAACAAGAGTACATACTAGGCTGCATTGATAAGGTGATGAGCCCTTTGCGGTGACCTAAAACCGTAACATCATATGAGATTTACTAGAACTACACTAGAATGGATCATCGTTTGGGAATTGATATAAGAGAGGTACCTTAGCTTCCCAATCTTGCTGTATGAATGTCTAATAAGAACTCGGTAATCACGTTCATGTACCGCATTACGTGTGCGTTTGGCTTAGCAGGTCAGGCACTGAGGAAGGGTTGCATGCCGCGATCGTGAGATGAAGTCACTGAGGGAGAGTAGGGGAGGGCATGCATCATTATTTCATATCATTCTTACATTAATCAGAGTATTTAGGGATGTTTGATTGTGCTACTTTATCATTACTGCTTGACTGAATTGATAACATGTTAACCTTTGCTTTATAGCTCCACTGAGTTGATCACTCACTCCCACATTATAGGACGGTGTTTTAAACACCAACCAGACCCTATTGTAGTTTCAAGTGATGGCGCAGCCTACGAGGCAGAGCTAGACTTTGAGGATGATGAGGACGCATTCTCATACATGCAATATTCAGGCGGGTTTACGTAGGCCGTTCTGAATCGACGAGGCTTCAGGGCTGATACTTTGTAGTGGACCACCACATTTTGACATTTTGTATTTTGAAATAATACTTGTAACTATTCGACCTGGTAACATGATCATACTTGGGAGACTCACAATCACTTACATATTTTGTATACTTATCACAGTCTTCCGCTTGCGTAATGTAATTGTCTACGGAGTATGATATGTTGTTTTGATATAATCTCATTCATGTTAAATGCACTAATACGGACAACATTTAATCATCATTATCCATGTTACATAAGTGATGCGTTGGAACTTGGGAGTTGGGCCGATGCTCGACCCCCGATTTTCAGGGCGTTACAAGATAGAGTGAGGACAGAAGCGGACATGAGGTTGTAACATCCCGTGTTTTCAAGACTCGAGTATATGACCCGTTTCTCAAAAACCCGAGTGTTAACCTTAAAGGATAGTCAAATTCGAGTATATATTTTTTTCTTTATCTTCCTTTCTTTCAGAGTTAGCAATTTAGCATAGAATGGACAAATCAATGTAAAGGAAAATTACATTTATATTTAGAATATACAAGAGGCTGCCCATAATGACTTATATAAACTAATGTCTCTGAATTTAACAAATAGAAGATTTATGTGGTTTAATATATGAGAATAATAGAATGCATGCAAATTTGAACCGCAAGACCACGTAGCTCCCCGTAACAATACAGCCGTGCATCCCTGGTACTTGTACCCGACTCATCATCAGTCTGAACCTGAAAATCACTTAAGCCACCTGTGCTACCTGTACGATTATATATTTAATGGATGAGTGGCCAACTCAGTATGAATTTTCCTCAAGATTATACACCGCCGCATTAGGTAAGCACAGCTAAAAACAACAAGGCATTCAAAACAACAAATGATGCAATCTTTTTAAATGCATGGATGTGTGAATGCACATTGACCTAGGGATGCGCATCCAGTCGGACTTAGGCTCGTCACCCATGCAATCATCGACCTAGGAATGTTCATCCAGTCAGACTTGGGCTCATCACTCATGCAAAAGATTGATCACCAGCGTAGCATATTTCGTACAACATGGTGTTAAGTCATCAAAATAGGTCGATAGTCAATGGTCTGGGAGTTAGTGAAATGATACCTCACTAAGCCTAAGGGCATGCGCTACAACATCCAGAATTAGTCACCTGTCATCGTTAATAGTAGGTCGATAGTCGATGGTCTGAAAGCTATCGAAACGATACCACACTAAGCCTAAGGGCACGTGCTACAGCATCTAGAATTAGCCACTTGTCATCGCCAATATGCTATGAATGCATGATTAGTAAAACCATTATTATTTCAATTACAACTAGCCAATTTAAGTAAACTCAAAGGTCACTATGGGGAGCTCGTCACCCAGCATAGGCTGACAGTTTGGGCATAGTGTCCCATGACCACTATCCCCGGCTCATAAGGTTCTCCACCCTACAATGTTTAATAGATGCCCATCGACTAGTGGCCAATCATATTTAGTATATAGGGCTTACTACAGCATGGTTGCACAAAATAAAACATCGAACTCATCTATGAAAAATACCAAAACAAAGTCACACAGGGTGAATATCAAAACTAAGCTACATAGGGCAATTATCAAAACTAAGCCACAAAGGGCCAATATCAAAACCATGCGATAAAAGACCATCATTAAAACCACTTAGACACAGCAACTCCTGAATGGCAGGCCCATATTAATAATCGATTTAAATCACCACTCAATAATCACTAAGTTGAAGGTCCATTACAATCACAACTAGTTGAGTTACATCCTAAGTATGGGTGTACATTTATAGGTGGGGGTTTCCCACTAATGTACCAGTTTAAGTCCTATAAGCAATCCACAAATAATCCGCAAGCATGAAATAAATATGTAAGATAAACATTAAACATGTAATATAGCAATCCAATTCCAACAATTAACATATGTGATTATAAAATGAAGATGTCAATTATCAATCGAAATTAAAATAAACACTATCACTTAAGCTAATGGAAAAATGAAAAGCTCAAGGGGAAGAAATCATCACCTTATGTTTTGAACCGCCTACGTCATTGTTAGGAGGTGTGTGCGCCCTTAGGGTCGAACCTTACCATGAATTATGAATTTGTATAATTAGATCCAAGTTTTATGCACTAATTAGGATTAAGATCGTGACCTAGGGTTTGAATTAATTATTCTTAGGGTTTGATGTATAATTAGGATTTTATCATTGAGTTTAGTCCTAAACTTAAATTCTAGGATTTGAATCCTAAATTATTATTGTTGTTGTTGTTGTTGTTGTATAATGGATCAAATATGCCCGAAAGAGGACAAAGGAGACCCTGGCTCGAGCAGGGGACCCTCCGATGCCAAAGTCGGCCTGACTCTGGGTCTAAATGTATTGAAAGGTTTTTGGAATTATTTTTCGTACCTCTCAAGGTGACAGGGGTCCTTCTTTTATAGCTGCTGGGGCATTTGTCGCACAAGGATTCTCTTCCTGATATTAAGCGCGGGATCTTCTCCTGGTATTACAGAGATAGGATCGTGCCCATCTTGAGCCTTCATCCGATCCCGTGAGCTTCGGGGTCGGAGATCTTATCCCAAGATATCCGGGATGGGGCCCGACCTAGCGATGGTCGGTCTGGCAAGGTGGTCCGCCCGACGCATGCCCGGAACGCCGATAAGTCGTCTGAGCCGACTCAACCTTTGTCTCGGTTTAGCGAATCATGCCTCGAATTTGACACATCCTTCGGTGACCCGAGGCATTAAGTCCGAGTCTTCAGACTTGTATTTTTTTTTGCCCCCAACAGTAAGCCCCCCTTACTCCGTGTGTTTCATATGACACTTAGGAGTAGCGAGTTTTGAGTCGGTTCATAACCCGGTCCGAGACAGTAGGTGGTCATTTAATGCGTTCCATGTCGCCTCTGACGGGAGGCGGTTCGGTTCTTGACATCGCATGCGCCGTCAGCCGTCAAGTCGCTCCTCCCGCCAATGAGGGTTGGACACGTAGCAAGGACATTATTGTCGTCAGTCGACGGGCGCCACGTGTCGAGTGGGGGAATCGATGCAGGCGTCGAATCATTTCCTCATTAATTACTCCCGCCGTATGGCAATCTTACAAATTGGTGGGGGTCCCGCATTTTGAACTTCTATTGCCATTCCTACTTTTCATTCCCTTTAGAGCCTTCTCAGTCTTTCATCTTCTTCCTTTTCTCTCTCTTAACCGTCAGCGCTTCCTTCCGCCATTTTCGTTTTCCTTTCTCCCTCCGGTGAGTTTCTCCTTCCTCTTTATTAGATAATAATGGCGGATAGGGGTTCTCGAAGTCCCCAGGGGTTCCTGAGACGAAGGCGAAGCGCAACGTTTTGGAACGTTGCGGAATCGCCTTCCTTACTGACGGAGATAGCAGTGGACGCCAACGCTGCTTGTCTACCGGAGAGAGTCACCGAAGCTCCGGCGGAGCGCCCTGCTTCCGTCGTTCCTTCTCGGGGCGGGTCGTCTCTATTAACCCGCCCGGGAAGGCCTAACTTGCCAAGGGACATGGAGGAAGATGAGGAGGAAGAAGATGAAATTTTAATCGCCGAAGGAACCCCTGATCCTGCTCCTGTTGGTGAATCGGCGCAGGCCGAGTCTGAAGAAGAAGGATCGGGGGAAGATTTAAGTGGTCCGGTTCCCTCAGTCTTGACTGAGACGGACTTGGACAGAATCCGAGTCGGGTATCATATTCCCGAGTCGGTCATCACCTATCTCCCCCGTCCGAATGACTTGCCGGATCACCCTCCTGCCGGGGCAGTCGCGATTTACCAAGTGTCGATGCAATGCGGCTTGCGTCTGCCCCTTCAGACCATCGTCCGGGGAGTTTTGTCTCGCATACAGATTGCCCCGGGACAGATAGTCCCGAATGGGTGGAGGAACTTACTCGGATGTGCGGTGTTGTGGGCTGAGATGGAACAGCCACCGCTTACAGTCGACGAATTTCTCCACCTGTATCAAGTGCGAGTAAATCCGAACTATCCCGGCTTCTACGTCTTCGCTGCTTGGCGAGGCGGAGGCGGTTCCCTGATAACCGACCCTCCCACTTCCAACAAACACTGGAGAGAGCGTTGGTTTTGGGCATGTGGTCGCTGGGAAACGGATGAGTCCGGGTCCTGCGAGGCTCGTGTCCCTCGGGCGTTCCAAAGAGCAGGTGACTTGGGTCTTCTCTCCCACTCGCCCCCCTCCTTTTTTTTTTTGTAATATTCTGAGTCTGACGAGCTTGTGTTTGGCAGATATTCCGAAGAAGCGGCCGAAGCTCGGCACCAGTGCCTCGGCTCGGATCAAAGAGTTGAGGTCGTTGGATTCGAGGAACAGGTCTTGGAAGGTGCTTCTACAGCCGGAGCGCCTTCATCTTGCAGGTCTGGACTCGGAAGTTACAGGTAATTGGGAATGAATCTTCTGGATTTTCCGAATTTCCCCCGACTTACTTCGCCATAACTTATTCTCTGTTTTTTTTTTTTTTTTTTTACAGATCTGCCCGAAGCTCGTCCCAACCTCAGGATTGTCCTCGAACCGGAGATGACTGGAGCTCGTCCTGCCCTTAGGCCAGTCACGAAGTTGAAGGCTCCTCCGCGGTCAGTTCTTCTTTCGGAGCCTCGGCCGCCGAAGAGGCAAAGGGTGCTGCGGAAGGAGAAAGAGCCAGCGAGCTCTTCTGCCCCTTCCGTCGTCGTGATTCCCGACCCGGACGAAAGGGCGGAAGAGACGGCGATTGCTGCTTCGGAGCCCCAGGCGGCACCTGACTCGGCACGCGTTGAGACGGATGTTCCGAGTCGGGAGGAAGAGACCGGGGCCGCGTCCTCCAGGGGGGAGGGAGAGACGAGGACCGCGTCCTCCCGAGGGGAGGAGACGAACCAGGAGGGGCCGTCAGTCCTGCAGCAAGTGGTGTCGGGGATGGTTCCTTGGGCCCTGGCCCACGGGTGTGAAAGAGAGTTCGTGAAACTCTACAACGCCCCGTCGTCGCAGACCGTCAGCCACGCTTTTTGAACTCGCTCCTTGCTTGATCAAGGCCAGCAAGGAGCTATCCTCAACTCATCGGCTGCAGGCTCTTCTGTCTGAGGCCGTAGGTCGACGCGAGGAGGCCGAGATCCGGGTCGACGTCCTGACAGGCGAGGCGGCCCTAGCCCGGAAGGCTGCCGAAGACGCGAGAGCAGAGGCGACTTCCTCCCGAAGAGCCCTGGACGAAGCGAAGGCAGAGGTTGCCCGGGCATTGGCTCTACTCTCCGAAGCTGAGGAGAAGAACCAGCAAATTCTGGCAGTTCATGCTTCGTGCGCGGATGACTTAGCTCGGGCTAAGCTTGAGGCGGCGGAGCACATTCAGCAGGCCGTCGAGAAGACTCGGGAGGCCGAGAAGGCTAGGGACCAAGCCGTTCAAGCATTCCTCGAGTCGGCGGAGTTCGAGGATGAAAGGGACCGCTTGTTCCAAAGCGGATATCTGGAATGCGTCAAGGACATAAAGAAATCCTTCCCTGACCTTGACCTTTCAGAAATCGAGGGTGGAGCAGCCTCGGGATCCGAGAACCCGGACGCCACTGCTGAAGATACTGCTGGGGACGAGGCCGGTGCATGAGGACCGTTACCGGGGCCCTTGGACATATATATATTTTTTTTGCTTTGATGTATTCGCTTGCTTTGTACTTACATATGTTTTGATGAATGAACGAGAAATGCCTATCTTTACTTATTTGACTTGGCTTTATCCTTTCTTAGTTCAGAGTCTTTAATCGTTGAATATAGAACTAGGGATAGTAGACTTTGAGGTGTTCAGCGTTCCAAGGGTGAGGCAACGGCTGTCCGTTTAGGTCTTCCAGCTGATACGTTCCCGGTCTAATGGTGCCCGAGACGATGTAGGGTCCTTCCCAATTGGGTCCCAGTGTGCCCGACCCAAATTCCTTGGTGTTAGAAAACACTTTCCGAAGAACCATATCTCCCATTCGAAATCTTCTAATCCTAACTCGGGTATTGTAGAACCGAGCCACTTGTCGCTGCCGCGCCTCCGTGCGCAACCGTGCCACTTCTCTTTGTTCGTCCAGAAGGTCGAGTCCGAGTGCAAGGAGTTCTTCGTTTGCTTCTGCATTGAATGTGGTGATTCGAGCCGAAGGTAATCCGATTTCAACGGGAGTGACGGCTTCCGAGCCATAAGCTAGTGAAAACGGAGTCTCCCCCGTGGCTGTTCGAGCAGTGGTTCGGTAGGCCCAAAGAATTTTCGGGAGCTCTTCGGCCCATTCTCGTTTGGCCCGGCCAAGCTTGGTCCAAAGATGTTGCTTGATAATCTTATTAACCGCTTCAACTTGTCCGTTGGTTTGAGGATGATGAGGCGAAGAGTAAACGTTTCTGATTCCGAGGTTATCGCACATCCCGCGAAAGCTTCTATTATCAAATTGCCTTCCATTGTCTGTAACGATGGTACGGGGTACCCCGAATCGGCAGATAATGTTTTTCCATACAAATTCGGTGATCTTCTGCTCGGTTATTTTAGCTAATGGTTCTGCCTCGGCCCACTTCGTGAAATAATCCACTGCTACTACAGTAAACTTGGTCTGACCTTTTCCCATAGGGAGCGGTCCTATGATGTCGACGCCCCACTGCGCGAAAGGCCAGGGACCAGTCATTGGTGTCAGTGCTTCGGGTGCTTGCCTCGGAATTGTCGCGAACCGTTGACATTTGTCGCATTTTTGAACGAGCTTGCGAGCGTCGTGTTGGATAGTGGGCCAGTAGTATCCCTGTCGTAGGACCTTGTAGGCGAGGGATCGCCCTCCAGAGTGGTTTCCGCAGATTCCTTCATGAATTTCCTGTAACACATAGTTTGCCTCGCTGGGTTTGAGGCACCGCAGCAACGGGGCGTAGTAACCTTTCTTGTAGAGGGTTCCGTTGAATATGGTATAACGGGAGGCTCGAATCTTAATTCGTCGAGCCTCGGCACGATCCTCGGGCAACTTTCCTTCGTCAAGGTATTGGCGGATTGGATCAATCCAGGAAGGTTCCGAGTCGATTGTATTGACGGCCTCGCTAATTGGTTCATCTATGCTTGGCTTGTCAACGTATTCGACAGGGACGGACCTGGGTATCTCATCTTCATCGGCTGAGGCGAGCTTTGCTAACAAATCGGCTTTGCTGTTTTCAGTACGAGGGATCCGAGTGACACGACAGAGTTGAAATCCGTTGATAAGTTCCTTCGCTTTCTGCATGTATGCCCTTAACTGGTCTTTTCGTGTCTGGTATACACCGGTAACTTGGTTAACAACCAACTGAGAGTCGCTGAAAACACTTAGGTGCGTGACCTCCATGCTAGCGGCGAGTCGGAGGCCGAGTAACAACGCTTCATATTCCGCCGTATTGTTCGACGCTTGGAATCCAAGTCGTAAGGCATACTGTATATAGGTATGATCGGGGGTTTCCAGCACCAGCCCCACTGGCCTTCGAGTTGGAAGAACCGTCGACATACAGATTCCACGGGATAGGGCAAGGGGGAGCGGTTGAGGTCGGAACTGCACCGTCCTTCGGAGTATCATTTACTGAAAGTTCGGTTGAAGACGTTCCCTCGGCGATAAAATCAGCTACGGCTTGCCCTTTGATTGCTGCCTTTGGTCGGTATTGAATATCAAACTCACTCAGCTCGATAGCCCATTTGGTGAGTCGGCCGGAAGCTTCTGGTTTCTGCAGTACCTGGCGAAGCGGGAGGTCGGTCATTACAATGATGGTGTGGGCATGGAAATACGGCCTAAGTCGCCGAGAGGAAGTTATTAAAGCCAAGGCCACTTTTTCCAAGCTTGGGTATCTCGTTTCTGCTGGCAATAACGCTTTGCTGACGTAGTAAACCGGCAGTTGCTTTCCTTCGGATTCTCGTATCAAAGCCGAGCTCACCGCTGCCTCGGATACCGCTAGGTAGAGGAGCAACGACTCCCCCGGTTCGGGTTTTGATAAGAGAGGTGCAGAACCGAGATATGATTTTAATTGCTGGAATGCTGCTTCACACTCTTCCGTCCAATCCATCGCTTGTCTTCCTTTCAATTGTTTGAAGAAAGGGAGACACTTATCCGTTGCTCTGGACAGGAACCGATTAAGTGCTGCGACTCGTCCGGTCAACCTTTGGACGTCCTTAATGGTTTTGGGGGATTCCATATCAATCAGAGCCTTTATCTTCTCAGGGTTTGCCTCTATTCCTCGCTGACTGACCAAGAAACCAAGGAATTTACTGGAGCCTACTCCAAAAGCACATTTACTTGGATTCAGCTTCATCCGGAACTTCCGTAGGATTAGAAACATTTCTTCCAAATTATTCACATGATCTGCCGCGTGTATGCTTTTGACGAGCATGTCGTCGATGTATACTTCCATGGTTCGGCCTATAAGCCGAGCAAAGATTTTGTTAACTAACCTTTGATAAGTTGCGCCGGCATTCTTCAGACCAAATGGCATCACTCGGTAACAATAAAGGCCTTTGTCGGTGACAAAGGTCGTTTTTGATTTATCTGTTTGATGCATTACAATTTGATTATATCCTGAATATGCATCCATGAAGCTAAGGAGCTCATGTCCGGCTGTACTATCTACTAGCTGGTCTATCCTCGGAAGCGGAAAGCTATCCTTGGGGCAGGCTTTATTTAAGTCGGTATAGTCAATACAGACTCGCCACTTCCCGTTGGATTTCTTTACAAGCACGACATTCGCGACCCACTCTGGATAGTGTATTTCTTCTATGAAATTAGCCTGGAGGAGTTTGTTGACTTCTTCTTCGATGATAGCGTATCGTTCAGGGCCGAGCGGTCGCCGCTTCTGTCGGATCGGTCGATACGACGGATCGATGTTGAGTCGGTGAGTCACCACAGAGGGGTCGATCCCGGGCATATCTTCATGACCCCAGGCAAAGACGTCGGCGTACCTACGGAGCAGGGCTATCAGCTTTTCTTTCAAAGGGGACTGCAGAGACGAGCCAATTCGTACCGTCTTGGATCCATCTGTCTCGACCAAGGGGACCGAGACAAGATCCTCGACCGGCTGTCCTCGTTCATAATTCTCGCCCCGAGGGTCCAACGATTCGATTGTTAATATGTTGGTCGGACTTTTGTCGGCGGCTCCTTTTACGGCTATCATGTAACATCGCCTCGCATCCTGCTGGTCTCCTTTGACAATCCCGACTCCCGACTCGGTCGGGAATTTCATTGAAAGATGGTACGTGGATACCACGGCCTGGAGGAGACTCAATGAAGGTCGGCCGAGTATTGCGTTGTATACTGAGGGTTGATCGACGACCAGGAAGTCAACCATCATCGTCGTCTGATGTGGGGCATTGCCAGCAGTGAGTGGTAATGAGACAGTCCCCTCGGGCAGTACTTGTCCTCCGGAAAAACCGATCAATGGGGTCCGAACCGGGCGTAACGCGGATCGTTCGATCCCCATTTTGTCGAACGCCCCAGTAAACAATACGTCAGCAGATGATCCTGTATCGACGAGTATTCGGAACACCTTTCGGTTAGCGATCGCCAAGGAGACGATCAACGCATCATCGTGGGGGTGATGGATACCTCGGGCGTCTTCCTCAGTGAACGATATGCAATATCTTTCTCTTTTCTTTTCCTTTGATGGCCGATCTATAATCATGAGCTCGGACTGAGGCTGACTAAGTTTTCGTGCGTGATTCCTTCGCGCGTTGTTTGAGTCGCCCCCACATTGTGGACCGCCGATAATCGTCCGGATTTCTTCCATAGGCTGACTCTCGGTCGGGCGCGCCTCAGCTGCCCCAGCTTTGACCATATGTTCTCTGAGTCGGCCGTCTTTTATGAGTCGTTCGATCTCTTCTTTTAAGTGACGGCAATCACTTGTGTTATGCCCGTGATCGCGGTGATAATGGCAGTACTTATCCTTGTCCCGCCGATTAGGATTACTCCTGAGCTTACTGGGCCAGCTAACAAAGCCTTCATTTTTTATTTCCATCAGTACCTCTTCCCGAGTCTTATTCAGGGGAGTATATGTGGAAAATCTTCGATCCGGCCGTTTTCCTGACCTTCGCTCGTCACGCGCTTGATCCTCTTTGCGTTTCCTCCCTCCGGCCGAGTCGGCCTCCTTTTTGGCCGACTCTTTGGCCAAGGTTTTAGTTTCACGCAGGATTCGTTCTTCCTCGGCGTTGGCATATTTATCGGATCGTGCCATAAACTCTGCCAGAGTATCGGGCGGAGTTTTGTCTAGAGATGCCAGGAATGGCTTATCCCTAACTCCTTGCATGAGCGCATTGAGGGCCGTTTCTTCCGAATGTTTTCGAACATGAAGGGATTCGAAATTAAAACGCTTGATGTAATCTTTCAATAGTTCTCCCTGCTTCTGAACTACGTTATTCAGATGTGCAGGGGGCTTCAATTTCTTCTTTCCGCCGATGAAGTTGGTGAGGAAGGCGTCACTCAGCTCAACGAATGAACTGATGGACTTTGGTTTCAGCTGTTTGAACCACAGTCGAGCTACATCAGTCAATGTAAGAGAAAAGGCCCGACACATTACTGCGTCCGAGGCATCGTGGAGTTCCATATAGGTTCTGAAGCACTCAATATGCTCGGTCGGGTCGGTCTTGCCGGTGAATGGAGTGATTTGAGGTAATCGAAACCTCTCGGGCAATCGGGCCTTTAGTACCGAGTCCACAAAGGGGGACGCCTTCGCTTCAGACCCGGTTGGATATACATTTCGGCCGTGCTTTATGTCCGCCATCTCTTTCGCCATTTCTTCCCGCACTTCTCTTTTAAATTTTTGAATATCGGCTTTCCAAGGTTCATCGCTCTCTGCCGTGCCTTCCATGGACGGGCGATTGCGCCTTCTTCGTTATATCTCGTGCCGAAGATCGGGGGGAGGGAAGCGTTGGCCGACTGCGCTGGATGGTTCCGATCCGCCTTGGGGTTGGCTCGGCCGGAAAGATTGCGCGGAAGGTTGAGGATCAACCGCCGCCGCACGTGCGCTGTCTCCCCTTGAGGATGCGGGAGTGGTTGCATTTGCTGCTGATTCGTTCCAGCATCTGCTTCATCGTATTCATATCGAGCGGATTTCTTGAACCTCCTTGTCCAACCGCCTATCGTCGCCCCCGCTGATTGTTGCTTGTTCCGGCCGCCCCTCGTCGGCGGTTGTTAGGAGGGTTCTGGGAAGGGGGAACGGCGATTGGACCCGCTGGCCCTGTAATCGCGTTCTCATTCAAATCTTCTTCTGGGACCGTCCTTCTAGTCATCACCATTGGAATCAGTATAGAGATACGAGATGGCTTTTTGTACGTTCCCACAGACGGCGCCAAACTGTTGATGCAAATGTCTGGTTCGTCCTCCTAGACCCTTGTATGCCTGCACAGAAAGAGGACAAAGGAGACCCTGGCTCGAGCAGGGGACCCTCCGATGCCAAAGTCAGGCCTGGACTCTGGGTCTAAATGTATTGAAAGGTTTTTAGAAGGAATTTTTTCGTACCTCTCAAGGTGTCAGGGATCCTTCTTTTATAGCTGCTGGGGCCTTAGTCGCACAAGGATTTTCCTCCTGATATTGAGCGCGGGATCTTCTCCTGGTATCACGGAGATAGGATCGTGCCCATCTTGAGCCTTCATCCGATCCCGTGAGCTTCGGGGTCGGAGATCTTATCCCAAGATATCCGGGATGAGGCCCGACCTAGCGATGGTCGGTCTGGCAAGGTGGTCCGCCCGACGCATGCCCGGAACGCTGATGAGTCGTCCGAACCGACTCAACCTTTGTCTCGGTTTAGCGAATCATGCCTCGGATTTGACACATCCTTCGGTGACTCGAGGCATTAAGTCCGAGTCTTTGGACTTGTATTTTTTGCCCCCAACATATTGAATAATTCTAATACATTCCAAATACAAGCTTTTAAATAGAATATTTAGATTCCAGTGCATTTCAACCAAACACAACAAAGGATGATGATTCACAAGTTCATATTTAAATATACCAACGTTCTCTAATATTCCTATAATGACTAATAATTTATTAAATAATACAAGTAATAACATTAAAACTTTTTACTAACAATAATATTATAAGGACTAATACTAACAATCATAGTAATAAGAATTATACTAATTCCATAAGGAAAATGATAATATTTTCTAATGATAATAGTTATAACTATCAAAAATGAATTTAGTCACGATAATAGATACTATGATCTGCCATAAATTATGAAATTCTACAATTAAATCCAAACCTAACACACTATCTATGTTTAGGGTATTGACATAGAGTTTAGACCACTTAGGTCTAGGATTTTATCATAGAGTTTAGGTCTAGGTTAGATTTTGTGCAATTAATTTTAGTGTTAATTTGATAATTATAAAATATTTATTAACATTAGTGTTATAGTTAATATTAGTTAATAATCATTATGATGACACCAATTAGTACAATCCATTATCAATAATAAATATTTAAAAATGATATATAAAGTACTATGATTTAATAGTTGGAATTTGTTTATAATAACTAGTTTAGCATAAGTGACCTACAATTTATCCTAAGGTTAGGGTTTGGAAAAAGACAAGCTTCATAGGTACAATATCTAATTAAATAATCAGATTAAAATTTCAACACAAGAGGTTAGAGAGTTTATGCCTCAAGGGAAGTTGGATGCGGCCCAACTAATGAGCCAGCGGTCTGACTCGGTTCTGAACCAAGTTGACTCAGCTGCCATGTTTCTTCTCTCCTTTACCCTCTTCTTCTTCCTCTTCTTCATCATTTCTTTTTGCTCTCTTTCTCCCTACCCTATCTAGCAAGGTTGCTGGACCAAAATGACGCACAACTTCAACCAACAACTCGGCCAAGTCAACTCGGCCCTAAGTCGACTCACTCAAAGGCTCTTTCTCTCTCTCTCCTACTTCTTCCCTTCTTTCTCTCTTCTTCTCTACCCATCCAGCTAGACCTAGGCTAGGCCCACGTCTAACTCGACCCAACGAACTCGGCAGTGAGTCAACCCATACTCCAACCCAACACCCCCTCTTTCTCTCCTGATTCTCTTTTCCCCTCACTCCTCTTCTTCTCCTTTCATGCCTCTCCTTTTTCCTTTTGCTGGAACTTCAGCAAGGACTGAAGCAGACCCAGACCAAGCTCAACTCGGCTGTCTTGACCCAACAACTTGGGCAGTTGCACCAGTGACTCGGTTGGGCCGAGTTTAGTGCAACACGCACACAAACACACACACACACACACACTCTCTCTCTCTCTCTCTCTCTCTCACGTTTTCTTTCTTTTCTCACTCTCTTCTGCCTCCTTCTCATCCTTTATCTGCTACAGATCCGACAACAACAATGACAACAAGAATGGGCCCTGCCGGGCAGCAGCTCGTTCACCATGCCTCTCCCTTCTTCCTTCACCTTCTTCTTCTTCTTCTTTCTTTTACTCTCCTCTAATATTTCTCTCTTCCTTTTCTTTTTAGACATGTCCCACAGGGCCTGGACGAGGCCGTACAAAGGCCAAGACCACTAGCAACCGACTGCTTCTCGGTGAAGAAGAAGACAGCCAGTAATGGCATCTTTGACATCACCGCCATTTCCTCCATTATACCTCTTGAAAATGGTCCTAATGGACTTTAGGAAGCTTTCAGAAGAGGTTTTTCAAAGCTTGGGGGAGATTTAGATGGTGGGTTCGAGTTTGGGAGGAAGAAACGGCCGTTTTGGATCTTTTTGTTTTCCCTTTGCAAAGCCCTAATGACAAACGGCTAGGATTGCTCGAGAATGGAGGGCTGGGATGGCGCAGGAGCCAGCGCACGCGGATTGTTGAGCTGGCTGAGAGAACAGTTTCCATTTTTAGAAACTTGTGTTTGTAGGACCCGTTTGCAGCAAGGATTGTGTGCATGCATATATGTGTGATCGTGCGAAACCTATCGATTTTTGGTCGCACGTAGCTCCTCTATCAGATGGACGGTTCAGATCATGAAAATGAGACATGATGGTGGGCCAGATGGTGATCGCACGGTAACGGTGCATTTACATTGGTGTGAGCGGAAAAGGACGGGAGAAAACTCCTTTTTTTGGACGAGTGCCGGTCAGCGCTCGTTTGACTGTGTTGGAAGTCTGGTGCACTGTGGGTGCACCGCTCCAGGTGCGCACACAAAATAGGAGTGGGGCCCACGGTGATTTTTTAGTGGATCCACACCGTCCATTCTCTTTAGGGGTCTCATTTGAGACGTCGGGCCAATGATCAGACTAATCCAAGCTTTAAGTGGGCCATAGTTTTAAAATGTCAGACTTTAATTGTGGATCTTTGTCGACCTGACAATATTATGTGGCCCAATCATGGAATCCGTGCCATTCATCTAAGTTGTGGTCCACCCAAGGCCACTTTCTCTATTTTAAATTGATGTCATCTTATACAGATGGGCCATGCAACATTTATTCTTGGGTTTAGATTGTGATTCCTGAACACCTGAAGGTCAGATTATTCTAGATCCGATCATCAACATGCCTACTGGTTTGTGACCCGATTTAGGGAAAATCCGATAGTTATTTCTACAATTAATGGTCCATACTTTTCAATTGAATGAACGATCATGGGTTTGAACGGATGGATTATCTCAAAACGGTTCATCGATAGTCCAAGAGTAACTTGGATGGATTAAATGACTAGTTTTGACGATCAGATCCACACTGCATGATGCGAGGCCTAAATCGAATAATCTACATCGAATCCCGTAATTGATCTATAATTCTAACGGTTAGATTTTGATATCCAAAAACACAAGTGTTATAGACACTCTCCTCACTAGTTTTGTGTGCCCTAAAGACCCTATAAGTAGGCATCTAACCACTAGTCCTATGCTTAGAGGGCCAAATGGCTCGATCTACAAATGAAGATCATTCATATTGGAGGATAGATGTAGGGTTACGTTGGCTACATAGTTGTCGTATATATGTATATAATAGGTTAAATTCATGGTAACACTCGAGTACTGAAAATGCGGGGTGTTACAGAGAGAGAGAGAGAGAGAGAGAGAGAGAGAGAGAGAGAGAGAGAGAAGAGATGAGATTTTCATCCTCCTCCCACATCATCCTCTTGATCTATACGGACCACTTTTTGTGGACAATTTGAGCTTTCTTTACCACCTATCAAAGGAGTAGCTTTAGGCTTTCTAGATCTCTCCAGTAGTGAATTTAGGAGAGACCTTATACGTCAAATGATCATTGTCAACAACAAATTAATCTATATTAGCAAATTATTGGTAAAGATTTAACTTTCTTAAGTTTAAATTTTGTTTTAGAAATCTGATGCACACGTCATTAGGATGTCCTTAATAATAAAATTCTTATGTTTTGTTTAGAGAAAAATGATTATTTCGCCACATTCTTCGAGGAATTCCATCCATTTGATTATCTTCTACTACTATTGATTCTGTATAAGATCCTACCATACTTTCAAAATGTACAACCGTGTATAACCATATAATTTGTTATGGTAGGATTAATATCCCATATATAACTACATTTTAAAAAAAAATATACCTTCATGGTTGGTTAAGGGACAAGAGAGATAATTTAATTGAATTGGTGACTACTCGATGGAACCTAAAAATAGGATGATATTTTAGGACTGCAATTCATGGGTTAAAATTAGATGCTTAGGAGTCATTTAAATACATATAAAATCCTTTTATTGTAAAAGGTAAAATATTGCTGAGGCTATTTGGATGCTTGTAATTATTTATAAACCCTTTACAAGTTGTAAATACTTTATAGATTACATGAGCTTTTAGAATCTGGGCATTTTTATGCATTTTAGATGACAAGTTTAATATAAAAAAATTAAATATTTAAGAGATGCTTGTACTTAATAATCTTTTCCATACTCTCTCCAACGTCTCGCTGGCTGTAACTAGTAATTTATGAATACTTTATAGGTCAAAGCAAACTAGTAATTTATGAATACTTTACAAGTCGAAGCAAAGCAAAACATATTGTAACACTTTACACCTGAAACTCTTAGGTATCGTTTGGATGCCAATAAAATTCTTAAGTTGTAAAGGGATTACATGTAATCAAATTATAGGGGTTGTTTGGATACTTACATTTACTTGTAAATGCATTACAGGTTGTAAATAAACTATAACTTTTAGCTGTAATATGAAACCCCGTAAAAAGTCTTTTTAGATTATAGGTAAAGGCTTTATAGCTAAAAAGGCATTATACATAGTAAAACAGAATGGTTGATATATACTCATGATATGTGGGGCCCATCATAATATATATAATACATCCAATATGTCCATCATGTGCTTCCCTTGATGCTCTCCTATATAGCCTTAAAAAGCAGCTCATTGATTATTAAATGGACCCCACTAGGGAAGGATGGGATGTCCACCATTGAAAACTTTTAAATTGCATTTGGAGCTCACCATGATGGGTGGAGGACATCCAATCTATCCAATGTATGCATGCTTTAATGTTTTTTTAGGGCCCTAAAAAAATCAAGTCCTTATGTGATTTGTAAATTTTGGAAGGTTTCATTGTCCAAGCTTTATACTATAAATACCTACTTTATCCATTGTAAATACTTTACAAGTTAGCCAAGTATATGATTTATTTACCTGTATACAAATTGCAACTTAAATCTAAGGGTATTTACAAATTAAAACTTTTTAGGCATCCAAACACCCCTTAGGTCTAAGTATTTACAACTTAAGTTTTTTTTTTTTTTTTTCACTCACATGAATCAAAAGGCAACTTAGTAATGCCATGAGGAATGTGATATTCACACCTTATTTGGTACCTTGGATTTGGTAGTAAATGGGTGTATTTTGGATCCTTACTCTTGCTCCGATGGTAGACTCTCAGGAGTTTCAACACCATGTCAAGGGTTCAAGTATTCATAGGTGGTGAAATCCCACTAAGGTGTGAGTGTGTCGAGGTATGTGTGCATGTATAAATAATAATAATAATAAAATATAAAAATGGGTCTATATATTTTAAATCCAAAGAGTTGTTTTTCATATTTGGCAACCTTGGTTTTGGAGGTAAACATAGTTGGAGGTATTTCAAATCTACTTTCTTGGGGTGTTTTGAAACTTTAGCAAAGGTGTAATCCAAAGGAAATGGATTTTTTGCCTCTTTTTTAAGGGCACGAGAGTCACAAATGTAACAAATGTCTATAGGCTATTAATCAATTAGATGCATGGTTGTCCAAAACAATTCAATTATTAGTTGCAACACTAAAAGCACATTAATAGAATGATCTAGACCATCTAAACATTGGACATTTAAATGGACACTTAGAAAAGATGGGTGAATCGCTTGTTTGTGATCCTTGCATTTGTGTCTCACTCAAGGGTTCAAAATTTCTTATTTTTTTGGCCAAACTATATATTTTATTGGGCTTATTACAATTATTCTATCAAATATCACACATACGTGCATAAATGCAAATTAATGTGGGATACGTAAGTTGATTTTAATCATCTAAGTCCAGTGAATATACCCACAAATTCCTGTATCCTCTAGATAAAAGCTTCCAAACAGAATATTTGAATTCAAGTCCATTTCAACCAAGAACCTTGGTTCCAATGTAATTGTGATTTGAATTCCAATGTATTCCAAATCCAAGCTTCCGAACGGGCCCTCAATTCTAACCGATCCAAAATCCAAAAAGCGGCTGATGATTTGGAAGGCTGAGATGGCCGATTGTGTTGGTCACCACCATTTAGAAAATCGGCAATGAACTACCACGGTAGCACAACCATCGTCAGTACAAGGTATTGCATTGAAACGTGAAAGCTGCCAGCGACCGCCATAGCAATCGAAAGAAAGAGAGGTGGGTGCCCAAGTTGAAGCCATGGGGAGATCCGTTGCCCTTTTCCACTTGCTCCGCTCACATTCCAAACATCTCTCAACGCCACGCTTTCAAGCAGGTCTCTCTCTTCTCTTCCATCTCCATCTTTGCTGGCCGTAATTTCATGTGGGCCCAATTGAGGGTTTTTTTTTTTTTTTTTTTTCCGTTTTTTCTTTCATTCTTTCTCTCTAACTATCTAATCTCCAGTCGATAAAAATTGAACAATTCAACTTTCAAATGTTATAATATGTATGCAATATCATCAACTCCATCTCTATTCCACTTTCTCAAATCAATGAATAGGAATTAGGGGTGCAATGGGTCAAGCTGAGGGTGAACCCAAGCCCAACCTGACCTCAAGAGTACCCAACCCGCAACCCACCCCGACCCAAATTCCAATCCAAGGAGCCAAACCCGTACCCAACCTGAATTCCTCTATACTCGTTCCAGCCTGTAGCAACCCAACTCAACCCGACCTAACGGCATGCTGAACTAACTGACCCAAATTTTCTCATCCCAAACCAAACCCAAATTCAAATTGGGTTGGCATTTCCAACCCGACCTGACCCGACCCGAACTCAGGTTGGATCAATTGGGTTCGGGTTGAACCGAATCCAAGTTGCAGCCTTAATACGAATATCCTTGTTATAAATGTTGGGGTGGCTATAGGCCGTTTCAGCCTGTGAGTTCTGAGCCTTGCTAAATTTAGGTAGTGGTAGTGGGTCGGGCTTGAGGTAGAGAATGAAGCTGGGTTTTAGTAAATGGTTGGTTTAGGGGTGAACCCTAGTCGGTGTTGGGTTGAATCCTACCCGACACAACCTGCCCCATTTAGGTTTATCAATGGTCCAGGTGGGACTTTTACTAACTTTACCATTTGTACTGCACCAACGATTTGCAAATGGTCACTCTATTTTCTTTGTTTACTTAATAAATTAGACAAGTATTGGATCAATTTGAGCAAACTTTTGATTTTGGATGAACCATTTGTCTGTTTGATCCACCATAAAGATCTCCTAGTTAGGATTGTCGGGCTCGGTTGAACCTGACCCAATTACAACTCGCTTGGTCAGTTGGGTCAGGTTTGTGCTTAGTGCATTGGCATTTGCGTAATGGGTTCGGGACAGAATTCTTGATCCGTTTAGTAAACGGGTTGGCTTGGGCTATCCTAGACCTATCCTGAACCTAACCAATTGCCTGCCACCCATATTCAAATACGCATTATTGTTGCACGCGTGTAGGAGGGTCATCTAGTTAGATAAAGACCAAGTAGTCATCAACATCGAATGTGAAAAAGTTGTCCAATATGCTGTGAGGGTAATTTGGCTGGTGTGATTTTTGTTGTTTGTCCCACTGTATAGCTGGCCCAATAAATGAAGTTCCTGTCATGCATGTGTACCACACATAATCAGCAAGTGCTTGATAACTAACTTAGATATTTTTATTCCGCATTGGATCCTTAATCTTGCTCGGGCGGTAGACTTTAGGGAGTTTCAACACTTGGTCAAGGGTTCGAGTATCCATAGGTGGTGAAAACCCACTATGGCGTGAGTGTGTGGGTGTGTGTGTGTGCGTGGGTAAAAAAAAAAAAGAGTATAGTGGTAGTAATTATTGAGTATTTACCTTGCATGAAAATCGTAATTTTATTTTCCCCCTTTATGTGTCATTGAGATTAATACAATCCAAGTGCACATATTGTTTTAGAAATATAATCATTGGAGCTCATTCCTTTATTATGATATGGGTGATGGATACTATTCAATTGCTTGCATTATTCATTTATAGCACAGTGGATTGAGTTGAATAGCAGCGTATTATAAATTGGTTGTCAACTTCTACTGCTGCACTTATTTTAAGCATGAGTGATTTAGTCAGCAAGTCAGTCTAGACATGGCGTTTTGGGTGGAAGAAGATTCTGTAAAGGAGGAAGTTAAAGAACTAGCGTTTGAAATGGGAAGAGATAGAGCTCTGGGCCCCAGTGGCCTTTTCTTTTGGTGTCTACCACTTGTTGTGGAGAGTCATGAAAGAAGATCTTGTGGGCGTCTTTAAAAGGAATTTCATTCTTGGTTGAAGCTAACCAAAGATATGAACTCTATTTTCATTAGCGTCATCCCATACAAAGAAGATGCGATTGGGCTTAAGGATTCTAGAACAACAAACTTGAGAATAGCCTTTGTGACGTGATCGTGGAAGCATTTGATGAATCCCATACATGAAGTTATCAGCCTGTTTCAAGGTGTGTTAAAAGATTGGCAGATTCTCTATGGGACCCTCATTGTGAATGAATGCATCCTCTGTAGAGAGGTGTTGCCCATTGGAGAAACTGGCCTTAGTTTTCAAGATGGGTATAGACAAGAAGCTATGTTGGATGGGTATGGATAAGAGTGTTAGAATTATGATACTGATACAGAATGTTGGATCTGCTGAACCAAAAAATAGGACTCCTAGATTCGATAAGTATATTTTAACTAATTTTAATTAAATATTTTATAGAAATAAATAAAATAAAAGGTACCTTTATGCAGAACCCAATATAACTATTGCATTAGCAAATTTGCCTCTTTTTTTTTTAAAAAAAAATATTTAACTGAGGAATCATATGGTATTCATTATTTAGACTTGTGTTGTAATCATTGAAGTATATATGCAACATGTAACTTTGATGGGTAAATGCATATGGTTCTTTTGAGCATTGCTCAAGAACCTATATGCATGTCAACGTCCAGATTCTTCTGACATGATATGTCTCCTACCTAGAACAATCCATGTAACAACCTATACACATGTAGAATAGGAATTTGTGGACTATAAGCCTCTCTAATTGTGGTTTAATGCAGAAGATGGTTTAGGGAAATGCTTTTCTACGACATCTTTTCTTGAACCTCTTGAATGCAATGTGAGATGGATTCTTTTCTAGTTCGAGGGTTCTTCATGAAAGTGATCTTTGTTCCCAATTCATTGTCATGATCATGGTGTAAGGCCTTTAGATTAGAGGGTTCTTAAAGTGAAGAAGCATAAGCTTCACTAGTTGTGGTTTAATGCTGAAGATGGTTTAGGGAAATGCTTTTCTACGACATCTTTTCTTGAACCTCTTGAATGCAATGTGAGATGGATTCTTTTCTAGTTTGAGGGCTCTTCATGAAAGTGATCTTTGTTCCCAATTCATTGTCATGATCATGGTGTAAGGCCTTTAGATTAGAGGGTTTCTAAAGTGAAGAAGAATGGTCAATTGAAGGTTTTCTGGTCTGTAGCTTCTATACAATTATCTCCCATCTCCTGTTTGTGGACAACACACTTGCGCATAGTGGGCTTGTTGCACCTAAGAGTTGATGATGTGCATCATGGTTTGTAACTCCTCATCTCCTTGCTTCATCTCCTTCTCCTTATTCCGTTTCTTCTTTTTCTCCTTCTCCTTCTCCTTCTTTTGCTTCTCCTCCTCCTCATCTCCTTCTCGTTCTTCCCCTACATTTTATCTTCTCCTCCTCTTCCTCCTACTTCTCACCCTTCCCCTTTTCCATTCTCCTTCCTCCTCATCTCCTTTTTCTCCATCTCCATCTTATTCTACTTCTCCTCCTCCTCCTCCTGCATTCTTTCCGAATTCTCCCCTTGCAATCTTCTTCTCAATCCTAATCTCCATAGGTGCATGTATCCAGTTTCACATTCTTCTTCTTCTTCTTCTTCTTCACATTCTTCTTCTTCTCCTTCTCCTCCTTCTTCCTTCTTCTACTCTTTCTTCCCTTGCAATCTCTTCTTCTTCTTCTTCTTCTGTTGATTCCTCATTTCACATTCACAAGAACCAAATCAACCTTGATCATAATCTTTAATGCATGCATCCTAATTTCTGTAGGTGCAATTGGACATCCCCTAGTGTCACCTTATGTATGACCCAAGTGCTCCTTGAATCTAGTCACTCATATGAGTTCTCTTCTTCTTTGTGTTGCCAACTTCCTTCTTTCCACATTGGCAATCTTTTCTTCTGTTGTTCATTTCCTCATTTCACATTCAGAAGAACCAATTCACACCTTGGTCCTAATCCCTATAGGTTCATGTATACTAATATTTGTAGGTTTATGCAGAAATCCCCTGGTTTTACCTTTGATATTTATGAATTATGACCCAAATGCTTCTTGAATCTTGTCACTCCTCCAGTATGTAGGAATCTCCTAGTTTCCCCTTTAATATTATCCAAATGCTCCTTGAATCTAGTCACTTCAGATCACGCATTCCCATAGTAGCTGCACGTGACTTTAGCTCTATCATGTCCGACTTTCTTCCATGCAACCACCGAATGCTATTTGCACATTCATGAGACGTTATCTTCAGCCCCATGGTCTTGCTTGCTACTTGCTAATCACATGTCATTGCAAGTCTACGGTTATAAAAGTATGATAAATATTATGTCATGAATGTGAAACAGATCATAATAACTGGACATTTTACAAATGAGCTGTCACACTGGTCCCTGTCACATCAATTTGTCAAGTCATATATTTGTGATTCAAATATAAAAAAGATAAATATACTGTTAGAAGGCTAACTGCTAAGGCTGACTTTAACTTACTACTATATTTAAATAACATAAAACATAAAAAATAACTTATATATATATATATTAGTAAAAGTTATAACATAGAAAGAACTATGGTTATCAACATTAAAAAAATAAATAAAAATGTGACCACATGTAGATAATTTTGGGGCAAGCCTATCAATATATCAACTCTAGGGCCCATTTTGTGTGCATCATAGCGATATTCGTATAGGAATGACACCATTAGCATACGGTATTTTGCTTTTCGCACGTTAACCAACCATGCAAGCAAGATTATTGAATAAGAAGAAGAAGAATGTGAAATGGGGTCTACCATAGTCCATAGTGTGTATATGCCATGCAATCCATTTATCTAACACTCTCCACAAGATTAAGTGACTCGCTAGAAGTCAAGCAATTCCAAATCTCAAGTGGACCATACCACATGAATTTAGATATGTTCGGTATACTTTTCTAGTATGCCCTATGGTGTGGCCCACCTTAGTTTTGGATCACCCTGATTTTTGGGATCAAGGTTGAACATCATGTGTGGCTGATGGACGAGGTGAATCGCATGTATGTTTCCCACACATGGTACTTGGTTAGTAGCAATCACCACCCTATATGTATGTTGATTCATGCTTGCATTCTAAGTTCCCGAAGGGAAGGGAATTTCAGTCAAGTTGCTCTGGTACTGTGTGGTGGTTTATACACATGAGTTATAAAATTGTACTAGTGTCAGAATAAACCGTCCCAACTAGGGGACCTATTATAGATAGGATGTAAACACAAAATCTCATGTGTAGCACAATATTAGTCTTTCGATGTCTCCAATAGAGAGAGTTAAGAAAATAAATAAATAAACATCTATATTCAATTCATCAAGAACCCGTTCTTAGATGATTTTTGGGAGTCGTCTATCTAGAGTGAGGCATGTCAATGGTCTAGTTTACATAATTTATGCCTTTTTAATGAGTTATACCATTTTATCGAATAGAGTCTAAACTTTCAAATTTATACATGAATAGCAAACAATGTAGTTGATACTCTTAGTGTTGTACCAAACATGAAATCTCTATTGTAATTACAACTACAATCATCATAAAAGAACTTTATTAAGGCAAAGCTATCCGTACAATACATATTGCATACCAAACAGACCCTTAGAAGCTCACAAGTCCAGAAAAATTAATGTGGAAGAAACAAAGAGAAAACATTAGCACTTTTCAGGATTTTTAATAAAAAATTAAAATAATTTAGAGTTCAATAGATCTGTGGTCTAATCCATGGATTTGTGATATATGAATTGATTTATAAAATGACAATGTCAACGTCAGTGCCCTATGACGCTGCCTCCTCTTCTATATTCAACTCAAGTTGGCCATCTGCTCAATCCAGGTCATTTGACTTTATCCACTTGTAAAATGGGTCCTCTACATCTTCTAGGTATGCACGATGACCGATCATCATTAAATCCAACAGGTCCTCTTGTGCTTTTCTTGTGCCTTCTGCTTGTAACAGCCCCTCTTGAAGCTTCATATTGTAGTGATAGAATGCTAGATTCTAAAGCCTCTTATAATCTAATGTTCTGCTTGTTCATGTATATGAGAGAGAATGTGCTCCATTTTTGCTCACATAGTGATGAAGACGCCGTTTGTGTGAACACACGGATAGCTAGTCGCTATAATGCCTCGTAGTTGCTCCCATACATGGCCCATTATTCTCTTGTATAGTTGGTCATTTTTTCATTAGTTCCAAATGTAATTTTATAACTTAAAAAGTAATTTTTAAGTTTTAACTAATGCAATAATTCACATGGCATCATCGTCTTCCTCAACAATCTTGCGGCCATGTATCCAAACATGCCCACTGCATCTGGTAGGCGAGAACCTGTTGATGGCATTTAATGGTAATTTTCAGTATAAAGTGTTGCAAGAAGCTATGAACTCAGACAAGAGTTATATGCAAACCATGCTTACCTTGTTCTCAATTTGGCTTCCCCTGGAAAGTTGGGAACACCCAATTATGAATTAACAATACACCGTGCACCCAAGGATTTTCACCTACTAACGACTTTGAGGAGTGGCGTCCAACCGCTGCATGTAGGGATGGCCCTAACATCCTCATAGACATCATGCAGTGCCTCTTTAAGCCGTTATCCTTGCTACGTCTATGACTGTAGTGGTACTTGGGATTCAAGTATGTTGAAATCCAATACAACCTACATATCCACATATTAGTATAAGAAAAGAACCATACAAGTCTATTTATGCAAGCAATTGGTACAATATTGAAAGATAGAAAATTAAATCTAATTACTTACCAACCTTGTGAAGTGGGTGCTTTTCCAGTGGTCATCAATTCTTTCATGCACCATTTATATGAATTCCGGGCTTTAGCCTCTATTACATCTTTGATTACTCGAATGGGCTTGTACATGGAACATCGATGTATGTTTCATTATCCACCATCCTTAAGATTGCATATATGGGTTTCAAAAAACTCACCACATTCTGCATGCAGTCCAAGAAGGAGCAGCTCAAAACAAGCTCCTCAATCCTTCATGCTACTTTTTTGCTGCTTTGGTTTCACTGTGTATACTCCTTAGAGCTGAAGAGCCCTCTTAGCCCTTGTTTGTGTTTTAGGAAGCTGTTCAAGGTAATGAAATTTGTGGCAAACCATGTCGTCTCAGGTTGCACTAGATCCCCTCCACACCTCCCCCACATCTCGGCTAATAGCCAGGTGTGGTTGTAGATGGAATTTGTAATTGCCCAAGAATCAACAATGACACTCTTCACTAGTAGAAGCCTATCTCCTATTTGCTTCAAGCATCAAATCTACTAGGGATCCAATACAAGTTGTATTTCTTCATTAACTCCTCTGTCTTCACAAATGCGCTTCCATTGCCTATGACAAACTTTACCACAAGTGTTAGGAGATAACAAGCTTAGGAGGGTTTTCTTGTGGAGGGGGTCGGAAGATGGTAACAAGTTTCACCTTTTGAAATGGGAGGAGGTGTAGGCCTATGACCGAAGGCGGCACGGGAATATGGGACTTGCGTAGGATGAATCTGGCTCTTCTCAGTAAATGGTTATGGTGGTTCAGATTGGAGGAATGGAGCTTATGGCATAAGGTAATTGCTAATAAGAACACTCTCCAAGATGGGGGGTGGGAAGTGACGGAGTCCTCTCTTTACTAGGCTTCTAACATGTGGAAGTCAATAGTGGCTAAGATTGAAATTTTGGAAAGGAATCTCTTTTTCCTTTGGTGATGGTATCCGGGTCAAGTTTTGGGATGATACTTGGTGTGGTGATTATCACTTGCTTCAAAACTTCCCTAATTTGGCACACCTTTGAAAGGCTTGATAGTGGTGGATTGCTTCTCTCACTGCTGCTCAGTGTGTTGGACGCCTCCTTGTAGGAGGAATCTTCCGGACAACAAGCTAGATGAGTTTGTTTCCCTTATGGGCCTGTCTGCAGCACGTTTTTCCATGGGGGTAGTCGACTCTATGGTGCAGAGTGCTCACAGCTCGTGTCGAATCTCGATTAGATCTTTTTGCTAGGTGCTTTTTCTTTATCAGATAAGTTTAGAAGGGATCCATGCATATCATTTGTGGTTCTACGGTGCCCTCCTATGGTCGCCTCTTTCACTTGGTTGGTGGGTAGGAAGAAGGTTTTGACGGTAGACAACCTCTAGAAGAGGTCCATGACTATCCCGAACAATTGTTGTTTGTGTACACAAGTGGCCAAATCTATTGATCATCTATTCGTCTCGTGTCCTTTCACTATCAAGGTGCATACACATTTTATTGCTATATCTGAGATGTCTTGGGTTATGCCAGGTACGGTGAGGGACCTCCTTTGAGTGTGGTATGGGGGAGGTGTGGGAAAGAAAGATGGGGCGATATGGCATCTGATTTTGCCCCACCATGTGGTCAGCTATTTGGGGCGAGTGGAATAGACGGTATTTTCATAACTCCTTAGGCTCAATCAAGGTGGTAGTGGCTTCAATTAAGGTGTATGTGTCTGAAAGGGCAGCTCTTTTGAAAGATGTGAATGATTGTGATTGTATTCTTTTTGCCTTTGGGTTGTAATCCCTGTGGGTTCTCCCCTTCGTTTTCTTTTCCTGTCTTGCGGGCCTCTTTCTTTCTTTTAATGCATTTTCAGTTCGTTGCTTTTAAAAAAAAAAAACACGTTACCATCAAGGTATCCCAACTTTTTTAATCCCATCAATAAACATTCGAGCTGACTTGGAGCATTCAAGATAGTTTTCTCCATCAAACTTCATGGCAGTAATTTGCAATCTAGGATGTTCAATAACACTAGAGCCCAAGACTGCCTTCGAATTTGTGACAGTACAACTTGCACTTAAAGAGTTTCCTTCACTAAAATTGCCAGATTTATCCATTGCAACACCCAAAGATAACAATCATCAATCACCAAAGATAGAGAAAAACACCCAGCAACACTTCCTTCTGACCATAAACTCAGATCATGAGGAGCAGGAAAAAAAAAAACTGCAAAAATACCCTTGTGCGGCAGCACTATAGCACCCAAAGGAAAAAAGACCAGAAAAGCTTCAATCCATGACGGATCTGCACACTTGAAGTTTCATAAGTTCCATATTAATGATACGGACCGTCTAGATGTGGCCAAAGCCTACAAAAGACCTTCACTTGTACCTTACACAACGAAAATTAGAACCTGAGTTTTTCTTGTTTTGTCTCTAGATGTGGAAAAAATCCTATACTTACCAATATGTCTTCAAAAAATCTCCATTGATCTTCTGAAATCATGCTTTCTTAGAATGTGTAGTTTTTCTCCGTCAAGGGGTGAGGGAGAGAGGGAGGGACATTAGCATGTGTGCAACGTAGACATATTCTACCGATATATTATCCGCATGATTAGTGCAACATTGACATATTCTACCAATATGTAGACATATTCTACAATAGTTTGGATGTTGTTTTTGGGTAGGGTTGAGTTTGGACTGTATTTAAAGGTTGGAGAATTTGATATAGGGATTTGTGTATGTGTTTTGGAATAAGCTGAAAGCTGAGATGGATGTTGGTTGGGGCTTTATGGGTATTGGGTAGTTGCAGTAGAGGTTTTAGGTGTGGCAGGATGAAGCTTAGGTTTTCAACTGGGATGTTTGGGATTAGGATATGGAAAATCAACATCACTCTTAACTAATTAGTGGATGAAATTTTAAATCAAATTTAAACGAATAGTATTATGGCAAAAAGCCAGTTGTTGTGCACTCTTCTTGTTGCAGGAAACAAGAACTGGACAGAATGATTGTTGCTCGAACAAATTAGAAGCAGAAAATGACTTCAGATCTACTGATTGATAGGTTCAATGCAGACAAAAAAAAAACGAGATTTGATGAATCCCAGTAGCTGATTAGTACAAGAATAGATTTTGATCAGAAAATTGATTGTTCAAAAATTAAAACAAGTGAAGATGATGCAACGACATGAAGATCTAGCATCTAAATTGCATAAACTTGAAAGCACTAACTAATTTAGAGTTCACGATCCTCGAAGATGACATGATACAGCTTCAGTCCACTCCAAAATCTGCAATTATCAGAAAAATAACAACTAAAGTGTGAACTATGTGGCTTCACACAAACCCAAAGGTGTTGCACCAAGGTGCTTATATGGGATCATGCCAATAAGAACTTGAATCCCATAACAGGAAACCAAAGTAAAAACAGCATTCTTTCATTGAACTAATTTGCTTTTCCAGACATGTGCCATACACGTAGTAGTCTTAAACAAAGATGAAAATTGCTAGTCCAGCATGGATTGTTAATAGATATAGGAAAACTATCTAAAAGGATAATGATAATGGATAAAGGAAAAGCTGTTCTATAGAAAGCTATCCTAAAGATCATCATCATCTAAGCCTCACTCCAACTAATTGGGTCGCCTATACGAATCCTGTTCTGCTATTCCACTCTATCAAGGGACATAACTTCAGTTAGACCATAGTTCATCAAGTCTTTTTCTTACCACCTCCATCCACGTCCTTTTGAGCCTTCCCATTATCCTTTTAGAGCATTCAATTTGCACCCTCTCCCTCCTAACTGCCACAGTTCTCCATTGCACATGACTAGATCATGTATATGTACTCTCTCTTCTTATTACCTATCGGTGCTACTCCTAACTTCACTCAAATGCATTCATTTCTAATTCCATCCTTCCCTGTTTTGCCACTCATCCAGCTCAACATCCTCCCATAAAGCGTGGCTGATCTTATAGCTATCTTATAAAAACTCTCCTTCAATTTGATTGGTACACGATGATCACAGAAAACTACAAAGCCACATCTCCATTTCTTCAACCCATCTTGAATTGAATTCTATGGGCAACTTCCTTCTCAATCTTCTCCACTCTCATGAATTGTTGACCCAAGATATCAAAAGTGATCATTTTGAGATACTTTTCATCATCAATATAAACTAATTCCTTGTTTCCACTCCTATTATTAGTAAAATTGCACTCAATATGCTCTGTTTTAGTCTGACTAATTTTAAAGCCTTTAGATTCTAATGCATCCCTCCATTAAATCTCTACCTTTGTGTTTACGCCCTCCCTGTTTTGTTAATAAAATCTCCGTCATTTGCAAACAACATACACCATGGGATCTCTTTCTACAGGTGCCTTGTTAACTCATCTATAAACAATGCAAAAAGGTATTGGCTCAATGCTAACCCCTGGTGCAAGCCTACAGTAACTGGGAACTCTCTTCTCTCCACTGACGGTCCTCACTTTTGTTACTGCTCGCTGATACATATTCTTTATCATCTCAATATATCCTCTTGAAACTACTTTATTTTCCAACACCCACTAGGTTAATTTCCTAGGGAACCTATCATATGCTTTCTCTAAGTCAATGAAGACCTTGTGGAGATCTTTGCTCTCCTTATATTTCTCCATCAATTGTCTAGGTAAGAAAATAGATTCAGTGGCAAACCTCCCTGGCAGGAAACCAAATTTATCTTTTGATACATTCGTCTCATGCCTTGGACAATTAAGAAAGAAACAAATCTAATACAACTACTTTCCAATATGTGTGTCAAATTAGAGCACAAATTGTGTGGCTTAGATGGGATCTACTATGTGATTTCTTTATCTCCTCTCGTTATTCCTTTTTCTTCTCAAATGCCATCACGTCATATTAAATAAGTTTTGGGTTGGTCTTCAATTACAATGCTTCGTACATCTAGGAGGCTAAGAACAACTTAGATTTGAAGAACATCCATTGCTATCCAAAGCATGATTGGTTGAAATCATATTTGGAGCTTCCATACTGTCAATTTTTTCATGTTGATTGTTTCATCAAATGAATACAAGGAAAATAGAAACGACCAGTTATTTAAATATCGGTGTCGATGCAAGTATCGCAACGTTGGGATGCAGAAACATATTGGTATTGCGTGGAAAATATTGCATGTATCGTTGTTCTTGGAAAACATTGGGAAATTGATCAAAATTTTAAATGAAACTTCAGGGTATGTTAAAAAAGATTATTACACACTTAAAACTCAAAAGATTACAAAAAACAAGGACATGTAATAAGTTTCCTTTGTATAAGGTCCTAGATTAGGCGTTGTCTATCTAACAAACGCGATGCAATTATATCCATAATTGGTTCATATCATTTATAAATCATAGAAGACATGTATGAAACAAAAATGTCATCTCAAATCATATCATTTACGTACATCAAATAATATCATCTTGAAAATTTTCGCAAAGTTTAATTATTTAAAAAATCAATTTGTATATAAAAATCACTAATATTTCTATAATTCATAATTTATTAGCACATTGAATGTATTAATTAATTACACTAAATTTGTCCTATAATGTATAGTGCATTTACTTTTAAAAATATATATTTTTTAATAATTCTTAAAATGTTTAGATATATCTTTTAAAATAAATAAACGAGTGTGGTTGATATTAAGATTATCATACACTCATCAATACATAAATATTAGGAACAAATATTAGTTGTTTAGTGTATTTTTTAAAATATTATTTATTTATTTTTAATTAAAAATTCCAAAATTCCAAAAACTTTCTTCAATCTATAGATTAGCCTACAATCACTCTTATACGATTTTTCCACACTCTAATTGTGAGTTAAATTGGTGAAATCTAGGAAATTTTAGATTTTCTCCAAATTCCCTCATGTTCCTCAAAAGAGAAAATTAGGGGTAAAAATCCATAATTGAGCATGCAAAACATGCAAATTCATTGATTTCTTAGTTCCACTGGTACTAAGAAATTTAAATAAGAGAAACCAATTTAATAACAAAAACTCACCAATTGGGTTCTAGTATCACACCGCTTCTGCTCTTGAATTCTCCACCCAAATCCCCTTTTCTCTTCAAACAAATTAAAAGTACTAATCAAAAGCAGCAGCGTCCACTCCCCCAATATATATATATATATATATATATATATAAGGTCTTCGGGATTTTGATTTGTGATTTTTTTTTTTTGGATAGTATTGGGTGATGCTATTGATATTTAAATAATTGAGGAGGACAGCATTTGGACTTCAACCGGTGCATTTACACCTGCAGCATATAATACCAAGTAACTGATAATTTACACTTCTGGCATGTAATACAAAGTTTTTAGTGAGCTGCATTCAACAAGGTAAGTGGTTTCTTCCTATAAATTTATCTCTCAATGGAAAGTGGGTGTGTTTTCCCATAGGGAAGGGAGAAACTGCTCTTAAAACATGAATATGTCCCTATCTTATTTGGATGGAACATTCATTTACGATAGGAGTTCTCCATTTGAATAGGGCTGTCTTAAAAGTGAACATTGTGTTGTGCGAATGCTCTCTGCTCTACGTCCCTACTGCGAATGGTACTCCATTAGATGCTTCTGGACGTTACATGGCCTAGATCCCAGGAGAGAGCATGGTCAAATTTTAGGACCCACTGACTACCATCTCTGATTCTCATTCATGTGTGCCATAGGATCACCTCCTCAATATATGCCCAGGCACAATGTTTTCAATATTGATATTGACGTATGTATTGCATCCCTGGGATATGGAAACATATCAGTTATCGCATGGGAAATATCAGATGTATTGCATAATGTTTTGCTGTTTTTGGAAATTGGTCAATTTTTCAATGAAACTTCAGGGGATGTTAAAAAAGACAATTACGCACTTAGAAATCAAAATATCATTTTTTAAAAAAATGAGTGCACATAATAAGTTTCCTTTATATAAGGTCCTAACTATGTGTTGTCTGACAGAAGTGATGAAACTTTATTCAAAATCAATCCATAGAAATGGATTAGATGCGGAAGATTTGACCCGGGGGGGGGGGGGGGTCTGGGAAATTGGATATCATCAATATCCAGAAGTCACGCAACTTCCTGCGGGTTTTGTAATGCTAAGGTGTGATATCGATAATATTGCCTGATTTGATACTGCAAACATTGCCCACGCACACTGTTCAGGAAAAGGATGTCTAGGAGGTGTCATCCAAATGCAACTGTGACATCCATGGAGGCACAGACACCATGGACACCCTTGTTCATGCACCCAAACGCAATACGTTGACTTCCTTAAACAAATTGTCCGCACATCCAACGGACCACTGAGTGTGCATTTGGGTGTTACTTTAGGGTTATCAATAATAATAATAATAATAATAATAAGTTACTTTAGGCGCATTGCGTGGAATGGCCATTGTTCTAAGTTCATCTACCAGCTGCATTTGCCATTTTGAGCCAGTTTGACTGACCTTTCCATTGACCAGCCTTCTGGATGGAGTTTCCGCATGTTCCAAACAGAAGACTATTTCAAAACACAACATGGCACTGTTGAAATATTGCTAAATGCAGATTTGCTCACTTATCAAATTGGGTGGCAGTTGCTCCCTGCAACCAATAACTCACGGAAGATGGCCTTCCATCATTATGTATGCAGTCAACTGTGTCTTGGGATTCTCTAAAAGACAAAACCCCTGAATGTTCCACAGCTAATTTTCACTGAAAAAGCTAAACGTGACTTTGTAGAGACGAGAAAATTTCTTCCCCCTAACAAATATAATAACTGTTGTGTGTGTGTGTGTGTGTGTGTGTGGACACACACATGGCCAATTTTGTTACAACCATTCATTGTTTACAAGTGATAGATAACATGGTTAGAATTATGAAACCATAGTGCTACTTTGGAATCATAAGCAATATGAAGAATCTATCAAATAGATGTTTCAAGATGATGATTGGACCTATTATGTTTCTCTGTTTAATCTTGATTGCCCATTTTCCATGGATTGGATGTTTAGGATAATCCCATTTGCATGATTTTTTTTTTTTTTTTTCACCCTGGTTTGCTCCTAGTTGTATGAAGGAATGAATGGTTGAAACTGATGGTATGTCATCCCATGCATCATTCAAAAGCTTTGAGAACATTGCGAATGTCCTCATGAAGGTGGTGATGTTAGGAAGACCCATATGGGCTTCTAATATATCTACTTGAAGCATTTTTTTTTTTTTCCCATTGTCTATCAGCAGGCCTCCATGCCCATAGGAGTTTTGGAGCACGGGAGTCATTCTCAACTGTCAGGCCCCCACTTCCAAACAAATATGAGCACATGAACTTCAATCATTTGGGTACTCAGAAAAGATGGGCTTCTCAGGCTTCTCGGGAGAGAAATGAAGAGAATGACAGCAAAATCAGCATCGGACCACGTAGAACTGCAGACATCAATGAGGATGGTAAAGACACTGGAATCGTGTATTATGGGCCAATCTCATCAACCATCAAGAAAGTGAAGCTACTCTCACTCTCCACTTGCTGCCTTTCGGTGTCTCTCGGTCCTGTCATAACCTTCATGACTGGGCCCGACATGAACGTGATTCTGAAAGGTGCTGTTGCGTCTTCTGTTATATTCCTTAGCGCTTCCACAACTGCAGCCCTTCACTGGTTTGTTAGCCCTTATGTTCACAAGCTCAAGTGGCGGCCTGGCTCGGATAGCTTCGAGGTAGAGATGTTGTCATGGTTGGCGACGCACATTCCAAAGACAATCAGGTTTTCTGATATTAGGCCACCAGAAACCAACAGGCCTTTTGTGACATTCAAGGCCAACAACAGCTTCTATTTCATCGATTCCGAACACTGTCAAAACAAGGCTCTACTGGCAAGGCTGACCCCCCAGAAGAAACCAGCTCATGAATCAGCCTTCAAGAACTTGTAATTGATCTGGACTAGACTCTTGAATGAGGGTCCTTTATGGGAACTTTAAGATCAATGGCAGGTAATTCTTGTTTAACTCAAGTTTACAAGTTTTGGAGAAGTGGAGGATGATCACTGCAGCTGGGTATTGGCTCTGTTGGCAACATGGGACCCTTTATAGAGCCGATTTTGGTAGTTTTGTGTTGCTCGATTTTGAAACTTTAATCTAAGGTTAATACAGTTTTGTGTTGAGATTTTATCATCCACAGTGATTTGTGATCCAGTTAATAATATAAGCAGACAAGTAAAAAAATCATTGATCATTGGCTTGAAAATGATGTGCAGTGGTCCAAAGCACATTTGGCTGCATGGCCAACTTCCCATTGATGACAAACCAATCTACTTCAGCTGTGTACAAAGCTGAAAACAGAAACTACGTTAGGTAGGATTCTCTCCCTCCCTCGGCTATTATCAATTTCATTTCAGATGGGAAGTGATAACAACTTTTAATGTTTCAATTTGTTTGGATCACATCTGGGGCTGTTTGGATCCATTGGCAATATTTTAATTTTCAAATTCATTATATTTTATGTAATTCATCTGTTTGGTTTCCTTAATTTACTAAATTTACTGATTTCAAAATTAGAAAGGGGGCATAAACAGTGTACGTGTAAATTTGAAAAGAAAAATAGAAAACCAGGATGGTCCATTCATGAGGCAGGCTACACCATTGGAATTAATGCATAACCAATAGCCTAACTCAATGTATGTGTTTGGCTCACCGCTATGATCATTATGGCATGGTCCGCCCTTTTCAGGGTGCAGATGTTCCACTGAACAGGAAGTCAGTGAGTACTTGTATGTCAAGTTATACAAGGTAGGGTGTGGCTATTTCTTTTTCTTTTTCTTTTTTCTTTTTTTCTTTTTTCCATAGGTACTTGTATCTGTGAATTTCATGGCAATTATGGACTTTGGAGACATCTGATATCACTGGTGAAATGGTTGGCCAGCCCACAAGAATGAAGCTGACTGCGTGAACCCAAGCGATGCCAACAGCAAGGACTCGACGGTTTGGCCGACTTGACATGACTCGAACCAAGTTACTTCCCTTACGAGGTAAGATTTGTGTCACTTTATATTTATTTAGATCTAACTATTTTAAATATTTACTATTCTTAATATTTCAATTTATAATAATTAAATATCGAGTTGAGTAAGGTCTTGAAGTCAACCTAACCTGGCCAAACATCCAGTCCATGTTTTCAGGTTTTAAAACTGTGCTTTCTATACTAGTATGGTGAAACCTACTTCACATTGGTGGTGTTGCATAACAAATGCAAGGACTTGCTTTAGGAACCAACGGTGCATCCGTTGATGCAAACCCGCCCAGAAAGGGCTTCACTTGGTGGGACCCATGAAGGACCAGGACCCCTGCCTATCAATTGCCAGGTTGGAACAACTGGGGCACATGGCTGGTGGATCACCCATGTAGGAAAAATTGGGGTTTTCACTAAAAAGGAACTTTTTGAGGAAAAGACATAGCCAAACACTAAATTCTGAGAATTGCTAGGAAAGTTCTCTCCATGAGTCAAACATGTCCTTAACGTTCCCAAGAAACATAAAAGGTGAGGAAATTTAGGGCCCGTCCGATACCGCCCAATAAGTAACTTTTTAAACTTAGTGAAGTCAATAAGGGCCTGTTTGGATTGTAAGTTGCTTTAGATAAGCTACTTATTTCACAAGTACCTTATCTTAGTTTCTTGGATGTTAATAAGGGCCTGTTTGGATCTTAAGTTGCTTAAGAGAAGCTACTTATTTCACTAGTAGCTCATCTTAGTTTCTACTTATTAAGAAGATAAGTATGTTTGGCAAATAATATACTTATTAGCTTCTCCTCTTTTGTCTCTCTATATGCCTCTCTTCAGCAACTTATGAAAAGTAGAAAAGCTAAAAAAATGAACCAAAGTGATTGTGTACTATAAGTAAAAAAGTTACTTATAACTAACTAATCATAAACCAAACTTATCCGAGATAAGTGATTATCTTTCACTCTCTCCTCTCTCTTTCCATGTGATGGATGGTACATATCAAAAGAGGCCCACATGACAGGCAATCCACATCAAAGATGGGACCCACAAGATGGACGGTCCACATCAAAGGTGGGCCCCATATTATGGATGACCCACATTAAGGTGAGCCCACATTATAGATTGTTCATATCAAAGGTAGGCCCCTGATGATGAATGACCCACAATGTAAAATGGGCCCTGCATGGATGACTCAAATTGAAGGTGGGGCCCGTACGATGGACAATCCATGTCAAAGGTCGGCTCCACATGATTAACAATAACATTATAGGTAGGCCTCACATGATGGGCGGTGGATATTAAGGTGGCTCCACATGATGGATAATAATATTGAGGGTGGGCCCCACATAATGGATGGTCCACATCGAGGTCAGCCCCTAATGATGAGTGGCATGCATCCAAGATGGACCCTACATGATTGACGACCCACATTGAAGGTGGGCCTCACATGACGGTCCACATCAAAGGTGGGCTCTATATGATGGGCGGTGGGCATCGAAGGTGGGCTCCACATGATGGATGACCCACACCAAGGTCGGCCGCACAGTGGATGGTCCACATTAAAGGTGGGGCCCACATGATTGGCAATCCACATCAAAGGTGTGCTTCATATGATGGGCGATGGATATTAAAGGTAGGCCCCAAATGATAGACACAACCCATATTAAGGTGGGCCCAAAATGAGGACAATTCACAATGAAGGTCAGCTCCTAATGATGAATGACCCACATCCAAGGCAGGCTGGCTTGATGGACAGCCCACTTCGAAGTTGGGCCTTGCATGATGGACGGTCCACATTAAAGTTGGGTCCACATGATGGACGACCCACATCCAGGATGGATCCTGCATGATGGATAGTTGGCATTGAAGGTGGACCCCACATGATGGACAGTTCACATTGAAGATGCAGCCAAGGTGGGCCCAACATAATGAAGAGTCCACGTCAAAGGTTGGGCCACATGCCACATGATGGAAGGTGGATATTAAGGGTAGACGGGACAAACTTGAGTGATAAGTACTTTGCAGCAATGTTGCTAACTAAAAATACCTTTTTACTTTTTTGTTGATAAATATGTTGTTTAATAAATATACTTATCTGCAGACCAAGTAGAAATCAAGATAAGCTACTTAAGGCATAAGTGACTTACAATCAAAATGCCCCCTTGATTCACAAAACAAAATCCCGCATGAAAAAAATGTCCAAAAATATAGTCAATAAAAAGATTAAGTATGGCAACATCTTCCCATTCAGCGAAGAAAAGACAGGCATTCTATATAGCTAGGTTCCTCTAATCGTCTGTTTGGATACAAGGAATCCAAGGAAATTGAATGATTTTCTCTGTTTGAATTGTCAAGAGAGCCATGGATTCCAATAGTTTGCAAAACTAGAATGCGAGCATTGTATAAGGGAAACAGATTTTCACTTACCATCCAAATAGACCTTACCTTCATAATTCACCGGAGTACAATCTGTGCATACAAACAGATAGTGCATCTGCCATCCACAATAAGGCCCATTAAATTGATGGCTCACATGTTTCTAAATGAGGAAGAAGCATTTCATGATACCTTCAGGAGTAGTGGAAAACATCCTTCTCCCATTATCAGGTGGGCCACAATGTCAGAAACACGTGCACGGCGTATTTGTCAAGTTCCTTTCAACCATCAGATGGACCACCGGATTAGTGGAATGACTTAAAATTTTATGTTCATGGTGATGGGATACACTTGATGGACGGCTTAGATGTCACTCACACCAACGTCCCATATTTGCACGTCTAGTGGACAGTATATGGATGCATTTTTCAAGTGCCCATGCTCTCTGCCCGAACCTGCACCATCGATGGCTTTTGTTTCAGGATGGCTTGGCTTATGAATGGATCTATAAATGATCTGGAAGGTTTAATGACTTAACTGCATGCCATGAATTCAAATTCACAGTGTATTTTCCATCATGCTCTGCTAAAATATTGGAATTTTTAAAATAAAGAAATAAGTGTAAATGATTCTGATAGCTGCAAAGCTATGCCATTTGTATGGTCAACGAACAATGGATAACCGCCCACAAACCTCCAAATTCATGTGTGAATTTTATGGAAACTGAAACTAAGGGCCTGTTTGTCTATGCTGATAATTTTTACTTAATGAGGAATGCGGAAAGCGCTCAACATCTAGAAAGCGGTCTATAAGTTTTTGCTGATTTTTTTTTTTCGATGAAAGAAGCCTAGCTTAACGGTGAATCCATAATGTGCTCTATGGACTTTAAAAAAAAAAAAAAAAAAAAATTCAAAATTGCCCCATGCGACAAAGATTTTCTCATTTGCATAATCAACAATCCAACTTTTAATGTGTTGCACTTTTCTGTGCCCACTATGATTTATGCGTTAGATCAACACTGTCCAGATTTTCTCCTTTGCGTAATACACTATCCAACCTTTAACATGTTGCACTTCTCTGGGCCCACTATGATTTATGTGTTAGATCAACACTGTCCATCAACTTTTCTCCATCATTTTAGAGCATGGTCCCAAAAAATAGGCACATCCAAAGCTCAAGGCCACCACACCACAGAAAGCAGCGGAAATGGAACGACTATCATTAAAACCTTCCTAGGGTCCACTATGAAGCTTACTTGCCATCTAACCTCTTCATAAGGTCACACAAACCTGGATGAAGGGAAAACACAAAAATCAGCTTGATCAGAGCTTTCTGTGGCCCCAAGAAGTTTTTAATGGTAGGTGCCCAATTCCCACCATTTCTTATAGTGTGGCCCACTTGAGCCTTAAATCTTCATTGTTTTTTGTCTTATTTCCTAAAATAATATGGAAAAATGGATGGATAGTATCGATAAAACATATACATCATAATAGGTTCCATAGAGCCGTCTCTAGCTAGATCCTTGTGGGGGTAGTACGCAATCCCCGCCTGATTTGGTTGGAGCGTATTAGGTGACGCCGAGGTGGGTGGGACCCCTGACTGTGGGGCCCACTATGATGTATGTGACTACATTCACATCATCCATTCATATTGAAAGCTCATTTTAAGGCATGATCCAAAAAATGAAGTAGCTTTAAATCCCAGATGGACCGTAGTAAAGGAAACAGTGGTGATTGACCATTAAAAAACTTCTTATGGGCCACAAAGCTTTGGATCAAAATGATATTTGGGTGGTCTCTTCATTTAGGTGTTTGTGACCTTATCAACGGTTGGATGGAAATTAACATCTCGATGGAATCCATGAAGTTTTTAATGGTGAGGATTAAATCACGATTGTTTCCTATGGTGTGGTCCGTCAAAAATTTGTGTCAACTTCATTTTTGGGATAATGCCCTAAAATGAACTTTTAAAATGGTTGGATGGTGTGGATTTAAGGTACACACATCGTTGTGAGCCCCACAGTTAGGGTCCCACCCACCTAGGTAGATCCAGGGTCTCATTGTAACGCCCCGAAAATTGGCACCCAAGCACATAAACTCCGATCTTAAGTTTCCGGGTGTTAAGTAAATGAAAATGCATGTGTGATCTCATTCAGATTCACATTCATTTCACACACGAGCAATCAGAATAGCACAATTCAAATTAACGGAGCCAAGGTGGGGTAGAGATAACAAAAATCAATAAATATAGGGCTAACAATCAAAGTATAATTTTAAAAAAAAAGTGGTGTCCACCCAAATATGGATTATACAAACCATAATATACATACCCAAGACAATTAAAGTGTAAAATTTTCAGTTTTCGCTCAATCCTCTAAAACATAATGGTAGTGGCACAACCGATCTAAGTCTACCCGTTCGAGGTCTCTCTAGTACCTTCATCAATAATATTACCTGATTAGTGTTTTAAAACACCGTCTTAGGTGGGAGTAGATAGCTAACTCAGTAGTTCCATTAATTTTAAGTTACACATCGTATCGAGTCAATCAGCGCAGTTAATGATAAACAAGAAATCAAGCATTTCTTAAATACACTTGTTAATTGCACAAATGGGATTATGAAATGATGCATGAGCCTTACAATCCAACACTCCCTCACAAGAGACTTCAACGCCTATTTCGTAAATGCCAACACTCTCTCACAAGCGACTCCAACGCCAAATCGTAATCTATCATATAATATACATGATTAGCCAAGTGATTATTAATTTCAATTTATACAGCAGATTAGTGAAGTTAAGATACATACATTATATCACGAGTCCTTGTTCAGATCACGTGACTTGTTGTGGCATGTATCGGCTCCTCACCAGTGTCCCTTGATCCAAATGTAGGCTTCACTCATTTATCTCACAAATTAGTTATTGTAAAAGTATGGCATGATACCCAAAGATGTGAGGATCAACATTGTATGGGTCGTCACCCAAACACCGAGTATGATCACTCAATTCTGAGGTGCGGGCTTGTCACATAAAACTAAATCACTACAAAGGAAATGACTCATCACCTAATTCCATTCACACCTGAATTGTTCAAACGGTACTCTGGCACGAGACCATTGGCCAGGTAATTTGACGGGAGTCGTTCGAACAATGATCTATCACCTCTATTAGTGCTCACTGATTACTATGAGGTGGCTCGTCACCCCAGCATAGGTCAACAGTTTAGACATAGTGTCACATACCACAGTGCCCAGCTCATGAGTATTAGTGAGTTCGTATCGCACTAACGGCTAGGAATGGACTCATCCATTGGGAACGGGGTATCTTATATTCAATTTGGTCATGTCATACATTGTGAACATATATGATCAGTCGCCCAGTGGACTAATTTGATTGACCTGAGAGAACCCCGGCGCAACCGGTATTGGGTGCAAGCATCCCGTGTAATCCAGCTACTGTCGGTCATCTGTGTTCAACCTGAGTTAATCGAACAAGCCTAGGGTGGTCGTCCTAACTTGGGCCACCCCTTTAGTTCGGGCAGTTAGCCAACTGACCCAATATCGTAGCAATCCTAAGTATCTTTATGGACTAAACATTACATTACGCAATTATAACATTTGTTCTACTACACAACCACTTTGGCATTTCATTAAACATGTGAGCATCCAAAGAGTACTACGTTCACTAAAGCATCAAATTAAACATATGAGCATACGTAAAGTAATACAATCACTTAAGCATTAAATCAAGCATGTGAGCATCGACAAAGTGTTGAGACTCAAATATTACATAATTTTCTCCATTTATATCTTAGTTTTATGAACATAAATCATCTTAATATTCTATTTTACTCATGTATGTGTTGTAAGGTGAATTTAAGAGCTTGGATTGAAAAATGGTGCTAAAAAGTAAGAATTTGATGCTCAAAAATCACTAAGGCAAGGGATGGATCTTAGGAAATTAAGATTGAAGAATTCACATGTCAAAGATCCAAGAAAACCAAGTAAGGAATGAAAAGAATCAAAGATTTGAAGTGAAGAATCCTGAAATCATCTTGAAAAGTGTATTCTAAAGCTCTGAAGTCTATTTTGAAAAACTACGCAGCAGGAAGTCTGTTTTAAACGAACTATGCATCGAGAAGTCTATTTTGGAAAAATACGTATATTTGAGGCGTTTTCTAGAGTTTTTAACTTTGTACGAAAATTGGAGTTCCATACTTATAAATAGGGCCTCCTAGGGCATTCTTAAACATCATTAGAAGCATTCAAGAGCAAAATTTAGGATTTTTAAAGAGTTTTTAGTTTTATTAAAGCTTTATAAGTTGTTTCTTTCCTTTTAGATCTTTTCTATTTGCAATTTTTTCTTTATTTCTTGTTGCTTTTTATTTCTGCAATTTAATTATGTTTTTCTAAGTTCCCTCTAGCCCAAGCTAGAAGGGAAGCACATGGGTTTAATATTTCTTTAAGTTATGATGATTGATTGTTTTAATGATGAGAAGAATGGTGTATGTATGTTATCTATTATTTAGGGTTTATTTTTTATCCTCTTGTGAGATCCATATATTTCCATCATATGAGATCCACATTGATGGATAGGCTTACCCTAGATCAATCAGATGTCCTAGATAGGAGAGGTTCTCAACCTGTTATATTTCTTTGATATTCATTATCCTATAGATATTGAATACTTAAAATCACTCACGCTTGAGAATATATGTCAATGGTGCAAATCCATTATTTTCTAATCTTTTATATCATTTATTAAAATATTAAAATTATTTTATTTTCTGATTAGGCTGACCATAGTGCTCAGATCCTAGTTGTGTTATCCAAGTCATCATGATTTTGGAACATTAACCTATGTGTGGAACTTTGAAGCTTGGGTGTTATTTTATTCAGTTGAATTACATCCATTCAAAAATCCCAAAATCAAATCATCAGATTAATTTTTATTACTTAGTTTGTTTTGCATTTGATTATTTTTTTCTTCTCACAATTCATCTCCCTGTGGGATCGACCCTATATTCACAAGATACTACTTACGAACCTCTGCACTTGGAGGCAAGCAATCAAGTTTTTGCCGCCATTACCGAGGAGAGATTGAGATAGATCAGATCTGTGCAAGATAGCTAAGGTAAGTTTTCTTCTAAACCCTCCAGATTTTCTGTAGTTATTTATTTATTTATTTATTTTTATTTTTTTCTTTTCTTTTTCTTTGAAATAAATTCAGTTGGGTCTTTCAAGCACTAACTATGACATAAGGTTGCTCTGCTTGGGATTTTATCACCCAAGTGTTATGGTTGTCCTACAGTTGCTGTTTGACCACAAAGATCATCCGCTGAATTTATTTTCCAGATTAGCATAATTTAATTTCTGCATTAGCTTTACTTTTATTTATTTATTATTATTATTTTTTTTGTGGACTGAACCCTCATGGTCGGCTCTGCCACCTGGGTTGTTGATTTATTTTGCTTTGTGGACTGAACCCTCATGGTCGGCCCTGCCACCTGGGTTGTTGATTTATTTTGCTTTGTAGACTGAACCCTCGTGGTTAACCCTTCCACCTGAGTTGTTGATTTAAGTTTTTATTTTTATTTTAAGTATCATACTTGCGATTTGAATTAGTGGTATTTGTTATGTGGTGTGGATGGTTTATGTCCCGTTGGAGTAGGGATCAAAACAATCGACTCTCCTCTGAAGGGGGACTAGTTCCAGGCCTTTATTATTCACTTAGAAGAGGTACTCAACATCACTTGGATTCCATGGCAGACCCAGTTGATAATCCAAATCCAAATCTGCCAGATCCAACTATAAATCAAAATAGAGAAAATCAATATAATCCTCCTCTTAAGGATGAAAATGAAGTTCATAGGAATGTGTTAAATCAACCACGGACTTTACGTGAACATTTACACCCTGAAAGATCAACTTTACCATCTTGCATAGTGTTCCCTGCTCACACAGGAAACATTGATTTTAAACCAGGTGTGATTCAATTAATTCCTAAATTTCATGGCTTAGATTCTGAAAGCCCCTACTTGCACCTCAAGGACTTTAAGGAAGTAATTGCAACGTTACAAGTAAACAATGGCAATAGGGATGTACTTAAGCTTAGGTTATTCTCATTTTCTCTAAAGGATCAGGCCAAAGCATGGCTTAACTCTCTAAGACCTAATACCATCACTTCATGGCAAGCCTTAAGTAGAGAGTTTTTGAAAAAGTTCTTTCCCGAGCATAAAACAAATGCACTAAAACAAGAAATCATGTCATTCTCCCAAAAGGGGAATGAACTATTTTTTCAAGCTTGGGAACGCTTCAAAGACATTTTAATTACTTGTCCACATCATGGTTATGAACCATGGCACATGATTGATGCTTTCCGAAAGGGGCTCACCATGGATACTCGTCAGTTCATAGAGATGATGTGTAGTGGAACCTTTCTTGACAAAGATCATAATGAGGCTTGGGATTTTCTAGATATGTTAGCAAAGAATACTCAGACATGGGATGTCTCTGCTAAATCAGACCAAACTAGGCACATTCCTAGAGAGAAAGCGGGAATGTATGTCCTAAGAGAGGAAGACGACCTTAATGTAAAATTCGCTGCATTGGCTAGAAAGGTCGAAGCCTTGGAAATTAGGAAGGTTAATATGGTTAAAGCAAACACTTCCTTAGGTAATTTTTGTAGCATTTGTGGTCGTACGGACTATGACACAAAGGATTGTCCAATAATCTCAGTTGTACAAAATATCACGCATGAGCATGATCAAGCAAATGCTATAAATAATTACCAAAGGTCAGTTATGCAACCAATGGGAAACACGTATAATCCAAATTGGCGTAACCATCCTAATCTTAGTTGGAGGAATGGATGACAAATTAATGAGCCCAATGCACCTCAAATGCCTCCACAAAATAACTTCTTTGGGGCACCTAACAATGCACCATATGTGCCCCCACCAAAGCGATCATCTGTGGAGGATGCATTGACCACATTCATAAACTCTCAAGCTCAAATGAATCAGTCTTTAATCCAATCAAATCAGGAATTAAAGACAGCTGTGGCTACGATTGAGACTCAACTAAATGCTAGGGAAAAAGGCACCCTTCCTTCTCAACCTGTGCCAAACCCTCGAAACACACATTTCATTGGAGACTCAAATCCAAGTGAACTACATCATGAACAAGCTAAGGCCATCATTACCTTAAGAAGTGGAAAAGAGGTCGATAACAAGATAATGCAACCGGTAGAAATACCGGAGGATGAACCACTGTCTCAAGAAAATGATGAACCAGCTATTGTTCAAGAGCCGCAACGGCAAAAGGATAAAGAGACTAAGTCATATGAGCCTCCAGTTCCGTTCCCATCTAGACTTCAGAATCCAACTGTCCCCATGAAATATCAAGAAGTGTTAGATGTGCTCTAAAAGGTTACTGTCAATATTCCTCTACTTGATGCCATTAGACAAATTCCATCATATGCTAAATATCTCGAGGACTTGTGCACTGTAAAGAGAAAATTAAATGTGCACAAAAAGGCATTCCTTACTGAGAAAGTGAGTGCTATCATTCAATAAAGGGTTGTACCCAAATACAAAGACCCAGGAAGTCCCACTATTCCTTGTATTATTGGAAATTTTCAAATTGAGCATGCTTTGCTAGATTTGGGTGCAAGTGTCAACTTAGTACCTTATTCGGTTTACAAACAAATAGGGTTAGGCGAGTTTAAACCAACCACGATTACACTCCAACTCGCTGACCGCTCTATTAAGGTACCAAGGGAAATTTTAGAGGACGTGCTAGTTCAAGTGGAGAAATTCTACTTCCCCGTGGATTTTATTGTACTAGACACTGAACCATGTGTAAATGCTAGCGCTCAAGTTCCCATCATTTTAGGCCGCCCATTCCTAGCAACTTCAAATGCAATCATAAATTGCAGGAATGGAATGATAAACTTGTCTTTTGGTAACATGACTCTAGAGCTAAATATTTTCAATCTATGTAAGCAGCCCATTGATAATAATGAAATACATGAGCTGAATTTCATGGACTGCTTGATAGAAGAAGAGGAATTGGAACCTGGTCTGACCGAGGAATTGATTCAAGTCATTGGAGACTTGAAAAATTCTGATTTAGAAAAAGTGCTTGCTGAAATTTCTGATGATAATGAAAGCACTACCACCCAGGACATTGGTATGTACCAATGGAGACCGCGCACTCAAATCCTATCTATCGAAGACTTGCGACCTCTGCCATCACCAACCAATGTTCCAAAGCTTGATTTAAAACCACTACCAAATGAGCTTAAGTATGTATACTTAGGTGAAAATAAAACTTATCCTGTGGTTATCTCTTCATTTTTAGAGAAGGATCAAGAGATTAAATTGTTGAAAGTTCTAGGGGACCACAAAGGAGCCTTGGGCTGGACCATTTCTGACATCAAGGGTATAAGCCCTTTTATATGCACCCATCGGATCCACCTCGATGAGGACGCCAAACCAATTAGACAGCCTCAAAGGCGTCTCAATCCAAGCATGATGGAAGTTGTAAAAAATGAGGTGATCAAATTATTGAATGTGGGAATCATCTATCCAATATCCGATAGTGTTTGGGTGAGTCCAACTCAAGTAGTCCCAAAGAAATCCGGAATAACTATTATGCAGAATTCTAATAATGAACTCATACCAACACATGTCACCACTGGTTGGCGTGTTTACATTGACTATAGAAAATTGAATCAGGTCACAAAGAAGGACAATTTCCCTCTACCATTCATTGATCAAGTTTTAGAGAGGGTAACAGGTCACTTCTTTTATAGTTTTTTTGATAGATATTCTGGATATAACCAAATAGAGATAGCCCTTGAAGACCAAGAGAAAATCACGTTCACTTGTCCATTTGACACGTTTGCTTTCAAATGGATGTCATTTAGATTGTGTAACGCTCCAGCGACTTTCTAACAGTGTATGTTAAGCATTTTTTCAAATATGGTTGGAAAGTTTCTTGAGGTTTTCATGAACGACTTCTCTGTATTTGGGTATAGTTTTGAGGAATGCCTTAACAATTTATCTCTTGTCTTGTCTAGGTGTGAAGAGAAACACCTTGTCTTAATTGGGAGAAATGTCATTCATGGTTCAAAAGGAAATTGTTTTGCGCCATGTTATCTCTAAAAATGGAATTGAGGTAGATCGCTCAAAGCTCGACATTATAGCTAATCTACCTATCCCCCGAACTGTTAGAGATATTAGATCACTTATAGGGCATGCTGGTTTTTATAGAAGATTCATCAAGGACTTTAGTGCCATTACTATACCCTTGACTAATCTTCTTCAAAAGGATGTTCCATTTAAGTGGACAGATGAGTGTGCAAGTGCCTTTAATAAAATTAAATCATCCTTTACCACTGCACCTATCATGCGTCCACCAAATTGGACACTTCCTTTTGAACTAATGTGCGATGCAAGTGATTGTGCCATAGGGGCTGTTTTGGGCCAAAGAAAAGAAAAACGGCCCTACGTTATTCACTATGCGAGTAAAACTCTAAACTCGGCCCAAGTGAACTACTCAATAACTGAAAAAGAGTTACTTGCAGTAGTTTTTACTTTGGATAAGTTTAGGTCCTACTTGCTGGGATCCAAAGTTGTCATTTTTACGGACCACTCGGCTTTTAAATATTTGTTATCTAAGAAAGATGCAAAGCTAAAACTTTTGAGATGGATCCTCCTACTCCAAGAATTTGACTTAGAGATAAAAGATAAGAAAGGAGTATAAAACGTAGTGGCCAATCACCTTTCTAGATTGGTGTTAGATGATTCGACTGAGGAAATACATATCCAGGACACTTTCCCTGATGAACAATTATTTGCGATCTCCAAATTGCCTTGGTATACGGATAATGTGAACTATCTTATAACGAAAAAAAATGTCATATCATTGGAAGTGACAAGATAGGAAGTGTTTTGAAATCGAGGTTAGGAACTTCTTCTGGGATGACCCGTATTTATATAAATATGGGACTGATCAAATTTTTAGACGTTGTGTCCCGGAGGATGAAGTTCGAAGTGTTATTTCTTTTTGTCAAATGGAAGCATGTGGTGGCCATTTTTCTGCTAAGAAAACCACCGCAAAAATCCCGCAGTGTGGTTTTTACTGGCCCACCATGTTTAAAGACACGCATGCTTTCTGTGTTGTTTGTGATAGATGTCAAAGGTTGGGAAGAGTGTCCCGGCGTAACATGATGCCTTTATCCCCAATTTTACCATTGGAGATTTTTGATTGTTGGGGTATTGATTTTATGGGTCCATTTTCATCTTCTTTTAGTTTTCTTTATATATTGGTTGGTGTGGACTATATTTCAAAGTGGATTGAGGCAGTTCCAAGTAGGACCAATAACAACAAAGTGGTCATACGATTCTTCAAGGAAAATATTTTTGCTAGATTTGGAACTCCAAAGGCCATCATTAGTGATGGCGGGTCTCACTTTTGCAATAAGACATTTGAGGCTTTGATGAAGAAATATGGCATTAAGCATAAAGTGAGCACCCCATACCACCCACAAACGAGTGGGCAAGCTGAGATTTCTAATCGGAAAATTAAACACATTTTAGAGAAAACTATAAGGCCAGATAAGAAGGATCGGTCCCTCAGACTATCTGACGCTTTATTGGCTTATAGGATTGCTTATAAGACCCCGATTGGAATGTCTCTATACAGATTGGTGTATGGAAAGGCTTGCCACTTGCCTGTGGAATTGGAACATAGAGCCTACTGGGCAATAAAGAAATTAAACTTTGATATGGATCAAGCAAGTGGACAAAGGAAATTAGAGTTGAATGAATTAGAGGAGCTGAGGAGAGACTCTTATGAAAATTTTAAAATCTACAAAGAGATGACCAAAGCTTTTCATGACAAAAATATCATGAGGAAGAATTTTGAACCTTAGCAAAAGGTCCTATTGTACAATTCCCGTCTCCAGTTCTTTCCGGGAAAGCTAAGATCAAGATGGACAGACCCCTTTATTGTGAAGAATGTTTATACTCATGGAGATGTTGAAATTGAGAATCCACGTAATGACAATGTGTACAAGGTTAATGGTCAAAGATTGAAGCCTTATGTGGAAAACTTTCATTTGGGAGAGGAGTTCGTCCCTCTTCATGAGCCAGAATATTCAGATTAATGCTCCTAGTTTGACGGAGCATTTGTGTAAGATTTGTATCATATTCAATTTCTTTTAGTGTCACATAGCAGGTGAGTTTTTCATGGCAGGTACTATCCACCCTTTCTTTTATTTTTATTGTTCTCTACATTACATTATTATTACATTGGAGACAATGTAGATTTTAGGTTGGGGGTGTGGATAGTCATCCATGTGAATGTTTTTTTTTTTCGGTTTCATTTTATTTTATTATTATTTTTATTATTTTTAGGTTTCAGTTAAGTTTAAGTTTTTTTTCTTTATTTTTTTTAGGTTTATGGAAAAAAAAATTTAACATTTTCAAAATAATATATTTATATACAAGAATGTAAACATGATATTATGCGAATTCCAAAGGCAAAGTTAATATTTATTCTAGGATGATAGTAGTCAGAATTCTTACAACTGAAAATTATAAACTTAAGTTCAATTATCTAATCACTAGTTTAAAGTGAATTGTAATTTGATGTACTGAATTCACAATACACCCTATCTAACTAAGTGAGGAATATGATATGTGAACTAGAATAACAACTTTTGATTCAAACAAGGTTGAATGAACTAGTACCATTGATATATGTTTAAAAGAGAGAATATTAAAGGAAAAAAAGAGTGATGGAAAAAAGAAATTTTTATTATAGAGCATGAATGCAATGACCATAACAATCGTGTCAGTAATCCGGAGTAAGGATACCTAAGTATCCATTATTGTTACCATTACAAGTACGATACCTTAGGTTATGAAGCAAACCCGGTAAGAATCTTCATCTAAGGGTGGTCTATAATAATGAGAATATGATGATAAAAGAAGAAATGACATGAAGAAAATGAGATAACTAGAGATTTCATATTCTTAGGATGATTGAAAGGAGTTAGGATATGGAACATGCATATTTCTCAAAGTTAGACTAGTGTCACGGAGCACCTAAGGATATTGGATCATAACTATTCTAAATTTTGATTAGGTCTCTGAACTCAAAGATGTAATGGATTAGAAAATTGAGATTCTAACTAACTTCAGACTTAGGTTAAGTATTGTTTTGTTTTGAAATTCATATGATGAATGGGGGCATAATTGTATAAATTTTTTAGTGTTGAAATATTTTTCTTGTTTTCAATGTTTGTGGGTAACATTTCTAGAAACCCTCACGAGACTATAACTCGTCCACTAGGGGAAACTTAGGAGTTTAAAGGCTTGGTGCATATGCTAAATGCAATCGAGATTACCTGTGAAAGTGGTGTAATTAGAATTTTTTTCATTTTAATTTTTTTTAATTAATTTTTATTTTTATTTTTATTTTTATTTTTCTTCTCTTATTTTGCCTGGGACTAGCAAAATGCTGGTTGGGGGGTGTGTTGAGACTCAAATATTACATAATTTTTTCCATTTATATCTTAGTTCTATAAACATAAATCATCTTAATATTCTATTTTACTCATGCATGTGTTGCAAGGTGAATTTAAGAGCTTGGATTGAAAAATGGTGCTAAAAAGTAAGAATTTGATGCTCAAAAATCACCAAGGCAAGGGATGGATCTTAGGAAACCAAGATTGAAGAATTCACATGCCAAAGATCCAAGAAAATCAGGTGAGGAATGAAAAGAATCAAAGATTTGAAGTGAATAATCCTGAAATCGTCCTGAAAAGTGTATTCTACAGCTCTGAAGTCTATTTTGAAAAACTACGCAGCAGGAAGTCTGTTTTAAATGAACTATGCATCAAGAAGTCTATTTTGAAAAAATACGTATATTTGAGCGTTTTCTAGGGTTTTCAACTTTATACAAAAATTGGAGTTCCCTACTTATAAATAGGGCCTCCTAGGGCATTCTTAAACATCATTAGAAGCATTCAAGAGCAAAATTTAGGGTTTTTAAAGAGTTTTTAGTTTTATTAAAGCTTTATAAGTTGTTTCTTTCCTTTTAGATCTTTTCTATTTGCAATTTTTTCTTTATTTCTTGTTGTTTTTTATTTCTGCAATTTAATTATGTTTTTCTAAGTTCCCTCTAGCCCAAGCTAGAAGGGAAGCATATGGGTTTAATATTTCTTTAAGTTATAATGATTGATTGTTTTAATGATGAGAATAATGGTGTATGCATGTTATCTATTATTTAGGTTTTATTTTTTATCCTCTTGTGAGATCCATATGTTTCCATCATATGAGATCCACATTGATGGATAGGCTTACCCTAGATCAATCAGATTTCCTAGATAGGAGAGGTTCTCAACCTGTTATATTTCTTTGATATTTATTATCCTATAGATATTGAATACTTAAAATCACTGACGCTTGAGAATATATGTCAATGATGCAAATCCATTATTTTCTAATCTTTTATATCATTTATTAAAATATTTAAACTATTTTATTTTCCGATTAGGCTAACCTTAATGCTTAGATCCTAGTTGTGTTATCCAAGTCATCATGATTTTAGAACATTAACCTATGTGTGGAACTTTGAAGCTTGGGTGTTATTTTATTCAGTTGAATTACATCCATTCAAAAATCCCAAAATCAAATCATCAGATTAATTTTTATTACTTAGTTTGTTTTGCATTTGATTATTTTTTTCTTCTCACAATTCATCTCCCTGTGGGATTGACCCTGTATTCACGGGATACTACTTACGAACCTCTGCACTTGGAGGCAAGCAATCACAAAGCAACATATTCTACCACTTAGAAATTTCATCAAACATGTGAGCATCCATATTCAAGTAATAACATATATTATAGAAAAATTAAAATGTTAAAATATTAGCATGCACAAATTCATCTACAAGCAACTAATCATTGACTGAGACCCTCAAGGGTCGATAAATGGCAGCCTAAGAATAATGGTCTGCACCTTGTAACGATCCGCTCAACTCACGACGCTTATAGGATTAGGGTGTTAGGAAAATATCGTTGAAAGACCTCTAATCATTGTCGGGAAAGCTCCGATGAGGGCTCTGATTACGATGAGGTGGCTAGAGAGTGGATGAGGGGGTTGAGGTGCACCAACACTCACACCCCAAGCTCTCTTTTCTCCTTTCTCCTCTCTCTTCTCCCTTTCTCTATTTTTTTCTTATTGAAATTCGGATGGGATGAGGGGGTGCCCAAATAAGGGCCTTATATAGTGCTAGAAGTAGTGCAAATGGCTCCAATGGTTCTTTATTCATTGTATTAACCCTTGAGGGGTTGTTTCCCACTAATGGGACCCAACAGAAGGCATATTGGTCAATCTAAGCCATAGGATAGGTGTCTCATAAGGTGATTTATGTTTGGACATAAACATACAATGATTGAGCGTGCCGATTAACCAGGAAAGCCCTAACTTAGATCGACGGTCACAGATGATCAATCGAGGCCGTAGCTATATGGATATGTGTGGATTGAATTGAGTCACATCGACAGTCTGTCAATGGGATCGAAGACCACTCGAAAATTGTTGTTTTGGGTAGATATGTTTACAACAACTATGCAACTTTCTTAACTTGACTTATCATGTTCCAATAAGGCTCCTAAGGTTAAGGGAATAAGGGGTGATCAACAAGGTATATTTATTAAGGTTAGGATCATTTAGAGGTTATCGAGGTTGTTTTGGTTCAAGGGTTAGGGTCACTGAGACACCTCATTTAGATGTTCTTTGCTCCTTGATGCTCATGTCCTCTTGTCTTTGGTCTTCAACTTTCAAGGGCCCAATCGACTCCTGACACAATGACTCACTTGATTGACAAATAAGGTACACTAAGGGCCTGTTTTTAACTCTGAAACATATTACTTAATACAAAATTGAGAAAATGATCTGTGTTAAGTGTTGTTTTGAATGCCGAATTTGGAATGCACTACAAGATTTTTTATTGAATTTTTTCCGCGACAAGGGTCTAGCTTAACGGTGAATACGGAATGCGCTCCATAAATTCTTATATATGAAAAAAATTTCACTTCCAAAATTGCCCATCCTCAAGTTACTACGGAGATTTTTTCTCTTCTAAATAATTTGCGAAATACATAACCCAACTTTTAACATGTGAAACTTCTTTAGGCCTCACCATAATTTTTGTGTTAGATCCACACCATCTATCAACTTTTTCAAATTATTCTAGAGCATGAGCCCAAAAATGAGGCACATATAAAACTCAAGTGGACCACACCATAAAAAACCAACAGAAATTGAATAACTATTGTTGAAACTTTCCTAAAATCCAATGTAACGTTTAATTCCTATATAACCTCTTCATAAAGTCACACTAACCCGGATGAAAAAGGAAAAACACAAATATCAGCTTGATTAAGGCCTTTTATGGCTCTAAGAAATTTTCAACCGTAGGTGCCCAATTTTCAATATTTCCTCCAGTGTGGCCCACTTGAGCCTTAAATCTATCTGTTTTTTTTTTTTTTAAAATCTTATGCCCCAAATGATATGGAAAAGTGGATGGATAGTGTGGATAAAACATATACATCATGGTAGGCCCCATAGACTGTAACATCTTAGATTTTCATTATTTTGGATTTTCAAAAACTCTTGAAAATTTTCATTATAATTAACTTATATTGTCACTTACTGACCACTAACGCTTGATGTTAGCCTATACGCATGTGGTACCAATAAAGAACCACAACAATCTAATTAATCAACCGTAGGAAGCCAACGAATCCAGCCGATCACTTAAACACCGAGTTCAACCACATGATTTGTTCACATGAGCCCCACATCTAGCTAACCTATTACTAACTAATTAAGACAACCGTAACTAAATAAAGATCTACCCAAAGCCGAGACAATTAAGGATCATATCTTAATTAACAAACCAAATCAATCAATTACTCCTTTAACCTAAAAACCAACGGTTTAGGGTTATTAAGACCGAATCACCATTTTCGCTAATTATAAATAGGACACATTATGAACGTAGTTAATCTAAACTCTAATACTTGCGCACAAGAAATCTTGATACCTAATTCATTTCAGAAATGTCCCGATTTTTTGAACAAGCTTTAGACCGCTCGTTAGTGGGCCACTAGTTTCGAAACTATATAATAATGTCCGTCTCGCTAGGCTTGACGTCCATCGCAGGACGTTCAGCTAAGATCGCGTCTCGAATCGTTCAACTTGGATTCCAAGTCGAGTGCTTGGGTTGTGTGAATATTTTATATGAAAATATGGAACTTAAGTGAAATAAATTCATTTCTTCTTTCACAAAGTTGTAACTTTTGGACCGTCAATTTACAACAAATTTAGAGTACCGACTAAAGATATTTTCCTAAACATATCCGTATAGCCATGGCCCCGATTGACTATCGGTGACCGTTGAATAGATTTTTTATCATACCCGTTGATCAATGCATCCAAATGGCGGCCGATCATATCTACACGTATATCATCATTAGGGCTAACTATCCTACAATATATATTGACATGTATACCCCATAATGGGCCCTAGAGATTAGAAACACTCTCTCATAGGGCTAGTATAATGAAAACCTAACCCTTAGGGCCATTTGCACAACTTCTGGAACTATATAAGGGCCTCATTTGGGCACCCCATCTCTCCATACGAATTTACATTCTCCAAAGGAGAGAAAAAGAGAAAGAGAAAGAGAAAGAAGAAGAGAAGAAAGGTGAGAATAGGAGTGGGGAGGCTTTAGTGCTTCCCTTCATCGGTTTCCTCCAATCAAAGCACTGACATCGATCATTTTCCTCCGCCGAATCCACCCCATTTGCAATTTGGAGGTAAGAAACAAACCTACTTCCTAACCTGGGTTTTTTCTAAAATGAATTTCATGAATCTCATATAGTTCTTAGTGTTTATATAGGAATTTTTTATTTTTCTCAAATCCCTAACCCTAGGTGCTCAAAATCGGATATTCCTTCTTAAGGTGCGAACTATTATTTCTAGGTTTCCATTTATCGACCCTTAAGGGTTTTAGTTAATGATGTCTTATGTTGAATGGGTTATAATAGCTAGCATATTCATATTTCATGTTTAATTGTATTATATGTTATTGGTTGGATATGAATGTTCACATGTTCGATGAAATGTCTAAGTGGTAGAATGTGTTGATTTGTCAATGTTCACATGCTTGATTTATTACCTAAGTAATTATATTACTTTATGCATGCCCACATGTTTGATTTAATGCTTTAATGAATGTAATACCCTATGGATGCTCATGTGTTCGATGAAATGCCTTAGTGGTTGTGTAGTGAAATTTACATTATAATTGTTTATATAAAGCTTAGTCCATAGAAACACTTAAGATTGCTAAGATGTTGGTTCAGTCGGTAAATCACCTAAATCAAGGGGTGGCCCAAGTTAAGGCGACTACGCTAGGCTTGTTCGATTAACCCGAGTTGAACACGGATGACCGACAGTAGTTGGACTATACGGGCTGCTTGCACCAATGCCGGTTGTGTCGTGATTCTCTCAGGTCAATGAAATTAGTCCACTAGCCAGCTGATCATGTATGTTCACAATGTATGACACGATCAAATGGAATCTAAGATACCCATTCCCAATGGATGTGTCCATTCATAACCGTTAGTGCGATACGATCTCACTAAGACTCATGAGCCAGACATGATGGTATGGGACACCGTGTCCGAGCTGTCGGCCTATGCTGGGGTGACAAACCTCCCCATAGTGACCAGTAAGCAACTAAGACTCGTGAGCCGGTCATTGTAGTATGGGACGTCGTGTCCGAGCTGTCGGCCTATACTAGGGTAACGAGCCTCCCCATAATGACCAGTGAGTACTGATGGAGGTGATAGACCATGTCCTCGTCAAATTACCTAGCCGATGGTTCCGTCTCAGAGTACCATTCAAACGACCGAGCGTGAATGGAATTGGGTGACGAGCCATTTCCTTTGTATTGATTTGGTTTAATATGATAAGCCCACACCTCTGTAATACCCCAGCCATTGTTCATCCGGGCTACAGTCTAAGCATGGGTTGTCATCCGGGTCTATGTGTGGGATCGGTCAGGCTTCGAAAATGGTGCTCCAATTGGTCGGGGCAGCGTGTTGTGGGCTGTTACAACCTCGGAACTGAGTGATCATACTCGATTTGGGTGACGACCCATACTGGGTTGATCCTCATACATTTAGGTATCATATCGTACATTTGGAATTGTTGATTTGTGAGATAAATGGGTGACACCTAAATTTGGATCAAGGGACACCGGTAAAGAGTCCCTACGTGTGGCAATGAGTCATGTGATCCGGATAAGGACTAGTGATATAACGTCGATATCCTAGCTTCGCTAATATGCTGGATAAATTGAACTTAATAATTACTCAGCTAACATAATCATTCATTGTATCACATTAGATGAGAATGTGGCGAAACAGACGTTGAAGTCACACATCTGAGGGAGTGTTGTCATTTGAGAACCAGGTGGTCAGAGTCACATGTGAGGGAGTATTGTTTGGAAAAGGCATGCATCATGTCATATCTTCATATGAACATTTAATAAGAGTATTTAGGAATTGTTTGATTTATTGTTTATCATTAATTGCGTCGATTGTGTTGATAACATGTGTAACTTAGAACTAATGGAACTACTAAGTTAGCTACTCACTCCCACCTGGGACGGTGTTTTAAAATACCAAACTGGCATATTATTGATGCAGGCTCTATCGAGGCCTCCAACGGGGAGGCTTAAATCGGCTTGCACTACCACCGTTATGTTCTGGAAGATTTAGAATAAACTGGAAACTTTACACTTTAACAATCTTGGGTATATTTATTGTGGCTTGTATAATCCTCATTAGGGTGAACACCTCTTTTCAATTATACTTTGATTGTTTGCCCTATATTTATTAAAATTTTGTTATCTCTGCCTCACTTTGGTTCCGCTAGGTTGAATTGCATAACTCTGATTATTCATGTGCGGACTTAATGTGAATTAGAATGAACAAGCATGTACATTTTATTAAGTTAACACTTGGGAACTCGGGACTGGAGTTTATGTACTCGGGTGCCGATTTTCGGGGCGTTACACAGATCCACTAACAGGCCGCCCTTCTCCTATGGCATGGGATGGGATCAATTACAATGAGGAACAAGAGGTATAATAGTGTTCACGTTCAATTTTTTTTGTCTTTTCTATTTATGTTGATTTTTTATTTTTTTATCTTTCTTTACTTATACATGCAAATCATTGATTTTTTACCTGTTTTTTTTAATAATGATATTTTAATTTTCTATTAAGCACTTTAGTTTATTTGAATTAAATAGAATTATTTTAACTTCATTTAATAAAAAATAATTTCTTCATGTAAAACATTTCCAAACAGGAGATGTGGGCAAATGTGTTTAATTAACATATTTCAGACATTTGTTAACAAACGCTTTGTTTCAAATTAAGTACTTAATTTTCAGACTTCAGCAATGGTTATCAAACAAGTTTTTTTACTTCAGATTCAGACTTCATATTCAGATTTTAGATTCAGGCTTCAGATTATAGATTCAAGCTTTAGACTTTAGATTTAACAAACGGGGCCTAACAATAAAATCATAAATGTAAGTCAGGACACCCATTATGATTGAACTTGTACCAAAAGCAGATCATTTTTATACATTCCTTTAGCCCACCCATATGATCAAATGGGGGATCTAAACCCATATGATATGAGCCATTATTAAGGACTTAAAAAAGCTTACCATTTGGGGCCATTGGATGGTCCAAACGGTACTTGAATCTAGACTGTCCAAACAACTCCAAATCAGGTTAAACTTCAAGTTCTCTAAAGCCCTAAATTTGTGCATATATGAACTCGAGAACGACCTATAAGATGGTTGGATTTGGAGCTTGAAAGTCGCCTAAATCTATTTGATGTTGAGTTTTGTAAATTGCATATACATTGTGAATGGTTTGAACTAAACCTGGATTTTTCTTTAAGATAATTGTGCGGTCCATCATTTGTATAGAACTAAACCTTTGGGAGGCCTTAGAAATTTCAAAAAACTAGACCCAAAGTGGGCCCAACAATCTCACCTTTTGATGACCCAAATATGTGACCGTTTGGACAATCATATCTGAATTGTCCAAATAACCCCATAATTGGTCAATCTTAGTTAGATTAGGCTCTTTTGTTGGGCACTAGAGTGGTTTAGATTTGTATATTTTGTACCATTAAAAATCTCCCATACTAGATCACATTTTGATAACTCATTGTGCTCCAAAACCTGTTCATAGTTTGTACAAATCCGAAATATTTGAAACAAGCCCACTTCTGAGGTTTTGATAGAGCCCTCTATTTTTTAGCCCTAGTTAGCTCTTGAAATCTACCCAAATATAGATGAATTTTGGGCATACTATAAGACCCGTATCCTAGTCCGTATTGTTCTGTACAATCCCGCGATCCTTCTTAAAGAATTCCGACAACTTGCGATCTATGATCGACGTTTGCGCGCGACCCTAAGTCATATCCTATAGATTTGAGTCAGCTTAATCCAAGACTTGTACCATTACGACTGCACCGTCGCCGTGGTTCCAACGCCGCGTCTTGCATACCGATCCGATGGCCGAGAGATGTGGGCTCGCGTTTAGTTTGAGGAAAAACACCGTGTATTTGCAATTCTAAGAGAATCTCTACATCATGTCCCATCAATCAATCAATCAATCAATCAATCAATCAAAGCTTTCTTTCTCCTCAAGTCAAGCAACCACCAAGTCAACTCTTTCTCACCTTCTCTCTTACACACCCATACATGTCAAATACAACATCACCTCACCCATCACTCACCTCACATCCATCACTCTTACAACCAACCCTCTCTCTCTCATTTCTTAACACAAAATTTCAAGTAAGAAAGAGAGCAAAAGAGTGGACGTCCAAGCCATCCCAAGTGAGAAAAGAGTGAGTTGTGTGGCCCACTTTCCATCCCAAGATCTCTCATCCTAGCCCTTCATTTCTCATCTTCCACCATCAAAGTGAGACACAAGGAGATCGGCTTTCCATCGGACTAAGAAGATCGAATGGTAGGTGCTTTTATAGGCTAGTTTTCATGTTTTTATGATGGGCTAAGTGAGGCCTACCGATCGATGGTATGGATCTCACTTTGGACCCTAAGATGTAGCCGATGGCCCACCTTGATTATTGTGGTCATTCGATGATGGGGCCATTCTCCATGGACCCCATCATGATGTTTACTTTCTAATTTTGAAAAAGAGGTCATCTACACCGTCCACTTTTGGGTGGAGAAGGAATCTCCACCATTGATCTTTGATTTGGTGGGCCCACATGTATTAGGACCCACTTGATATATGATTGAATGCAAGGGAGGGCCCATAGTGTCGGGGGTGTCCCTCCATCACACGTGTGTCTATCTCTCTCTCTCTTTCTTTCTTTTATGGTGTGCAATGATGTGGTTGTGTGGCCCACCCGGATAGACCCCACCATGAAGCATGTTTTTCATCCAAGCCATCTATAGGTGGGGCCCACTATATATATATATGTTGTACCCACACCATTCACCATTTTATGGCCCACCTGAGCAAGGCCCACCTTACACACGTGGGGTGCCCAAACCGTCCAGAGTCCAGGGACGCTGGACGTTAAACTGAAAATACAAATATTTGCTTTGATTCAAAGCTTTTGGGAAGGCCACTCATGCAGGCCCCACCTTGGTGTATGTTTTTAATCCAAGCCGTCCATTCCTTTCCTTAACTCATTTTAGGCGTTGAGCTGAAAAATGGACCCAATTCGATTTTCTGGCGGGCTATAGCATAGAAAATATTGATTTTTACCGTTAAAAATCGACTAGGACCCACCTTGAACCAAAACATACTGAATATTGGACTTGTTTGGTCGGTCTTGAGCCATAAAATGCAATGGCTAGAGTGGATTCATTAGATGCGGGCCCCACATATGAAAAATCGTAAGAAAATAATTTTTCAAAAAAATATATAATAATAGCAGCAGTAGCACCTGCTGCTGACAGACCTGAGGACGCATAGGCATCCTGGCATGAATGGGCAGGGACCGTTGGGTCCCAGCCGTGGGCCCCACCATGATGAGTACCACACATCAACACTGTGCATTTTGATGGGGCCCCTTAGGGCTGTGATTCCCCCCAAAAATCAGCCCTATAATCAGCTCAGGTGGCCCACACGGTAGGGAATAGTGGGACTGAGCGTCTACCATTAAGACCCTGTGTGGGTCCCAGAAGTTTTAGATTAATATGAAATTTGTTTTTCTTGTTCATTCAGGTCCGTGTAACCTTATCAACGGTTTGGATGGAAAATAAATCATTATAGTGGGCCCCACATGGGACCCAAGGATGTATGTGTTATATAACCCACAGTGTATGTGTTGTATACATGTTGTCCACCCATTCTCTGTAGAGATGGTGGGTCCCACTGTTGTTGACTTCAGCAAGGTTTGTGGGACCCATGGATGATGTATACCACACTGTCCATATCATTGGACGGTGAGACCCACCATGATACATGTGTTGCATCCAAGCCATCCAACCATTTGAAAGCTCATTTTAAAGCTCGAGTTTTAAAAATGAGACAGATCCTGTATCAAGTGGACCACACAGCAAAAGCAGTGGAGATTGAATGGCTACCATTGGAGCCTCCTTGACATCACTGTGATGAAGTATTTTACCCAGTCGTCCACCTATTTTTATTTAGTTTTCTTTAGTGGGCCCGCCAGGCAGTGTGGTCCACATGATGTGTTCATGAAATCCACACCATCCAGCTGTTTGGGACGGTGCTGGACGCACCACCTTAATGATGTATTCCATCTACTCCGTCCATTTGTGGGACATACCACGTTGATGTATACATTGTATGTCCATATCACCTATCTACTGGCTCACAATATGATGTGTTTTATCTATACCGTCCAAAGGATGGTGGGCCCTACCATGGTGTATGTATTTTATCAGCATCGTCCACTTAGGACGGGACCCACCTAAGGTATGATTTGTGTGCATGCCGTTTATGGGTTGTGGTCCACCATGATACCTGTTTTATCCTTACCATCCATCAATTTTCAGGCCCACAAGCAGTATGTGTTTTTTCAGGCCTAATTGCTGATTGAGTGACACCTATTGTGAATGTATGAGGCCCGCCGTGATGTATGTATTGCATACACACTATCCATTTGGTGGGGTCCATCTTGCAGGCCCACCATGTTGTATATTCATGCTGTCCATTTATTCTAGACCGTATGGGCTATCCCATCAGGCCCATTGTGATGCATTCGAGGCCCATTGTTGCGGCCCATTTAATATACATATGACGGATGTGATGTGGCCCACCTTGATGTGTATGGGGCCCATTGATGAGGCCCGACGTAATGTATTTGGGGCCCATGGGTTGAGGCCCATTGTGATGTATTAGGGCCCATGGGTTGAGGCCCATTGTGATGCATTTGGAGCTCATGGGTAGAGGCCCATTGTGATGTATTAGGGCCCGTGGGTTGAGGCCCATTGTGATGTATTTAGAGCTCATGGGTAGAGGCCCATTGTAATATACTTCCGGCCCATTTGGCAAGGCCCATTGTGATGTATTCAAGGCCCATGGTTGAGGCCCAGTGCGATGTATGTATGGCTCGTTAAGTTGTGTTTGAATCTCTTGTATAGGTCGTGCCTTGGGAGCAATGTTGGTTTGACGTCCACATTGTAAGAAGAATGTTGGTTAAATGTCCACATTATAACTCTCCCTAGGGCCCATTGATAGGCTCATGCTTGTTATGTGTAGGTTAGGCCCATCTTCGTTGTGAGAATAGTTCATTACTTTATAACATGCTTAGTATAATTCCACAATTCATGTCCATACGCATTTTATGTATGCTTGATATGAGTAATGTTTGATCATAGCATAAGCTATTGGGCTGGGGCATTTACGGTACTCCTTATGAGACGGCCCCATATGATCGCGTGGTACGCGTAGGATTGCTGCATGATTTGATGGTGTGACTCATGCATCTCGCATATGTGTGACTTGATCATTATATGCCCTAATGACATCAGGGCCGTGACCTTCATAGACACATCGTGGATGGCTAAATAGGACACCGAAAATACTTGGTTCTAGCACTGTAGGCACTTAAGATGTCCTTAGGTGAAAGTCTCAGAATCCTCCGAGGCCAGAAGATGCTCCAACGTCTAGACCGAGTGGAATATGAGCGCCGGTGCCTATACCAATTTAGTCGTGTCTCCCACTGTATCATGGTCGGTTGAAAGAGGGTGTGGCCTTATCCGTCCGAGTGAGGGGGCTGTAAGCTAGGCTGAGTATGACCAGCTCGTAAATGGGTCTGCTATCGACGAGCCGAGTAGGTATTGGCAGACTACTGGCTAGGCGGATAGTGAGTCTCTTCCACTCACTGGGCTGTGGTAGTCAGTGTGGAGTGTAATAGACCCCGGTGATTTCTCCAGAGAGTAACCATACTGATATGTGGACTTATTGAGCAGGAATTACATATCCATTCATTCATTCATTCACCATCCGCTCGGGCTGGTAGTGCGTAACTATTTGTTACGTGTACCTTTGCATGGCCAGGATTTCGGTTGGGCGCGTGACTAACCTGAGATCAGGAGTTTATCACATTGAGTCGGACTATCCAAATTTAGGTATGGGACTGGTTTGGATAGAAGTTCCTTGTGGTGGACCCCGTAGCCTGCGATACTACATACTATTATCCCGGCTTCACATTCCAGTATGGTCATTTCATTCGCACCGCATATTACATTGCATCTACAGTACTTAACATTTTGGGTTACTATGTTTTTTTACACTTATATGGCCTAGATGAGGTTGATGGTATTCATGGCTCGTCAGGATTTGCATATTGCATTGCATCCTTAGCATTTGTTATTATCTTATTATGTTTTGCATCGCATAGCCTTTGAATGGCTGATAGCACTCATGGACTTAGTAGTATATTTCCACTTACTCTGATATCGTATGATTCATAACCTTGTCAGTATTTCTGTTTATTCCGATGATGTATGATTTATGAGCTTTATGGTATACTTGATATTTATCTTGTGCACACACTTTCATCACCCTCTAAGCTTTTGTAAGCTTATGCATGATAGATGCGTGCAGGTGGCGTTCGGTTACAGCAGCGTTGAGCTTGGAGCGTGCAACTGTCCTCTGGAGCTTTGATTTTGATATATGTATTTCATTTTCAGTATTGTACTCAAATGATTATATTAGTGGATATGTGGTGATGATGTTGTTCTTGTGACTTACTTATGCTTGTGGTTGTGCTCTATTACAAATATATATATATATACTAAAAATCCTCCTTATAGGATCCCAGGATCGGAATCGGGCACGTAAGTGGCGAGATCCGAGAATGGGGCACTACGGAGGCTGTCAGCGCCAGATTCGGCGATCGGGAATTTTGTGAGCCCGTTTTCCGAGTTTGGGGCGTGACACATCCAATCTGTCCCTTAGTTGGATCATTTCCATATATTAGATATGATATTTCTCTTTGACTATCAGAATGACACACATTAAGCCTCAATCAAGGACCTTTGAACCTTTAAGATTGGACAAAATCTGAACCGTAGAATGGCTGCAAATCAAACCTTTAGAGTGGTCTATAAATTTTTCCAACATGGAATTTTTTTATAGCACCAAAAAGAGTTAAATCCAACCTTATGACTAACCCTTAATCAGCCACTTTTGAAGTAATAAGAAAAACCTAAAAAGTAATTTAAATATGATCATTGAATAGTATTTTTTAGGAGCTAAATATATACCATTGAATAGTTTCGGTTGTAGTTTAGGATAGGATGCATATATAGCCTATAATCAAGTACAATCTGAACCATTAAATTTCACTAGAAGTCAGACTTGATTTGGGTCACTAAACTATCTAGAAATTCATTCAAAGATGGACCATGAATGCGACTAATATAGGCTAAAATTTGATCGTTAAATGGTCTTAACTTATTCACAAATATTGTACATAAGTGAGTCATAAAAGTGTTTTCTCATGTGACATGCTAATGACTTAAAAGAACCACTAATGAAATATCACATTTAAAAACCCATTTAATCCATAATTTAGATGAAAATAGAATTGTGATGTTGGATCTTAGATAGCACATTTAGGTCACATGATGCCATCACTCTCAAAATAGTTATTTGATTACATCAAGTAGTTTAAACTTCATAATTAAAATTTAATGAATCAAAAGGAAACTTTAACAATAGAGACTTGCCTGCTCATAATACTCAAATTCTATATTTATAATATTATCCAAAATGAGGTAAGCATGCATAAGCTCAATGAGATCATATCCAATTCAAATTTGAAATTTCAATATTTACGTCAATATACATAATAAAAGAATACACTTGAAGTAAAGCATTGGGGATAAATAATTAAAAAATAAAATACTGAAATCGAATAAAGGTTCAAAAATTAAAATACTAGAATCTTAAGATGCTATGGATGCAATGCTTTGCATAAATGCTCATAAATATTAAATTTAACAAATATCATCTTTTACAACACCTTACACAGTGGGTGACTATATTACATTAACGCAATGGACCCATTTATATGTTATCTAGGCAGACTACTACTCCAGTTGTATCTTTAATACAGGTATGCATGCATGATTGCACTAATATGTCGTACACGAATGAGACTTGAAAGGATCTAATGAATCTTAGGGTGTTTTGCCCAAGGGATTTGATCGCTCTACTTGTTAGTTTTAAGGCTTTCTACATAAGGAACACGATTGCCATACTTGTTAGCTTTGAGGATTTTTACCCAAGGGACACGATCCCCTAGTTCCCTATTTATTTATTTTTTCCTCTTTTTATTTTTTATCATAATTTCATAAACAATTAAAGATACATGTATGTCATGAAGATTCAATCATCTTTAAGATAAGCAAGTCGATAATGAAATAAAAAATTTTTTTTAATGAATATAAGAAATATGATATTTTAGAAAATTTACCTAAATATCTAAAAATATAAGATTTCTACACTATGCTACAAAATTTATACAATAGTGCAGAAATTCAGTGGAGTCAGAATTTAATCCTTATAATTTCTATGAAACTGAACTGTTTTATGTTATTGTATATAATTTTACACAAAACTCCTTAGACATTGTTTGAAATTTCATTTATGTCCAAAAAAATTTGATTTTTGAATTATTATAATTATATATTGATGTAGAGTAATTATTTTACAATAAATTTTAATTTTTACTTAATAATTATAGAGAATATTTTATTTAGGCTTAGTAATTGAATTATTAAATTTTAAATTTTAATTTAAATCAAATATTTGAATTATAATAAAAAATTAATAAGTTTTAAATTAATAATGTATTTTATTAAAATTTTAACCTAATTAATTTATACTACCATTTAAATCAAAATTTATTCTAATAAATAAATACCAAAATTTAAAATTTTAATTTATTTACAACATAAACTCAATAAAAAGTTTAAAAAAAAATTTAATTATTAATTATCAAATTCAGTCAGTTTGTCAGATTATCACTTAAATGTAAGAATATTGAATTAAATCATTTTTTTTAAAAAAATAAAAGTTATCCTACAATTAAATCTAATTATTTTAAATTAATTAGATCTTAAAATTTAGAATTTAATTTACTTTACAACCTAACTTAACAAAATAAATTTTAATATGATAAAGTCTAAAAGTTATTAATTTAATTAAATTATTATTTAAACTTAATAATTTAATTTCAACTACTTTAAAGTAAAATCTAAATTTAACCAATTAATATAAAATAAATAATTCTATAATTCAAAATTAAATCCGTTTAAATTTAACAAGTTAATTTAAATTAATTATTTTAAAATTTAATTTTAATAATTAATTTTTAAAAAATTTCAGAAATTGAATCAAATTTAAATTTAAATTTATCAAAGATGATTTAAATTCTAAAAATTCTTAATTTATATCATATTAAGATTTAAACTTAACAATGTCTTTTTTCAATAATCCCAAACTAAATTGGATTTTAATTTAATCTTAACAAATCATCTTAATTCAACTAATTCTATAAATTCAAAATTTTAAATCACTTAACAGTCTAAAAATTTAGCAATTAATCAATAAATTTTTATTTTGAATTAGTCAACTAATTTTTTTTAGAAAAAACTAAATAAACAAAAACATTTTTCAAATTTGAAAATTTTAAATCTAAGTTAATATTTTCCTTGTTCTAGTATAGATGTGTGTGAATGAGATTGTGACAGTTGTGAATATGAGAAACTTAAACACCCCCAGGTTACAAGCTGGCGACTGGAGCCTAAGGTTGGCCATAAACATGGTCCTAAGATTGGGGTCGTGGCAGAGCTCGCCTGAACGCACCTATCAGCCTATCCCTCACTCTTGCTTAGCTCTCCCTCGAATGATAGTTGCTGTGCCACATTTACAGATTGAGAGCGTCAAGTCATGATGAGTGAATGGTGTTGACATATATCCCTGTTTTGAGATTTTCACATTTGGTAAGCTATCAGGATCTTGGTTAGATATAAAGCATGCCAGGTGGACTATTGACTTGTAATGAGTTAGGGTCTACTTTGTCCATTTTTCACTTATTTTCTGCCATGTACGAGGGTATCTAAGTCTTTAGAGAGTTGGGTTTATTTCTAAGCTTTAGCCACTCTTGTCTGGGACCATTGGATGCCTACGGGAGGTATCGGGTCCCTTTTGACTTTTCTTGTTTGGATTTTCTTATGTCTTTTGGGTTGGTTAGATGCATGAATAGGGTTTTGGAATAATATGGATCATTGGTTGGAATTCATTTTATCGAGTTTTGGATTTGCCGATCAGGTCTATCGATGTTTCCTATACCATGTTGAAGGCCTCACTTATTCAGCTGGTTTAGTTTTTCAACGGTTCCTAAGTTGCCCAGGAATGTTTATATCGAGGTCTGGTCAAAGTCTCAAAGAGTAGTTTATTCTTAATTTGGGTGGGGTGTATATAATCTCATAGAATACTTTGTTCAAGACTTTGGTCACTAAGAATTCTAATGCAACTTTGATGTATCTATATTAAGCAAGGTTTAAGTCTACAAGATACCTTACCCTATGCACATATCTTACTTATATACACTGGCCTCTTTATTTTGAATTAGTGGGTGATTGTTGGTTTTATTTTAAATAAAGATGAAGAAAAAACAAATAAAAGATGTGTCTTTGTGATTCTTGATGTCTCTTGGCTTATGATTGTTAGTAACTATTAATGAATGGTTATAATATTTTCTCATGAATTTTGAATTCAAAAATTAGTGATGGAATGATATCATTAATGAAATAAACCATATATATATATTCATGAAAAGGGACTTAGTGCCCCTTGCTGCTTCAAAAAAAAAAAAAAAAAAACTATCTTTGGGTTATTCCAAAACAAAAGAAGTCTAATAATCTCTTTTCTCCATATTCTTGTCCACCGTTCTCTTGTTTTAGGTCTTTGGATGTACAAATTTTAAGGAGTAAATTACAAATAGCAAAGAAGTAAGGGTATAAATTATTTTTAAAAAAAATAAAGAAAGTGAGAGTGTAAGTTATGAAAGTTATTTAGGGTATAATTTTTTGGTTTTGCTGGTTAAATCCCACATTTCTCCTGTTTAGAAGACAGGCTTATTGTATCCTAGAGGTGGACTGTTGTAATCATATTACAAACTGATTTAAATATAAGTAAAATATGAATGTCTCCTTAAAAATAATAACATGGTAATGGACTTTAAATCTATCTGTAAGTATATTTTCTTTTATGTCCATTTCTTCCATATGCCTCCTCTTTTATATACTCAGAGGGATATGCATGATAAGATTACACTCATAGGGTGTACACGAGCTGAGTTAGCTCGCTCGACTCGACTTGAAAAAGCTCAATTCGACTCGGTTCAAAGTTGAGTTCGAGCTAAGTCGAACTGATTTTTTAAACTCAAAAAATTTCAAACCGAGTTTGAGCTTGCTCGAGCTCGACTCGACTCAGATCAAACCCCAACTCGAATCGAACTTGGATCGAATTAGTTCGGTGACTTGGTTACTCTAATATTGATGTTGCTCACCAAGTGTTTGATGAAATGACTCAACGAAGTGTCAGCTAGTGGCAAGGAAGGTATGTATATGAAACAAATATCATTTTTCCTTGATTTTGATGTTGGCTATAAGGTGTTTGATGAAATACTTGTAAATAGCTACTGCTGTTTTACATACAGTGAAAAATTGAAAGTGCATTACATGTGTCCGTGAAAATGCCGCAGAGGCTCGATTTTGGCTCGAACTCGGCTTGAACTAGCCTGTTGACTGAACCGAACCGAACCAAGCCGAGCTGGCCAATCAAGCTTGAGGACCGAGCCGAGCCAAGTTCAAGCTAGGGTTAGCTGGTGGCCGAGCCGAGGCCAGCTCAGACTCGGTGTACACCCCGAATGTTAGGTTATCAAACTCAATTCAATAATTGTTATTGGATTTTGCATAAGCTCTGAGAATTTTCAAAGAGACAAGTTGATGTGTAAAGTGCTCTCCTTTGAAGATAGATGCAAACCTAAATTAAGTATGCTTGTGTTTCAATACGTGCGAGTGAGGCCCAAATTCACCATACACATGACATGTGTATGGCTATTTGGGCCATCCATCAAGCCTATTATAGAAGTTGCATGGTCGAAATTGTACACTACACCATTAAAATAATCTTATACATCCATCAGGTGGATATCAAAAAATGTCAAGAATAAAATTATTCAGATTCAAAGTTCACAAGTAAAATCATGTGGTGTAGAGCATTTAATCAGTGTGAATTTTGAGCCATGTTCCATCAATGATGAAGCTTAAAGTTTGAACGGTCCAGATTACCATACACACATGTCCATGTATGGCTGCCACACATCCATGACACATGATCTATGATGAGTCTCCTTGGGTAAGTATACTTGTATTTTACTATTATTACTAAGGAACGTCCTTCTTATCCTATTATAAGGTGAGACACAACGTGATAAACATGTGCACCACTAACAAAAACTCGGTAAATTAGTTCAACCACTAGGTGTACGGACGAAAATTGCCCATGCCATTCAAACGGGAAGTTTATAGGCAGATCTATGTGGGGCCCACCTTGGTGCTCTCCATAAGGTTGTTCCCATTGAGATGAACTGAAGATACAAATATTAAACTGATCCAAATCTTTTGGGGCTCCATAGAGGTTTTAACGGTGGATGTTTCCATTCTCACTTTTTTCTTTTGCGTCACTTACTTGAGTTCTGGATCTGTCTGATTTTTTAAGTCCTCCCTTCTTATGAGCTTCTGAAAGTGATAGATGGAGTGGATTTCTGAAGGACATCACGGTAGGCCCCACATAGCTTTGGCCTACGGGCACAGGCAATTTGCGTCCCAAATGTACCATAGGTGAGTAGAATGCCTTCTAATTTTACTTTCATGGCATCTGAAAAATGGGATCCAACTGATGAACGGCTTAGATGTCACCCCAACATGTCATGCTTGTATATGTAATGAAGAATATTCAGGATGCCTTGCACACGTGCCCAAGCTCTCAACCCAAACCTGTACCGTCCATTCTTTTCATTTCATGATGGCTTATCTGATGATTCTTATTTAGGCTTTTTACCTATACACACACACACACACACACACACACACCTATGGTTCGGATGGCTGTAGATGTGGGCCCAATAGACACTGTTATAGGTAAAATTATACTAACCAAACGCTAGAATAAAACGGAAAGATCGGGAAACGCTCGGGTCGGATATCGGACTTCACGGTCTCAACCAACAACTTTGAAGGTCGGCTTCGTATGAAGGACACCCTCAACCGTCAGCCTCGACGACTAGCTTCTACCAAGAACCTCGATGTCAGAGGTCGACCTCAAGCATTGACCTCAATTTTGGGTACCTTCAACCTCGACCTTGGGTGTCAACGATTAGGGGTGCACACAGTTCGGTTCGGTCCGGTTCTGGGGTGAAATTGGAATCAAATCATTCCTTACAGTTCTACGATTTTCGAAACCGGAACCGGACCGATAGCACCCTAGAATTGAACCAGAACCGGATCGTAAAAACCGGTTCCATTCTGGATCAGTTCCACGGTTCTGCTTTTTATAATCCAACCCAATTGCATATTCTAGTTTATAATTTAGCCCATGTCCATTCATGTTGTTATCCATTCGATGAATGGTTTAGATATTGTATATGGTGTGAAAAAATACATTTATGAAAACAATCAAAATGTGCATTGTAAACTATAAATCATGAGTCAAATATACAACTAAAATATATTGTAAATTTACGGTTCCAGGTTCGGTTCCACGGTTCGGATCATGGTTCGGTTCCGTTCTACATACCCCAAACTGGAACCGAACCGAACTAAACGGTTCTTTAATTTTTGAAACTGGAACCGAAACCGATGCACTCTAGAACCGGACCAAACCGGACCGTTTTGTCGGTTCTAGTCCGGTTCCACGGTTCTACTGGTTAAATGTGCACCCCTATTGACAACAACCTTGAAATAGAAGGGAGGATCCTCTCCGTATATAGGTGGAATTACCTTCTGATATCTCAGCCGATGATCACATCGAGGAAGACATGATATATAACGGAACATATTCATTCTAAGATATGCATCTATCTAGCTGATTCACTGCTGCACACGTAGGTGATCTCAGTAGGTTATAATAAAGTCCTTGCTGAAAAGGAAGATATGCACAATTATCCTAACTTAACTGCACCCATTATATGATTATTCCGACTTAGGCATTTGACCCCCCCGCTACAACCTACGCTCCAGTGTTACTTCATTTTGCAACGTCAGTGTCATAGTAGGGGCCATGGAACATCTAGCTGTCAACCACATTACAGGGAAAAGGCCCTGAAAGTGGGTGCTTATATGTAAAAAGCAAGGCATCTTGGGTGGTTATAGGTAAAAAGCGCTTTTCCTTCGTAAGCAGAATCCTCGGCTCCTACTCAGACATCCCACGCACTTGCCTAGTGGGCACATGTGCCAGGCGTGGACTATCAAAGCGCATAACAAAGATCGGACATAAATTAGTTGTAGTGCGCTGAGCATGCTTTGCACCTCTGCGCATGTCATACCAACAACCTTTTACGGTGGTGTGATGATGTGTTGGGCTCTGTGGGGTCCACTTTGATGAATGTTTTTTTATATCCACTCCGTCCACCTGTTTTTATGTATCATTTTAGAGCATAGGATAAAAAAAGGGAAATGAGATTTATAGCTCAAGAGTATCACATCACATAAAACAGTGGGAATAATGTCACCTATCGTTGAAACCTTCCAAAGGCCCCTGTCATGTTTATCTGCCATCTAACCTGTTGATTAGTCACACGTAACTGGATGAAGGGAAAACACAAATATCACCTTGATTCAGAACTTTTATGGCCTCTAAGAAATTTTTAATGGTGGGCGTTCATTTACCACTGTGTTCTGGTGTGGTCAACTTAACCTTCGCTTATGCTTTATTTTTCGGTTCTTGCCCTAAAAATGAGCTGGAAAAACAGATGGACCGCGTGGATATAAAACATATGCATCAAGATGAGCCCCACGAGGCCATCAGACCACTGTTGCATTGGCAACGCCAATTTATCCGCGTCGGCATAGCATCAGGCAGCGCGGCGTGGAGATGCTGAATGACACTTTATTCTGTACACGTGGCCACGTTACTAGCGGATCAATTGAAGTTTGTTAATTAGTACATTATGCAGTGGGACCGGATGATGAATGGGGGGTGAATCTTGGACGTTGATTGCGTGGCGAACCCAACACCAGATAGCTCCATGGTGGGAAGACTTAGTTGGGCCCTGTGATGCATGTATTATATTCATGTTGTTGATATGCTCGTGCAAAAATCTGGTCCAACTTTTTTAAGACCTTTTGAGTACCTGTACCGGAAGAAGACAAAAGAGACTCCGGCTAAAGGAATGGATCCACCGATGCCAAATTCAAGCTAGAAATTTGGGTCTGGTAGTATCAAGGGGTTTTGGGTGAGAGATTATGCGTACCTTTCACCATTAGAGATGCACTTATTTATAGTTGAGGAGAGGCAGTGACGTAGAAGAGATCTCCATATTTAGTAAGAACGTACTATAAAGGTATTCAGATACTGAATGTGTGTGAAAATCTCCCGAGATCCTTGGCGAAGATCTCAGGATCTCGAGCGTGTCGCGAATGTCCTCTGAGATCTTTGGAGAAAATCTCAGGCGGATCTCTCTTAGATAAGATATGATTATTCGGAATCAGTAGAGATGTGCAGTAGGAGGCCAAGGCAGAGGTGGTCTTGGTCGACCTGACCTGCAGGCAGTATGTTGACCTGGATTCTTTGGCGAGCCCTGACCCTTCTCTCAATGCCGTGTAGATTGTCGACTTGCTCTCATACTTCATGTTAGGGCAGTGAGGCCGAGCTCCTTTTGTAAGACCTGTATCCTAGCCCGTACTGTTCTGTAAGCTTCCACGGTCATCCTAGTTGAATTTCGGTGACCCGCGATCAGTTATTGGGGTTTGCGCGCGACCCTGAGACGTACCTCGTATATCTGAGTCGGTTCGACCCGAGACTTATACCAGTGCGACCGCGCCGTCGCCACGGTTCTGATGCTGCGTCTTGTATGCCGATGCGGTACCCTGGCCAGAAGATGTAGGCCCGCGCTCAGTTCGAGGAACACGCTGCACATTGCAAATCCCAAGAGAATCCATCACATCAATCACCTCATTTGTCAAAAGTACACCCATTCCTCTCCCCATTCCCAAGTACAGAAAGCAATTCCAAAAGTCAACTTTCCCATCACCTCACCATCCTCTCTCCCATCACTTCTCTTACACCCCTCTCTCTCATTTTTCAAGCTCCCCTCTCTAAGTAACCCACCTTCATGGCTTCTAAGAGGAGAAGCTAGTGTGGCACACCTTCCTTACTCCCATCTCCACCGTCCATGATCCAATCTCGACCGTTGAAGTTCGTCCATTGATGCTCTAGGATACTTTGGCGAAAGGAGGAGAAGATCATAGGTGGGTGCTTCTCTCTCTCTCTCCCTCTCTTTTTCATTTGTTTTGTGTGTGAAGATGTGATTATGTGGCCCACTTAATGAATTGTGAGATGTCCAAACCGTTCATCAAATGGACCTCACCTTGATGTGTCTTATGCACACCATCCAAACATTTGGTGGCCCACCCTAGTAGCACGTATATGGGTGGGGCCCACCTTGAATGTGTTACATGCAGCCGTCCAGTGTCCAGGGACGCTGGACGGGCTTCACAGTAAAGTGTGAGCTGACAGTGGATGCACTAGCGCCAGTATAAAAAAAAGGATTTGGGTGGGCCACTTGTGTAGGCTTCACCTTGATTTATATTTTCAATCCAAGCCGTTCATCCCCTTTCCTACCTCATTCTAGGCGTTGAGCCGAAAAATGGAGCCAATTCGAGGTTCTGGTGGGCCATAGCATAGCAAACAGTTCCCTTACCGTTAAAAATCATCATGTTGTTTCTATACCCCGAAATATGCTCGATATTGCTCGTTTGGTCTGTCTTGACCAGTAAGAACCAATGGGTGGAGTGGATCCATTTGATATGGGCCCCGCCACGGAAAAACCTTGGTAAATTAAAAAAAAAATAATAATAAATAAAATGTATGCAGCAGGTCGCTGTTGCTGGCAGAGGGCGCGTAGGCAGCGCCTGCTGCGCTATTGACGGACGGACAACATGGGACCCACGGTCCCAACCGTGGGTGTATGGACCATCAACACCATGCATTTGATGGGTCCCCTCGGACCAGTAGGCCACCCCAAAAATCAGCCGTATGTGGGGCTCAGGTGGCCCATACGGCAGGAAACAGTGGTGATTGAGTGTCTGCCATTAGAACCCTTTTTGGGTGTCTCAGAAGTTTGGATCATCATGAAATTTGTTTTCCTCTTTATCCAGGGTCTGTGTGACCTTATCAATGGTTTGGATGGCAGATAAATATTATGGTGGGCCCTACGTGGGACCCACTGATCTATGTATGTATCCCCACACCGTCGCGGTGGAGTGGATGGGCTGGAGTACCTCGTCAGTGAGTCCGTGGCGCCCACCATGAGGTATGTTTATATTCAAACCGTCCATCAACTCCCTGGCCCATGGCTAGGGAACGAGACAGATTCAATCCTTGGGGGGCCACACACGTGGACCCCCCCTGATGATGTGTTGTATGTCCAAGTGCGTCCCATGCTGACCGCCCAGATCATGGGATGTACCATGATAGATGTGTTTTGATCTCCACCATCCAGTGATCTGGATTGGAAACCAGTATGATGCATGCACATTATCCATACTGACCTTGGACGGTGGGGCTAGCCACGGTGAACGTGTTTTATCCACCGTCCACGTGGATGTGTACACCACCGGGATGTATTTTGTTTCATATCCACACTGCCCAGAGTGTCTGGATGGTGTTGGACCTCTTTTGGATGGCGCACAATGCGGTCCAATGTTTGGATGGTGCTGATTTACCTGAGTAAAGTTCGAACAGTGCCGATCATCGTTAGTGGGCCATGTGCCCCTTGGAATGATAGTGTGCAATGGTACACATGTTACAGCCACAACTATTGAAATGATTTTGGTGCGGCCCATGTGATGAGGCCCACTTTGATGTATTTTGTGGCCCATTTGTCGGGCCCATCTTAATGTACTTTGTGGCCCATCCGTCAAGCCCACTTTGATGTGTTTTATGGTCCATTCGAGGTGCCCACCTTGATATACTTGTGACCCATCTACATGGCCTACCTTTATATATTTATAGGGCTCATTAGTACGACCCAATGATGTGGCCCACTTGTTGTACATGAGGCCCATTGGTGCGGCCCATTAACACGGCCTAACTTGATATGATGAAGCCCAGGTGCAGGGCCCACCTGTTACGTATATTAGGCCTATGTGCAGGGCCCGCATGTTATGTATTTGTGGCCCTTTTTGGCGTGACCCATTGAGTTGTATTCTAGGTCCATATAGTGCGGCCCATTTGATGTATATGAGGTTCATGTGTTGCAACCCATTGAAATGTATTTTCGGCCCACATGTCGTGGCCCATTGTAATGTATTTGAGGCCCATGAGCAGGGCCCACCTGCTGTGTATATGAGGTCCTAAGACGTGACCCAAATGTGATGCACATGTAGCCCTTGTATGAGGCCCATTGCGATGTATATTAGGCCTTTGTGGGCCACTCCTTGGGAGCAATGTTGGTTGAATGTCCACATTGATGGGCAAGGATGGTTTAATGTCCACATCGTGACCTTTTCTTAAGCTTTGACCAATCGATCATCGAGATTAATTCCGATTGTCGTGGCCGATTGCTGATTCCGATTGACGTGACCGATTTGCCGATTCTGATTATCGATCGATTTTAATTTTCATGGCCGATTAACGATTTCAATCGTTGTGGCCAATTGCCGATTTCGATTGTCGTGACCGATTTGCCGATTCTGATTATTAATCGATTTCGATTGTCGTGACCGATTTGCCGATTCTGATTATCGATCGATCCCAATTGTTGTGACTGATTGCCGATTCCGATTGACATGACCGATTTGCCGATTCTAATTATCGATCGATTCGATTATCGTGACCGATTTGTCGATTCCGATTATCGATCGATCTCGATTGTCATGGCCGATTGCCGATTCTGATTGACGTGACTGATTTGCCGATTTTGATTATCGATCGATCCCGATTGTCGTGGCCGATTGCTGATTCCGATTGACGTGACCGATTTACCGATTCTGATTATCGATCAATCCTGATTGTCGTGGCCGATTGCCGATTTCGATTAACGTGACCGATTTGCCGATTCTGATTATCGATCGATCCGATTGTCGTGACTGATTTGCCGATTCTGATTATCGATCAATCCTGATTGTCATGGCCGATTGCCGATTCCGATTGATGTGACTGATTTACCGATTTTGACTATCGATCGATCCCGAATGTCGTGGCCAATTGTTGATTTCGATTGACGTGACAGATTTGTCGATTCTGATATCGATCAATCCCGAATTGTCGTGGCCAATTGCCGATTTCGATTGACGTGACCGATTTGCCAACTCTGATTATCGATCGATCTCGATTGTCGTGACCAATTTGCCGATTATGATTATCGATCGATCCGATTATCGTGACTGATTTGCCGACTCTGGTTATCGATTGATCTCAATTGTCCAGGCCGATTTCAATTGTCGAGACCTATATAGTGTATATGCGACCCGTAGTTGAGGCCCAGTGTGATACATTTAAGGGCTAGGCGACGGAGCCCATTATGATATATGTTGGGCCCATGTGAAAGGCCCATCGTGATATGTATTAAGCTCTTGAGTGAGGCCCATGGCATTATATATTTAGGCCCTTGTGTGAGGTCATGGGTCCACTATATGCTAGGATTTATGAGGGCCATTCCTCGGGGGGCAATGTTGGTTAAACGTTCACATTGTCGAGGTCAATTGTCGATGCCGATTATTGATACCGATTATAAGTATGTGACAGCATAACATCATGATACATGGCCATACGCATCATCTGCATGTTTGTCATAAGATGTGGTTGATCATTGCATATGTCATTGAGCATGTTGTTATGAGACTCCCTGATAGGCGGAGGTTATCTCACATGAGCGCATGGTATGCGCAGGATTGATGCATGACTGGATTATATGACTCATACATCTTGCATTATGATTACTGTACGCCCTAGTGACATTAGGGTCGTAGCCTCCACAGGCATATCGTGGATGGCCAGACGGGACACCGAAAATTTATTCTAGTATCAGGCTACCATAAATGGCTCTAAGTGAAAATTCATAAACCCTCTTGATACCAGAGGACGCCACAACGTCGAGACCGAGTGGATACATGAGTGCCCGAGTGCCGAATATCAAGAGGTCGCGTTTCTCACTGTGTTGTGGTCGGTTGGGAGGGGGTATAGCCTTACCCGCCCGAGCGTAGCGGGCAATAATAGGCTGAGTTTGACCAGCTCGTGAATGGGTCCGTTATCGCCGTGCTGGATAGGTATTGGCAAACTATTGGTCAGGCGGATAGTGAGGTTTCTTACGCTCACTTGGACTATGCGGCTGGGAGAGCGGTAGTGCCATTTGGAGTGTACTAAACCCCGGTGATGATCCCAAAGATGAATTGTACTAGTATGTGGATTTATCGAGCAGGAGTTACATACTCATTCATTCATTCACTATCCACTCGGGCTGGTGGTACGCAGCTATTTGTTCCATGTACCTTCGCAAGGGCTAGGATTTTGGTTGGGGCGGGTGACTAACCTGAAATCAGGAGTTTACCACATTGAGTCTGACTATTCAAATTTAGGTATGGGACTGGTTTGGATAGAAGCCCTTTATGATAGACCCCATAACCTGCGATACCACGTACTATCATCCCGACTTCACACTCCAGCATGGTCATTCCATTCATACCGCATGTTGCATTACATCCGCGGCATATGGCAATTTGGGTTATTGTGTTTCTGCATTTATATGGTTTAGGTACGGTTGACGTTATTTATGTTACTCATCAGGAATGTATATTGCATTGCATCCTCTGCATTTGATATTTGGCTCTCTATGATTCCTCATTTGCATAGTTGATTCGTATTGTGTATTCTAATATTGTATGACTCATGGACTTGTCAGTATTTCTGCTTACTCTGATAATTCATGATCTTGTTAGTATTTTTGCTTATTTTCGATATTGTATGACTATAGCATTGTATTAAATACTTGACACTTACCTTATGCACGCACTTACACCACCCTCTAAGCTTTCTATAAGCTTATGCACGATAGATGCATGCAGGTGATGTTAGGTTACAGCAGTATTAAGCTTGGAGCATGCAGCAGTCTTCTGGAGCCTTGATTTTTGACATATGTATTTCCCTTTCAGTAGTGTATTTAAAATTTATATTAGTAGATATGTGATGATGTTGTTGCCTTTGTGATTTGGGTATACTTGTGGTTATGCCTATTAAGAGTTAAATGTACAAAAAAAATTCCTCCTTGTAGGATCCCAGGATCGGAATCTGGCATATGGACACTAGGAGCAGAGAATAGGGTACTACGGAGGCTGTCAGCACTAGATTCGGCGATCGAGATTCTTGTGAATCTGATTTCCGGGTTTGGGGCATGACACCTTTCTTTAGTAGAATTCGGATGACATATGTTGTGGGGGGTGGAGCTCAACAGTTCAAGGTGGTCTTTGCCGACCTGAATATTTAGATGAGCTTTAAGCCTCCCCTTACCATTGCGCAAATAGCATACCTGCCGACCTACCTTCATATGTAGTGGTGACCAACCTCTCTTCCTTGTCCATTGAAGAGCTCCTTGGTAATGACCGGCGCTGGCCAACCTCATGTCCTGTAAAGATGTCTGAGCTGACCTATTCTCTTTAGTCAGTCCATTCTTACCCATAACAGTAAGCCCCCTACTTTCGAGCTTAGCAGCAGGCTTGGGAAGTAAGTTGGTTTTGGTGAAGTCGGACATTTTGGCCGAGGAGGAGCGTTGGGGTGAGCTCTTGAGTTATTCCTTTTATTAGGAGAATTGTTATTTTGTTGAACAGATGGGTTAGTTGCAATGACCCCTTCATGAGGAGCCGAGCAATTTATTTAGGAGGATTATTTTCCCTTGTACTAAGAGATTCTCATTGTAGATCATACGATCCAAGTGGCGTTACCAATTAGTGGTGTAGCCTCTCTTTAAGGGTCAGACAATTGGTGATGACTAATTTTCCCTTGCACTAAGGGAAGTCCTCAGTAGTTCGTGTAACTCGGATTGTAAAAAATAGATTTTCTTCCTGATCTGGGAAAACTCTTTCATAGTAGAATTCATGGTAGATGACTTCTTTCCTTTGCACTAAGGGAAGTCTTCATAGTCGATTTTATACCTCGGATAGTCAAAATTTGAAAGAAGTTTTCTTCCCCTAACCTAGGGAAGTTCTTTTATTATAGAAATCGTCGAACAATTGCAAGCACGGCGATAGCATTGCGAGTGCCTTTTTCCCTTTTAAAAATGGAGGTCACCCTTATCGAGTAGGTTGGTTAGTCAATGCACTCCTGGTCGGAGGACTTCTTGAGTCCTCAAGAGTAATAGTTCTTCAAGTGGTCAGCATTCTATGAGTGAGGTAAGAGCCTCTCATGTCTTTTAGTTGATACGTCCCTCAATATTTTATGTCGAGGTCGGAGTTGGCCGATGAGCCTTATTACCGAACTTGGTTAATTGGTTCAGCTCGGTCGTCAGGTTTCTTTGCTTAGCTCAACTTCTTTCAGTACCTGTCTGGCTTGGTGTTTAAGGGTGTGTATCGATGGAAGCGACTTTTTAGATGTCGGTTGGTATGCTGGCCTCAGTCTTGGTCGTCCCCTTTCTTTCTTTTAGCATTAATGGCAGAGTGCTCCCCTTTTTCCTCTCGCTTCCTATCCTCAGTCGAGTTATTTCCTCTTCGAGCAGCTCTTCGTGAACTAAAGAGCTCCTCGGCATTGGAATATTTTAAAGCTCAGTTAAGTAGGTTGGTGAGAATAGTCGGGAGGGTTCTTACCAATAGAGAAGATGAACTTTCCTTATTTGAGGTCGACTACCATGGCAGTAGAGCTATTTGGTCGGAATTATCGTCAACTTCAATATTAAAATGGATGAGGTAGTCTCTTAGCAGCTTGTCCTTCCTCTGCTTGATCGCGAGAAGATAAGTTGATGGCTTTCTTTTGCTCTCCCACCGATGAACTGTGTGAGGAAGGCTTTGCTGAGATGCGAGAAGGAATTGATGGACCTCGGCTTCAGTTACATGAACCATTGCCAAATAGCTCCTAATAAGGTCAGGGAGAATGCTCGACATGTTACGGGGCCTAAGGCACCATGAAGTTCGATCAAGGCTTTGAAGGACTCGAGGTGCTTGGCCAGATCAGCAGTTCCAGAGTAGGGGGTCATCTGTGGCATTCGGAACCTAGGCGGAAGCGAATATGCCATAATGTCGTCAATAAATGGTGGTTCGATTTCTCCTAACATGGCCTCTATTAAGGTCGGCACTTGAGCATGGTAGGCTTGTCTGATGTCGATGATCTACCCTCGAATTTTCCTGAGCTTTACCTCCCATGGGCCCTCGTTCTCAGCCACTATTTTGAGGGCTTTTCCACAGCTCTTCCTCTTTGGTGCAGGGCGCAAGTCGGAATCTGCGATCGTGACTTCTCTCAAAGTATGGGAAAGAGCCTGTGCTGGCAACTCAGGAGGTTGCTTGTTTCTCTACGAGTTGACCGGTGCTTGAGGTGGTGTACTAGCAACTCAGGAGACTTTTTTTTGTGAAAACTGGCTGCCCTAAAAGGAATCTTAGCTGTCTGTGGGATTCTAGAAGCCAATTCAGATCAATCCCGACCTTCAAATCGAGATATAATATCACAAATAATTCGAGAACCCTAGCTACTGGGAGAGAATCCGCAACTGCAATCGGTTCTTCCAGTTTTTTTTTCTGAAAACTACCCGATTCCTTCTTCCTTCAAACACATCAATTAAAAGATCATGAAGCTTCACTTTTAGATTTCCACAAGTTTCCTACGACAGGTCTAGACCCTTGAGTGCAAGCGTTTCAAAGGAATGAAGCCCATCTCAAATCCGCCATTGGAGTTTCACCTTCTTCCTCATTAGAAAACTCGGATTGCTAATCGTGGTTGGCCACAAATTCCAGATCTGGTCCACTCACCAGGTAGGATTCAAAGAAGGGAGATGGAGAGAAAGCCGAGAAGAAAGAAGAATGAGAGTGAGAGGGTGGGTGCGTGGTCGCACCAGCTCGAACCAAACCGAGCCGCTGTAAACTCAGATCGAGTAGCGACTGTCTGAGTTTGTGTGAGTCAAGGCGAGTCTTGTTGAGGCCAGCTGCTGGACATTAGCTGCAGAAAGAAGAAGAAAGCAAGGATAGAAGATGAGAGGAGATCGAAAGAAGGTGAGATTGGTTGACTCCTCATATCCGGTCAAGTCGAGCCGAGTCGGTTGTTAACAAGTCAGTCCAAGTATGCTAAATCGAGTTGAGTTTTGACACCTCATATGAGGCTTTCTAACAGAAGTAATGAAAGAGAAATTAGGAGGAAGAAGAAGAGAAGACTGAAGGAGAAAAGGAGAGAGAAAGAGTGCAGCTCGTTGCTGCACCACACCAACCTGACCTTGCCGAGTTACGGGTTGAGTCTAGTGTGTTGGGCATGTTTGGGGGGTCCCTGTTTGAGTTAAAAGTTGTTGGCGTTAGGCAGAGTAACAGGAAGAAGAATAGAAAAAGAAAGAAAGAAGTAGAGAGAGGTGTAAAACCCATTATGTTGCAAGGCCGCTGAGTGGACTCAGTCCAACCAGAATCGGGTCCTAGACTGAGTGGGAGTCAGGTATGGTTGTTGTCAATCGGGGCAGCAGAAAGGAGAATTGATAAAGAAAAAGGGAAGAAACATAGGAAGAAAGGAAGGAAGAGAGAAGAAAGAGAAGAGGAGAAGCACAACTGAGTTGACTCAGTGAGTCAAGACCAGTCGGGTTGACGGGCCAACATCAAATAAATGACCATCGTATATTAGAATTATTCAATGCAAGTTTTGTAGAATTTTCAAGTTAAGGTAATGGCATTTCGTGTTGACTCATTGAGGCAAGGTAGGATTTGAATCAAGTTTGGGTTCAACCAACTGGGGACCTTGCTAACATCATACTCGTAGTGTAACATGATGAATTCCTATAGACTCGTTTCTAAGTCGCATTAAATTGCATCAAGTGGAACTGAGTCACATGGAATCCATTCCATTTCAAATCGAGTAGTAGACATCTAATCATCTCTATGTAAAGATTTTAATACTATATTAATCCCCAGTACAAGTCTAGGTTCGAGATAGAATTAGGTCTTAATTCTAATTCTTATGCAACAATTGTAGGATAATTTAAGATAGTGCGATGGTATACATGAAGTGGGGATTCAAATTAATCCCAAGACTATCCGCAAATTCTATAGAAGGTGATGATTACCCTTCAAGCTTTTCTACATCTAGATAATTGACTTGTTTATTCGCTTTCGTTCATATATTTTATCGATTGCCTAATATGGTTGGTTGCTCATGTTGAATTTGAATGTTATAAACAGTTGATGAATTAAGTTTAAAGTCAAATATTTAAATATGTGATGAATTTCAATTACCCTTATCCTATTTTAAGGTCAACACTTTAACTATGCATGTGTTATCAACATTATACGTAGCAAAATTTAATATTTATGATTACTTGATGATGTTTTTAGGAAATCCTCGAACTAGTGGCCACCTGTGTTATGGATTAAATAAATTTACGTTATGGACTTATCATCTTGTGGATCATTTATGCCTATATGACTTTTGGGGAATAATTTCTTCTTATAGTACCATTAAATGGAATATTCGGTCCTTGCAGTTTTTATGAAATAATTGCCCCATGTAACTTTAATGGATTATTCTATATTGGCTACTAGTTGTGCAGGTTACATTTAAACATCCTATTTGTTAGCCTCATGAGCCAGGGATGGTGGAATGGGACATTATGCCTGAGCTGTCGGCCTATGTTGTATGATAAATCTCCTATAGTGACCTTTGAGCTTCTTAAAATGATTGTTTAAAATTAAAATAATAATGGTTGGGCTAATCATGCATTTTCATCGCATATGGTCTTTTTCGGGTGACTAGTTCTCCTTGGGCATACCTTGAGTGCTTTTTCAGGTGGCTAGATCTCCTTGGGTGATCTATATATTATGGTCTTTTCCGGGTGGTTAGTTCTCCTTGGACGTCTCTTTGTGTACTTTTTCGGGTGACTAGTCCTCCTTGGGCAATGTATTTATTATGGTCTTTTCTGGGTGGTTAGTTCTCCTTGGGTGTATATTTGTGTACTTTTCCTTGTAACTAGTCCTCCTTGGGCGATCTATATATCATAGTATTTTTCAGGTGGCTAGTTCTCCTTAGGTGTACCTTTGAGTACTTTTTCAGGACGCTTGTTCTCCTTGGGCGACTTTTTACAATTGAATGTGCATCCCCAGGTCTATGAGCATGTGCATGCATTCATGCATTTAAACAAGATTATTTTGTGTGATTTATTTAACGAATGCGTATCTGATGAACCTTATCTGATTCCCATGATAATCATTGAGTAATATTTGTTATATACTGTCTCTGATAACTATGCTTAATTGTCACGCCCCAAACCCAAAAATCGGATTCACAGGAATCCCGATCGCCGAATCCGGTGCCGACAGCCTCCGTAGTACCCCATTCTCAGCTCCCAGCGTCCATACGCCAAATTTTGATCCTGGGATCCTATAAGGAGGATTTTTTTTAATTTATTTTTGTTTAACTCGCAATAAGCATAACCACAAGATTACCGAATTCACAAAGGCAACATCATCATCACATATCCACTAATATAATCAGTTGAGTACAATGCTGGAAGGAAATACATAAATAAAAAATCAAGTCCCAGAAGACCGCCGCACTCTCCAAGCTCAACATTGCTGCAACCTAACATCACCTGCATGCATCTATCGTACATAAGCTTATAGAAAGCTTAAAGAGTGGTGTAAGTGTGTGCATAAGATAAGTACCAAGTATTCCATATTAGAGTAATCAAATTAAGCAGAAGTACTGACAAGTCCATGAATCATACAATATCAAGGTACACATCACAAATCAACTTATGCAAATGAGGAGTCAAAGCGAGCCAAATATTAGATGCTGAGGATACAATGTCATAAATCACATAATATCGAAAGTACTGGTAATCCATAAATTGTATAATGTCGAAATGAGTAGAAATACTGACAAGAGCATAAATTAGCATAGTAATCAGAATATTGACAAGAACATAAATCATACAATAACAGAGTAAGCGAAAATATGGACAAGTCCGTGAGTCAATCAATGTCAGAATATGCAATGTAGAACAACTATGTAAATGAGGAATCATAGATAGCCAAATATCAGATGTAAAGGATGCAATATAATATACATTCCTGATGAGTAACACAAATAGTGTCAGCCGTACGTAAACCATATAAATGCAGGGACACGATAACCCAAAATGTCGTATGCCGTGAATGTCATGCAATATGCGGTGCGAATCGGATGACCATACTGGAGTGTGAAGTCGAGATGATAGTACGTAGTATTGCAGGCTATGGGGTCCATCACAAGGGACTTCTATCCAAACCAGTCCCATATCTAAATTTAGATAGTCAGACTTAATGTGGTAAACTCCTGATCTCAGGTTAGTCGCGTGCCCTAACCGAAATCCTAGCTATTGCGAAGACACACGTAACAAATAATTGTGCACCACCAACCCGAGTGGACAGTGAATGAATGAATGCATGAATGAGTATGCAACTCCTACTCATTAAATCCACATATCAGTACAGTTCATCTCTAAGATCATCATCCGGGTTTATTACACTAAGCCAGCTTGTCACCCCTATCCGAGCGCACAACTGAGTAAGTGGAAGAGACCTCACTATCCGTCTGTCAATATCGGGCCCGGCTCGTCGATAGCGGACCCATTCCTCAAGCTGGTTAAACTCAACCTAGATATTACCCCCTCTCTCAGGCGGGTAAGGTCACACCCCCTCCCGACCGACCACGACACAGTGGGAGACGAGGCCTACTAGTATACGGCCCCCATGCGCTCATATATATCCACTCGGTCTCGACGTTGGGGAGTCTCCTGGCCACGGAGGTTTAGGAATTTTCACCCAGGGACATCTATGGCGCCCGTATGCTAGAACCAAACATTTTCGATATCCCATTTGGCCATCCACGATACGCCTGTGGAGGCTATGGCCCTGGTGTTGCTAGGGCGTACAGTAATCATAACGCGAGATGCATGAGTCATACAATCTAGTCATGCATTAATCTTGTGCATACTGCGTGCTTAAGTGAGATAACCTCCGCCTATCAGGGAGTCTCATAACAACATGCTCAATGACATATGCAATAATCAACCACATCTCATAACAAATATGCAGATGATGCGTATGGGCATGTATCATGATACTATGCTGTCACATACTCATAATCGGTATCAATAACCGGCATCGACAATCAACCTCGACAATGTGGACATTTAACCGACATTGCCCCCCAAGGAATGGCCCACATAGATCCTAACATATAGTGGACTCATGACCTCACACAAGGGACAAATATACAACACCATAGGCCTCACTCAAGAGCTTAATACACATCACGATGGGCCTTTCACATGGGCCTAACATACATCACAATAGTTCCATAGCCTAGCCCTCAAATACACCACAATGAGTTTCGTACAATCATAATGGGCCGCGTTACATGGGCTAATACACATCACATGGGCTACATATACATCACAATGGGCCACGCCCATGGGCCTTTATACATCACAATGGGCCTAACCCATGGGTGCCAAATATATCGCAATGGGCCTCAACCTATGGGCGGAATATACATCACAATTGGAATCCACAATTGGCCACGATGATTGGCCTCGATCGATAATCGGCCAATCGGCCACGACAATTAGAATCGGTAGTCGATAATCAGAATCGGTAAATCAGTCACGTCAATCAGAATCGATCAATAATCAGCCTCGTTGATTGGTCGAATATAGCCTATGGGAAGGTCACAATATGGACATTCAACCATCATCGCCCATCAAAGTGGACAGTTAACCAACATTGCTCTCAAGTAGTGGCCCATATAGACATCATTACATACATCATGGTAAAATCACACATCACATCAGGCCTTGAACACATAACGGGTGGGCCCCGCACCCAGGCCTCAAATACATCCCATGGGCCTCATCGCACGGGCCTCAAACACATAACAAGTGGGCCCTACACTTAGGTCTCAAATACATCTTAATGGGTCTCAACTCATGGGTCCCAAATGCATCGTATTGGGCCTTAACGAATGGGCTGCAAATACATCATATTGGGCCTCGAACATGGGCCATATATACATTTCATTGGGCCACGTCACACCAACGGCATCATATGCATCAAGTCCGCCACAGTAATAAACCACATTATTGGGCCTCATATCATACACATCAAATGAGCTGCATCAATTGGCCGCACTAATATATTAAGGTGGGCCTCAGGGATGGGTCATAAATATATCAAGGTGGGCCCGACAAATGGGCCACAAAATACGTCAAGATGGGCCCGACAAATGGGCCGCAAAATACATCATAATGGGCCTCATATCTATGTCACGTATAGATCAATGTGGGCCGTATCAACGGGCAGCATAGATATACAATACCTTCATCATGGCAGTCCGCACGAAAGGACGGTCATGGATGTAAAACAGATGAGTGGTGTGGAAATACATACACACAAATCAAGTGGGCCCCACGGAACTTGCTGGCATCAATACCTTAGCTATCAAGCTAGTGTCAGGTACCCCAGTCAACCTGCATCAACCATCCATGGATTGGACAGTATGGATGCAATACATTAAATTAAGGTGGGCCCCATACGCTACCATGGTGGGGCCACGTCCAATGAATCGACAGGGTGGAGAAACACATACATCATGGTGGAATCCCACCGTCTTTGCACCCGACGGTGAGGATACAACACTTACATTATGGTGGAATCCCACCGATGACATGGGTAGAACACTCACATCAGGTGGGACCCACGCCCATGGACGGCGTGGATTAAAACCCATATATCATGGTGCGCGCCACACCAACAAATGGACGGCCTAAGAAAGGTGGGCTCCACATAGCAAATGGAGACATGGCTGCATATAACTAGGACCACATGATGGGTCCACGTGGTCAGCCAAAGGCAATACAGCAGCTATATTGCTGTTAGGGGGGGAGGGGTACACCGTCCATCAGTTTCCACCAAAGGTGGGTCCCACATGGGGCCCACCATAATATATTATATCTACATATATATAATATATATCAATATATATAATATATGTAAATATATAGAATCATATTATTATATTACTCCAAAACATCTGAAAAGGATTTCAATGGTTGACGTTCAATCCTCCACTGTTTGCTGCAGTGTGGTCCACCTAATGGATCTGCCTCATTACCCAAGCCTTGGATCGAGCTCACCAGGCGAAGGGACGGTGTAAATATGACCCAAACCTCATGTTGGGGCCCACACATGTGGCCCACCAGAAAAGAGGGATGGTTTGGGTCACTGAACTTGCTGACGCCTACCACAGCAAGTGTGTTGCTGGTGTATTCGTACGCTAGCCCATCCACTTGCAGGTGGGTACCATGTGGGAATGGCCCACCAATGAAATATAAAATATAAAATTATAATATAATATGCATCATATACATATATATGTGTGTGAGAGTGGGAGTGTCAGCATCTCAGGACACGCCCCACATGAATGGGCAATCTGGATGCCTGACCTGCATCAAGATCAGGGCCCACATGGCACCGTCCAAATGGATGGTGCAGATACAAAATATTCATCAAGGTAGGGCCCCACACATGTGGCCCACCAGATAGAAGGACGGTTGGATATAACAAAGACATCAAGGGTGGGGCCTACTAGCGGTCTAGCAAATGCCTGGACGGCATTTATAAAACACATGTATGGTGGATTCAATCGTCCACCTGGACAGTGGGAGTAAGACACATGCATCACTGTGGGTCCCACGTGGGGCCCACTATAACGTTTACACGCCATCCAACCCGTTGATAAGGTCCACAGACCTGGATGAAGAGTAAAAACAAATTTCATATTGATTCCAAAACTTCTGTGGACCCAACATGGGTTTCAATGATATACGTTCAATCCCACTGTTTCCTCTGACGTGGGCCACCTGAGCATTGGATGAGGCTGATTTTCGGAGGGGGGACCGCTGTTAGAAGTGGCCCACCATATGAGCGGGTTGGATGACAAATATACATCATGGTGGGGCCCATGGTTGGGGCCGTGGGTCCCCCCATATTTTTTTTTGAAAATCTCATTTTTCTGAGGTTTTTCGTACATGAGGCCCACATCGGAAGAATCCACCTCGCCCACTGATTTCTACAGCCCACGACAAGTCCATCAAGCCCAATATTGGGCATCTTCTGACATGTAGGAAAAATCTAGTGAATTTAAATGGTGAAGGTCACTATTTGCTATGGTATGGCCCACCAGTAAGTCGGTTTGGCCTCATTTTTTTCGGCTCAACGCCTAAAATGAGGTGAGAAACATGATGGATGGAGTGGATCAAAGCCCTACCTTAAGGTGGGGCCTGCATTAGTAACCCACCCTAAAGTTTCCATTTAAAATAGTATTTGTATTTTCATTGGCTCGAAGGCACATAAACCGTCAGTTCACACTTCACTCCTCAGCCATGTCCAGCGTCCCCGGATGCTGAACGGTTTGGGAAACACATACCTATAAGTTGGACCCCACCTACAAATGTACCACATGTGGGCCACCAAATGGCTGGATAGAATACATGCTTCATGATGGGGTCCATCCGAGTGGGCCACATGGCCACATCATCACGCAAAATGATAGAGAGAGGGGGAGAGAGAGGGAGAGAAAGAAGCACCCACAAATCGGCCTTCTTCTTGGACTTTCTTCTTCCATCAACGCATCCTAGAGATCCAAAGGGTGCGATTCAACGGTCGAGATTGATTTCGGAAGGTGGAGATGAGAGTTAGAAAGGTGAGCCACACTAGCTCCTCTCATGGAGCCATGGACGTTGGGTGCTCCATGGGGTGTTGTTTGAAAACAGAGAAAGAAAATGAGAGGGAGAGAGGGGTGATGGGAGAGAGGGATGTAAGGGTGTACTTGGGTAAGGGATAGAGTTGACTTTTAAGGGTTGCTTTGTACTTAGGGATGGAATAAATTAATGGGTGTACTTTTAACAAGTGATGTAATTGATGTGATGGATTTGATAGATTTTCTTGAAATTTGTAACGTGTAGTATTTTTCTCAAACTGAACGCGGGCTCACATCTCTTAGCCTGGGTACCGGCTCGACGCGTAATACGTGGCATCAGAACCGCAGCGACGGCGCGGTTGTAATGATATAAGTCTCGGGTCTAGCCGACTCAGACCGACAAGATTTCGACTTAGAATCGCACACACACGCCTTTCATAGATCATAAGTCACCAAAATTCGATCGGAAGGACAGCAAAGGCATACGAAACGGTACGGGCTAGGATACGGTCTTACATTAATTATCTTGATGATACGATAAATCTTGGGGGTTATTACTCACTGGATAGCCATTGACGCTATCAAACCATACTCAGTCTATAGGAGAGGCAGATGACGTGCATGCTGGCGTTCATATGGAATAGAATGAGCTAGATGATCTTGTGACTCCTTATTCCTAATTTTATTTGCATTTAATTTGTATTGTCATATTTGTAAAAGTTAAGACATTAATTTGTATAAGTTTTTGGGTAACCACTTGAAACTTTGGTTATGTATATTTGGACTCCCTCTTATACTTGGATCGTTTTTATTCCGCTTAAATGGTTAACTCTAATAAAAAAGAAAAAAAATATGTACATGAAATTTGGGATATTTTAAAGGTTAACACTCGGGTTTTTAGAAAACGAGTAGTGTATTCGAGTTTCGGGAACCGGGGTGTTACAGAGATGCTCTTATTCATAGTTGAGGAGAGGCGGTGATGTAAAGGAGATCTCCCTATTTAGTAGGGAGGTACTTTAGAGGTATTCGGATCCCGAACGCATGGGGGAATCTCCCGAGATCCTTGGCAAAGATCTTGGGATCCCAAACATGTCGCAGATATCATTCAAGATCTTGGATGGATCTCTCTTAGATAAGATCTGATTATTCGGAATCAGCTGACATATGTAGTAGGAGGTTGAGGCCGAGGTAGTCTTGGCTGACCTGACCTGCTGGTAGTATACTGACCTGACCTAAGGGTAGTATGCCGACCTGAATTCTTTAGCGAGCCTTGACCCTTCTCTCAGTGTCATGTAGATTGTCGACCTGCCCTCATACTTCGGGTTAGGGCAGTGAGGTCAAGCTCCTTTCTTTAGTAGAATTGGGATGACATATATTAAGGGAGGTAGAGCTCAAGAGCTTAAGGTGGTCTTGGCCAACCTAGATACTCAGATGAGCTTTGAGCCTCCCCTCATTGGGCATATGACGAACCTACCAACCTACCGACCTACCTTCATATGTAGTAAGTGACCAACCTCTCTTCCTTGGCCACTAAGGAGCTCATTGGTCATGATCAGTGCTTACCGACCTTGTATCTTGCAACGATGTCCAAGCTGACTTCTTCTCTTTAGCCAATCCATTTTTACCCATAACAAATAACATGCTTAAAAAGACACGCCACAAAAAACAATGGGAATTGAATGCCAATCGTTGAAAACTTACTAGCCACAGAAGTTTAGGATAAGCACTAATGGCTTGGATGACAAATAAACATCACTACAGGCCTTAGTAAAGTTTCAACGGTGGATGCCTTTATTATCATTATGTTTTGTTGTGTTGTCTACTTGAGCTTAGGATATGCTTGAATTTTGGATTGATTCCTTGAAATGAGTTGTAAAGATGGATCGACGACATGGATAAGGGCATGTTTAGGAGCATGGATTTAAAACCCCTTGGATTTAAAATCCCCTGGATTTGAAACCCTCCTATTGTGTTTGACACCATGGATTGGGAATCAACTTTAATATAAAATTAGCTATGCATGGTATTTTTACGGGGGTTTGAATTTAATTATTAAATCAACTTTAATATCTCTTATTGATGTAGAAATTTGGGTAGCCTTCCCTGGTCCTTCGAGTACCTACACAAGAAGAAGACAAAGGAGACCCTGGCTGTTGTAAGGGAGCCTCCGATGGCTAAGTCAGGTAGGGAATATAGGTTTGGTCGTAAATAGGGTTTTGGGCTTAAGATTATGCGTACCTCTCACCATCAGGGGTGATCCTATTTATAGTTGAGGAGAGGCGGTAGCATAGACAAGATTTCCGAATTGGAGAGGGATTCATATCCTCGACCTTTCGGGAGGATCTTCCGAGATCCTCGGCTAAGATCTCCGGCAGATCCTTATAGCAATCATCTTCCTAGATCTTCGGCTGGGATCTCGGGCAAATATTGTCAGAACTAGGTTAAAATTAGTAGAAGAGAGGTCGTGCCGACCTGGACGTTGGTCAGCCTACTCCAGGGATATGTGGCTGAACATTGGGGCTGAGCTCTTTTCCCTAGTAGGGTACATGGGACATCGGGGATGGCCATCCTCTTCATCTTGTCATACGATAGAGGTTGTACTTCAGGCCTCTCTCCAAGGAGATGTCTCGAGCACCAGCTTGGAAATGTATGGGTCCGTTGAAGGGCTCGACATCTAGAGGGGCTTTATGTCGGTCGGAGATAGAGAGATTCTTTCTATTGATGGTCAACTTCAGGATCCTTCCACGAAATGTGAAGTATTCTTCCTCGGTTATGATTTGTGTTGGCCGAGCTTCTTTCATAGTGCATGTATGTCCGAGCTACATTTTTCTTAGTGGCTAGTCCGTTTTTACCCATAAGAGTAAGCTCCCTACTTTCAAACTCATGTAGCGAGGTCGGAAAGTAGGTCTTTTTTGACGAAGTCGGTCATTTTCGCACGTGAGGAAGTTGGGCGTGCTTGTCATTAATGTAGAGTAAGGCAACGTGCACCGGAATCGGGGCATATCTGCAATCATGATATGGCATGCTAAAGATAAAGTACACCACTCGAGGTCGCATACGCTGGCGGTACATCTATTCAGCTCTAGGCTTGTGGAGCGCTAACGCATGGTGTCTTTTGAAAAGTTGCGACGTCTAGCGAATGGGAGGGCTCCACGCATCCGAGCGCGGGCGTCAAGGAGCCCTTTTGGCTGCGCGTTGAGTGTAGGCATTAAATGCATGTACGAATGATTTTGCTATAAAAGGGGGAAAACCCTAATCGTGCAAAGGCTATTTGCACTGTCACTCTGCCCATCTCTTTGCTCAACCCACACTTAGGCGATTTCGAGACAATTTTCGGTGGACTGCGGGATCTCTCTTCTCCAGTGAAGTTTTCTCTTACCTTTCTCCACCCCATCCCTTTTATTTTCTTTTTCTTTTAGGTATCCGGCATTCGGTGTTCTCTCCACCTAAAGGACATGTTAGGACCATCAGATTAGTGGGAGGACGTTCCGACATTATGGTGGGCCGGATGATCTCCACCCTATGTTGAACCCGCCATCACCGTTGTTGCTGATGAGTGACCGAGATGTCCAAGCGTCCCATGAGGCGCGAATGGCTGCTCGATCCTCGGCCGAGTGGAGAGGATGTTGTCCCGGTTATGGAGGAGGCCAATGGGTCTTCGTCGGAGGTAGAAGAAAACGGGCCAGTAAAATCAAACTGAGAGAAACCAACTTGGTACGGTTCAGGTTAGGGTACCACATTCCAAACTCTATAGTATTCCGAGCTCCTGTAATCGGTGAGCTTCCAGGTGAGCCCTAGGCCGGGGAAGCGGCCATATACCAATTCGCCCTCCAATGCCGCCCAAGACTCCTTCTCTAACGCATAGTTAGGAAAAATCTCTTGCGCCTAGAGTTGGCTCCTAAGCAGATAATCTCAAATGCCTGGAGGGCGCTGGTAGGGTCATTTATCATTTGGTCTGAGCTTGACCTGCCCGAGCTGACCGTTGATGAATTTCTCCACTTTTACCAAGTGAAATCCAACCCTTTCCACAAGGGTTGATATTATTTTGCCGCTTAGCCGAGGACTGGTAAGGCCATAATCACAGACTTCATGACCTTCAACAAAAATTGGAAGAGTAAGTGGTTCTGGGCGTCAGGGGATTAGGAGGCTCCAGGAGCTTTTGAGCTGCGTTCTCGGGTTCCGACCCGCTTTTCTAAATCAAGTCGATATGTCCGAACTGCCTTTTGCTTAAACTTATTTTTCTTTCTCCTTTTCTGATTGTGATCGTTGTTTAACAGTTCCACCCAAGTATCCTGCTGGGGTGGGCAAAGAAGAGCTTGCTCGGATAGCCGAGGCGATAGCAGTAGACATCGAGTTGAGGTCTTGGAGGCGGCTGATCACGCCCGAGCTACTCCTCAAATCAAGTCTTAATTTATTTATAACAAGTATACTCTCAGGAGATAGTCGAAAAGCCGTTCCATTCTTATGTGCTTACTGATCACTTTTTTGGTTGTGTAGAAATGCCCAACCAGAAAAGCTTGAAGCGCAAGGCCCCTTCCATGGCCAAGGTGGCCCAGAAGAAGTAAAGGTCAACCCAGAAGAAGAAGGGGATTACTGCCTTATCGTCCTTTGCTGGTTGGAGGGCGCGGACGTTATACCCACCACTCTTCCTGGTACTACTCCTTTGGACCTGCATGTGGTCTCAGAGGTGGTCGGGGTCACTGCGGTGGTGACCTTCGCTGTTGAGGCCCAACTTTCTGAGTTCGGGCGACTTCTGATGGTGAAGCTCACTCCCTCTCACCTCAAGTGGATAGTCCGGCTGGTAGCCGAGGTGGTGAGGCTCGAGGACCTCTCAGATTGGCTCGTGCCTCGATAGAGGGCCTCCTGCCCTAGATAGGGGTGTACATCGAGTCGAACTGAGTCGAGCTGGCCTTAGCTCGGCTCGGCTAGGTCACCAGGCACACCCATCTCAAACTCGGCTCGGCTCGGTGACTGAGCCAACATCTCCAGCTCGACTCGGCTCGGTCAAGAATCGGACCAGTTCAAGCTGAGTTCGAGCTCGAGCTTTCGAGCCAAGTTCGAGTTCGATTTTTTGAGCTGAGTTCGAGTTCGAGTTTAATTTTTTTTGTTTAGTTTTCGAATTTTCAAATTTGAGTTCAAGTTTAGTTTTCAAGATAAGATCAAGTATACGATGTCGGAACTAAGAAGTCGGAAGTATCAAGTTAAAATTATAAATTTACTACGTACATTTAATAACATAATAAAACAGAAAATAAAATATAAAATACAAACTGAAGACTAATTACTACCGTAGAGGAGATTCATCTACCGAGCTCGAGCTGCTATCCAAATATTCATATACGTACTCGTTCACCTCCCCGAATCAGAAGATGGAGATAGGTTTTTATCGTCCTCTTGTATGGTTTAAATTAGATTTTTTAAACTTTCTTTGTGAGCAGATTTATATGTAGTTCCCAACACCCTATAAAATGCACAAAGATTAGAGAGAAACTTAGATGAATTCTTACTCTTCTTCTTTTTAGTTGTGCAGCTTGAATCTACTTCGACATCATGTTATCTTGGAGGACATCGCTGATAGATAGAAGCCTCTTCCATATTGCTCTTTAAAGCGAGTTAGAATTGTTCTTCTTCCAATGCTAATAATTTATCTTTCTCCTCTGCCTTAGAAAGTTTGGATGGGGGAGTGGAAGGTTTTTTATTCCAATTAATAAGTGCTTGGAAAAAAAAGTTGGACTTTCTTTGGGGCTTTAGGACACGGTTTTGCATCTCCACCCTGACAGGATAAGTGTAACCTGAGCCGATTAGTTTTGTTAACAAACTTGGCTCTACACAAATGACACTAAATCTTTAACTTTCCAGACTTTGGAGAATGGACTAAGGAGCCATAGTCTCAAACATCGGTCAATGGTTCACTTAAAGACAAATCTATATATTGTGTTGGAAAAATTAGTATTTTAGCAATAATCAAATACGATATAAAATAAAAGCAATTTATGGATGGAAAAAAAAGTCATTAATGCATTGCACGTATAGCATCTATCAACATAACATAAAGAAAAAAAATAAAAGAGTATCCATTATATTATTTTTAAGTTCCAATAAATTAACAAGAAATGTTAACCTAATTTCATTCATATTGTTGTTGTTTCATGTGCTGCAGCTTGAAACACATTCTCCTCCTCTTCCTCATCAGTATCAGAATTATTACCTCCCCAACTCAAATGCAACCAATCTTGTGTACAAATTAATGCTTCCACTGTATCTAGTGCAAGGGAGCTTTGAGTCTTGCTCATAACCCTACTTCACGTGTTAAAAGTAGATTCTAATGCCACTATTGAAATAGGAATTGACAATATATCATGTGTTGTTACCGATAGTGTAAGATATTTTCCTTTACTAACTCTCATTTTTCACAACTCCAAAATATCGAAGTCTGAATCCTGCCGTATTATGACTGTCTCTTTGATATATAAGTCTAACTTTGATTCTTTCGTTTCAGTGTTTCTATTTTCTTTTACTAAGAAAGACATGTATTCATCGTCATAGTGTTAGAGCTTGTAACACCATGCGATCTAACTTCGTTAATAGTTGGTTTAGATCATGTGGTTGTGTACGTATTGTACAATGCTTTAATTATGTCACGAACCTTCGAGGCTTCAGTTACTGCCTTTTCATCAGAATAAATCTTCATAAAGACGAACTTAACGTAGCTCATCTTGCACCGAGGATCAAGAACAACCGCTAAAGATATTAACAAATGGCATTCATCCCGATACTTATCGAACTTCATTTACATACCACCTGTCATAAGTTACACAAAATCTGGACCTTCACTGGCACATTTCCTTAAGGTTTCCTTGATCTTCCACACAGCTGGAAGAAATATATTTGGTGTAGGAAACTTATTGCCATAAAATATTTTCATACAGTCATAAAAACTTTTAAAAACTTGTGAACTTCTTTTGCTTTGCTCCAATATTCTTCAGTAGGGAACCAAGTATACGTTCTATCATACGTTGCATATTCTGGAAGTGCAAGTTCCAATTCCACGGTCGAATCTAACATCTTAAAAGTCAAATTCCAACGTGTGCATATATCTAGCTTCAACGTTTTTAGAGACTTCATATTCAAATGTTGGACTATGTCATTCCATATACTCAATCTTGAAGGTGAACCCCTTATGTACTTTATACTCTCCCTCACATTTTCTATAGTTTGGTTAATTATTTTTAACCCTTCTTGTATAATTAGGTTCAGTATGTGTACAAAACATCGAACTTAAAATATTTTTCGTTTAAAAAATAAATTGTCGGTTGCCTTGAACTAATTACATAAGAATGATATTACACTATCATTTGTTGAAGTACTATCTAAAGTTAATTAAGAGACTTTATTTTCAAAGCCCTAATCTCATATACAATTGTAAATGCAATCAGAAATAACCAAATCGGTATGAGGAAGTGGAAGGTGACAAAAGTTCAATATTCTCTTGCAAAGTTTTCAATTTTCATTAACGTAGTGTGCAGTTAATGAAATATATCATTTTCTTTAATTAGACATCATCCACATATCAAAAGTCAACCTTATCCTTGAAACCAATGCCAAAATTGCTTTCAATTTCATTTTCTCACTTGCATACATTTTCATGCACTCTCTCTTCATAGTAACACGGGAGACCTTCTCAACATAAGGATTAAAGAATTTACTATATCCCATAAATATTTTACTCTCTATCATTTTAAATGGTTGCTCATCAACGATCATAAGTTTTGTATACCACTCCTTCAGCTTCTCTTTTTCAAACTTATGAGTGATAAGTTTACCTTCAGAAGCATCTCCTTCAGACTTTGTAAACAATAACAATTATTGGCTTGACTGTGGAATTCTAGGTCTCTTTGAATAACTTTGCCTATGTCTGTTTAAATGAGTAGTCGACCCCTCGGCATTTTTATTGTGCGGAGCTTTGCAGTATAGACATCTAATCTTAGCGACATTATTAACTACTATTTTTTCAAAATCATCCCAAACAGCTAACCGTTTCATTCTTTTACTTGCAGTTGAAGATCATTCTCCCTCAACAATAAAAGGAGATGTGGCTAATGCACCGACACTAGGGGTAGTTAGGACTTCATCCTTACTAACCATCTCTAAATGATTAAATATAAAGATATGAAACAATTTTCTCTAACATTTCAGGAATTTCCTAAGTGGTGTATTATGTGTATATAAATGTCCTCTAAAATTTTAACAATTTTCTAAGTTTTAAATCAGTCGCCAATTTAATGTTAAATAGATTGTAATGCTTTCATCATTTAATTTAAATGTCATGCCAAAATTTTGGCGACATCTCTCCTTATCTTTCCATAATATATTAATCATGTATTTGATTCACACATCAATTATTCACATAAAGTGTAGATATTTGATGAGGAAATAAATGCAGAAAATATATCCACAGAGAATTAGGAGAGACAAACTGAAACAAGCATGTGCATTTAAATTAGAATAAATGAAAACATTATTATCTATCTAACATTGAACTGTCTAAAAGGGGCAATTTGAGAATTTCTATACATCTAAAAACACACTGAATCTATATCTGGCAACATAGAAATCCTCAAATGAGCAATTGATTATCCTATACTAAAATAATGAAACATTTATAACACTAAAATAATTAGCAATAACAATTAACAATTAAATAAATGATGTTAAAAATTAACAATTACCAATAAAACAAGCCTTAAGTCATTAATGCTAACTAAAATAATGAAACATTTATAACGCTAAAATAATTAGCAATAACAATTAACAATTAAAGAAATGATGCCAACAAATTAATAAATACCAATAAAACAAGCCCTAAGTCATAGATACTAACTAAAACAATGAAACATTTATAACAATAAAATAATTAGCGATAACAATTAACAATTAAAGAAATGATGTAAATACCTAATAAAATAATTATTACCCATTTACAGGGTATTTACTAATGAATCGAAAAATCAAACAAGCCCTAATTCATATGATTACCAATCTAACATTCAATATATATAATAATATTGATATATTATAATATATTTATTATACATTATTCAACCATCCAACCAAACCAATCATCTATCCATCTATCAATCCCTTCAATCCATCCAAACATCCTACCAATCATCCATCCATCACAATTTTTATCCATCCATCCATTTATCTATCAACATATTTCCATCCATTCATCCATCCACATATTTATATGTAATATATAAATATAATATTGTAATACAATTTAGATAGTATATAAAAATGAGGTTCGATTCGAGTGCTTACCAGCGAGTAGGTTAGGTGGTGGCTGGACTGTTGAGTGGAGGCGGGAGGAGGGCGAGCAGCAAGCTGCAGATGGCTGAGCAGGCGAGTCATTGGTTGAGCAGGTCTCTGCTGGTTAGGCAGATTGCTACTGATCGGGCGTCAGCGGTGGACGAGCGGAGAGAGGTGGAGGGCCTCTATTGGTCAAGCGGCAAGACAAGACAGAGAGAGATAGGCGCAGATAATGGAGGGAGCAGGGTTGTTAGTCAGACAGGACAAACAGAGGGAGGGAGAAGGGAGGCAGAGCCGCTACTGCTGGCTTGCTGTTGTAGGAACTCGAAACTTGCTACTGTCGGGCGGGAGTCCGAGACGAGTAGAGATTGAGAGGGAGGTAAAGAGCTAGGGGCGGCCGAGCGAGAGTCTGGGATGAGCAGAGATTGAGAGGGAGGTAGAGAGCTAGGGGCAGCTGAGCAAGAGTTCGGGACGAGTAGAGAGAGAGAGGGAGGTAGAGAGCTAGGGCTGTCGGGCGGGTGATTTTTCAAACTAAAGGGAAAGGGGGGTAGTTTAGGGTTTTTTAATACTTTTTATACCTACCTAAGCAAGTTGATCCGAGTTGAGCCGGGTTCAAGCTACATATCGAACAAAGTCGAGTTGAGCTGGGTGCTAACTCGAACTCATTTTCGAGCTCTAAAAACTGGCTTAATTCGGATCAAACTCATCTTTGAACCGAGTCGAGTCGAGCGAGTTGACCAAGCTGGCTCGGTTCATGCACACCCCAAGCCCTGGATAGCTTGGCATGTCCTAGATGTTGAGTTCACCAGGGTGATGGACCTGCCTCTAAACACCGTGTGGGTCAGTTGGCGGCACTCTTCTACATGATAGGTCATCTCTTTCATGATAGTCATCTTTCATTACTTAGTAATTTTTTGTATCTTCTAACATAGGTTTATTTTTAATTCGCCCCTTCTCTTCTGAATGTTCATTGCGAGATATTGCGTGGCAGGATGAAGTGCAAGGAGGCAGAGGTGGTTCTATTGCAAAAGGGCATTGAGTACAAGTAGCTCTGCTCCGTGAACATTGCTCTAAAGGCCCAGGTGGAGGGGGCGAAGACTGAGCTGAAGCATCAAAGTCGCTTCTTAAAGAAGCTCTGAAGAAGAGCACACAATGGAAATTCGACCTAGGTAAGTTGAGGCACGCCTTCAATGTGAAGATGGAGGCCCAGGCAGCTTTTTTAGTGGCTTGGAAGGCAATCATGGAGGAATTCAAGGCCTTCAAGGAGTTTGAGGAGGGTAGGGATGCACTCTTCAGCCTCGAGTATGACAAGTGCCTCGAGGACATCAAGGAGTCGTATCTTGAGCTTGACCTGACTCCTTTCGAGAGCAGCCCTACTGAAGAACCAACTCCTCTGAAAGCCGAGCAGCCCTCCTGAAGAGACAACTCCTCCGAAAGCCAAGCAGCCGACCTCAGAGAAGCCCTGATCTATTTTCCCTTTTTGTAAAAAGTTTTTTTCTTTTTTACATGTACCCTCTCTCTTTTTATAAATGAAAAGGACCTTTTGTTGCAATGATTGTTGTGTTTAAATTTTATAAGTGGACTTGTTAGATCGGTTTATCATTAGTTAGCAAGTCGGTCCAGTTGCAATGATCCCCTCATGAAGGGTTGAACAATTTACTTAAGGGGATCACTTCCCTTTATCTTAAGGGGTCCTTCATTTGTAGGTCGCACAACTCGAGTAGTGTCGTTAATTAGTGGTCTAACCTCTTCTTTAAGGGTCGAATGACTGGTTAGAACTGTTCCTCTCTTGCACTAAGAGAAGTCCTTAGTAGGCCATATAGTAGGATTGGTTAATGGTCTGACCTCTTCTTTAAGGGTCGGACAATTGGTGGGAGGATAGTTCTTCCTTGTTTTTATAAGGAAAGTCCTCAGTGGTTTATGTACATTAAACCATTATAGATAATGAGTATAAAATAAAATCCCCTAGCCTTGGGGTTTTATCACAGATTTCGAACAAAAACACATAGGTTTCAACCTCGTAGGCCTGTCATTGTAAATTCTAAGTGGTGGACATGTGGATTTTGATTTGAGATCTGAAATATGAGTGGACTTTCATGGGAAGTAGATCTTCAGATATGCGGCGTTCCACGGGTGCGGTAAGATCGTCCTTATGTGTCTTCAAGTCGATAGGTCGTGTTGTACTCGTCGCCTTATAGGGTCCTTCCCGGTTTGGCCTAAGGGTTCCCGAGCTGAGCTCTTTGGTGTTCTAGAAGGTTTCATGGAAAACCAGATCTCCTATCAGGAACCTTCTCACCCTTCTACGAGAGTTGTAGTCTAACATCCCAAATTTTCATGGCCAGAGTTTATACTCATGCCCGAGGAAACCAATTGTTAATAATGTATAAATTGGATGCTTTAAAAATCACACCTTATTTTAATTTTTTTCATTTAGATCACATCCGAATACATTTATGAAGGTAACATTCATGAGAATAAGATTGATTATATTGATTATTTCATCAAAGTAAAAGAATTTAGCAAATAATCAAATGTCTGCTTAATGAGAGCTTATTAAATTTATCGAGTTTACAGCGTAAGTATAAAACTAAATCATAAAATTATCTTCTTATTCTTTTAGCATAATCTTCTATAGGGAGATGGTCCTTTAAGTCTTCAATCTGTACACCACCTGCATTATCCATACAGTTGGATAGGGTCAACGCCCTACTTATAGTGATGGTTATCCTTTAATATTAATAATAATTCAAAAGATTTATAAAAGTAATGTAAGTGTTCTAATATGTCTCGTACTCCACTACTACAAGGGGTATTAGCATGCGCAAACAACCAACATGAGATGCATGCCTAGTAAAGTTTGTGCGGCTCATCATACGTAGTGATCATCACAATATGGAATATAATTTATAGAAAACCTGACTTGACCTGCATCCCATAACTATGAATATTCGCTGGCGTGTCCAATGTTACCGTGGATTTATGTAAACATCTTAAGGCGAGACAACAGCACAATTAGGGAATTTACGTAACATGATATGTTTATGGCGTGACTATTTGTGACATTTAATTCTGAAAAGTGATGTAACACGCATGACGATTTACTTACATCGATTGTGCACAAAGCCAACCAACCCATGGAATTACATGCCAACCAAGAGGGCCGCTACCCCTAACACATTATATCCACTATAAATATTTGAATCACTAGTTGTGATACCTTAAACACATCACTTGCATTAATAAAAAATGTAAACTGAATTATGAAGGTTTTAGAATATCAAGACACATGTCCAAGCCTTAAAGGTAAATAGCATAAGGCTAATAATATAAAGAGAAGAGTGGCAATGGTCAACTCAGCAAATAGAAAAGTGGCAATGACCAACTTAACAAAGAGGAGAGTAGCAATAACTAACTTAATAGAGGGGAGAGTGGCAATGGCCAACTCAATAAAGAGGAGAGTGGCAATGACCAACTCAATAAAGAGGAGAGTAGTAATGGCCAAGTCAACAAAGAGGAGAGTAACAAGGGTTAACTCATCAAAATTGGTAAAGGCAAGGGTAAGTCTTGTATCCATCGCCGCACATAAATTTATAGAGATCCCTTAAAATTAACATCATATCATAATTCCCAAATGGGTAGACAATTGTTGATGATAAATTAAATAATTGTAGGAAGGAAATCACGAAAGCATATAAAAGGTAAGATAATTCACATCAACTTAAATTAATGCAAGCTTAAAGGAAAAACCCTCACATAAATTCTGAAAGGCCATGAATGATTATCATCACCCCTTAATCGATATTCTCAAAGGATAAATAATCGGTGTTAGTAAACAAATACAGGGAAGTTCACGGTGTTATGAAACTATATAAATGTTAAGATAATATCATCTCTAAATCAAGTAAGCTTAAAGGAGAATACCCTCACCTCTTAGTTCGATCACACTCTAGAATTGTGCCTTCATTCTTGATTATATCCTGATTAACACGTTCTTATGATTAGATTGTTTATGGATTATATGGTTAAGATTGAAGTGAATTTCTAATTCTATTAGGAGTGATGGACATAAATACTTCCTTACTTTTATCAGCCCGACAACCCTCAATTACTGGATTTGTTCGATGAGTCGACTCAGTCGACGGGGTGTTTTGGCCTATGTATGTAAGGTTTCTATTAATGTCTTGAATTGGATTAAGGGCTAGGATTGAGGTAAGTAGTTTTACTGCTAACCTTTGATTGTAGGAGAACTTAGATTTAGTCGCTTGCAACTCTATGAGTTGCTAGTTCTCCTTCAACAATGGTCGTTCTCTCTCTCTCTCTCTCTCTCTCTCTCTCTCTCTCTCTCTTCTTCTTCTTCTTCTTCTTCTTCTTCTTCTTCTTTTCTTTCTCTTTCTCTTATTTCCTTTCCCTTTCTTTTCTCTTGGTATGGGATCAGGCTTTTTCATCCTACCTCCCTACCCTTCAATTTTATAGTGTTCGGTCTTCACGAGAGGAGCATTGTAACTGGACAACGTCCGACCTTTCGCACTTGGTTTACGCAAAACAGGTTTCGCGGTCGACCTGCGAGAGGATTAAGTGTCATGGGGTGCTTTTGGGGATGGTCCCATCTGGTTGTTGGGAAGGTTTTTCTTGTTTGAAGGGCCAACAATGAACGGTCTTGATCACGGTCTTGATCTCATTCCTGGATGAAAGAGTTTCCAGCAGCTGATCGAGAGGGTGGCCCTGCTTCAATGGTGGATTCATCCCCAATCCATCTTATGCCGAATCAACCATCCTGAAGGGTCTGAGGCGACCGTCCAATGTTTCCTGGCCCACAGGTCTGGGGTCCGGATGTGTGCGTAACTTGGTTTATGCGAAGTTATCTCCCATGAATTACGGTTTCTCTCCGCGAAAAATGACGGACTTCATTCTTTTCACTACTACCAACATGGAAGTGGTCAAAATTTACCTCCCTAAAGGGTAGACGGTTCGGATTGAAGCCAAGTCTCTCAGTTCAAACGTGATACGTGGAAGACTTTACGAGTGCACCGTTTTCTCCGTGTTGTTACTGCTTGTGGAAGGAATGCAGAAGAGGTGAGGGTGGGATTGGATTCCGATTCTTGCTGGAGTCTATGGGGCCCATCTTCATTGTCTTTTCGAAAGATCTGCCCCATTCATCGGCCTGGTAAGAGGATTTCAGACATCGGCCCAACGCTTAGAGTCGATCCACGTTTTGGTGGCCCCCGTGGTGGTCCCAACATGCATTGCATTCTACGGCTTGTTAGGCCTTAGTCGAAGGTGGAGTCCACACGTGATGGACGGTCCAGATCATCCACGTGGGCCACGATGGTGGGCCACTAGCGATGCCAGCGGACAGATGTTCGAACGTCATGTGGATAGGAAAATAAAAGAAGATAAGAGTCTTTCTCTTTTGGAGGTTTTCTCGGTCCAAACCGTGTTTGACCGAGCTAAGCAATACGGTGCACCTCGGGTGCACACGTCCTGTGCACACGCACCATGTGTATGGGGTCCAAAGTGATGGTTCAGGACAATCTACTCCATTCATTCATTTTTTGCACTCATATTAGGGTCCATTCCAAAATACGAGGTGGATATAAGTCTTAGGTGGGCCATATCAAGCGAACATTCATTTTAACTATGGATCTTGCTGATCTAAGGGTTGAAATTTGACGGATACGATTAATTTATGATATGCAAGCATGGTATAAAGTTTCTCACCACCCGGATCGTAATAACCATGTGGTTTGTAATTTAAGGGTATAGGTTAATGACATTTTTGTAATTATTGTTGATTTAAGAGTTTTGTGAAATCTAAAGGTTCCACATATTTGTATGCACCTTTTTAAACTTTTCTTACAAATGAACTTATACCTAAATCATTATGGGTAAAGAGTTATTCGTCGATTCATTTACGGGAAGGTACATGTAACACCCTGTACTTTTCAGTACTCGGGTGTTACTATATAATTGAGTTTAGAATAAATGCAAGTCTAGTTTAAACAGACGTTCACGTGCAGTTCAGTCTAAATCCAACCATTGAAGGTAATCACTATCCACATATTAAGCTATCTATTTAATTGATTCTCAAAATGGCTCATCTCAACTGTTTAATACAACCCTGATTCATAAATTAAGACATTTAGCCATTTAATCTGACATCCTACATACAGATACAATAAATAAATAAATAAATAAAGATAAATAACTAAATAAAGGACAATGTATAGGTAATAATATTAATAATTAAATATTTAATAATATAAAGTCGTGAGATGAAAGTCCTAACCTGCAGAGTAGGGCCCATGACATGAATTAAAATTTGCATGCATGTGTGAAAGAGAAAATAATAATAATAATAATAAACGATATTGTTAAAAGTGTTGTAACGTGGTATTTAATGTTATAAAAACATAATAGGTCATAAAACCCATAATCTAGCCATTGATTTCTACCTTAAATAATCCCTTAGGACATTTTGACCATTGAGGGTTCAATTGGAATTAATCCGACCATTAGAATTGCATTAACGGACGCTTAAACCATAAATTCCATCTAATATGGCCAACCTAAACCTCGGAGTTGTCTGACCCTTGGCCAAAGGTCCTAATTGGACCTGTGAAACCAAATGAATGAAGTGGATTTCATCCAAACACCATTGTGGACCCCACCCGAATTGTGTATGTGCACATTTCGAGCTGACCCGCTATTTCCTAAAACAGAGAGATTTCACTCTCTCTCCTCTGTTACAGCAGCTGACGGACGCACGTCCATTTCTTCAATCACAACCCACCGTCTGGGCCCCACATTGATGATCCAGATGGTCCATCCGATAGAGGACACATGTGCAACCAAAACCCTATAAGTTTCACGCTTTTCCACACGTGTGAATGCACACGATCCTCGCCGCACGTGAGCCTGACAACACAGTGTTTCCTAAAATGGAAATTGCCCTCTCCTAGCCAGCTTAGCAATCCGCATGAGAGGAGAACATTCAATCCTAGTCATCCGCCCTGGAGAGATCCTAGCCGTCCCAGCTAGGTCTTTAGAAAAGGAAAGAAGATGAGAGAGAGGGTGAGTAGTCGTTTCTCCCCAAACTCTCCCCACCGCTCGAACCTCCTCCAAGCTTCACTGGACCTCATTGGCAAGCTCTCTAGGGTCCTCGCGGACGGCTTGATGGAGTCGGATTTGAAGAAGAGGTGGTGGGGGTGAAGACGCCATTAATGGCAACCACTTTCTCCGCCATTTCAAGTTGAGTCAGACTCAGTCTAGGATGCCATTTTCAGTCCCTCACTAGTGAGAGATGGCGTTGGAAGAAAGAGAGGAAAGAAATGGAAGGAGGAGAAGAAAAGGAATGAGAAAGAAAGGAAAAAGAAGAACAGAGGGAGAGGGTGGGCCCGCGCCGCACCTTGGCTCGCTGTCGAGTCCGCAAGGTTAGGCTGTGTGCAGGTGAGTCCAGCACCTCTGGACTTTTCATAAGCAAGAAAGAAGAGGATGAAGAAATAGAGAGAGAAGAGAGTGAGTTAGTCGGGTGGTGGCACCCTCTGGGTTAACCCGAACCGAGTCGAGCTACGTTAGGTAAGGCCAGGCCTGGTTTGGCCTAGTAAACCTGCCAGTGCAGGTTTGAGTGGGGTAGAAGAGAAAGAAAATAAGAAGGGAGAGAAAAGGGAAACAAAGAAGAGGAGGATAGAGAGCAAGAGAGTGTGGGTTGATGGCTGCTGAGTTGACTCGGCTGAATCCAAGGCGATGCATTCGAGTCGGGTCGGAATGGTCGTCTAGTGGTTCTACTGGACTTGTAGCAAATAAGAGAAAAGGAAGAAAAGAAATGGAAAGAAGGAAAGGAAGAGAGAGAAAAGAAGAGGTGAAGAAGAAGAGTGAGAGAGAGTGCGAGCGTGGGCCGCACTACCCTCCCTGCCGAGTCGACTGAACTCGACTTGGCTGAGTCGCTGACCAAGTTACCGGTTGATCGTGGTCCAGCAACCTTGTTGGATAGGTTAGACAGAAAGAGGGTAAAGATGAGGAAAAAAAGGGAATCGACTCGAACGGCTCTAATCGAGTCGACCCGCCGAGTCGAATCGTCTAATCTTCCAATGTGAGTCAATACTCTCTTCTCATATTAGATTATCCTGATTTTCCACTAGTTTCATTACCATGATTATGATAATTATTAAGCCCGATTAGCCATTAGCATGTTATACATACTAGTACTAACTAGTGTAAGCAAAACCACGACCATTAGACATAGTATTTTATTTATCATTCCTAAATAATTGTTGTTGATAGTGGACTTCACTAATTGGTGTCATCATAATGACTATTAGCTGATAATAATTATAACGCTAATGTTAATAAATATTTTATAACTATTAACTTAGCACTAAAAATTAAGTACACAAAATCTAGCCTAGACCTAAACTCTAAGATAAAATTCTAGACCTAAGTGACTAAAACCCTAGGCCTATACTTAAGACATAACTGGTAAGTTAGAGTATGAATCTAATTGTAGAAATTCATAATCATGGTAGGTCATAGTACTTATTATCATGGCTAGATTCATTATTGAAAGTTATGGCTATTATTATTAGAAAATATTATCATTTTCCTTATGGGTTAGTATAATTCTGGTTAATATAATTGTTAGTATTGGTCCTTATCATTGTTAGTGAAAATTTTAGTAACATTACTTGTATTACTCAGTAGGTTATTAGTAATTACAGAAAATATTAGATAATGTTGGAATATTTAAATATGAATTTGAGGATCATCATTATCAATATTAATTGATAAATACTCCCATTACGAATGTTAATTGATCCACCGTACAATAATAAAAATAAAAATAATTTAGGATTTAAATCCTAGTATTTAAGCATTTAACTAAACCCCAGGATGAAAATCCTAATTTTACACCAAACCCTAGAAATAAGTAATCCAAACCCTAGGTTATAATCTCAACCATAAAAAGTATGTAGAACTTGATCTAACCATACAATTTCGTAATTCATGATAGGACCTGATTCTAAGGGCGCAAGCACTTGGCGACACTAAAAGGGAATTCGAAGTATAAGGTGATGATTTCTTCCCCTTGAGCTTTCCATTTTTCTATTAGCTTAAGTTATAGTTTTTATTTTAATTTATAATTGATATCTCAATTTCATAGTCACATATGTTAAATTGTTGGAATTGAATGGCTACATTAAATGCTTAATGTTTATTCTATATATTTAATTCATGCTATTGGATTACTTGTGGATTGCTTCTAGGATTTAAACTGGTACGTTAGTGGAAAACCCCCACTTATAAATGTACACCCATACTTGGGATGTAACTCAATTGATTTTAGTTGAAATGAACCTTTGATTTAGTGGTTATTGAATGATGGGATGATTCGAATATTGATGTGGGCCTACCATCCAGGGGTTGTATCCAAGTGGTTTTTAAGGATGGTCTTTATCGCATAGTTTTGATACTTGCCCTATGTGGCTCATTTTAATATCTGCCCTAGGTGGCTTGTTTCGATATCGCCCTATGTGGCTTTAGTTTGGTATTTGCCCTTTATGGGTTTAATATTTTATTTTATGTAACCAAGCGATGATAAGCCCTATATACTAAATATGATTGACCACTAGTTGATTGGGATTCATTAAACATCCTAAGGTGGTAGCCTCATGAGCCAGGGAGGGTGGAATGAGACACTATGCCTGAGCTGTCAGCCTACGCTAGGCTCTTAGCTCCCCGTAGTGACCTTTGAGCTTATTAAACCTGCTGGTTGTGAACAAACTAATAATGGTTGGGCTAATCATGCATTTTCATAGCATATGATCTTTTCCGGGTGATTAATTCTCCTTGGGCGATTTATACTTTATGGTCTTTTTCGGGTGATTAAATTCTCCTTGGGCGATCTATAGTCTTTTCCGGGTGATTAAATTCTCCTTGGGCGATCTATGTTTTATGCTCTTTTCTGAGTGATTAAATTCTCCTTAGGCGATATATATATTATGGTCTTTTCCAAATAGCTGGTTCTCCTCGGGCGTACTTTTGTGTATTTTTCCAGGTGACTAGTTCTCTTAAGGCGACCCTTTATTTCGACAGCGGGATGTACATCCCTAAGTCGACGATGCATTCACGCATCCATGCATTTAATAAGACTGCATCATGTATTATTTTATATGCCTTGCCATATTTTTATAACTATACTTACCTAATGCGACAGTGTGTAATTTTAAGGGGAGTTCACACTGAGTTGGTCACTCATCCATCAAATAAATATATCTGTACATGTAGCACAGGTGGTTTAAGTGATTTTCAGGTTCGGGCTGATGAGGAGCTGGGTTCAAGTGTCAGGGTGGCATGACTGTATCTACCTTGAGAAGCTGAGGGGTCTTGCGGCTCAAATTTACTTGCATTATACTATTTCTCATGTATTGGATCATGTAATTCTTGTATTTGTTAATTTTGGAGACAATGGTTTTATAAGTCATTATGGGCAACTCCTTGTATACTTCAAACGTAAATGCAAACTTTTCTTTATATTGATTTGTCCATGCTACACTCATCTGCTTACTCTGAATGCTATCAAAAATTATATATGGAATTTCGCTCTTTATAAGTTAACTCTCGAGTTTTTCGGAAAACGGGTCACATACTTGGGTCCTGAAAAGTTGGGGTGTATGTACTATGAATGGAGTTTATTCCCAATGGTAAGATTCATGTCAGAGAATAGGTGTAAGGTTAGGATAGTTAGATTGATATCGTACATATATACATATTATGTTAAATTTCATGGTAACACAAGAACTTTCAATACTTGGGTATTGAAAAGTTCGAGGTGTTACATGTAGAATCAAGTGCCCTGCTGTTGCCGAGTTGCGACCTTGAGTTGGGCCTACTCTTTTTTTTTCTTCGAGCAGATTAAGGTCTAGTGTTATCTACTTGGCATTCTGGTTTTCATCATAGGAATGAGTCCGTGCAGTGGGGAGTCTGATTTCGACTGGGACAACGGCCTCTACTCCGAAGGTCAGGGAGAATGGGGTTTCTCCAGTGGTTGTTCGGGCAATGGTCCAATATGCCTAGAGGACGTGGCAGAGCTCCTCGACTTAGGCACCTTTAGTTTTCTCGAGTTTGGTCCTAAGGTGGTTTTTGATAATCTTGTTGACTGCCTCGACCTGACCGTTAGCTTGAGGGTGCCTTTGGGTGATGAGTAGGCGTTTCGAATTTTGAGATTTTCACAAATGCCTCAGAATCAATTGTCGTTGAATTGTTTCACATTGTATGAGATGATTGTGTGCAGGATCCCATCGCGGCATATGATGTTTTTCCAGACAAAGTCGGTGATCTTCTGCTCAGTGATTTTGGCCAGCGGCTCAGCCTTGGCCCACTTAGTGAAGTCGTTGACTGCTACGATTGCGAATTTGGTCTAACCTTTGCCGGTCGGTAAGGGACTGATGATGTTTATTCCCCATTGCGTAAAGGGTCATGTTCTGGTCATGGGAGCTAATTGCTCAGGCAGTTGATGGGGAATTACTATGAATCTCTGACATTTGTCACATCTTTGGGTGTATTACTTGACATCTCTTTGGATGGTCGGCTAGAACCTTCTGGGAGAGGGTGCGACTGCCGGAGTGGTTGCGCAGATCCCTTCATGTATTTCTCTCGGAACGTACTCGGCTTCTTTTGGTCGGAGGCACCTAAGATAGGGCAGAGAGAATCCTTTTTTATACAAAGTGTCCCCAACCATGATATATCAAGCCGACTTGTATCAGAGGATGCACGCCTCAAGTCAATCTTCGGGCAATTTCCCTTCCCAAAGGTAGCTGACTATTGGGTCCATTCAGTATAACGTAGAGTCTATCGGTAGGACCATGCTTGGGTCGGACTTGTTGATACTTGGCTCGGTCATAAACTCGATTAGGAAAGACTTCGAGATGTCATCTTCGACCATTGTGACCAGTTTTGCTAGAGTATCTGCTTTGAAGTTTTCCAACCTGGGGATTAAGCTGATGTTGCACTTGGGGAATTTGCTGATGAGTTCCTAGGTTCTTTGTAAATAGGCGATCGTTCTTTCTTCCTTGGCTTGGTATTCACTGGCTATCTGGTTGACGATGAGCTGAGAATCATTGTGGACTTTCAGGTTCTGAGCTCCCATTGCTGCCGCCAACCGAAGTCCTGCGAGTAATGCTTTGTAGTTGCTACATTATTCGATGTTTGAAATCCAAATCTTAAGGCATATTGTGTGCAGGTCTAGTCAGGAGCCTCGGTGACTACTCCAGCCCCGTTGCCTTTAGAATTGGATGAACCATTGACGTACGATGTCCAGGTCGGCATGTCTTATTCGACCATGTGATCTGTAGGTTGATCGGTTTCAGTGCTCGGACTGACTTCCGGGTTCTAGCCGTAGGTGAGCTCGACAATGAAGTCGGCTACTGCTTGGCACTTGATGGCTGTTCTAGGCTGGTATCGGATGTCGAATTCACTTAGATCGATTGCCCATTTCATGAGTCTTCCCGACGCCTCATGCTTTTGGAGCACTTATAGAGAGACTGGTTGGTCGGGATGATGATTGTATGGGCTTGGAAGTAGGGTCGGAGACGGCTGGATGATATGGTTAAAGCCAAGTCGAGCTTCTCAATGTTTGGGTAGTTAGTGTCTGTCGAAACCAAGGCTTTACTGACATACTACACCAGTAGTTGTTTCCCTTCTTGCTTGCGGATAAGGGTCGAGCTAACTGCTGCTGTTGAAACTGCCAAGTATATCGACAATGGTTCTCCTTGTTATGATTTTAAGAGTAGTGGAGGTGATCCCAAGTACTGTTTGAGCTGTTGTAATGTGAGTTCGTAATTTTCAGTCCACTCCATTTTTTTTCCTTTCAACTGCTTGAAGAAGGGTAGGCATCCGTCAGTGGCTCGGTAAATAAATTGGTTAAGGGCGGCTATCCTCCCCGTAAGGCATTGAACCTCTTTTGTTGTCCTGGGCGAGTTCATGTCTAGCAAAGCTTAAATTTTGGCGGGGTTTGCCTCAATTCATCTTTGGCTGACCAGGAAGCTGAGGAACTTTCCCTAGTTGACTCCGAAAGCACACTTGCTTGGATTCAGCCTCATCTGATATTTTTGCACAATTCTGAACATCTCCTCGAGGTCGGCGATGTGAGTGTGGCTTTGATGCTTTTAATGTGCATGTCATTGATGTAGACCTCTATGAAACATCTGATCTGTTGGGTGAATATCTTATTTACGAGCCGCTGGTATGTAGCCCCGGCGTTCTTCAACCCAAAAGGTATAACCTTATAGCAATAGAGACCCCTGTCGGTGACAAAGGTCATTTTCTACTTGTCGTAGGGATGCATGACGATCAGGTTGTAGCCCAAATACGCGTCCATGAAGCTCAGGAGCTCATGCCCGGCAGTGCTATCAACCAATCAGTCAATCCGTTGGAGGGGAAACTGTCCTTAGGGCAGGCTTTGTTCAGGTTGGTGTAATCAACACAGACCCGCCACTTTCCATTGGACTTTTTAACCAGGACGACATCAGATATCTAGTCAGGATAATAGATTTCTTTGATAAAGCTAGCTTCGAGGAGTTTGTTGACCTCTTTCCCGATGATGGTGTACCATTTTAGCTTGAATGCTCACTGCTTCTGCCTCACTAGTCAGTGGTTGGGGTTGACGTTCAGCTTGTGGACCATCACATGTTCAAGGCCAGCGATGAGTCGACCTGCACAGTACGGGTCAAGTTGGATCATCAAGGGGGGTGGCGATGAGGTCTTCCATTAGAGACCCTCTCCCGATCGACTCTTCCTGCAAATTGAGGGAAGTAACAGTCATCATGTGGTGTGGAGTCTTCGGTGTAATGGAATAGCATGACGAGCTTCTTGTTGATCCCCCGGACTAGTCCGACTCCATACTCAGTCGGGAACTTCATTGCAAGGTAGTAAGTTAACACTATAACTCGTAAGGTATTGAGGGACGGTCGTCTGAGGATGACGTTGTAGATAGAGGGAAAATCAACCACAAGGAAGTCAACCATTGTTGTCATCTAATTCTATCCTTCCCTTATTGTGATAGGAAGTAGTATGGATCCCTTGGAGGTGACCTTGTCGCCTGCGAATCCTAGTAGGGGGTTTTGATAGGCCGGAGCCGGGATCTTTTGACCCCCATCTTGTTGAAAGCATTGACAAAGAGGATATCGGCCGAGTTGCCAGTGTCCACTAGAATCTGAAACACTTCACGTTTGGCTATAGTCATGGTCATAACTAATGCATCATCATGAAGGTGGTGGACACCTCGGGCGTCCTCTGCGGTGAAGGTCGGTTCACATGATGCTATTTTTTGTTCTTTGGGAAGCCTGTTGGTGATGTGGAGTTGATGCTCTGAGCTGCTGTGACTGATGCTTTGCGCGTGAGCTCTTCGTGCTCGGTTCAAGTCTCCTCCTCCAGCGGGTCTGCTAAAGATGGTGCGAATTTCTCCGGTAGCTTCGTTGTTGATAGGCTATTCGTTCTTCCGATCTGCTTGTTCTTCTCTCTTATTGATGTATTCTCGTAAATGTCCGTTATGGATGAGGGCTTTGATCTCCTATTTCAGATCAAAGCAGTCGATGGTGGAGTGACCATGGTCTCGATGGACGTGGCAGTACTTCCATTTGTCGCCATCAACCTTCATCCTATTCGGCTATTCAAGGAGTTGTTTATCTCGAACTTCTGTGAGGACTTGCTTGGGCGTAGCGTTTGGGGGAGTGTAGGAGCTATACCTGCTTTCAGGCTGTCTATTCGGATGCTGACCTCTATTTGAATCATTGTCCTTTCTCCATTTGTTACTGTTGGTCGGGGTTTTTTCTTCCTTAGGTCATTTTTCCTTGGTCGAATTGCCCCTGTTCCGAGTAGCTTTTCAGGAGCTGAAAAGCTCCTCGGTGTTAGAGTATTTCTGAGCTCGATTGATGAGATCGGCCAATGTTGTTGGTGGGTTCTTGTCGAGTGAGAAGAGGAACCTCCCCTCCCTTAGGCCTCCCATCATGGTGGACAAAGCGATCTGGTCTGAATAGTCTTTGATTTACATTGCTTCCAGGTTAAAGCATTTTATGTAGTCTTTTAATAGCTCTTCTTCTTTTTAGATGATGGTGAGGAGGTGCGTAGTCGGTATGAGCCTTTTCTTTCCTCCGATGAAGTTAATGATGAATGCTTTGCTAAGCTGCGTGAATGAGTTGATAGACCATGGCTTCAATAGTCGGAACCAATTTCGAGCTGCTGTTGTCATCGTTAAGGAAAACACCCGGCACATAACTATGGTTGATTTGCCATGAAGTTTCATTTTAGCCCTAAATGATTCCAGATGTTCGGCTGGATTGGTGGTTTCGAAATAGGGGGCGATCTGCTGCATCTGAAACTTGGACATGCATGCATGATGTCCGCAGTAAATGGTGGTTCAGTTTCCTCCAGCATTGCCTCTACTGAGGTCAGAGCATGTGTGTGATAAGCCTGTTGCATGTCACCGATCTGGCCCCGCAGTTCACTGAGTTCGGCCTCCCGGGGATCTTCGTTTTCAGCTATCGTTATGACCTGGACCTTGGGAGCTTTATCATGCATCTTTTTCTCCAATTCATGATGTAAGCTAGAGGCAACCAGCGTGGCAATGCCCGATGCGTTGAAAGGTGTTGCGCTAATTCGTCCGCTTCTCCAAGAGTTGGTGGGTGTTCGAGACAGGGCGGAAACTTCAGTTTTTGCCCGAGCGACCACTTCCTTGGCTCCCTGATCAAGAGGAAGGTTCTGTCGCTCTAGCATTCTTTTTATTTAGTCAATGTTGTTAGTTAGTGCTACAGCTTGTTGTTTTAAGGAGACAAGTCGACCTCCCCTGTTTCAGGAATGTTGTATCCAGCCCACGGCGTAAAGTCAGCTTAAAGTTAAGAAGATGAGTCCTGACGGTCTTCGAACTAATCTGGCAGCGTAGGGCTGGGCATAGCAGTGGTGGTTTGGGCTTTCTTCCTCCCTTTCACCATTGTTAAAGCACTAAAGATGAGAAAGATGGCTTTCATTGTCGTTCACATAGACGACGTCAAATTGTTGATGTATAAATTTAGGTAGCCTTCCTTGGTCCTTCGAGTACCTTCACAAGAAGAAGACAAATGAGACGCTGACTGTAGTAGGGGATCCTTCGATGCCTAAGTCAGGTAGGGAATCTGGGTTTGGTCGTAAATAGGGTTTTGGGACCAAGATTGTGCGTACCTCTCACTATTAGGGGTGCTCCTATTTATATTCGAGGAGAGGCGGTAGTGTAGAGGGGATTTCCGAATTGTAGAGGGATTCAGATCCCTGACGTGTTGTAAGGATCTTCCAAGATCCTCGGTTGAGATCTCGGGCAGATCCGTACAGCGATCATCTTCCTAAATCTTCGGCTGGGATCTTTGGCAGATATTGTCAGGACCAGGTCGGAATTAGTAAAAGAGAGGTCATGCTGACCTGGACGTTGGTTGGCCTACTCCTGGGATATGTAGTCGAACATATGGACCGAGCTCTTTTCCCTAGTAGGGTACATGGGATATTGGGGATGATCGTCCTCTTCATCTTGTCGTACAACGGAGGTCCTACTTTAGGCCTCTTTCCTAAGAGACGCCCCGAGTAATAGCTCGAAAATGTATCGGTCCGTGGAAGAGCTCGACATCTGTAAGGGCTTGACATCGATCGGAGATAAAGAGATTCTTTCTATTGATGGTCAGCCTTAGGATCCTTCGGTGAAATGTGAAGTGTTCTTCCTCGGTTATGATTAGCGTTGGCTGAACTTCTTGCATAGTGCATGCATCTCCAAACTGCATTTTCTTTAGTGGCTAATCTATTTTTACCCATAAGATCTCTAACTAGTGATGTATATAATTTTCCACACAATGGTTGTAATAAGCCCACTGAAATATATGCTTTGCTCAAAAATGATGAAATTCCAAGTCTCGAATGGGCCACAAGCACAAGATCATATCCAAGTGACTAACCAACGATTTTTGGACGTTGATTTACATGAACAATGTGTACTGATCATCATATTAAAGTAATTATAGTGATATAATTGATATCTAAGTAATTATAGTGATATAATTGATATCTAATTGTTTTTGTATATCATTAGTGGGCCATGTACCCAATAAAATAATAGTATAGTGAAACACATCTTACATATATAACTATTACTTGAAAGGATTTTAAGTGAAATTCAAGCTCTCACCGTAGATTTAAAACGCCGTCTTCGAGGGGATTTGAAACCCTTGTATTTGAAACCACCGGTTAATGTATTACGCCAAGTACTCAAGGGATTTGGAATCCCCAAATCCATGGTTCCAAACGACCCCTAAAAGACATGCATCACAGTGGGCCCATAAAGTCTACACAGTGAGTAGCTGCGTGGTGTCGGGCTCACCCCGCAATCAGCGTCCGTGAATCTCGGATCATGTTGGCACGTGTGATATGCGAGTACCTGGATGGCATATTCGCACACACGAACCCGTCCTACCTGTCGTCTGAGTCGCCAGCAGCTGTGATAATGATGCCCACCATTCAAACCTTCTTATGGCCCACCGTGATGTTGTCTGCGTCTAATCTGTTCGCTCGTAGGGTCACGTAGACTTGGTTGAACGAAAGCACAAATATCAACCTCGAAAAAAACTTAATCGGCTCCTAAAGAGGTTTTTAATGGCTGCAGTTCAACCCCCACTGTATGGTCCACTTAGGATTGGATTTATCTCATTTTTTCAATCATTAACTAAAATCAGCTGATAAAATGAATGGACGGATTGGATGAAAGCCTTACATCAGGTGGGCCCCTGCATGGACCGAGTCCGTGGGACAGGACGCAACCCACTTTCCCCTGAAAGCCACACAAGGCCGACCTGACTTGTGCTAGCTGTGCGTTGCGTGGGAAATGCAGGCATGCGTCAGTTCCATACCGTCCATCATGTGCACTTTCTTATTTTGACCGTGGATCCTAAAATTCATTAAAATAAAATAATCAAAGATTTAGGTGGGTCATACAATCGTAAATGGTTTAAAATAATGGTTAAAACCTTTAAATTCAAGTGGTATGGTACACAGGAGTCTTAGAATGTTCTGATTTCCGGAAAATCCATTCATCCTTGTGTAGTGCCTCAGATGAGTGGATTGGATGGTGTAGGCAATTTTAATGGTGGGATTTCCATCTCGGCCTGATTTTTAGGTCCCCGGTCCAAACACAGGCTGGCCTACTTCATGGATGGACGATTGGATACACGTCAGCGAAAGTCACGCACCTCATTTCCTTCGCAAACGATGTCTGTTATGATATTTTTATTGTAATAGAATACATTGAAACCTTATCCATTAGATCTGTATCTATTCAATGATCCAAACCGTTCATGCGATGGGTCTCATGGTTGATGGGAGACAATCAGAAAATCGCTAAGATTTTAATATGTAAACCTTATTAAAATTCAAAGGAAATATTCGAATGATCAAATGATTGAAGTATTCTCTTCCAAGTTTTTTGCCTGTGTCTGTTCCTTATCCAAGTTAAGGTCCACCGTATAAACGGTTTGGATTGTAGACAGATGTTCATACATCCGAAAGATGAAGTCCGTACGTATCCTTGTAGCCAGACAACATGATGTACTCTCGCAGTGTACCCAACCACACTAATAAAATGGCAGTTTTTCTCGAGAGGCAAGATTAGCATCCAACGGCTCCAGATAAGCCTACAACCTCACCCGTTGGATGTAAATCATCGAACGGTAAGCGATAAAGCTTTGTTTTTAGGGTTTCCAAGGCCTCCAAAAGAATGAGCTGTCATAGGCTAACTCGCGCTGCGTACCTACTGAGGTTACTTTTGCAAACTGAGAGCCACGTGGGTGGAACTTTCGTAAGATCCACTCCGTCCATCAGGTATTCTGACTCATTATAACCCTTGAACCGAAAAATCATAATCATCCAGATCTCAGGTAGGCCCTACCACAGGAAACAGTTTAGATGGAAAACCCCACCGTTAGTTTATACATGACTCACGGTCGTGTTTACATGCTATCCAATCCGTTCACCTGATTTTTCTCGTTAGGATGAAAGAATTACTGAAAAAATCAAAGTATTCCATAAATCAGGTGGGCCATACCACCTGAATTTACAGATTTTAGGTATAATTTTCTAAGATGGCCTAAGTTAGTGTTGAATAATCCTGATTTTCAAGTTAAACGTCCAAAAAGGAGTGGTGTATATGATGGACGGCGTGGATTTCATTAACGTTGAGTCGTTTCTCCCACGTCAGTAGTTATCGCGAGCTGCCATTGTTTTCCAAAAGAATCCGGCTACCCTAACTTGAAGCATCGAGCTGACGTGGCGATATCTGAACCGCAAAGATATATTGACGGCTAGATGGGAGAGTTTGACAAAGACCATTGGATGTAGAAATCCAACGGCGGAGAAGAAACCCTAATCGAAAACGGGGTGTCTTCCAGCTTTAAGAAGGGACGAGGCTGCCGATTTCAGACTCTCTTTGTTCGGCAGCTCGTTTGCTATCTTCGCTTTCTCTTTGGTATCTCTCTCTCTCTCTCTCTCTCTCTCTCTCTCTCTCTCTCGTTAGCGTCTGTTCTTAGGTTTTGGTTTCTTTCTCAGTATCTGAAGTGATTTATCTATCAAAACCCTAGCTTTTTTTTTAAACCTTTTCTTTTTTGAATTTATGTTTCATCAGTAAAATAGCTAGGGCTGATTGTTTTGTTATTGGCTCTTGGGTTTTGATCATCGATCGATTTTTTGTTTTGATTATTTCTACGATTTTGATGAGAATATCTGATAAAAGATATTGATTTTGAAGCTTCCTAAACCCTAACTTGTAAGATCTGATTGTTCTTTGAAGCTGTTTTCTTAGATCTTGATTACATACTCAGATTTTTTATTTTTGGACTCGGATTCGGTAGTTACCCCTATAATACCGATGTCGTTGCTCTGTGGGTCCCAGCATGTTTTTATCCACGCCCTCCATCCATATTGCTATCTCATTTTAGGGCACGAGACCAAAACTGAGGTTGATACAAATCTCAGGTGGACCACACCGCATGAAATAGTGGTGATTGAACGCCCTCCATTGAAAACTTCATAGGATCCGTTGTAATGTTTATTTGCCATCCAACCTGATAATTAGATCACACAGATCTGGATGATGAGCGTTCAATCACGACTATTTCTTGTGGTGTGGTTCATCTGATATATCGATCTGCCTCCTTTTTGGTCTCATGCCCTACAATGATCTGACACAATGGATATACGGCGCGGAGAAAACACATGCATCATGGACCTACAAGATGCTGAAGGGGCTACTACCGAATCTGACCCCCCCCTTTTTTTTCCTCTTTTCCTTTTCTCGTAATGTTTGATGATTTGTATACCAAGAAAATAATTATCCTTATTAAATATGGATGGACCACTCATCCATTTGGCCAAACCTGCGTGATGAAAAATTGATGGCTGGATTTTTCTTTTTGTGATTGGTGGCATGTTGTCTCTCTGTCTCTTCTGATCTTGTCCTGATTAAATCACATCGGTTTTTCTCTCTCGTCTTCTTTTAACACGGGAGATTATTATTTCTAGCCATGTTAATGTTTCGGGCGTGTATTTCACCTGATCCGGGAAATAGGTGGGCCTTATCACTGACTTTTATGCCTGATGAGTGATTTGGCTTGATTTCTGTTCAACTACTCTTGCCATGCATGTCTACCTTGTTGGGTTGCAATTGAATGTTCTTCTGGGGAATTGGGTTTTACTTGTGTGGCATTGTAAGGTTTTAACAATACCAGATGTTGGTATTAAAACCATTATTCTTTTGTTAGTGGGATTCTGAGTGTATGTTTGGATGCATAGAATCCATGGGAAAAGAACGGAAAAACAATATCCAGTGATGATTTTCATTAGAATTGTTAAAATGGTTGAGCATGGATTCTAATTTTGAGTTCTTGTTTGGATAGGAAGTGGAAATCTCATTTTCTGTGCCAAGAGTCCAAATTATGGATTAGGGTGATGATTGCTGGGTGGAATACACCCTTTCCTTTGCTATCCAAACAACATAAATTGTCATATCAAAGTAAAGCCCCTTTCCATTATTTGGCATGGAAGCCATGGTTTCCAAACATGGCATACGTGGTTGTCTGATTTGCATCTTCTTTCTTTCTTTCTTTTTTTTTTTTTGCTGGTGGGGTGTGGTAGGAATCTACCATCCAGCTTCCTTTTCTGCACGTATGGAACTGTTTTGTTTTCTATTGTTGTTAATCTGGGTATCTGTGAATTTAACCATTTTGGTGAAGAAAACTTTTTTCACAGTTTAAGCCTTTTGTTCAGTTTGTTTCTGGCTTCACCATCTAGAATACTCTTGTAATTGTGATTGTTTTGTGATTGCAGTTTATTTGCTCTGTTTTGTAAGCCATCATGGGAAAGGAGAAGTTTCACATTAACATTGTCGTCATTGGTCATGTCGACTCCGGCAAGTCGACCACAACTGGGCATCTTATCTACAAGCTTGGTGGAATTGATAAGCGTGTGATTGAGAGGTTTGAGAAGGAAGCTGCTGAGATGAACAAGAGGTCATTCAAGTATGCATGGGTTCTTGATAAGCTCAAGGCTGAGCGGGAGCGTGGTATCACTATTGATATTGCCCTGTGGAAATTTGAAACCACAAAGTACTATTGCACTGTCATTGATGCCCCTGGTCATCGTGACTTCATCAAGAACATGATTACTGGAACGTCACAGGCTGACTGTGCTGTCCTTATCATTGATTCCACCACTGGTGGTTTTGAAGCAGGTATCTCCAAGGATGGCCAGACCCGTGAGCACGCGTTGCTTGCCTTCACCCTTGGAGTCAAGCAGATGATCTGCTGTTGCAACAAGGTAATTGTGGATTCTTTATCTAGCATCTCTCTTGTGATATGGACTGCTTGTTTTCATTTGTGAGGTATTTGTGCTAATACTGAGAAGGTTGCTCTTCATTAATAAAAGAATGTCTCATGTTATAGATGATTGGATCTTTTGCATATTAGTGTCACTTTTTTTTTTTTTTTCTTTTTTCTTTTTTTTTAAAAAAAAAATATATCTGAGTTCAGCATCTCTTATCCTTTCTAGTATCTTTAATAAGGTTCTCTTCTTTGCATTTGTTCCTTGTGTTTTCATTGAAATCTAATGCTGAGAAGGTTGCTCTTCATTAATAAAAGAATGTCTTATGATAAATGTCTTATGAGATGATTGCTTCTTTTGCATATTTGTGTCGCTTTTTTTATGAGTTCCGCATCTCTTATCCTTTCTAGTATCTTTAACAAGGTTTTCTTCTTTGCATTTGTTCCTTGTGTTTTCGTTGAAATCTATTCGCTGCTTTTTAAACCAGTTCTGTAGGATCCTTGTGTATGGGCAATGGTTTCAACGCTTTATGATGCATTGCATTGCTGTAATCTTGTTGTTGCATTTGCATGTGATGGGGAATATCTTTTTCATACTTATTTTGTTTGCATGGGCATTGATGCTATAGCCATACTTTTGCCCATTTCCATTGGTTGCAATAGATAATATCATAACAGTGTGGTGATTTTTTTATTTTTATTTTTATTTATTTTTTTTATTTTTTTTGGCAATTTCATAATCTTTTGGATCATTCCATTTACTCTTCCTGGATTGTGCTTGTGCCTCTTGGAAGATCGCAATGGATAATGGTTCTTTTCTTTTTTCTTTTTAAATTATTTATACGCAAATTTTTGGTTCATAAGCTTTTGGATCAATCCATTGACTTGATTGTGTTTCTATCTTGCATAGATGGATGCAACAACCCCCAAGTACTCCAAGGCAAGGTATGATGAAATTGTTAAGGAGGTGTCTTCCTACCTGAAGAAGGTTGGTTACAACCCTGACAAGATTCCCTTCGTCCCCATCTCTGGGTTTGAAGGTGATAACATGATTGAGAGGTCCACCAACTTAGACTGGTACAAGGGCCCAACCCTCCTTGAGGCCCTCGACTTGATCTCGGAGCCCAAGAGGCCGACAGACAAGCCACTCCGTCTCCCACTTCAGGACGTCTACAAGATCGGTGGCATTGGCACTGTACCTGTTGGACGTGTTGAGACTGGTGTACTCAAACCTGGTATGGTTGTCACCTTTGGCCCAACTGGACTGACTACTGAAGTCAAGTCGGTGGAGATGCACCATGAGGCCCTCCAAGAGGCCTTGCCTGGTGACAATGTTGGTTTCAACGTGAAGAATGTTGCTGTCAAGGATCTCAAGCGTGGGTTTGTTGCTTCCAACTCGAAGGATGACCCTGCTAGGGAGGCAGCTAACTTCACATCTCAGGTCATCATCATGAACCACCCAGGCCAGATTGGCAACGGATATGCACCAGTCCTTGATTGCCACACATCCCACATTGCTGTCAAGTTTGGAGAGATCCTGACCAAGATCGACAGGCGATCTGGCAAGGAGATTGAGAAGGAGCCCAAGTTTTTGAAGAATGGTGATGCTGGGTTTGTTAAGATGATTCCAACCAAGCCCATGGTGGTTGAGACCTTCTCTGAGTACCCTCCTCTTGGACGTTTTGCCGTGAGGGACATGCGCCAGACTGTTGCAGTGGGTGTGATCAAGAGCGTTGAGAAGAAGGATCCATCTGGTGCCAAGGTCACCAAGTCGGCCGCCAAGAAGAAGTGAATGGTTCTTCTGTACCTGTTCACTAGTGTGATACGGTTTTTAGTAGCAGCAGTCTCGTTGGTCTCCCTAGTTGTAGATGTTGAGTTCGTCCCTAGTGGTAGTAAGAGTCGTTTTTGTCATGGCGGTGTTGCTGGTGGTGGTGGTGGCTTCTTTTGCCTCGTAAGTTTTTTGGTCTCAAGTGTGAGGAAGGTATTGTGTCATTGGATGCAGACTTGGGTGCTTGACCGGCGGTGGTGAAAGAGTATGGCGGGTTTGGGTCTCTCTGCCCTTTGGCTTTATGAGAGGTGAGTTTTAAGTGTTTGTTTCGTTGTTGTTTCCATTTTCCATTTCAATCGACAGTTTGAGACAGACAATGCTACTATTTTGTTGAGTGCTATTTACTGTTTATTTTTCCTTTTCTTGAATCTTTATTATATTTATACTCAAGAGTCTTTTAGGATTTTGTGGTTTGATTGATTTTGAATGTGGTGGTATTCTGCAGTCTATTTATCTATATAAACTATAACTATATATATTCCAATATGAAAAGTTTACTGATACCATTGTAACCATTACCACTCTCTCAGGTCTTGACAGTAAGTAGAGGCTCTTTTTTAAAACTCCTTTCTCCTCTCCCCCCCCCCCCCCCCCCCCCCTCTCGTTAACTGTGGTTTGGCACTGAGTATGAGCCAATATAAAAACTCAGTTGGGCCAGGCCCTATTTAGCTCCTTTTGGGCATGTAGAATGGGCATGGCCACAGCAGGGGCTTAGGGCAGTCCTGTCTTTATGGCTGGTCCAGGGTCATCAACCTTGCCCCGACCTGTGTGCGGCCATCAGCACCTCTTATCTATCTGAAGTGGGTACTCAAATGGGCATTTTGCTGCCTCGGCGGAGTGATTAGCGTCTCACAGTATCATCCACCTATTGGTAATTAGATTGGCCAGGCAGTCCACTGTTATTAGGTAGATCGCATGATTAGGATGTTGTTGTTTCCTAAACATGCACGATCTAGATAGGTGTGTGTAAACAAGTCCACGTGAAGCTAGGTTCATTATCGAAGCTCACTAGATGATGACTCCAAGTCTGGCGTTTCCTTGATTTTTTGGGGCGCCTGGATCTTAAGTTATTCATGCCGCAACTTATCTTGGTTTCTAATTATTAAGCTGAAGTGATTAACTAAAGTAAGAGAGTTACTTATGATAGATCTTAAACCAAACTTATCTGAAATTCAATCAAACTAAGAGGATGTTAAAAAATATATTAATATAGGTCACAAAAAACATGTACTAATTTTTTTTTTCTTGGGTATGAGATCCTAAATTATACACTGTTTGACAGAAGTGATGCAACCAATCATATTAAAAATCAATTCATATAATTTAATTGGCCACAACCAATACATTCAAAAGCTAAATCTATCTTACAATTTATCATGCATTTAAATAAGAGATTTTTTTTGGGGGGGCTGCAAATTTGAAAATCAGATGTGAAAAACTATGATTGAGCGAGCACATGAAAAATATATAAAATTAATGGCTACTAATTCCACAAATTCATAAGTAATTTAAATAAGAGAACACAATTTTTAGTAAAAACTTATCAATTGAGTTTCTGGTATTGCAGGCTCCTCAATCTCCATTTTTGCATCCAAATCTCATCTTTTTTTTTTTCTTTTTCCCAACAAATAAAAAGGATTCGTTGAAATTCCTTTAAAGTAACGTAATTTCAGAGAAAATTTTTTTTTTTATGAATTTTTGGTGATTTTAAAAAAAAATTTCGGAAAGGGACAAACTCTAGTGCGATATCATTGATACGAGCAACATGTAGGCTGCAAAACGTGATCCTAGAGGTTTTAGGCATAATTAAACTGAAGCTCTGTTGGGCCACTCCAATCACCAATTTCTCAAGCTCACAATACCACACGGGCTCAAAGATAAGGCAGATCCAGAACTCAGGTGGGACACTCAACAGGAAGCAGTAAGAACGGAAACGCTTACCGTTGAAACCTGTGGGGCCACAAAAAGTTTTGGTTCCGATCCTCACTTTTTCCTCTCATGTGGCCACGTTAGTTTTGGATCTGCCTTTTGAGCTCCTGTCTATTTGTGAGCTTCCGAAAATGATGGACAGGCTGGATTTCCTACAAACATTGCGGTAGGCCCCACCCCACGTAAGCTTCTCCTGAAACTCTAGGCTCAACTTCCCTATTTGCTCCTCCACCCTCTCCACGTGTTGCAAGTATAATGCCAATAGCTTTTGGACATTTTTGTCCTTGGAATTACTCGTAACAACAATGGTTAAGACGGTATAGATTTTTTTTTTTAATTTTAAAACAATAATAATAAAAAATAAAATTGTTGCTGCTGCTTCTTTTTTTTTCTCACTTCTCTGAATGAATGTAGCTCACATGCGCCTCCTCGTGTACAGGGAGACCGTGCAAGGTTCTCAATGTTTTATACGTAAAATCTGCTCCACCAATTAGGCATGGATCATTATTATTTAAACTGTACAAAGAGCAGGAGTCTGCATTCATGGATTTTTGCATCTGAATCACTGAAAAAAGAGAGCTGAACTATGTTTGTTTTGGGATCAGAAAGGTCGGCCGAATCAGGATCGAAACCCCCTAGACCGTCTTCATGTCGGACAAGCTTTAATCAAGGAGATCTGTGATGATCATAATAGTTTTTCTTCTAAAAGCATAGGCCAGCAATAGTATTTCATTGCTACAAATATGGATTATTGAAAATAATAAGATACAAACTTTGTTTGATAAAGTGAGTGGATGGAATCCTCCTGTCCAATTAAAAACTCGCCACATTAATAGGAATGGTGTAAAATTTCACCCAAAACTGCTTAGTTCACATGGTGGCCCCACACCGTTGGCTTCCCCATTCCTAATGTTGCATATCGTGTGGGTCATCTGATCCATCCAGCTGATGTGGAGGACCTGATAAGGGCACATGGGTGATGTTTTTGTTCACCCATTGGATGGTTTGGATGTGGACAAAAACATCACCTATTGTTGTATGCCAGATGGCCTAGTCAATAATGAAAGGGTACTTTCATCATAGATTTATAGGGGCAATTTATTTAATTTAAAGTCTTGAAAAAGATTGAATAAAAATAAAAAAGAAAAAATGTTAAAAATTATTTTAATTTTCCTAAGTATAGATATAGATATAGATACATAGGTAATGCTCACATGATATACTGGTATGGCCCACAGATTCGCCCTCTTATGATGTGGGCTCAGCACAAACAAAAAATTAGCTCAGGTCAATCATCAAGTGTGCTGCACCATTTAAGACAATGCACAAGCCACCCAAAACCCTTCAAATTCAAGTGTTAGGGTCCACCTGGTGTGGATATGACATCCAGTGCGTCCAATCACTTAAATATGGAGGTTTTTGGGCATTTTTACATTGTTTCCTATGGTGTGGCCCACCAGATAATCAAGTTGGTCTGATTTTTACGTTGTGTAGCCATCTTAGCGGGGTACAACTACTGGATGGGTTGGGTGTCATGCACTCACAGCGTGGGTCCCAATAGCTAGGCACCTCAGCTAACAGTGGTGGTACCACATACTCAGACGCAGCCATCACCCGAAGGGTCCACGGCTTGGGATGACCCTTACGCGGCCCAAAGACCTGACGGCTGCGCAATTATTAGCAGAGCCTCGCTCTAGCCCCTCTGTCAAAGATGTGACCCGTTCTTTGCACGCCATTGTGCCAGAGATTCCTTGGCCTACCAGACGAGCCGGAGTTGCCAAGTCATATGATGTGGCTCAACATTTGAAGAGGATTCCAGCCCAGATCTCGCTATTTGATCTATTACAAACCTCGCCGCATCATAGAGATGCATTTTCTAAAGTCCTGCAAAATACCCATGTCTCGTCAAGCACCTCGCCTGCAAGCAATCATATGGTTAGTAACAGCGCCACAACCAATAGCATTTACACGTTTCCATCTGGAATCAAAATTCCACATGTGGAGCCCCTATACATCACGATTTATAAGGATGGATCTGAGATCCACAAAGTGGTGCTTGCTGATCGACAATAGGGCTGGGTTGAACGTATATAAGCATCTTCTAAAAGACTTATGGTTTAACGGCTATATCGGGGAGGGGAGTAGTCAACTCCACGAAAGTCAGCAGGACATCATGACACGTGATACCTCCTGACGATCCCGCTATAGAAAGCTACTGACTTACCGACTGGTCTTATTGGTCGATGAATCAGCCTCCGTAAGTCCCATGTCAGAGACACTCCATAAAGCTCGCAACTTGCTTACGACGCATTAGGATGTCTATTGGCGATAGGACCCTCTAAAGGTTCTTGGAGCTGTACGTCAAGCTTTTACGGCAATTGTGTGGTACTATAGAAGAAACACACCTCAACCACATGGATCAAAGTGCGTCAAGTATCTCTAATTCCCCCACGACGATGAGACTCCCTGTCCTGTGATTGAAACCGTCGATGCTACGAGCCCTGTTAGTTATAATCCATGCATCTGAAACAAGATGCGGTTTGGCTAGTGACAAGAGTTGTACACGAACCGAGTTAGCTTAGTTAGCTCGCTCGACTCGACTCAAAAAAGCTTGATTCGACTTGATTCAAAATTGAGTTCGAGACGAGCCGAGCTGATTTTTTGAGCTCGAAAAAATTTCAAGCTGAGTTCGAGCTTGCCCAAGCTTGACTCGGATCGAACCCCGACTCGAATCGAACTAGTTTGGTGACTCGGTTCTTTTGACATTGATGTTGCTCAACAAGTGTTTGATGAAATGACTCAACGAAGTGTCGACGGTGGTGAGGAAGGTATGGATATAAAACAAATACTCTTGTGTCTTGATTTTTATGTTGCCTACCGAGTGTTTGTTGAAATACTTGTAAACCGATGTTGCTGTTTTACATTCCGTGAGAAATCAAAGGTGCACTCCGTGTGTTTGAGAAAATGCCGCAGAGGCTCAATCTTTCTCGACCTCGGCTCAGGCTCGAGGACCGAGCCAAGCTGAGTTTGAGCTGGGGTCAGCTAGCATAACTCGACTCAGTTTGACTTGTGTACACCTCTACTAGTGTCTCTGCCACTATCTAGGTGGCTAGTGGTTGGTGCTATATGGGCCCCACCATGATGTATGTGTCATACCCCAAACTCAGAAACCAGGCTCACAAAATTTTCAATCGCCGAATCCGGCGTCAACAGCCTTCGCAGTACCCCATTTTCGGCTCCTGGCACTCATATACCAGGTTCCGATATTGGGATTCTACAAGGAGGATTTTCAACATGAATTTGTTTCATAATGAGTATAACCATAAATATAATCCACAAACAACAACCAACAACATCACCACATATCCATTATGATAAAAAACTTTGAGTATTATGCATAAGGAAAATACAATAGCAATATCGGAAGCTCAAGAAGACAGCTGTACGTTCTAATCTCAATGCTGCTGCTGCGTCCTAGCGTCACCTGCACGCAACAATCGTGCATAAGCTTATAGAAAGCTTAAAGGGTGGTGTAAGTGTGTGCGCAAGGTAATTGCCAAGTATACAATATCAAAGCAATGCAGAAACATGCTGGTAAATCCATGAATACTATCGGCGGTACCAAGGCTATGCGATGCAAGACATGAATGCTATCGGTCATAACAAGTTTCATGCCCCAGACTTAGTGATCAGACTCACAAGGAACCCGATAGCCGGTTCCGGCCGCAACAGCCTCCATAGCACCCCATTCTTGGTTCCCGAAGCAGAATTCCAATGCTGGGATCCTACAAGGAGGATTTCCATATCACAATTCCAATCCAATAGAGCATATCCAAGATCATAACAAGTAAATCTCAGAAATAAACCAAGGAACACACTGCAAAATTCACTATAAATTTAAACTTTATAGGTACAAGGTTCAAAGGAAATACATAATATAGAAAGAGGGAAAGAAAGGTCTACAACAGGTCCTCAGCTCGCGTTAGCCAAATCCACGGCTCCTCCGCTACTGCGCTGACCTAGGATCTCTTGCACGCATCAATCGTGCATAAGCTTATACAAAGCTTAGAGGGCGGTATAAGGTGTGTGACAATGGTGCTCAGAAGAAGATAGAGGAGGATGCAGAAGGAAACATGAATGATACCAATACCACTAGCTATACCGAGGCCAAACTATTAATGCAGTAAGCCGTACCAAGGCTATGTAATGCAATACATGGGTACTGGGTGCCATACAAAGGCGATGCAATATAAGACTTATACAGCCGATGCAAATGCAATGCGAAGTAATGCCAGTCCTCATATCCAATCCATATATCAAGTACAGTTCCATCATAAGGAATCCACCGGAGTCAAGTACACTGCAGGATGACTGCCGCTTTACAGACTCGCACAGTCAAATGAGCATAAGAGATCTTACTACCTGCCTGTGGACAGCCAATCACCAGCGAGGCTTGACGGTAGCGGACCCACTCACGAGCTGGTCAGACTCAACCTTGTAATGCCCACTCACTCAGGTGAATAAGACCACATCCCATCTCAACCGACTACATGATAGTGGGAAACGCGGCCTAATGGTGTAAGGCACTCGGGCGTTCATAATTTTCACTCGGTCACGGCGTTGAGGCGTCTTTCAGGTACCTTGAAGGTTTAGGGGCTTTCACCCAGGGATATCCTATTCACCCAAAATGCTCAAATAATACATTTTCGGTGTTCACATATAGCAATCTACGAATATTCTTGTGGAGGCAAGGCCTTAGTGAAGCAAGGGTGATAATATCCATGAGATGCGATGCCAGATGCATGAATCACGCATACCAATCATGCACCGACTCCAAGCACTCAATGTGCACAAGAGAAAAAAACTCCATCCCTCTATCATACCAACCCAATGACCCCACACTAATGCAATCCAACCACGCAATGATGCACATGGGTCATGAGGGTAAAATAGGTGTGCCATACGGCGATGATGACGTAGAATACACTCCTCATTCCCAAGGAGGGACTAAGCCTAGATATATGGACAGATACTATAAGGAGAAATCCTTTAGTGGGGGCCCAATACTTTGAGTCAGCCCACAAAGCTAAGGAATACAAGACATAAGCCTGAAAGGATAAACGGTCCTAGCAATGGTCTATGGTGGACCATTAACCACCTATAGAGAACCCATATGCCTACCTTATGATCACCAAGGAGGACATCCAACCTCAACTGGTTTCAAGAGGTAGCCTGCCTAAAATCAAACGTGAATTAAGGCCCAAGGCCTATACCAATATATGGGCCTAGTGGGCAATCATACAAAGCCCAACTCAAAGGCAATTTTGTGGGCCCATAAGCAAGATTTGGGCCCAATCATAAAGGTCATAAACCCACATATTGTGGTGGGCCTAATGGGCAGCCCATTATTCCAACCATATGGGCAAATCCTTAAGCTTAAATCAAGTGAATCGGGCCTTACAACTTGGCCCAAGTACAAGGTTAATTTAGTGGGCAACCAAAGGCCCAACTACTCGTGTAATTTGGCCCACAAACCCATCACAATAATATGGTAAATATAGGCCCAAAGGTCCAATGAGCCTATCAAGAAAGTTCCAGCCCAACAAGGCTTAAAGAGTCCAACAATTAGCTAAAAATATGGACCCAATAAAACCCAACTGAGGTGACCCTCAAATGTGCACTAATTAAGCCCAAAGCATGATAGGAACTAGGGCAAGATGTGTGTGCAAACATCCCCAAATCTGGTGGGCCATGCTGCCCCAAAACAAACACTTATGGGCAGCAAGTTTGGGCCTATTGCTGAAATTCTAGCCCACCTGCTTTCTGGGCCTACTGGAGTCTAGCAATAATTTATTTTAAGTGAAATTCTTGCTGCCTGGTGACCCATACATGTCACAATGGGTCCCACCAGATGTAGGAGGTGCATACAACACATATATCAGGTGGGCCATGCTACTGGACGAGCCATGCTGTCACGCCCCAAACTCGAAAAACGGGCTCACAAAATTTTCGATCACTGAATCTGGCGCCGACAACCTCCGTAGTGACCCATTCTTGGATTCCGGTACTCATATGCCAGATTCCAATCCTGGGATTCTAGAAGGAGGATTTTCAGTATGAATTTTTATTTTTATTTGTAATGGAGCATAACCAAGTCACAAAACAACATCACCACATATCCACTATATTAAAAACTTTAAGTACAAATGCAGAAAGGGAAATACAAGGTGATCAAAAACTCCAAAATGAACTGATGTGGGCTCCTGCTTCAGCGCTGCTGTGATCCAATGCCACCTGCACGCAACGGTCGTGCATAAGCTTACAAAAGTTTAGAGGGTGGTGTAAGTGTGTAGGCAAGGTAAGCGCCAAGTGTACAATATCAGAGTAATGCGGAAATATGCGGTAAGTCTATGAATACAACCAGCCATACTAAGGCTATGTGATGCAAGACATGAATGCTATCGGCCAAACCAAGGCCATATGATGCGAGACATGAATGCTATCGGCCATACCGATGTAATGCGAGGCCTACGTAGCCGAATGTCATATGCAAGATGCAATCCAAGCAAGCCAGTATTCATCAAGTACACATATCAGTACAGTTCCTCTCTGGATATTACCGGAGTCTAATACACCTCACACTGATTGCCTCCTCCCTAGCTGCACAGTCAAGTAAGTGGAAGAGACCACACTATCTGCCTGACCAGTAGTCTGCCAATACCTACCCGGCTCGTCGATAGCGGACTCATTTGTGAGCTGGTCAAACTCAGCCTAGCTTATAGCCCCCTCACTCGGGCGAATAAGGCTACACCCCCTTCCAACCGACTACGACACAGTGGGAGACACAGCCTACTGGTATTCGGCACTCGGCCGCTCGTGTATCCACTCGGTCTAGACATTGGAGCAACTCCTGGTACCAAAAGGTTCTGGGACTTTCACCCAAGGACATCATAGGTGCCTACAGTACTAGAACCAAACATTTTCGGTATCCGATACAGCCATCCACGATGTGCCTATGGAGCCACGACCCTGATGTCGCTAGGGCGTACAATGATCAAGTCACACATATGCGAGATGCATGAGTCACACCGTACAATCATGCAGCAATCCTGTGCGTACCACGCGATCATGTGGGGCACTCCGTCTCATAAGGAGTCCCGTAAATGTTTCAGCCCAACGGCTTATGCTATGATCAAACATTCCTCATATCAAGCATACATATGATGCGTATGGGCATGATCATGGAGCTATAATAAGCATGTTATAAAGTGATGAATTACCAACAAGTATGAGCCTATCAATGGGCCCTAAGGAGAGTTACAATGCGGACATTTAACCAACATTGCACTTACAATGTAGACGTCAAACTATCATTGTTCTCTAGGCACGGCCTGCCATAAATATCATTACATAAACCATGAGAGAATCACACATTGTAATGGACCCTAAGGACATCCCGTTGGGCCTCGATTCATGGGCCTTGGATACATCAAATGGGCCACATCATATGGACCTTATATAAATTATGTGGGCCGCATTAATGGGCCTTATGTACATTGCAATGGGCCATATCCCATGGGCCTTTGAAATACATCACAATGGGCCTCATAACATGGGCCTTACATTCATAACAAGGTGGCCTCAACAATGGCCTCATACACATCAAAGTGGACCTCACAACGAGCCATAAATATGACAAGTGGGCCACATCACATGGGCCATATGTATATACCAAGGTGGGGTCCACTTGAACTATAGATCTGTCTTATTTTTAGCCTCAAGCCCTAAAACAAGCTTTCAAAGTGGTTCGACAGATTGGATGCAACACATGCATCATGGTGGGGGTCCACATGAAGGCCCACCATCATGTATATATAATATAATATATATATAATATATACAATAATACACACACACACACACACACAAACACACACAGCAGTCCCACACGTGGGGTGGGTCTCACCGTCCTGGTGTGGATAAAACACATAAATCATGGTGGTTTCCATCGTCCCAAGCTGTGGACAGTGGTGAATGAAACACATACATCATGAAGGCTACAGGACTTGGTGACGTCAATTCACCAGCCATATATGGCTGGTGTGAGATGCATAAATTTCACATTGATCTAAAACTTCTGTGATACCCAAAATGGTCAAGGGCAGGCATTAGATCCCCACTGTTTCCTGTGATGTGGGCCATCTGAGACTTAGATTGGTCTGATCTTTGGAGGGGGCCCACTTCAAGGAGGGGCCCACCCAATGGACGGTTTGGATACTAAACATACATCCTGGTGGGGCCCACAGCGGGGGCCGTGGGTCACTGCCGTTTGCCCTCCCGTAATGACGTAGGCGCTGCCTGCGCCTATAGTAACAACACTTGCTGCATGTTATTATTATTATTATTATTATTATTATTATTATTATTATTTTAAAATCGGTTTTTCTAAGGTTTTTCACATGTGGGGCCAGCATCAGGCGAATCCACCTTGCCCACTGGTTCCCATAGCTCAAGACAAGCCAAACAAGCCCAATATCTGATATTTTTCGGTGTATACAAATGGCAGGATGGTTTTTCAACGGTAGAAACCACTGTTTTATGTACTATGGCCCAGTAGAAGATCGGATGGACTTCATTTTTCGGCTCAACGCCTAAAACGGGCTGAGGAAAGAAATGGACGGCATGGATTGAATACATACATTAAGGTGGTGCCTACACAAGTGGCCCACTCAATAAGCTTGAAATCAAGCTTATATTTGGTTTCACTTCATGTAGACGCTGGACGACTTGGCCTAACACATGCATTTACGGTGGGCCTTGCTCAGGTGGGCCACCAAATGCATGGATGGTGTGGATGCCACAAATATAAAGTGGGCCCCCACCTATGGATCACTGGGATAAAATATATGCCTTATGGTGGGGCCCATTCCGGTGGGCCACACGGCCACATCATCACATGAAAAGAAATAAAAAAGAGAGGGAGAGAGAGAAAGAGAGTGGGACACGTGTGATGGAGGGACCCCGATACTATGGGCCCTCCGTTTCGAGTATCCAATCATACATCAAGTGGGTCCCAATACATGTAGGCCCATTAAATCAAAATTCAACGGTAGAGATTCCTTCTCCACTAAAATGGAGGGTCTAGATGACCTCTATTCAAGTCAGAAAAGTAAACATCATGATGGGGTCCATGGAGAATGGCCCCATCATGGAATGATATCGATAATCAAGGTGGGCCATCGGCCACATCTTAAGGTCCAAAGCGAGATCCACACCATCGATCGGTAGGCCTCACTTGGCCCATCGTTAAAACATGGAAAGATTTAGCCTAATAAGCATCCACCGTCGATTTTCTTGGTCCGTTGGAAAGCCGATCTCCTTGTGCTTCACTTTGATGGTGGAAGATGAGGAATGAATGATTAGGATGAAGGTTTTTGGGATGGGAAAGGTGGGCCACTCAAAGTCATTTTTCTCTCTTGGAATGCATGGACGTGCATTTTTTTTGCTAGCTTGGGAGTTGTGTTGAGAAATGAGAGAGAGAGAGAGGGGATGGGATGATATGGTGGTTATAAGGAAAGGAGATGGATGAGTATGGTTTGGTTTAAAAATTGGTAAAAGAGGGATGGGTAGGGGAGAGAGTGTTGACTTATGAAAAAGAGAGAGATGGGTTGCATGTACTTGAGGTATGGAATGTACTTGATTGATTGATGGGCACATTGTAGAGATTTCCTGGAAATTCGCAATGCACGGTGTTTTCTTCGAATTGAACGCGGGCCCACATATTCTGACCTCGGTATCGGTTCGGTGCGCAAGTCTCAGCATTAGAACCGCGGCGACGGCGTGGTCGCTAAGGTACAAGTTTCGAATCGAGTCGACGTTGGTATGTGGGACCCAGCTTAGGATTGCGCACAAACGTCGGATATGGGTCGAGAATTGTCGGAATTCAATTGGAAGGACCGCGGAAGCCTACGGAATGGTACGGACTAGGATACGGGTCTTACAATGCTGCTGGACGGAATGTCTAGCGGGCGGTCCATGGGGCTGGGAGGACAGCCCCAAAACATCAATAAAGTGGGCCCCACACGTGGACGTCCTATTAGGGATTGGGCCAAGTCAATGAGGGCCACTCAATGGAGGGACGGCGTGGATAGAACCATATATCAAGGTGGGTGGGTTAGGGTTGGGACGGCCAACCATGGCCGGACGCCAGCTCAGCTGGAACGTCTAGCTATGGCTGCCAGTCTAGCAAAAAAACCCCCAAATTTGGGTGGAAAGATGGTGGCCCACACCCCCAAGATGGGTCCTAACATGATGGGCGACAAGGTGGGCCAATAAGGAAGCCTCAAACCCAAGCAAAACATGGAATTACAATATGGACAGCAAGGTTGAAACAGAAATTCTGCTGCATAAAAAAATGTTGCTGTCCACACAATGTTCACCCAATAAAGTGGGGCCCAGATTTGCCACGAAGGGAAGGGGTGTGTGATTAATATTTTTCCCATAAAATACAGTAAGGTGGGGTCCACAAAAGTGGCCCATCACTCAAGGAAATGAAGTTGATATTAGTGTTTCCCCCTCATCAATGTGGCTGGACGGTCCAGGAAGGTAGACCATCCACCCCTATGGGCCTCCCCTTTTTGGGTCCCATTGCATGGACAAATGGAGGTAGGTTCCAGAGTACTTCAAGATGGGGTCCACTCCCCCAAAGGGCACCCCACATCAGGGAGAAAAGGGATGAAATAAATGGGCAAATCCCAAGCTAAAAATCAGCAACAACAGTCCAAAATTTATGGGTAGCCATATATGGCTGGACATATCAACCTATATCTGGACATATGCATCAAATCAAGGGTGGTGTGTCCTTCCTTAGTGGGTCCCACAAATGTCCAGATCAAGGCCTCAAGCCAAAACACTTTGCATGCACCAAATATATAGCAAATAGGACACCCCAAATCAAGAAATGGGTGGTAGGGGTGTCTCACCATTGTTGGATTTTCTAGACGTCCTAGGCCTACTAAGTGGGCCACACATATCATTATCAAAAATAAGAAAAAAAGAGAGAGAAGAAGAACATTCTGGCCATAGGGAAAGGGCTCCGCCATTATTGAGCCCTCCCAAGAACAATCACACCACACTTCTTCATTAATAGAGGATTATAACATAGATCTACATCATGCATGTCCTATAATCAAGATAAATGGTTGGGATGCCATCCCAACCTTGATTCTAAGGTCTAGATGACCCTCTATGCTATGAAATCCAAAGAAACCTCCATGATGGGGCCCATAGAGGGAAAACCCCATGCATGGGATATGCATGCATAAGATAGGTCATTTAGCCACATCTAAGGGATTGTATAGGATCTTCATCATTGATTGGTAGGTCCTACACTTCCCAAATGAAAGGAATAAGAAAATCTATACTAGAGAAATGAAATTACACATCTAGAGGAGCACCCACCTTGGATTTCCATCAAAACTATATCACCTAGCTCTTAGTGCTCCAAGGAAGCTATATCAATGGGTGAGATGGGATATGGATGGATGGTTTGAGAGGAATTAAAGGAGAAGGGGGTTGGAATAGAACGGGTTGGTGGGGACGTCCCAGCCTCTCTTGCTAGGGAGAAATGGAAATGAGAAGAGAGAAAATAAGAGGGAGAGGAGAGAGGGGAGAGGTGTAGGAAAACCATCATTGTAAATGGCTAGAAAAGAGCAACCATGATGGTTTCTCTCTAGGGAAGGGTTGCTTGGATAGAGAGCTCATCATGAGCTAGCGAAAGAAGAGACCTAAATGGTGGCTATAGACTAGGGATGAGTAGTGTTAAGGATGTGGGTAGTGTGGAGATGAAATCTTAGGTGGTGTGGGTAGTTTGTATTGGAAATTGAGCAAATGGGTAGGCCATCTTGGGAAAACATGCATATCTCTCTAAGTGGGCCACATGATCATGATCAAAGGGCTAGAAATGAAATGCCTACAACTTATCATCTACACATCGGATGGATGCTCGGGACGCGACATCGGAATCGTAATGACGATGCGAACAAGATGACATAGGTTTTGGGTCGATCTGGTCGGGTCAACGTGATTGTACTTGAGGATGATCGCAAGCACTATCCGAGGGTCGCAGGTCGCTGAGATTCGACCTGTAGGACCACGGGACCAAAAGAAACGAAACGCACACACACGCACATGCACTCGGGTCGGGTCTTACACCAAGGCTATCCGATGCAGGGCTTACATGGCCAATATTATATGCGAGATGCAACTCAAGCATACCAATCCTCATCTGAATCCACATAATAATACAACTCGTCTCTGAAATATCACTGGGGTCTAGTACACTCCAAACCAAATTGCCGTCTCATCGAGCGCAATAAGATAAGTGGAAGAGAGCTCATTATCTGCCTCACCAGTAGTCTGCCAATATCTATCTGGCACGTCGATAGCGGACCCATTCCTCGAGCTGGTCAAACTCAGCTTAGCTTTGCTCCCTCCTCTCGGGCGGGTAAGGCCGCACCCCCTTCCAACCGACCACGACACAGTGGGAAGTGCGACCTCCTGGTATTCGTCACTTGGCGCTCATGTATCCACTCGGTTTAGACGTTGGAGCAACCTCCTAGTACTATAAGGGTTTAGAGAATTTCACCCAGGGAAATCTATCGTGCCTCATGTAGAACCAAAACATTTTCGGTGTCCAATCCTGCCATCCACGATATGCCTGTGGAGGTTACGATCCTAATGTTGCTAGGGTAAATAGTAATTATAACACACAATGCAAGATGCATGAGTTACACCATCCAGTCATGCATCAATCTCATGCATACTGCACGCTTATGTAGGGCCACTCTGTCTAAACAGGGAATCCCATAAACAATCTACCCAATAACATATGTTATGATCAATCACTTCTTATAACAAAGATACGAATGATGCATATGGGCATGTATCATAATGCTATGCTAACACATACTCAGTGATAATCGGCCTATATATGTGGTGGGGTCCATATAAGGACAACAGATCCATAACACGAAGGTCAGTCATCAACTATGGATATACCAAATCCGACATCACAGATCTTGTCATCTACGATAATGATATATTCTCCTCATGACAAGGATGGGCCTAGGGATAAGGAGTGGGTTTCCTCGCCTGTTCCAACCCGTAGCAAACTGGGCTTCCCAACGGGCCCGATATTCATAAGGCGGGCTCTATGACCTTGGACAAGTCTACAAGGCATGATGGAAAATACTAGCAATAATGGGGGCCCAACGGTTTGGGGTAAGCCCAATAAGGTGAGATGGATCATACTAATAATAGCGGGGGCCTATCAATTTGGGTTAACCCACTAAGAGAAGATGAGAATGGGCCTAACAACGGGCACTAGGGAGGATCACAATGTGGACATCTAACCATCATTGCTCCTACAATGTGGACATTTAACCATCATTGCTCCCAAGGCTAGGCCCATTTAGAATCTATCCTATAATGGGGGTCCATAGGCCTTATTCTAACTAGGAGATGGTTGGGCATCATAGACATTATCATATACATCATAATGGAATCACAAATCACAATTGGGCCTCATCACATAGGCCTCATATGCACCACAATGGGCCTCACACAAAGGCCTCATATACATCACATTGGCCTCACATTCATCACATTGGGCCTCATACAAAGGCCTCATATACATCATAATGGGCCTCATCATAAGGGCCTCATGTACACATTGGGCCTCACACATGGGCCACATATACATCACATTAGGCCTCACACAAGGGCCACATGTACATCACAATGGGCCTCATCACATGGGCTTTATATACATCACATTGGGCCTCGTCATATGGGCCTTATATATATCATATGGACATTAAGGGGCAGCCCATGATTTGGTAAAAATGGATGATCACCATGCGTAGGAAATACATCAAGGTGGGCTTCACAGGTTAGCCTTATGGTCCAGAAAAAAATGATGGACAGTGTACTTACAATACACACATCAAGGTGGGCCTTATGCATCACAAAATGGGCCCCACCAGTTGGATATACAACGCATACATTATGGTGGATCCCACTGTCCAGTAGGCTGGACGGTGTGGAATAAAATACATAAATCATGGTGGGGTCCACGTCTCATGTGGACGGCTTAGATAAAACACGCACATCATGCGGGGTCCATGGACGTACGGTGTGGATATACAACACGTGCATCAATATGGGCCGCATCGTCCAGGGATGGATGTTGCAGATACAACACATATCTCAAGGTGGGCCCCACTCCCACACGTGCAGCACGTGTAGGGTGGGTCCCACGTCTAGAAAATGGACGGACGGTATGAATAAAACACATATATTGTGGTGGAGTCCCACCGTCCAATAGCTGGACGGTGAGGATGAAACCCATAGACCAAGGTGGGTCCACACGTGTGGCCCACCATAACTTTGGATAAAGTTGATATTTATGTTGTCTCTCATCCATCCAGGCACGCTGGATGTCCAGCGAATGGACGGCCTGGATGGAACACGTACAGCATGGTGGGTCCACATCCAGGGGCTGGACGAACGGCCTGGATAAACACTTGCATTTGGTGGGTCCCACACCATGATTTGGATCAGCTGATATTTGTATTTTCCTCCATCCGGGCTGGAATGAAAATGGGTAGCAAGTGGGCTCCATCAACTCCAGCCCATCTGGAATTTTGCTCGATGTCCAAAAAGAATCTGGATAGTCTGGATTTTTACCGAAGACATCTGGTGGGCCACACACATCATCGTCATCACCATAGAGAGAGAGAGAGAGATGTGATGGAGGGGCCCCACCACTATGGGTCCCTCAATACATGCATCATACATCATACATTCATTAAGATGGGTCCCATGCTTGGGTGGGCCATCAAATCAGTAAATCAAGGTGGGGATGTCATCCCCTCTACAAATGAAGGGTCTAGATGACCCATCAATAGCATGGATTTAAATAAAACATCATGATGGGGTACATGGAGATTGACCCCATCATGGATCATGCACGCAATAAGGATGGGCCATTGGCCACATCCAAATGGTCAAGTAGGATCTCCACCATTATTGGTGGTTCCTACATGCTCCCATGCAATAAAAGACAAAGATTTATGAAAGAAAAAGGGAAATCTAGTCCTAAACATGCACCCACCTTCGATCTTCAACTTCTTCTTCCACCACTAGGTTCTAATGCTCTAAGGGAAGAGATTTCTATGGTTGAGATGACTTTTTTATGGTTGGATATGGGGAACTAAAGGTCAAAGAGGGCTGGAAATGGAGGGGCTGCCATGGACGTCCAAGCTTTCCCTTGCTAGGAAATGAGGAAGAAAGAGGGAGGGAGAGAGATAAAAGAAAGAGATAGCTAGCTCTTTGTGGACATACCAAATCTGACACCATAGATTCTACCATCTACGGTAATGACATATTCTCCTCATGACAAGGATGGGCCTAGGGACAAGGAGTGGGCTTCCTCGCCCGTTCCGACACGTAGCAAACTGGGCTTCCCAACGGGCCTGATATGCACAAGGCGGGCTCTATGACCTTGGACAAGTCTATAAGGCATGATGGAAAAGACCAGCAATAATGGGGGCCCAACGGTTTGGGGTCAGCCCAATAAGGTGAGATGGATCATACTAATAATAGCAGGGGCCCATCAATTTGGGTTAACCCACTAAGAAAAGATGAGAATGGGCCTAAAAACGGGCCCTATGGAGGATCACAATGTGGACATCTAACCACCATTGCTCCTACAATGTGGACATTTAATCATCATTGCTCCCAAGGCTAGGCCCATTTAGAATCTATCCTATGATGAGGGCCCATAGGCCTTATTCTAACTAGGAGATGGTTGGGCATCATAGACATTATCATATACATCATAGTGGAATCACAAATCACAATTGGGCCTCATCACATAGGCCTCATATGCACCACAATGGGCCTCACACAAGGGCCTCATATACATCACATTGGGCCTCACATTCATCACATTGGGCCTCATACAAAGGCCTCATATACATCATAATGGGCCTCATCATAAGGGCCTCATGTACACATTGGGCCTCACACATGGGCCACATATACATCACATTAGGCCTCACACAAGGGCCACATGTACATCACATTGGGCCTCATCACATGGGCTTTATATACATCACATTGGGCCTCGTCATATGGGCCTTATATACATCATAGTGGGCCTTAAGGGGCAACCCATGATTTGGTAAAAATGGATGATCAACATGCGTAAGAAATGATTAGTTGTAAGGTAATAATGGATTTGTAAGAACATGGGGAAGAGAGGCCATCATTACCTAGCAAGCATGGGGTGATGACATCACCCTTATGATAGCCTAGGGAATGGTGCCATTTGGGATAGGTGGGTCCCGCAACGTGCGGTCCACGATCATAATAATACGCGGGCCATATCTTATGATCTAAGCTTCGCATTGACGCAAGAGACACGGCGACAATGCGGTCATAATGATATAGGTCTCGGGTTGAGTCGACTTGGGTTTACAAAATGTGACTTAAGGTCGTGAGCAAATACTAACTACAGGTCGCGGGTCGCCAGTCGCCGGAATTCGATCGGAAAGACCGCAGGATCCTACGGAACGGAATGGTACTAGGACACAGGCCTGATAGTATGTGTTTTATCCATGCCGTCCATTCATTTTTAAAGATCATTTTAGGGCTTTGATTCCAAAAATGAAGCATATGTAAAACTCATGTGGATTAGGTCTTTTTTATCTCTCTCTCTCTCTCTCTCTCTCTCTCTCTCTCTCTCTCTCTCTCTCTCTCTCTCTCTCTCTCTCTCTCTCTCTTTGTGGGGGGTGGGGGTTAGCTTGTTAGTACACACCCATGCATGTCAGTACACACACTCCATGTGGATTAGGTCTTACATATCATGGTGGGGTGTGAATCTAAAAACCTCCTAGGGCCCACTGTAATGTTTATTTGACATCCAACCTGTTGATTAGGTCTTACATACCTGGATGAAAGGGAAAAAGAAACATCAGCTTGAACCAAAACTTTTGTGGCCCACAAGAAGTTTTTAATGGTGAGCATTTAATCAACACTGTGTGGTCCACTTGAGATTTGGATCTACCTCATTGTTGGGCTAATATCATAAAATGATCTAGAAAAATGGACGGATGGCATGGATGAAACACATACATCATGATGGGCCCATAGAGACCACTAGCCATTGGCTAGTGGCAGGGTCATAGCTAATCCGTTTCCTCTAAAACATCCCGGATGGGAAAATCCTACACTTCAAAAAAAGAAAATAATAATAATAATTTAATAGTTGGAATTCCTAAAAACAACCCCGATTTTTCCATAATTGCAATTACAGTCCACTTCAAAATCCACATTCCAAAATTTTAATTTCTCACAAAAAGACTTAGTTAACAAGAAAACAGCTAACGGCCAGCAATCACCGCCATTCATGGCCTCAAATTGGTGGTGATGATGTAGACCAAACAAAACAACGTGTGTGCTCCTCGCGTACCAAAAGAGAGCAGGTGAGAAGTAGGTAAAATCCAAGTCATCATTTGTTTAACTAGGTAAATTCAAGTAGTGATTTTCAAAATTTTATAAATACCCTAATATTTTAAAAATATCATTTATGACTCGTTTGGATACCACCAAATAAGTTACTTTTTCTACTTACAATAATTATAAGTAACATTTTTACTTAAAAGGTACTTAATCATTTTAGCTTAAAAAGTAGAAACCAAAATAAGCTACTTAGATAAATAGCTTATCTTAAGTAACATATGATCCAAACACCCCTTGGGCCCCTACTTGATACCACCAAATAAATTATCTTTTAACTTAAGTTATTAAGAGGGCATTTGGTTCATGAGTTAAGATAAGCTACTTATGCCTTAAGGAGCTTATCTTTGTTACTACTTATTCGGATTTATCATACATGCGAAATAGGCCCACGGATCTAGCGGTGCACAGGACATGGTGATCAAGGGGTTGGATGACTTACCTAGCTGTGACGCGATAGGAGCTGGATAAGAATACCAGAATACCGATATAGCTAGGATCTTCCTTTCCTTCACACCCTTTCTGCAAAACAGTAGATGGGACTCGAATTCTATCGTCTGGATATGGGGATTGGAATTTGAAACCCCTAACAATCCGGATTTAGGGCTTGGAATCTAAAATCCCTAATTACCTGATTTGGGGATTCGAATCCAAAATCTCTGATTGACATCTGGATATGGGGATTTGAATTCGAAACCCCCGATACAAAAGAGAGGATGAAAATCCCTAATCGGATTTGAAATCCCAATTTGTCTGATTTAGGAATTCGAAAAAATCTGATCTAGAATAAGAATTTCTAATGGATGAATCTGATCATCCATGCCTTTGCACAGTTGACTCTGATACCAACTGTGGGATTAAGTACCTTTAAGTAAAAAGGTTACTTATAATTGATCATAAACTAAACTTGTGTCAAGTAAGTTACTTATCTATTCCTGTTAATAGAAAAACTTACTTATTTGGTGTTATCCAAACGGGCCCAAGTTACTTTTTTACACTTAAGTTAGTTTGGTAGGCATTATTATAAAAGTAAATTAATGCTAAAAGCTACTTATTTCAATAATTTATTATTATTATTATTTTATATAGCTTTTTGACTTATTACTTTTCTACTTTTCTCTGTCATGGTCCATGTCAAAGGAGGCTCTCTCTTACGGTCCTTATCAAAGGAGACCCCATGCGATGTACTATCCACATCAAGGTGGGCCCACATGATGGATGATCTCATATTAATGTGAGCTCACATAATGAATGGTCCACATTAAAGGTCAGCCCCCCAGCCCACATCCAAAGTGGACTGATATAATGGACAACCAACTTCAAAGGTGAGGCCTACATGATGGATGGTCCACATCAAAGGTGGTCTCCATGTGATAGACAGTGGACATTAAAGCTGCGCCCACATGATGGATTAAGTTCTTTTAGCTGGGATTTTGAGATTGCATAGAAATGATGGGTTGGACCCTTGGTTTGAAACAAGGAATGGTGCTCGAACAAGGCTGTCAAAGACAAAATAAAAATTTCTAATAATTTTTTTAAAAGAAAAATGAAAATGCAATTCAATGTCTCTATTCTTGCGTGCAAATTTATGGGTAGCTAATCACAAAGGACACTGACAGTGGGACTCCATGATATGTCCTGCTACCATGGTGTGCTGTAACGGCTATTATGGGGTTATAAAGTCTGCTACGTAAAGGTAACAGTGGTAACCATTACAGGTTGTGAGATTGTAACAGATAACAGCAGTCATAACAGCTATCATGGAAAAAATGGCCCATAACTGCCGTTACACCCATTAGACCTCTTGTAAGGCTTGCGGTGCAGATACAAGTTTTGCAGGTTCCATTTTCTTTTCCAATAAAAAGAGATCATAATGGCCGTTACCGCCTGTATTGCAAAGTTAATGGTGGTGGTCATTACGGAATACCTTACCTGCCACTCAAAAACTCCATGTGTCCTGGAAGAGCACTTCCACTTTTTTCTTCTTTTCTTTTAATATATATGGGTATGCAGTGAATAGCGAGTCGAAGCCCTGACTGAGAAATGCACTCAACCAATGATTGCAGATAGAAATACAACCCCCAGCAAATGAGAAAAAAAGGGTTGCAGTAGACATCACTAAAAATCATAGTTCTAAAACTTGGTGACTCAACTCGAAACTCGGTTGTAAGCATGACTTGGGCTTGACTTTGTGTGATTCAGTCGACTCGACTTCACTCGACCTACCGGAGGGAGTGACATCTCAAACCAATAAGCCAAGCGCTGTCTGATGAGATCTTCTTCCATTATTTTATATTTTCTGTATATGACTTTTTAAAATATTTATAATAATATTAATTTAATCATTAAATATAAAGTTCAATCAAGTAAAGACTCGTCTTGGATTTCACCTGGTCCAGCTAGACTCTGGGCCAAGTCAAGCCGAGCTTTCGAGTTTTTGAACTAGTTAAAAATCATCTGACTAGTTCTGTGGCCGTCATTAGCTTGATGAACAGGAAGCAGCTGTTAAGATCTTCTCATTGATTGATTGTGATTTCTCAAGCACAGGGAATTTTAACAGGCTACCTATTTTCTACATAGGAAGCATGATACAAAAGGCTTTCCCACCTACCAAAGTCTTACACCTACCTACCTTGGGATGGCCTTTTACTTCTTGTGGTTCTTTCTATTGTACATGTTCTCTTTTCTTTACTTGAGACAAGAACCCAACCAACCTGCATTGCATGCCAGATTTTAACCTGCTGAGATAGAGAGAGAGACCCAAATTTCAAGTGTCAAATACTGAACGAAAAGCAGGGCAGAAACTAAGTCCGTCTTTTAAGTTAATAAGGCTTTAATAATGCTTTGGGCTCACCATCATAATTGCTGGACATTTACTTATTTGTTCTTTCATTTTTCACCTATCAAGCTGCAGATTCTGGTTAAGCAGGCAATTTTCTTTTCTGTAGAGAGACCAGGCTTTCATATGACTGAGCTCCCTTTCACCAGGCCACGGAGATGGAGATGGAAACAGCAAGACAGAAAATCATCAAGAGGAGGAAACAAGAGATTCCTTTGTGATTCCAAGCTTGGGATAGCATGTACTGGTGGTGGCACAGCCTCTCATCTTGTTCGAGTAAATAAAGAGCAACCACATCCCACAAGATGCACCTCATTGCCTATTCAGAATCATTGATGTCTATTGAAAGGTGCAATCGTGGCCGTACAGACCGTGGCTGGCGAGGATGTGAGAAAGGACCACCAGACCTTGGCCTTCTCCATGCTGCCTGGTCCCGTCTACTACCATCATCATCATTGTTCATGCTGGGAAGCAAAGAAGCTGCATCCAACAAAGAAAGAATGCATCAGAATTCAGTCCTTTCAGACCCTATAGAAAGAATCAAATAATGAAGAGAAGATGATCAACCACCCCCAAAATACTAAATGATATAATGCTCCTACTTGCATATGGACAATTGATCTGAACTGTCAATTGGTCCTTTGCACACTTGATTGGCCACTGTGCAAATATCTCACACAGATCAGTTGATTCTAATTTCTAACTGCTCAATCAATTGCCTATAAGATGGATGATCAAGTTTGTTATGGAAAAATAGGGTCCAATGAACAATTTGAACCTTTCATTTGATGGGGCCCATCCTGATTCCTCATGGCTCCAAGGAATCACCCCGGTCAGGCAAAGCTAACCACCCAAATCCATGGCTTGCGGAAAGGATGGCTATGAAAGATAAGACCAACTTTATGAAGGATAACATCATCTGACTGGTGTGATTTTTCCCCGTGGCCCATAAAGTGTGGGCTGAACCAAATAGACAGTCCAAATTGATTGACTGGACCATCAATTGTCCATATGCAACTAGTGATTTATAATGTGCTTGGAGCAATTGATTAAACAAGTTACTAATGTTTCACATACATAAAGGTGCTGACTGGATAATTTGCTGCAAAGAAGGAAACAAATCCAAGATTTCTGGAAGAGGATTCGAAAGAAAACATAAGAAGAGAGCAAATATCTTTCTTGTGGTTGGCACTGAAGAAGATTTGTTCCTCCAATCATTGCAGCAAAAGATAATGAACTTGAACAAAGGCACGCACCAGTATCCTTATTATTATCCAATGGCTCCATGCTTCCCTCAAAAGATGCATGCTGCTTTCTTGACTTTGAACCATGCTTGTCTGCAGAATCACCATGACTGCTCCCACCACCGAGCCTAAGAGAAATCCAGTCCGCTGAACGGATGCCATTGGATGTCTCAGCATCATCTCTCGCATCTGCTTGCACTGAAACCCCAACCGGTCGAGTGGGAAGGAAAATTTGGAAAGAGGGATCATCAGTACCAAATGCTAAGGGATTATCAACCAGGCCTACATCTGTTTCAGTGTTCGATCCTCCGACTAAAGAATCCTCAACTTGTGAAGCACCCTGCATATTAGTGCCAGTGGCCAATCCACAGCCATTTAATGTTGCAGGACAGGGAACAGGAGTAGGTTGCACATCGACAAATGTACCTGAGACATCTGTAACAGTACCAAATAGCTGGAAACCAGGACCCACCTCAGGACATGCAGGTGATGGCCACAGAGGCATCCCAAAATCACTGAGGCAAGGGTTGTCCTCTGGGTAAGATTCTGTAACCCTGGGAGGGGGTGAAAAAAGAATTTCATCACCATTGACTGGGTCAACATCATGGACAGTGTCTGGGGACTTCATAAGTATGTTGTCGTCTTCTGAATCACTGAGGACGATAACGTCTACATCTGTTAATGGGGCAGAAGAAATTCTGTCCACAGCACTGCACATTGGGTCAAAATCGAGCGATGTTGAATCAGGCTCATTGCAATTGTTTGTAGGGAAATCAAAATGTCCCCCAAATTCCTGATTGACACTTGGATCATCGCCATCTCTATAACTTCCTGTGCCGCTGCTGCTCATGGGCATGACTTTTGGGCAATTACTTCCAGATCTTTCCGTTAAATGGTTTCTAGATGATGTAGGCCGCATATCTTTGGGCTTTCTCACTTCCCAAATTCCATTGTGGTTTCGCTTGATTCCTATTTTTAAAGATGTACGTTCTTCCAAAGAAAATTCTTGCTTAATCTGCTGCTTGGAGATTTCCAGTTCAGATCCCATTCCACCATTTTTAGTGACACAAAGAGAACCATCTGGAAAGTGCCACTGTACAAGATCTCTATGTTCGCATTCGTTCTTTGCACGCCAAGAACCATCAGGTTTCACATCGATCTCAGTTACATCTTCTCTGCAATCTTTCATCTGCTCAGCCAGAAAGATATTCCAAAATGATTAATGCTCAAGGACGGAGATAATGTCGATCATCAAGCAAAGCTCAAGAAATAAGTTGAGAACAGGAATTACCAAAGAGGTGATGCGATTGAAATATGGATCAATAATAACATTCTCCAAGGAGTAATTCTTAAGGCAAATAGGACATTGCCACTGCACCCACCAGGACTATTAATATCAATTAAGGAAAAGGTAAAGATGTAAGCAGATTACTGATGTATTATATATGCTCCTTACTTTTCTAGAGCGTTGATTAAGTTCCACAAAAGTTTCAAGATCAAAACATCCCATGTGAACACATGGCTTGAACCTACCAGCAACCTTCATTCTAGACCCACTCATCTGCCACACAAACATGTACAGGTGGTCATTGAAACCATCCACATAGAATGCAAGGCCACAAGCAATATCTTCATCAACACACTCAGTTGAATGCCATTCTTGTGTAAAACTAGAACAGAACCATGCTCACTTAACCAATAGCTAGCATCAAGTGCATGTTGAGCAATGTGAAATACATAGTAAGAGGAATAGATGTTAGAAACAAAAGTAGTGAAATCGATTAAGGCTGACGATATTACCAGTGGAAATGTTAAGACGCCATTACATATTGAAAAGCTGAGTTTGGAAACTGAATTTGGATGCCAGATTGAGTGGGCCATCCTTTTTCTGTCAAACTGGACCATGATAGTTATTCTGCTTCTCTCAAGCAGGACTTCAAATGAGCAGTCTTTTTTTTTTTGTCAAGGGCCACAGGAGATCCAGTTTGCACGAGTAAATGAAACTTTTCGTACTTTCTATAGCATGTGTCATGTGTGTATGATGATCAAAACCATTCATTCATCAGGGACAACCATGAATGGGTCATAACTCATAAACCAAAATTTATGGTGATCAGGCAATCCTAACCATTTAAGAGATGGTGTAGAGAATCACTAAAATTCCACTAACAATTCCACCTTAGAGGGAACTCACCAAATGCACGGTGTTGATGACTGACACACATCATGGTAGGGCCCACAGAGCTCGACCTCAGGGGAAGTCCCATGAGGTCAAACTCATAGTACACACAAATTAAGAGTGGATGCCCACCCATTGAAACCTTCCTGATTGTTTAGAAGGCCCACTGAAATGTGGTTCAGACAACCAACCCATCCATTGTGTCCCACCTGGGTGAGGGGTCACACCAACTTTCAGGACATTTATAAGTCAGGTGGGCCATACCATGTGCTTTTAGATGTTTTAGGTGTGATTTCACATGGTTTTACACACGCACGCCACACACACGCGCGCGCGCACACGTGCACACACACACACACACCTTTCTTCTAATTGAATGAATGAATGAACGGTTCAAATCGATGATAGGTCACCCCATGTGCCATTGAAAAGGATAATGGCTGTTGCTAACGTCCACATGAAGGTGGAGCCATTAGCAAAACCCACATACATGCACATACCACACACACGCACAACTTTCTCGTAGTTGAATGAATGAATAAACGGTTCAAATCCATGGTAGGTCACCCCATGTGCCATTGAAAAGGATAGGGGCCGCTGCTAACATCCACATGAAGGTGGGGACGCATGCACGTGCACGCTAGCACACACGCACACAAAACAAATAATTTCCAACCTTTCATGTGTGTGCGAAATCTAACCCGTCCAATAAGTTTAACCCAATCATTGGAATTACCTTGTGCAAAAATCAGCCACGTACACTCAACAAGTGGATTCCACTTGTTCTTTGTTATTTATCAATGGCTAAACATTGTTTTCTATGGTGTTGACACCTAATGAGTGGATGGGGCTGAATTTTGCACAAGGTGATCCTCATGGTGTGGACAACCTATTGGAAGTGTTCGATGTCACACAAACATGATAGATTGGAAGCTATTTGCTGGGGCACTCACATACAGAAAGAGAGAGAGAGGTCTCAAGTCCAACCAGCTGGACCATAATTAACGGTCCACCCAACAAACAACCTCCAACCAATCATGTGCTTGCAACATCCAACCTTAGGTTGGCCCACCATGAGGACCCCCTTGTGCTAAAACACAGCCCTATACACTCATGAAGTGGGCCATACCCTAGAAAAAATTCTAGGCATTGATAAATAATAAAATACAAATGTGGCCCACTTGATGGGTGGGTGATGCTGATTTTTGTACAAGGTGATCCTCATGATGGGGCCAACCTCTTGGACGGGTTGAATGTCACATGCACATGAAAGGTTGGAAGTTATCCGCCAGGTGGATGGTAGCCTATGGTCCAACCAGTTTAACTTGAAACCTTCTCATATAAATAAAGAGACACACAGAGATTACTATGGTTCAGCTCTTTGGACTTGAAACCTTCTCATACATATATTAAGACACATGAGATGCCCTCACATGGTACCTATAGAACCATAACTTGTGGTTATGCCAGGTAATTGTGGGGCCCACATGAAACCACAATACTGAATTGACATTGTGACTAGGTCTAAATCCAGAGTCATGCAAACCACAACTGAATTGCATCAATAATATGTAAACTTGATCAGTGCAAACTGGAGAAACGCTAAGGAGATTTGTGCGAAGGAAGATAAGGGGAGATTCATGTCCCTTGTGTCATGCATTTGTGAAAATCTGAGCAATTCATTGGGTGGGGCTCACAACGAACATGCCCAGGACAACAACCCAAGATGGTTCACTTGTCAAATGAGCCTGACTTGAATATTGAATATAGACCATTTGTAGTTGTCCTCTAACCATCAAGTTTTCTTAGACACAAGTAGCCCACCCAAGACCAAATGCATCTTGGTATGCCCACAACGGGCTCACGTAGTATTCAACTTGCCTTAATGTGAATTTCCACAGAAATTACCATGGAAACTAACATGAGAATAGGCAGATACTGGGGTTTCTAATTGACATTTTCGTCATTCATCTCCTGTATGCACTAGCAGTGGTGTGACAGTTGTGATCAAAATAGACAGCTAAGTGTCTTTATTACGGCCATTTCATTTTGAACACGTTTATAAAAAGTCAAAGAATGACCTGCCAGAGGCTCGAGGGATTGAAAAAAAAAAAAAACTTCTCGAGTTCTCAAAAGCTGCAGGAAAGATTCCTTGATTCTTCGATAAAATAGTCCAACTCTTTTCTAATACCCAGTTAGGTCTCACAAGGGTCAAACCCATTGCGCAAATTAGACTTTGCTTTGCTTTTAAGCAACACATACTGGGTTGTGCCGATAGTTCCTGGGTTCAACAATGAGGTCTTGGGTACGCCCAACTTACATATTAAAAAGAGACATACCATCTTGGACAACCTTTAGATATCTGGACATGTTATTGAAAAGCCTGAGACATACCATCTTGGCCAACCTCTAGATATTTGGACATGTTATGGAAAAGCCTAATCTGATGCAATATGAAGGACAACCATAATGACAAATTTCCTTGTTGAGAATTTCTCAGCTCTGGAATTTCTAGGGAGATTTTTAAAAATTGATGTTTTTAACAGGAAAATCTTCTAAAATAATTTTAAAAATAGGAAAAATCTCTCTAAAACAATTTTAAAAATATTTATTATAAAATATTACATGTACAAAATATTTGTTATAAATTAATAAATATTTTTTAAAATTTAACGTATAAGTATAGAATGAATCAATTGAAATTTCCAATATTTTTACATAAATATCCAAAGACAATTTTGGACAAGTTAGAAAAGCTAAAGCGTTTCTTATGGAAAGGGATTGAAGAAAAGCAAAAATTTCATTTGGTTAAGTGGGAGGAAGGTTGCGAGTTGTTATCTGATGGAGGTGTATGCATAAGAATTTTGGAATTTATGAATGTAGCATTACTGGGTAAATGATAGTGGAGATTTGGATATGAAGGAAGGTTGTGGAGAAAAGTCGTTGCATCCAAATATGGGGTACAAGAGGGTGGGTGGGAAGTTAAGAGGTCTTCACATTATCAGGCATCTGGTATATGGCGGGCCATCAATTCAGTAGCTCCAACTTCAAGCTTGGCATATCATTCTCCCTTCGAGATGGGTACTGCATACACTTTAGGGAGGATCCCTGGTGTGGAGAAAGACCTTTGGAGCTAGAATTTCCTTCCTTGGCAAGATTAACCCTATGAAGAATATGTTAGTATCTTCGTGCTTCTCCTATGTAGGCGAGAATGGTGTGTGGTGTCCTCTGTGTAGAAAAGCTTTATCAGATGATGAGGCAACAAACTTGGCACTGTTACTTACATGGTTGCACAATATTCATCCTTCTATGGTAACCTAAGATTCAATGGTTCGGAATGCTTCACCTTCCAAAATATTCTCAGTCAAGTCTTTTACAAAATGACTATGGGTTCAGAGGGGATTAGGAACTGGGAAGCCTTTTATGCTTTTTGATCATCTTGGGCACCATCGGAGGTAGCATCCTTTGCTTGCTTGGTTAGTCAAAAGCATATCTTAATTGACACTCTTCAGAAAAGGTCAATGATCCTCCTGAATATTTGTTTATTATGCAAAAGCGATGCAGAATCGGTTGATTATTTTTTCATTCGTGGTTCCTTCATTCAACAAGTTTGGATTTCCTTCTTTACATCTTTTGGGGTCGAGTGGGTAATGCCACAATCAATTGATACTTTACTATGAGCATGGCATTGTTGCATCCTTCCAAGGAGAGGCGATCATTATGGAGGCTTGTCTTGCTAGCAGTTTTGTGGAAAATTTGGCGTGAACGTAAGGTCGCTGCTTCCTCAACGAACAAGGTTTGTGGGAGCAAGTCGTGTGGCAATCAAAAATGGATATTATTGAATGGGTGAAAGAGATTAAAGATGAAAACATTGACGAAATGTCATACATGCTTGGGCTGTAATGTGGCAGGTCTTCTAGGTTACAATATGGGTTGAAACTTTGTTTCATTGTGGTTGTAATCTGAGGTGATTTTGCAGTGTATTTTTTTTGCTGCCTGTTTGGCAGCTTTTTAATAAAATTATTTTTTGCTCTTAAAAAAATATTGGGATAATTTCACAAAAACATCAAAACCGTCAACATTTTGAAAATCTCATGATATTATCGCAATACTAACATTCAGTTTATTTCTCCTGAAAATATTGCAAGATTTTCAAAATCTAAGCGATATTTGTCACACTGGAGGCGACCTAGAGGCCAACCAAGTTTAGGCATTTATTTTATATCAACGTGCGAGAAGTAGGGTTGACCTATAATGGATCCAAGTATCTTATACTTGATGCACATGGAGGCAGGATCCATTGATAATCTCTATCAACTAGTGGTGGCCTCCCATTTGTTGTTGTGTTATTTTTTAATGAAGAAGGCAAACCCATGTTTTTTTCCGAAATACTGCCAATTATAGACAGCCTTCCATCAACTTACATGCGGTGGATCACAAAGACAAAACAAACATGATAAACAATAAAAGGGTTCCACAATCCAAGTTATTTATTGGAAGTCTGTTTCTCCACAAAGAATTGAGTTTTGTCAATTTGATTGATGTAATTTCCTTGTTGAAAAAGAAATGAAGCAAACAAATATGATAAATTGATTCTTCATGACTTAATAATCTCCTAAATTCTACGTTTTTTTTTTTACAGCTCTTTAACTTTCATCTTGCATCCTTAGTTGCACAATGAATTATTGTGGTACCCAATGTTTTAAATATCGACGATATTGGCTGATATATCTTGTATGTTGTATCCCACTTGTGCGATACGAAACACAGTTAGTGCCGATATATCCCACATGTTCGATCTGGTGAGCACAGTGTTTTAAATATCGACGATATCGGCTGATATATCCCACGATATATCTTGTACCCCACCTGTGCGATACGAAACACAGAAGTAGTGGGATGTATCCCACATGTTTGATCCGGTGAGCATTTTTTCATATTTCCATTCATTTTTTTTTTCCTGTAAATTATGTTAAATCAGTGTGAAATTGTTACAAATCAATGATTTCCATATTTTTCATGAAAAATCATGGATTGGGAGCTTCGATTTTGAGATTTGGAGGAAAATGACCGAGTTGTGGAAAATTGAAAAAAATAAAAAAAATTACCAATTTCTCGCAAATCAGTTGCAGTCTGTATGTCCAAACATACAAACATGTACGTAACCTAATATAGTGATTCTTCTTTTGCTTTTTAATGTATTGCTTGTGTTTCCACACGTCTTCTTACATTTATTATAAACTTTGAATATACTTGCATCAATTCAGTTAGACAACGCATAGATTAGGACCCCATACAAAGAAAACCTATTATGCGCACTTGTTTTTTTTGTAATGTTTTGATTTGTAAGTGTGTATTGATGTCTTTTTTAACAATCACTGAAATTTCATTGAAAAATTCCACAATTTCCAATGTTTCCCCATGTTTCCAACAACAACGATACATTATGCGATACAACTGATATATCCCATGTGATAACCGATACGTATCTGTATCCCAAGGGTGCGATACGTAACACGATACCAATATTTCAAACACTGGGTGAGCATTTTCATTTTTTTAATCCTTTTTGTTGTTGTTGTAGAAATTATGTTAAATCAGTGTCAAATGGTTACAAATCCATTGGTTCTTCATGTTCTCAATGCTTCTTTTTTTTTCGAAAATTTCCTTCAACTAGCTGCCAATTGAGACTAATTTCGAAGTATTTACGAGTATTTGATGAAATGATCATCACATACACTCTAATTTCAAAATTTGAGTGTAGGTGGTCCGATTTGGGAAAAATTGGGAAATTTTTGAAAATTCCTAAATTTCCCCAAAATTGCTTGCAATGTTGCACTTCAAACATGAAATCAAGCATGTATGAGGGCCTTTGTCAAGTCCTTGTCAATTTTCAAAAAATAAATATCATACTTAATTAAAAATATTAAAATATATGTTTTTCAAAATTTCTCTTCAACCAGCTGTCGCTCGAGACTAATTTCAAAATATTTGGGAGTGTTTGATGAAATGATCATCACATATACTCTAAATGTTATGCATTCAATTTGAATATAGTTGTATTAGTTCAATCAGATAGCGCATAGATTAGGACCCTATACAAAAGAAACCTATTATGTGCACTTCTTTTTTGAGATGCTATGATTTAAAAGCGTGAATTAAGGTCTTTTTTAACAATCCCTAAAGTTTCATTAAAAAATTCAACCATTTTCCCAAAATTTTCCCATGTTTCCCAAAAAGTGCAATAAATTACCTGATACAAATGATATATCCCGTGTGATAACTGATACGTATCTGTATCCCAAGAGTGCGATATGTAATGCGATACCGATATTTCGAACATTGGTGGTACCAAATTTGGGTGTAGGAGTGGGGAAACATCTGTTTCAAAATGGCAGCAAGCATATGAGTTCAAAGCGGGAATGGAACCTGGGCCATGGTATAAAATATTGCCCAATACAAATTGGTCCCTGACTCACTGCATTTCAGATGACTCATATCAGTCTCGGGAATATGGCTCAGTTACAGTCCAGTGCGAGTAGGTTACTAAAATCACTATCTCAAACCATTGGGTGGAAGGTTCCTGAATCTTAGGTTTCATCAAGTAAAGAAGAAACTTTAGGGACTCGTGTCCTCAACCCAATCAGACTACCTCACAGAAAAAACAAAGTAATTTACTGAAATTATAATTTTATTGTCACTAGATAACAAAAGATTGACAGACAAGAAATTTAACTGACATCTTGACTCAGTTAATTAATGTACATTGATATGAATATGTAAAGAAAGATTACTTACAGGGCAGCGGAGATTCACAGTAACTGAATCTGCCACGACTTCCAAATCACTGTCACTATCTGCATTTTCAGCAGCAGCGCCACGACCAAGGCAACGACAAACACGAGCAAGAGCTTCTTCAAAACGTTCACCATCCGATACCTTCGGAACCAAGTTAAGAACCTGGGTGTTGAATGAAACGGTTAAAAGATATTTTCTGACAAGATGAAAGTAAAAAATTCACTTGCCATTTCAGGCACAGGTTCAGCACAAGCAAACCAAAATCTGAAGCTATAATGCCAGCAGCCAATAGTAAGGATCGATTGAACAAAGAAATTTAATGACCTATAATCCATAATAAAGATTCATTTAACAACTTAATGGGATGTTTGTTTTCATGTAAATATTGGGAAGATGTGGTAAATAAATAATGATAACTTCCACCGCTGTTTGAGAGGGTAGGAAGTAGCTGAGTAATCCGGGCCTCAATTTTCACAATCGTCATTTTTCAAAATTGGAAAAGGATCGAGCAACAGCAATATGTGGGTCCCTCCCACCATGATGTGAGTCTGATCCATGCCGTTCATTCGTCTTGCCAGATCATTTTAGTGCATGTTCCCAAAAATGTGGGAGATTATAAGCTCAAGTGGACTACACGACAGGAAACAGTGTGGATAATGACATCCACCGTTGAAAGTTGAAACCTTTCTAGGGCCCACAATGATGTGTAGCAGTTATCCAACCTGTTCATAAAGTCAGCCAAAATTGGATGAAGGGAAAACACAAATATCAGCTTCATTGAAAACTTATGTGGCCCCCAAGAATCTATCAATGGTAGGTGATAAATTCCCCTAGTTTCAAGTGGTGTGGTCCACTTGCGCTTTGGATCATTCTCATTTTTGGGCTCATGCTCTAAAATGAGCTGGTAAAATAGATGGACAACACGGATCAGACACATGCACCATGGTGGCCCCCATAGATTTTAGTTTCTCCTCTTCGCTACTAGTGTCAAAAGCTGTAGCTGTCAACGTCTCATCAGTGTTCGAAATATCGGTATCGTGGTATCTATCGCACCATTGGAATATGGATACATATCGGTTATTGCATGGGATATATCAGTTGTATCGCGTAATGTATCGCTGTTGTTGAAAACATGGGGAAACATTGGGAAATTGGTCAAATTTTTAATGAAACTTTAGTGATTGTTAAAAAAGACATCAATACACACTCATAAATCAAAACATTACAAAAAACAAATGCAAATAATAGGTTTTCTTTGTATGGGGTACATGGTATCCCAAATCGGTTACGTATCGGCCGTAATGACCGATACGTAACGGTAACGGTGGGACCCGTTACGCGATATGGGGTTAAAACGGCCGTTACGGAATTCAGTGACCGTAACGGCTGTTACAGGGCCGTTACGGACCCGTAACGGCTGTTACGGGCCCTGGAAAAAAAAAAGAAAAAAAAAAACCTTACCTTTTTTTCCTTTCTTTTCTTCTTCTTCTTCTCTTTCTTCTTCTTCTTCTTCTTCTTCTTCGTCTTCTTCTCAAGCAGCTGCGGTTGCGGCTACGCCCTGCTGCGGCTTCTTCCTGTTCTTCTTCTTCTTCCTCTCTCTCTCAATCTCTCTCAATCTCTTCTTTCCCCCTTTACCTCTTTATTTCTTTTCTCTCTTCTTTCGCTCTTTTTTTTCTTTTCGTTTCCCTCTCTCTCCATTTTTTTTTTAAAATTTGCAGCAACTAGCTGTTGTAGGTACGTGTCACGCAAAGATGAGCACTGACACTCCTCGAGCTCCGAGTTGTACGAACGGTTCAAAGGAGATCAAAGTTATATGGGCTCCACAGTGATGTATTTATTACAACTACACCGTTCATCTATTTTCAGAGATCATTTTAGAGCACCACTCAAAAAATGAATTATATCCAGAGATCATCTGGACCACACCAAAAATAGCAGCAGAGATAATGATTTTCATGGTTAAATAATTCGTGGGGCGCACGGTAACATTTATTTTCCATCCAATCTGATCAGACCCGAGTGGGCCCCACTATAATGTATATATTTTATCCATATCGTCCATCCATTTTGCCACGTCATTTTAGGTCAGGATCCAAAAAATTAGTAATATCCAAATCTCAGGTGGACCACACCATAGGAAATAGTGGTTATAGAATGCTCACCATTAAAATTTTCTTAAAGTCCACTGTAATGTTTATTTTCAATCTAACCTGTTAATTGGGTCACATTGACGTGGATGAAGGGAAAACACACATGTCAGCTTGATCTAAAACTTTTCTAGCCCCCAATAAATTTTTAACGGTGAACGTTTAATTATTGTTGTTTCTTATGATGCAATCCACCTGAGCTTTAGATGTGCCTCATTTTTGGGCTCATGCCCTAAAATTATTTGGCAAAATGGATGGACGGTGTGGATATAACACATTCATCACGGGTGGGGCCCAAAAAACTTTGACACGTGTGCTGCACTTTACAACCTGAGTCCCTCCTAATTCAAGCCTTAAAAAATTGTACACGAGACATATATTAACTTAAAATTTGGCAATTAAATTATGGACGGCAATTGCTAACTCACAATGCCAAAATCAAATTATTTGAATAGTTTTAATTGTTAATTTGTGAACTTTTATTTTTTAAAATAGGACCTTTTGATTTTATTTTTATTTTTTTTATGATTCAATATCCAATAAATGTCCACCAATTTATAAGTGGGATAATGACAATAAATAGCATGAATTTGAGGCTGATTTGGAGAATAGATTGGTCCTCCAAGTCAGCCCCAAAATGGCAATGCCATCTACCTGAATTTAATTTCATTTTTTTAAAGAACTATTGGGAGAAATGATATCAAGTTGTTAAGTATATAAATTACATATTTAAAAAAATTAAATATATGAATTTTGTAGTCAAATTCAAGTTTCCTGGTTAAAAAATTAATCAGACAGTCCGATACAACTTCTCACCAAAGAGTGGACCGTTATACCACCATAAACATGTTCCAATTTATAAATGAATGCATATTTGGAATGCTTAGAATATTCCGAATTTAATCCATATTTTTTCATATTTTTTTGGCAAAAAAAAAAATTGCGCCGTTACGCCCCCGTATCCGTATCGGTTTCGGAGGGCACCGTTACACGAACCGATACCGATATGGGACACCTTGATGGGGTCCTAATCTATGCGCTCTCTAACTAAATTGGTGCAAGTAAATTCCAAGTCTAGTTCATATAATTTATAAATGTAGGAAGACGTGTGGAAACACAAGCAATACATTCAAAAGCAAAAGAAGAATCACTAGATCAGGTCACATACATGTTTGATTTTATATTTGGACACAAAGATTGCAACCAATTTGTGAGAAATTGGGAAATTTTGATTTTTTTTTCAATTTTCTGTAACTCAGCTCATCTCCTCCAAATCTCGATATCGAAGCTCCCAATCCATGATTTTTCATGCAAAACATGAAAAATCATGGATTTGTAACAATTTGATATTGATTTAACATGATTTACAGGAAAAAATGATTGAAAATCGAAAATGCTCGTCAGATCGAACATGTGGGATATATCCCACTACTTGAGTGTTTCGTATCGCATAGGTGGGATACAAGATATATCGTGGGATATATCGGCTTGTATTGTCGATACTTAAAACACTACGTCTCGTAGGGCGTCATAGGGGCAGCTGGGATGAATTCGATTTGTAAATAATAAATGTGTATTTACCACCATTTACAAATGTAAATGAAAAATCAAACAGCCCCTAAGGGTGATTTAGATAAAAATAGAGTTTGTACAGAAGCAGGTCCTACGATCATCTAGACCAACATGGGTTCGAAAGAAGTTGACAAAGAAACCCAAGTCCTACGATCATCTAGACCAATGAAGAGCTTTGCTGTCTTGTGAACATCTTTGGATGTAAACCCAGGTCCTTTCCTTCAACATATCTAGGGCTTCCCCTATGCATTGGGAAATAGGCTAAGCACCTTTGGGATAGGGTGATTGAAAGGATCAAGAGAAAGCTTGCTTCTTGGAAGTGCGGGCATCCTCTTTGGGAGGTTCGTTGGCTCTTATCAAGACAACCTTCTCTAATATGCTTATGCATTTTTAGTCTTTGTTCAAATGTCCTCAAGAGGTGTTTATTAGGCTTGATAAGCTTAAAAGAGATTTCTTTTGTAAGGAGCCTCAAACAGTAGAAAGTTTCATCCGTTAAAGTGGTTGGTGTATAAGCTGATTTTTTATTTTTTTTTAAAGGATTGCTTTCTTGTTGGGTGATGGCCATCGCATTTGTTTTTGGGTGGATATCTGGTGTGGAGATTGTGCCTTGCAAGATCTCTTCCCCAAGGTGGCACAGCTTGCTCCTAATTGCTACATATCCGTGGCGGATTTCTTTTTTGTGATCAATGGCTCGGTGGTGTGGAGCCCTCCTTGCCGGAGGAATATGGTGGATGAAGATTTTGGGGAGTTCACTATTAGATTCCTCAAGTGCATTTTTCCTTCCCTGTCTAGTGTGGATACGATGATTTGGAAGGGTCATTCTTTTGAAAAGTTCTCCATTCACTCTCTTGTGAGGAGCATACACGATTCTCTTGGCATTGCTTCTCCGCCTCATCCTTTCCACTATTGGTTCTACGGAGCCCCCCTAGGTTTGCTGTGTTTGTTTGGCTGGTGGGCCACAAGGGGGTTCTTATAGTGATAGCATTCAAAAGGAGAGCTCTTATTTTTCCCAATATTTGCTTGATTTGAATGGAGAATGCAGAATCGATCGATCATCCGTTTGTTCATTGTCCTATTGTTTCTAAAGTTTGGTCTCAATTTTTGGGTTTGCTTCATGTTGACAGGGTTATGCTAAAATTTGTTGAAGATCTCTTGCAGGCCTGGCATGAGGTAGGTGTGGGGAAAGTTGGTAAATTTAAGTGGAGGTTGATTCTTAACGCTGTTTTTTAGGTCATATGGGGTGCTAGAAATGGTAGATGCTTTCAAAATGAAAGCATGGGAGGCCGTTAGGTATATTAAAGGGCTTGTGTTGAGTTGGGTTTTGTATATAAAGGCCGATTTGGCCGAAATCCTTTTTGGATCTTCTTAGTGGTACGTGGGTTTGTATTCTTTTCCCCTTTTACGGGTTTCTTAATGAATTTTTGTTCTCTAAAAAAACTCATTGAATTTATTTTTTTTACCATTTTCCCCACATTTCTGATTTAAGCATTACATGCTTTTAGAGACCCCCCTCCCAATTAAAGAGAGACTTATTATGCATGCGTCTCCATGTAATTATTTGATTCCTAAATATGCAAATATGTATATTTTAGCATCTCCTAAAGTTTCATTAAGAAATTCCACCATTTCCTCATGTTCCCTCGGTCACCGATGCATTTCTGAGTATTAGCGATAATATTGGCGAGATATCGATACATGTTTCCGTATCCCCAGCCAACGATACATCTAACGATACTGATACTACGAACATTGAGTAAGAGAAGGTGGTCAATGGACAATATCTTATACTAGCAAGCCACTCAACTGAATGTAATGCATTTATTTTGGAAGTTTTAAGTGTAGAGAAAACAAAAGTTTTGGAATTTTATTTGATGCATTGTATAATATTGAAAAAATAGAGCAACATAATAAATAAAGAGTCATGATAGTTATTTAGGAATTTACTATGACATAGTCAGGTGATTGTGACATTTCAAACACCTGCATTGCTTCTCTTTGCAATTTGGGAATTTGAGAGCAAATTAACTATGCATTAATAGGTGGTCCAAATACTTTGCATTCCTAAAGCAAAAATGGAAGCCATTAGTGATTATTATTTTTTTCTTCATTTTGGAGGTAGTCAATGATTAATATCTTATTGTGGAGAGCCACCCGATCGAATGCGATGCATGTGTTATGGTAATTGATGTCTAGAGAAACATGTATACTTGAATTTTGTTTGATCCATTGTAAAACATTGACAAACATAAAGCATTATATGAGGCATACATAGTGCGATGTTGTCAGGTAATTGCAACATTTGAACACATGTATTAAGTTTCTTCATTTTAATCAACACACTTGCCAACCTGGCAAAGAAAAGGAATACCTCTAGCACTGTCTTCCGTCTTACAATTCTGACCCCCATGCAGAAAATGCGAGCATCACATCCTGATAAAGAGATCTTATTGACTCCCTCCCTGCAGCATGTCGTGATCTGAACATAATATAAAATAAAATCACAAAATTAGAGATACCTTTGCATATGGAACTAATTAATGATCTCTGAGAAGTATATCTACTACGTTCTTCACGTATGGATCAAAGAAATATGAATGGAAAGTAATCAAACCACAATAAACTTTCAAAAATTGTGATTCTGTAAAGTGCAGGAAGGGTCCCTAACAAAGATGTTGGCATTGAGGAAAAAGAAAGAAATGTTGTATACAGAGAAAAAACCAACTTACTGCAGGACCATCATCACGGCCATTAATTCCTAATAATTGAGACCCAGGCCTATTAGTAACTCTGATTGGCATACCTGTAACAACATAAAAAGAAAAGATTCAGAAATGTGAGTTCACACCAGAAAATCACTGTACTCAATTTTATGAAGATGAGATTCCATTGACGTGCTTACGGAGCTTCTAGAAATACACCGTTGAAGTTAAAGAAGAAAAACGGATACGCAAATCATCTAACTAAATTAGAACGAATCCTACGAGTCAACCTTGCACTATTTACTAAAGGACTCTTTTGTGCTTTCTTACTTTATGCTCATTAAATGCATTTTTACAGTAGACAAGTCATTTAACGCAGGTTGGGAATTTCGAAAGCAATTGCTTGAAACATAGCTTCTTTTTTTTTCTTTTTTGTCCAGGAAAAAAAATGTTGGAGAGAACACCTCATACCTGTTTGAGAGTTGAAAAACTTTTCTTTGAAGTTTTTCAATTTTTCCTGTCTGTTTTTTGGGGTGTTATTCTAATGAAATCTACGTTATGAAAGAACAGTGGAACATGTAAACTATTCATAGATGCCCTAGGCATTGAAGGTTAGAGAAACCAAATTGTACTATTTGACGGCCCATCACCAACCATAGTGGCACCAATTTGTCCTGCTTTGGGTCAATTATTTGCTGGCCTCACCTGTGCTTTCCCATCCCTCTCAAAAAAATTTCTTTCGAAGTACACAATAATTGTTTGAGTCCACCCCCAAATGGGACATGCCTCCATCTTTCTCATCACTTTTTCGCTTTCCACCCTAAATGGGATGCATGTCCACAAAGTTTTAGGGATGAGAGAGAACTTCCTTAGGAAGTTACCTCCCATGAGCTACCTCTCTCATGAGGGCATCAAATGATGGTGCTATAGTGGTGACTTTATAACCGAACATATAGCCTATTTAGGATGCATGTCCACAAAGTTTTAGGGATGAGAGAGAAAACTTCCTTACGAAGTTACCTCCCATGAGCTACCTCTCTCATGAGGGCATCAAATGGTGGTGCCATGGTGGTGACTTTATAACCGAACATAGAGCCTAGTTGCAACAATTTTCCAAAGTGCTAACCCAACTGCATATGCAGCATAACCGGAAAAAGTAATATTAACCATCGGATTTTTCTTTTCTTTTCTTTTTTTTTTTTTTTTTCTGAATTTCATTAAAAAAAAAATCCTGAATTTTTAAATCTTTTAGTGCACCATCCATGTGACACATTTGAAATGGGACAATACATATCAGTTTTGGCATGCTGTGCCAGTTTATGAACCCAACGAGTCACACTCCAAAACTGCAGTTTTAAACCTTGGATACAATGGCCCAATAAATAACTTATTCCAAGATAGCCCCTCCCTTGCTAGGATTATGGCAACGGAGTTCGCCTCCCTCAGAATATGCTAAAAATAACTCTCAAAGGGGAGATATTTTAGAATAACATTTATCGTGAAAGTCACTTCTAAAAGGCTGTGCACCTTCCGGGTGCCCATGCAATAACATTTCTAGTCTGACGGGCGGCATAAATCATTTTGAGGAAAGGGATACACATTTTAATGGCCATCAATTCTACATTGTAAGCATCACCAAAAGTTGGACTAAGAAATCCCCTTTTGTTTTCACCATCAACAAAACTCCCAAATGGGGCAGGAGTAAAAGGTAAAGGAAACAACTTTTTCACTTTCCAAAATAAACATGTTAGAGAGATAAAAGGCTTTGGGAGAGAAAAAACCTCAACGTAGGCTGGATCTCTAGCCCCCTTCTTATTTTTATTAAGTGACGTCCCAAATTATGTAAAATACACTTGAAAATAAGGGCAAAAGAGGAAAATCAAAAGAAAGAAAAATAATAAGAGAAATGAGAGGAGAATGAGAGAGGGCCCATGGTCCAAAGAGAGAAGGCCACGTTCCAGAGAAAGGGGCTATACCTACACTCGCCCTCAAGCTGAGGTATAGATATCAATCATGCCCAGCTTGTTAAGAATACGACGTCCAACTTCAACGGTAAGAGTCTTAACAAAGTTATGTAAGTGGAGCAGTATACAGAATAAAAGTAGTAGAAATAATGCCAGCAACAACCTTTTCACAAATAAAGTTACAATCAGCTTCAATGTGTTTTGCGTATTCATGAAAATAAGATTAAAAGCTATATGAATTGCGGCTTGATTGTTAGTGTTACAGTACATTGATATGAGAGTCTTCATTGGAAATCCCAATTCAGCAACAAAACCTTTTAACTTAAAAATTTCACACGCAGTATTTGCCATAGCATGATACAGAGCCTTAAAACTAGATCATGCAAAATTGTCTATTTTTAGTCTTCCAGGTAACGACTAAAGAGATTGCCTTTAAAAAAAGTACGGCATCCTCTCATAGAGCACTAATCATCCGGCAACTTTCCCAATCTGCATCGGAATACCCGTCATATCAAAATTATGGTGATAATTAAATAAGATGCCTCATCTTAGAGAAGAGTTAATGTAGTGTAAGATGCGACAAACTGCTTTAAGGTGACTGGATAGAGGAGCATGTATGAATTGGCTAATCAAACTCACTGCATGAGATAGATTTGGGCGAGCAAAACCAAATGCTGGTACATGAGAGTATCGAAGTTCCCCATCATCAGATTGAAACTTTTTATTAACCACTAATGATGAAACAATAAGTTTAAAAACAAGATTACTAGTTGAAGTCAATAAATCTAGAGCATATTGTTGTTGAGACAACATAAAGCCCTTAAAACGAGAGAATTCAATTCCTAAAATGTATTTTACCGGTCCCAAATCTTTGATATTAAAAGGCTTCTTCATATAGAGTTTCAACTTAGAAATTGTACTAGCATCATCACCTGTAATAATGATATCATCCATTTACATACTTACAATGATGATACCATGTACATGTCGCTTAACAAACACAAAATGGCCAGAGTGATGCGAGTAAATCCAATATGAATTAGAGCCTTACTAAACTTCTCAAACCAAGATCGATGAACATACTCAAACCATATATAGCATTCTTAAGACAATATACATTTCTTTCCTCATCATTTCTAGCAAAACCAGGAGGGAACGTATAAACCTCCTCAGTCAAATCACCATTCAAGAAGGCATTCTTAACCTCTAATTGATGCAATGGCTAATTCAAACTAGCAGCATGAGAAATTATTATCTGTTCCAAATTTATCTTTGCAACAGGAGAAAAAGTCTTAGACTAATCTTCACCATATGTCTGTGTAAATTCTTTAGCTACAAGACAAGCTTTATATCAAGCTACTACAATCAGGGTTGTACTTGGGAGCATACATCCAACGATAACTTACTGGATTCTTCTCAACCAGTAAATTAGTCATCTCCCATGTATGATTCCTCTCAAAGGCAACCATCTCCTTTTCCATAGCTTGTTGTCATAGAGAAGAATTAAGAGCTTCTTTAAGATTTTTAGGAATAGTAAAAAAAGAACACTCAAGGGTAAAAACAAAAGACTTGTGAATTGGAGATACAGAATGATAGGAAACAAAATGTTCAATGGAATGAGAAGAACATCTTTTAGCTTTTTTGACAGTAACAGGTAAATATAGTAAGAACACTATTAGTACTCGTTGATAAGGAGCATACTTCGTGGTGACATGAGGAAGAACTGAAGTACGGACATTCCTTTTATACACCTTTAAGTATGGTTTAGTCAATTGTAAATTAAAACAACCTTATCTTTAACATCATTAGGTTTAAAAGGAACAGAAACAATCAGATTGGACTCAAGAACAAGAATAAGAAGAACCATAGACACCCCTGATATATAGCAAAGGTACGCTGAGGTCGAGCTTATGAGAACTTCCCATGCCCCACCATGATGTGTGATGGACATGCACAGTGTATTTGGTAAGTCTCCTCTAGGTTACGGGATGTGCAAAAAATCTACTGTATCCTAATCTCGGGTGGGCTACACCATTTGAAACCATGGAAAATCATGTTAAAAACATCTAAAAGCGCTTGATGGGGCCCACCTAAGCTTTGGAATGGACTGAAATATGGTGTGACCCCTCATCCAATTGGAACACAATGGATCGGCTGGATGTCTAAACCACATCTCACTGGGCCCTATATACAATCAGGAAGGTTTTAATGGGTGAGCATCCATTCTCCACTATTGTCTGTAGTGTTAGCCTAATTTTAAGCCTATGGCCCACCATGGAAGGGTGCATCTGATTGATGGTATGGATGTCCATCACACATCATCGTGGACCCCATGGAGCTTGACCTCATGGGAAGCTTACCACGAGGTCGACCTCATAGTACCTTATTCCCACACACACACACACACACTATATGTATGTATGTATGTATGTAATGAATGTAATGTATGTAATGTATGTATGTATGTATGTACACACATAGAGAAGGGAGTTGGGCTAGGTACAATAGCCCTAGCCATTTCTTCTTCTTTCTTATTCTCTTTCTATTCTTCTTCTATTTTCCTCCTTATTCTTCTCCAATCTTCTTCTACTTGGTCTTAGAGCTCGGATTTTGATTGTGGTTCTGTTCATGGCTATCACACACTGCTGGCGTCAGCGTTCATACAACTTATGTCAAGGTATGCACAACTAATGTTAACATATGTACTAAGTGTACAGACCTATAGCCTATGAAGGGTATGGTTTGAAAGATTTTGTTTTTAGAAGATTTATGGTGCTTTTTGTGGATTTTTTTGGACTTGTTTAAGGTGAGTTTCGAGCCCCAAAATTTGGTTTTGGAAAGGTCCCACTTCAAGATTTTCTGAAATTTCTCCCAGTTAACGAGATTTTTCTGAGAAAATTCAACACATAGTTGGTCGGATTCATTGTTGTTGACCATCCATAAATGTGTTATGTTTGTTGATTGGAGTTTTAACATGGTTTTGGATGGGATGAATGGATGGATGGATTGATGTTTGGATGATTAGATGGGGTGGATTGATGTTTGGATGGTTGGATGGGATGGTTAGATGGTTGGATGGATGGTTGGATTGATAGATGGGATGGATGGATTGGATGTTGGATGGAATGGTTGGATGGATGGGTGGATCATCATGCATGTGTAATAGTGTTTATATTCTTATTTATGCATGAATATATAATGTATGAATGCATTATGTATGATTGTTCACTTGTTAATTGGTTTAATGAGATTTAAGTGATTGTCGTGTTACTATTAGATGGATTTCTGACAACAAAACATGCTTTTAGGTCCCCATTAATGGAAACTTAATATGTATGCATTCCTTTTGCAATTTTTTATTCTTAAATACGTGAATGCATATTTTAACATATCTTGAAGTTTCATTGAAAAATCCCACCATTTTCACCATGTTTCTCTGCATTTCCGGTTATTGACGATATTAATGACAATAACGATATTGTTTCTGTATCCCCGACCAACAAAATTTGTAGCGGTATCATTACTTTGAACACTGGTTGCCAGTTAGTTCCCTCACCATGTCATTAAATTGTTAACGTTCTTTCCTTCTTATTGAGTCTTTCAAGATCTCCAGACGAATCAAACAATTGGTGGATTAGTGAATGTGGTGGGATGTACTTCCTTGATGATACTCTTGTAGCTTGCTAGTACTATGAATGCTTTGTCTTTAAATAAAGAGATTGTCTAAATGGCATTGTCGCTTAGGACATCCATCTTTATTAAGACAAACTCTTTTTTTTCCCCCTTCTATTATTGTTCGTAAACCATTATGCTGTGATACATGCATCTTCCAAGTGCAGGGTCTTCGAAGATGCATCAAATGCATGTGGGGTCTTTAAAATGGTCTACTCGGCCCACTCGGGCCCACGTAGTGGTCATCCATTAATGCAGGACATGAAATTAAATATGACATACAAGAGTTCAAGCTTTAGATTATACCAATTTTAAACAATCACAGAATTCTGCATCCTACATACGATCAAATATTCAAAGAATTGTTCCCCAATTCAAGAGATTCACCATGTTTCAATTCAGGGGAAAATCTAGGGTTTGCAAAATTGGGGATAATTGGGATTTGGGATTTTTTAGGATTAAGGACCTGGATTTAAGACTAAAGAGGAGGAAAATAGAGGAAAGATAGAACCTGAGATGAGCCACATGTGTTGACAGCAGCTGGCCTTGGGCGCACGTGCATGACCACTCGTCCACACGCGTATGGGGCCCACAAAGTCGGAAAACGACGCCTAGGCTAGGATCGGCCAGGGTGGGATTGCCTCCATGCTAAATTTCGTGTCGATCCGATGCACGGTTTGTGCATGGTGATCCGCTGAAGTTTCAGCCCCTCTAACGGGCCAGAATCTGAAAATCTGTTGTAGAAGAGAACTTGGATACGAGAAAGGGTGGATCTGAAGATGGGAGGGATGTAGAAGATGATAGATGTGGGGTGTAAAGAAGTGGTGATGATTCGGGATGGTTGTGGCTTCACACCACGTTAGTTAGCCATTCGAGAAAGGGAGGGTTTCGCACTCAATTCGATTCTTCAACCCAAAGAAATAGAGAAGAAGAAAAACGCAGAATTTTTATTCATAAACTTTATTGAAAATACCTACATGGGATTGCTTATTTATAAGAAAACCCTAAACCCCATAAGACAATTTTACCCTTGTGCCGTGTGCGCACGCTAATACTTAAAAGCTGAAGTAAATAAAATAATAACTAATCTACATAATCAAAGCCATTCATGATGTTTCTAATAATGAGAATAGTCAAAACTCAAAATCCTAGATCATCTAAGGTAGTGGGCTACGATCATGAGATCCGATGGTAGAATCTATATGATGATCAGGTCCACTCTAATGCCCCATAGCACAGCCCCTAACTGTGAGGCCCTCCAAAAATGTTGTCGTCGATCCAAATCGAAAGTGGAGCCCTCCTCCTCCTTGAATATGTGCATAGGGTGGGGGGTGTGCGCATGATGTCCCCATCAACTCTCCCCGGCTGCAAAGGTTTCACCACTGGCGAAACAAAACTCTTGAACCGCTCCAAGATGTTTGGATCAAGTCTCTGAAGCTCCTCTTCAGTGAGCCACATACTGTCTAAAGTTGGGCGTGACTTACACTTGACAAAGAACTTTTAAAAGTCGTCGTCCAATATCGATACTATCTGATAGTCTAAAATATCCTCTATCTCCTCTCTTGGTGTGGGAAGGGTAGGTATGGGAGGTAGAGGCTGGGAAGATGGGTCGGGAAGGGGCCATGGATCAAGGGAAAGTTCTGGGGAATCAGGATGGTTAGGTGTAAGGTTGGACAATGTATCAGTGGTCCCCTGAAATGCAACTAGACCCTCCACATTGAATGTTGAACTAATTCTCATGGAAGGTGAAAGATCTACCACGTACGCATTGGGACCGTTTCGTTTTATAATTTTGAATAGTCCAGCTCTATGTGCGTGTAATTTTCGAACGGCTCCCTGAGGGTACCACTTTGGCTTGATGCGGACCATCACAGTCTCCTACATCGAATTCCTTGAATCGTTTATTTTGGTCTGCAGAAATTTTGTAATGTTCATTACTAGCATTGATCTTTCGCCTGATTTCTTGATACAATGAATGAATGTGATATGCAAAGGACTTTGTAGACTCTAATGGCCTATGGGACAGGGGCATAGGGACAAGATCACTAGGCTTTCTAGGTTTATAACCAGTAACGACTTCAAAAGGACTTAAACCTGTGGATCTATTGATAGAACTATTGTATGCAAACTCAGCGGTAGGTAGTGCAGTGTCCCACGTCCTGGTATGTTCCTCTACTAAACACCTGAGCAAATTTCTTAGGCTCCTATTGACCACCTCAGTCTGACCATCGGTCTAAGAATGGTAGGCAGAAGAAAATTGGAGCCTAGTACTCATCATATGCCATAGTGTCTTCCAAAAATAACTCATGAATCGCACATCACAGTCAAACACTATGGTTTTGGGTAACCCATGAAGCTTGACAACCTCACTAAAGAACAACTTGGCAACGTGAGATACGTCGGAGGTCTTCGAACAAGTGATGAAGTGGGCCATTTTAGAAAAACGGTCCACGACAACAAATATGGAATCATGTTTCCGAATAGTCTTGGGGAGCCTAAGCACGAAGTCCATACTGATGTCCTGCCAAGGGGCAAATGGAACTGACAAAGGTGTGTATAGCCCGGTATTCTGTTTTTTCTGCTTTGCCAATTGACAAGTATGACATTGCCCTATAATTTTGGCCACGTCTCGCTTGAGGCTTGGTCAATAGAATCTATCCTCCACTAGGGCAATGGTCTTGTCTCGATCAAAATGACCCGCGAACCCTCCTGAATGTAACTCCCAGACAAGAAAATCGCGGAGGGAGGTGCAAGGTATGCACAAACGGTCACTCCTAAACAAATATCCGTCCAATATTAAATACTCACTGCTAGCTCCTGACGGACTAAAATCTGGGCACTCAGAATAATCCTCTCTGACACGCTTGAACCCTGTGACTTCAACACTCATGGAATTGAGTAACGCGACTCGACGACTCAACGCGTTGGCAGGCTTATTCTCTATACCGGCCTTGTGCTTAAGCACAAAAGTATACTCTTGAAGGAACTGGACTTACTTGGCATGCTTAGGGTTTAATTTCTTCTGAGTTCAGGTATTTCAAGGCCTCGTGATATGAGAACAAGATGAATTCTTGCGGCAATAGATAATGACGTTAGTGGTGCAACAATTGCACTACCACATAGAATTCTGTCATAGGAGGAGTATTTTTGTTTTGCTTCATTCAGTTTCTCACTAAAGAAGGCGACAGGGTGCCCTTCTTGACTAAGTACTCCTCCTATACCAACTCCTGACACGTCGCACACGACCTCAAAAACTTTCGAAAAATCCGGAAGTTGCGTGATTAGAGCCTCGGTCATCTTAGCCTTTTATCTCGTTGAAGGCCTTCGAGGCTGCCTTCGTCCATTGAAACTCTCTTTTTTTTTTTAATGCAATCCGTAATAGGAGCTATAATGGAACTGAAGCCTCTAATGAACCGCCTGTAGAAGGTGGCCAAGCTGTGAAAGTTGTGCACCTCGTGAATACTGCGGGGTTCAGGCCAACTAATAATAACTTTAACCTTCTCAGGATCCGCTGACACAACAAAACCTAAGAAGACAACACTGCTAGACATAAACGCACACTTCTTTAGGTTGGCGTACAATTTTTCGGCTGGATCCCACAAACTTGCCTCAAATGGTTGATGTGTTGTTCCTTAGTCATGCTATAAATCAGGATATCATCAAAGTAGACGACCAGAAACTTCTCCATAAAGGGCCTCAACACTTGGGTCATCACACGCATGAAGGTACTTGGGGCATTAGTCAACCCAAAAGGCATGATTAGCCACCCATATAGCCCATCCTTCGTCTTGAAGGCCGTCTTCCACTCGTCGCCAGGGTGTACACGGATTTGGTGATAACCACTTTTGAGGTCAATTTTCGAGAAGATAGTAGCATTGGCCATCATATCCAACATGTTATCAAGACGCGGTATGAGAAACCGATACTTGATTGTGATTTTATTGATGAACCTACTATCAACACACATCCTCCATGTGTCATCCTTCTTAGTCTTTGGCATTTAGAATATGGAGAGGCTTAGACTTGGACTTCGATTCCTTCAATTCCTTTGAGCCGCTTACACCACTCTTTGTGGTGGACTCCTTTCCAGTCGTGTTCTTGGGTGGAAGAGGATTTAGCTTGACTTTGTTGCCCTCAAACCAAAATGTACATACATTCAAACTACCGAATATGGTGACATCCCTGTCATAGAGCCAGAGCCTACCCAAAATGATGTTGCCAACATCCATGTGAACAACATCACACCAGAGTGTCTTTATATGATCCAAACTGAATAGGAACAAGAGAACGGTACGAGACTAGAATGGAAGTCTCATCAACCCAAGACACTCTATAGGGTAGGGGATGGGTTTCAAGCTTCAAGCCCAAACGGCTCACAGTGCCAATTGATGCCACATTGGCACAACTACCACTATCCACGATCATCTTACAACTCTTAACCCCACATTTTGCGTAGATATAGAAGATCGTGTTGCAGCGCCAATCGTCGGTATTCTTTGCTTGGGCAAAGGCGCAACGCATAACTGCAAGGGTCGCAGACTCTTGCACTCCTCTTCCTCATCACTATGTTGGCTCATGTTCTTCTTCCTCACCGTCACTTTCTGAGGGCACTACTTCTACTTGCCCATCAATAAGGAACACCTCGGTGCCCTCTTTCATGCCACACTAGTGGGCAAAGTGACCAAAACCCTGACATCTAAAACACCTAGTCGCATCGCTTTTGCGCGAGCTAAACCCGACAACTCCTTTACCCTTATCATCCTTGGGCCTAGACTGAGCACTACTGGAAGGCTTGTATTGATATCCAGTGCTAGGCTTAGCCCCAGAAGGGTTGGCCTTAACGCCAGAATCATGAGACTCAAACCGCCTTCCCACAGATGCTTTGAGGTATTGCTCGACCTCCAACACTACTTGATATATCCGTTCAAGAGTGTCTGTCCTTGGCGAGCAACTCTCTCCTAATGTCAGAACGGAGGCCCATCTTAAATTGAGCAAGAGTACGGGATCCTCTTCAACTTCATACCGGGTCAAGTACTCTTCGAACTTCTCAATTTATTCAGCCACACTCATGGAACCTTGTCGAAGAGACTGCCAATCTTCAACCAACCTCAAGTGATAAGAGAAAGGGAGGTACTTCTCCTTTAGAATCTCTTTCATTTCTCCCCAATGGACTATTGGGGGCTCCCTCGACCTTTCTTTCTTTCGCTCCACAGTAGCCCACCTCTTTGCTTGACCTACGAGCTTCATCTTGGCAAATCGGACTCGACGAGCATCTGACATGTATCACTCAAAATAGTAGTCCATGTCCGCCAACCAATCTAAAAAAACTTTAGGGTCCAAGTGACCATTAAACGTAAGGGCCTCTACTCTAGCTCCCTTGAGGAGTTGTGCATCTCGCTCATAATGATCATGAAGCCCCTCGCGGGGTGGGTGCATGGGTGTGCGTCCATGACTATTTCCTTAGCCACCCCCATTCCCTTGTCTATCCTCCTGACCACCTGCCTAAGATTGGGCATCTTCCCCAATGGCGGGGTTTGCCCGGGCGGAGGTCTCTAGTTGGGTAACGCGCACATTAATCTGATCCAAGCGTTGGTCAATATGTTGTTCCAAGTGCCTACCTAAAGACTCAAATTGCCAGGTTATGTTGTTCATGGACTCTTGCGATTGCTCCATGCTTAGTGCAGGGTGCAAACCAAAACCACGACCAGTACATGTGGGCATAAAACCACTCACTTAACTCAAAGACCCTCTAATGCAACTATATGCGTCGAAATGGGACTAAATGATCCTATAGGACTCTATAGGAAGGAAATTACACAACAGTACTAAAATTCTAGCAATATAACTGCCCAAATAATTTGTCAACAGAAAATTCAGCTGTGAAATTTGTGGATTTTCTGACAATAGAAAATTTAGCAGCCCATATTGTGAATTATGGGTCCTAAACAATCCTATATGAGAAGACTTGATGCATAACAGACATAAATAAACTGAACCCTAAACATGCAATGCATTCCCCTATAAAAACCTAAGCTCTGATACCAAATTTGATGCAGGACATGAAACTAAATATGACATACAAGAGTTCAAGCTTTAGATTATACCAATTTTAAACAATCACAAAATTCCACATTCTACATACGATCAAATATTCAAAAAGGAAAATCTATGGGGGTCCAAGCCTACACAAGTTTAGGGCTGGATCAAATAAAATTATAAACCAAACAAGCCCAAAGGAGCGTAAGATTCATCCATTCTTGCAAAGAATTGTTCCCCAATTCAAGAGATTCACCATGTTTCAATTCGGGGGAAAATCTAGGGTTTGTAAAATTGGGGATAATTGGGATTTGAGATTCTTTAGGGTTAAGGACCTAGATTTAAGGCTCAAGATGAGAAAAGATAGAGGAAAGATAGAACCCGAGATGAGCCACGTGCGTGGACAGCAGCTGGCCCTGGGCGCACATGCGTGACCACTCGTTCGCACGTGTGTGGGGCCCACGAAGTCGGAAAGTTACTCCTAGGCTAGGATCAGCCAGGGTAGGACTACCTCCATGCCAAATTTCGTGTCGATCTGATGCACGATTTGTGCGTGGTGCTCCGCCGAAGTTTCAGCCCCTCTGACGGGTCAGAATCTGAAAATCTGTTATACAAGAGAACTTGGATACGAGAAAGGGTGGAGCTAAAGATGGGAGGGATGTAAAAGATGAGGATGTGGGGTGTAAAGAAATGGGGATGATTTGGGATGGTTGTGGCTTCGCAACACGGTAGTTAGCCTTTCGAGAAAGGGAGGGTTTCACACCCAATTTGATTCCAACCCAAAGAGAGAGAAGAAGAAAAACGCAGAATTTTTATTCATAAACTTCATTGAAAATACCTACGTGGGGTTGCTTATTTATAAGAAAACCTTAAACCCCAAAAGACAATTTTACCCTTGCGCCATGTGCACACACTAATACTTAAAGCTGAAGTAAATAAAATAATAACTAATCTACGTAATCAAAGCTGTTCATGATGTTTCTAATAATGAGAATAGTCAAAACTCAAAATCCAAGATCATCTAAGGTAGTGTAGTGGACCATGATCATGAGATCCGATGGTAGAATTTATATGATGATTGAGTCCACTCCAATGCTCTATAGCACGGCCCCTAACTGTGAGGCCCTCCAAAAATGTCGCCATCGATCCAGATCGAAAGTGGGGCCCTCCTCCTCCTTAAATATGTGCATAGGGTGGGGGCGTGCGCATGATGTCCCCATCATCCATCTAGAGGGAAACTGGTGATGATCTCCTCCTTTGGTAGACCCTGAATGGTGCTATGATGTCCTCATCAACACTTCTCTTTTGTGATTCGGTTGAGGTGATGGTGGACAATCTAAAGAAAATAATGAGGTGTTCGAGGTGATATCTAAGCTAAAAGTTAACATTATGAAGCCTGAGATGCTTGGTGTTGGTATGAATTATGAGGTGGAAAGAATAGCGGCAGTCTTCAGATGTCGTATTGGCTCTCTTTCGCCTTCTTATCTCAGGCTTCCTTTGTGTATTAGCAAGCCATCTAAACATCTTTGGGACAAGGTTCGAGGGAGTGGGTGTCAGGAAGCTGGACCAAATGAACCTTGCCTTGCTTGGTAAATGCCCATGTAGACCTTTTTTTCTTTTCTTTTCTTTTGGTTGGGGGGAGGTTATGGAGGGAGGTAATTGTGTGCAAATATGGAGAAGGTGAGTGATGGCTTTTGTGTTATGGAAGGCGGTAGCGTGAAAAGTAGCTAGCTTCAAGGAGTTGGTTCGTTTTGTCTGCGCATATGGGCAGATGATTCATTTATGGGCTGAAACAGGGATTGGGGATCATCCTCTTTAGAAGGAGTTCCTGGGTTTGGCAAGCCTTGCCTCGGATTGGAACATTACTATTGATCGATGCTTCAATGCTTCCAGGGTGATGGTGTGTGTTGTCTCCTCCTTGTCAAAGGAACTTGATGGACAAGGAAGTGAAAGAATTCAGTCAACTTTTCTTGCATCTCCATCATGGTAGACTTCGACCTGGCGTGTAGAATTCCATCGTGTGGTCTAAATCCAAATTAGGGTGCTTCTCAGTCAAGTCCTTTTACAAGGAGTTATCATCTAGTTTGGCCCGAGTAGGGTTGCTTCTACCTCCCTTGTATGGTCCTACAAGACCCCTACCAAGGTGGTGGTCCTCGCGTGGCTGGCAAGAAGAAATAGTGTTGACTATTGATAATTTGCAAAAGCAGGCAATGGTGATTCCCAATTGTTGCGTTATGTGCATAAGGGACATGGAATCAGTGAACCACTTGTTCATTCACTATGAGGTGGCTCGATCAATTTGGGATGGATTCCTAGTGATGTTAGGCTCTATTGAAAGTCTTGTTGAAGCTTTGTGTGTGTGTGTGTGTGTGTGTGTGGTGGGGGTTGAGATATTTCGTGTTGGAGTGAGCTGATTGTATTTTTTCCTCCAATGATAGTGAGTGTTATTAGAGGCTAGGTTGTTGCTGCCAGTGTTTTAAATATCGATGATATTGGCCGATATATCCCACGATATATCTTGTATCCCACCCGTGCGATACGAAACTCGCAAGTAGTGCGATATATCTCACATGTTCGATCCGGTGAGCATTTTCGACTTTCGATCCGTTTTTTTTTTTTTTTTTTTTTTTCTGTAAATCATATTAAATCAATGTCAAATTGTTAAAAATCCATGGTTTTTCATGAAAAAACATGGATTGGGAGCTTCAATTTCGAGATTTGGAGGAGATGAGCTGAGTTGAGGAAAATTGAAAAAAAATCAAAATTTCCCACTTTCCAACAAATTGGTTGCAATTCTTGTGTCCAAACATAAAATCAAACATGTATGTAACCTAATCTAGTGATTCTTCTTTTGCTTTTAAATGTATTGCTTGTGTTTCCACACGTCTTCTTACATTTATAAATTATATGAATAGACTTTGAATATACTTGCATTAATTCAGTTAGACAACGCATAGATTAGGACCCCAAACAAAGAAAACCTATTATATGCACTTATTTTTTGTAATGTTTTGATTTATAAGTGTATGTTGATGTCTTTTTTAACAATCATTGAAGTTTCATTGAAAAAATCGACTAATTTCCCCATGTTTCCAACAACAACGATACATTACGCGATACAATCGATATATCCCATGCGATAACCGATGTATTTTATCCCAAAGGTGTGATACGTAACACGAAACCAATATTTTGAACACTGGTTATTGCAAGTCTTTTGCCTTCTGGCATTTTTAAATAAAAGTTGTGTTACCTTTCCACAATATATATAATATATATTCATATATGACAACTCTAATAATCCAAAAAGCGAAACAACAACAATCAGGGATAATGATACGATCTTTAAAGCTGATAGCATTCAATGAATGAAGTTTGTTATGCAAAATTCCTCTCTGCAATCTAAAACAAGCATGGCAACATGAATTGATCAATAATGCTACTGGCAGATGTAAGCATAGAAAAGATTCACAGCACAACCATGCCTTTACTACATAAAATGAAACCAGTGAAATCTCACTCTCACATGATATGCACCACAAACAAAACATAAAAGGTTAAAAGCACAAAAGTTAACTGCAGCAAAAGCCATTCTAAGATTAGAATTCACCAACAGAAACTCTTGTAATGAGACATAATATACTAATTAATTTAGAAGAAATGTTAGTATAGTATATTATCCTACTTAAAGACCTTCAAAGCAGTGTTTTAAATAGTGAATAGCATGTAGTATAGCTTTCACTCCTCTGAAGCATGAGGCCTACATAGCGTGTAGTGTAAGCAACATGCTACTTCTATATTTTTAATAAAGGTTGTGATTAGTTGTACCAATTTCATGATATTTGGTGCAAGCTAATGCACCCTATAATAATAGGAAAGGGCAATAGTTAAGTCTAAAGGTACAGAAAGAGCAGCGAAACTATTTCTATCTATCTATATATATATATAGGATTACTGATTTAATATTGTTACTTATGTTATTTTACTAAAAGCATTGAAAAGATTAACTAATTTTTGTTGAAAATAAAAAAATATAACAAATCATTGAAAACATTAAATGATTTTAATGTTGTGTGAAAAATAAATTTTAATGTGAGCTACGTAGCGTGTAACATACTCTTATGTAGTGTAGACAAATTATCATGTAGCATAGGCTACGCATGACTTAAGCTATTTTCATGAGATACGTAGCATTAAGGCTAAGCTACGTTACGTAGCGCAAGCTACACGCTACATAGCATAGCTATTTAAAACACTGCTTCAAAGTACATCAGAGCTTACATTTTACAACCTAAGATTCTAAGCTTTGAATGAATACAAAAACTCCCACTACAAGTATATATATATTTATTTATTAGAAGGAAAAAAAAAAAAAACATATTGCAGTGTATTATTCTACTAAAAAACATTTTAAACAACCACATACACATAGAAAGTAATAATTAAACAGCCATGCTCAGAAACAAGGTATTGTCACAACACTGTAAAGCTTAGCTAGTTGCAACTGTTCCTCTTCTTTCAGAGTTTGTACCTTAGTTGCACAGAGTGAGGAGAAGAGGGAGGGGGTTCAGGTGCAAGATATGCGAATCATCATGATTATCATCAAAATTATTAGCCAGTTTGTAAAGCCTAGGAAGCGGAAGTGGGAGTTTGAAAGGCGAGCTGGAAGTAGGAGTCACATCTTGGTAGAAAGTTTGTTAAGATAAGATTTATCCTTATCATTGCCTTTCAACCGAGAGAGAGAGAGAGAGAGAGAGAGAGAGAAGATTTATACCAAATTTGCAGAGTTGCATCACTTGCAAGTTCACTCCCAGACTATGGATACAAAAGAAACTGCATCATGCCATGAAGCTAAAGAAGTTCAAGTGAATGATTCCTTGAACAATCCTATCATCCAGATTACTGCAAAATTTTGGATCAATGCATATATGACTGGAAGACTGCCATACCATTAACCTGTAAATCTGTATGCTGTGGCCACTGCATCCTAAAAGAGACCTTATCATTGAGAAGAATACACCAAGCCTGCATTATTACATGCCCATATAAAAAGATGAGGAAATCGAGCTCAAATGATCACCCATGTTTATACTAAATATCTTGACCAGATCACCACAACTTTTGAGTAAGAAGACCAAGAAAATTAAAGCTTAAGCATCGTATTCTCTTTCTTCACTTTTTGGGTATCTTGATGTTGTGGTGGTGTCGGGAAGTTTTAGGCAGTTTTGGTGGGTATTGGGGTGGATTGTCAGGTGTTTTTTAGTGTAGTGGTGGGTGTCATTGGGTATTATTGGTGGATTTTTCTGGCAAGCATTAGAAAATACCACATCATTTGAGGAATAGTGAAGATGAAACATAGTGAAAACATGGGTGAACTGCTGTCCTGTAAAACCCAAACAAAATAACTACTAAAAAAGAAAAAGAAAAAAAAAAAAAAAAAAACCTCCATGCAATTATTGCAGCAATCAATATCACACTGGTGTCTTCTGGACGAGCAATGTTTAGCAAGAGCAACAGAAAAAAAAAAAAAAAAAAAAAAAAAAAAAAAAAATAAATAAAATGATGTAATGGCTTGTACTCGGATGTAGCAGTTTCACCAAAGCCTCACGGTGTTAGAGGCGAATGATGATAGTAGAATAAAATGTATAACAAAATAAAGCTTTTGTGAGTTGAGAGCCTGCATTACTATCATGATGATTGGGCCCCATTCAAGGAGAGTGATGAAGCTAGAAAGAACTGGCAGCACTGGGGAAAGGACCTATGCATGATTATGTTGCACAAAACGATGTTGATGTTAGCAAAAAGAAGTTATTCTGAATGCAATATGGACAAGAAAGTATAAGAACAATGTTCACATCAACATTGACTGGCATCTATCTGCATTCTCCACTGTTTAATTTGGTTCTTTTTGTGCACCTGTGTGCAGCTATAGCTAATTTTGGATCCAATTTAAAGCACCCATTTTATCATAAAAAGGGAACATTTCCGAAAGGCGGAGGTTCAAAAAGACTAGACAGACTAGGTGAAGAAAGAGTGCACCAAACAAGGTATTCAAAAACGCTTACGTAAAAACAGTTCTGGCCAATACGAGTTACGGGGTTGTAATGGCCCATTCAAAAAAAAAAGAGAGCGGGGGACTGTAACGGCTGTTGTGGGCCTGAAACAGTCCATAACAAACTAGTGTAACAGCCCTGGGCCGTTATGTATAATAAATTAAAAAAAGGGGGTTTACTTCTATAGAGATTAGAGAAAGGAAAAGAAAAATTCCTGGGAAATTCTTCTACTTCATTTTTGCAACCAACCCCCCCCCCCCCCCCCCCATTTCAAAAATTGTACACGTGCCATATGTTAAATCAAATCAAACCGTTTAACACGTGGGACCTGCTATTGCCAAGTCACAATCCCAATATCAAAATTTTTTAATGATCTTAACCATTGATTTGCGGACACTTGTTTGATGAAATTGACCAGTGGACATTTTTATTCTTCACCATCCAATAAATGTCCACCTATCCAATGGCCAGATGATGAAATAAGCGTAATTTAGGGCCCATAGTATTAGTGGGATGACTGCTATAGATTGCACAAATTTCGAACCAATTTGGGGACATTCAAGTGACCCCAATTTGGTGAACCTACTTACTCGAATATATATATATATATATATATATATATATATATATATATATATATATATATATATATATATATATATATATATATATATATATATATATATATATATATATAACTTCTTTAGGAAGATATGTCAAATGTTTAGGAATAAACATTAGTAGGATGAATTTCATATATTGCACGAATATGGGGCCGATTTGGAGGCATTCTAGTGGTCCTCCAAATCGACCACCAAAATGACGACACTATTCTTCCAAATTTAATTTCAAGAATGATGTCGAATGCTTATGGATCTGCATCGATGGGATAAGTCCATATATTGCATAAATTTTGGACCGATTTGGGACATTCGAGTTGTCCCTTAAATTGGCAACAATATTTATCTGAATTTAATTTCATTTTTTTTTCTTAAAATTATTGGGAGAATGATGTTGAATGCTTTGATATGCACTAGTGAAACGAGTGCCATAAAATGGACTACCTAAACCTATTAGGTTCACAAAATCATCAGACAAGCCAAGATAGCATCCCCATCAAAGAGTGGACCATTTCGCCTTTAAAAAAAAAAAAAAAAAAGAATTCGTATTTGGAAACATCTAAAAATTTGGGATTTTTCTCATATTTTTTTGATTTTTTTTGGCAAGAAAAAATTACAATTGTTACTGCCTTTTGTTACAGAGATCTTTGATTGGAACCGAGGCTGCTAGAAGTTGTTAGCTAATCAACTTTCTTGAAAAGTGGTATGAAAGCGTGAAGCCCCTTGCACATGTTTCTTAGCCGGCCGGTAACTAAATGGCTAGCATGGCTTTCTAACCGGCCTTACAAATACCTTGGCACCACCATGCCTGATGGTTTGATGAACAACGATGGAAGTAGAAAACTCAATGATGTAAGCAGACAACCCAATCCAGTGATACATGCGTGTGCACGTGTATACTTGTAGTCATACGGGGTACCATACTCCCTTTTTTCTTTTTTGATAAAAGAGTGCTAGTCACTCTAACTAACATAACACGTGTTACCCTAACTTCTCTCTCTCCCTTACTTCTTCCCCCTCTTCTCCTTCTCCTATGCTGATTGGAAGTTATGTTGGAGGGGTCTAGTAGAGGATGATTTTAGAGGAATATTGATGATTTTTTCCAAGAATTTTTGGTGAGTTTCAAGTGATGCTTCTACAGAAATAGAGAAAAAAAAAAAAATTCAGTCTTGTTTTTGTGTTGTTTTTCTAGGGAACTTTTGAAAAGTTTTTCCACCTTGGTTTATCGTAGTTGACAAATTGCAAACTCCATAAACAAGAATTGTCTGATTTCGTCAAGATTTAAAGGCATCCTGATGTTCTTTGCTAAGTGTACTTCCATATATATATGTATATGTATATGTGTGTGTGTGTGTGTGTGTGTGTGTGTGTGTGTATATATATATATGTATATGTGTGTATATATATATATATATATATATATATATATGTATATGTGTGTGTGTGTGTGTGTATATATACATATATACATATATGTTTTGCTGACTTTTCATGTTTAGTCCTAAGTCCAATGGTATGAGCATGTGATGGGTTGTGCATATCTCATGTGTGAGAAGGTTTAAGAAGCTTGGTGTGCTATGCAGGGTGGTGTCAATCTTGTTAGAGTGGTTGATGTATAATTTCGGCATCATGAAGGATATATCTCCAAACTCAGCAATGTTTCAAGTTCCTCAATGGCTCTGAGGGGAATTAATGCACTTGAGAGTGGGTGATAATCTAGGTTGGCAAATACCACACTCAACTTTATGAGGCAAATTTGGCATGGTTCAAATTAATTTGTATGCTTATTGGTGGAGGGAAGCAGTTAGGTTCTTTAGCTGGGACGATTAAGGGGCCTCTTGAACATGATTCTACTGATGTTGATTAAGAGACTGACAATATGATTATAATGTCTTTGTTACTTCACTCCATGAAGCATGAAATCAATGAAACCTTCATATATTGTGAAATAGTGACAAAATTGCCAATTTTTGTCAGGGGGAGAGGTCCTTGGGAGATTATTACACTACTCTTCTAAGTGTGTGGCAGGAGTTGGGTCACCATAGGACAGTACGATCTTCCTGCACACATGAGCATTAAGTTGACACTACGAAGCAACAAATCTTTGATCTTCTTGTGGGGCTCAACCATGACCATGAGTATGGAACTATTCATAATTAGATTCCCAATTGAAAGTCCCTTCCGTTAGGACCGTCTACACACATCTTCAAATAGAAGCAAAACGATGAAAGGTAATGTTGGATACTACATCTAGTATTTTGGAGCAATATGCTCTAGCGAGCTCATACAATGGTGAACATGGTGGTCAAGGCCAGTCGATCTGAGTGGAAGATTTGGATTTGGTGCATATTGTGTGGGTCGTGATCATGTTGGACGTGGTCCTTGAGATGCCATAATTGCTTCAATCATAGCTATGGAAAATCTATATAGTGATGAGAAGGATAGACTGTATTGCATTCATTATGGAAAACCCGTCATAAAAAGAAACATGCTAGAGTGTTGAGCTCCCTTGATATACATTGATACGCCATCCTCTAATGGCTTGAGTTTTTAGAGAAAGTGGTTTTTTGAAATGGTATCAAAGCGGATGGTTAAGTGTTCAAATCCTAAGAGTAGCAAATATGCCACCAGAATATATTCTCCCACAGGAGGCCATTTATGGTGTGAGCTGAGTATTCCTCCACCCTTGCCCAGTACATTCTCGTATGGAGTTCCACTGATGCGGACACAGGTGCATTCAAGGTGTACCAACGAAGAAAGCGCCAACCACAAGTGCCGTCCTTGTGGATAGGCGAATATTGAGGAGCTAAAGACCTTTCACATGTGATTGGACATATAGAAGACCCCACTTAGGGAAGACACATGTGAAGGAAGATTGGAGAAATAAGACCGAGCGCCCAAACTTTCCCATACTTATGTTATTTGCGCGTTTTTTGACTTAGTTAGGGGTCTTTTAGTAATCTTATATCTTTATTTGCTTATCCTAGGGGTATTTTAGTAATTTTATGTCTTTATTTGCTTATTTAAGTGGGGTAAAGCCCTAAACACGAATTTCAACTATTGATTAATGAAAAGCAAATCCTTTGGTTGCCTCCTTCCTCTCTTCTCTCTCATGGTGCTTCTCTCCCCTTGATCTTCTTCTTCTAATTTCTTCTTGTGCCCCTCCAACTTCTTCAAGGTAATAATTTTCTTCCTTCTATTTTCCAGTTTTGGCTAATCCTTCTTCGATCAAAATCTTGAGAACCGATCTAAACCCTAAATCCCCAAATTCTCAAAACCCTAATCCGAGAAACTTCTTAGTTCTTCGGACTAGTGATCTTCATTGATCGATTGGGTGTGACTATGCAAGATCGGGAGGTCTCATCCCTCGCCGGATCCAACCCAAGTAGTAATTGAATTCCATAACCCGTGGTTGTAGTGATGGCCCGCTCCATTGCATGTTTCCTTTATGATTTTCTCAGTTATGATGATTACTGTTAGAATTTTAGATCATTTATTCCTTTTATTTCCGCTGTTTAATTGTATCCATGAGCATGCATCATAATTAGGGTTGTCCTGCGTCATCCACCCTACATGTGCAAGGGAGTGACTGTTGAGCTCCCTTGATATACATTGATACGCCATCCTTTGATGGCTCGAGCTTTTAGAGAAAGTGGTTGTTTGACAAGGACCTAGTTGGTTGCCAACCAAGGCACATACCACTGCTACAAAATTTTGAAGGTATATGTGTTGAGTCTCATAGTCTGATATCTCCAAGTGGCTCTAATAAGTCTCCAGCAAAAGAAATCGACTATCTTCATCATTGTTTAGCTACTCTAGAAGGGGCCTCCTCCCATCATACTAACTCCCAATAGTCAGCTATATTTGCATCAGCCCAGTTAGTATCTACATCTTCTACAAGTCTGTTCCAAAACTATATACTAATTTACTCTCTTTCAGATGTCTTATTAGGTCCCTTAACTATAGTGTGACTTCTTCCCATTGTGTCTTTCAAGATTTGGTGACTATACATAAGATTGGGAATCACCATAAGTGCAGTGTGGATTTTGTCTCCTTCAACCATCGAATGATGTTGGATCGGCCTTTCGGACTTCATGTATAGATAAGTCGAATAAGATCAGATTATGTATTTGTATCTTTGCCTTGGACATATTTCAACAAGCAATTTGAGATTACTCTTTCCTAATTTTGTTCAAGTTTAAGAGTGCAAGTGTGTTGTTATGTGAAACATGTCAAGTTGCCAAACATTGTAGGTCACCCTACTCAGGTAGTAGCAATAAATAATGTTATGCTTCTTTTGAGCTCATACATTATGGCCATTCTCTAATTAATCTCATTTGGTTATAGATATTATGCATCATCCATAAATGACTGCACTCAAATTACTTAGGCCTATCTCATGAAATCCAAAGATGAAGTGCTTCATCTTTCAGATTTTTCATAAGATGATTGCTAATCAGTTTAAGGCCGAAATCAAAATCTTGCTTCTTGATAATGGTGGGGAGTACACCTCATCTGCCTCTCAAACATACTTCGTGAAAAATGATGTCAAATCTCAGAGCATGTTGTCCCTATACCCCACAACAAAATGGGGTGGCTGGGAGAAAGAATGGACATCTCCTAGAAGTACCTCGTGCTCTTATTCTAAAAATGAATTTTCAGAAAGGCCTTTGGGCTAATGCCATTTTAGGTGATGCGTACTTGATCAATAGGACACCCACTAGGATATTAAGAGAAAAGGCCCCAATTCAAGTTTTACAACCTGACCAACCTCTTTTTGTTATTCCTCCTGGAGCATTTGGTTCTTGATGTTTTGTTCATGTTCCCAGCATTCATTGAGACAAGTTAGATGACAATAATGGGAGATCTATCTGCTTAAGTTACTCAAATAACAAAAAGGGATACAAGTTTTGCTCTCCTAGAATTTTTGGTGGGCAGTTTGTCAATATGTATGCATATTCTTTGAAGATACTCTATTTTATTTGCCTCACGGGAAGTCTCTTGTTTCTCCATCTTAGGGGGAGTCCTCATCTGATTGTTTAACCCTTCCCCTTCTTGAGTCTTCTCTTCCTCTGATGTTGATCCTCCTACCTCTTCATCATCTAGTTCCATGCCCTCACAATAGCCGAGAAGCGTGAAGATATATGTTTGACAAAAGAAGAATGATAAGTTACTTCCGCTTAGTGACACACTCCAATATGATGTTCCTAACCCAGGTATGCCTTCCTATTGCCTTACACAAAGGGAAGAAGTCGTCCACTACTTATCCTATGGCCAATTTTATTTCCTGTCACTCTCTTTCCTCCTATTTTCCCTCTATCTGGAGATGTATGCCTTGAGAGAAATCAGATATGAAATGAAGTGTAGCTGCCTCAAGAAAAGGTGGTTGGATGTGATTGAGTCTTCACAATAAAGCATAAGCCAAATGGAGAAGTGGAATATTACAAAGTCCATCTTGTGACGAAAGGCATCACTTAGACCCAAGGTTTGATTCCCATGAGACTTCTGCTCTTGTTGCCAAAATCAATTTTGTGAATGTCTTTTCTCCTTGGCTACCAACTTCTATTGGCCTCTTCATCAATCAGATGTTAAAAATGCCTTTGTCTATAGTTATCTTCATGAAGAGGTGTATATAGCTCCCCCAGGTTTTCTCCAAGTTGTTGGTAAAGGGTCTATTTGTAAGCTCCGTAAGGTTATCTATGCTCTAAAGCAATCTCCCTAGGCTTGGTTTGAGTGCTTTAACAATGCTCTATAAAGTTTCGGTTCTCTTGAAGTAATGTCGATCATAGTTTCTTTTTTAAGCGTATTATGAGCCTTACTACTGTCCTTGTCTATGTTAATGATAATTATTGTTACGAGGGATGATATTGGTACAAGTAGTCCTTGAAATTGCTTCTCAATAAGAAATTTGAAATTAAGGATCTTCGACCTCTCCACTATTTCTTCAACATTGAAATTGCAAGATCACAATGAGGTATTGTTATCACTCAAGAGTTAGTATACCCTTAATTTTCTAGGGGACATTTGCCTTCGGGTTGTTCAACCGGTGGATACTACCATTGTACATAATCATCACCCACATCTTGATAGTGGATAGCTTCTCCCAGATGAGGGACTGTATCAGAAATTATGGGTAAACTCATCTATTAGACCATCGTGTTTTGACATTGCTTATGCAGTCAGCATGCATGATGATCCAGTTAATGTCATCACTCAAGAGTTAGTATACCCTTAATTTTCTTCAGGACAGTTGCCTTTTAGGTGCTTGGCCACTGGATACTCCAATTAAACAAAATCATCACCTACAGCTTAATAGTGGTTAGCTTCTGCTCGATGCCGGATTGTACTAGCAATTATGGGTAAGCCAATATATTTAAGCATCACGCGTGATGCAGGACAATTAACCACTTGCTCTAAAAGCTCGAACTGTTAGAGCATGGCGAATTAATCCCTTTATCTCATAGCCCAGGCCCCACATCTCATGGGTTAGGACCTCGGCTGAACCCCCCTCGCGGGCCCCAAATCACATGGGTACCGCCTCACACAGGCCGCCCACCCCGAGTGTGTCCCCGCATCCCATAGGCTACCCCACTCGAGCCCGATGGGAAATGCGCATTAATCACACCCGGTGAGGAGTCTCAAACACGAGACCTCCCCTGTGGGCCCCGCACACCCCGAGTGTGCCCTTGTATCCCATAGGCGACCTGACTCGAGCCTGGTGTGAAAATGCCCCTACATTCACGCGTCTTAATATTTTTTTAATATTACTTATGCAATCAGCGTGATGATCCAGTTTATGCATGCTCCACGCACATTTCACTTAGATACAGTCCATCGTATCTGGAAGTTTATGACAGGTTCCCCTGGGCGGGGAATTATCTATTTCAAACATGACCGCCTTCAAATTGATGCCTATACGGATGTAGATTAGGACATGTCACTCTCTAATCATTGGTCCACTTCATTTTATTGAACTTCTGTTAGTGGGAATCTCATTACCTAGAAAAGCAAGAGGCAATCAAGTGTTGATGCGAGTATTAGGAAATGGCTCATGTCATCTACGAACTTCTTTGGTTGAAGACTATTTAACTGACTTGGGCCTTCTTGTCTCTTCTCCAATGACCCTTCATTGTAACAATCTGGATGCCATTCACACCTTCTCTGACCCAGTCAATTACGAGCATACCAAGCATATTGAGGTTGATTGTCACTCTATCCGTGATATGGTGGGGTCAAGGATGTTTACATGCTATATTAGAAATCTGAAGATTGACTTGCTGTTTTTTAATGCTTGTTGTCGACATCTAGACAGTATATGTTGCAAACTGGGCATGATTGATATTTTGCTCCAAATTGAGGACAATAAACAGTATGAAAGTAGATGTCCTAGCATGAATATGGAAAACCAACTCGGTGAAATATATATGTATCAATGCTTTCAGTATCGACAATATCGGCTTATATATCCCATGATATATCTTGTATCCCACCCGTGCGATACAAAACACATAGGTAGTGTTGTTATATCCCACCTATTCAATCTAGTGAGCATTTTTTATTATTTTTTTATCCTTTTGTGTGTGTGTGTGTGTGTGTGTGTGTGTGTGTGTGTAAATCATGTCAAATTAGTGTCAAAAGGTTAAAAATCCATGATTCTTCATGTTTTGCATGAAAATCATGGGTTTGAAGCTTTGATTTTAGGATTTGGGGAAGATGGGCCAAGTTGCAAAAAATTAGAATAAAAATGAAATGTCACAATTTCTCGCAAATTGATTACAATCTTTATGTCCAAACACAAAATCAAACAAGTGTTTTAAATATCAACGATATAGGCCGATATATTCTACGATATAACTTGTATCCCACTTGTGCGATACGAAATGCATAGGTAGTGCCGATATATCCCACCTATTCAATCCGATGAGCAATTTCAATCTTCTTTTTTTTGGGCTGTAAATCATTTTAAATCGATCTCAAATGGTTACAAATCTATGATTCATGTTTTCCATGAAAAATCATTGATTTAGAGCTTAGATTTCGAGGTTTGAGGGAAATTGTAAAAAATCAAAATTTCTCAATTTCTCGCAAATTAGTTGCAATCATTGTATCCAAACACAAAATCAAACATGTAACCTGATCTAGTGATTCTTCTTTTGCTTTTGAATGTATTGCTTGTGTTTCCATACATGTCTTCTTACTTTTATAAATTATATGAATAGACTTTAAATATAATTGCAACAGTTCAATTGGACAATGCATGTATTAGGACCCCATACAAAGGAAACCCCTATTAAGTGTACTTTTTTTTGTAATGTTTTAATTTCTAAGTGTGTATTGATGTCTTTTTCAACAATCCTAGAAGTTTCCTTGAAAAATCCGACCAATTTCGCAATGTTCCCATGTTCCCCAACAACGGCGATACATTACACGATACAACCGATATATCCCATGCGATAACCGATATGCATCCGTGTCCCAAGGGTGCGATACATTACGCGATAACGATATTTAAAACATTGAATCAAACATGTATGTATCTAATCTAAAGATTCTTAGTAATTTGGGAAATTTTCAGGAAAAAAATATTTTTTAATTAAAATTAATTTACAATGTTAAAAACATAGATTTTTTCGATATTCCACTTCGACCAGTGGTCAATTGGCCCCCATTTCAGAGTATTCAGAAGTGTTTGATGAAATCATCAACATACTCTCTAAATTTGGGATTTGCGATAGATGGGCCGATTTGTGGAAAATTGGGGGAAATTAAAAAATTTCCCAAATTTTCTCAAATCGGAGATGATGACTACTAGCTTAAGTTAGAGAGTATCTTCACTAGTATCATTCTACCATGAACTAAGCATGGTATTGTTTATGGAGCAGCAATACTATGCCCAACCCCGACAAGATGGAGATTATGATTTTGAGCCACAACCACACACATTATTTACATGTATATTTCGAGTTTTCTACTTTGATTTTAAATGTATTGCTTGTGTTTCCATTCATGTATTTTTACATTTATAAATTATATCAATATACTTTGTATATACTTGCATCAATTTAGTTAGACAATGCATAGATTAGGAGCTCATACAAGGAAACTTATTATGTGCACTTAGTTTTTTTTTTTTTTTTTTTTTTTGGTGATGTTTTGATTTCTAAGTGTGCATGGATGTCATTTTTAACAATCCTTGAAGTTTCATTGAATAATTCGACCAATTTCACAATGCTTCCCAATGACAGTGATACATCACGCAATACAACAAATATATCCCATTCAATAACCGATATGTATTTGTATCCCAAGGGTGTCATAAATTACGCAATAACAATATGGAAATCATTGGTTTGAACATGTGCACTTGTAGTCATGTGGAGTATCATACCCGTTTCTCTTTCTCGACTTCTCTGTCACCAAACCAATTGCCATGACCTCATCCTCCATCCCCACCACCAAGGAAGAAATAAGTGCAGACCGATCAGATATAATTAAACTCATTGTGTCCACACTAAATGCACGATGGATGCAAGCAAATTCCTTAGTAACCGATGGTATTTCACTACCTCAAGGATCTAAGCGCGCACTAGTTCAACAAGTGGAGTTTCCCTTCCCTTCCTTCCCTTCCTAATCTTCTGTGGTTCCCTTCCTAATCTTCTTTTCTTCTTCCTATTCTATTCTTTCTCAACAAGTGGTAGAAACTTGAGCAAACATTCATATTGAACAACTAAAGATTAGAAAAGATTATATGCACCTAATATGCATCGGGCACCACTCACATTTCAGAAAGGGCTTCTGAAAAGTTGGATTTTGATGTGCTCGCTAGGTTCCTTACAACATATGAGGGCATAACAAGTCAGCATTCCCTGCGTTCACTAAAACCATCCCTGTTAAAGACGAGAATATTGACACGACTTTCTGGTGAAAAAGGAGGCGCGGAATCCTAGTTTCAAATAGTAAAGCATAAAAAGCAATCAAAATTTTAAATACAGGGGGTATTATATAGATTTTGTTTTTAATGTTTTAGATGAATGTTTCCTAAATAGAATAAAGACACAGAGAAAAAAAAACCCAAAGCCAAGGCATTTGGGGTAAATATGAAGAAAAGAAGTCATAGACCAAGAGACATTTGGGGCTCATATAATGTGGTAACTGAAACAGCAGTTGATCAAACCAGCAGTCTATAAGGCTACATTCCCACCTTTCATAATGATAATGATATATAAACAACAACAACAACAACAAGGCTGCATTTCCATCCAATTACCATACACAAGCATACAGAACTTCAGAAGTTTGAATATACCATTAAAAAACTTTTAATAAAACAAATAATAACACCAATCCTATTGGAACTCATTAACAACTGACTCGAAATGCTCAATAAACATTGAAATCAAAGCTCTAAGAAGGCAATCAACCTGTAGATCATGATCTGTCTTCTGTAACAAATCTCTGTCAGCTCTTGTCAATTGAAAAGTTTCTTCCACATTCTGTACTGGGTTTGTGCTGGAAAATATTGAAAGAAAAAATCATCATAAAGGAAACAATGATATGGAGAACATCTGAACAATGATGCCAATAACTGCATCAGGGTCATATTGAGGTTTGCATACAGCATCAAAATGTCCAACACTAGATATTTGGTGATACTGCAAACTCCAACTGTAACCCAACAAAGACATTTTCCCCAACTAATTAACCAAGGGATCTCTTTAGGTGTATAGAGCTTGTCAACCAAATGAATTGTAACAACTGTCAACACCAGCCTGTGCCAATTATAAGCAGTGTATGACATCAAACCCTTCCCCTATTTTAACATAATTGGAAATCAATCCCAAAGTTATAAACCAAGTGATAATAATAACAAGAAGATAAAAAGAAGTCAGAACTTTCATGTACATAAAGAATCTTGAGAAAATTTCTCGCTTCTTATTCAAATAGGACATGTTCTTCATGGCTAGTTCTGTGCGAGATAATGTTGGAGCAAGATGTAAAAGCAATATAAGATAACACTCAATGCTGTAAAGAATTAGAATGAAACCGTATATAAAGGGAAATGTGATAGTGACTTGCATAAGTCACAGTGTACCGTTGATAGAAATCCTCTCTATCTCCACTGCACAAACCACGATGTACAGTGTCGACCGCATAGATGGGTCATGGACTGAAAATCCTGGGATTAAATGATTATAACCATCAAGGCTTCCTGCAAATGGACGTTAATAACATGGGCAAATGGCCAACATATAACTTGCAAAAAAGTATCACTACAAAGCAGTGTTCAAAGTATCAGTATTGCTACAAGTTTCATTAGCTGAGGATACGGAAACAATGTTGATATCGTCGATAATATCACTGATAACCGGAAATGCAGGGAAACATGGCGAAAACGATGGAATTTTTCAATGAAACTTCAGGAGACTAAAATATACATATTTGCATATTTAGGAATTTAAAAAAAAAAAAATTGCAAAAAGAATGCATATATAATAAGTTTCCATCTAATGGGTGCCTCAAAGTATGCGTTGTGACGCTGTTGTCAGAAATCAGTCCAACCATCCCATCTATCCATTCAACATCCATTGATATTTCAGAATATTGACTACACACGATATTTCACCGAGAAACCATCGCCTGTGTTGCGATAATGATAATATTGTGATATTATCAATATCATCGTTAACAATTTGAACACTACATACAACCACGCGTCCATAAAAATATTTAAAATGAAAACTTTTTTAATAAACAAATTTTTGGCGATATCGATACGTTGACGATATTATCAAAATATCGCCAATACACTAGCGATACAAGCCACACTTGGAATTTATATAGTCGAAAATATTAGTGATACATTGATGGGGACATCACCGCGCACACGCGCACGCACGCAACCCCCTACGCACGTAGGCTAGAAGAATGAGGACCCCACCGTCGATTTGAATCGATGACAACGTCCAAGGAGGGCCTCCTAGTTAGAATACGGAGTTTTGATTCAAAAGAGTGGGCCCAAAAATCAAGAAAAGCCCACCATGGGATCTCATGATCGTAGCCCACTAGTCGGATTGATTTTATATTTTAGGTTTTGCTTATTGTTATTATTTAGAACATCATGAACGCTTTAAATTTCTTTGTTTGGTTTTTATTTTAGTTTACTTCATCGCCAAGTAATAGGTTGCACACATAGCGCGAGTTTTGGGGTATAAGGTTTTCCTATAAATAGGCACCCCTTTTAATTCTTTTGATGCATTGAAGATTAATAAAAATTCTGTGTTTTCCTACTCTCTAAGTTGTGAAGCCTAATTGGATGTGGAGTCCTCCCTTCATCGAAGGGTTAACTACCGTGGTGCAAAGCCACAACTATCCCAACTCGCCCGCATCCATCACCATCTCTACTACCCATCTTCTACCATCCCTTCTTCTCATCTCACCCCATCATGTACACTTCGAATCAATCATCTATTGCAGCAATTCTCCTCCCTACAGCAGAATTTCAGAATTTAGCCCTACAGGAGGGCTGAAACTTCGGCGGAGCACCACGCACAAACCGTACATCGGATTGAGCTGAGATTTGGAGGTTTTGGAGTCCATCCCTGGTCGACCAGGGCCAAGGTGGCCTTTTTCTGAATAGTGGGCCCCACACACGTGCAGCCGGGATCACACGCACGTGCATCTGGGCCATTATTATTGTCCACGCATGCGGTACTTATCTGGTTCATCTCTCTCCTCTCTTTCACTTCGCTTTCACCCAAAATCCCTAAACCTAACCCTAAATTACTCAAATCTCCAATTTTATGCCCCTTTTCTTACCCTAGGGTTCCCCGAATTGGAATTTTTGAATCCCTTGGATTATGGACTAATTACTATGCATGTGTGGATGATTATTTCTTATCTTTGAGTATCGTTTGGCTCATAATTTTTATGGATCCAGCCCTATCATGTGTAGGCCTGGACCCGCATAGATTCCCCTTAATTGAATGTTTGGACTTTCATGTGGGATATGGAATTTGTGTAATTGTTTCTGAACTAAGGTGATTTTAAGCCTGAAATCTTGCATATCATATTTAATTTTCCATGTCTTGCATCAAATTTGGTATCAGAGCCTATGGTTCTTGTAGGGGAATTCATTACATGTTTAGGGTTTGGTTGTTTATGTCCATTACGCATCAATTCTCATCATATATGGTTGTTTAGAGGTCCATAAACCCTAACATAAGCTGCTGAAATTTTCTGTTATCCCCTTATTTGAATTATTTTAGAAATTAACTTAGCTTTTTATTTCTAGGTTTAGAAACTTTCCTTTTCTGTAATTAGAAACTATTTTTTCAGAAACTTTCTTAATCTGTTTTTGGAAACTAATTTCCTTTCCTTTTTCTTTTTTAGAAACTAGTTCACTTTCCTTTTTCTTTTTTAGAAACTAGCTTACTTTCTATTTTTAGCAACTTTCCTGTTTCATTTTGAGAAACTAGGTTGTTTTTTTAGAAACTTTCCTAATTTGTTTTTTTTAGAAACTTTCCTAATTTGTTTTTTAGAAACTTTCCTTTTTTCGTTTTTAGAAACTAGGTTGTTTTTTTAGAAACTTTCCTAATTTGTTTTCAGAAACTTTCCTTTTTCGTTTTTAGAAACTTGGTTGTTTTTAAAAAATTAAAATTAAAAAAAAAAAAATCTTATATTTTGACAACTATATTGCTGAATTTTGGTTTGCACCCTACACTAAATATGGAACAACTGCTAGAGTCACTAAACAGGCTATCCCAGCAGATCGAGTCTTGGAGTAAGCGCTTAGAACAAAGCATAGATCAACGCCTTGACCAAATAGAGGCATCCCTTAGGACAAACCCCATCATTAGGGAAGATAGCCAATCTCAGGCAGGTGGCCAGGAGGATAGACTAATGAATGAAATTGACCAAGTAATCAGTTATGGGCGTGCACCCACCCCATGAGGGACATCAAGACTATTATTTTGAGGAGTACAACATGTGCGGCCTTGTGGCTAGAGAGAGTACGCTAGAGGCTAGTGTAGAGTTACCCACTGAGGCCATTCTGCTAGTGGATGAGTTTCGTGATGTCTTTCCTAATAGTCTACAGGACGAGTCTCTCCCTAAGAAGGATATAAAGCACACCAGAACATGGAACACTGTAATAACTACAGCCGAGTTTGCGTTTAATAGTTCTATCGATAGGTCCACAGGTCTCAGTCCTTATGAAGTCATTACTGGTTATAAACCTAAGAAACCTATTGATCTTGTCCCTATGTTACTGTCCCATAGGCCGTCAGAGCCTGCAGAGTCTTTTACGCATCACATTCATTCATGGCATCAAGAAATCTAGCAGAAGATCACTACTAGTAATGAACATTACAAATTTTGTGCAAATCAACATGAACGTTTCAAAGAATTCAATATTGGGGACTGTGATGGTTCGCATCTAGCCTAAACGATACCCACCGGGGGCCGTTCGTAAGTTACACGCGCGCAGCGCTGGACCCTTCAAAATTATAAAACAAAACGGTCTCAATGTGTATGAGGTAGATCTTCCACCTTCCATGGGAATTAGTTTCACATTCAATGTGGAGAATCTAATTACTTTTTAGGACACCACTGATACTTTGTCCGGCCCTTCACCCACCCATCCTGATTCCTCATATTTATCTCTTAAACCATGGCCCCTTCCCGACCCATTTTCTCAGCATTTACCTCCCATACCTACTCTTCCTTACCTTTCTTCTCAGCCTCTACGTCCCATACCTACCCATTCCAACCCATTTTCCCAGCCTCTACGTCCCATACCTACCCGTTCCGACCCATTTTCTCAGCCTCTACCTCCCATACCTACCCGTCCTGACCCATTTTCCCAGTCTCTACCTCTCATACCTACTCTTCCTGACATTTCTTCTCAACATCTGCCTCCCATATCTAACCTTCACACACCCAAAGAGAAAATAAAGGATATCCTGGACCATCAGATAGTTTCAACGTCGGACGGCGGGTTTTAGAAATACCTGATTAAATGGAAGTCACACCCAGCTTCAAACAGCACATGGCTCACTGAGAAGCTTCAGAGACTTGATTCTGGCATCCTGGAGCGGTTCAGGAGTTTTACTTCGCAAGTGGCGAAATCTTCGCAATTGGGGAGAATTGATGGGGACATCACCGCGCACGCCGCCCCCTACGCACGTACGTCAGAAGAATGAGGACTCCACTATCGATCTAGATCGATGACAACGTCCAATGAGGGCCTCCTAGTTAGGAGACGAAGTTTTGATTCAAAAGAGTGAACCTGACAATCAAGAAAAACCCACCATGGGATCTCATGATCGTAGCCCACTAGTCGGATTGATTTCATATTTTAGGTTTTGCTTATTGTTATTATTTAGAACATCATAAACACTTTAGATTTCTTTATTTGGTTTTTATTTTAGTTTACTTCATCGCCAAGTAATAGGTTGCGCACATTGCGCGAGTTTTGGGGTATAAGTTTTTCCTATAAATAGGCACCCCTTGTAGTTCTTTTGATTCATTGAAGATTAATAAAAAATCTACGTTTTCCTACTCTCTGAGTTGTGAAGCCTAATTGGGTGTGAAGTCCTCCCTTCATCAAAGAGTTAACTACCGTAGTGCAAAGCCACATCTATTCTGATTCGCCCCCATCCATCGCCATCTTTACTACCCATCTTCTACCATTTCTTCTTCTCATCTCACCCCATCATCTACACTTCGAATCAATCATTTATTGCAGCAATTCTCCTCCCCACTGCAGAATTTCAGAATTTGGCCCTACAGGAGGGCTGAAACTTCGGCGGAGCACCACGCACAAACCGTACATCGGATCGAGCTGAGATTTGGGGATTTTGGAGTCCATCCCTGGTCGACCAGGGCCAAGGTGGCATTTTTCTGAATAGTGGGCCCCACACACATGCAGCCGGGATCACACGCACGTGCATCTGGGCCATTATTGTTGTCCACGCGTGCGGTACTTCTCTGGTTCGTCTCTCTCCTCTCTTTCACTCCACTTTCACCCAAAATCCCTAAACCTAACCCTAAATTATCAAATCTCCAATTTTATGCCCCTCTTCTTACCCTAGGATTCCCCGAATTGGAATTTCTGAATCCCTTGGATTATGGACTAATTACTATGCATGTGTGGATGATTATTTCTTATCTTTAAGTATCGTTTGGTTCATAATTTTTATTGATTCAGCCCTATCATGTGTAGGCTTGGACCCGCATAGATTCCCCTTAATTGAATGTTTGGACTTTCATGTGGGATATGGAATTTGTGCAATTGTTTCTGAACTAAGGTGATCTTAAGCCTGAAATCTTACATATCATATTTAACTTTCCATGTCCTGCATCATACATTGGCGATATCAATGCACTGGTGATAAAAGCAACACCTGGAATTTACATGGTCAAAAATATTGGCAATGAATTGGCGATATCGATACATTGGCAATACTTAGTGATACATCACCGATACCTGGAATTTCTGATGCTACCAGTGTAATCAGTATTGCTACCAGTGTTATCAATATCAACGAGCTGGAGATACATATAATATTGGGGATATTTTGATAATATCAAGGATACTCCGAACAATGCTACAAAGATAGTTAGGATACAATGATTGCCGCATTTTGGGCTATGACACAACCATGCGATTGCCATCAGATCAATGGCCCCAACCACCATACTCGATGTGCTTATGGTGGTAAAAGAGAGTCAAAATTCATTATGACTAGTGTTTGCATTGTTGACGACAATATTGATATTATCGCCATATTGTCATTGTCGATGCACTTGCAATACTGAAACTATAGTATTTTGAATCATTCCCTAGTGTCAGCGAAATTTGATATCGATCAGCCACATACTCCCACCTACAACCTCCAATTTCTTGATAAAACAGGGAGATGTCACTGAAATATCATACATAGCTATATAGAGAGAGATACCAAGTGTGTAAATGAGTGAAAAATAAAAAAATAAATCCTTCAAAAATTAGAAAAAGCAAGGGGAATCCTTTTCTTCTTCTTTTTTTGTATATATGTGAAGGGGAGTGGATTTCGCCACCAATAAACCTGGTTTTGTGGATAATAAGAAAGATTTCATGGAGAAATCTCAAGGCCCTTGTGTGCTGAAATCTCGAGGAAAACGAAAAATCCCCAACAGAACCCTTTTTTCTTGAATTTAAGCATAGATTTCTCTTGAAATCCATTTTTATGAATGAGAATCATGCATAAACATGGATTACAAGTGCAAAATCAAGAGATTTAAGGATCTATTTGGTCCGATATGGAGAATATGGGGGAAATCCGATTTTTTCCCCAATTTCTTCCCAAAAATAACAAACTGGGGCCCCATTTTTTATATAATCATGAGGATGGGCTGATTTTTCGAATTTATTTATTTATTTATTTATTGATAATAAAAGAAAAATCTTTGAAATGTTAAGAAAAATATTTAATCCATTTTCTTTTCTTTAAATGGGACTCATTGTGGCCCCACTTTTTAAATGACGACGATTGATGAAGATGGGCTGACCTAATTGGGGTCCATTTACATTAAAATAAATAAATAAGAAGAAGAGATTAAATAATGATTTTTAGTTTTCTAAATTTTTAAATAATTTTGAAAATTAAAGAAAAATGTTGAATGTAAAAAAATAATTTAAAATGTATGATGTTTCATGTTCGTATGGTTGGAAGGATGGATGGTTGGATAGACGGATGGGATGGATGCATGGTTGGATGGGTGGGAGGGAGGGATGGATGTGATGGTTGGATAGTTGGATGGATGTGATGGCCAGATAGATGGTTGGTTGGATGGATGGATGGATGGTTGGACGGATGGATTAAATGGTTAGGTGATTGGGTGGATGGTTGGATGGATGTGACATGATGGTCAGACGAATGGATTGGATGGTTGGATGGATGATAGATGGGAAGAAGAAGGATGGATTGGATGGATGGATGTGATAGTTGGGTGGATGGATGGATGGATTGGATGGTAGGGTGGATGGATGGATGGATGGATGTGATGGTTGGATGGATGAATGGATGGATGTGATGGTTGGATGGATGGTTGGGTGGATGGACTGGATGGATTGATGGATGGTTGAGTGGATGAATGGATGGATGGATGCGATGGTTGGGTGAATCGATGGTTGGGTGGATGGATGAATGTGATGGTTGGGTGGATGGATGGATGGATGTGATGGTTGGTTGGATAGATGTGATGGTTGGATGGATGGTTGGGTGAATGGATGGATTAGATGGTTGGATGGGTGATTGGATGGATGGATTAGATGGTTGGATGGGTGATTGGATGGATGGATTGAATGGTTAGAGGGATTGGATGGTTCATTTACTATCACATCTTTAGGCGTTATTGTATGGTACCTGCATTTGTGTTATATAAAATCATTTTGGTTAATATTGGACTGATTTCTTACAATAGCACATGGTTTTAAGACCCCTTTAAATGGAAACTTATTATGTATGCATTCTTTTTGCAATTTTTTTTTATTCCTAAGTATGTAAATATGTGTATTTAGGCATCTTCTGAAGTTACACTGAAAAATTCCACAATTTTCCCCATGTTGGCCCCACATTTCCTATTATTGACAATATTATCGACGATAACGATATTGTTTTCATATCCTCGGCTAGCGAAACTTATGGCGATACCAACAACTCAAACACTAATTGTGACGTGAGCAAGTCATGATAGCATTTCTCTTATGTGAAGAGAGCACATTCCATCTCTGACAAACTTGTAGCATGTGAGTGTTCTAGACCACATAATTGGCCCAAAAAAAAAAAAAACACTCTAAAAAGAGTGATTTGAACACCTTGAATCATTACTAAAAATTAAATTTCTTGATAAAGACCATCGCGCACTGCTCCCCGCTTAGCTAGCTGATTTGCCTCCTCATTAGCCTTTCTCGGGATAAAGGAAAAAGAAATGTCTCACTGGAAACACATACCAAGGGCCTCCTCCATGAAGTCAACAATTTTCCAAGGTGCCAAGGATCAAGAAATAGCATTCATGAAGTCAACTTGAAACTTCAATAATGACTGGGCAGAAATTAAACTCAACAGTAGATTTCAAGCAGAGCCACTGCCTCAGCAACATTGGAGTCTAGAATGCCAATCGGCCCCGAGAACCCATATTGATTATTATCTATGCAGGAATTCCTTCTATATATAACATGTTACATGCTTTAGGTATTTAATTTCATTAATAAACGTGAGCTAGTATGACTATTTGGTTTTATTACAATGTAGTTATTTAAATATCTTAATTTTCTTGCCTATCATCTCAAAATACAATATTATGTAACTAAGTTGAGCTACTTAATATTTTCCGAAATTTGCTATTTTCAACTTATTTCTACTGCCATTGCTTGAATGTTTCAATACCTAACAGACCCTCCACCCAGATCCACTCCCAAGTGTTTCTGTAAGAAACATAACATCCAACCAGCAAAGGAGATAATCAATTTAAACTTCATGCATGTTTTTTTATTTATTTATTTATTTAAATTGTTAACATTTTTAGATGAAAAAATGTTATCATCATTTTCATTGATCTATATCATAGCGTAATTTCATTGCAAACGTGTTTGTTTTGACGAATATTATATGAACTTTTAGGATCAAATTGAATATGTACACGCTATCACTCAAAATTACTATTAGCCAATATAATCACTAGGTGACTTTATGGAATTTAAGATAGGCGTCGTATGACTATACTTTTTAGTGTCAGCTTATTTTAGTTCACATATTATTTCACGTTGATTAGTTTGAGCATAATCATTTTTTACATTACTTGCAGGCAGTGTTCGAAATATCGATACTATCAGCCGATATTATCGGTATCGGGCCCTAGCGAGACGAAACTCCTCCGATAACCCCCGGAAGATACCGAAAATCCAAAACTTCAGATATCGGCCGATATTATCGTCGATATCACACCTGGGAGAGCATCATTATCCGAAAAAAATGAAAAAAAAAAAAAAGAAAAGAAAAAAGAAAAACTTTCAACGGTAAATTTCGGCACCTGTAAAGAAGATCGCCTGATCGGAAGCTGTGTTTGGTGGGCCATTTGAATCGAAGCCTCTGATTTGGAGAGATTTGGCCGCAAAATCCGCCGAAATCGTCGAAATAATCGGCATTTGGGAGAGATTTTAGGGTTCCGGCGTCCAAAACCCTCTCTGCTTAGAAAAAAAAGGGCCCTGAGCCCTTATGCAAAAGAAGCGGACAGGCTGGTGCATCGCATGTCACTGACGTGTTGACGTCACCAAGTTATGTGGGTCCCATCATGAGGTATATATTATATCCAAACCGTTCGTCCATTTGGCGAGCTCCTCGTAAGGCTTTATCCGAAAAATAAGACAGATCCAAATATCAAGTGGACCACATTGGAAAAAAGCTGCGGGATGTTGAACGTCCACCATTGAAACCCTTTTGGGGTCGCAAAAGTTTTGGATCGTATGATATTTGTTTTTCCTATTCATCAAGGTCTTTGTGACCTCATGAACAGATTGGATGGAAAACAAACATTATGGTGGACCCTACGAATGTTATAACGGTGAGAATCATTGTCCTCACTGCTATTTGTGGTGTGGTCCAATTGAGGTTTGGATGTCACTCATTTTTAGGTTTGTGATCTCAAATGATCTCTCCAAATGGATGAACAGTGTGGATATAATAAATACATTATTGGTGGGGCCATGTAACTCTGATCTCCTTTGAACTGTTTGTACAACGCGGACTACGGAAGCGGATTGCGTACTGAGTAACTCAGTACCCCTAGCGTACTGAGTAAACTGTGTGGGGTCCACTGTTATTTTTTTATTTTATCCACTCCACTAATCCATGTTAAAAGATAATTTTATGGCTTGTTCCCAAAAATGAAGCAAATTAAAATCTCAACTGGACCACACCACAGGAAACATTTTGATTGAACCTCTACCATTGAAAATTTTTTGGAGGCCAAAGAAGTTTTGGATCAAGCTGATGTTTGTGGTTTCTCTTCATCCATGTCTTTGTCATCTTATGAACAGGTTGGATGACAAATAAAAATTACTTTGGACCCTAGGAAGGTTTCAACGGTGGAAATCATTATTGCACACTGTTTCCTGTGTAATGGTCCACTTGAGCTTTGGATTTACATCAATTTTGGTATAAACCCCTAAAATTAGCAGTAAAAGTGGATGGATGGTGTGGATAAGCCACATACATTCACAGTGGGTCCAACTGAGTTTACTCGGTACAATAAAAGTGCAGAGTGACTCAGTACACAATCTGATTTCGTGGACGTTGGGCTTCGCATGAAGTTCATGCGCTGAAAACTTAGGCAGGGTCCACCGTGATGTTTGTGAGAAATCCACTTCGTCCATCCATTTTTTGAACACATTTTAAGAAATAGTGCCAAAAATGAGCCGGATCCAAGACTAAAGTAGGCCGAAAACATAAGGATTGAAGGTCCACAATTGAAATATTCGTGGGGCCACAGGTTTTGAATCAATCTAATATTTGGGTATTCAATTCATCCCAGTAGTGATGACGTAATGAACGGTATGGATGGAATGTAAACATCACTGTCGACCCAGGAAGGTTTCAACGGTAGGAATTTCCCTACCCACCTTTTTCTTTATTGCGGCCCACTTGAGTCTTGGATCCTACTCAATTTTTGCCTCAAGTCTTAAAATAATCTCACAAGACTAATGGATGGAGTAGATTTCTCACAAACATCACGGTGTGCCCCACTTCTGCGAAAGGATTTAGTAGGAAATCCGCATCCCATCTTGGCACGACACATGCCCATACTGTGTATGGTACACCAGCCAATCCACACCCTCTATCCATTTTCATAAGTAATTTTAAGGCATGAGCCCAAAAAGGAGATAGATGAAAGATCAAGTGTACCATACTACAAGAAAATGTGGTGGCAATGATGTCCACCATTGAAGCTTTTTAGGGCCCACCGTAATGTTTATTTGCCATCCAATCTATCCATGAGGTTTGACAAACCTGGATGGGAAAACATAAATATTAGCTTTATCCAAAAAAATTATAGGCCCAAAATAGTTCAATGGTAATCATTCAATGAACACTATTTTTTGTGTTGTGGTCCACCTCAGATTTAGATCTGCCTTATTTTTCGGCCCATGCCCTAAAATGACATGTTAAAATGAATTTCAATTGATGTTTAGATGTGACTCATTTTCATACAAATCTTTATACATTTATAAATGGTATGCATCATATTTAAATATATTTACCTTAGTTTAATCAGATAAAATATAACTTAGTACCTTATACAAAGGAAATTTATTATGTGCACTTCTTTTTTGATATTTTATGATTTAAAAGTGTGCATTAAGGTCTTTTTAAATAATCCCCAAAGTTTCATAAAAAAATTCAACCATTTTGCTAATGTTTCCCCATGTTTCCCAAAAAAGTGCGATAAACTATGCGATACAAACGATATATCCCGTGCGATAACCGATACGTATCTGTATCCCAAGGGTGCGATACATTGTGCGATACCGATATTTCGAACACTGCTTGCGGGTAGTGTTCGAAGTATCGATATCGCGAATTTCGCTGGCCGGGGATACGAAAACAATATCGATATCGCCGATAACCAAAAATGCGGGGAAACATGGGGAAAACGGTGGAATTTTCAGCCAAACTTCAGAAGATGTTAAAATGGACATATTTGCATATTACAAATAAAAAATTGCAAAAAGAATGCATATATAACAAGTTTGCATTCAATGGGGCCTTAAAAGCATGTGTTGTTGTTGTAAGAAATCATTCCAACCATCCCATCCGGCCTATTTAACCATCCAAACATCCATCGATATTGCAAAATATCAACAACACATGATATTTCACCAAGAAATCATCAACAATTGGAAAGGAAATGAAAGATTGTTGTCTCAATATCGCGCATGTTGCGATATCGATAATATTGAGATATTATCAATGACAAATTGAATACTACATACAACCATGTGCCCATGAAAAAAAATTTGAAAAAAAAAATTTACTACTGAAATATCATCAATACACTTATGATACAAGCGTTACCTAGAATTTTCATAGTCGAAAATATGGGCGATACATTGGCGATATTGATACATTAGCAATGCTAGCAACACCAAGAATTTCCATAGTTGAAAATATTGGCGATTACATTAGCAATACATTGCTAATACCTGGAATTTCTGATACTACCACCATTATCAGTATTGCTACCAGCGTTATCGGTATCGCTGAGCTGGAGATAAAGATAATTTCAGAGATATTTCGATAATATCAGAGATAATTTGAACACTGTTGCATGTAGGAACTCTGAGATTTCGTAGCATAACAACCAAGTTTGAAAAAATCATATGGATCATGAGTTGAATCGCATCGTACACATATATGATGGAAATCATAGACCAAAATTGCAATCCACATAAATCCTGCTATTATTGTATTCCCATGGTGTATTTTGTTTGCAAATGACACCGTCCTAATTGACAGGATGAGGGAGGGTAGTTTTGATTGACAAGATGGAGGGTATAAACACAAGGCTAGATTTATGGAAGGATGCTTCAGAATCTAAAGGATTTAAAATTAGTTGAACTAAAATAGAGTATATGAAGTGCACTTTTGGTAACAACGGGAGGGGAAACAAGGAAGTAGTTAAGATTGCTGACCAAAAAGTTTCCCAAAATGACTGCTCTCGATATCTTGGGTCAATAATTCATGAGAGTGGAGAGATTAAGAAGGATATTGCCCATAGGATTCAAGCGGGGTGGAAGAAATGGAGATGCGCCTATGGAGTTTTATGTAATTGTTGTGCACAACTAAAAGTGAAATTTTATAGGATGGCTATAAGACCAGCCATGCTCAGTTAAGGAACAACATGTTCATAGGATGATGGAACATAATGTTGCTCAGTTAAGGAACAACATGTTCATAGGATGATGGAACATAATGTTGCTCAGTTAAGGAACAACATGTTCATAGGATGAGTATAGCTAAAATGAGGATGTTGAGATGGCTGAGTGGCAAGACAAGGAGGGATAGAATTAGAAATGAATGCCGATAGGTACTAAGATGAGGGAAAATAGGCTTAGATGGTTTGGTCATGTGCAATGGAGACTGAGAATTGCGCTGGTTAGGTGTGAGTTGGTATGAGTTCAAGGCTCTAAAAGGGCAAGGGGAAGGTCTAAAAGGATGTGAGTGGAGGTAAGACTTAATGACCTAAGGTCTAACTAAAGTTATGGCCCATGATAGAGAGGAAAGGCAAAAAAGGATTCATGTAGCCAACCCCAATTAATTCGTATAAGGCTTAGATGATGATGAGGTGGATTTTATTTTTTTCAAAGACGACGATTAATTTATTAAAACTGAGCATAAAAGCTCCATGCACAAAATATTTATAACCCTGCTAAGAACCATCCATCATTTGGATCAAAGTCATTTGAATAGGAAATCCACCCTATTACATCCATTTTAGCCCTTTTATGTACATTCGCCTCAAACTCGCACTTGTTTTGGAAGCACTGATGATTCCTCTCCCTCCAAGTAGCCCATTCGATTGCCTTCATCACTAGCCTTCGCCATTTGGCCTCCTTTCTCCCTTAACCACCACCAAGCCATCCAAGTAAGAGGTCGACAACAGATCTCAACATCACCCTTAGTGAACGGAAAAAAAATAAAATAAAATTCCCACACCTTCAAAATGAAAGAATAGTGAATGCCCTTAAAAGAAATTTTATTTTAAAAAAAAAAAAAAAAGTAGTGAATAAATAAATGATCCACAGTTTCCGCCCTCCTTGGGCACATCATGCAACAGTTAGGAATAATTACCGACCTCTTCCAAAGATTGTCTATGGTAAGAGGCCTTTTTCCTACTAACCATATAAAGGCTGACACTTTCGAGGAGGGCACCGTGGTGGCACCACAAGACCAAACAAACGATAAACCTTTACCGACTGCACTTGGATCTGATTCAGTTAGCATCTCCTAGAAGGAACAGACTGTAAACCTCCCCTAATTTCTCTTGCAGCCATACCATGAAATCCTTTTCACCTGAACGCCATCTGAGACCTTGGAGCCATTCCAATAACTAAGCATACTCTACTTCCGCAACCATTAAGTTTCTTCTAGATGGTGGAGCCCATACCACTGAATCACCTAGTAAGGAAATGCATCTGTCAATGGTAAGCTTCAAGTCATCATCTACTATCCTAGCTGGTGACGGAAAAACTATTACAAGTAGGTGCTCCCTTAACCACATATCCTTACTCCTTATGAGAATTAGACTCCAAGCTTGAACTTGTTCATCATATGTGTGACTCCCTTCCAAATCTCTAATGCCCGATAAAGTGATGATGATTTCACCCACCATCCGCCATCATGTAATCCATATTTGCTTGCTACTACTTTTGATGCAGAACGGTCTAAACTAGAATGCATATGTGAGCATAGAAATTATCCAGCGAAATAAACTAAGCAAATCAATTGAAATATTCAACATTCCCACATCATAGTAAAGATAATAACAAAGGAAACATGCAATGGTTGCAGACCATCATCAAAATCCTACGGTACCATATTCAAATCATGCGTGGATTGGATCCGGCGAGGGATGGGACCTCCCGATCTTGCATGGTTTCAATCCAACAATCAATGCAGCTTCTCTAGTCCAGGAAATCAAATGATTTCTGAAATAGGAACGGCTGGAAAATCTGAGAGAGGGTTGGGATCAATTCTTAGATTTTCAAGGTCAATAGCAATAAAAGAATACTAGGCATAGAAAGAGAAAAAGAAGATTGGAGGGCTAGAAATAGAATTTAGAAGAAGAGGAGATTAGGGGAAGAGAAGAACTTGAACCTGTTCTCATTTTTCAGTAAAATAATCACCTCATCACTCGAACCAAAAATAAAAATGACTACAACTTCCAGAATATTTACTTGAAAAAAAAAATTAAAAAAAATACTTACCCATCTGTTGGAAGATTCGAAGCAGTCATCTTCACAGGAAGTAATAGATCCGTCACTGTCACCGAAAAACTGAAAATTGTAGAAGTAATTATCATTATCAATGAAACTTTCACACTCCCACTAGAATTTTTTTTCTCTCTTTTTTGGTGATCCCACTAAAACATTTTGCCAAAATGATCTAAGATATGGCTGGCGATGTGAATGAATGTATCAAGTTTGAGCACACATATAGGAGAGATTGAAGAGAACTGCATGCATGGGAACCTTCGCAGTATTCGGCATAATCATTACATTTTCCTTTCATCCTTTTGCTAAGAAAATATATTGCACAAAATAATTTGATAGAGAAGTATAGTTGCATAAGGTAAATAGTTTTGAGAGTGAATAGTAAATAAATTAAATTCCAATTTTCAGCAACAATTCTGTTTTACCAACACCTACAGAACCCCTAAAACCATGTATACATAAGGATCCATTTGTTACCATGCAAGTCCCATGTGACTCATCCAAGTTGACTCGGACTCAGTCGGACCTAATCCAGTTCAATACCATGAGTCACCTAGACGATTCACCCTTGACTCAAGACTAGTAGGGCCAATTCACCCCTGACTTGGGCAAGTCCTAACTCGGCGCAAAACTTAACGAGTCGGTCTGAGTCGCAAAGTCTTTTAACCATGTTTGTTACCCCTATCTGTAAAAGTAATAGTCAAACTGTGACAAGAAAATGGAAGAATATGACAACTTCCTCAACCATGGTATGGACTTTAAGGACCAAAAACTCCTCCAAACAAATAAAAAAGAACTTCAAGGGCAAAAGGAAATAGTAAGGGAAAAAAAAAAAAAAAAAAAACTTTATAGAATAGAAAATGTTTACAAGAAGAAAAATATATATAGCACAAAAGGTAGGAAGGCAAAAAATTCATTAGTGAAAAGAAAATAACTGGAGAGAGAAAAAGAATCTTAGCTTATATGCCAAAAAAAAAAAAAAAAGAAAGAAAGAAGGAAACAGACGAGGACAAAACAGACCACTCCCACTAGGCATCATGAACATGTGCTTTAATATGGACATACTCTTTATAATATAGGACATGATCATGGCAAAAGTGCAAGCGTGTTACATATGATAGGAACTAGATAATGTACTTTTTGTTTGCATACAATCAAATAAACAAAGGTAGACTAAGAAAAGATCATCAATGCCTTGGATAATTTTAGGAGTTGACAGTGACATTGATCCAGATATGGATATCATAACCAACATGTTGATACCAATAGAAAATCATAAGGAGCTCATCCAACCTGTCCAGAAGTATGCCTCACCATGATAACGAAATAACCCAAAAATTTGGCCAATTCAATCATCATGTGGCTTGAATTTGAAGGTTTTTTGTTTCATTGTTTCCTATGGTGTGCCCACCCAATGATCGGCCAGAATTTCAAAGCATCTAGCCACCATGGCAGGGTGCACCTTTTGTATGGATTGGATGTGAAACAAAGATCATATGAGCCCAACAATAGCCTGGTACCACAAGAGTGTTCCCTTATACATATAATCTACAAGAGTGTTCCCTTATACACATAATCTGTGCATGTGAGACATGCCAAAGTGGTCATGAAGGTGCAAAAACGTTTCCAGCTCATTTGTACACTGAAAAGCAAAGGTTAAAATACCATATGGAAGGGGAAGGAACATACGGATCTGCCCGTTTCAGTCGACAGATTTCACAATAGAACTGAATTGGAAGTTCTGGTGGAACACCTTCTGTAGGTTTCTCGGGAATAATAACGCAATCTATGTGTTGCCAAACTTGGCATCGCGGATCTTCACACTACGAACAGCAAATTCCACCAATGATGAGCAGGTAAATAGTTATTAGTTAAGTGTCAATAGTAACAGAAACAAGAAAATAAAGCTCTTTACAAACAAAATTTAAAGATAGTATCAGTCTCTAATACCACTAAAACTTCACAGAAGAAAAAATAATTAAATAAATAAAATAACCACGTTAAGCTACTAAAGCGAAAAAAATATGGCAGAATGTTCATAAATCCCTGTAAAACCCATGTTTCTGAAAAGAGGAAGCATGAAAATGTCCAGAGAAGGGAGAAGTTAGCTTGAGAGAGAGAGAGAGAGAGAGAGAGAGAGAGAGAGAGAGAGAGAGAGAAGTAAAAATAACAATATCATGCAGATCTCAAAAAGATTAGAAACATTTGAAGCCTAATACAACCATATTCTAGGTAATCTAGCATAGAAATCAACTTTATAATTGTGACAAAATAAACCAATGATGTAACTATTTATTTTATTTTAAGATGCTATGAGGTGAGTTTAGGTAATACTGTAATGTGAACCTTGTTACGAGTTGACTTGTACAGACAAAGTAGAAGACGACTATTACAGTATATGATTAGAAGGCATGTTGTAAACAGGAGCATTTTCTATCCCTTGATCTTCCGGTTTCAACTGTGAGCCCAAGGAAACACTATGGGTTTGATGGCACAAAGGTAAGAGTTAAGAAAGAAAGCAATGGAGATTTTAAACAGCAAGTGTATCTTCATGGGTGATATTACAGTTATAAACTGGCAATCCACCTACCAAATATCTTTATTACAAGAACCAAAACCAAATGCAGAGAAGTTGGAACATGTTAAGAGCTACCTTCTTAGAAACGGAGGTGAGGACCACAAAATTATGCTTGGTGAGGTGGGAAGTAGTGTGCAGGCCACAGGTGGGTAGAGATTCCAGGGTTTAAACCCTAGAGCAGTGCATCGACCTTGATAGTTAGGTGGACTAGAGATTTTGAAAGAAGCCATAGGAGGAGATTTGGACGAAGGTGATTGGATGGCAAGCATGGACGTCATAAAAATGGTTGGGAAGCTGGAAATACTAGAAAACAAAAACAAAGTAGTGTTTATCTGCACAAATTTGGAAATGATGTTAGGTGGGGAGCTAGAAATGGACAATTAAAAACAATTCAAGGAGCCCAAGAAGCATCTCTAATAAGAGGAATGTGAAGCCAGACACATGCTTAGATTGTGTTGGTTGCTCTAGCTAAGCATGCAAACCACCTACGAAAGATATTTGAGGATAGTTTGGTCAATAAGGGATGTGCGCTTGCTTAAGTGGAAAGGTCACATTTGCCGAAGTGCATGACTAAGCTTGGATCCTTGGTTGTACTAGTGTTTTAAGCATCGACAATATCAGCCAATATATCCCACGAAATATCTTGTATCCCAAATGTGCAATAAGAAACGCCCAAGTGGGATATTTCCCACATGTTCGATTTGGTGAGCATTTTCAATTTCGATCCATTTTTTCTGTAAATCATGTTAAATCAGTATCAAATTGTTACAAATCCATGATTTTTCATGTTTCGCATGAAAAATCATAGATTGGGAGATTTGATTTCGAGATTTGGAGGAGATGGGCCAATTTGTAGAAAATTGAAAAGAAAAAATCTAAATTTCCCAATTTCTCGCAAATTGGTTGCAATCTTTGTGTCCAAAGATAAAATCAAGCATAAATGTAACCTGATCTAGTGATTCTTCCTTTGATTTTGAATCAATTTCTTGTCTTTCCACAGGTCTTCTTACATTTATAAATTATATGAACTAGACTTTGAATATACTTCCATCAATTCAGTTACATAGTGCATAGATTAGGACCCCATACAAAGAAAACTTATTATGTGCACTTGTTTTTTGTAATGCTTTGATTTATAAGTGTGTATTGATGTCTTTTTTAACAAGCACTGAAGTTTCATAGAAAAATTTGACCAATTTCTCAACGTTTCCAACAATAGCAATACATTACGCAATACAACCGTTATCATTCCATGCGATAACCGATACATATCCGTATCCCAAGGATGCGATATGTAACACGATACCGATATTTCGAACACTAGTCTATAGCAATGTCTTAAATATCGACGATATAGGCCGATATATCCTACGATATATCTTGTATCCCAACTGTGTGATACGAAACACATAGGTAGTGCCGATATATCCCACATGTTCGATTCAGTGAGCATTTTCAATTTCCAATTTCTTTTTTTCTTTTTTTTTTTTGAAATTATGTCAAATCAGTGTTAATTGGTTATAAATCCATTGGTTCTTCATGTTTTGCATGAAAAATCACGGAGCCGAAGCTTTGATCTCGATATCCATTGGTTCTTCATGTTTTCCATGTTTTTTTTTTTCGAAATTTTCCTTTAACCAGCTATCAATTGAGACTAATTTCGAGGTATGTAAGAGTATTTGATGAAATGATCATCACATACACTCTAATTTCGAAATTTGAGTGTAGGTGGTCCAATTTAGGGAAATTTGGGGAAATTCAAAATTTCCCAAATTTCTCCCAAATTGCTTGCAATGTGTACTCCAAAAATGAAATCAAGCATATATGAGGGCTGATCTACTGATTTGTTAAGTCCTTGTCAATTTTTGGAAAATAAAAATCATTTTTAAATTAAAAATTATTAAAATATTATTTTTTCTCGAAATTTTCCTTCAACCAGCTCTCAATTGAGAATAATTTTGAAGTATTTAGGAGTGTTTGATGAAACAATCATCATAAACACTCTAAATGTTATGCATTCAATTTCAATTTCGTTACATTAGTTCAGTCAAACAGTACATAGCTTAAGACCCTATACAAAGGAAACCTATTATGTGCACTTTTTTTTCGAAAGGTTATAATTTAAAAATGTGTATTAAGGTCTTTTTTAACAATACCTGAAGTTTCATTGAAAAGTTTAACCATTTTCCCAAAGCTTCGCCATGTTTCCCAAAAAGTGCAACAAATTACCCGACACAAACGATATATCCTATGTGATAACCGATATGTATCTGTATCTCAAGGATGTGATGCGTAAAACGATACCGATATTTTGAACACTGGTATAGGGTCCTGAGCCACGAAATGTCTCACTAAACTGATGCAACTATATTCAAAGTAAATATATAACAATTACAAACATAAGAAGACATTTATGGAAACACAACCAATACATTCAAAACCAAAAGAAGAGGTAGAAATTTAGAAATATACTTGAGACAAAAGAAAATACAATCAATTAACCACTGATACAAAAGAAATTTTGACAAAAAAGTTATTTTTTAATCAAAAATAACTTTTCTTTCTAAAAAATCAATAATAAAAAATACATGAATCAGTAAATCAAGCATCATATATGTTTGATTTCATGTTTGGAGTGTACGATTGCAAACTAATCTGGGAGAATTTAGGGAAATTTTGAATGTTCCCCAATTTCCCCTAAATCAGACACCTACCCTCAAATTTCAAACTTAGAGTATAAGTGATGGTGATTTCATCAAACACTCCTAAATACTGTGAAATTGGATTCAATGAACCACTACTAGAAGTGAAATTTTGGAAAAAAAAAAAATTTATATTTTATTATTTTTAATTAAAAAAATTATGAAAAATCATAAAAACTTCATGAATCAGTAGATTAGGCCTCATGTTTGATTTCATGTTTGGAGTGTAAGATTGCAACCATTTTGGGAGATTTTGGAGAAATTTTGAATTTTCCCCAATATTTCAAAATCAAATGTTCCAATCGTTGATTTTTCATGCAAAACATGAAGAATGAAGAATTTCCAACCTTTTCAAATTGATTTTGTATAATTTACAAAAAAAAAAAAAAAAAAAAAAAAAAAAGGACCGAAATGCAAAAACACTCACCGATTGAGAATCGGCCCCATATCTAGAAAAATCTGGATCCCGCTTTGAAATCTAGTTTTTCCTACCAAAGGATTGTAGAGGATGGACCAAAAACAACCTACAATCTGTTTAGAAGAGAGAAGATTGGAGGAAAAAGTGGGGGGGGGGGGGGGGGGGGGGGGGCGGAAAGAGTTAGAAAGGGTTTTTGGAGGAAGTCCATGCGATCCCTGTTTGGTGTCGACGATATCTATCTATATCGGCAGATATCGTCGATACAAAGGATTTTTCAAAGGAAAGATTGTCGATATCTCACAATACATTGCGATACCTACGATTCATTGCGATACTTTGACGATACATTGCGATACAATGACTGATGTCAGGGAATTAATACATTCCAGGCAGGTTTCATATCGCCCATGTGCAATACCGATAATATCGGACAATATTATCGATACAGTAAACATTGCTCTTAAAATTGAAAAAAGGAAAAAAAAAAAAAGTCTCTACTTATGAGGTTTGGATGACCACTCCCTACCATCCTCATGATTCCAATTATGTCACTCCTAACAACCACTATCTTACTAATTTTAACTTTTATTTCTTCATGTCATTGCCTTTGGCCAAAACCAATATGGCCCTTGTTTGGCAAAACCTATGTCCAACTTAGCATCCAATCTGTGTAGACCATCCAAGGTGTCCAAATATGAACCAACAAAGACCAGTCCACTAAAGGAAGAAACTATGTGGCGTATAAGATCATCAAGCACCAATAAAATAACCCCTAAATAGTTCTGATGATTAGTTGCAAAAAGCATGAAACAAATTGGGAGTTTATTCGACCATTAGGGTAACAACGCACCTGCTAAAATGTTAGAAACACTATCAATTAAAATGTTTTTGCGATATGGTGGTCGGTTTAGGAAGAGAGAAACGATAGATGTTTCAGGGATATTTCAAACTCGGAGGCGGTTGTAGCCAGTAAGGCTAAGCGGTTAATGATTGAATGGGCCGTCTTTATCGGGGGTCTAAAGGACTGTGATTTTCTATTTCTAGGAGTCTAGTTGAGGTTGCGCTCGTGGCGATCTCTCTATTCTTCTTTGCTTTGTATTTCCTTCCCTTTTATCAATATATTTCGTGACTTCTTAAAGAAAAATTAAAATGTTCTTTGCCATTGGATACCATCAAACAAAACCAAGGAATTAATTGTGGTGTCTCTAATGTTATATTTATTCAATGATACATCCTCGTCATCCAACTAATTGGGGTCAGGTAGACGAGTCCTGTTTTGCCATTAAACTCTATCACGAGGACCACATCCTCTGGTAAACCATAGGTCCCTAGGTCTTCCCATACCCACTCACATCCTTTTGGGTGATGAGGACATCCGAGCATCATACCAGACGAGAAGGGATGAGCCAATCTCCTTATGGTTAGACGACCATTACATGGGGCCCACTTGGCCCAATTCACATTTCTAACCACGTTGAAGACCTCACATGCATGTTTGTGCATCTTTGAGGACCACACACAGACAAGATGCACGTGGGTTGCATATAGGATCTTAATGGACACAACGGACCAACCGTTGAATCAAGTAGACATGGTGATCGGACCGTTGGATTTCGACCGTGCACCATTCTAACGGTTGGATCATCATCATCAGACATCTTGATTGTGGACCCCCATGGGCTACGAAATAGTTTAGTTGTTTAGTTTGTTTACATGTTTCGTTATTTTTTGCATGGCTCATATTTGTGTTGAGATTAGGGAGTTAGGAACAACTTCTAATTCTTTAAGCGTCTTTATGTTGAGAATCTTATCTGAGAGTGTCATTTTGTAAATGGTCTTTTCTGAGACTATAAAGGGTTAGATGGCCCCACCCTAGGCATTAAGCATATTATGAATGAAAGAGATTTTCCTTTTTCTTTGAGATTGAGCCAAAAAAAAAAAAAAAATCATCCTGTGATTGGATTGATGGTGCGAAACCACGGGGAGTGATTCACTAGTTATCTATTCTACTTTTCTCTCTTCTCAACAAGGTATCTTCTCTCATTTACTTCTTTTCTTCCTTCATCTCTTCTTTTTTTTTTCTTCTCCGTCTTCTTCTTTTAAACCTTCATTCTTCTTCTTTCTATAACCCATAATCCATCCGAACCTAGTTCTCAAAACCCTAAATCCCTAAAACCCTAATCATAATTTCCCCAAAATCCCCATATTTCACAAAACCCTAATTTTTCCAAAATCCCCAAATCCCTAGTTCTTAAGCCCTTTAACAAACCAAGATATTCCCTTTAGAATTAGATCATTTCCTATGCTAGGATGGGAGTTCTATCTCCCATAGGTCCCGGTTAATCAGTAATTTATGAGATTCGCATTGCGGAACTGTCATGGACTTGAATTTGGACATGTCATGAATCTGAAATTTCTCAATTTATGGTAAATTAGCTTTATTTTGTCATTCTATTGCTCTAGTTAATTTGTCTTTTAATTCCATGGCATCATATTAGGTTAGATCATTCCATCTTGCATCAAATTTTAGTATCATAGCAAGGTCTACCATAGGACTGTCATGTTGCATTTAGAGTGGTTTTCATATTGTCGTGTCTAGGATTAACAATTTTCTCATTCTCATAACATCGCATCTAGAGTCATTAGTTTTTAGGTTCCTGATTTATGCCCACTCATTTTAAGCGTGGTCTTGGTTTGCATCCCACAATGAATTCGAAACAGCTTGCTAAAGCTATCAATGCCATCAATAACCGTCTCGCGACCATTGAGGCCCACAATAGAACTACTAGTAACCAACTGGCAAAGCTCAGAAATGAGACCCATACTCGCATGACCCAGTTGGAAACTTCCCTCCAAGCAAAGCCCGACAATGGAGAAAATGGCCAGTCTCAAGCGCGAAGTCAAAGTTGGAGGAGGCCAAGTTGGAGAATGTGAGAGAAATCATGGCCGAGGTATTGGCCATGGTGAAGTGCGCACCCAACCACCTTGTGGGGAGTATCAAGACCACCATGATCCCGATGAGCGTGTGAAGGTTGAGGCCCTGAGCTCTGATGGTCGCTTTGACCCCAAAGCCCTTCTCGATTGGTCAGCGGACATGGATCACTATTTTGAGTGGTATGACATGTCTGATAGATGTTGAGTGAGAATTGCTAAGATAAAGTTGGTGGGCCAAGCCAAATTAGTCTGGAGAAATGTTGAGCGGAAGATGGAGAGGTCTGTAGATGGCCTGCTAACATTATGGGCTAAGATGAAAGAGATTTTGAGAGAAAAGTATCTCCCCCTCTCATACCGCTAGAGGTTCCTAGATCAATGGTAATCCCTTCGCTTGGGATCAATGCACATGACAAATTACATCGTTAAGTTCAATGAATACATGAAGCGATGTAACGTCGAGGACCCGCTAATGACACTTTCTTGTTTCAGGAGGGGCTTCCGATCCGAGCTTCAGCGTGAGCTCATCTGATGTCAGCACCCTATAGCATGCCTGTCAAGTGGGGCAAGACCTTGAGCAGTATCTGAAACCGTAGTTCACCATGGGATTCGACCTTCGTGACTCCAATGTCAAGACCACTTCCCAAGGAGCCAATCCTAGTATTAGGGGTCAATACAAAGCCCTTGTTGGCACTCAATCCAAAATTAGGAATGTCAAGGATAAAGGTCTAGCTAGTACCAATTCAAAGGGAGGTGAGGAAGCATGGTGTTACAATTGTCGAGGATACGAGCATTTCGCACATCAATGCCCTACAAAAGAGGGAAATAAGGCCATCGTCATTGGCAAGTTGGATAAAGATATGGCTAATCAAGGTGATTGCGAAGAAGAAGAATATCAGCCCGAAATTGGTGTTAATAATAAAGAAGACGAAAAAGTTGAGACCGTGCCACTTGCAGTCTTTAGGAGCGCCTTAGGCCAGACTATAAAAGGTGATGATTGGTGCAGTAATTCAATTTTCCACACTTATGCCAAGTGTGGTGACCAAAACTACAAAGTGATCATTGATAGTGGCAGTTGCACCAATGTGGCCTCTGCTAGCACTATAGATCGCTAGGTTTGATAGTTGTTCCTCACCCTCAACGCTATCGAGTCTCAAAGGTTGATGCATCTTCGATTCTAGTTTCTCAACATTATCCCATTCACATCCAGTTTAGTTCCTATACGAACACGTTGTGGTGTGGTGTTTTGCTTATGGATGTAGGCCACATTATTTTGGGCAAACCTTAGTTGTATGATCATGATATGACACTATTCGATCACCTGAATACGTGTTAATTTGTGCATGAGGGTAAGAAGATAAGTTAAATCATCTCCCGCCCAAAAGCACCCCGAAAAAGAAGGACATCAAGAAATGTGATCCTGAAAATGTGAGGAAATTTCAGCTCAAGTCTCTCCCTATAATAAATGCCAAACAGTCTGAAAGGGAGACCAAAGAAGATTTGACGGTGTATGTCCACGTGGCAAGTGAGGACACACCCAAGGTTAGTAGATATACCGGATGAGCTTACAGCCATGCAGAACATTCAACATGCCCTAGATCTTATCCCTGGGTTGACTCTACCAAACCTTCCTCACGATTCAATGAGTCCTGCAGAGGAAGCGAATCTAGAAAGGCAAGTAGATGAGCCTAGGAAGCCCATAGATCTTATTCCCGTGGTCTCACATATGTCGTCAGAGTCTGCAGACGCATTTACACATCATATCCATGATTCGCATGTTGAAATTAGAAAACGGATTAGCATGAGCAATGAAACATACAAGATATTTGCCGACTCTCATCACATGTTCAAAAAGTTTCAATTAAAATAACTATATGACGGTTCATATAAGGCCTGAACAGTTTCCACAAGGGACCGTTAAGAAACTACAAGCCCGTAGTGTAGAACCTTATAACATAATGAATAATTTGGGACACGATGCGTATGTTGTAGATCTTTCACCTAACATGGGTATTAAATCTACATTTAATGTGAAAGATCTTGTCTCTTTTAAGGGTCCAACATCTGCACCTACTGGCCTTTATTCAGACAATCACCTTGATCCTGATGATATCCCTCCCGACCTATCATACGACCCTTGGCCTATACCCGACTATTCTTCCCAACATCTATCTCTTTTGCCATGCACACCTACCAAGAGAGAAAAGATAAAGGATATCTAGGATGAGTGAGTGGTTTTCACATGACATGGAGGTTAGTAGGAGTACCTTGTTAAGTGGAAGGGCAAGCCAAAATCAGACAGTACATGGATTATAGAGGCAGAGCTTTAACGACGTGACCCAGATCTCCCCAAGTGTCACGCAGCTTTATTTCGCCAGAGGTGAAATCTCCTCAGCCAAGGGGAATTGATGAGGACATCTGAGCACCATACCAGAAGAGGGTTGAGCTAATCTCCCTGTGGCTAGACGAACATTACAGGAGGCCCACTTGGCCCAATTCACATTCCTAGCCACGTTGAAGACCCCACGTGCATGTTCGTGCGTCTTTAACAACCCCGCTAGGAAGATGCACGTTGGCTGCATATAGGAGCTTGATAGACACATCAAACCATTGGATCGAGTGGACATGGTGATCAGACCGTTGGATTTCGACTGTGGACCATTCCAACGGTTGGATCATCATCATCAGACATCTTGATCATGGACCCCATGGGCCACGAAATAGTTTAGTTATTTAGTTTATTTACATGTTTTGTTATTTTTGGTATGGCTCGTATTTGTGTTGAGATTAGGGAGTTAGGAACAACTTTTAATTCCTTAACCGTCTTTATGTTGAGAATCTGATGTGAGAGCGTCTTTCTATAAATGGTCTTTTCAGAAACTATAAAGGGTTGGACATCCCCGCCCTAGCCATTATGTATGTTATCAATGAAAGAGATTCCTCTCCTTTTGCTTGGAGAATGAGCAAAAAATATTTATCATGTGATTGAATTGATGGTGCGAAACCACAAGTGATTACTTGGTTATCTTTTCTACTTTTCTCTCTTCTCAACGAGGTATCTTCTCTCATCTTCTTCTTTACTTCCTCTTCATCTTTCTTTTTTTCTTTTAAACCTTCATTCTTCTTCTTTCTACAACCCATAATCCATCCAAACCTAGTTCTCAAAACCCTAAATCCCTAAAACCATCTAGCCCCTCCTAGTGGTAGATCCACCAGTGGGTGTCTGTTAACCCAATCAGAAAAGGTAGTTATACTTTTGATCACATCCAGTGTTTTAAATATCGATGATATCAGCCGATATATCCCACAATATATCGTGTATCCGACCTGTGTGATACGAAAGGCACAAGTAAGTGCCGATATATCCCACCTATTTGATCCGATGAGCATTTTCAATTTTCGATCCATGTTTTTGTTGTAAATCACGTTAAACCAGTGTCAAATGGTTACAAATCTATGATTCTTCATGTTTTCATGAAAAATCATGGATTTGGAACTTCGATTTCGAGATTTGGGGGAGATGGGTCAAGTTTTGAAAAATTAACAAAAACAGAATTTCTCAATTTCTCGTAAATCAGTTGCTATCTTTGTATCCAAACACAAAATTAAACATATATGTAACCTGATCTAGTGATTCTTCTTTTGCTTTTGAATGTACTGCTTCTGTTTCCATACATGTCTTCTTACGTTTATAAATTATATGAATAGACTTTAAATATACTTGAATCAGTTCAGTTGGAAGGCGCATTATATATTAGGACCCCATACAAAGGAAACCCCTATTATGTGCACTTTTTTTGTCATGTTTTGATTTCTAAGTGTGTATTGATGTCTTCTTCAACAATCCTTGAAGTTTCATTGAAAAATTCGACCAATTTCTCAATGTTCCCATGTTTCCCAACAACAATGATACATTACGCAATACAACTGATATATCACATACGATAACCGATATGTATCCGTATCCCAAGGGTGCGATCAGTGTTTGAGTTATCGGCGAGAAATTGATAATATCGTCGATATTATCGGTGTCGCCAGACCTGCGATACCGAAAACCCAATATTTCCTTTCTCTTCTGGTTGTCGCCGATATTTTCGATATTATCGGCGAGATTTTCGAATCACTAGCCAAATCAGCCAACTAACCTGTAGATTTCGATAAAATAGGCAAAACAAACGCCGTGTTTTCGGCGACATTAGGCGACGACCCTCTTATTCAGAAAAAAAAAATATAGAAAAAAGACGAAAAAGAAGAAGAAGAAGAAGCTCTCTTACCTTTTTACTCAAGATCTACCTCAAGGAGTGGCCTTTGGCTGGATTTGGTTGGCCAATCGCGATCAACAGCGCCGGATCTTTCACAAGAACGAAAAACCCAAAACCCCCTTTTTCCTTCTAATAGAATAACTTTGAAAGGAAACTAGATTTCTACCTAGGCTCACGGGGATTTGATTTGGGATTTGAAAAAAATCCGAATTTGGGAAGAGATTTTTGAGAGTTTAACAGAAAAATCATCGAAATCACCATTGTTGTTGCAGGTTTACCAGAAAAGGGAAGTGGATTGGCTGGTGTACCACACAGTAGCGATATAGCTGTTGTAGGTACGTGTCGTGCGTAGACGAGCATTGAAAGTCCTCGAGCTCCGAGTAGTACGAACGGTTCAAAGGAGATTAAAGTTACATGGGCCCCACAGTGATGTATTTATTATATCTACACCGTTCATCTATTTTTTGAGATTATTGTAGAGCATTATCCAGAAAATGAATCATATCCAAAGATCATCTGGACCACACCACAAATAGCGGCGGAGATAATGATTTTCACCGTTAAACAATTCGTTGGGCCCACCATAACGTTCCGTAGGCCCCCCCATGATGTATGTGTTTGTGTTGTATCCTCACCATCCATCTATTTTTCGAGACCATTTTAGAGTATTAGAACAAAAATGAGGTATATCCCAATCTCAAGTGGACCACATTACAAGAAACAGTGTTGAACGAACGTAGACCATTAAAAACTTTTTGAGGCCTATAGAAGTATTGGATCAAGCTAATATTTGATTTTTCCCCTCATCGAGGTCTGTATGACCTAATCATACAGATTGGATATCAAATAAATAGTACAGTGGGCTAGGAGGATTTTAACGGTTGTTATCCAATCATTATTGTTTTCACATGGTGTGGTTAATTAGAGATTTGGATCTGACTCATTCTTTGTCTCATACACTAAAATGATATCTTCAAATGGTTGGACGGTGTGGATACAAAACATAAACCATGGTGGGGCCACATAACCGCTCAACGTCACTTCAGTGGCAAGTCTCGCTGCTACTCAACCCGTCGTAGCTAATCCGCGTCCCTACGGACTCGGGTGGATACATATGTGTCGCGTATTGAGTAAATTATGTGGGGTCCACCGTGATTTACATATTTTATCCACTCCGTCCATCCATTTTAACAAATAATTTGACGGCTTTAGCCCAAAAACTAAGTATATCCAAATCCCAAGTGGACCTCACCACGGGAAACAATGTGAATTGAAATTATACCGTCTAAAATTTCATGAGACCAAAGAAATTTTGGATCAATCTGTTATTTGTGTTTTTCCTTCATCCATGTCTTTGTGATCTTATGAACGGGTTGGATGACAAATAAACATCACTGTAGGCCCTACCAAGGTTTCAACTGTGGAAATCATTATTACCATTATTTCATGTGGTGTGGTCCACTTGAGCTTTGGACCTGCTTCAAATTTCGTAACAACCATTAAAATGAGCTAAAAAAACGGATGTAAGGCGTGGATAACCCACGCACATTCATGGTGAGCCCAACATGTTGGGCAACAGTACTACTCTCAACTGCCACGAGATCCGAACGATGATTACAAGCCACCTCGTCATTCTATGTGGGGATGAAATGTGGCCAGAAATGTGTTTTTTTTTAAATTCATTTACTTTTGCATGTCTTAATTGTTATAAGCTTGCATTTGTATTATATAAACTCATTTTGGTTACTATTTGAGTGATTTCTTACGACAACGCATGCCTTTTGGCCCCCATTAAATGGAAACTTCTTATTTAATGCATTTTTTTGCATTTTTCTCATTCCTAAATATGTAAATATGTGTATTTAGGCATGTCATGAAGTTTCATTGAAAAATTCCACCATTTTCTCCATGTTTACCCCTTTTTCCCTGCATTTCAGGTTATCGACGATAACGATATTATATCTTTATCTCCGGCCAGCGAAACTTGTAGCGATACCGAAAACTCGAACACTGGGTGCGATACATTATGCGATAACGATATTCAAAACATAGGTCATACCCCTCGCAGAACCCACAACATTAACGGAGACACTCTTTATTTTTAATGCCCCGGATGGAATCCACCGGACCTAAGGAAAGGGACTGAAGCTTGGATTCTTGCAATGCAATGAATTTGGCTTTAGCTTTCTTGCACACTTTCCTAATCTGTGCCCTCTTTTAATGCAGGACCGATGCATGAATTAAGTAACATGTGAGATCAGATAACCGAATCAAGATATTTAACAAAAAATAAAAAACACAAACGTCACAAATATCATGAAAATCAAAAGAAAATCATGCGTAATCCTGGCCTACGCTAGGAACATCGTAACATAAGATCATTAAATAAAACGAAACTAGGATCTAATAGATGTACGGACATCCAATTAGTATAGGATATAGTTTATTTCAAAATAGGAAACCTAATATAACCTAGGGTAAAAATTACGGTTTGGGTAATTTGGGGAAAGTTAGGGATTTTAGGTTTAGGGTTAGGGTTTCGGGGATGGAAGAGTGGGGTTTGATATAATGACAGTGGGAAGCCAAAAGGAGCAGATGGGATTCACACGTGTGGCGTGGGAGGATGGGTTTAGGGCGGTTAGGGTTTGGTTTATGGATAAGTATGGGAAAGTTGGGTTTTGGAGAAAACGAAGATTTGGGATGGGAGAATTAAGAACCTGAAGAGAATACTTGGATGGGGAAGAAAAAGGAAGACGATGTAGGGATAGAGGGAGACCTCACACCTCCGTTGATGAAGGTTAGCCTCGCACCAATCTTCCTTCCAAATCGCATGGAAGTATCTTCAAATCGCATGAAGATGGGAGAAGAAAGCAACAGTTTTTCTCTTTTTTTTTCACGAAATTCAATGAGGGAGAGGTCACACACCCTCCTCTTTTTATAAATCCAAGAAGTTTCAAAAATTACAAAAATCCCCGTCGTGTGAGCTTTAACGAAAATAGCCCTAGTCTAAATAAAATCAACTAAAACACTCATAATGTGTCCAAATATAAAATAATCAAAAACTAAATCCTAAAATATGATAAAGTCTAAAACTGATGTGGACAATCAACAATCAAGGGCCCGATCATGTCATCCATGCAATCCAATGGCCCGATCGTCGTGTCCCTCTGATCCAACGGTCTGGATTGCTCCATAAAGCAGCCCATGCGCATCTTCCCAGTGTGGGGTCTTTCAGATGCTTGCACATGTACATGGGGTCTTCAACACGATCACAGGTACTCACCTAGCCACAAGGAAAGTGGTGCGGCCCGCCTCCTCTGATACATACATAAGGGTGTACGTGACGTGATGTCCGCGTCATCTTTACCATGCACCCCAAGCCCCTCACGTTTCATGAAAACACTATCATTGGTCACCACCTTTGCCCGACCTCGCCCGTTTTCTGCTACTCGCCTTGGGCGTAGTATCATAGTTTATAGAACATTCTTAACTTAGCAACTCTCTCATGCCTTCTTCATGTTGTGACACCTAAACTAAAGTTATACCTCAAAATTATTTCCTCATAGGAGTCAACGATGGTTTAAACAAATGGAGCGCTTCCCACATCATAAAGCATCCACATCACGAGCAGCGCGTAGCTACGCTACATAGCGTGTTGCTTAGCCTTAACGCTATGTAGTGTGTGTCTTACGCTACGTAGCATAGCTTAGCCTTAACGCTATGTAGCTCATGAAAATAGCTCAAGTCACGAGTAGCCTAGGCTACATGATAATTTCCATTCGCTACGCACTACATGGACTACGCTACATGCTACGTAGCTTACAATGCAAGTTATTTTCACTACAACATTAAAATCAATTAATGTTTTCAATGATTGTTACATTTTTTTCAACCAGAATTAGTCAATCTTTTCAATGCTTTCAGTAAAAATGACATTAGTAATAGTATAAATCAGTTTTGTTACTCTTTCTTTACCCCTATACTTAATGATTACTCTTTCCTATTACTTTAGGTTGTGTTTGGTTGCATCATATATCATGAAATTTTGTTAAACTTATTATTAATCAGTCTAATTTGGTGAATATCATGAGCTTGGTTAAAAATCTAGAAGTAGCGTGTAGCTTATGCTACACGCTATGTAGCTTATGCCTCACACTTCAGAGGGGTGAACACTATGCTACGCGCTTTTCGCTATTTAAAACATTGGGGAGAAGTAATCATTGTTATTCAGAAAAGGCTAGCTTTGGTTCATAGTTTCTCCTATTCCTAACACCTTTATTCATCTTCCACTTTTCCCAGATAATTCTCACTTGTTAATATGAACATGATCCAGCTTAAACAGCTCCATTGGAATCTTGAGTCTAGAGCTCTCCTACTCATGATAGTTGTGAGATAGGAGAGGATACTGACTTAGGATTTGTTTAGAGATAAGATCTATCATGATCAGGGAGACTAACTGAAGAAAGAATGTTAAAACTCAATAGATCCAATAGCTCAACAGAATAGACATTCTAGTGGTACATCACGATTCAATGAATAAGCTTGATAAATGGAGCTATAGATGGAAAAGTACAAGTAGAGAGAATCCATATATAAACCCACCTATAAAGTATAGTTTTTTTCTTTCAGAGATATACATGCATGAAACATGAAAGGAAAAGGCAACAGCCTAATGTGCGGAGCAATTTTAAGTGTCAGTCACAAATCCTTAGCAAGTGAAAAATGGCTAGAAAGCAGGAGCAGGAAACGTGACCTGAAGTGAGAGCAGCACTTGGTTAGAAGGTTACCAGTGTCTACCACTAAGCTCCAAACAATGCATTTTTTATTTTTATTTTTTGTGTTTCATCTGTTTTAATGCAGAGTGCAAGAAAAGTGTAATTCTACCTAAAGTATTCTACCTAAAGTTAATGGTGTAAACAATTCAGAATAAAAGAAATTCACTGGCAATGTCTTGCAAATGCTTATAGAATGCCTTTTTATTTTTTACATCTAAAGATGGAAAAAAATAATAATAATAATAAAATAAATTAAGATGAAAGACCTTCAATACACCTAAAGACTCCCGCTCAACCACTTCTTTCCTATTTTCTTTTTCCCAAAAGTAATCATTATCATCATCTGAGCTTTGTCCCAACTAATTGGGCTAGGCTACATGAATCATGTTCTGCCATTCGATTGTATCAAGGGCCATAACCGAGTTAGACCATAGTTCATCAATCTCTTCTTATTCCCTCCCCCTTTTAGAGCCTTCAACATGTACCAACTCACTCCTAACTGAGCTCAATTCTTGGTCTCCGTTGCACATGACCAAACTATCTAAGTCTACTTTCCCTCATCTTAGTACCTATTGGTGCTATTCCCAGTTTCCCTCGAATGCATTCAGTTACAATTCGATCTTTCCTCATCTTGCCGCTCATCCATATCAACAGCCTAATTTCAGCTACACTCATCCTATGAACATGTTGTTCCTTAACTGCCCAACATTTTGTCCCATAAAGCACGGCAGGTCTTCTAGCTATCCTATAAAATTTCTTTCAGTTGGAGTGAAAGATCACATAAAACTCCAAAAGAATGCTTAATAGATAATCAAGAAACATTCTAATTTAGAAACCCATATTTGAAAGACTACCATTAACTTGAACTTATATAGAACTTCCCAAATTTTTCTGAAGTCCTGTTCATAGCCTATTATGCACTAGACATCGCTAAGCCTATTATGGGATTCAGTCTATCACACAAAACCTGTAGAACCCACATAAGCTGCCTACTCCAACCAACCCAAAATTCATGTGATAAAAGTTGCATAGAAGCCTAAAACCTCCTCTTCAACTACTATTTTGCTATTAGTATTTCCAAAACTAATTATGTTCTCCTAACACACCAGTTTCCTAATACTATTCAACAACTAAATCAAGTGGGAGTTTTGCGCTCTCCATGCCAGTCCCAAGCCCAGATAAAGGAAGGCTGCACGGGTTGGCAGACGATGTTAAATTTTGGCTGCAACCTTTTTTGTTTAAGATTGCAAATATTAATATAAGCCAAAAGGGGAAAAAAAAAAAAAACAAAAAAAAAACAAAAAAAAAACAAAAACAAAACAAAGAAAACAAAAGAAAGAAAGCAAGGAAAACAGAAAACCCTAAGGGACTATACAACTCGAGATAGGGGCCAAGCCCCAACAAAAGCACCAAGGACTAAGAACATGCAGATCTAAGGGCGAGATGCTAGAAGCCCACTCATTGACGTCTTGCAACATCTGAGATAAGACTCGATTCAGAGAAGAATGAGTCCTAAAACGTGCACAAGTTACACTCCCTCTAGATGGCGTTATCCTGTATCGGTATTGGTTGGCATAATGGTGCTCTCTGATACCGATACGAATACGGGGGTGTAACGGTGAAACGGGGGTATAACAGCCCGTAATGGTGCAATTTTATTTTTTTGCCAAAAAAATATGAAAAAATATGAATTAAATCCAGAATATTCTAAGCATTCCAAATATGCATTCATTTATAAATTGGAACATGTTTATGGTGGTGTAACGGTCCACTCTTTGGTGAGAAGTTGTATCGGATTGTCTGATGAATTTATGAACCAGACAACCTGGATTTGATTGCAAAACTCATATATTTAATTTTCTAACTATCTACTATCAATGATAGATATATTAAAATGAATGTAATATGAAAATATCTTACATGTGTAATATATTTGAATTTAAAAAAAAAAAGCCGAAAATAGTGCGTAAATAGAAAAAAATTATAAAAAAATATAAAATGACAACAACAATCTGTAAAATGGATATTAACATGTTCCACTATGATTAACACATCATATTCTACCATTAAAACAGCAAAACATTCAATAAAAAATGATTTTTCGAATTTTAAAAAAAAAAAAGGCCAAAAATAGTGCGTAAATAAAAAAAATTTATAAAAAAATATAAAATGACAACAACAATCTGTATAATGGACATTAATATCTTCTATTATGATTAACAGATCATATTCTACAATTCAAACGACAAAACATTGAATAAAAAATATAAATACCTATTTTTGAAAATTTTCTGGAAAATGGCCCACGGAGCTTCGAATCAAGAAAATCCTTAATATAAGTTGTTTTTATCTGTAATATCAAGCTAAGAGTGGTTGAAAATAGCAATAAAATAATTTAAGAAGAGTTTGGAAGAAAGAAGTTTTTAAAAAAGTGAAAAAACAGACCTTAAAAAGCTTTTTTTTTTTTTTAAATGGCCGTTTTTTTACCGTTCCGCCCTGACCGTTACGGGCCAATAACAGCCGTTACGGCTACAGAATCGGGGGGAGACCCGTTACAGCCCCGTATCGCGTAACGGCCACTGCCGTTACCGATACGTATCGGCCAATACGGCTATATTGTAACGGATACAGGACACCCTGCCCAAAAGATTGCAAGGATGAAAAGGCGCCAGCAAGATCTCGCGGCAGCACCTCCCCTACCACCATGCCAAGTGAAGAGGAGGCTAATGACTGAAGAAGGCATAACCCAAGAAGTATTCAAACCAGTCAAAAGTGGCCAACCAAATATTAGAAGCGAATGGGCAGTGAATAAATACATGATCGATAGATTTTGCATTCTTCATACAAAGCAGGCAGGCAGAAGCATGCCTCGTCTTTGCAAGTTGTCAATAGTAAGAGTATGAACTCTGGCCAGGATCCAAGCAAAAGCCACAATTTTTTTTTTCCGGGTTCCAAACAATGGAATCCACAGCTTTAGGAGGACGGATGTGATTCAACAACTGACCAAAGAATAACCTCTAACTCATTATTTTTAAATGCATAGTCTATCATATAATTGAATCACCCTTTGTGGACATAAAACCATATCATGATACTTGTAAGACCAGCTTATACTGTTGACTTGTTAAAACCAACCCACAATTCATGTACGAAACTCTTTACGCTCCTTATACTTCTTTTTTGGTAAAATGGTTCTTTCTCTACCTGATACACATAATGATCAGGAAGGTTCGTTCCACATAATGGCATCATCCTCAAAATCCATCTCACATATTGCTTGAAGACTCTTTTAAACTAAAGCCTGCTAACACGTTTATAACCCTTTCAGTCTTAATTGCATAAGTGGGTCCATAATAACCTATGCATGGAACCACGGTTTCTTAAGCACCATACTACATCCTAGTTTCAGGCTTGACAAAGATGGGCTGGCTCAAGTTTCTTTATGCATGGCTATAACCTTGCTGAGACAGCCCTGAAAGTAAACCATGCAAGATGCATGGGTTGGGTCATCAATCCACAGTAAAGTAATTTACCTGTTAGAGTGCAACAATAGATAAGTTTGCAAGCCAGGTTAAGAGAAACTAAAACATTCATAAGGTAAAAACCGTTCTTTTATGAATGAAAAATAAAATAAAATCTTCCAACGTGATTTATAGGGGAAAACATCGTGTTTATAAGTTCTTTCATGATACATCAAGCTCTTGATGGTTAGTGAATCAATAAGCATATGATGAAACATTAAACTAAGTACCCATGAAAAACCCAGAGAAGATTCATGTCATTACCTTAATCATTGTATCGGTATGCAAAGAACTTCCACATGGGCAGCAAATCTTCATATCCAATTCAAAAGAATCATCAACTTCTTCTTTGGGCTTGGCACCACTCAAACCTGAGCCATTCTGACCCGTCGATGCTAAATCAGTAGCTCCTTGAGCCTGCAATTTTCTGCTAGGAACATTGAGAAGTAGCAGTTCACTAAAGGCAAAGGATAATAAATGTCGCACGCACTTGAAGATGAAAACTGCAAAATTAAACTTTGAGAAAAGAATAAAAAACGAGGAACGATTGTTGAAAGGAAGAGTAAAAAAATCATCAATATTCATATAATTTGATATAAATGGTGATGAAAGTCAGGTTTCCTGAGGGCTTGTTTGAGAGCTTGGAAAATATTTGGAAGGAATTTTTTTCCAAGAAAATTACACTTTTCCCGTTTGTCAGTTCATTTTGGGGTGGAAAGTAAAATCAAAGAAAATTATTATGGATTTGAGGAAAGCATGGGAAAGGAAATAGCGTTTCTCAGGAAACCCTATTTCTAGGAAACTATGGGAAGGAACCATTGTTTCCCTGCTTGTTTTTCAACAAGATTTTCCTGAAATTTTGCGGGCTGTTTTCAAATTTGTTGTTTGGCAAAACAAATTTTCTTCGGAAATTTTTCCTTGTAGTTACTGCCTTACTAATGAGCTAGATTGACACATAGCACATGTAGGACGCTTGAAGATGAACAATGGCATATGTGGCAAATGTGGGGCACTTGAAGCCGGATGGTCGCACATGCAGCACACATGGGGAACATAAGGCTAACAATGACACTTGCCACATGGAGAGATTGAAAGATGGAAGATGGCACATTGTCACATGTGAGATGCTTTGCACATGTGGAGCATAGGCAAAGATGGTGGTGGGGCAAGTGGCACTAACGTTTTTAGTTTCGGTATTCGATGGATGTATCGCACCCGTGGGATACAAAAACATATCAAGTATCACATGGGAATATGTATTTCTGTTTTTTGGAAACACAGGGAAATTGCTCAAATTTTTTAATGAAACTTCAAGGGATGTTAAAAAAAGACATCATTACACACTTAGAAATCAAAAGATCACAAAAAATAAATGCACATAATAAGTTTCCTTCATATAGGATCCTAAACTATGCGTTGTCTGCAGAAGTGATGCAACTATATTCAAATCAATTCATATCACTTACGAATCTAAGGAGAAATGTATGAAAACACAAGAAAATTCTTGAATATTAAGGCTAAATAACTGATGATCAATCTGGAATTTAAAAAATAATAATAACATTTTTTTATTTTTTAATATCTTTAATTAAAAATCTTTCTTTATCAAAATTCCAAAAACTTCCGTCAATCGTAGATCAGCCTCCAACCACTCTAATATAATTTTTCCACACTAATTGCAAGTTAAATGGGTAAAATTGAGGAAATTTTGGATTTTCTCCAATTTTCCCCAAACTTGCAAATCAAAAGTTGAAATCCATAACTGAGCATGCAAAACATGCAAAATCATGGATTTCATCTTTATTGTACTAATTCCAACAGATTTACAAAAAAAAAAAAAAAAAATTTGACTACAATCGAAAATGCTCACTGTTGCAATTCCAGCCCAAACACCTCTGTTCTCGATTTCCACACCCATACCCACTTGTTTATCAAACAAATTGAAGAGCATTGGTAGAAATAGCATCTGAATGGATTAGAAGCAAATGATTTGAGAGAAAATGCTATTTTAAAGGGTTTTCTAGGATTTCTTTTCCAAAAGTACATAAGGGGGTGTCGGTTAGAATGTACAAACAATACTATCAACTGTTATTGTCGAGACAAGGAAAAATGTAATGGCAATATTTTCAATATATCGCATTGTATCGATATTTCACAAATACGATGAATATAATGTGAAACATCATGCATTGCCAGGGAATCTTGTGATTTCTGGGCTGTTTTGTGTCAATCCACCTCGATATTGTTGGTTGATACTATTGATATTGCAAAAAAAAAAAAAAAAATGTAAGACGTGGCTGGCAAACATGGGTTGCAAGCAAAGATAGTGGCTCGTGTGGCAAATGTGAGGGGATTGAAGATAGAGGGTGGCACCTGTGAGGGGATTGAAGATAGAGGGCGGCAACTGTGGTTTTGACTAATGAGAAACCCATTTTCATTCTATCATGGGAAAATGTTTCCTTCCTTCCCATAAATCAAACAGGTTCATTGATAATCCCCTCCAAAATTTTCTCACCTCCCCCCTCTCTCGCTGATTTTTTACTTTCTAAGAAAACTTTCATCTACATCTTTTTCCTCTCCCCCTCTAATGCAATTAATATGGACCATCCGTTCACCTAGGCATTGATCAAATGGTAAGGATCAATCCATCAAAGTGATTTCTGAAAGGGATGGGCCATCAAAGGTGTGTTGCACATGATGGGCGATCTAGAACAATGATGGTACTCTTTATATTAATCAATATGAACCATCTATTCTCTAAGCCATTGATCGTATAGTCATGATCATCCAATCAAAATGATTTTTGAGAGGGATGGGCCATCAAAGGTGACCACATCGAATAGATGGTCCAAATCGAGGGTCAGACCTTTTCTAGCATAATCAATATGAATTGTCCATTCTCCAAGCCATTGATCGTATGGTTAAGATAATCTGGTCAACGTGATTTTTGAGAGGATTGGACCATCGAAGGTGGATCCTCGTTATGGATGGGCCACATCAATGATTAAACCTTATCTAGTATAATCAATATGGACCATCCGTTCTCCAAATAATCAGATGTTAGGATCATTCAATCAAAGTGATTTTATAAAGGGCCATCAAATGTAGACTGCACATGATTAACAATCTAGATCAATGCTCTAGACCTTTCTGGTATGATAAATATGAATCATCGATTCTCTAAACCTTTGAATAACTGGTTAGGAAAATCTGATCGAAGTGGTTTCTTAAAGGGACAGACCATTAAAGATAAGCTGCATATGATGCATGATCCAGACCAATAATCAAACCTTTTCTAGTATAATCAATATGAGTTGTCAATTCTCCAATGAATTTGATCATATGGCTAGCCTCATTCAATCAAAGTGATTTTTGAAGTGATGTGCTGTCACAGATGGGCGTCACAAGATGGACAGTCCTGATTAATGACTGCACATTTAGCATAAGCAAGATGGATTGTCAATTCTCCAAGCCATTGATCAAATGATTAGGATCATCGGATCAAAGTAACTTTTGAGAGAGATGGCCATCAAAAGTGAACAACAAGTGATGGATGGTCCAGATCAATTGTTTGTGCTTTTATAGTATAATCAATATGCCTATTCTTCAGGCCATTAGTCAAATGGTTAGGACCATTCCATTTAAGTAATTTTTTTATAAGGATGGGCCATCAAAGGCTAGTCTCACTTTCGGACAGTCCAGATCAATGATCAAACCTTTTCTAATATAACAAATATAAACCATCCCTTCCTAAAGCTTACATGGCGGGGCCCACTTGGCAAGGGGAATGGTGGATTAGTACCATCCTGGCCATCCGATACAAATGGTCATTTACGAACAGTTTGCATGGTTCATCATTCATTGGTAAACGTAGATTCCAAGAAAATAACTCCCAAACATTTAAAAGGGGAAAGAGGGGAAAAAAGTTTCCAAGAAAAAAGTAACTTTCTTTACTTCTATTTTTCTAGATCCCAAATAGTCCCTTACAAGTAAAGCGGGAGGAAATTTGGAAAGTTAATGAGAGGAAAGAAGCATGATAAAGGATTTCAGAAATGTAGAAGAGATTGAAATATGTTTTCCAAATCATCAATGAAAAAAGACGACAATATAAATGCTTGATTCTGCAAAGAAGATTGATGGTGATAAAGAAGAAGGACATTAATTAAAGATAGAGAAATCTAGAAAGGCTTCTAGAATGCAAGTATAATCTGCCAAAAAAAAATTCCCTGTAAGCGATGAACCTTAACAGTGGGTTGGATCCCAACTGGTTATTGATGATGTTTGGGAAAGATGTGAAGGTGACAGATGTTGATATACCAAATGGCATATTGGGAGATCGCAAAATTTTGCCTTCATGAAGCTTTATTAAAAAGATGAAGTTGATAAGATGGTGAAACGGTTCCACCAGAAAAGGGATGGAGGAAGAATCCTATTGGTTTCCATGGAAAGGTAGGAGAAGAACAAACAATTGTTTCCAAAGAGGTGAATGATCAGCAGAGAAAGGAATGATTGACTCAAGTGTCTAGTGAAAAAGTACTACAAAATCAACCCAGGACAAGGGAATACCATCCTACATAGAAGCAAAACTTAAAACCAATAGATCTAAGGTTCTTGGTCTCTAGCGAGTGAAGTTAAAAACAGCAGTCGAGATTGTTAGGAGTTCCAGTTCCATGCATCCGTCAAGGCCGAGAAGAGCCCGGCAGCTAGAGGTTGATGAGCAGGGATGGGTGCATTTGTTCTGGTTCGCCAAGTGACCATCCCCTAACTTCCCTAGCCATGTCTCTGTCATTCAAGGATCAATTGATGCATCAATAGGAAGTTCTTCGTTGACGCTCTAGGATGAACAATAGAGGCACGTGGAGGTATTGGCTCTCACTATTGATCAAATGGAGGGAACCATTACAAAGGACTTGAGGAATTTGTTATTAGTTTCAGTTTTGTATCCAATAATTTGGAATCTTCAAGAGGGATTGATGAAGACGAATTGAAATAGACTATACTGGTTGTATTTCATAAACCCCTTTTACAAGAGTCATATCGATGAAACTATTCATTGAACCGTAGAAGTCTCTTAAGTTCAGTTGCTGAATAGTATAGTTAAGTTTATTCAAAAGCTTTTAGTATAATTCTAACTTCCAAGGGGACATTCAATATAGATTGAATTAAATAGTAGTATCAACCAATGTTGTCATTATCACACGATTTGCGATATGATTCGTATTGTATAGTCGTACAATATGAATCATACATACGAATTGCAATTCCAGATGAATCGTACGATTCCTATCTGAATCGTACGATTACGATTCATATCGAATCGTACAATTCGAAACCAGTAGTGCCCGGTCAAAAAAATCTGTGTAGGTCCCTTAGTTAACCTTATATATATATATATATATATATATATATATATATATATATATATATATATATATATATATATATAAAATAAATTTTTTTAAAATTAAAAAAAAACATATATTTTGCAACTTTAGAGAGATTTTGGGGACTTTTGGAGCCTGCAGGCCATAGGAAACCTAGAGAAAGAAATCAAGATATCTCTTTCGTCGCTCAACGGAATTGAACGCCGCTTATTGCATTCAATTTCTACGTTGAAATAGGTAAGAATACATGTAAAATATTCAGTTATTACCTTCTATTTTATTTCTTTCATATATTGGTAAAAATATGGGTTTTTCAAAAAATAAAATATTTCGATTTTTTCTTTTTTCACGGTTTTTCGTAATTCTTTTTTAGGGCTTTTTTTGTTTAAAAGCAATTTATGCCCCCACATACATTATAATATCACTTCTTTTCTTTCTTTGGAGAGAGAGTGAGATTTTGAGTTTATGTGGGCCTAAATAGTTTTTTATTTTCAAGAGTTTTCTTATTTATTTTAAATGTAAACTAGTTTTCTCACATTTTTAATCAATTTGTAATCTTAATGTTTGTGTAGGGCTGCCTAAATAGTTTTTTTTTCTTAATATGTATATAGGCTTGACTTCTCACTTGTGTGTTGCCAACTTGCCATGTTGGTTCGTTTTGAGCATTGAAGATGGGAAAGACATCGAAGACGAAGGACAATGATCTTATGTGGAAGTATTGTTCAAAGATGGATGAGAACAATAATCTCCACCTAAGATGCAATTTTTTTGGGAAGGCATATTGGAGAGGTGTGTTTCGAATGAAACATCACCTAGCCCGAACAAAGAAAAATGTTGCGGCATGTCCTCAAGTAGGTGATGAGGTAGCAAAAAAATTCAAGAAGTTATTAGATGATAATGTTAGCGAGAAGAAGCAATAAGAAAAGATGGCATATGATGTTGGAAAGGTTCTTACAATTGATGATGTCGATGAAATGAGTGGTGGAAACAGAAAGAGAACAATGGATGATTTTATGGGAAAGAGTTGACAAAAAAAAAAAAAAAAAACAACGATGGAAGTGGTTACTGCATTAAGAGCCCGTTCTTCACACCAATGATGGAAGCGATTCCTGCATTTGGGCCAAGATTGAAGCTTTCGTCGTATCGTGAAGTGAGGAATGAATTATTGAAGAAGGAGGTTGAGTCAATAGAGAAATCTATTGATGCGTATAAGAAGGAATAAGGGAAGACCGGATGCACAATGATGTCGGATGGGTGGACCAATGGAGTGAATCGTCGATTACAAATTTTTTGGTTAATAGTCCAAGTGGTACGGTATTTTTAAGATCTGTTGATACGTCTGATATTTCAAAAAATGCGGACAATTTGTTAGGGTTACTTGAGTCGGTGATTGATGAAGTGGGTGAAGAGAATGTTGTGCAAGTATTTATAGATAGTGCATCCGCCTATGTGAAGGCGGGACAATTGTTAATGGAGAAGAGGAAGACATTGTTTTGGTCTCCATGTGTGACCCATTGCATAGACCTAATGCTTGCAAACATTGGAAAGCTGCAAGTTCATTCAGAGACCGTGGCAAAAGCAAGTGCCATAACGGTCTATATTTACAAACATTGTTGGGTATTGAATTTGATGAGGAAGCACGCAAAAGGGGAGTTGACTCAACCGGTCGTAACACAGTTTACTACGTGTTACCTTTAAAAAGCATTCATGAGAATAGAATTGGCCTGAGGTCGATGTTTACCTCCAAAGAATGGGAAGGTATCAGCTTCTCCAAGACCACAAAGGGAAAGCATGTTCAAGACATAGTTTTGGCCGATGTAGATTTGTTGTCATCTATTAAGTTTTGCCTAAAGACCACTCTCCCATTTGTCAAGGTGCTACAGCTAGTTGATTCAGATGAAAGGCCGGCCATGCGATATATTTATGAAGCGATGGATCGGGCGAAAGAGGCCATAGCAAAAAACATGGGAGATGCGAAGAAATGATATTCGGCTATATGGGAAATAATATACCAACAGTGGAATCTTCAATTGGATAGGCCCTTGCATGCGGCAGCTTATTTCTTAAATCCAAGATTTCAATATGATAACAATTTTCAGCTGGATTTAAAAATTAAAACCGGCCTATATGACTGTGTTGAAAGAATGGTCCCTGATTCAAGGCAAAGGGTCATCATTGATGAGCAAATTGACAAGATCAAAAAGAACTATGGTTTATTTGGAAGAGAGGCAGAAAATTTAACCTGAACAATAAAGCAACCAGGTAATTTTACTGACAATAATTTTGCTTCTTTGAGTTTGTTTGTGTGGCTATTACTTATATAAATTATATATGGTTGTGTTTTAGGTCTATGGTGGGAGAGTTATGGAGACAAGTGTCCAAAATTGCAAAAGCTTGGCTATTCGTATGTTGACTTTGACATGTAGTGCAACTAGTTGTGAGGGCAATTGGGGCACTTTTGAGTAGATGAGACATTATTGAATTAATTAATCAACTTATGAATTCACTAGTGACCACTAGCCTTATACTGTTACATTCATGGACTTGCGAATACATTCAAAGAAGAGGAATAGAGTTGAGCAACAAAGATTGAATGCGCTCATCTTTGTAAAATATAATCTCCAACTCGAAGTCTATCATGCAAAGAGAGAGGACCAAGGGCTTAATCCTATATGTTTATCAGATATGGAATCTGATGATGAATAGATCACGTAGAAAGAGGATCTCGCACTTCCTATAGATAACACCTGGATGGACAAACATGAATGCTTTGATGAAGGCTTGGAGGATGTGCAAGGTGTAGGCAAATCCACATCAAAACCGGATGGGCGGCGTGGTATGACTCGTATTCTTATTGTTTAATCCTGTAGTGTAGTCTTATAATTATTAATTAATAATTTAATAGCTTCTATTATAATGAATTTTACAACCACTATTTTGTAAGTCTTAAAAAACTTGTTCTTCGAAGCAAGGCAATGGGAAAAGCAGAAGTGAAAGTGGTAGAAGTAGAGGAGGAAGATGAGTTTATTTTGATATCAAATTTTGAAGGTGAAGCTGATGTTGATAATATTGACCTCATTGGTAATGAGGATGATGATGAGGGCGCAGCCGAGGAAGAATAGATTTTGTTTGGACTTTTTATTTGCTTTTTGAATTATAGAAACAAGTGAATGGTGCATTATACGAGTAAATGGAGATGGGGAAAATGTTATTTTTTTGAATTATATAGAAAACTTACATGTACATGGTATGAGAAAAGGGATTATTGTTTGAACTTGATTATGACATGATGATATATACATGATACATTTTTTTGTTTTTTGCATATTCATGACAAAATGGATGATTGATGTGGTTTTTTATTTTAATTTTATTTATAAACAATTTTTATATTTTGTTATGACATGTTTTATGAAAATATGAAGAAAAAAAAAACCTTACAATTTACGATACGATTCAGACCCTTGTATGATTTATGATACGATAACGATTATGACAACATTGGTATCAACCAGTGTTCGAAATATCGGTATCGTGTTACATATCGCACCCTTGAGATACAGATACGTATCGGTTAACGCATGGGATATATCAGTTGTATCGTATAATGTATCATTGTTGTTGGAAACAAGGGGAAACATTGGAAATTTTGGAATTTTTCAATGAAATTTCAGGGATTGTTAAAAAAGACATCAATACACCACACTTACAAATCAAAACATTACAAAAAAAAAAAAAACAAGTGCACGTAATAGGTTTTCTTTGTATGGGGTCCTAATCTATGCGTTGTCTAACTAAATTGATGCAAATATAATCAAAATTTACTCATATAATTCATAAATGTAAGTAGACATGTGGAAACACAAGCAATACATTAAAAAGCAAAAGAAGAATCACTAGATCAGGTTACGTACATGTTTGATTTTATGTTTGGACATACAGATTGCTACTGATTTGCGAGAAATTGGAAAATTTTTTATTTTTTTCAATTTTCCACAACTTGGTCATTTTCCTCCAAATCTCAAAATCGAAGCTCCCAATCCATGATTTTTCATGAAAAACATGATTTTCATGAAAAATCATTGATTTGTAACAATTTCACACTGATTTAACATAATTTACAGGGAAAAAAAAAAAAGAACGAAAATATGAAAAAAAAAAAAAAAAGCTCACCAGATCAAACATGTGGGATATGTCCCACTACTTCTGCGTTTTGTATCGCACAAGTGGGAGACAAGATATATCGTGGGATATATCGGCCAATATCGTCGATATTTAAAACACTGGTATCAACTACTACTACGTTATATCATTATCAAAGCACAGTCTCTCCAGGCCAATCATTCCATCAATTCGTCAATTTCAATCCACTTATCATCAAAGGTTACGATCAGTCAAGCTTTGTGTGATTGCTGAAGAGATATTCTAGAGTATGCTAGGTCAATGAATTGACAAGCAGAGGTGCATTAGCTAAGGTCATGGTTCACGGATCACAAAAGGTTGCTAAGTTGACTCCAATGCTGGTGATAGGGATGCTAGAACACAAACAAAACAAAAAACAAAAAAAAAACAAAAACAAAAAACTTCTACGATCTTCATTTTTCATCCCATGTGAACGGTGCAACCAAACCATGTTTCTTTCTAGACAGAGTTGCAGAGAGGCTCCAAAAACCAATGGCAATCATCTAATTGCGATGAAGAAACCTCGAGGCTAGATCCTAAGCACAATCGAAGAGGGTGGCAATTTGGAAGGAGGTGTTGACGTGAATATGTATTACCATAGTGGTAAAATGTGGCTTGGCAAGGTGGTCCTAGGGACCTAAGTTTGCAAGGACCAATCTTCATGACAAAGATGTGTCCAATACTGCAATGTATTATGGGGGTGGATGGGGTCACTGCCAGAGCAAGTGTTGATCAAAGGTCTTCTCTCTTCTTTTTTTAAGAAGATTATTATGTCATTAAACTCACCAAAAAAGATACATAACAACGAGTGAGGCAATAACAAAAGTTACGAAATGGAGGTTATCAAGACTACCTCGTCAAGAGGAAGGGCAGGCCTGGTTCAGACAGCATATGGATCACGGAGACAAAGCCTTAACAATGAGACCCAGATCTCCTCGACCATCACCATCGCTTTATTTTGCGACAGGCGATATCTCCTCAGCTAAGGGGAATCGATGAGGACATCTGAGTACTTATGGATAGACGATCATCACACGGGGGCCACGGGGTCCAAGTCGCATTCCTAGCAATCGTTGAAGACTTTACACTGGGTAGATGTGCGTGGGTTGCTTAATTGGAGCGTTTGGACCATTGGATTGCATGATCACATCGATCGGCATGTTGCATCGCGCACGATAGACCTTTGGACCATTCTTGATCATGATTTATTTGTTTGAGTAGTTTTTGCCATTTATTTTATTATTTTATTATTTTATGTTTTACTTGAGATAAGGGTTTTTTTTATACGAATTCTTTCCTAAGAGATGTTTTTTATAAAAGTCTCTTTCTAAGACTATAAAAGGTTTGCCCCCCTTTAGGGTTGGATTATTATGAATTGTTTGGAGTGTTTGAACTATTGGTTTGCATGGGCGCATCAATCGGCCCGTTGGATCACGCACGATGGACCTTTGGACCATTCTTGATTGTGACCCATCTTGATCGTGGACCATCCCATTGGCCACGAATAGTTTAGGATAGTTTAGATTTATTTGTTTTGAGTAGTTGTTGTCATTTATTTTATTATTTTTGGATTATTTTATGTTTTATTTGAGATAAGGGCTTTTTTATGAGAATTCTTCCCTGAGAGATGTTTTTTTGTAAAAGTCTCTTCTGATGCTATAAAAGGTTTGAACTAGTGTTCGAAATATCGATACTATCAGCCGATATTATCGTTATCGGCCCCCAACGAGACGATACCCGGGCGATAACGCCTGGAAGATACCAAAAATGCAAAAATTCAAATATCGCACGATATATCGTGCGATATCGCCATGCGCATAGGTGGAGAACAAAAAAATTTTGAATTAGATTTTAAAAAAAGAGAGAGAAATCGGAAAGTACCAGCGAAGATTGGTGATCGGAGGTGGTCCATTACAATATATCTGTGGAGATTTCTCAGAGATTTCGGCGAAAAATCGGGCCATATTGAGGAACCCCTTCCTCCGGAACGAGAATCGTCGCCACCGCGATCGTCGGAATCTCTGCGTGCGTGAAGGAGAGGGAAAACAAAGAAGAAGGGCGCGGCATGGGGTGAAAAGGGGTTTCGATCATGCAGTGGGTTACGGAGTGCGCTCTTATCGTACTCAGTAAACTCAGTTGGGCCAACCTTTAACGTATGTAGTCTATCCACGCCGTCCATCCGGTTTCCTTTCTAATTTAAGGGGTTGATATCTAAATTTAAGAATTTTAAGGGCCCACCTTAAAGGAGTCGGTCTTTCCACTGTTTTCTATGGTGGGGTCCACTCGAGCTCTGGATCTGACCCATTTTTTGGCTCATGCCATAAAATGATCTCTTCAAATGTATAGACGGTGTGGATACAAAAAATACGTCTTAGTGGGACCCACGTAAGTTGGTCACGTGGCATTGGGGCCGTCAATTATGGAAACAGATTGGATACTCCCCTGACACCAGCCCGCGGATGATGGTCGGTGCTCTGTGGGCCCCACAATAATGTATGTATTTCATCCATTCCGTTCATACATTTTTAAGGATTATTTTATGGCTTTATCCCAAAAACTAGAGAGATATAAATCTCAAGTGGACCACACCAAAGGAAAACAATAGTGATTGGATATCCATCATTTAAATGTTCCTAAGGCCCACTGTACTGTTTATTTGACATCAAATCTGTTGATTAGGTCATAAAGACCCAGATGAAGGGAAAAAACAAATATCAGCTAGATCCAATACTTTTATGGACCCCAAAAAGTTTTTAATGGTCAACGTTCATTCCACACTGTTAACTGTAATGTCGCCCAGTTGATATTGGAATATATCTAATTTTTTGTTTAATATCATAAAATGATATATAAAAATAGATGGACAGAATGGATGAAACACATACATCATGGTGGGCCCACAGAGCACTGACCATCAGCCATTGGCTGGTGGAGTAGCCAATCCGTTTCCGTAAATGACAGGCGACATGGTACGCTCGTCCCGAGAAACTCTATTGGGCCACCGTGATTGCATGTAGTTTATCCATGCCGTCCATCCATTTTTACTGATCATTTTAGGTGTTCAGTCCAAAATTGAACCATATCCACAACTCAAGTGGACCATACCACAGGAAATAGTGGAACTGTTAGTTTCTACCGTTGAAACCTTTTTAAGGCCCACAGTGATGTTTGTTTGTCATCCAACCAGATATTTATTTTTTCCCTTCATCTGGGTCTTTATGACCCAATCAACAGATTGGATGTCAAATAAACAGTACAGTGGGCCTTAGGAGGATTTTAATGGTGGATATCCAATCATTATTGTTTTCCTGTGGTGTGGTCCACATGAGATCATATCCCTATAATTTTTTGTATCAAGCACTAAAATGATCCGTAAAAATGGATGAACGGAATGGATGAAACAAATACATTACGGTGGGGCCCACGGAGCTGAGATGAACTGAAATCACAAATATTAACCTGATTCAAAACTTTTATGGGCACACGAATATTTCTACTGTGGATGTTCAATCCTTACGTTTTCAGCCCATTTGAAAATTGGATCCTGTTCATTTTTGGCTCTTTGTTCTAAAATGATCTCAAAAAATGGATGAACGGAGTGGATTACTCACAAACATCACGTTGGGCCCCACTTAAGTTTTCAGTGCCGGAACTTCCTGTAAATGGCTTGCGCAGGAAATCCGCGTCCTTGGATTCTCAGGACGCGTAGCCAGACCGGCTACTAAAGTAACGTCACCAAGTTCTGTGGGGCCCACCATGATGTATGTGTTGCATCTACACCGTCCATCCCTTTGGCCAAATCATTTTGCAGCATGAGATAAAGAATGGGTCAGATCCAAATTTGGAGTGGATCCCACCATAGAAAACAGTGGAGAGAGGGACGCCCACCGTTGAAACCCTGATCATGGGTCCACTGTGATGTTTATCTGAGATCCAACCTATTTATAAGTTAAGACAAACATGAAAAAAGGGAAAAAACAACTTTCAGCTTGATCAAAGACTTTTGTGGCCCCTAGAAATTTTTAATGGTGGGTGTCACTCTCTCTACTGTTTTCTGTGGTGGGGTCCACTCGAGCTTTGGATCTGACTCATTCTTTTTCTCATAGCCTAAAATGATATCTTCAAATGGATGGACGGTGTGGATACAACACATATACATCATGGTGGGCCCTTCAGAACTTAGTGATGTCACTTCATGTCCCCATTAATCATAAGTATATTTCTCAAAATTTACTTCTTCAGTTATTCTTTATCTTTTCAATAAATTGGTTGTGTTTTAATACATGACTACGATATATTTATAAATATCATGCATCCAATTTAAATATAGTTGCATTAGTTCAGTTAAACATTGCATAACTTAGGACCCTATACAAAGGAAACTTATTATGTGTATATTTTTTTTGAGATGTAATGATTTAAAAGTGTGTATTAAGGGGTTTTTTAACAATCCCCAAAGTTTCATTAAAAAATTCAACCATTTTCCCAATGTTTCCCCATGTTTCCCAAAAAGTGCGATAAACTATGCGATACAAACGATATATCCCATGCGATAACCGATACGTATCTGTATCTCAAGGGTGCGATACATTGTGCGATACCGATATTTCGAACACTGGTTTGGACCCCCTTTAGGGTTGGATTATTATGAACCATGAATGAAAAGAGTTTCCTCTCCTTTGCTATGTGATTTAGCATTTCATCATGCGATAGGATCGTTGGTGTGAAGCCATTTTGGGGAGCAATTCCCCTAATTATCCTCTCTCTCTCTCTCTCTCTCTCTCTCTCTCTCTCTCTCTCTCTCTCTCTCATCTCTGTTTATTTATCTTCTTCTTCTCTTTCTTCTTTTTTTCTTATGATTCTAAACCAACCTAGACCTAACCTACACCCTACTAAACCCAAGCTCTAGCCATGAACCGTACCACGGAAACAAGACCGCGTGAACAATGTCCGTACGGACAGCCCCAATCCGTGGCCCCCTTGCTTCAAATCTTTGACTTCCCTCTTCCCTTTGATCCCCTTTACAAAACCCCTAAACATAAACCCCAAACCTTAACCCTAAGATTCCCAAGTACCAAAATCCTCCATCTTTCCAAACCTTAATCCCCAAATCTGATGTTTGTATCGGAGCCCATAGGTTTAGCATAGGTTATCATATTCATTACATTTACGGTTGTTAGCGCATCCAGTGCATATAGAGTCATATAGAGTCATCTAGAGTTGTTTAGGCTCATCTAGGGTCTAGTCGAGTCTTCACCTTTGGTTTTCAAGGCATGCCTATGCGATCTGGGCGTGGTTTTGGTCTTCACCCTACTACCATGAACCTAGAACAGATGGATGAGACCCTTAACGCTATCAATAACCATCTAATGGCCATTGAGGCTCACAATAGAACCACCGCTACTCAATTGACCGCGACCAACGCGTGCGTCAATCAACTAGAAGCCTCCCTTCAAGTGAACCCCAATACTGGGGAAGATGTCCACTCTCAAGCCTGGGGTCAAGTTGAAGGTCGTGGACGTAGGCGTTGCCAAGGTGTTGGTCGTGGTGACATGCACGCGCAACCACATCATGAGCGTCATGACCACCATGACCCAGATGCGCATGTCATGAAGAGTGTTAAAGTTAAGGCCCTTAGTTTTGATGGTTGCTGGACCACAAGGCATTCTTCGACTGGATGGCAGACATGGACCACTACTTTGAGTGGTATGACATATCTGATGCTCGTCATGTGAGGTTTGCCAAGATGAAGCTGGTGGGCCAAGCTAAACTGTTTTAGATGAATGTGGAGAGAAAGGTGGAAAGATCCGGAGAGGATCCAGCCTCTCTTTGGGTTGAGATGAAAGAGATATTAAGAGAGAAATATCTTCCCCTTTCCTATCAACAGAGGCTCCTAGATCAATGACAATCCCTTAGGCAAGGATCCATGTCTGTAACTAATTACATCGCCCGCGTTGATGAATACATGATACGATGTAATGTTCAAGAGGACCCACTAGTCACACTGTCCCGTTTTTAGAATGCCGCCCAGAGATCCAACATTAGCTCATTCATCACGATGTAAGCACTCTAGAGCACGCCTATTAGGTGGTGCAAGAGTTGGAGCGGTATCTAAAACCGCCATTCGTGAGGCAGGTTGATCCAAGAGATTATAACATCGAGCCCACTCCGCAAGGAGCCAGACCCAAACGTTGGAACTCAACCCAAGGGTCCTACTAGTTCGAGACCCACCTACAAAGACAAAAAGGAAAAACAGTTGGTTGGTACTAGTGCGCGGGCCGATGAGTCCACGCAATGTTACAACTGCTGAGGATATGAGCATTTTGCACATCAATGTCCTACAAAAGAGCGAAATAAGGCCCTCGTCATTGGCGAGTTGGGTAAAGATGCGGCTAATTAGGGCGAGTACGAAGAAGAAGTTTATCCGCCCAATGTCACCGGTACTAGCGATGAAGAGGCTGAGCCTATTGAGACCGCACCCCCTGCATTTGTTAGGTGTGTCTTGGATCCCCCTCCCACAGTCACCATAGAAAATGAGAAAATCACGAAGAGGGGTGAGAGTAGCGAAGAGTCGAAACCTAAGTCTCTCATAAATATGAAAGAATTTGATAGAGAGGCTAAGGATGGTATAATAGAGTCAATTCTTATGTCAGTATCCCATAGGCCGTCAGAGTTCGCAAATCCATTTCATGTCATATCCATGATTCACAGGTTGAAATTAGAAAACGGATTAGCATGAACAATGTAACGCACAAGATATTTGTTGACTCTCATCATAGGTTCAAAGAGTTTCAGATATGTGACTATGTGATGATTCGTATGAGGCCCAAACGGTTTCCGCAAAGGGCCATCAAGAAAACTACAAGCCCATAGTGCATGACCTTATAAGATACTGAGTAAATTAGGACATAATGCATATGTTGTGTTATGGGGACATCAGAGGACCTACTTGAGTGTACCAGAGATGGAGGTGACCACCCACATCAGCGCAGCTCTCTGTGGATGGGAGACAAGTTCCAAATAGGGCCCGCCAGGCCATTTTGAACATATGAGCTACTTAGTAGACAGTTTTAGTCATGGAATTTTTATTTCGTGTCGATCCAACCGTTGGATCTTATCGATCAAGCCATCATGCCACCAGAACTATTAGATCTGGGCCCCTTAGACCCTAATCTTGTTTCATTTATGTTTTTTATTATTTTTAGGATTTATTTGCCTGTTAAGATTGATAGTAAGTGTTTTAGTTTGCTTTTTTTGGATGATGAGCCATGTCACTTAAGTGAGTGGCATTGTAATTTTTTTGGAGTTCTAATATAAAAGCAAAGGGGGGATGGAGGTCCAACCCTAATGGGAGCTTGAGAAAAGAAAAGGAAAAAAAAAAGGTCCTTGTGTTGAAAGGGTATTTTCCTCTTTATTTTTAGGTTTTGTGAGGAACCCTCCCTTCCAATTGAATTGTGAAAGGGTAGAGGCTTGCTTGGTGGTGGATTCCTCCAAGGTGCTTTCTTCCTCTTTCTCTTCTCCAACAAAGTACTCCCCTTCTCTTTTTTTCTTCTTTTCATTCCTTACAACTCTTCTAAACCCATCAAAATCCAACCCAATTCACCTCTCTTCTCTTTTCCCCTACCCATCCACGTGTGGACCCGCACGCATGCAAGTGCACCTGTACGGGCTGCCACGTGTGGTCCCCTTGTGGTACTTTTCCCTCCTTGATTCTCCTCCCAAACCCTATATAATCCCTAGATCCCTAATTCCCAAAAAAAAAAAACCCAAATCTCAATCCCTAAATCCCAAAACCCTAACGAAAATCTGATTTTTTCTATAAATCCCTTTCCCAAACCTGATTTTATTGGCGTCATTGTCTTTTCAAGTGATTGTTGCACTACCCATGCTAGATTGGAAGTCCCTACTTCCAAGTGGACCTCTCATAATATTTTATATTTTCATGCATCGCGTGTGTGATAGCCTAGTACCTTTGTGTTACAAATCTAAATTTTCTGAATCTATTATGTGGATATATCTGGTTCTAAATGTTGAATGCTGAAATTAATGCATAATTGATCTCACATCTTGCATCCTAGGTTAGCTTCAACCGTCCTACACCATTGTGAATATTCCACCCATCATGGGTTTTAGATATATATTCAAAGCGGAAGATCTTTTATCTTTTGAGGGTCCGGTACCTACACCTATTAGCCTTTATTCAGACCATCACCTTGATCCCGATGATAGCCCTCCCAACCTGTCCCATGACCCTTGGCCTATACCCGTCTATTCTTCACAGCATCTACCTCTTTTTTCATACACACCTACCAAGAGAGAAACGATAGAGGATATCTGAGATGAGCAAGTGGTTTCCACACGACATGGAGGTTATCAAGAATACCTCGTCAAGTGGAAGGGCAGGCCAGATTCAGACAGCATATGGATTACGAAGACAGCTTCAACGACAAGACCCAAATATCCTCAAGCATCACCGTCGCTTTATTTTGCCAAATGCGATATCTCCTCAGCCGAGGGGAATTGATGAGGACATCCAAGTACTTATGACTAGACGATCCTCACATGGGGTCCATGGGTAGATGCGCGTGGGTTGTTTGGAGCGTTTGGACTGTTAGATTGCATGGGCGCATCGTTCGGCCTGTTGGATAGTGCGCGATGACCTTTGGACCATTCTTGATCGTGACCCATCTTGATCGCGGACCACCCCATTGGCCACGAATAGTTTAGGACAGTTTAGATTTATTTGTTTTGAGTAGTTTTTGTCATTTATTCTATAATTTTTCGATTATTTTATGTTTTACTTGAGATAAGGGTTTTTTTATGAGAATTCTTTCCTGAGAGACGTTTTTTTGTAAAAATCTCTTTTTGAGACTAAAAGGTTTAGACCCCCTTTAGGGTTGGATTATTATGAATTATTTGGACCGTTAGATTGCATGGGTGCATCGATCGCACACGATGGACCTTTGGACCATTCTTAATCGTGACCCATCTGGATCGTGGACCACCCCATTGGCCATGAATAGTTTAAGATAGTCTAGATTTATTTGTTTTAAGTAGTTTGTCATTTATTTTATTATTTTTAAATTATTTTATGTTTTACTTGAGATAAGGGCTTTTTTATGAGAATTCTTTCCTAAGAGACGTTTTTCGTAAAAGTCTCTTTCTGATACTATAAAAGGTTTAGACCCCCTTTAGGGTTGGATTATTATGAACCATGAATGAAAAGAGTTTCCTCTCCTTTGCTATGTGATTTAGCAATTCATCATGCGATGGGATTGATGGTGTGAAGCCTTTTGGGGAGTGATTCCGCTAGTTATCCTCTTGTTCTCTCTCTCAAGATACTACTTCTCTTCTCATTTCCTTCTTCATCCTTTTTTCTCTTTCTTCCTTTTTTTTGTGTCTAAAATAGAGGTGGGCATCGAGTCGAGTCGGACCGGATTGGGTCCAACTCGACTCGGTCCGAAATTTTCATTGCACTGAACCAAACTCGATCCGATCCGGGACCGAGTTCGGGTCCTCTGACTCAATCCGATCCGTTGCATTGTTGGCCTGACTTGAATCGAGTCCGACTTGGTTAGGGAAACCAAGTCGGATCGGGTTGGGTGCGGTTCGGATCGAATCTTCTATTTTATTTTTTTTATTTTTTTGAAAATTTAAAAAGAAATATAAAAAAATACGATTTTCACCGTTAAAAAATTCGTAGGGCCCACCATAACGTTTATTTTCCATCCAATCTGTTAATAAGGTCACAACTACATGGATGAAGAGGAAAAACAAATTTCATATTGGTTCGAAACTTTTGTGACCCCTAAAAGAGTTTCAATGGTAGACGTTCAACCCCCCACTGCTTTTTGTAGTGTGGTCCACTTGATCTTTAGATCTGTCTTATTTTTCAGCTCAAGCCTTAAGACAAGCCCGCCAAATGGATGGACGGTTTGGATATAACACATACCTCATGATGGGACCCACAGAACATGTTGACGTCAATACACCAGCTGGCCTGGTGCGTGGTACACCTGCCAATCTGCTTCCTTTGGACGCAGATTTCCTACGGAAGGCTTTTGCAGGCACTTCTGGCGACGAGAAGTTAGGTGAGGCCCACTATGATGTTTATGGGAAATCCAACACGTCCATCTGTTTTGCAAGATCATGTTAGGACATGGACCCATAACTGACGGAAATCCAAATCTCATATGGGTCACACAATAGAGGATTGAATGTCCACCGTTGAAACAGGCGTGGGGATACAGAAGATCTGAATCAGGATAATTTTTATGTTTTCAGTTTATCCAAGTAGGAATTACTTTATGAATGGTATGGATGGTATATAAACAACAGTGGAACCCAGGAAGGTTTCAACGGTAGGAATTTACCTACACACGTTTACCTGATGTACGGCTTACTTGAGTCTTGAATTTAGATCATTTTTGGGCCCATCATCTAAAATGATATTGCAAAACTGATGGACGTGGTGGATTTCCCATAAACATCACAGTGGATCCCACCTAACTTCCCGTCGCAGGTAGTTCCTGCGAAAGGCTTTCACTGGGAATCCATCATCCGCTTCCTTTATCTTCTTTCTTTTCTTGTCAGAGCTCGGTGCTCGATGCACCTTGAGCCACGAGTTAAGAGGACGGATTGATTGGCTACTCCCCCTACCACCAGCCAATGGCTGGTGGTCGATGCTCTGTGGACCCCACCATGATGTATTTATTTCATCCATGTCGTCCATCTATTTTTTCTAGATCATTTTATGGTATTAAACCAAAAATGAGGTATATCCCAATCTCAAGTGGACAACATTACAGGAAACAGTGTTGAGTGAACATTGTGCGGATCGGATCGGATCGATTCGGATTGGCCACTGATCCAAACTCGACTCGATGTACGGTCGGATCTGAGTGGGCCTACTCGATCCGACCCGATCCTAGCCTTCAGTTCGGATCCGATCGGGTCGGATTCTACCCAGCTCTAGTCTAAACCAACCTAGACCTAACCTATGCCCAACTGAACCCAAGCTCTATCCGTGAACAATACCGCGGGAACAATGTCCGTACGAACAACCCCAATCAGTGGCCCCCTTGCTTCAAATCTTCGAATTCTCTCTTCCCTTTCATACCCTTTACAAAACCCCAAACCTTAACTCTATGATTCCTAAATCCCAAAATCCCCAATCTTTCCAAACCCTAATCCCCAAATCTGAACCTTAATCTGAATTCCCCCAAAATCCTATAATCCTAAACCTAATTTCCCCAACTTTTCCAAACAAATCAACCTTAAACCCTCAAATCCCTATCCCCAAAATTCTAAACACTCAAATCCCTATATTGAAACTCTAAATTCCTAGTTTGCTAAATACTCTAAACTTATTCCCTACATTCCCTAACCCTTAAAACAGCCATAAACATGCAAAACCCTAGAACTCAAGTGATTACGTGAATGTTCAAATTTAATACCTATACTAAGTGGGAGTCCTATCTTCTACACGATCCTAATTACTTGATACTTTATAAGAATCAAATTGCGGGACTGTTAGGTGTTTTGAACCTTAACATGTTACAAATCTGAGTTTCGTTAACTTGTGGTAATTTAGCCTTATTTTGTCTTTTGATTGCTCTAGTTAATCCGCTATCTAGTTTCAACGCATCATATTAGGTTAGATCATCCATTCATGCATCAAAATCTATAAAACATTCTAGAGTTTTCTAGTGCCTTCTTGCAGGCCCATTGTTCGAAGTATCCCCAGTATTATAAGTATTTCCACCTCGACAATACTGATAACACTAGTATTATCAGAAATTCTAAGTATCAACGATATCTCGCTAAGTGTCACCAAAGTATCGCCAATATATTCAATTGTGTAAATTCCAAGTGTCGCTTGTATCACCAATGTATCGACATTGCCAATGTATCGCCAATATTTTTTACCATGTAAATTCCAGGTATCACTATATTGCCAATGTGTCAGCGATATTTCGATAATATCGCCGATGTGCCGGCGATATTTCGATAATATCGCCAATGTGTCGCCAGTGTATCGATATTGCCAAAAAAATTGTTTATTAAAAATTTTCCATTCCAGATTGTTTTATGGGTGCATGATTGTATGAAAATTTTCCATTTTAAATTTTTTTTCATGGGCGCATGGTTGTATGATGAAATGCCTATTTGTATATGTGTATATGTATACATGCATGGATAGATCATGGATAGATGCATGTATGTATGCATGGATGGATGAATGGTTGGTTGGTCGGTTGATTGGATGGATGGATGTGTGCGTGTATGCATGCATGCATGCATGGATGGATGGATGGATCATGCATGTGTGTTTGTATGTATGTATGCGCATGCATGGACGGATCCACTATTTTCCCCGTGTTTCCCCAAGTCAACGATACATCCTTTTACACCCCCATTAAAGGGAAACTTATTATTTGATTCCTAAATATGCAAATATTCATCTTTTTCGCCATTATTTGATTCTTAAATATGCAAATATGCGTCTTTTAGCATCTCTTGAAGTATCATTGAAAACTTCCATTCCACCATTTTCCCCAAGTTTCTCTAATGTTTTCTTGAGTTAGTGTTACATGCTTATTGCTTCTAGACCCCCATTAAAGAGAAAATTATTATGTATGCGTATTTTTTGCAATTATTTGATTACTAAATATGCAAATATGAATATTTTAGCATCTCCTCTCCTACAGTTTTATTGATAAATTCCACCATTTCCTCATGTTTCCCTCAATCAGTGATAAATTTCGGGGTATTAGCAATAAGATCAGCGATATCAATACATGTTTCAATATCACCAGCCAGAGATACATGTAACAATACCGATACTCCAAACACTACTCGTACCGAGAGTAGCTTAGAGGAAACTAGAAAAGTTCCCACTGCATTCCTAGCCATTGGATGATCACCATATGGCATCATCCTAGACATTCATGGAGGGATTATAGAAGGGTCACGTGCCTATATAACGAGGGTTGCATCCGAGAAACTTGTAAGTTCTCTTGTACTCCATACAAGTTCTCTTGCCTTCAAGACTCTCCTTTGCTCTCTCCTCTTCAATTAGCTTGGCTAGCACTTGGTTAGTTGGCTTACTCATTCACAAAGAGGTTGTGAATCAAGTGCGGCATGGTCTATACTTGAGAAAAGCACTTGGACCGTGACACCTTGATGAGGAAAAAGCAAAACATGCCACTGTCTTTACTTAGATACCCACTCTACAATGTAAAATAACAGAGACAGACTAAATATTTGCCATTTAAGGCCTCTAGCGTCATATACCAGAAGATTCTACAAGACCTCAGAGGATTCTAGAAACCTGATGACTGATCAAGAGGTTGTCTCACATGCAACAAGTTGGACAATAAACTAATCGTCCAACTAGAACACAGTTAGTGAAGTGTCGTGTGTGTCTGATATCAAACCCATCCGAAAAGTTGTCACCATCATGAAGATCACCAAGCCCCCAAAATAATAATAATAATAATAATAATAATAAATAAACAGGCCACCATTAGGTTGGCCAGATGTGGATATATATAAGCACGCACACGCATAAAGCCACTCATTCTATTTACATGAGTGTCATAAGTTATCCTTAAAAACCCCTCCCTCATACTCCTTTGCCCGTTCTCTTTGTCCTCTTTTAATAAATTTCAGTCACATTAAAAAGAAAAGAAAATGGAAAAAGTTGTTGAACATGCTTGAATATATTCAGAAAACGAAGGTAATGAGGGTTCTTCCAGCCTACAACTGTTAAGTACAAGATTCATGTGATGCTTCCCTGACTGCTAGAATCATATTTACGATAGAGATAGAGTTGACAATCACCTGTAAGTATCATCGATTAGTTGTGCTACTCCTTCCTTCCCAATAGAGCTTTTTTTTGCCCAACCATGTGACCTAGAACCTGCCAGGAAATACAAAAATGCATATGAAACAGATGTAGTACTGGCGTGAAAGTCAAACAGTTCCTAATTCATGCTAATTGAAGGATTTGAACAAATTCTGCTACACAAAAACAACGTAGAAATATTTTCCATTTACCATGCAACTGATGCCAGAAGTTACTGAGGCTGGCGTATACTACATTCAAAGAAATCATAGAAGTTACAGAAACAATGTCACTTGAAACAAACAAAGACAATAAAGCACATTCCCAGAAACAATGTCCAGAGTATTGGTATCGTTACACATATCAATGACCAGGGATATGGAAACATGTACCAGAATCGCCGCTTTTATCACCAAATTTTCGTAGTATGAAGGAAACGTTGGGGAAACGTTGGGAAATGATGGAATTTTTCAGTGAAACTTCAGGAGATGTTAAAAGACACATGCTTACTCCTATAGGAATCAAAATATTGCAAAAAAAAAAAAAAAAAAAAACTATACATAATAATTTTCCATTTTATAAGCGGCCTAACCATGTGTCGTCGAAAAAATTAATCTAAAATAAATATATGACATTTGTAGCCAATCAATAGACTGCCCAACACTCGTTAATATACAAAATTTCCACATTTATAAACCATAAAAATACATTTTTCAATATAAAAATGAAAAAAAAAAAAGGATTTCACCAATTTCCCCCATTTTTGCAGTTAAAATGTTTTTAAAAAAAAATTGCCACAAATCCATGCCAATGCATGAGAATCATGCATAGATATGGATTTCCATTGCAATCCATGCTAAAATTTGGGTCGAGATTTCTCCCCAAATCCAAACTTTGATTCAATAAAAATCAAGAGTGCTCGAAATCACCTAACAGCGCATTTAGCAGAGTGGATTCAGGAATAATGGAGTTTATTTGCAGTTCACAGTGCAGTTGGCAGTGTGGATTTGTGGAGTTATGGAATCAAGTGTAATCCAAATTGCTCTTCCCCTTGGTTTTGAAAACATAGTCAAAGGCCGCGATTCCAAATCAAGGGTATTTCAAGGGAAGGATTTACAATTGAAGGTATTTGCTGCAAAACGGTTGCAAAGGTTATAAGCAACAAAAGATCTGTGGATCCCACTGTCAGGTAATTTTTATCCGGGTCCATCCATTTCGGCAGCAAATTTTATGGCATAAGCCAAAAAATGACATTGATCCAAAGCTTAGGTGGACCACACGAAAGGATGCAGTGGGCCCATGAAGCCCATTGTTGAATCCTTCAAGGGGCCCACCATGATGTTTATTTTCCATCCAACTCGGTCATAGGGTTGGTCAAACTTGGATGAAGGGAAAACAAAAATATTAGCTTCATCCAAAACCTCTGGGTGGCCCATGAATTTTTAAATGTGAGTGTTCAATCCCCACTGATTCATGTCATGAGGTCCACTTGAGTTGCGATATTGTCCCATATTTGGTCTCACGCCCTAAAATGAGCTAGAGAAAGTAATGGACAATATAATATAACAAACAGTGTTCAAAATATCGGTACTGTGTTACGAATCGGATTCTTGGGATACAAATATGTATTGGTTATCGCACGGGATATATAGCTTGTATTGGGTAATTTATCGCACTTTTTAGGAAACATGGGGAAACATTAGCAAAATGGTTGAATTTTTCAATGAAACTTCAGGGATTGTTAAAAAAGACCATAATACACACTTATAAATAATAATATCTCAAAAAAGAAGTTTCCTTTGTATAGGGTCCTAAGCTATGCATTGTCTGACTAAACTAATGCAATTATATTCAAATTAAATAACTTTAGAGTTACAACGAACAAGTTGGCACCCACAAATGCGTAAGTGAAAGAGAGATCATCTACAATGAAATCCAACAAAGGTATTGTCGAGCCAATGCGGAGGGTTGCACTTGCACCACCAGCTTCCACCAAAGACGAAAAAGATTCGTTGTAGAGGTAGTGCAACTCCAAGGTTGAGATTGATTTCCATCTCAAAGACGAGTTCTTTCAAATCAGGAGAAAATGGATGCAGGCCAACGGCCCACCTAGGCCCACTATAGGGCCCAACAATGGCATAGGCCCACAGCTCACTGCGGGGCCCAACAAGTGCTGATTTTTGGATTGAATATTTATAGATTTAGGGGCCTAAATCAAATATTTATAATTTACTATTTTCAGGAGATAAGGGAGTTATTTAAAGATATGGTCGAAGATATTAGGGAGATGTGAATGAGGATACGAGATGTAATTGACGTGATTAAAGATATTGAGCTGATTCAAACATGTATTTAGGATTCTCTACATTTATTTTTACTATTATTAGACTTTTACCATCTTAGGCAGATTAGATTGATTTGAAGTCAACTATGTTTGATTTGAAATTAATCGCTTAGTTGGAGGATTCTTATTAAGGATTCACTTAGGGCCTGTTTGTTAACGCTGAATTTTTGCACTTAACGCGGAATTGAGAAAATGTTCTGTGTTTAGTGGTGTTTGTTAATGTGTCATTAACGAGGAAGAAGGAAAGCGCTAAGTGGTTTTTCACTGAATTCTTTTCGAGATAGGAGTCTAGCTTAATGGTGAATGCGGAATGCGCTCAGTGAATTTTTCATTAAACAAAAATTTTTGCTTCCAAAATTACCCCTTTTCAAGTTACTGCGGCAATTTTTTCTCTTTAAATTGTTTGCGCAATGCAAAATAACTTTTAACCTGTGAAACTTCTTTATGCCCCACCATGATGTATGTGTTTCATCCATTCCATTCATCCATTTTTAAAGATCATTTTAGGGCTTGATACCAAAAATGAGAGGAATATATATCTCAGGTGGACCATACCACAGGAAAACAATAATGATTGGATATCCACCATTAAAATTCTCTTAAGGCCCAATGTACTACTTATTTGACATCCAATCTGTTGATTAGGTCATATAGACCTAGATGAATGGAAAAAACAAAGATCAGCTTGATCTAAAACTTTTATGGCCCCCAAAAAGTTTTTAATGGTCGACGTCCATTCAACACTGTTTTCCTGTAATGTGGTCCACTTAAGATTGGGATATACCTCATTTTTGGTCTCATACCATAAAATGATCTAGAAACATAGATGGACGGCATGGATGAAACACATACATCATGGTGGGGCCCACATAGCACCGACCATCAACCATTGCCTGGTGGCAGGGGAGTAGCCAATCTGTTTCCACGGATGCGGATTGGATACTAACAAGTTGAGTAGCGAGCCTTGCTACTAAAGTTACATCACCAAGTTATGTGGGCCCCATCATGATGTATGTTTTGTATCCACATTGTCCATCCATTTGGAAATATAATTTTAGGTAAAGACCCAAAGAATGAGTCAAATCCAAAGCTCCAGTCAAACTCACCACAGAAAATAGTGGGGAGAGCAACGCCCACCATTAAAAACTTAAATAGGCCACAAAAGTTTTTGATCAAGCTGATATTTGTTTTTTCCCTTCTTTCATGTCTGTGTTAACTTGTGAACAAGTTGGATTTCAAATAAAAATCACGGTGAGCCTTAGGAAGGTTTCAACGGTAGGCATCAATCGCGCCACTGTTTTTTGTGGTGGGGTCAACTACATGTTTGGATCTGCCTCATTCTTTAACTCATGCCCTAAAATTAAATCTCCAAATGGATGGACGGTGTAGATAAAGCACATACATCATAGTGGGCCCACATACATCATAGTGGGCCCATGGAACTTGATGACGTCACTTCGGTAGCGAATCTCGCTATTCAACCTGTCAGTAGCTAATCCACGTCCAAGTAGGATGCGGATTGGTTGGTGTACCTCACACTAGCTATATAGCTGTTATATTGACGTCAGCAAGTTCTATGGGTCCCATCATGAGGTATGTGTTATATCCAAACCATCCATCCATTTGGCGAGCTCGTATTAAAGCTTGAAGCGAAAAAAAAAAAAGCTGAAAAAAGCACCAGGGGATTGAACATCTACCATTGAAACCCTTTTTGGGGTCACAGAAGTTTTGGATCAATATGATTATTTTTTCCTCTTCATACAGGTATTTGTGACCTTATGAACATATTGGATGGAAAATAAACTTAAATAGGCCGGGGAAGTTTTGGATATGTTTTCACTTCATCCAATTAGGAATGACCTTATAAACGGTTTGGATAGCATATAAATATAAGGTGGGCCTTATTTGAAGGTTTTGTTGCTATTGGTGTTCAATTCTATACAACACATAGTGACAATCTTCCCGCTAAGAGGAATTGAGGGCCTTATGATGATATTTTAGTTTTTTATTAAGTATTTTAGTTTATTTGAATTAAATATAATGATTTTATTTTCATTTAATAAAAAATAATTTCTTTATAATGTAAAACATTTCCAAACGAGAGATACGGGCAAATGTGTCAAATTAACATATTTCAGACATTTAAGATGTCTGTTAACAAACAGTTTGTTTCATATTCATTACTTAATTTTTAGACTTCAGCCATAATTATCAAACAAGTTTTTTTACTTCAGATTTCAGATTCAGGCTTTAGATTTCAGATTCAAGCTTCAGATTTCAGATTCGGTCTTTAGACTTCAGATTTAACAAACGGGGCCTTAGAGTCTATATAAAAAGGAAGGGTGGTGTAGGAAGTATTCATTCTAAGTTTTTCTAAGTGTGAGTTTTCTTAAGCATTGAAAGAAGAAATTTGATATCAATAAAGTATTTCTCCGTCTACTCAAATTTCTTGTGTGCGCACTCATGACCATTTCTTTGCGATTCGAGAGTCGAGATCTCATTGACTCAATAACCGAGTTGCAGCAAGTGGCAATTAAATGTTATGTTATATACTTGCATTTTTTATATCATTCCACATTGCATTATTTCTGAGGTCTATGATGGGAGTCCGTTGGAGATAGTAGTCTTGAATTGTAAAATTCAGGTATGTATATTTTGATACTCACTTGTAATGCTAACATTTGTGAGCACAATTAGAGAACATTTGAGCAAGTAAATCCTTCAAAGTTGGAGACTAATCATATCTTCAAATTCATTTTCAAATGACTTTTGTATTAGTGTATGAAATCAGATAAAGCTTGTTGTAGATGTACGTGCATTCAAAGAGGAACAGACTTGAAAAGTGATTGAATGCCCTCATCTAGATCAAAGATAATGTCCAACTTCCTCCTGCAAAAGGGTAGAGAAATGACTTGACCAAAAGAAAAACCCTACGGTTTCAAGGATACCATGTGGACTTATGTGGCAGAATATTTTATAGAAAAGAAAATAAAGCAGGTGTCGAATCTAGTGATCGACGAAAAGGTATGTAATGCAGGGGCATTTTCACACTGGGCTCGAGTGGGGTAGCCTGTTGGATGCAGGGGCACACTCGGGATGGGTGACCCATGCGATTTGGGGTCCACGGGGGAGGTCTCGTGTTCGAGACTCCTTACCAGGGGTGAGTAATGTGCATTTCACACTGGGCTCAAGTGGAGTAGCCCGTGGGATGCGGGGACACACTCGGGGTGAGCGGCCCATGTGATTTGGGGCCCACGAGGGGGGTTCGGCCGAGGTCCTAACCCATGAGATATGGGGGCCTGGGCTATGGGATAAAGGGATTAATTCGCCATACTCTAACAGTTCGAGCTTTTAGAGCAAGTGGTTAATTGTCCTGCATCAAATTGGTATCAGAGCGGGAGGTCTCGTGTTCGAGACTCCTCACCGGGAGTGATTAATACAGGGGCATTTTCACACTGGGCTCGAGTAGGGTCGCCTGTTGGATGAAGGGGCACACTCGGGGTGGGTGACCCATGCGATTTGGGGTCCACGGGGGACGTCTCGTGTTCAAGACTCTTTACTGGGGGTGAGTAATGTGCATTTCACACCGGGCTCGAGTGGAGTAGCCTGTGGGATGCGGGGACACACTCGGGGTGGGCAGCCCATGTGATTTGGGGCCCACGAAAGGGGTTCGGCCGAGGTCCTAACCCATGAGATATGGGGCCTGGGCTATGGGATAAAGGGATTAATTCGCCATACTCTAACAATTCGAACTTTTAGAGCAAGTGGTTAATTGTTCTGCATCAGTATGTCAGAAACTGGTTAGTTAATTATCATCATCATCTAAGCCTTATACCAACTAATTGGGGATGGCTACTCGAATATGGTACCGAATTGCTAATATTAGTCTAACCATTAAATAATAAATAACCAACCATTCTAACATTTTTCATAGGACTAAGAAAACTCACGATAAGAAGGAAAGAGAAGAATAAATAGGAGGATGCAGAATCTGTTTCATCTTAATCTGAATCTGAGGAAGAAGAGGGAAACTTTTATGTCAAGGAAGATATCAACACCTACAATGATAACATGAATGATGCTTATGACAAAGAAAATCTTTAACTGTTGTTTATGAACTAGTTTGTTTTGTTTTTTCGCAAGTACGCTTGATGTACACTTGATTGAACATACATACATACGTACGTACGTATGCATTTCTAACTTAAATTAGAAATGCATATCAACGGTATACCAGTATTCATGCCACATTTTATGTCTAAGATGAATGAAGAGAGGAAATGAATGATTAATCAATATCTCACATTATAGATCTTTTAGACTTTTTCAATATTTTTAATAATTTAAATATAATCTTACAATTTAACACCTCAAGAGATTTACGATATGATAATAAATTTTGACAACATTGAGAAATATCATCAAGATCACGATCATGGCATTGTCTTAGATACTTGGGGAAAGATCAAAATAGAATAATCACCATAAATTATTCACTTTCATCCAAATTATGTGTCACTTGATAAAAACAGCCCAAATCAGCTGATAGTGAAGAACCCTGTAAGCACAAGTTTCTCAGATTAAAAAGTAGGCAAAGAAACTTGTCTGAAATCATTTGAATTTCCCAAACAGAGTCACTATTTACAGCCATGCTTTCCATTTTGGAAGATAAATGCACCCATCCTGATCAATTTGCTCACACCCACACCATTTTCAAAAGAAAAGGTACCAAAGTGTACTGCTTCAATTCCAAAGAATTAGTGTAAACAACTCAGTGAGGATGGGTATATACATCAAATCCCTTTCTCAGAGAACGTAATCGAGTTCTTTTTTGAAATTTTAAGAACTCAACACAATGGAAATATGATAGTATTTACCATGTAGACGCCATATCAGAGAGTGACTCAATCAATACTACGAGCACAACAACATCTTCCACAAGATATGTAAATAGAATGAATGCATATACCAAGTGATGAAGCCAAGCTCTCTGTCGTACAGAATCAGAAATGTGCAATTTGTGCATAGCATCCATAAAATGGGATCCATGGTTCGGCTATCGTGGCTATCGATCTTATACATTACACAATTGGATGGAGCATACTCCCAAAATCTCCTAGTTTGGAGACCCTTGCCATCCAATCTCTGCGCTCTTTCATCTATTGAATAGTGTTGCTTGATTTTACCTGTAATTGTCTATTTGCATGCTGCCATCAAAGGCTGACAAGTTATCCCATTGGATGGCCATAGGTACCCTCAGCAGGTCCTATTGTATCATTGGCCCCAATAACCAAACCCAGTGCCCAATTCGTATGGATTCCGTACACAACACGAAACATCCATGTTTCTGCACATGAGAACTCTGCCTCCTAAAAAATGGCACAACGAAATTATAAAGCATTAAAAACCAAATTAGTTTTTCTCTTTTTCAAAGTTGGCATGGAAGAGGGGGTCAAATCGTCACCTTGTTCATCAGAGAACAAAGTTAAAATTCTGTCCACAAGGTCCTGTATGGCATAGAAGAAACCAAAATAAGTTTCAGAGTAAGCACAAGTAAGATAGCCCAGAAGGTGATGACATCATCCAAAGTGAAAAGGAAGGGAAAGGCAGCATTCTGTTCCAGATAATGATATTTCTGCGTAACAAGTTAAGCAACAAGTACAAACACCACAGATTACACAACTGCTAAAGTGAATGACTATAAGATACAAGTCTGAAGACAGGACAAACAGACAACAAAATGAGGACCAACAGACCATGCAACAACTACCTGGACAAGGTGATTCACTACTCAGGTAAGAACCTGTATACTGCTGTTAATCAGTGACTATCCATTGTTTTGAATGGTGTGGCTCTCCTGATAATTGGATCAGGGCCATCAGGCTCATTTTTGTGGAAGGTGATCCTCGTGGCAGGGCCATCCTATTGGACAAGTTGGATTTTGCACACACATTTGGAACTTATCTGTTGGTTGGACGATAACTTATCAAACAACAGGTTGGGCAATAGAACTCATATATACATGCATATTACATACATAGATATATATACATAGACACAAATGCGTGCATGTGGAAAACGAGGAAAATAGTGTGGTGCTTTGAGGCAGTCTCGGGTTTGAAGATTAATTTTGTGAAAAGTGAGTGGTTGGAAATATTCCTTTTCAGGAGGTTGCAAGATTGGCCTCTATATTTGGGTGTGATGTTGGTACCTTTCCTTCTACCTATCTCGGGCTTCCTCTATGCATTAAGAAACCAGCCAAACATCTTTGGGACAGTCATTAAAAGAGTGTAGAGGAAACTAGCAACTTGCGAAACTCAGAATCTCTCATTGGGAGGTCGCCTCACACTCATAAAGGCAGCCCTCTTAGACTTGCCCATTTATTTCATGTCTCTATCTAAATGCCCAAAACTTGTTTTGGAGAGGTTGGAGAAACTTCAGCAGGACTTTTTGTGGCGAGGGGCAGAGGCAAAGCAGAAATTTCATCTTCTGAGGTGGGATGAAGTCCGTTATGTTAGCCTTTGGAGGATGGGGGTGCCGAAATCAAAACATTTGGAAGCTGTGAATCAGGCCTTAATTGGGAAATGGCGGTGGAGGTTTGGGATTGAGGACAGAAGGCTTTGGAGGGAGGCTGTAGCTAGCTAGCAAGTATTATTATTTTATTTTTTATTTTTTATTTTATTTTTATTTTTATTTTTTTTTGGGGGGGGGGGTCTCCCCAAATTTAGGGAAGGGGTCTTTTGTCTTGGGAGAGGGGATGCGCATTTAGTTTTGGGGGGACGCCTACAGTGGAGATAGGCCTCTTATGGTGGAGTTCCCCAGATTAGCGCCTATCTTGTTGAACGATATTACAGTTGCACAGTGCTATTCAATGTGTGGGAGTCAAGTGGTTTGGGCTCCACTTTGCATAAGGGATCTTCGGGAAGAGGAAGTGCATGACTTGTTGCGGTTATTGAGCATCCTCAAAGACCACCATCCTATTGTTGGGAGGCCGGATGAAATTACATGAGTCACAAATCCAGTCAATTTTCAGTTCACTCTTTTCTATGGTCATATTTGGAAGTTATAGACAAGGTTGAAGATCAATCCTTATTGTTCTTAGAGATACGGCATGCCTCCTAGGGTAGCGACTCTCATTTGGTTGGTCGACAAGAAGAGGATCCTCACAATTGATAATCTGCAGAAGCGGTCTGTGATCATCCCAACGTTTGTTTGATGTGCATGGGAGATCTGAAGTCGGTGGACCACCTCTTTATTCATTGTCCATTTGCCCGACCTGTTTGGGTTTCAGCCGTGTCCCTTTTTGGTACAGCATGGTGTTGTCGAACTATATAGAAGACTTCCTCTTAGCTTGCCATGGAGAAAGGATTGGGAAGGAGGGGATATCGCTTTGGCAGCTAGTTGTTATGGTGAGACTTTAGGTGGTTTGGGGAGAGCATAACAATCGGTACTTACGTAACAAGTGCACTCCAATTGAGAGTGCGGTTTTGAGAGTCAAATTGTTTGTTCTTGAGTGGGCTTCCTCCTTGGAAGCTCTTAAGGATTGTATTTTTTATTTTCCTTCTTCGTATTCTTTCCCTGCCTAAGGCTTTCCCTGCAGGGGCTTTAATAAATTTTGTCATTCTTAAAATAAATAAAAATGCGCGCATGCATGCCTATATAGACTTAGATGGTTTGGCCATGAGTAATAGAGACAAGAATTGCACCAGTTAGAAGTGACTTCATTTAACTTGAAGGCTCTAAAAGGGCATGGGGAAGGCCCAAAAAGACATAGGTAGAGATAGTAAGAAAAGATTTCACAACCTATCATTTAATCGAAGATAAAGATACAACCCTTGAATCAAGTGGAAGGGCGAAACGAGATTCATGCAGCCAACCCAATTAAATGTGATCAGGCCTACATGATAATGATGATCATTATTTCATATACAAATCACAATACTAATTCATAAATAAAACTATATTGCATATACCTAATGTATGTATTGGGTAACCCACCTAGTCCTAACCATAGCATAACACATATTGGAGGAACTAGCAAGCCACATACCCACTCCCTTACCATGTACTAGAGCGATTCGCAACTCAGGTATCCTTTGATCAGCAAGCTCACTGATCTATAGCCCACAATGAATGCGAAAATCATTACTAGCCCCAAAACCTTGATTTTAGAAAGATTTGCCCGCGACCCCAAAACCACCTCAAAACATTAGGCAAATAGGCTTCAATCATCACTACAAACTGATAGAAATGCATATCTTTACTTATCGACAAATTCCTCCCCCAATGATCTTAATGAAACTAAATATTGTACCAAGATCAACAATCTCAGATCCTATCCTATAATATCGTGAATATATAGCGATAAGTACATATGGTGATACGATACATTAAACAATATCTTAAACCTTGAAATTGTACATTAAAAAAAATAAAAATAAAAAATTCTCACATGCACACCCACTCAAGAGTTTAAGCACATGCATGCACACGCACACACACGTGCCCATTTGCACACAAGCTTGTGGGAGAAGAGAGCAAGACAAGGAGAAGGAGAAAGAATACATATTATACATATTGCAAGTTTGCAATTTCAATAAACTATCACCATTATATCAGTCTTCTACAAGCACAATGTTAACAAAATGACTGATGAGAATAGGTAGCACCAAAGGAGCAATGAACTCCACGGTGGGCTACAAGCATAGGAAGCTGGCATATTTCTATGACCCAAAAGAAGAAAATATCCCACCAGCTACCTACCTAGCCGTGCCTATGTGCAAACCATCATAAGCATAAAGTGACCTCCCAGGCAGAATCATTAAGCAGCAGCAAACCATAATTATGGGTTTACTCCTAACAGTTTTGCAAGTGAGTCAATCAACTAGCATCCAATATCATGAATGGAAGAGGCGAGACATCATAATAAATGCTTCAAAATAATGGCAACAGATCCCTAAACACAGCATGCAACATTACTTTTGACAACAAACCTGCTTTTTCCCTCGCTTAGCTAGACCAAGCTGCGTGAGGACGTCCTTCAGCTCTCTTATTCGGAAAAATGCCAACTTGTTCTGAGACAGAAGCAAGCAAATCGTTATAATATATAAACCCAAAGATCTACAACTTGCATACTTTAGTAAACACAAGCACATTGGATGCCATCAATCTCCCTCAAAAGGGAAGGAACTGAGAAATAATTGTTAATGAAGGAACTGAGAAATATTGCAATCAATGTAGTGACCTCACCTGTAGAAAAATTTCTTCAAGAACAAGTGGGTTCCAAATATTAAGAGACAAGTTTAAGCGATTCTGGGGGCGAAAGGATTTATTTAAATTAAGGGCTTCGATTCCGATGAAACTTTCACTTCTAACAAAAAAATTTCTCTACTCAAGAATTCCTGTTTTTGTTGCTCTATGTATCTAAAACATCGCCCAATTTTAGTTGCATGAAAATTTTACTGAGGTGCGCTCCTGTTTCAGATCACATTTCAGACTGACCCACACCCTATTGTTGCTTAGGGCCTGTTTGGGAGCGTGGATTTGGAACCCCCTGGATTCGCAACCCCCAAGATTGGAAACCCCCTGGATTGGCAATCCTCTCGGTGTGTTTGGTACCCTTGAGTGTGAATCAACTTTAATTCAAAAATACCTATACATGGTATAATCACGGGGGTTTGAATTTAATTACTAAATCAACTTTAATATCCTCAATTAGTGAGATATATAATTTTTGACACTATGGTTGTGATAAGCCCGCTAAAATATATGTTTTGCCTAAAAGTGATGAAATTCCAAGTCTCAGATAGACCGCAAGCACAAGATTATGTTTGAGTGACTAACCAACGATTTTTAATCGTTGATTGATATGGACAATGTTTGGACGGTGCTGGACAATATTTGGACGGTGTTGATCTACATGAACAATGTTTGGACGGTGCTGATCATCGTTAGTGGGCCATGTGCCCAGTAGAATGATAGTGTACAATGACATACATTTATACATGCAACTATTCAAATGATTTTAGGTGTAATCCAAGCTCTCACCTTGGATTACAAACCCCCTCAAAGAGGGGATTGGAAACCCCCTGGATTGGCAATCCCCAGTTGCTTTATGCTGCCAAACAACCATGGGGATTTGAAACCCCCTCTGATCCTCTCCAATCCCCTCCAATCCAAGGTGCCAAACGACCCCTTATACTTACCAGCATTTTGAAACAAGCGCTTCCCCGCTCTCAAACCTAAATTATTTGCTACTTCATTTCACACTTTGCACAACTGTATACAGTCATCTCATGACCGTTTGCTCGAATGTAGAAGAAATGTTACCTTGCAACTCGACGCCAAATCCATGTCTGCAATTACAATTAACTGGTAGCAGCAAGCAATCTACACAAACAACTGTCCAAATGGGGTCCACCATCGAAGCAGCAGGAGCAGCAGCTCGCTGTAATCATCATCTCATTGGATGCTGTTTTGTTTCAGGTCATTTGAGATTTCGAAATCAAACCCAAGAAGACGAATGAATGAATCGGATTCGTATCTAGGAAGACGCAGGAAGAGGAATTTCTTCCGCGTCTTATTTTCCTTTTTAATTCTCTCTCAGTGGGACGCGGAGTAGATCAGATGGTGTTGCCCATACCAACCTCCGCAGTAGTGTGGCGATGTGGGACCACTCTGATGTATATATTTTATATCGAATCCGTCCATCCGTTTTGCAATATCATTTTAGTCTGTAAACCCAAAAATTAAGTAGATCAAAAGATAATGTGATCCACACCAGAGGAAACAGTGAGAACTATGACACCCACAGTTGAAACATTTCTAGGGCCCACCTTAATGTTTTTTTCCCATCCAATCTAACCTGTTGATCAGATCACATAGACCTGGATGAAGGGAAACACAAACATAAACTTCATCCAAAACTTTTGTGGGCCTCAAGAAGTTTTTAATGGTGCGTATTCAACCACCACTGTTGTTGTGGTGTGGTCCACTTAATCTTTTGATCTGCTTCACTTCTAGGCTCATGCCTTAAAATGAGTTGGTGAAATGGATGGACGGCTCGGATAAAACACACACATTACGGTGGAATCCACAGCCCCACCACACCTATCTGGGTGGTGTTGTGTCACGACCCAATTCATTTCCAAGTAATCGGGGATTCAGGTTGCGCACTGGTAGCACACAGCAATGACAGCGGTATTGTATGTTACTTGGAAAAGCCCCGTGAGCCAAACTATAATGTATGTTTTTTTATTCAGGTCTGTCCATTTTTCCGGTTCATTTTAGGGCATGAGCCTAATTTTAGGTAAACCAAGTGCACAGGATAAAGGAGATTGAACGCTCACCATTAAAAGCTTGACGGGGCTATAAAAGTTTTGGATCAAGCTGATACTTGTGTTTTCCCTTCATTCAGGCCAATGTGACCTAATCAACAAGTTGGATGGCAAATGTGGGCTACGAAGTGTTGTGTCAGTTCCATCAAACACAAGGCCATATGTGTGATCGAAGACCTATATTCATAAACAAGGCCATATGTGTGATCGAAGACCTATATTCATATTATGCATATATGTATGATGCATGGGCATAATATATTCGATTCAATTTGTACATAGATGTAGCCATGTGGTAAGTATGATATATTCATGGTATGTGCTAAATATATAGAAGACTAATCATCAATGCGTAAATTTTTGAAGGGGTGTGCGTGCACATGATTTGGATATAAGAGCTTGTAACCTTTAAGGTTGTGTCAACATTAAAGAATATGCGGAAGGCTATCAAAGAGGTAAGAAAGCATTCGCCAAAAGGACAAGCATGATCAAGTAAAGATAATCGTTACTTTGCAGTTGACAATATACAAGATCGCCAAGTAGGCAATGGTTATTCTCACGACTTTATTAAAAAGTCTATAAATAGTAAAAAAGAGCGCGAGGAGAATAATCCACGATCAATCAACCAGACCCAATATAAACAACAATCAATCTAGCATAACATTGCTTATCCAGTCCTCCGAGCATTTAACGTAGCTTTATCCACCGCTCAGCAACCGTAGAACCCTTAGTCTCTAGGATTAGCTCGGACCAACTTAGTAATAGCCAATAGATGTAATTCTCTTCCATTTACGCCTGCATGCCGGATTTAGAGAAAGACTTTGGCTTTAGGAATCATCCACCTACGTTCATACACTGAGTTAATAGGAGGTTGTAATCTCGACATGTCTCGGTCTTTGCTCATCAGTGTGTTGCTCAATGAAGCACTCCGCTGTTCTTAGCTATGTTGGTAATCCCGCTTTAGTGGTAAAGTTTTGTTTTTCTATGTTCATCTTCGACTTATTTTAGCTCAATCGTTTAATTGTTGCACATTCAAAAGTCCTTAGTTTTCAATGCAAAAAATAATTTATTATATGAATATCCCCCAATCTCCATGAATCTGTTAATACAGCACTCGACGGTTAGTTGAATAGATGGTTGGTTGTACATCCGATCAAGCACCGCTATATCTCGACACCAAAGATCGGTGGCTTTGGTTTGAATCAGACCCAATCTGTTCCAATACACCCGCAAATCACACATACGTACCACGTGGCTGAATTCCGGACCAACTATTTGATTGAGCTATTGTGCCCCCTACGTTGAGTTATACTGATTAGATACTAGACACAATGATCCAGCTATCCTCTCAACCACTAGTTATGATCAACAATCAAGGGATTTATGAAATGATAGAGGTTAGACCTTTCAAGGACTCAATAACTTATTCTTTAAATGATAATTTGACTTGATATTTCTCAAGTGAGTACAAATAAAATGGATAAATAAAAAAGGCTAAACGATGTCAATTTTATTAATATTTAAAGGTATGATTCGTTACAATCGACAAAGTATCAAACAATTAAACAAATTAAAGAGACAATGTAATACAGACACCTATATTTTAGTTGAATTCTAAAAATAAAAAAAAGGTTGTTTTTAAACTTTTTTCCTATAACCCGCTTAAGGTTTTTAAAAATGATAAAAAAAACCACTTATTTTGAGTTTCACTAACAGTGGTCATAGAATTCCATCTATTATCCCCCTTTCACATTTTGTTTCTTGCATAAGTGGTCGAATTCACTCTAATTGTCAACTACACCATGAGCCCCAACAATGATGCGTTTTGTTGATGTCAAAATCTAAACCCCCCTCCACTCAATGCGGTGAACCTTCGACAGACCCTGCCCCTGCACAAAAGGGTGAGCAAAGGAGACCCTGACTAAGTCGAAGGACCCTCCGATGCCTAAGTTAAGCTAGGGAATCTGGGTCTAAGTTGAATGTAGAGAGAGGGTGCGAGACATTGCATACCTATAGCAATGGGGTCCCCTGGTATTTATACATGTGGGTTGGATGATTTGTGTCCATTAATCTCGGCACGATTCGCTCAATCAATGGGATATTGCGATCATGGAGATATCGTTTGTAATCCATGGATTGTGTAGCGTATCGTGTCTTAAGAGAGCGTATCCGCGAGCGAGATATTCAGTCACATCCGCGTTGGGTAGTTTCTTGGTTCGACACTCGGAATATCCACATCTGGCCTTAGCCTCGGCCTTACCCGACCCGAGGCCAAGTGTTATCAGTCGGGACTGGTCGAATCCCCTTTGCTTCGACTCTAGACCTCGGACTAAGATGGCCTCGATTCTAAGCCTTGGACCAAGACTAGTACGTAGATTGACCTTTTTGTCGAGTTTTTAAACGAGGATAGCGGCTCGGAGCCGAGATGTGTCGAGAGAGGACTCGGCCCTGCTTATCCTTCATACATTCCCGAGGTCTCCCCTCCGAGCTCTGAGGTCCGTGGCTGGCTTGACTCGTCGAGCTGGATTTCCCCACAATAGAAGCCCCCTACTCTTTTAGTCTGAGCTCGGACTTAAAGAGTAAATGCCTAGGGAAATGAGATGACGCCTTCATATCTTTGCTCATAATGTCGATTGGTATAATTGGGGCGCAATTAATGCAATTCGCACATCTCCGATCCCGTATGCAGCGCAACAGCCGCATTCCTTCAGTTTTTGTCCCCTTGGTAAAGGGCACATGGTGACGGTTACGATTTACAGACAGCGGGACGAAGGAAACGGCGCCACGTGTGTCAGAGGAGCGAGGAGGCGCCTGCGTCTTTAATGACATTAAATGCTGAGAAGATTCTGACCTCGAATAACGGGTTTAGACGTATTGCACTCTTCCACGTGTCCCTTGGTGTCAATGTCGAGCCGTATCGGCTTCTGGAACGGTCACTTGCAATGATGATTACTGGCCAATGGCTTGTTCGCATGTGTTGATTGTCGTTCTTAGATGTTAATGTTTAAGGACCGACCCCTTCAGGGGCCAACCCTCCCCCGAATGGCATGCTTAGTCGTTTTCGTAGATTAGTCGTTGAGTGACGAGCCGACTCCTTTTGCAGGGAATCGGGTCGTCTTTGGACTTTTCCCCTGCATGTGAGGGGATCCCTATATAGATTTTCGTGGGTTTAACGTCTCGACCCCTTCTTGAAGGGATCGGTCCGTTAAGTTAACTTCTGCTTGTGAGAGGTAACTTTTTCTGTTTGTAGATTGCACAAGTAGATAATGTAGAAATGGAAGAACTTTTATTAGGGTCCTTAAGAGGCTAATAGCTTCAAGCAATACCTTTATTAAGGACCTTCGATGGCCAGTGGTTTCTCATGGATAGTAGATCTTCAAATCCTCGGCATTCTAGGGGGGAGAGTTGTTGTCCCTCGAGGTATTCCAAGTGATAGGAGCCTAATTAGGTTGATCTGACCACATGGTAAGGCCCTTCCCAGTTGGGCCTGAGCGTCCCGGCCCTCGGCTCAGCTGTTTTTTGGAATACGCGATGGAGGACCAAGTCCCCTAGTCGAAACCGCCTTGTCTTGACCCTTGAGTTGTAGAATCGTGCTACTTAATGATGCCTAGCAGTGACTCGGAGTCGGGTAATATCTCTGGCTTCCTCGAGCAAGTCGAGGCTTGATGTAATCTACTTTATGTTCTAATCCTCCCGGTAGTTTCTAACTCTAGCCGTTGGGAGGCCGATCTCAACTGAGACCATCGCCTCCGAGCCATAAAATAGCAAAAAAGGGGTCTTCCCAGTAGACGGTTGGGCTGTAGTCCTATAGGCCCAAAGGACAAATGGGAGCTCTTCTTGTCACGCCCCAAACCTGGAAATCGAGCTCACAAAAATTTTGATTACCGAATTTGGTGCCAACAGCCTCTGTAATGCCCCATTCTCGGCTCCCAACGCCCATAAATTAAATTCCGATCCTGGGATCCTACAATGAGAATTTTTCCACATACATTTATCTCGTAAGAAGCATAACCACAAGTATACCCAAATCACAAAGGCAACATCATCATCACATATCCACTAATATGAACAGTTGAACACAATGCTGAAAAGGAAATACATATATCGAAAATTAAAACTCTAAAAGACCGCTGTGCGCTCCATACTTAACGTTGCTGCAACCTAACGTCACTTGCACGCATCTATCGTGCATAAGCTTATAAAAAGCTTAGAAGGTGGTGAAAGTGTGTGTACAAGATAAGTGTCAAGCATACAAATACAATACCATAATCATACAATATCGAAAATATTGGCAAGATCATGAATCATTCGATATCAGAGTAAGCGAAAACATACAGGTAAGTCTATAAATCATTCAATATTAGAATACGCAATGTGGATTGGCTATACAAATGCGAAATCATAGAGAGCCAAATATTAAATACTGCGGATGCCGATGATACAATGCAATATGTAAATCCTGTTAAGTCCATATAGGCCATAAAATGCAGAAATATAACAACCCAAAAATGTCATAAGTCACGGATATAATGCAATATGCGATGCGAATGAAATGACCAAGCTGGAGTGTGAAGTCGGGATGATAATACGTAATATGGCGGGCTACAAGGTTCACCACAAGAGACTTCTATCCTAACCAGTCTCATACCTAAATTTGGATAGTCAGACTTAATGTGGTAAACTCCTGATCTTAGGTTAGTCGCGTGAACCAACCGAAATCCTGGCCATTACGAAGGTACACGTAATAAATAGTTACGTACTACCAGCTCAAGTAGATAGTGAATGAATGAGTGAACATACAACTCATGCTCAATAAGTCCACATATCAGTACCGTACACCTCTAGGATCATCACTGGGGTCTATTACACTCTACGTCAGCTTGCCGCCCCTATCCGAGCGTACAACTGGGTGAGTGAAAGAGACCTCACTATCCGCCTGCTAATATTGGGCCCGACTCGTTGATAGTGGATACATTCCTCAAGCTGGTCAAACTCAACCTAGATATTACCCCCTCACTCAGGCGGGTAACGTCACACCCCATGCCAACCGACCACAACACAGTGGAAGACGCAACCTACTGATATACGGCCCTCATGCGCTCATATATATCCACTTGGTCTCGATGTTGGGGCGTCCTCTGGTACTTAGAGGGTTTAGAAATTTTCACCCAGGGTCATCTATGACAACTCGATGCTACTAACATATTTTTCAGTATCCCATTTGGCCATCCACGATATGCTTGTGGAGGCTACGACCCTGATAACGCTAGGGCGTATAGTAATCATAACACATAATGCAAGATGCATGAGTCATACAATCCAGTCATACATCAATTCTGCGCATACCTTATCTCATGTGAGATAACCTCCGCCTATCAGGGAGTCTCATAACAACCTGCCAAATGACATATGCAATGGTAAACCACATCTCATAACAACATGCAGATGATGCGTATGTGCATATATCATAATGTTATACTGTCATATACTCATAATCAGTATCAACAATCGGCCTCGATAATCAACATCGACCTAATAAGGGGCCTAAGGGAAGGTCACAATGTGGACATGTAACCATCATTGCCCATCAATATGGACATTTAACCAACATTACTCCCAAGCAGTGGCCCACATAGAGCCAAACATAAAGTGGGCCCATGGCCTCACACAAAGACCTAATATATATCATAATGGGCCTCATACAAGGGCTATATACACATCACTATGGGCCGCATCACATGGTCTTAATACACGTCACGGTGGGCCACATCACATGGGCCTAATACGCATCATGATGGGCCGCAACCCATGAGCCTCAAATACAACAAGCTGGCCTCATCAATGAGCTGCACCAATGGACCTCATATACATAACAAGTGGGCCCTGCTCATGGGCCTCAAATATATAACATGTGGGCCCTATACATGGGTCTCGTATGCATCAAATGGGCCACGTATCTAGGTCTCAAATACATTAAATGGGCCACGCGTCATGGGCCTAATACACGCCACAATGGGCCGCACGATAAGGGCCTAATACACATCATAATGGGCCTCGTGTTCATCAAGTCGAGCCTCATCATATGGGCCTCATATACGCTAAGTGGGCCGCATCAACGGGCCGCACTAATGGGCCTACATACATTAAATTGGCCGCATTATATGGGCCTTATGTAAGATGGACAACGTGGATATAAAACATATGGACGGCGTTGATATAAAACAGATGGATGACGTTGATGAAACACATATATCACGGTGGGGTCGCATATCATGGTGGGCCACCGTTCCATCTGGACGGTGGAGTTGAAACACATACATCAGCGGGCTCCACACGTCCAAATGAGCGGACGGGTTATATAAGACACATATATCATGTGTGGGGTCCACACGTCCCAAACAAGAAGGACAGACAGCTTGGTCAAACCCACAGAACTTGCTGTGCCAGTACAGGAGCTATATAGCTAGTGTAAGGTACACTAGCTAGTCCGTTTCCACAAAGGTGGGTCCCACGTGGGGCCCACCATAACGCTTATTTTTCGTTCAATATGTTCATAAGGTCACAGAGACCTGAATTAAGAAGAAAAATAAATCTCATATTTATCCAAAATCTTTGGGATGCAAAAAGGGTTTCAATGGTAAACGATAATACCCAGCTACTCCTTGTAGTGTGGGCTACCTGAGTTCATTGTACAATTGATTTTTGGGGTGACCCACTAATTAAAGGAGACCCATCAAATGCACGGTGTTGATGTTCAACTCACATCATGGTGGGGCCCACTGACCCTGCGCTAACCAAGCAGCGGACACTGACAGCAACAACGTCTGCTGTTTTGTATATATATATATTATCTAAAGATTTTCATAGGTGGGGTCCACATCAAGAGGATCCAGTTCGTCGGCTGGGTTCCAGGGCTCGTGACGGGTCTAACAAGCCTAATATTGGATATGTTTTGATGTATAGAAACATCGCAGTGGGCCGTAAGACTTGGATTAAGCTGTTATTTGTGTTTTTCCTTCACCTGGGATAGGCCAGCGGGCTTGCTGCTGGACGGTCCAAGGTGGGCCCAACATAAGGATGGCATGGATATAATACATACTTCATGGTGGGGTGCATGAGGGTGGGCCACACATATTAAAAGAGAGAGAGGAGAGAAGGAGAGAAAGGGAGATTGGGTAGCGGAGGGACCCTGCCACTATGGCCCCTCTATATAATGCACACATCAAGATGGGTCCCACCACAAGTAAGCCCTTCTAACCATCAAAATCACACAAATCAAACCCTAAAAAAACACCCACTTCAAGATCTCTTCTTCCTTCTTCCTTCTTCCGCCAATGCATGCTAAAGCTCCAAATAAACAATTTTAACGGTTGAGATGGACTTAGGATGGTGGGATTTGGAGATAGAAAGTGGGCCACACAATGCTCTCTCATGGAGCTAGCTTGGACGATTCCTCTCTTTGGTAGCATGGAATGGAGTGAGAAAATGAGAGAGAGAGAGAGAGGAGTGGTGAGATGGAGTGATAGGATGAGAGGGCATGGTGCTTGTTGACTTGTGGTAAGAAGTGAATGGGATGGGTATGGGTTGTGTAAGAGAGAGTTGACTTGGGGAATGGGAGAGGGATGGGCTAGGTAAGGTTGTGTACTTGACATTGATTGATGGATTAATGTGATGTGTTGTAGAGATTCCATTGGTATTCGCAACGCACGATGTTTTTCTCGAACTGAACGCGGACCCACATCTCTTGGTCCGGGTATTATATCGGCGTGCGAGATGAGGCGTCGGAACCGCGGCGACTGCGCAGTCGCAAGGGTTTAAGTCTCGGGTCGAGCCGACTCTGATATACGGGACACGACTCAGGATCGGATGTAAACACCGATAATAGATCGCGGGTCATCGAAATTCGATCGGGAGGATCGCGGTCTCACACTTCTAGCCAGTTACATCTTGCTTTTTCTGACTTTGTCTTAAGATGGTGCTTGGTGACTTTGTTCACGGCCTCCACCTATCCGTTAGACTGCGGATGCCGAGGCGAGGAATAAGCGTTCGAGATGCTGAGCCCCCTGCACATGCCTTTGAATTTATAATTGTCGAACTGCTTGCCGTTGTCAGAAGCGATGGTGCGTGGGATTCTGAATTGACAAATGATATTCTTTCAGACGAAGTCAAGCACTTTCTGTTCGGTGATCTTGGCTACGGTCTCATCCTCGGCCCATTTAGTAAAGTAGTCAACTACGAAAATAACAAACTTCACCTGTCCTTTCCCTGTAGGCAGAGGTCCAATGATGTCGGTGGTGTGTGCTTGGAAGTACAGATGAAGCCTCCGTGTCGAAAAAATCAAGCTGAGCGCCAACTTTTCAATGCTCGGGTATCTGGTCTCGGTGGGCACCATTGCTTTGCTCGTGTAGTAAATGGGATACTGTTTATTTCTTACCTCCCTGATGAGGATAGAGCTGATGCCCGAAGCCGAGACTGCCAAGTATAAGAGTAGGGGCTCACCCTTTTCGTTTCGACAATAAGGGAGGCGAACCCAGGTATTGCTTCAGCTCCTAGAATGCCTACTTGCATTCAAAGGTCCACTTAGCCTTCTTGTGACCTTTTAACTGCTGGAAGAAGGGGAGACACCTATCGGTAACTCTGGAGATAAATCGGCCGAGCGCTGTTACTCGGCCAGTTAGGCATTGGATTTCCTTCGTTGTTCGCGGGGAGCTCATGTCGAGTAGTGCTTTTATCTTCTCCGGATTCGCCTCGATACCTCTTTAGCTGACTTGAAACCCAAGGAACTTACCATAGCCCACTCCAAAGATGCATTTGACAGGGTTCAGTTTCATGCGATACTCCCGAAGGATCGAAAACGTTACTCCAAGGTCTGCGAGGTGGTCAGATGCTTTGACACTCTTGACGAGCATGTCATCAATATAAACTTCCATTGTTTGTCCGATTTGCTTGGCAAACATTTGATTCACCAATCTCTGGTATGTTACCCCAGCGTTTTTCAGGCCAAAAGGCATGGCCCGGTAACAATAGAGCCATTTGTCAGTGATAAAAGTAGTCTTCTACCTGTCTGAGGGATGCATCGGGATCTGATTGTACCTAGAATAAGCATCCAGGAAGGAGAGGTATTCGTGACCAGCCGTACTGTTGACCAGTTGATCGATTTGAGGTAATAGGAAATTATCCTTTGGACATGCCTTGTTCAGGTCCGAGTAGTTGATACAGACTCGCCATTTCCCGCTTGCTTTCTTCACTAGGACCACATTAGTGATCCAATCTGGATAATGGACTTCTTCAATGAAACCGACACTGAGGAGTTTAGAAACTTCATCGGCTATGGCTGCATACCTCTCAGCATCGAACACTCTTCTTTTTTTACTTCACTGGTTTATGATCCGGATCCACATTCAGCCTGTGGACCATAACGTCAGGAGAGATTCCCAGCATATCTTCGTGTGACCACGTGAATACGTCTCTGTGCTGTCATAGGAAAGTTAACATCTGAGATCTCTGCTCGGAATTCAATGATGTCCCGAGTTGAACAGTTTTGCTCGGGTCGGCTTCCTCGAGCGGGACGATCTCTAAGTCCTCGGGGGGATCTTCCGTGATGTTGAGGACGTTGATGGTGATGGCTTGTTTCATTGATCCTTTTCTTACAGCTATTACATAACATCTCCGAGCTTCACGTTGGTCTCCTTGGAGGTATCCGACCCCACCTTCGGTGGGGAACTTCATCATCGGGTGGTACGTGGACACAACGACCCTCATTACATTAAGGGAAGGTCGGCCCAGAATGACATTATGCACTGATGGCATATTGATGACCAAAAAGTCCACTAGAAGCGTGACCTGGTGCTATCCTTCTCCTGCTGTTATTGGGAGGGAGATGGCTCCCTCGAAGATTACCTTATCCCCAGTAAAGCCGTATAGAGGAGTCTTCACGGGTCTGAGGTGCGACCTATCGATACCCATTCTCTCAAGTGCCTCAGAGTAAATGATGTCGGCTGAGTTCCCTGTGTCAACCAGGATGCGGAAGACTTTGCGGTTAGCTATAGTCATAACCACTATGAGGGCATCATCGTATGGATGCTGGATTCTGCGTGCGTCATCCTTTATGAAAGTCAAGCGGCAGGGGTTGACAAGAAGCTCTTTTTTCGATCTTTCGGCCAAATTGACATATTGCTTGAGTGGGCTTTATGAGCCTTGTTCGAGTCGCCTCCATTAGATGAGCCACCATAAATAGTTCGAATTTCCGCAGGCTCTTCCACTGTTTCGCTCGGCCGTTCTTCTTTCTGAGCCAACCTCTCCTCCTTGGTGTACCGGCGCAAACGACCCTTGTGGATAAGGGTCTCGATCTCATCCTTGAGATCAACACAGTTGCTAGTGTTGTGGCCGTGGTCACGATGGAATCTGCAGTACTTGCGCTTGTCTTGGTTCTCCATGTCGGTCTTCATGCAGATAGGCCAATTCAGGAGTCTCTGGCCTCTAATATCTAACATAATCTGCTCCGTAGAAGTGTTGAGAAGAGTGTAAGAATAGAATTCGTCCTCGGGCCTTCGGCTCGGCTGACGATCACGAGGGGCTCGGTCATCAGGTTTTTTATTGGATGATTGAGGCTCTTCGTTCCTTGGTCTTTTTTCCTTTGACGATGTTTCGGTTGCTTGAATGTTCTTGTGGGAGTTGAAGAATTCCTCCGCATTGGTGTACTTCTGAGCCCTGCTGATGAGCTTAGTCAAGGTAGTTGGTGGATTTTTCCCGATTGAGAAAGTGACTTTCCTTATTTGAGTCCGCTGAACATAGTTGAGAGTGTCATTTTGACATCATAATCTTCCACTAACAATGTCGCCACATTGAAGCAGGCAATGTAATCCTTCAGCGGCTCTTTGTTCCCTTGCTTGAGGGTGAACAGATGCATAGTCGGCTTCTGACTCTTCTTACTAGAGACGATCTGGGTAAGGAACATTCTGCTGAGCTCTGAGAAGGAGCTGATCGACTTTGGTTTAAGTTGTCGGTACCAATTCCGAGCTGACCCGGGGAGAATTATTGAAAATGCTCGGCACATCATGGCATCCGTGGCCGACTGGATCTGCATCTACGAACAGTATGACTCGATATGTTCCAAGGGGTCTCCGGATCCGGAGAATTGGATGACAGGAGACATCCTGAACCTCAACAGCATCACCTTGTCCATGATTTCTAAGGTGAAGGGAGGCTCGATCTCTTCCATCATTGTCTGAACTGCAGTTGGGACGGACATAGATTGCCGTTTCTTCTGGAATGCCTTAAACTGGTCTTGGAGTTCCTTGAACTGTGCTTCCAGAGGGTTTTGATTCTCAGCCACTGTCTCTTGGAGGGCATCCGCCACTTCGGATGTTCTGCCCCCCCTACTTCTCTCCAGCTAATAGCGGAGGTTAGTAGGGGCCAGAGCCGAAGTGACAGACACGTAAGACTGCTCGGCGTCCTGAGCGGGTCCTGAAATTCGGGTGGATCGCTCCTGAGGCACTGTGTTGTGCGCAGGGTCGGGAGCACGTGCGGACTGTGCTTGGGAACCTTTGGTCTGAGAACCGATTGGCTGCGGTCGCTCTTCGGGCGCTGGAGTGGCTTCCACCAGGTTCAACAGTGGTTGCTGGTTTTACCGCGCCTTCATTCTGCTAATCTCGTCTTTCAGTATTTGGAATTCGTTTTGTAATGCCTTGTCTTTTCCTCATCGGTTCCGAGCCTGTTGGGACGGTCTTATCGGAGCCAACTCGGTGTGCAGTAGCGAAGAAGATTGGTGTTGCCCGCTAAGTTCAAGCTCCACCACTATCGCCTTTTTCTTTCCTCTCGCCATTTTCGGTAAAACCTACTAGTTTTTTTTGTGTTTTCCACAGATGGCGTAAAAAAATGTTGATGTCAAAATTTGGACCACCCTCCACTCAATGCGGTGAACCTTCGACGGACCTTAGCCCTGCACGAAAGGGTGAATAAAGGAGACCCTGGCTAAGCCGGGGGACCCTCCGATGCCTAAGTTAGGACAGGGAATCTGGGTCTAAGTTGAATGTAAAGAGAGGGTGCGAGATATTGCGTACCTATAGCAATGGGGTCTCCTAGTATTTATACCTGTGGGTTGGATGATCTGCGTCTGTTAATCTCGGCACGATTCGCTCGATTTGTGGGATATTGCGATCGTGGAGATATCGTTTGTAATCCATGGATTACATAGCGTATCGTGTTTTAAGAGAGCGTATCCGCGGGTGAGATATTCGGTCACGTCCGCATTGGGTAGTTTCCTGGTTCGACACTCGGAATATCCACATCGGCCTCAACCTCAGCCTTACCCGGCCCGAGGCCGAGTGTTATTAGTCGGGATTGGTCGAATCCCCTTTGCTTCGGCTCTGGACCTCGGACTAAGATGGCCTCAGTTCCAAGCCTCGGACCAAGACTAGTACGTAGATTGAGATTTTTGTCGAGTTTTTAAACGAAGATAGCGTCTTGGAGCCGAGATGTGCCGAGAGACGACTCGGCCCTACTTATCCTTCATACATTCCCGAGGTCTCCCTTCCAAGCTCTGAGGTCTATAGCCGGCTTGACTCGTCGAGTTGGATTTCCCCACAACACGTTTGTTTAATCCACATCGTCCATCCTTCATGGATTATAATTTCAGGGCATGGACCTATAAATGAAAAAGATGCAAATCTCATGTGGACTCCACACAGAGTTTATAATGATAATAAAATCTTACCATAAAAAATGCTAGGGCCCATAGTAATTCTTTTTATGCCATCCAATCTGTTAATTAGGTAACTTAGACCTAACAATTCCTTTTTGTCATCCAAAATGTTTGGCCCCTATAAGTTATCAAGGGTAGGCATTCAATCCCTACCATTTCCTATGGTGTGGTCCACCTGAGACTTGGATCCGTCTCATATTTGGACCTAAATGGATGAACAAAGTTGGTGTATCACATACATTATGATTGGACCCACAACTTTTGAAAGTTTAACAAGAAGGTGATGCTGGAGGAATCCCAGTCGGCTGCAACCCGGAACCACGGAGCAGATTAGGTGAAACCCTCACTCACCAACGGTGTGACCCTTACCAATGAGGCCCACCTTGACATACGTATTTTGTATCCAAACAGTTCTTCTATTTTGTCAAATCATTTTAGGACATTCAAGGGACCATAACATAAGAAACAGCGGTGACTGATCATTAATGGGCCACAAAAGTTTTGGATCAAGCTGATATTTGTTTTTTCCCTTCATCCAATCTTACATGACCTTATCAACATATTGAATGGCGAATAAAAACTATAAAATATTTAAGGTACACCATAAGAAGTTTTTAATGGTAAGGAAGTCAATTACACTGTTTCCTATGGTATGGTCCACCTAATAATTGGCTCTGCTTGATTTTTGGGGTAGCGGATTGCTACTGAGTAACTCAGTGCGCTAAGCATGCTGAGTAAACTCTGTGGGTCTACCTTGATTTGCATTTTTTATCTACTCGGTCCATCCATTTTAACAGATAATTCTATAGCTTTATCCCAAAAATTAGATATATCCAAATCTCTAGTGGACCACCATGGGAAATAGTGTTAATTGAAATTCTACTGTTGAAAACCTCTTCACAGAAGTTTTGGATCAAGCTGATATTTGTTTTTTTTACCTTCATCCATCTCTGAACAGGTTGGATGACAAATAAAAATCACTGTGGGCCTTAGCAAGGTTTCAACGGTGGAAGTCATTATTCTCATTGTTTCTTATAGTGTGGTCCACTTGAGCTTTGGAAATACTTTTATTTTATACTCAACGACTAAAATTATCTCGAAAAACGGATGGACAGCCTGGATAACCCACATACATTCATAGTAGGCCCAGCTGAGTTTACTCAGTAAGATAAAAGCCTACTGAGTAACACAGTACGCAATCCTATTTCGATTTTTGGGATAAAGCACTAAAATAATCTCCAAAAATGGATGGACAACGTGGATACATAATACATACGTCAAGGTGGGCCTAAGGGCCGCACAGTCTTGAGCCGGCGACTCATCTAATCGGCTCCCGAGGACCTGGTTTGGCTACTGACGTTATCAGTAGCAGGTGGTTGCTGGTCGGTGCTCTGTGGGCCTCACCACGATGTGTATGTTTCATCCACGCCGTTCATCCATTTTTTCATATAATTTTATAGCATGAGATAAATAAATGAGGTAGATCGAAATCTCAAGTAAACCATATTATAGGAAATAGTGTTGATTAAACGGCCACCATTAAAAACTTCTTGAGGGCTACAACAGTATTGGATCAAGCTGATATTTTTTTTCCCTTCATCCCTGTTTGTATGACCTAATCAACAGGTTTGATGTCAAATAAACATTACAGTGGGCCTGGGAGGTTTTTAACGGTGGACATTCAATCACTACTGTTTTATGTGGTGTGGTCCATATGAGATTTAGATCTACCTCAGCTTTGGGTTGAAGCCTAAAATTATATGTAAAAATGGATGGATGGCATGGATATAACACACATCATAATGGGGCCCACGTAGCACTGACCAATAGCTACCGGGTTACTGGAAGTATCACTCGCCAAAAACCGGAACAGACGAACGTAGTTTTCGGGAGCAGATTTGGCGAGACCTGGATCCACCGAGGTGGGTGGGACCCTGACTCTGGGGCTCACAGTGATGCATGTGACTTAAATCCACACCGTCCAACCATTTTGAAAGCTCATTTCAGGCATGATCGCACAAATGAAGCTGAATCAAATCTTAGGTGGACCACACCATGGAAACAGCTGTGATTGAATTTCCATCATTAAAAAATTCATAGATTCCACCCAAGTGTTTATCTTCCATCTAACTCAAAGACCACACAAATATCATCTTGATCCAAAGCTTTCGTGGCCCACAAAAAAGTTTTTAATGGTCAATCACCACTGTTTCCTGTACTATTATCCATCTGGGATTTGAAACTGCTTGTTTTTTGGATCATGGCATAATAGGAGCTTTCAATACGGATGTACGGCTTGGATGTAGTCATATACATCATCACAGTGGGCCCCACAGTCAGGGTCCCACCCACCTTGGTGGATATGGGGTCTCACATAATCCGCTCCCAGCACAATTCCTGCAAAAGGCTTTCCTAAAAAGTTTCAAGGCAGGGAGGTTATGCGGGCCCACAGTGATGTTTGTGAGAAATTTACTATGTTCATCTGCTCCGTGAGTTCAATTCAGGACACGAGACGAAAAATGAGCCGGAGTAAAGTAGGCTACATGGGAGGAAACCATGGGGATTAAATGAATACCATTGAAATATATGTACGGGCACAAAAGTTTTGTATCAAGCTTGGTTTTTTGCGTTTTCAATTAATCTCAATGATAATGACCTTATAAACAGTTTGGATGGCATATAAACATCAAGGTGAAGCCTAGGAAGGTTTCAAAGGTAGGCATTTCTTTTCCCAGTTTTCCCTATGGCCCACTTGAATCTTGAATGTGGCTCATTTTTTGTCATGTCTTAAAATGAGTTTACACAATGGATGGACTGGGTGGATTAGTCACAGACATTATGGTGGACCCCACCTAGCTTCCCAATACATGAACTGTTATCTCAGCCTTTCAAGGGAAGGCCATGAGAAAGATAAACAGTGGCGTATGGACATCTTCTGATATACTGTTTACAAGAGGTAGAAATACTGATCGAGGTACAAGATCTTCAAGACCTATATCCAAATCCAAGGGCAAGGGCAAAGGAAATTGAAGTGCTATAACTGTAGGATGATTCGACACATGAAGAAGGATTATACAAATCTTAAAGCAAAGAAAGAAAACTCAAAATCTTCTTTCAAAGAGGCCAATGTTGTCATATCTGATGAAGAGACAAGTGGAGATGTTCTATCTATGTCCATGATCGAACACTTGCACGATAATCATAAAGATGAGCGGATCCTTGACACAGGAGTGTCATATCACATGACTCCTCATCAGAGTTGGTTCGCCAGTTACAAAGAATATGATTGTGGACAGATCTTTATGGGCAATGACAATGCCTGTAATGTTGTGGCTATTGGTACGGTAAGCATCAAGATGTTTGATGGGATGGAGCGTACCTTGACTGATGTCAGACACGTTCTTGATATGAAGAAGAGTCTGCTTTCTCTCAGTGCACTCGAGGTTATAGGGTGCAAGTTCACTAGTCTTAATGATGTCCTTAAAGTTTCAAAAGGGGCACTTGTGGTTATGAGAGTGCAAAAGCACTGAAACTTTTGAAGGTTGATCAAGAGCACTTCGCAGGTGGAACGACAGCGGTTGTTGTAGATTCTACGTCTGTACGTATGTGACATGCTCGTTTGGGCCACATGAGTGAGCGGGAGTATGAAGGTACTATCTGATCATTGTTTGATTCTAGTTTTTAAGAATTCTGATTTAGATATATGCGAGCATTGTATATATGATAAACAATTTAGATTATTTTTTAAATCTGGAAAACATATATGTAAGGAAGTGCTTGATTGTGTGCACTTTGACGTATGGGGGACATCGCCAGAGGATTCTGTTGGGGGGTCGTCCTGGTTTGTATCATTTATTAATGACTACTCCTGGAAAGTTTGAGTTTACTTTATGAAACGTAAATCCGAAATTTTCACCATATTCAAACAATGGAAGGCAATGATGAAAAAACAGTTAGGGTGAAAAATAAAAGTTTTAAGGACCGACAATGGTGGAAAATTTACTTCCATTAAGTTTAATGAATATTGCAAGGATGAATGGATCATTAGGCACAACACAGTGTGCCACACACCCAAACAAAACGGTGTGACTGAGCGAGTGAATCGAACTCTCTTAGAGAGGGCCCGATGCATGTTAAGTAATGCTATATTGGGCAAAGACCTATGAACAGAGGCCATTAACACGGCTTATTATTTGGTGAACCGGTATCCTTCTACGAAAATCAAATGTAAAATCGCAGAGGAAGTATGGAGTGGTCATAAGATGGATTACTCAAATTTGTGTATATTTGGTCGTGAGGCTTACTTTCATGTACTGTTAGTTGAGAGATAACTTAGACTAAATAGTCAAAAAGTACATCTTTGTTGGCTATGGTATTGGTGTGAAAGGTTACATGTTATTCGACAAGGTCACACGCAAGGTTATCACTAGACGTGACGTTAGATTTGATGAAAGCTCCCTATTTCATAAGAATGATCAAAAGGAGTAAGAGGAACCAGAAAGGTTAATTGTAGACGTCCAGATTGACACATATGATACTTAGGCAGAGACATATGCGCAGACAGAGGAATAAGAGAAGGTGGAGCAGCCACCTGTGAGAAGAAACTCACCATGTGATCGCAGGTTACCAGCAAGATACATGGATGACTCTAATATTGTATATGCCCTCATTACAAATGAGGGGGACCCGTATAAGCCCCGTATCCTAGACCGTACCGTTCCGTAGACTTCTGCGGTCTTTCCGGTCGAATTTCGGCAACCTTCGACCCTTAATCGGTATTTGCGCACGACCATGTGTTACATGCCGTCAACCTGAATCGACTCAAAATGAGACTTGTACCCTTACTACCGCGTCGTCGCCGCGGTTTCGATGCCGCGTCTCGCACGCCGATCCGATACTCTGGCCAGGAGATGCGAGCCAACGTTCGGTGCGAGAAAAACACCGCGCGTGCGAATTCCGAGAGAATTTCTACGAGATGTCACCTCAATCAATAAATCAATCAATCCCATTATGTCAAGTACACATCACCTCTTACCCTTCCTCAAGCAACCCCCAAAGTCAAAAAGGTTCTTACACACCCATACTTCTCTTACACAATTTACCACAAAAGTCAAAAAGTCTCTTACACATCCATCACCACCACATCCATCACCCATCTCTCTCCCTTTACAACCCTTTTTCTCCCATTCTCAAACACACTTTCCAAGCAACCCAAGAATTCCATACGTCCAAGCCTTTCCAAGCTCTCCCAAGTAACAAATGTGGCTCACCTTTCCTACCCTTTCATCTCCCATCTCAACCATCCAAACCTCATCTCCTCTGTTGGAATCAAAGCTAAGGATGTTTGTCTTTTATCTTTTTATTTTATTTATTTATTTTAATGGTCCACATATGTGGGACCCACCTTGATGTATGCTTATGTTCAAGAGGGGCCCATAGTGGCGGGGCCCCTCCGATATTGTCAATGTCTCTCTCTCTCTCTCTCTCTCTCTCTCTCTTTCTGTGATCATGGCCCACCTATAATGAGTGTATATCATCCATGCCATCACCGGTAGACCCCATCCATGTGGGACATACCATGATGTTTATATGCCATCCCAACCGTCCATAGGGGGCCCACTTTGAGGTGGCTGACAGGGAAGTGTAAACTGGTAGTGGGGTGTACTCCCTAGCCCACGTGGTAGGCTGAGTGAAAGATACTTCCTTTCAACCTGGGGCCCAGACCCTAGCTAAAGTGGCAGACCCAGTGAAAGATACCTCCTTTCAACACTGGGGTCTTGGGATTGATACTATACTCAAATTCTTTTATAATAAATATATGTTATGATGCCTTAGTTTGTGATACATTATGGTTACTTTATATATATATATATATATATATATATATATATATATATATATATATATATATATATATATATATATATATATATATATATATATATATATGATTCCCTGGTACGGTGGGTCCTTGGGGCCACGAATTTGTCTGGTGTTCATTATGATTTGTCTAGTGTCCATTATGACTCTCTACACCTGCATTAGGTTGTGACTCCATTTCCCCAACTACAAGTTCAAAGTAAACATAAATTCGGTTAATCAAAAGCTACGAAATAAATATGAGAGCACAAAAATTACTATTTATAAATGAAGAAGAAAAAATATATTAAAAAAAAAAGCAATAACAACCCTTAGCTTAATCTAGTGAATCATATTGGCCACACCATGATGTATTGTAGAAACATAATGATGAAGTAACCCTTGAATCAGTTTTATTCCACACCGTCCACGGCCCTGGACGGTGGGGCCACGTCATACCTCAAGCACCAACCCAAATGCCAAAGGTTGTGTGGGGCTAGGGTATGACCCAAATTGTCCACCCATTAAATGGGCACTTCTTCACATTTTTTTAATTCTTCCAGATCACAAGTCGATGAGAACTGCTTTTGTAGCACATCTCATCACCCTTGGGAACTATGGTCACCCAAATAGATTCCACATGAGCATTTAAAAAAAAAAAACAGAGAGAGAGAAAGAAGGTAGTGTCATTTGATCCAATGGCGTTATCTTGATATGCAGATGCTCTGTACATGTGGTAGTCCCAGTGTCAGTTCGTTGTCGAGTGGATTGTGGATCATCAAATAACCGAATAAGTACTAACCAAGTGAGGTGTGTACCAACGGATGAGGGTCCGATTTATGATGTTTTTGTAAAATTAAAAATTTATATATATACATTCTTCATGATTGCAAATTCCATCAAATTGATGGTTATGAGAAAACATGCAGTCATACTTGTTGATGTTAATGGAACATCCCTTGGAGTGGGCATTATTGCACACCATGTGTATTGTCATTGCAAACACGTGTGTGCACTAAATCTAAAATTTGATTTCAATTTATCATTCATATTGAGGGGCTTGTACCTAGATGCTTATCTAGTGGAACAGGCCTGGGATTGGGTATCTAGAACATGGATCAGGCTTGGGTAAGCCTCAGCAGCCGGTTGATGAAGTATACACTCGTCCAGGCCGTCCATGGCCTGGACGTTATCTTTTTCAAAAAAAAAAAGAAGAAGAAGAAGAAAAAAATACCAAAAACAGAGGCCTTACCTGTAAGGCTCAATCTGAGGGGAACGAGGGAGAGAGAGGTCGAGGCGGCCGCGGCTGGTGGTACCGATTAAGGGAGAGAGAGGTGGAGGGGATATATATAGCTGGTGGTTAACTTGCATGACTTGGGCCGATCGCGCGTATATATATGTGTGTGTGTGCACGGTAGGGCCTCAAGGTGAACGACCGGTGTCCCGTTTTGACGCCACCTGGCATGGGCCCTACGTGGGACGGTAAGGTCCACCTCTATATATATATATATATATATATATATATATATATATATATATGTACTGATGGGCCTACGTGGGACCCACCTCTACTTTTAATATATATATATATGCTGGTGGGCCCTACGTGGGACCCACCTCTCCATTTTAAATGCATAAAGCTGCATTAGCAGCAGCGTACCTGATATATATATATATATATATATATATATATATATATATCTATATATATATATATATATAAGGGTTGGTCCTACGTGAGACCCACCTCTACTCTTCCTTAAAGGCAGCAACAGCGGCATGTAGTATGCAATATAATAATATTATATTATGTAATAGAAAATGGTGTGGTGGGCCCTACATGGAACCCACCTTCGATTTCCTTAAATAGGCAGCAATGCTTACCGCAGGTATGCGGCTGCCCTTTCTCATGAACGGTAGCATGTTCTGCGGGTTCCACGTGATGTACGTACACCTTCACACTGTTCTAACGGTGGGACCCACTCCAGATGTATGTGATCCATCTCAGTGGTGTGGGCCCCAGTAATGTATGTGCTTTATCTACACCGTTCACTGTTTGGACAGTGGGGTCCACATGATGCATTTGTTGTATATAAACCGTTCAACCATGTGAGATATCATTTTATGGAATGAGTAAAAGAATGGGTCAGATCTAGAGTTCAAGTGGACCCCACCATTTAAATAGTGAACCGTGACATCCACCATTCAAAATCCTAAGGGCCACGGTAGTTTCCAATTAGTCTGATATTTGTTTTTATTTCATCTATCTCTATGTCAACTCATGAATAGGTCGGACCACAAAACACAAAAGGGTGGGCCCGATTGTTATACCTGAGGCCCATCAGTGCGGCCGAGTTCAGATACATAAGGCCCATCGGTGCAGCCTATTGGATATACATGAAGCCCATTTGATCGGCCCATCTTGACTCGGCCCATGCGACCGGGCCCATTTGATTCGGCCCATTGGACTCGGCCCATGCGACTCGGCCTAAATTGATTCGACACATCTGATTAAGATTCCACCATGATGATGTTTTTGGCGGCCGTGCCTTGGGAGCAATGTTGGTTTAACGTCCACATTGTAAGAATAATGTTGGTTAAATGCCCGCATTATAATTCTCCGTAGGGCCCACTGTTAGGCCATACTTGTAGGCCGTCTAGGCCCATCTTCGTTATGAACAGAATCCATCACCATATAACATGTTTAGTTCCATGATTCATGATCATACGCATCATATGTATGCTTGATATGAGAAGTGACTGATCATAGCATATGCCTTCTGGCAGATTATTTAGGGCTCCCGAATGGGCGGTATTGCCCTACATGAGCGCACGATACGCCCAGGATTGCTGCATGACTGGATAGTGTGATTCATGCATTCGCATTGTGTGATATGCTACTGTACGCCCTAGCGACATCAGGGCCATAGCCTCCACAGGCGTATCGTGGTTGGCAGAATTAGATACCGAAATTTTTTTTCTACATGGGGTGCTATAAATATCCCTGGGTGAAAGTCCCTAAACCCTTATGGTACCAAGAGGTTGTTCCAACGTCTAGACCAAGTGGGTGCATGAGCGCCGAGTGCCAATTACTAGACGGTCGCGCTTTCCACTGTGTCGTGGTCGGTTGGAAGGGGGTGCGGCCTTACCCGCCCGAGAGGAGGGGGCAAAGCTAGGCCGAGTTTGACCAGCTCGAGGAATGGGTCCGCTATTGACGAGCCGAGCCTGATATTGGCAGGCGGATAGTGAAGTCTTTTCCACTCACCTTATTGCGCGCGATGAGGCGGCAATCTGGCTTAAAGTGTACTAGACCCCGATGATATTCCAGAGTTGAGCTGTATTGATATGTGGACTTAGAAGAGAATTCGCATACTTGAGTTGCATTTCGCACCGCATGGCCTGGGTATGGCCGACATCATCCATGCCTCGCATCGCATAGCCTTGGTACGGCTAATAACATTTATGGATTCATCAGCATATTCCACATTGCTCTGATATTGCATAATTGTATTATTACCTTACGCACACACTTACACCACCCTCTAAGTTTTTCATAAGCTTATGCACGACCGTTGCGTGCAGGTGGCGTTGGCTCGCAGCAGCACTGAGGTAGGAGCTCTTAGCAGATCATTTTGGAGTTTTTGTTCATCATCATTGTATTCCCTTTTATGCTCATTGTACTTGTAAAGTTTTTTATCATAGTGGAAATGTGATAGAGTTTTTAGTTGTTGTTTGTGGGTTATGCCTTTAGTTATGCTTATTATGAATCAAACTGGTGTTGAAAATCCTCCTCGTAGCATCCTATGATCGGAACCTGGGGAATGGGCGCTGGGAGCCGAGAGTAGGGTTTTACGGAGGCTTCGGCGCCGGATTCGGCGATCGAAAATTTTGTGACCCCGGTTTCTGAGTTTGGGGCGTGACAACCCGTCTATTATTCAGGAAGTTCTTAATGAGCCTGATGCAGAAAAATGGAAGGCGGCTATAGACATTGAGATGGACTCATTCCACAAAAACAACGCATGAGAGCTGGTGGAGCTTTTGGTGGGCCGAAAAATGAGGCTGGTAGTGAAGGGGTATGCTCAGAGAGAAGGAATCAACTTCACAGAGATATTCGCATCGGTAGTTAAAAAAGTATCTATTAGATTCGTGTTGGCGCTGGTTGCTCAATACGATCTCGAGTTGGAACAGATTGATGTCAAGACTGCATTCCTGCACGGGGAGTTGGAAGAGCAAATCTACATGAAACAACAAGAGGGCTATGAAGTTAAAGGGAAGAGAAAAAAATGTTTGTAAGTTAATGATGTCATTGTACGGCTTGAAACAGTCGCCTAGGCAGTGGTATAAAAATTTTAATTTTTTCATGATGAGTCAAAAATTTATTCGAAGTGAATACGATTACTGTGTCTATATAAGACACTAAGTGATGACAAATTCATCATCCTAGTATTGTATGAAGATGATATGTTGATCGCCAGTCATGATATGTTTGAAATCAACGTACTAAAGACTCAATTATCAGAGACATTCGAGATGAAAGATCTGGGGGCCGCAAAGAGGGTTTTCGGCATAAGTATTTATAGAGGCAGGAAGAGGAGCAGACTTTGGTTATCACAGACAGAATACCTCGAAAAGGCGCTGATTAAGTATAGGATGGACCAGACAAAGTCGGTGAGCGTTCCCCACGCAGCTTACTTCAAGCTTTCCTCAGAACAATGTCCTAAATTAAATGAGGAAAAGCATGTTATGTCTCATGTACCTTATTCGAATGCGATTGGCATTTTAATGTATGCCATGGTCTGTACAAGACCAGTCATTTCACAGGCAGTCAGTATTGTGAGCAGATACATGTTAAACCTCGACAAGCAGCATTGGGAAGCGGTGAAATGACTGCTTCGATACATTCGAGGTACGAAAGGCTACGTCTTAACTTTTGAGAAGACAGAAAAAGTTGGTAGGCTATGTGGATTCAGACTACAAAGGCAGTGTGGTTTCCAAAAAGTCAACTTCAGGATACTCGTTTGTCCTAGAGGTGGAGCAATTGGTTGGATGTCAAAGCTTCAGTCCATAGTGGTTCTTTCCACGACTGAAGCAGAGTATATGCCAGTGACAGAAGTGTTTAAGGAAGGTGTTTGGTTGAGAGACATGATAAATCAATTGAGGCTTCAGCAAAAAGCTGTGCCGGTTAATTGTGACAACGAAAGCATTATAAATTTGGCTAAAAATCCTGTTTATCACTCTCATACTAAAGACATTGATGTTCATCACCACTTTATCTGACAAGTGCTTGAAGAAGGAGGTGTAATTCTGAAGAAGATTCACAGCAGCGTGAATCTGGCAGACATGCTCACCAATGTTGTTCTTACGGAGAAGTTCAAGTTCTGTACAATTTCTTTAGGCATGACGATGGCGTAAAAGGAAGACGAAGTGTGCACGAGAAGCATTGATGAAGCTATGATGCGAGGCAGAGATAAGAGAAAGAGGACAAGGTGCTACATGTTTGAAGATTGAAGACATGGTGGAGATTGTTATATTTGATGTCTTAAATCTAATAAAATTCTACGCAGATTTTTTCGCAAAACTGCGAAATTGCGGAATTTGTTTCCGATTTTATTTACGATTCTTTCCGAGGCTATATATATATATGGGTGTAAATGAGATTGGGATGCATTCTAAAGGGTTTCTAAATAATTTTAGGGTTTTAAAGGGGTGTAACAAGAGTGAGATTCGAGGTTGTTCGAATCGGATAAGCTTTCTTTCTTTGTAATTTCTGTTTTCATAGTGAATTTCTGTGGCTTTGTGTCGTGGTTTTTTTCCAAAAGGGTTTTCCATGTTAAATCGTTGTATTCTCCTTCCTTTTTGCTTAGTGCTTTTGGATTACTATCCTAAATTCATCTCTGTGTGATTACGTTGTTTCCCCAACAAGTTTAAGGTAGGGTTAGGAGCTTTGTGCGTTCAAGCACTAGAGAGTTTTTTGGGGGCCTTTTTCTTTAAAGAATAAAAACATACACTATATTATATATAACAGTATAAAGCGGTAGGTTTTTTTTTTTTTTTGGCTAACAATAGAAACCTTAGGCGGGTTTTATAAAAGACTTTAAAAGCATGCCTTTTTTGGAATTTAACCAAAACATAGGTACATGTACGACATTGTTTCTAAAATAAAATAAACGAGAGATAAATACTTGATTTGTCTATCGGAACAGACAATTGAGATGGATGGTAAGCAAGATGTAACCGAATTGGTATGATCACTTAAATTGGAACTCGGTTGATCATGATCTAACAACCCAGGGTTGTAGATATTTAACCTACTCATACCATACTGTAGCGGGAGTCGCTAGGCAAGAACGATCCATGTTAGAACTAGGCTAAGTTGTGCCAATAAAGATAAATTGAAACGTATATAGATGTGTTTGGTGTAAGGTCTTGGGCTCTTCTTCATATTCTCATTTTATAGCTTTTCGAGGTGATAAAATCCTCTATGGGTTTCCTTATTGATCTCGAACCCTTCACGTATACGATGTACTTTCTGAATAAGAAAATTTCCCGGACAAATCCAGAACTGTTGGCTTAAAGGATCTTCTTCTTGTAGACGATCCCTTTGATGAGAGATTTTTATGGTAGGCTAATCAAATTCGAGATTGATTAGGAGATCACTGATCAATCATGATCACTCACTTGATGGCCCACCTCTTGCACTTCTTCCGATCAAGGTGTTGAACGGTCTAGATCGAACCACCTCCTACATTTAACATTCCACAACGTGATAGTTTGGAGTGCTGGAGAGATGTGATGCTTGATACTTATTTTCGAACCAAACCAGGTATAGTTCTCCCCATTCTCTTGGTCCTAATTGTGCCACGACCATAGGATTGAGTCCTCAAGCTCTCCCATTCTTTTTATTTTGATCAATATACGACTTGGGACCTAATATAGCTATTGTTCATTTTTTCTCGACTCGCGCCCGAACCATTCCCATATTTGCTTAGAAATATGTTCTATCTCCCAATTTCGAAACCTTCCCAAACAATACTGACTCTTTGAACGTCATTGGGGAGATCTCCTATTTTGAAAGGATTGTGAGAGATGGTTTCTCTAGTGAATCATAGTCAGATATGTGATAAGATCCATTCTTTCGACGGGTTCTTTATATACATGCTAGATACACTTCCTCATTAATTAGCACGTTTTATCGTGGCCACGTGGCATCTGTCGATTTGCTATTCTAAAGTCACATGAAAGGTTTTGTAGGTTTTGTACCTCCACATTAATAACGGAATATGTAACATGCTATTCTAAAGTCACATGAAAGGTTTTGTAGGTTTTGCACCTCCACATTAATAACGGAATATGTAACATCAAAGAAAGATCAAACGAAGATACTGTCAGATGTGAGTATGATTTCCGTGAATACAAGCTCGTTGTGTCAACACATGAAAGCTCCCCATTGGTCCACATTAGGGCATCCAAAATGGGTGTAAATAATACCCTTCATGCATTTCATATAGAGAGATGCAATTGGATTTTTGACGTTAGGGTTTCAGCAGCCATTCCGACATGTGACAACACCCCTGGCCTATTATTTAATATATTTTTTTCTTCCTAATGACATATAAAGCTCAAGTGGCCACAACACAGAACACATGAAAATGGGTTGCCCACCATTGAAACTATGAACACTTCTCTCGGAACACATGAAGATGGGTTCCAAGCTGAGGCAGCAAGCCAAGACACAGATGGCATTTACAAAAACACTGTCCAAATGGGGCTGAGGAGGCACACAACTATTGAAAAGAGAATAACGACGAATCAACGTCCAAACCCCCCCCCCCGAAAAAATGAAGGCATAGGATGGTAGCCAAGAAAACAGTGGGCTGGCCAGAAATAAAGTGGAGCGAATCAGCATTTTTTAATTTGCTATGCATATGGGCTTCAACCCAATGGACCTGAGCGGGCGTTTTTACACTGGATAGGTGAACGAATGCCTCTTGCTCATGCATATGTATGGAATCAACTGTGTTCCAATGGTGCTTGAACACGCCCTATTCGTGCAGGGACCATTGCTTAACAAATGATTTTTGAATACTTAGAGACTATCAAGATCAGATCCTGATAATGGTACCCACCAACACACTGGCTATTCTGGCTGCTCATCGACCCAATGCAGAGTTCGTAAGCAGGTGCTGCACTTTCACTCTTCCACACTATGCTTTCCCACAGCCAAATCTCTGTGAGAATCTTTAAATCTTCTTTGTTTTTTTCAGGGGTTTGGAGATGGATTCCAGTCTGTGTCAGGCTTTGACTAGGATTGTCAATTTGGAACCACAAATGGAGCTTGATCAGGTGGAATAGAAATAAATACTAAAAAGAGAGAATTCTATACAAGTTTTATGTGTGCAGAAATAGTTGGTTAATTACAAAAAATAGAAGAAGAAGAAGAAAAACTTGGCAGATCTGTCCTCTTCAGAAGCAATTCAGCAAACACTCACGATGGACAGTAAGGTGCCACAAAAAAAATCTCATTAGAGGGAGAGTCGGTCATCACAATAATAAATATGCTTATTGCAAATAAAGCTGAGCCACAACCTGGAAGATTACTTGGATCTTGCATGCCTTCTGATCTGAAGCTGATGGGAAGCAAAACCAAGCAGGCAGCCCCCCTTTTCTTTTGGTAGTATATGAGAACAGGAATGCTGCAAATGGGTAATCTTGGAAATGGACTCCATCAATGATTTCAGATGTAAATACACACGGCATTGTGATTCCAGATGAATATGAAGAACAAGTAGAAGAAAGGAAAAAGCATGTAGCAGGATATTAAAAATCAAATAAAAATTATCTAACTAATGTGGCCGTTTATCTAGCGCTTCAAGAATGGGAATGCAGCTATTGAGGTTTCACAGACCAATACGCTTTTTTTTTTTTTGTATATACGAGGCATGATACAAAAGGCCTTCCCACCTAACAAAGGCTTACACCTACATTGGGATGGCCTTTTACTGTTTTTATGGCTCTCTCTATTGTACATGTTTCCTTTTCGTTACTTGAGACAAGACCCCACCACATCTCCAGACCTGATTTGTTTTACCTTGATAAGATGATGCACATTGAACTGCCAATACCATCAGAACGGGAAACAAGGCTGAAACGAGGTCTGTGCAGCTAAGTTTATAAAAGCCAGCCTTCAAGCTCACCATCATAAAGCAATGCATTTTCTCTCCATTCTTTCTTTAATTTGTCCTTCCATGCTGCAGATGCTAATTATGCAAGGTAAGTTCTTCTGTGTGGAGACCGGGCTTTCCTCTCACCGAGCTCCCTTTCACCAAGGACAAGGAGAAATTCAATCTTCTCATATCCAAATACAAACAGGGGAAACAGAATTTATGAAAAAGGTAGGAAGAAGAAACGGGTGATTCCACAGTCATTCCTGAGCAGAACGTGCACTGGTGGCATGGCATAGCCTCTCTCATCTTGTTGAAGTAAATAGAGCAACTGCATCTCACAAGATGCACTCCATTGCCTATTCAGAATCAATGTCTATAGAAAGATGCAACCGTGGTCGTACAGATCGTGGCTGGCGAGGGTGGGAGAAAGGACCACCAGACCTGGGCCTTCTCCAGGTTGCCTTTTCAGATCTATCATCATCATCATTGTTCATGCTCGGAAGCAAAGAAGCTGCATCCAATGAATAAAGCATATAACAGAATTCAGTCCCTCCAGATCCCAAAGAAAGACAAATGATTAAGAGACAATGATCCAATGATGCCAGAGAACTAAAAGTTATAATGCTCCTAGTCACATTTGGACAATCAATCTGGACCATCCATTTGTTCATCCAACACTTCATGGTACATTCAAAATCACATAGATCAGAAATTGTAACGGCTCGACTGATGGCCTATAAAATGGATGATTAAGATTGTTTATGTAAAAAAGGTCCAATGAATTTGAACTACCCATTAATGGGGACCAGCATCAATTGCATAGGTTGTAAACATAACCTCAATCAGACTAACAATCCACTCATGGCTTGGGGAAAGGATGACTAGAAAAGATAAGGCCAACTTTTGGATGGATAGCATTGTCCAATTGGTGTATTTTATCCAAGTGGCCCTGACGGGCAGTATAGAGCATTTGACTGGATTATCCATGTGCCCTTATGCAGCTAGGAGCACCGTGGTCGTGGAGCAATGTATCCTTTCTAATGCATCCGTAAAGCACCTTTATGAATGTGTAACATAATTAAGTTATTTCATTATGTAGAACATAATACATCCAAGATTTCTTGTAGGGATTTGAAACAATACATGGTGAGAGAGGAAATATCCCTCCCTATTCAGTGGGAGCTGAAGAAGATATGCTCCACCAGACAAGAGATAATGCACTGGAGGAAGGGAACGCACCAGTACTATTGCTATTGTTATTACTATCCAACCGCGCCATGCTTCCTTCATTGGATGCATGCTGTTTTCTTGAATTTGAACCACACTCATCTGCAGATTCATTCTGACTGCTTGCACCACCAAGCCTAAGAGAAATCCAGTCTTCTGAACGGATGCCATTGGACATATCAGCACAGTCTCTCGCATCTGCTTGAACAGAAATGCCAGCTGGTCGAGAAGGAAGGAAAATTTGCAAAGAGGGGTCATCAGACCCAAATGCCATGGGATTATCAACCAGGCCTCCATCAGTTTCAGTGTTTGACCGTCCAACTACAGAATCCTGAACTTGCGATGCAGCCCCAGAGGCCAAACCATAGCCATTTACTGGTGCAGGGCAGGGAACATGAGTAGGCGGCTGTACATCGACCAAAGGATCTTGGTCAACCGTCCCAGTACCAAATAGCTGGAAATCAGAAGCTGTCGGGGGCAGTGACCACATTGTAAACTCATCAACATTACTGTTAAAGAGACCCAGGACAGGGTTGTCATCCTCTTGGTAAGATTCTGCAACCCCAGGTGGAACAGAAAAAGAAATTCCACCACCCTCGGCTGGGTCAGCGCCGCAGACATTTTCTGGAGATATCAAAGTTAAATCTTCTTCTGAATCGCTGAGGACAATAACATCTGCATCTGTTAATGGTGCAGAAGGAATTCTATTTACAGCACTGCACGGTTGGCCAAAGCTGAGGGGTATTGAATCGAGCTCATTGCCATTGTTTGTAGAGAAATCGAAATGCCCCCCGCCTTCCTGATTAACGCTTGCATCTTCACCATCTCTGTAACTTCCTGTAGCACTACTGCTCATTGGCATGACTTTCGGGCAATGATTTTCGTATCTCTCTGCTAAATGGTTTCCAGATGACATAGGCTGCATATCTTCAGGTTTGCTCACTTCCCACATTCCATTGTGGTTTCTCTTGATTCCTATTTTTAAAGATGTATGTTCATCTGATGCAAATTCTTGCTTAATTTGCTGCTTGAAGATCTCCTGTTCGGGTTCCATCCCACCATCTGTTGTGACACAAAGAGATCCATCTGGGAAGTGCCACCGTGCAAGATCTCTACATTCACTTTCGTTCTTTGCACGCCAAGAACCATCGGGCTTCACATCAATCTCATTTACATCTTCGCTGCAATCTTGCATCTGTTCAGCCAGAAAATAATCCAAAAACACAGCGCCCACAACTAAGATCATATGGATATAATCAATGAAAGCCCAAGAAATAAGTCCAGAACAGGAAATACCAAAGAGGTGATGCGATTGAAATATGGATCAATGATAATGTTCTCCAAGGCGTAATTCTTAAGGCAAATGGGACATTGCCACTGCAGCAAAATGCCATCACGTTATTAACATCAACAATAACGTCAACTAAGGAAAATATGAAAAGGTAATCGTATCTATTAATTAATGCGTTATATGTATTCCTTACTTTCCTAGAGCGTTGATTAAGTTCTACAAAAGTTTCAAGATCAAAACACCCCATATGAACGCAAGGCTTGAATCTTCCAGCAATCTTCATTCTAGACCCGCTCATCTGCCACATAACATGCACACAGGTGGTCAGTGAAACTATCTGCACAGAATCAAGTGTAAGTAATTGATCACGACGGTATCCTCACTAACACACTCACTTGAGTGCCATGCTCAGGTGTAAAACAAGCAAATAACCATATTCATTTAAACTAGAACCTTGCATCAAATACAAGCTGAAAAGAGTTAAGTGAAAGAACTGCTATAAGGAATTGAAGTTGGGAGGACTTATGAAGCCAATTAAGCCTAAACATGTTTCTGACGGAAACATTTTGATGCTACTGCAAATAGAAAGAGATGCAGAGTATGGAAACTGAAAGTGAGTACCACATTGAGCAGGCCATCAGTTTTCCATCAAACTGGACCAAGATAGTTTTATTCACTTGTTTCAAGCAGGACCCAAAATGAGGCTATGTTCTTTTTCTTTTTCATGGAATCAGTTCTGCAGAAATGTGATTTGAAGATAATTAAATATATCTCGAATCCATAAGAAATTGCAAAGCTACAGATCAGAACGTGGTGTACACATTTATATCTGGAAAAACCAAAAATAAAACAGATAACACTGCCAAACTACATAATTTCTTCTGAGGAAGAACGTGTAGCTAAAAATTTCTGGAAGAAAATTTCTTTCTAGATTGTCAGAGCTAAGGTGAAATAGTTCTGAGGATTTGAAATAAACCAATTTATGGTAGTTCCTTCTGGCTTGGTGGATTCACAGGCTATAACTAGTTCCATAAAAGGTCAACACAGATATATAGGCCATAAATTGGTGGATTCCTGATCATTGGATAATACAGATAGCCACCCACATTAATCAGAACAGTTTTTGACCAATTTATGGCTTCACTGCTAGCTTGCCAATGGATCGGGCCATGTGTATGAAAATAGCTACAACCTTCCGTGGCAGTTAACAAAATCCAGAAGCATCCCACTTGTAGATACAGAATTGATGACAGTCATAGAGGCAGGTTAGGGGACAATAAGTCTTGAGGAGGGAGTCTTCAACAACAATGGAACATGTCAGCATGCAATGGCAATCAAGTACTGGCCGGTTCCTCTTGCATGGTTATAAAAAGGCCCAGGAGCAAAAGGTCGAGCCTTCCATCAAATCAGATTGTAGTTGGCACAAGCAATGCTGACAAAATCATGACTGCGTCGCAAATTGCAATAGGGGGTATTGAAACACATCGAATGGTAAAAGGAAAGATTTTTATTTTTATATTTTAGTTAAAAATATGAAAAGTATAAATAAATCAGAAAAAATAGGAAAAAAAAACCTTAATCATCCATTTCCCATCAATATGCACCAAGAAAAATACTACACAATATATATCAATAGAGAACAAGTATATGGTATACATATATATTATAAAAGGGTTCTTGTCTCTTTCCTTTCTTTCAAGAAATTTACCTTAAAAGTTAAAAAGAGACAGGAATGCTTAAATTTATGTTTGTACGTTTCTTGACTGTACAATCAAGTCCGAAAAAGCGACATCTGATTCCGTTATTTGATGAAAGATTCTTGATCTCTTTGTTTTGGGTTTTTGAGTATAAAAATCCCTAGATCTCCTCTATCTAACAAAAATATGGATTTTTAATAGGACAGCACCTTTTACATGTTAAAAAGAAGTAGAAAAATGAAAAAAAAAAAGAATTCTAAAGTAAATTTGGGCACATTAGCGCAGTGCATGGTGATTGTATGATTCAATAATTGCACAATTCATGTGGATTTGTGACTTGCAGCAACGATTTGCATCATATATGTATATGATACGATTCAAATCATAAATCATATCATTTTGACAGCCTTGGGTGCTGGGGGACTCGCTTTGGGAGATTGACGACCAAGTTAAATCAGCCTGAAGCAGATGCTGAAGAGGTGGCAAAAAGAAGTCCTATTAGGATCTGAAGAGCATTAGAAAGAGGGAGATCCAGAATTGGGGTGTGACCTTCATGGAAGGTTCGCCATGCTAGTACCAGCAGGGAGTTGCTAGGTCTAACATTCAAAATTAAGAGAGAACCAGCTAATTGTAGGGTTTACACTTGTCAAATAGGAATCCTACCACCAAAGCTCCATTCTACTGTTGGTTATCACTTTTCTAGCTGCCCAACTTCTGTAAATGTGTGACCCACCTGATAAATGGACTGACTGGATTTATTTGACAAAGGAACACTCAGTGGGTACATCCTCCACGGATATGCCATATTGGCATTTGTGCATTTATTGCTGGTGCTTGAAGTTATGGCATCTGGAATCAAAATTCCTCATTCAATGATACTAGAATATGTCCTCGACCTAGACCAGCGTGCATATGCCTAAGAATTCTACAAAGTCATCACATTGTTATTAAATTATTATGGTTTATGATTTAATCTTATGATTCCAATAAAATCTTATTGCAAACAATTTGAATCTTATGCTTGAGTCACATTAAAATTGTATGATTTATTGGTTAATCTTACAGTTCATGAGTTGAATCATTTCTTCTTCTTCTTCTTCTTCTTTTTTTTTCATGTTTAAAAATAAAAATAAAATAAATCGTACAACAGCTCGCAACTAACTATCAATTCATCATCATCATCATCTAAGCCTCATCCCAATTACTTGGGGTCGGCTACATGAATCTGTCCCACCATTTTATTCTATCCCAATTACATAGTGCCTGTGGGAGTTCTGTGTTCTCATTGCTGGTCCCAACCTGGATAAAAGAGGGTTGCATTAGGTTGGCAGCCGGTGTTGAACTTATGCCAAAACTAACTATCTATTTTATTTATTTTTTTAAAAACTCAAATCATGGTTGTAGGCTAAACCATGGCGGAGTTGGTCTTGGCTGCCTTGTTACTCTTATCAACTTCTGCTCATAATGCTAGATCACCACTTGAATGATTGGCACAAACCAGGAAGTCCACCTCACTGTTTTGTTATATAAAATTGCTAGTTGCCTTTTCCCCCCTCTTGAAAGTTAACTGGGGCATTTTAAGTCCAAATAACATCTGTAGCTCTTGCATTAAGCACTTGTGGGAGGGACTTTTAGATCTACATCTAAACAAATATGCCATACATGGATTAACATTGACGAACAATTTAAAACGGATTTAGATTTTTCCCTGTCATTTGTTTGGAGCTTTTAGCTTTGGAACTTGGAAGATGAAAGTTCAACGTCCAGAAACACGTTTATTTATTTATTTATTGTTTCAAAACAGCACATAATTTATGGTATTATGTTGATGTTTTACACATCTTGACGTGCACGAGGAAGAATACAAGATCTGAACACATCTCACTGCTTGTGAGAACTTTTTGAGAACTCATCACACGTGATGCGAGCCCAAAATCTGAACGGTCTACGTGATCCAACACCCCATGAAACCGCCAGGGATCAACTTTTACCCTGGTCCAAAACTTTGGTGGGCCATGGACCATGGCAAAAGGAAACGGTTTCCTCCCTTGATTTGCATCTATCTTTGCTATGGCCCACCAAAGTTTTGGATTAGGGTGAAAATTAGTCCTTGGGGGTTTCATAGAGTGCCGCATCACATGGACCGTTCGGATTTTGGGCCCACGACACGTGTGCAAAGGTGCGCAGCTGAGCATGCCTCTCTCTCTCTCTCTCCATGTGTGTGTGTGTGTAACATCATTTTATACCTTTCCTATATATATATATAATTTTTTTCCATAAAAAAATAATAAAAATCTTATGATCTTGTGATTTACAACCAGATTTTTAAACAGCGTCTAGCGTATAGCAAGCGTTCACCCCTCTTAACCTACATGGTACTTTGTGAAGACCACCTTGTGTAACTGGGTGATGAGATGTTGCAAAATTTTGGTCTATCAAATCATCAGGTGGGCCACATGGCCCATACCATACAAAACAATGGACAAGCACCCTCCATTGTAGCGTGGTGGCCAACATAGGGGTTGGATCAACCCTGCTTGACTGTACAGGTTGGGTAGCAGGCCACGAAATAGAAAACAATGGGCAACCGCCATAGAAAAAAAAGGCATATCCAATCATCATGGACCACACCACAGAAAAGAATGCGCAACCACTCAAAACACCACTGTAGTGTGGTGGCCCACATGATGGATTGAACAGGTTGGATGCCATGCTAGACACGCACATAGTAAGCCCCACCAACAAAAGAGTCATAGAACAAACTTATCCCTAGTGTTCCAAATATCGGCAATATTATTGGCATCACTAGGTCACCAATACCGAAACTGCTGGAAGTTTAAAAACTTCCAAATATCATCGATATTTTTTATAATCTCAGTGATATTTGGTGATATTATCGATATCAACGATATTTTGAAAAGAATCCCTTTACAAAAGTTCCTTGGTATCAACGATCCCATCAGTTATATCCTTGAAACTACAGAAACATCTGCAAATAGGTGAACGGTAACAGAAAATTGGGAATTACTCCAAACCCGCCCCCCCCCCCACATACTCCATTTTTTTGGGTTTTTTTCTTTCTTTCTTTCCTTCATTTAAAAAAAAAAAAAAAAAACGTTCCTTAGGTGATCTCAATCACTCTTGCTTTTTATTGAGTCAAAGTTTTGATTTAGGGAGAAACCTCAACTCGGAATGAAGATGGGACAGAACACAAAGGTGATGAAAAATCCATATAAACTTCATTTTTTCCCCCAATATCCATGTCTATACATGATTCTCATGCATTGACATAGATTTCTAGGGAAAAAAAAAACATTTAAGTGAGAAATGGGGAAATTGGTGAAATCCTAATTTTTTCATTTTTATATTGGAAAATGTGTGTTTTCGTTGTTAAATAATGTGGAAATTTAATACATTAATGACTGTTGGCCAATCTATTGATTGGCTACAAAATTTGTACATTTATTTTATACTCTGTTTTATTTATTTATTTATTTATTTTTTAAATAACAAATGGTTAGGCCCCTATAAAATGAAAATTGATTATATATAGTTGTATTTTGTAATATTCTTTTAACTTCTCTTGAAGTTTCATTGAAAAATCCCACATATTTCCCAACAATTTTCCAATGTTTCCCTCAGACAACGATATTTTTCCAAGTATCAACCATAAAATTGGCAGCTACTGATACATGTTTCTATATCCCCGATCATTGATACATGTAACAATACCGATACTCTGAACACTGCTTATCCTATAATGTAGTATAGAAACTGGCCTACGAAAAGGGATAAAAAAGGAAGCCAAAAATACCCTAAATCTACATCCAAAATGAAATGGAAACTCATTAATTAAGATTAAAGGGAAGAATTTACCTGTTTAGAGTTTTATATCAATCCAAAACCAAAAATCTTGAGCACCACAAGTGATCTTGCAAATTTACATAAGTGATTTTCTAGTAGGGCCGTTTGATTGGCTAAATTTGTCTTCAATGGTAGTGTGGATTAAGAGAATAAAATGGAAGAAATTGGGGATGGGTGGTGAAATGCAGTTGAAGGACTTGGCGTATTACACTTTTTCTTTTGAAAGCCTTATGTATTAAAAGGGCTAGCGCCCTATGTTAGTTTTACAACATTTAAAATGGCTATAACTCTTCGGCCATACACTTGGTGTACCTATACATTTGGTTGCTTAATAGGTGAACAATGTTAGATATCAAAGATATCGGCCGATATATCCCACGATATATCTTGTATCCCACCCATGCGATACGAAACGCACAGGCAGTGCAAATATATCCCACAAGTTCAATCTGGTGAGCATTTTTAATTTTTGATCCCTTTTTTTGTTAAAATTATGTTAAATCAGTATCAAATGCTTATAAATCCATTAGTTCTCCATGTTTTGCATGAAATATTATGGAGTCGGAGCTTTGATTTCGATAATTATTGGTTCTTCATGTTCTCCATGTTTTTTTTTTCGAAATTTTCCTTCAACCAGCTATCAATTGAGACTAATTTCGAAGTATTTAGGAGCATATGATGAAATGATCATCACATACATTCTAATTTCAAAATTTGAGTGTAGGTGGCCCGATTTGGGGAAAAGTGGAAAAAAAAAAATTCGCCAATTTCTCTCAAATTTCTTGCAATGTTGCACTTCAAACATGAAATCAAGCATGTATGAGGGCTGATCTACTGATTCATTAAGTCCTTATCAATTTTTAGAAAATAAAAATTTTTAATTAAAAATTATTATTATTACTATTTTGAAGTTTCTCTTCAACTAGCTCTTAATTGATACTAATTTCTAAATATTTAGGAGTGATTGATTAAATGATTATCACATACACTTAAATGTTATGTATCCAATTTGAATATAGTTGCATTAGTTCAGTCAACCAACGGATAGCTTAGGACCCTATACAAAGGAAACCTATTATGTGCATTTCTTTTTGAGATGTTATGATTTAAAAGTGTGTATTATGATCTTTTTTAACAATCCCTGAAGTACCATTGAAAAACTCAACCATTTTCCCATGATTTCCCCATGTTTCCCAAAACGTGCGATAAATTACCCGATACAAATGATATATCATGTGCAATAACCGATATGTATCTGTATCCCAAGGATGCGATACATAACATGATACCGATATTTCGAACACTGATTATATGGATGAGCTCCATTTGCAGTAGGACCTACAATTTGGATGGTCTAGATAGCTTTACTTTAGTGCCATGTGTGAGGATGAGTCAACACCATTTTACAAGTCCCGCTAAACTAACACGAAAGTTTGGAGCCAAATCTTCGAGGATTTAAGGCTTTAAAATGGAACTCTATCCTGTGCTACCAATTCAATTCGCTACATGGCGTATAGCATAGGCTACACCCCAAATAGCACACGCTACAGTGGAATTACTGGGTGCGCTGCATTACGTAATTGCTACGTTGTGCACTACTCTACAAGCAATATTTATAACTAGTACACTTCTATAGAATGATATGGATTTTTATGAGTGGCACTCAACAAAGAAGTGGAGCTCTTTTGTTTTAGGAAGCATTGATTGGAAACAAAGTTCCCTAGCATTGTTAAGATATTTGAGTTTCAAGTACATCATGATGGAGATAGGAAATACTGATAAAAATAAAAGTAATCTTTATTGTTGATAGGGAACTTTATAAAAGGATAATAATGGCTAACGACTACAATGGTCCCACAGGCAAGAGCACATATATTAATCCACGCCAAAATTTTAATGTTTGGAGAAGCCTGGGCATAGCTATTGGTGCTTTTGCCTATCAGACTATTCTTTGCCAAATTTTTTATAATGCCACACCACATGCAAGTGAACATGTTCATGTACCCCCCCACCCCCCATATACAGAAGGGCATGTACACACAGGCACATGCAAATGAAACACCCAACCTATAACAATGCATTGGTTGGCAGCGATGCAAAAAGGAGGATTGATGCTACAGGGGCAGGCAATCACCAAATTTTTACCAAGCAATCTTGAAAGCTAACCCAAAATAGTTGGCACAAGGTACAGTAGCCCGAATTGGCATATCATTGGACAACTGAGTAGAGAAATGGCCGCGACAGGATTGTAGACAAAAAGAGGCTCCTCTTAACTTGACAACCACGACAAATCAAATTGTTGAGAACTTATTAATGAAAGGGCTGCGAAAACCACTAGCAAGCTGGTTAATCAACCTAGGATAATCACAAGGGGTTCTAAACCACCCTCGCTAAACAAGAGGTTCAAAGCATTCTCAACATTCACACACAAGAAGCAGAGGAATTTTTATTTTCGTTAATAGAAAACACAACAGCTTCCTCCTCCCTAAATAAGGACTTCTATTGACGTATAAACCAACAAAGTACCACTAATCACATAAAACCGTAGAAAGAGCTAACCGATACGAAAAAACAAAAAAGAAATTGTATAATCTAAGGACCAATCAAATTAAAATAGTCCCAACTAAGACTAAAAGAAGCAGATAATAGGAAGATTCCTAACTTTGGAGGCTTTTGGGCTGCATGTGGGGCGTACACCTTCCCAATCACATTCCATGTGCCTCATGCCCTCTAGAGAGGCGGAAGGATGAGAAAACACATCCCAAAGAAGAGATCGGAAGGAAATGAGTGGCGACACTTTTTTGGAACAAATGTAGTTGGCAGACAAATTCCATCCACTCAATTGCTTTTGACATGTCCAACCATCGATCGGGACGGTTCATTCAACACTACCATTGGGAGCAAGCCATGGTGCAAAAATCATGCTGATTTGGATGATCCTAACCCTTTGAATGGGGGCAATATGTTGAAACTGTCTGTAGTATATGAGCCATAGATCACGTCGTTAGAATCATCAAAAACACAAAGTGGGATCTATATAGTAGATGTTTGAAGATGATGATTGGGTCTATACTCTTTACCCGCTCAATCTCAAATGCTGTTGATTCGATGCTAGGATAATCCAATTAGCGTGATTTTTGCATTGTGAGTTGCCCCTGGTTGTATGAATGAACAAACGGTTTGTTCATACAACATAATATATGAGCCACAGATCACGTGGAATCATCAAACCAAAGTGCTACTTTGGAATCATAAGTAACACAAAGTGGGACCTATACAGTAGATGTTTGAAGATGATGATTAGGTCTATTCTCTTTCCCCGCTCAATCTTTGGATGCTTAGGATCATCGAATGAGCAAGAAGAAGAAGAAGAAGAAGAAGAAGAAGAAGATGGAGAAGGAAGGAGGAGGAGGAAGACGAAGGAGGAAGAGGAAGAAGAAGGAGAAGGAAGAGGAAGGAGGAGGAGGAGGAGGAGGAGAAGAAGAGACCAGACTATTATATAATTGCGTGGTTTAAATCAATGTCTTCCATATTGTTATTGTGTAATATATCGTACCACCGTTGGGATATGGATACATATCGGTTATCGCATGGGATATATCAGCTATAACGCATAATGTATTGCTATTGTTGGAAACATGGGGAAATTGGTTGAATTTTTCAATGAAACTTCAAAGATCGTTAAAAAAGAAATCAATACACACTCAGAAATCAAAATGTAACAAAAAACAAGTGCACATAATAAGTTTCCTTTATATGGGGCCCTAATCTATGCATTGTCAGACTGAATTGATGCAAGTATATTCAAAGTCTATTTATATAAAAAGTAAAAGAAGTAGAAAACTAGAAATATACCTGTGAATAATGTGTGTGGCTGTGGATCAAACCCGCATAGAGATGCACGGTGGCTCAAAACAGGATTGACTATAATACTGTTGCTCCTCGAACCAATGATATTATACGAAGTTATAGTAGAATGATACTAGTGAAGAAACTCTCTAGCATAATGCTGGTACTCATCCTCTGCGATTTAAAAAAATTTCGAATTTTCCCCCAAATTTGACAAATTTCAAAATTCTCACAAATTGGCCCAACTTCCCCCAACTCCGAAAATTAGTGTATGTGATTATGATTTCATCAAATACTCCTGAATACCTTGAAATGGAGGCCAATTGAATTGACTGCTGATTGAAGTGAAAATTTGAAAAATAAAATAAAATTTAACATCTTAAATTAATTTCCAATTAAATTTTTTTTTTGAAAAATCACCAAAATACCAAGAATCACTAGATCGAGTTACATGCTATTTTTGAAAAAAAAAGTTACGTACATGTTTGATTTTGTGTTTGGACACAAATTTCAACAAATTTGAAAAAAAGTGGGCTTTATTTTTCTCAATTTTCCGCAATTTAGCCCATCTCCCCCAAATATTGAAATCGAAGCTCCAAATCCATGATTTTCATGCAAAATATGAAGAATCATAGAGTTGTCACCATTTAATTGTGATTTAACATGATTTACAACAAAAAAAGGATAAGAAATCGATAACGCTCATCAAATTGAACGGGTGGGATATATCAGCACTACCTGTGTGTTTCGTATCGCGTAGGTGGGATACAAGATATAGAGTGGGATATATAAGGAAAATATTGGTTTAAATATCAATTATTTTGATATAGTTGCATCACTTATGGCAACAACGAGAAGAAATTATTATGCATAGTTATTTTTGTAATGTTTTGAGTTCTAGGAGTGTAACCATGTGTCTTTTAACATCTCCTGAAGTTTCAAATGAAAATCTCCACCATTTTCCTATTTTTTCCCCAACGATACCGGCGCAATACCCATGCATAAAACATTGCAACAAGATCGAACAATATAAAATAAGGTCCAATCATCATATTATAGTGTCTATTGATAGGTCCCACCATGCATTTATGATTTTTTAGTGTTATTTTCTTAACCAACATGGCAAACCCATGTGTTTTTGGACATCTTTCCAATTTTAGGTGGGCCTTCATCCAACTACCTATAAGCGACGAGACAAAACACCAAAATTGACATGCTAGGTAAAATGTTTTACAATCCAAGTTATTTATTGTAGTCTTATTCTCCACAAGAATTAAGGCCGCCCCCCACCCCCCCAATGCATTTTCCATGTTGACAGTAAAGAAGCAACCAAATATGAGCAAGTTGATGTTAACTACTCGCACATCTTTTTTCCTAATTCTGTTTTGTTTAAAACTCTGTAACTTATGTTTTCAACCTAGCAGGATGCAAAGTGGTACCAAACTCAGAGTTTGAAGTGGCAATGGCACATGGGCAGAAGATTCCAGAAACTAAGGTTTCATAAAACAGAATCTTGCAGCCTACTGTTCTCATTCTAATCAAACTACCTATTTTAGTAAAGAAATAGCAGATTATCACAAACTTTGACCATATAATTTCATTGCCACACAAGCTAGGATTACGATCACATGAGTCAACTGACCACGGCGTGAGTGTGTGTCGGATGTGCGTGCATGTGAAAAAAGAAGTAGCTTCAACTGACATCTTAGCTAACTGAGTATTGAGATTGTAAGAGGATTCATTGGTATGCGTATGTAAAGAACATTATCACTTACTGGACAGCGGAGATTGACAGTAACTGATTCTGCCACGACTTCCAAATCACTGTCACTATCAGCGTTCTCGGCAGCGGCGCCACCACCAATGCAGCGACAAACACGGGCAAGAGCGTCTTCAAGACGCTCACCATCTGATTCCTTTGGAACCATGTTAAGGACCTGGGTGTTGGATAAACAATGAAAGACATTATACTACAAATACAATATAAAGAACAACAAATTTGCAGTCTACTTTTTCTTGAGAAAAACAAACCAAAGTATGCAGCTAAAATGCCAAAAGCAAAGAATGAGGATCCATTGAAGCAAGGGAAATTGAAGACCGCTTAACCAACAAAAGCATCAGCAGACCCTGTTCTTTTTACGGGGTGTGCTTTTAGGTGCCGAATTTCTACAATGTTAACTAAGTTTCAGAATTGCTCCAAGCGGTGAAACAAAAAAGCAACACTAACTATACCATGATGATAGTGCATTGGTATGATTTGTAGTCCTCACCTAACATGTGTGATTATTTTAGGTGATTCACATATGCGATTGAAAAGAAGACGCCTAAAGATGAAACACATTCATACTGTCAGCAAACACCAAATTGTTGCAAGCATCTGACTATCCAAATCAAGTATTTCAACTATTTGAAGAATCCAGGTATCATAGGCTCAAAGTCCTAATTATAGTTATAAAACAGAATTTGCATGATAACATGTCTACAGATGAAAAACATGCACATGCCCAAGTAACAAAAAAGCAAGCACATGGTTCACAAACTTGAAGACATCCCAGGATCAGAGGCCTCAAGATCAGACAACAAGTTCACAATTCATGCAAAAACGTCCCATGCAATAAAAATGACCCACATCCTGAAGCACATAATACAGCCAGTAGCGATTATTTCATCTCAATCTCAGAGGATGTCAATGGACAATATCTCACTGCGGAGAGCCACCAATTGAATTGGATGCAGATGTCCTGGCAATTGATGTGTGGAAAAACAAAAATTCAGGAATTTTGTTTGATCTGAGAGTAAGATTCAACAAACACTAAGCAGTATGAGAGACATGCATAGTGCCGCGATGTGTAATGAGGGAGTTACTATCATGTTTTTGCAGTGATAGCAATATATTAAACACCTGCATTATTTCTCTTCATTTTAACAAGCACACTTTCTTAAGTGGAAAATAAAAAGACTACCTGCTGTACTGTCCTCCGCTTTACAATTCTGACACCCATGCAGAAAATCCGAGCATCACATCCTTGTAAAGTGATCTGATTGATTCCCTCCCTGCAGCATGTTGTGATCTGAACAAAATAAACCAAAATTGTAAAATAAGAGATTTGCAAATGAATCTTACTATTATTCCCCTAAATCACACAAACCTTGATTCCGAAGTGAAAGAAGTAAAAAACAAAAGCTAGGAAAATTGTGGCAAGCAAACAAACCACAATAGAGGCGTATATATCTGTGAAGTGCCCCAACCAAGATGCCGGCATCTAGGAAAGAGAAAGAAATGTTGTATAGGGAGTAAAAGAAACTCACTGCAGGACCATCATCACGGCCATTAATTCCTAATAATTGAGATCCAGGCCTATTAGTCGTACGGATTGGCACACCTGTAAATGAACAAAAAAGAAAAAGAACCATAAATGTAAGAGTCCACACCAGAAAATCATTTTATTCAACATTATGAAGATGTGACTCCATTGAAATGCTGGGACAGCTTCTTAAACATAACAGTAGGTCAACTGTCATTTTTTCTTGAAGAAGAAAAAGAGACATGCACCAAACATCTAACTGAATTAGAAAGAAAACCGGTAAGATAATTTCGTCATCTGTACTGCAGGATTCGTTTGAGCATTGTGCTTTTATATTTTATATATGTATTGATGCATTAGACAAGGGCAGCTGCATTTATGTATAGACAATTCTCTAACTCAGCCAGAATAAATTATATTTTTCCCAAATCACGTTCAGGACTTTAAAACAATATCAGAGCCCTAGGATGGCCTCATAATTTATTTTATGGGTTTAAACAACCCGAGGATTTTACAAAAGATCAGAGCCCTATGGTCCATTCATCATGTAACAGGACTCCTAATTCGTTTTTTGGAGTAAAACAACTTGAGGACCGTGTTCAGCATGCCTATGTTCTAAAGCCATTACCATTCAGTATCATGTAGGGCTGACAACAGATTGTGTTCGGGTTGGCTCGTATTGTACCTGTACCTGGAATGATTGGGTTCAGTCTCGCCAAGTCTGTGTCCTGTCTGGGTCTCATTTTTTAGCACCTGGACCCCAAACTGATCAAGTCCATGTACCAGTTAGGTACCCATTGGGACCTGTATGCTTTCGAGTCAGTTCTGTGTCAAATAAGGGCATTTACATGGTTGTGATCACCCAATTGATGGATTAGGTAAGCACACACGTGCCCCTTTGACCCATGCATGGTATGTTAAGTAACAGGCTCTCTTACATGTGTACCACAATGCTATACCAGATTAATTGATATGTACTTAATACACAATATTACTAATAAATTTAACTTGACCCAGCTGAATCCAATTTAAACCTGCTCCGAGATGGTAGACCCAACCAAACTTATAAACAGGTCCAAAATGGAAGACCCAAATCTGATCTGATTTCTAAATGGTACTGCAAAATTGGGCCTGGACCCATAAAATTGAATCAGGTCCATCAGGTACCAGCAAAACCAGATACATGTTGACAGCCCTAACCAAAAAATAAAATAAAAATGGAAACTAACTCTTCTAGCAGGAGGGCAGGTTACATAAGAGAAAAAACTTGCTATCAAATAATATCACACATAGGTTGATACTTGTTTTGAAGATTACAACAATTTATTAAAAAACCGCTAAAAGCAAAACAGGCAAGGCTAGCTACGACCCAAAGAGACAAAATAAAATACAAGGATCAGAGATCGGGAGGCAGGACGGCTACTCCGCCACCTCCCTATTAATAGAGGAGACGACCCAGGAGATAGGAGACTAAGATTTCCAGAAGTAGCATTATTTCTCTCTTTCTAAATAACCCAAACAGTTGTCATAATAACCAGACGGAAAATAGCTTTAAAATCCTTCCCGACACCTCCCCCATGCCAAGAAAAAAGGAGATCCGTGATGGAATTAGGCATAACACACAGGGTATTGAAAAGGAAGCAGGACCACATCACATGGGCGAAAGGGCAATGGATGAAGAGGTAGTTGATTGATTTCATGTTATCCACGCATAACAGGCATATGTTGGTTAGAGTCATCGCTCTTCACTGTAAATTATCAATAATTAAGATTCTCAACCTTTTGAGCAGTGAGGATGCTTGCGATTCTAAGAGAATTCTCCTATATAAGGGAGACCAAATCCTAGATCCAATGTTAGAGAAGAAATTGGACAAAAAAGCAGATCTATCTAAGGCAATGCGAGCCAAACTAGGGAAGACAGATTGGAGGTGACAATCAGAAATCCAAGGTCCTCCCAGAAGCGAATATGGGACACATCATCAAGAGAGAAAGAGAAGCATTCTTGCATTTGAGGGCTCATTTTGGCAATAGCCTTCCAAATGCAAGGGGCTCTATAAAGAGAGGAATTCTTGGTTTGCCACCCCCCTCACATGTCCCACATTTACAAGCAATGATCTCTCTCCACTGACTGCTTCCTTCTGAGACAAAGCGTCAGATCCATTTACCAAGAAGGGTCAAGTTCAAGGAGTCAAGGTCCAGGATGCCTGCAACCAATGTTTTAAATATCGTTATCGCGTAATATGTTGCACCCTTGGGATATGAATACATATTGGTTATCGCATGGGATATATCGGCTATATCGCGTAATTTATCGTTGATGTTGGGAAACATGGGAACATTGGGAAATTGGTTGATTTTTTCAATGAAACTTCAGGGATAATTGAAAAAGACATCAATACACACTTAGAAATCAAAATATTACAAAAAAGGGTGCACATAATAGGGGTTTCCTTTGTATAGGGTCCTAATATGCGCTTTCCAACTGAACTTATGCAAGTATATTCAAAGTCTATTCATATAATTTATAAATGTAAGAAGTCATGTATAGAAACCCAAGCAATACATTCAAAAGCAAAAGAAGAATTACTAGATGAGGTAATATACATGCTTAATTTTATGTTTGGATATAAAGATTGCAATTGATTTGCGAGAAATTGAGAAATTTAGATTTTTCTTAATTTTCCGCAACTTAACCCATCTCCCCCAAATCTCGAAATCGAAGTTCCAATGACTTTTCATGGCAAACATAAAGAATCATAGATTCCATTTGATACTGGTTTAACATGATTTACAGCAAAAACATGGATAAAAATTTGAAAATGCTCACCAGATCGAATATGTGGGATATATCGACACTACTTGTGCGTTTCGTATCGCACAGGTGGGATAAAAGATATATCGTGGGGTATATTGGCTGATATCGTTGATATTTAAAACATTGCCTGCAAACCTTCTCCCAACTAAGGAGATGAAATTTGTAGCTATTGGCACTCCTGCTCCAAAGGAAGACTCTTTTAAGCCCATTCAACTTGTCCAAAACCGATTTTAAACATTGAAAGAGAGATAGGAGGTAAACATGTAAGTTGGATAGAGAGGTTTTAATGAGCGTCAGATGCCCCCGAGGGACAAGGAACGACTCTTCTAGCGGGAGAGTTCCTACTCAACTCATTCAATGACCATGTCCCACATATGCTTGGTAGGCATGTCAATTCACAATAGGAGGCCAAGATACGAAGTAGCTAGTGTATTAAATGGCGTTGGTAGCATATGCTACATAGCGTAGCGCACCTAAATAGCATAAATCCCTTGTAGCATACGCTATAAGGGCTGTAGAGTACGCTACAAATGCATAACATGTAGCACAAGTAGCATGTGCTACGCTACACCTTAAAAAAAAAAAAAAAAACTTTCCTTTGTTAATGATGGCGCTAAACTACGTAGCGCACCTAAATAGCGTAAATCCCCTATAGCGTACACTACAGAGGTTACGGATGCATAACGTGTAGCGTAGGTGGCGTGCGCTATGCTGTACCTTTTTTTAACTTTGTTAATAATGGTGCTAGACTCGTATCTTTAAAAACCTTATATTGTAAAACCAACAACAAATACCTAATCTATTGATTTTATTCTTAAAGAGTCGTGTTTATTTGATATAATGTATGTTCAATTCACACTAAAGGAAAGTCATAAAGTTAATTTAAAACAGAAATCGAAATAGGGCTTTCGAAAAACCCTTTGAAAGCTTTAGTTGACGCAAGTTCATCTCCCCCACTTTGAATCTTTTGATCCAAAAGCCAATCGAAGAGGCTTCTTTGGCCAATTGTTGGAGCCAATAAGATGGTCAATTTCATGCATTTTCACCATCGTTGTTGATGCATGAAGGAGAAATCAGATTTCCCCCTTTCCGGTTCCGAACGGCTATTGAGCTTCAATTTTCTTAGTTTTCATGGCTTGAATCTCCTCTTGAGCCTGCAATAGGTACTGTTTTGCTCCTTAATGAGCTTCTTTTCGTGTACAGTAAAAATAAATTAGTTATTATGAGTTTTTTTTTTTTTTTTTCTATTTAAAATGCTAGTTATTGTGCATTTTTTGTTGTTTATCATTTTTTTTTCCAATTCTTATTCAAAATGTGTGTGGTTATCAATGTTCGAAATATCAGTATCGCGCAATGTAACGCAACCTTGGGATACAGATACATACTGGTTATTGCACAGGATATATCGTTTGTATCGTGTAATTTATCGCACTTTTTGGAAAACATTGGTAAAATGGTTGAATTTTTCAATGAAATTTTAGGTATTGTAAAAAATACCTTAATACACACTTTTAAATCATAACATTTTAAAAAATAGGTGCACACAATATGTTTCCTTTGTATAGGGTCCAAAGCTATCCGCTGTCTGATTGACAAAAACTCACTACAAATGTTGAAATCAGCCATATTACATGTTTGGTATTAATTTTGGAGTGCAACATTGCAAGAAATTTGGGCAAATTTGAGAAAATTTCAAAATTTCCCCAATTTCCCCAAATTAGCTCGCTTACACTCGAATGTTGAAATTAGAGTGTGTATGATCACTTCATTAGACACTCTTAAATACTTCAAAATTAGTATTAATTCTCAACTGGTTGAAGATAAATTTCAAAAAAGTAAAATATTTTAATAATTTTTAATTAAAAATAATTTTCTATTTCAAAATTTGATAAAAACTTCACAAATTAGTGGATCGGGCCTCAATGCATGCTTGATTTCATATTTGGAGTGCAACATTGCAACTAATTTGGGCGAAAATGGGGAAATTTCAATTTTTTCCCAATTTCCCCCAAATCAGCCCATCTACTCTCGAACTTTGAAATTAGAGTGTATGTGATGCTCTATTCATCATACACTACTAAATACTTGGCAATTAGTCTCAATTCACAGCTGATTGAAGGTAGATTTAAAAACGAAAAATATATTTTAATAAATTTATTATTTTGTAATTAATTTTTTTTTCGAAATTTGATAAAAACTTCATGTTTGGAGTGCAACATTGCAACTACTTTGGGTGTTTTTCCCCAATTTCCCCCAAATCAGACCACCAAAACCCAAATCTCCAAATCAAAGATGGAAATCCTTGATTTTCCATGCATTTAATGAAGAATCAAGGATTTTATCTCATTTTACACTCATTTTAGAAGATAAAAAAAAATGATTGGAATGGTAAAAATCTCACCAATTGAGCAACGGCCCCAAATCCAATATGTTAATCCAGGGCTTCAAACTCTTCTTTTCCTCCCAAAATCTTTGGTAAGATGGACTGAAATCCACCTACGAGTAAATTAGAAAAAGATTTTTGAAGGGAAAACGGGAATTTTTTGAAAACTCGAATTTTTTTTAGAAAGGGAAGAAAGTTCCCACTCGGTTTCATCGATATCGACAGGTATCTGGCACAAATACAGCATATTGACCAGCGATATATCACCAATATATTGCGCGATATCCAGAATCTTTAGGCCTGTATCGTATCGCTGGAGTGGGATACCGATAATATAGTCCGATATTATCGATATTAGGAACACTGGTGGGGCTATGCATTGGTTTTTACAGTGTGGCCCATTGAGGTGTGTGCATGAGTGGATGTGCATTGTTTGAATGTTTTCTATGGTATGGCCCACGTAAGGATCACTGTGGTGTGCATACTTGTGGATGTGCATTGTTTTATATGGTGTGGCCCACATGGGGACCGTTGTGCTCTTACTTGTGGGATATTATTTTGAAGAATGTGACATATATATATATATATATATAAATAATTAATTAATTTATTTATTTTTTCTCACTATTTATCATATTTTTCTTATTTTTAAATTAAAAAATAGAGGTATCGTGTAGCTTACGCTACATGCTACGGAGGGTTAAAAGCTACGGAATACGCGACCGCTATTTAAAACATTGAAAGTAGAGAACAAGCCATCCCTGCAATTAAAGACAACTGCAAAGAGTATGGAAAGAAAGATTGATCTCAAGCATCTCACTTTTGGACAAGTTAATCTTAAGGCCAAAGATCACCTCAAAACAACAAGCAATTATTATTATTATTATTATTATTTTTTTTTTTTGCAGTTTTTCGACAAACACTTCGCTAGTGTTGTAGAAGAGAATAATGTCATCAGCAAATTAAATATGGGTGATGAGGAGATCTGCACTCAAGGTATTCAGTAACGTTAACAGTGGCCGTAAAAGCCACTACCATCACCTTTACGTTACGGGTTGTAACAACTGTTATGGCTCTCGTAACGGCTGTTACGGACTATTTTTTATTGATAAGAAAAAACTCGAAAAACATATATTTGCCCCATAACGTTGAAAAAAGCTCCAAAAAATATGAATCTACCTTGTAACAAACTATTACGAGGTTTTTATAGCCTTTATAGGGGGGCATAACGGGCCGTTAACAACAATTATGGGTAATTTTTTCTAAAACAGTCGTAACGACCCCGTAACATGTAACAATCGACATTGTTACCTTTACGTAATAGCCTTTATGGCACACCATGCTTACACTCGCCACCGTGAAACCACTGATGAGGCCAGCAAACACACATCTATCCAACATTCTACTAAGGCCTTCGACAACAATGACAAAAAGGAATGAAGATGGTGGGTCAACCTGTCCTAAACCTCTGGAAGATTGAAAGAATCCCTTGGGGGATGCATTTACGAGAATAGAGAATTTCACCGAGAAGAGACGAACATGAATCCATCTACATCGTGTAGGACTAAAGTCGAGCCGGCCCAACAAATAGTCGATGTAGTCCCGGCCGACATGATCTTAAGCTTTCTCAATGTTGAGCTTGTAGCGTCAATTAATACATTTGTGGGCAATGAGGGCATGATCAAAGATTTGTTGGTTGGCCATAAACGGTCCCTGGGCTTACAAGATAATGCCAAAGAGAACTAGTCTAAGCCTGGAATCAAGAACCTTGGCCAGAATTTTGTAGGCAGCCCCTAAGAGGCTAATAGACTGAAAGTCCTAGAGTTGGATCTTGCCATTGATTTTGGGGATAATGACTATAAAAGCGGCAGTAATTTCCTCAACAAACTACCTGCAATGCAGAAGTACGAGATGAAGTCAGTATGTTCATATTTGATTGCGTTTCAAAAGACTGGGAAGAAAGTCGGGGGAAACCTATCAGGACCTGGGGCTTTGTTTCTACTGAGGGAGAACAAAGTGGCCTTAATTTCAAAAGGGCTTCAAGGATTGAGACTTCCTTGGTAGAGATGAGAGAGAAGGCAGGGTCATCTAACTTGGGAACATTGTTCAAGTATCCCCGATATTATCTCCAGCTCAGCGATACCAATAACATTGGTAGATAAAAACTTCCAGGTGCCTACGATGTATCGCTAAGCATCGCAAATGTATTGGTATCACCAATATTTTTGACTATGTAAATTCCGGTGTTGCTTGTAACGCCAATGTATCGATATCTCGAATGGACGCCAATATTTTCAACTATGTAAATTCTAGATGTCGCTTGTATCGTCTGTGTATCAACGGAATTTCAATAATATCACCATGTATCGATATCCCCCAAAATATGTTTCTTAAAAAAATTACATTACAATTTTTATTTTTTTTTAATTGGCATGGTTGTATGTAGTGATAAGTGTTTCAAGTATCGACGATATCGGCTAATATCTTGTATCTCACCTATGCGATCCAAAACATACAAGTAGTGAGATATATCCCACATGTTCGATTCGGTGAGCATTTTCAATTTTCAATCCATTTTTTTTCTTCTGTAAATCGTGTTAAATTAGAGTCAAATTGTTGCAAATCCATGATTTTTCATATTTTGTATGAAAAATCATGGATTGGGAGCTTCGATTTTGAGATTTGGAGGAGATGGGCCAAGTTGCGGAAAGTTGAAAAAAAAAAGAAAAAAAAATTTCAATTTCTCGTAAATCGGTTGCAATTTTTGTGTCCAAACATAAAATCAAACATGTATGTCACCTAATCTAGTGATTCTTCTTTTTCTTTTGAATGTATTGCTTATGTTTCCACACGTTTTCTTACATTTATAAATTATATGAATAGACGTTGAATATACTTGCATCAATTTAGTTAGTTAACGCATATATTAGGACCCCATACAAAGAAAAACTATTATGTGCACTTGTTTTTTGTAATGTTTTAATTTATAAGTGTGTATTATTGTCTTTTTTTAACAATCACTGAAGTTTCATTGAAAAATTCGACTAATTTCCCAATGTTTCCAACAACAACGATAGATTACGCGATACAATAGATATATCCCATGCCATAACCTATATCCATTCAAATTCTCGACGAGGTTATCATTAATGCAACATCGGCGATATCGAGACCACATCCTTTCGTCTCATTTTCAGTTGTTGACGATTCCTCGATAAAATATCATGTTGTCAATATTCAAAAATATTAATGGATCTTTGGATGGAAGGTAGGATGGTTGGATAAATGGGATGGTTAGAATGATTTCTTACAACAACACATGCTTTTAAGGCCCCCATTAAATGTAAACTTATTATGTGTACTCTTTTTGCATTTTTTTTTAAAAATTCTTAAATATGCAAATATGTGTATTTTAGCATCTCTTGAGGTTTCACTGAAATTTCCACCGTTTTTCCCATGTTTCCCCGCATTTTTCGGTTATCGGCGATATTATCAGCAAAATATTGATATCGTTTCCGTATTCACGACTAGAGAAACTTGTAGCGATATTGATACTTCGAACTAGGGTTTTAAATAGCATGTGGTGTATTGCGTAGCATTCAGCCCCCTATAGCGTGTAGCGTAAGCCACACGATACTTCTATTTTTTTAAATTAAAAAATAGTAAACATATGATAAATAGTAAGAATAAATATGAAAATTGCAACAAAAATAAAAATGAAAATGCCTACAAATGCTTCACTTAAGTAAAAGCAAGCCAATTCACGTATGTAAACTAAATCAAATCAGTATCACATCAATAACTTTCTAAGCAAACTACTTTAATTAATGATATCTAATTAAAAATTTTAAAACCACAAGTCACAAGTCACAGCATAAACTATTAAAAAATCCCACAGGTTTAGAGGTTTTAACTACAAAACAAATTTCACATTCTTTAAACTCTCAATTCTCAAATTTCACATGCCATACACACACCACAGTGGACCTCACACACGTGGACCATGGCATGAAAAACCACAAAGGACCCCACGCATGTGGGCCATGGCAGAAAACACCACAATGGACCCCACACATGAGGCCCATGTGATGGTTGGATGACTCAAATACATGTCATACACACCACAACAAGCCCCATGCATCTTTGTTTTATATATATATATATATATATATATATATATATATATATATATATATATAAAAGAACCGGCCTCCAAAAAAAAAATTGAAAAATAAATAATCGCAGATTTTCAGCAGAAATAAAAAGATAACTCATTAAGAAAGATTAAAGAGCCAATACATACCTTGAATAGAGATTTAATCAATCGGAAATTGATTTTTTTGAGCCATGTATTCGTGCGGCTGCGAAATGGGGGAAAAGTGATTTCTTCGTTGTTTGGGCTTCGATGCTCTTGAAATACAACAATAAGATGCTCTTATGGGGCCGATTCAATGCCCAAAATTTCGTCTTCAAGGGGCCTTTGGATCGAGAGAATCGAAGTTCTCCAAGGAGGCTTGTTGTGGCACTAAGATAGGGCTTTCGAAAGAAAGCCTTCGAAACCTTACAAGGTTTTTATTAAAATATGAGTATCCCACCATCTACTAAGAGGAAAAAAGTCTCAGCCATACATTTGGAGGCCCATTTTCGAATGGTTTAGATTGTCGAAAAGGTTAAATGAGTACATATTTATAACCTACGCAGTGCCACGTGTGTGAAGGATGGTCTATATAGATCTACATGCTACCATGTGTGAGAAATATGAGCCGCCACCATTTTTAAGAAAATGGAGCATGCTCTTGAGGCATATGCTATTCACGCTACATGCTACATATGCATAGCGTACGCTAGAGGGGAAATACGCTATTTTCATGCACTACGTAGCGTTTTTTGGAACGCTACGCTACAACACTATTCACAACATTGCTTCGAACATTGCTTAGGACCAATCCAATCTTCAAAGGATAACAAGTTACCATAGAAGGACACAATATGATCATAGATCTAACAATTATCCTCCACTCTGCTACCATCAATTGATAGAGACACTGCTTCTCCTATTGAATCTGGCCCTCATGCAAGTGATTCAATGGAAGAAGTGGGTATTCTTGTCTCCCTCCTAAAGCCAGAAAGTACACGAACGTTGCCTCCATTTCTCTCTTCTTGCTTGACTTTATTCATGTAGTCAGTGAAGAGAAGCGATCTCGATGCTTTTTCTTCTTCAGTAAGCATCCAAAGATTGGATCGACGGGAGGATTTCGTACATCCTTGCTCTCGAAAGCTACTTTCTCTAGGACACCAAGTTTTTTTCAGCATCTTGAGCTGCTAGCTAATGGTGTACTTTGAGAGGCCTGAAATGGAAATGGGATTCCACCATTTACTGATCTTGGTAGAGAAACCATCTATTTCGATCCATATTAGCTTGAATCTGAAGGGCTTAGGACCCTAGTTCTCCTTGACAAAGTTCAACGAAATTGGACAACGGTTAGAGACTGGGCAAGGAAGGCCTTGTTACGAAACAATCGGGAAAACCCCAAATCATGGAGAGAGAAAAAAATTCAATAGAAAAAGGACGTTAGTGAGGTCATCACCTCCTTCGATCTTTAATATCTTTGGCATTTGGGTGAAAACCCCAATCCTAATTTATGGGGTTATTCAGCATCCTTATCATTACCCAATTGGTCCCAAGTTCTTAATTGCAACAGGCAAAGGTGAAAGGTTTGTGTGAGTTGGAGTGCGTGTGCGTGCGTGCATTTGTGTTGTCTGCTCCTTCTCTGGGGTCATATAAGATCAATTCTGACGGTTTTTATGTGGATAATCCTAACCAGTCGGGATTGGGGGCTTAGTGAGGGACGCTAATGTAGTGCTGATAGAGGATACTGGGCCTATTGGCATTAGATATTCAAATTTTGCATTCTCTGCGGCTTTGCTTTAAGCAGTAAGGATTGCAGTGGATTTCAGCCTCCTCCCTGTTGTTTTTGAAGGGGACTCTCCTCAAATGCAATCTTTTGGGTGTTCTGCCGCTTGTTTCCTTGCAAATATTGTTAAGGAAGTTATGTATTTATGCTCTAACCAGCCTGCCAGATTTCAGGAAATCCCTAGGGAAGACAATTGTGAGACTGATATTTTGGCAAAGTGAGTAGTCGAGAGTGCTAATATTCAAAACATTGACAGAAGACGTCAACTGGAGAGCAGCGCTTCTCTATTTTATGTTGTCTTTTCCTTGTATGGTAAAGTGAAGTCCTCCATTCGTTTGTGTGCGTGGGTGTCCACGCATCTGTGTTGGGGGCTAAGGTTTGGTGTGGTTGTAATCTGTCTGTTTCATTGTGCTGCTCAGATCTGTGTGTTTCTGTTTCTTTTTCCTCTTTCAGCTTCTTGTATCTGTTCTTTTGGTCCTTTTGCTAGTGAATAAAATTTATTCTTATCCATGGAAAAGTCTTTAGTATCAGCACATCATCAGCATCTAAGTTTTATCCCTGTCAGTGCTTGAAGTATCAGTATCGCTACAAGTTTCGCTGGCGGGGGATATGGAAACAATATCGATATCACCGATAACTGGAAATGTGAGGAAACATCGGGGAAAACAATGGAATTTTTCAGTGAAACTTCAGGAGATGCTAAAATACACATTTTGCATATTTAGGAATAATAAAATCAAAACATACATAATAAGTTTCTACACTGGTGATATTGGTATCACCACCAGTGTTATAGAAATCGCCGAACAGGAGATACAGATAATATCGGGGATATTCCAATAATATTGGGGATACTCCGAACAATGATCCCAGTTGGGGTAGGCCTTTAGTATCAGCACATACCATTACTAAATGAGACAATTTTAATAATCCGGCAAGCAAAAATACAGCAATTAGGAGTACTGATAATGACCTTAAAATCTGATAACCATCACAACAAACTAATGAAGTTTGTTATGCAAAATTCTCTGTTTAGTATAATGCAACGGCATAAAGACATAAATTGACCAACATATAGATATCCACAAGTGCAAGCATAAAAAATGTTCACACCACAACCATGCTTTCAATACATAAATTGAAATCAGTAAAGAAGTCATAGAAAAAAACTTCTTTACTAACAATTCAGAAGTAATAAAATAAACACAGTTACAATGTTTTTTCCTACTTGAACTGTGATTTAGGGCTGTCAACAGATGCCCAGAACTTCCAGTATCCAAGGTACCAGAGTTCAAAAATCAGGTGTGGTTCAGCTCCAATGTACAGACAGGATTTAAATTGGATGCAGAAAGAATTTTTCGACAGGTTCCAACATTTTACAACTGTTTAAAAATTGATTGAGGTTCAGCTCTTCAACCTCCTCCTCTACCATCCTAAGACCCAATTATACCAAACAAGTAACTGATCCACACTGGTTTTGAGTCCACTATCTCATCTATTGTACCCATACTCAATTCCCTTACGCCCAGATATGGGTACACAAAAACCCAACCTGACCTGTTGAAAGCCCTACATACCTTAAGTTTTACAATCTACCACCAGCAAAGTCATTCCAATCCAGTGTAGCAAAAAGTGAAAAGAAAAAAAGAACAAACAAAAAGTAGTGGTCAAATATAACCAATACAAATTACAGAGAGTGACATAAAATATAATAGCCATGCACAAGAACAAGGTAGTTTAATAATACTGTAAGGGCATGATAGGACATTGGGGAATTTATTCCCTGGTTTTATCTTTCCTGGGGAATGTTAGTAGTAGTATTTCTTGGGGAAGGATTAAAGTGGATTTGTTGATACACCAGGTTTCCTGGGGAAACCTCGGAAAAGTCTAATATTCTCTATTTTAACTCCCCACGTTTTCCTTTCCCCAGCTAAAAGCTAAGGCATGTTTTTGGAGGAAAAGCTGGTAATGGAATTCCTATCGAATGTAATAACCCACAAAAAAGTGCGAACCAAACTTCTTCTTCTTCTTTTCTAAAATGAAAACCAGGGAATTGCAAAGCCTAGAAATATATAACCAGCAACCAAACACCCCTTAAAGTATAGCTAGTTGCAAAAGGATCACTTGGCCATGGATCACTTAAACCGTTGCACGAGCATGAGTGGATGGGCAGGGGATCTGGTGCTAGAGCAATGAATCATCATTGACAAAAAAATGTTAGTGAGTTCTGAAGGCCTAGGAAGTGGAAGCAGGAGATCAATGGCTGGTTCGAAGCAGGATCTACAGCTTGGTAGAAAGTTTGCCCAACTAAGGTTTGTGTTCAACTTGCAGAATGGTCGAAATTGTTCACATGGACGCAAGTAATAGCATCCTGCATCCCCATTCCAAGAATATGGATGCAAAGGTAAATATATCATGCATTCAAATTAAAGAAGCTTAAGTATAGTGAACGATTACTTCAAGAATCCCATCATCAAATGACAGCAAAATTTCAACCAATGAATAGATGAGTGGAGGTTTACCATACCATTAACCTGTAAATCTGAATACTGTGGCCACTGCATCCTAAAAGAGACCTTATCATTGAGAAGCATACACCAAGCCTGCCGGATGATATCCAAAGATCATGCAAATCAGAACTCACATGAGCACCCATAATACAAAAGATCTCAAGTAGAACAAGAAGAAAATGGGGGAAAAACTCATTTAGAAGGCTAGCATCCAAAAGCTTTGTTGGCCAAAAAGTGACTTTCTTTTACAGGAAAGCTCAATGGGAACCCAGAACTAGGAACCTCAACATCGAAGCAAATGTAGGCTATGTTTGAGACACGTGCTCAAACCACCAACAGATGATCTTAGGGAGTTGAAATCGAAAGTCACGAGTTGCTAAAAAACGCATGCATAGGTCAACCTAAATCAGCAAGGACAAAAGGAGAAACAATTCCAGAACTCTCAAACCTAGGCATGGTAGAAAAACAAGTTCCTTGGGATAAAGAATTCACTACCAAAACTAAAAAAGGAAAAATTGTCCATAGCCATGTGATCCATAGACATCCCCACTAGGGAATGTAAATAAACACATGTTGGTATCTAGATAGGGTCTTCCAAATGTGCAATCATGTTTGACAGTTCAAGATATGTTTAGAAGCGATATTTACAATTTGCATAGTGTAACAGTGCAACATCCAAGTAGCATATACAGCTAAGAAAGTATGCACAGTGTAACAGTGCAACATCTGAGTAGCATATACAGCTAAGAAGGTATGCATGAAATCTAAAATACTGGACATGATTGCATATTACTCACCACTTGCAAAAGCAGAGGCAATAACACCAGTCAAAGAAAGTGAGCAATTCTAGAGGATGAAAAAAAACAACTCAACTATACATAGGTAACTGCAAAAGCAAATATGATAAGACAGTATAAGACAGAAACAACAGGTTTAAGTGAGTGAAACAGAGGATCATCCCTGTAGGAATATGCTTGTTCATTGAATAGATGGAGAGGAGTTCAATCTCCACAAGATACGTCCCCAGAAAAGAAGCATTGTACAATGATCTTAAACTGGTACAAAGCATTTTTATATGTAGACTAGTGGTTAAAAACAATTGGCCCATCTCCACAAAACCAAAGGATTCTACATCACCACAAGAGACCCAATACACTAATCAATTGATCTGATCTAAACGGAAGACATAACGCAAGAATCAAGTAAACCTATGATTCGAGGGTAATGTGCAAAAGCCTAATAATTTCCAGCCCCAGGATTAGGCTGTAAAGCTACCCAATCTGATTAAAGCATTGTTACTAAAATTGGACAATCCATGATCTGGCTGGTTGGACATAAGATTCAAATCAAATTGGACAATAATTATAATTAAAAAAAAATTTTAATGAAAAAAAGAATCGTTACGGGAATTGTCCTCTGAAACAAATTGCAACAGATTTAGATCATATGATCCAAATCATTGATCATAAAATCCAATTGATTAGAAAGACCTGAGTGAAACTTGATGGGTTATGGTTCAATTTGATTTGTTTTCTTTTTTGCTTTTAAACTTTACTAAACTTCTTTCTAGGGCCTCTTTAGCCTTTTTGGTCTATTTTCTTTCCTTTGTTGGATTTGGATATGTGTGTGTGTGGTGGTGGTGGTTTATGGTGAATCTTTGGCGGTTGTCGCATGTAGTTGACAGATTTTTCAGTATTGTTAGTAATTGTTAAAGATGTTGGTGGATTTTGAGTGGAGTTAGAGAAGGTCACCTCAGTCAAAGCTTAGAGAAAGATGAAACATGCAAGAATAGGTAAAAAGGAGACAAGCAACAGAGATATTTTGTGCTCTAAGTAACGACAACAGAAACTGAAATTGGTAAAACGGCAGTCTATAAGGCTACATTTCCATCCAATTATTATGCACAAGCACATAGAACTTTAAAGGATGTTATTTCCCAGATATCAGCATCATAAGTAGATCCATTTTCTAACATATTCTTACCCTAATTTTCTAATATACCATTAAAAGAAGAAAGAAACTTTAACAAACCAACAATAACAACAATCCTATTAAAACACATTAACACCCAACAGTAAATGATCAATAAACTTGAAAAGACCATGAAAACACAAAGCACAAGGAAATCAACCTGTAGATCATAGTCAGTTTTCTGCAGCAAATCTCTGTCTGCTCTTGTTAGTTGAAATTTCTTTTCCACATTCTGTACTGGGTTTGTTCTGGAAGATATTGAAAGCAAATTGATCATAAAAAAGCAGGATCCAAAAAACGAACATTGGAGAACATCTAGGTTCTGATACCAATAACCACATGAAGTTATAATATCGGTCTGCATACAGCATCTGATAAACCATGACTAGATATTCCATAAAATTGCGAACTGGAACTGTTGCCCAAATAATTCAAATGTCAGATAAATGTTAAATCAACAGAGACATTTTCCCAACTAATTAACCAAATTCCCTCGTATGGCATATAGATTTTGTCAAAAAAATCACTACAGAATATTTGTAACACCATCCTCTGCCAATTGGAAGCACTGAGGTCACATCCTTCCAGCAATTTAATATGGCGTATGGAGAAATCAACCCCCAACATATCTTCAAAGTTGCTTTTTATTTTTCTTTTTTCTTCTTTGGAAGAAATCAACTACCAAAGTTATATACCCAAAAAAGAAAGAGGCCAGAACTTCCAAGCATATCAAGTAGCCACAGAAAAATCAAGATTTAAAAGTCAACCCCCAGAGATTTGATATGGACACACACATGTAAAATAAAGCTCATGTACTTGCCACACATCTCCCAGCATGGCACAAAGGTCCAGGGTCCAATCCATCCATCCGCTTGGGCCAACCTTCTACTTGGTTTCCAAAGATAAATCTAGTCCATTCAGCATGTGGGCCCCAATATGCGAAACAGGTGATGGATTAGAAAACATCACCTAAGCTTTTCAGAGCTTAACATTTGTTTTGCAAACTGTGGCCCACCAGAGCAGTAAATCAACCTGATTCTTGGGCTAGGGCATCAACATAGTGGTTCCCTTCTGATGCATGGATTCGATCTCGGACCTATGTGCCATGCTGGCACATGCATGGCAAGTACATAAGCTTTGCAGCACACATGTATGCACTTAGCAAAGCTCTTACTTCCAAATGAAACATGTTCAATAATGCATGCTTCTCTGAAAACTACCAGACACCAGCAAGATGTCATATAAAAAACCTACACATTCCTATTTACAAAAAAGTCATTCATTTGTTATCTACAAATAAAATATGAGATAAGCTCTGTAAAAATTAGCATAGTATTAGCCTTCGAACACATAATAAACACCACAACCCATATATAATGCTGAAAAACCTCACTATTTAGACTGCACGTATAGCAATATAGGGTGATCCACCACATGCATGTCTTAGAAAGCAAAACATTGGGATCAAACGATCATAGCCATCAGATAATGATTCCTGCCACTGAACATTTGCAACTGACCAAAAAATAACACCATTTCAATGGTGGTTACTACAATCACCATAATTTTTGGGGTATTACCCATCAATGTGGTCGCCCAACAGATCAATGGTCTCAACTCTCAACCATTATAGATTCATGATGTGTTTATGGGGTAACTGAGAGACAATGCACCAAGACATGTACAAATCAGTATAGCATTTCCAGTAGATGAAGAGAGAACACCTCATCTCTGATGAACTCTGATAAACAAATTATCAATAATGTTACTTATAACATGTGGACCATCTAGACCACATAATCAGCAAGAAAATAGCCACTCGAAAAAGTGATTGAACCATTTGAACTACTAGAAACTAAATTTTTTGCTGCAAGTTGTAGGAACTTATTGCAGAGTGCTTCATAAACCCATATTTATCTATGCAAATTTCCTTTCTGTGATTGCACTAGTTTAATATAACTTGTTAAATGGTTTAGGTACTGAATTTGATTAGGAAATCCATGCCATGTTACCATCACAGTAATGAGTATTTAGTGGGTATGTAACAATAAAGTTTTTGAATATCCTAAATTCCTAATCTTCCTTGTTGTTTCCAAACAATATAATATATTTGATATAATTTATTCTGATTTGCGAAACAGGATTCATAAAGCCAACCCGTAATAGCCAAGACTATAGTTGCAAGAGAACTGATGGAAAGCGGCAGCTGATTTGGGCGAGTGGGGAGAAGCATCTATTTCAAAACGCTAGCAAGTATAGAGTACAACAAAGAGGGAACCGGATTGTAAGTCAGAAGCCCGATTTGTAGGAGGAGCAGGACCTGTGTGACAGGTTCATGCAACTAAACTTGGCACAAGGTCATTATGATGATATAGTTTATTCAAAGATTGCAAATCACAGTACAATGGTAAATATGGTTGTCTTCACCTTTTATCATAACAACATTTTTTGCCTATAATCTCAAAATTACAATATCAAGTAAACTAGTTAACGTGAATACCAAAGTTGAGCCCATCAACTCAAGGAAAAACTCCTGCAACTCTGATACTTCATTGCATCATATCCAGCCAAAGCAAGGTTCCATCTTCAATTCAAACATGGCCAATCAAACTGTCATCTGAAAACTCGAGGTGTGGGTGTGGGTGTGTGGGTTAGAGTGAAGGGGGATGCAGTTTCAAACAATGCTTAGTCTCATAAAAGGTTCCGCCATACTATTTTCAAATTTTGATTCCTCTAATTGTCATAATCAAAATCTCACAATATGTTCCAAAATAACCTATGCTCTCATAAGTCGGAATTAAAGAACAAAAGGAGGCCCTCTAGCGCTCTGTCGAATTCCCTAATTACATGACTTTCAGTCAATGTTATTTGGATATGACCTACAGGTCCACAGTTGTAATGATGATGACAATAGATCTCCCTCATGCTGCATAGAGGAGGTTGGGGTGCTTCATGATGAAGAAAACTGTCTCCCAAATGTTTGTTTTTTTCTCTCTCAAAACATTCATGAAATTTTATTGATTTGAGGCCGGAGCCTGAAGAATACATACAAACCACCCACTGAAAGAAGATTATAAGTGAAGCCAACTAGATGGAAACTGGGCTAAAACATTAAAAGCTATCGCCCATTCCATCACATATGATTTAGCCCTACTAAACACCTCCATTCCTTTCCTTCCATAAGGACCAAGTCCCCACTAATAAGCTTAACTGCCAAACATATTTTCCCGATTTTCCCTTGACCTCCGCCATGCCACATTAATAATAAACAGTCATTACAACTCCGCATCACCCATGAAACACCAAACAAGGAGAAGAAGCTATCCCATAACCTCTTTGCAAACGAAAAATGAACAAAAAGAAGATCCACTGATTCCTTGCCTTGATAACATAGAAGACAAACATTTGGGAGGGGATCATCTTTCTATTTTGAAGATTATCAACAGTTAGCACCTTCTTCCTCCCTGCTAGCCACATGAACACTGCAACCTTCGGCGGAGCACCATAACCCCATACAAATGTGGAATGGCCGATCTCCACACTTCTCTTCCCACTTAGCATCCTGAAACAAGATCTGACTGAAAATTTGTTGGATTTATCACAAAGCCATCTCAACAAATCTGAATCAGAAATCACCAGTTTCACTATGGATAACAATTCAAGAAGACCAATAAGTCCCTTAAATTCCTTCTACACGGTGGGGCCCAAGAAACTTCCTCACCTTGAATAGAGAAGTATTTATCCACCAACACATCTGCTTCACTTGCTACCCCCGCTAAAAGTGGAAATACTTCACTCGATATTTCATCTCCTAGCCATTTATCCTCCCAAAACCTAATCTTCTTTCTGTCTCCCAAGAAGAAACCTATCCCTTCCCAAACTTTGCCTTTAATTGAGTTGATGGCCTTCCATAGAGAAGAAGACCTATATAGTGAAGACGGCTTAATCCACCAGCCCCTACCTGCCACCCCATATTTCCTCCCCGCCAGTTCTCTCCAAAAAGCACCCTCTTCCGCTCCAAATGTCCACACCCGTTTACCTAACAAAGCTATATTTATAACCTATAAATCCCTCGGTCAAGCACGCCCATGTTCTTTTTGCTTACAGACCTCCTCCCATTTGATAAGATGAAACTTATGCCTTCCTTCCACTCCCCTCCATAAGAAATCCATCCTTATTTCTTCTCACTAAGGACCGATTTCAGACATTTGAATAGTGACATGAAATAAACCGGGAGACTAGACATTACCGCCTTAATTAGAATTAACCCACCACCCATAGATAAATATCGAAATCTCCACTGAGCTAACCTACTCACAAATCTCTCCATCACTTTATCCCAAAGCTGTTTTGTTGGTTTTCCAATATATAGAGGAAGACCAAGATACGTAGTAGGAAAGGAACTCTCTCTATGCCCAAAGATCCAAGCAAAAAGCCCAACTTCCTCCTAGCACATGCCTACCCCCAATAACTCATTTTGTTAATATTCACCATTAACCCAAGAACCCCTCAAAGTTAACTATAATTGATCTAAGATTCTCCTCCTTACAGCTGCCTCACCGAACAATAATGTATCATCTGCATGCTGCAAGTGTGTAACCTAAAATTCCGAATTGTCCACCCTGAAACGTTCTATCAATCCCACATCCTCCTCTCTATCTAACATTTTGTTGAGAGCTTCCATGACCACCACAAATAAATATGGTAAGAGGGGATCCCCTTGACGTAATCCTTTGGAGGACGGGAAGAAGCCATTTAGAGATCCATTAATCAAAGCTGAGAACTTTTTGGAACTCACACACATTCAAATCTAAGATCTCCAATTTCCTCCATAACTCAGTCTACCCGACATGTAATCCAGAAAATTTCCAAACCATGTGATCATATGCTTCTTCAATATCCAGTATCCATATCACCCCTTTAGATCCTCCTCTTACAAGAATCTATGCATTCTTGTGCCACTAGCACACTATCCACGATCTGTCAGCCTTCCAGGAATATTCCTTGTGTTATAGAGATAGCTTCACCCAACACTACGCTAAATGTAGAACCAAGCACCTTCGCCAGAATCTTATAAGGACTTCTCAACAGGATGACTGGTTTGAAACCTCTAATACACTCGGCTCCTTTTTTTTGGATTCACTACTATAAGGGAGGCCCCTAATTCATATGGAATACATCATTTCTCATAACATTCATTTATATCCTATGATAAGAGGCCTTTACAGAAGCTAACCATAGAGTTGCATATCTTCAATTTCCCCTCCATTCTCTCCCCTTCCACCACTAATGAAATTATCTTATTGGCTCACACTCTAGCATTTGCTATGGCATGAAAGAATTTTGTATTCTTCTCTCCTTCTTTTAGCCAAGTAGCCTTCGATCATTGGATCCACTCGATCTCCTCTCTCAATCCATCATTGTACTTTGTGTTATGGACTTCTCTCGAAGCTCTTTCCTCTTCCGAGACCTCATAACCTTCTTCTTTTACATCCAAGGTGTTCTGTAGTGGGCATAACGGTGTCCACCGTTAAGGATACGCTGAATTGGTGTAACGGGCGATATAGGGGGCGTAACGAGCGATATGCCTATGTATCGATTAAATTTAAAAAAAAAAAAAAAATGCTCCAAAAAATATGGGAAAATGTTCAAAAAATCCCAAAAATTATAAATATTCCAAATATGCATTCATTTAAAATTTTGAACATGTTTATAATAGTGTAACAGTCCAATCTTTGGTTGGAATGAAAACCTTTTTTATTTAATTTTCTAACTATATAATGTCTATATAAATTTACTATGAAGAATGTAATACCAAAACATCTCATGTTTTCAGGTTTTACTATTATTTATACTATTATTCACATACATTCCATTTTAATATATAGAGTTTAGGGACTTTTGTATCCTATTATGTAATTCATATACCTAATAATTTGAAATCATTTTCCCCCATAGATAAAATAAATAAATTGGGGTAAATAGTGTTGTCGATTTGGGGCTATTTTCGGGACCACTCAATGCCCCAGATTAGCCTCAAATTAATGCAAGCGATTGGCATTTATCCCACTAATGGATTGGTGGAAATTTATTGAACAGCGAAGAATGAAAAATATCAAATGGGCCTCAAAATAACAACTGTTCGCAAATTAATGGTGAAAATTGTTCAAACAATTTAATTTTGGGATTGTGACTTAGCAATAATGGTCCCAAAATTTAATTGGTTAACTTTGAGTTGATATCTACCCCATGTACAAATTTTTAGGGCCATGTACGTGGGGCCCACTTGATTATGCATTATATCCATGTTGTCCATCCATTTTGCCAACTCATTAAAGCGCATGGTTAAAATATGAGGTAGATCCAGATCTCAGGTGGACCACCGGTGGGCCTATATTCATGTCGTCAATCAGTTTTGCAAACTCATTTTAAGGCATGGTCCAAAAGTTTAGGTAGATCTAAATCTCAAGTGGACCACTAGTGAGTATCGCCTTAAATGTGGGGCCCACCTCAATGCATTTGTTGTATATCCATGTGGTCCATCCTTTTTGCCAACTCATTTTAGGGCATGGTCCAACAAATGAGGTAAATCCAAATCTCAAGTGGACCCTGTGTTCGAAGTATCAGTATTGCTACAAGTTTTGTTGACCGGGGATACGAAAACAATGTTGATATCTCCAATAATATCGCTGATAATCGGAAATGCGGGGTAACAAGGTAAAAACGGTGGAATTTTAAGGGAAACTTCAGGAGATGTTAAAATGTACATATTTGCATATTTAGAAATTTAAAAAAAGAAATTGCAAAAGGAATGCATGCATAACAAGTTTCCATTTAATAGGGCTTTAAAAGCATGTGTTTTTGTAAGAAATCAATCCAACCATCCCATCTGGCCTATTTAACCATCCAACCTTCCATCAAAACATCCATCGATATTGCAAAATATCAACAACACATGATATTTCACTGAGAAATCATCAACAATTGAAAAGGAAATGGAAGATTGTGGTCTCGATATCGCGCATGTTGCGATATCGATAATATCGAGATATTATCAATATTATCAATGACGAATTGAACACTACATACAACCATGTGGCCATGAAAAAAAAATTTGAAATAAAAAATTTTCTAATAAACAAAATTTTGATGATATCAATTCGCTGATGATATTATTGAAATATTATCGATACACTTATGATACAAGCATTACCTAGAATTTACATAGTCGAAAATATTGATGATATTGATGCATTGGTAGTACAAGCAACGCCTAGAATTTACATAGTTAAAAATATTGGTGATTACATTAGTAATATTGATACGTTGGCAATACTTACTGATACAATGCTAATACCAGGAATTTCTGATACTACCGGTGTTATCGGTATCGCTAAGCTGGAGATAAAGATAATATCGAAGATAATTCGAACACTAAGTGGACCACACGGTACGGATTGAATTCCCACTATTAAAAATTTCTTAGGACCAGTCTTTAAATTATCGATGATAATATCAAATTATCATCGATAATATCGGTTTCGCTGCACCTGCGATAAGTATTCATTTTTCTTTCAGATGTCGGCGACATCTCGCCGATTTTATCGTTGGAGTCGGAAAAAAGAAAATATCATAGATAAAGTCGCACTTAACACCTTCAATGGCTATAGCCCCTTGCGATTTTTTCGATATAAGCGGCCCTTTTATCTTGAAATATCACCAACAGCTGAAACTTGACAGTGTGCACCTGCATGCACCTGTGTAAACCAGTGGAAAATCGAAAAAAAAGAAGAAGAAGAAGAAGAAGAAGAAGAAATAAAACGAGCCTTCTGCTTCTTTTTCTTCTTCTTCCACCTCCTCTGTAATATGCGTAACTCCATAAAAAAGAAAAAGGATTTCTTATTCCACCTCCTCTGTAATATAAGTATTTTATCATCTCCCAATGTTTCAATGAAAAATTCTAGTCTTCCCATGTTTCCTCCGCATGTCCAATTATCAGCGATATTATCGGCAATAAAGATATTGCTTTCGTATCCCCAACCAATGAAACTTGTAGCGATACCGACAACTCGAGCATTGCTTAGGACCAAAGTTGTTATTTGTGTTCTCCCTTCATCCAGGTTTATGTGACCTTATAAACAGGTTCGATCGAAAATAAACATTATATTGGGCCCTAGGTAGATTTTAATGGTGGGCATTCAATCCCAACTGCAAAGTCCAATTGAGATTTGGATCCCTTCATTTCAAGTACCAAGCCCTCAAATTAACCAGAAAAACTGATGGACAACATGGATATACTACACAGAAATCAAGGTGGGCCCCACGCAATGAAACAGTGCAAGTGCAATGTGCTACGTACGTTACATAGCATTTAAAAATAATAATAAGTGTGTGGCCATGAAACAGCTACGCAGTCCATTCATTATTTCTAAGAGAGGGAAACTGAAAACAAAAAGAGGGACTGAGAGAGGGAACTAAAGAGAGAGAGAGGATCGCACCATAGGAAGAAAGAAGAAGAAGAGAAGCAGTTGCTGCTGCCGCCGCAGCAGCCCAAGAATAAGAAGAAAAGAAGAGAAGAAGAAAACGAAAAAGTTTTTTTTTTTTCATTTTTTCTTTTCCCCTTTTTCTTTTCTTTTCTTCTTCTTTTCTTGTGCGTAACAACAGTTATGGGACTGTAAAGGCCGTTACGACCCCGTAACAGACCCAAAAAACATAGGTCCTCCACTTGTTTAGAATACCTTGTTTACAGCTAAACGATGAATTTCTTGCAATATTCTATCTCCTCCACTTGACCTCCCAATGTATCTTTCTTCCAACCGCATATTTTCCTTTTTTAACAATTTAAAATTTTGGAATCATATGAAAGTTGCACCTCCTTGGATCGTGAGGAAGACCACCAATCTGCCACTTTGTTTGAGAAACCCTCTACCTCTAACCATGCCAGTTAAAAACGAAAAGGTTAGGCCCCCAATCCTCCTCATCAATTTCTAACAATATTAGATAATGATCAAATAGAGGTCGTGACAAACTTCCTTGGAACACTAATGGAATTCTGTCAATCTATTCTAGCGAAAGCAAGAAGCAATCTAATCTTGATTTAATTACCTTAGCCTGCCCATTTGTCCATGTAAACCTTACTTCAACCATCGGTAGATTTATCATTTTGTTTTGAAATTCAATTTGAAAATTTCCTCATACTACCAGTCATCCTACCCCCATTTGATTTCTCATGTGGGAACCTGATCACATTAAAGTCTCCTTCCCACGCACCACGGCAATAACCATCTACTTTGACACATCCAATTCATCCCAAAATTTTGATCTCTGTCTTCATCCCGACTTTTAACATCAAGGAAACCGAGAATTAACCATTCCAACTTTCCTCCTTATGCAATGTATTTGAGTTCCAAATTACCATCCTTCATGTTTATCCCACCATAATGAATTTACTATACCATGATCGATTTCCTGCAATTTAGTTTCTTGAAAATTTTCCATATGCACTTTGTATCTTTTTGCACGTCCTACACTTGAGCACTTTTCTGTAAACACCCTAGGCCCATCACACTCCAACTAAACACCTCACCAGAATCCAAAACCGACTCCCCTCTTGCTCGTGATAGACTGTTTTAGCTCCACTTTCTGATAAAGCCTCGTCTTTATCTTCAACATAGGGAACTATTTGAAACTCTGCTTGCACATTCATCTCCTCTCTTCCAGATTGTAGACTATTCAACTAGAGATTGTAGAATCTTCAGCTAGTTTGAGAGCTCATTCCTATCCTCTTGTGCTTCACTATCGACATATGTGGAGAAAGCCCCCACAATGTTATTTTTTAACCTTGATGACTCACGAATGTTTCGAATTCATCCTCCGAATCCATTTCTCCTATACCTTTATTAAAGATTATTCTGACTTTGAATCCTTTATAAATCCCTGTTTTGGTTTGTTTGTTAATGCTTTCTTTAAAGGATCTACCATCTCCCAATCCTCTCATCTCCGAATCAGGTAATCACGATGATGATGTCGCAGCCCTTTGATCATCCACCACCATCTTTTTATATATCAGCCTCCTTTTCTCTTTCCAGGAACCCCCCTCTCTATTTTTGACCTCTAGTCCGAAACAAGCTTTCTGCGCTACAACTTTTTCCCTCCAAAACTCTCCCCATTTAGCATGTCTCCTTATCCACCTCCTCCTACCACATCCGAACAAACACAAAACCCCGAAGATTGTTTTGAGTTTCGTTCTCGAGGTATAACAACCTTCATAACCTTTGCGGCGTGTCCGAACACCCGCTCAAAATTAATCGGCATCCATCCAGCTGAAATGTTCTACAAACAATGTAGGATATTCCGAGAGCCCCTTTTAAACCTTGTTCCATTTTCCTAATTTTTGAATTTGTTCCTTGCAACTGTTGTCCAATCCCCTATGAATCATTTTCCTTCTCATCCATCCTTTCTCCTTCGAAAGAAGATATTTTCTCCTTCCCGTTATCAGCATAGGAATTTCCTACAGTTTATGTCTGTCCTTTTCCTCCATTTCCTTGTCCTTCGCTTTCGTTTTTTTTCTCACCATTCCATTCTCTCCACTAGCAGTCCTCTACCAAGTCTATTATGAGTCATTTTTTCTCAAATCGGGCATTGCAGCCTTATGTTTGCCACGGAGGAAAGTCTAGCTAGCGTGTGCATCGGAGAATGAAAAGGCTTATAGTTTCATTTTTTTTCTTGAGAAAAGAAGGAGATTCAATGAAGATGAGATAAAAGGTGGGATTGAAGGGTTCTGGTGGGATTTTAATTGTCTCCCAAATGTTGAATGGAGAATGAAGAGAAACTAGAAAAAGATTTAGGTGTGGAAGAGAGGAGCTTTGGTTTCAAAATGTTTTTAAGTACAGATACGTGTTTCTTCCACAACATTGCTAGAGAAGAAGAAATCGGATGGCGGCAAAGATCGTGCACGGTGTGGCTGAAAGAGGGGGATAAAAATACATGTTTCTTCCACAACACTGCTAGTGCAGGGCCCGCTTTAACAGGATATCCAGACTTGTACTTGACGGGCTCCATACTTCCAATGAGCAAATTAGCGACTCTGTCGTGTCCACTACAAGAGGTTGCTTTCTATTGTTAACTGGGGGAGACCGAAATTAGATGGTCTTCACTTTCATTATCTTTCTGGGGCAGATGCGACTTTCTTAGAGAGAACAATTTCGGAAGAAGAGGCCAAATCGGTTGTGGGTTCATTGGGTGGGAGAAAAATCCCGCGGGTTGGATGGGTACCATATTGCTTTTTTTCAAAAGTTTTGACACATAGCGGGGACGGATGTCACGGACTTTATGGTGGAATTTTTGGAGAGTGGTTGCATGTTGGTAGAGCTTGAGGCAGCCTTTATTGCCCTAATTTCATAAAATAAAATAAAATAAAATAAAGGAGCTGAGGAATTGAAAGACTTAAGACCAGTTGGTCTTACCGACAGCCCGTACAAAATTTTGGCCAAAATTCTTGCTTCGAAGTTCAGGGAGTGCATCTCCAATGTGGTAACGGAAAATCAAGGGGCCTTCGTGTCCGGAAGACAAATTCTAGATACTTTCTTGATAGCTCATGAATGTGTTGACTCTAATTTCAGGGAGAGGAAAAACGGCCTCATTTGCAAACTAGATATCGAGAAGGCTTACAACCATGTGGATTGGAATTTTTTGGATTATATACTTGGGAGGTTGGGTTGTGGCATCAAGTGGAGGGACTGGATAAAAGCTTGCATTCAATCGGCCTCTTTCTCCATACTGGTAAACGGCTCTCCTAAAGGATACTTCAAAAGCTCTCGCAGTCTTCGGCAATGCGATACTTTATCGCCTTACCTATTTGTGGTGGTGGTTGAGGCTCTTAGTAGGATGCTCAAAAAATGGTGAGGAAAATGTGCTCTTATCATGTAGCATATCTCCAATATGCAGATGACATGCTTCTTTTTTGCAAGCCGAAGGTGGAATATGTTTTGAACTTGAGGAAGATTATAGTGTGCTTTGAGGCAGTATCGAAGTTGAAGATAAATGTAGGGAAGTCAGAGATGCTTGAGATACACCTAAATCACGAGGAGTTGTCCTGAATGGCCCTTGTTTTTGGATGCCAAACTGGGTCATTCTGGATTTCTTATTTGGTTTTGCCTCTCGGTTTAGGGAAACTGGCAAAGCATATGTGGGTGAGATGGTGATTGAAAGGTTAGATTGGAAGCTCTCAACGTGGAAACGCAAGTATATGTCTCCGGGGGCCCGCATTACCTCGATAAAGTTGGCATTCGCATAATATGCCGTTGTATTTTATGTCGTTATTCAAGTGCCTGACATTTGTTCTGGACGAGCTTGAAGGGAAAAAGGGGATAGTGAAGGGAGAAAGTTCCATCTCCTAAGATGAGAGAAGGTCTGCAAACCAATTGGGGGGGGGGGTAAGAGGGGACTCGGCTCTGCTCGAGAAGTGGATTTGGAGATTCGACATCTCATGAACTCGGCTCTGCTCAAGAAGTGGATTTGGAGGTTCGACGTGGTGGAAGAGTGGTTATGGAGAAATCCGATTGTAGCAAAATATGGGATGCAGGAGGGAGGTTGGTTTGTTAAGGTTTCATCCACTTATAGAGGTCCAAGCATATGGAAATCAATTATGGGAATGTATCATTTGGTGAGCAGAGGCAATTCCTTCAAAGGTGGGTCTGGCTCTTGGATTAGATTTTGGATGGATACTTGGTGTGGCACTCAGCTGCAACAAGATTTGTTCCCTCCTCTTGCCAAGCTAGCACCGGACAGGCATGAGCGTGTGGTGGATTGCTACGACAAGAGGGAAAAATTATCAGGTGCACCCCTGATGAAGAAATATGTTGGATACCAAGGTGGAAGATTTTCTTTCATTATTGAAGCTTCTACATTCGATGGTCCCAGACCCTCACCTTGAAGATTGTATGGTGTGGGCAGGAAGTATATCAGGAAAATTATCGATTAAAGCTCTTTTTAGGTTTATTTCCAAAACGCCCTCCCATAGGCAGCCGAATCGCCCCTTCCATTATTGGTTCTATGGAGCTCCCCCAAGAGTTGTTGCTTTTCTCTGGTTGGTGGGTCGGAAAAGAATCCTAACCATAGATAATCTCCAGAGAAGAGCGCTTGTGCTGCCAAACATTTGCCTTGTGTTCATGGGAAACAAGGAATCGATCGATCACCTATTTTCCATTGCCATTTTGCCTCTACAATCTGGGAGTTCTTCCTTTCATATTTGCCTAAGCCTGTGGAGTAGCTTCTCTGGGCTTGGCATGGTGGGGGTGGAGGGAAGGTGCGGAAAGCGGAATAGTGGTTGCTCGTTATGGTGATAATGTGGGTCATTTGGGGGGCCAGGAATGGGCGGTGCTTTCAAAATATCATGAAAGGGGAGAATGAAGTAATTTTTAAAATTAAAAGGCTCGTGTCTGAATGAGCTGTTTATGTTAAAGAAGTCTTGGCCTTCTTGTCTTTTTGCGTTTTAAGTTGTTGGGCTTGTATTCTTTCGCCTCGGTGCTTTCTTAATAAAATTATCGTTATCATTCAAAACAAAAGTACAAATAGGTAGGAAGCGGAAGCAAGAGAATGAATCCAAAGCGTGATTTAAAACAAGATTATCTAGTTAAACAATTAAAATAGTTGAACTAAAATAAAAATAAAAAATAGTAAGGGACTAAAAACATGAGTCATAGGCACTTCTCTTAATAAAATATCCGTTACCATCTAGAAAAAATAAAAGTTAGGTATTATTTGAAGAAGTAAACAAACCAGGACACAAAATCAATAACAACCAAGCATCTCTGATATAGTACAGTTAAATAAATGCACTACGGTCATACAAAATCATGAAATGAAATTTTATTCTATCATGGTATGAAAAGAAAATGTTTAATGAATGATGAATACCATAAAAAAGAAGCTTAGGAATAGCTCCATGTCAGGAATTTAATCCATCGTGAGGTTTTCAATGTCTAAAAATTTAACATTAGTACCATACTACCATGTGCAATCTCTTCTCATTATTCACTATCTTAATAATCCAATCATATAAACCAAAATAGAAATGACTACAACTTCTGGAATGTTTAGTTAAAAAACAGTAACTCACCCATCTGTTGGAATATTTGAAGTAGTCATCTTCACAGGAAACAATGGATGTGCCACTGTCAACCAAAAACTGAAAATTGCAAAATATCATATTAATGAAACTCTCAATCCGCCAAGAAAAAGAAAAAGATGGATTGATTACAATAAGACATCTGCAACAGCCAAAACACCATTATGAACCAAACTGAACTGAATATCTCCCACCAAAATGATTAGAGATAGTTGGCAACTCAATGAATTTGTAAACCTTCAACACCATTATGAACCAAACCGTATTATCTCCTACCAAAATGATTACAGATAGTTGGCAACTCAATGAATTTGTAAACCATCAACACCCACATAGGAGAGATTGGAGAAAACCGCATGTATGGTAGCTTTTAGAGTACTCAGCATAATCATTTCATTTTTCTTTAGTTCCTTTTACTAAGCACCCACACACACATGCAGCTGACTGCATGGCATACACTGCAGTTCAAGAGTATGTGAGGAATGGTTACATGTAGCCGACCGCATGGTAAGTTACACTGCGGTTGAAGAGTATGCAAGGAATGATCACATATAGCCGACTGCTTGGTAAGTTACACTGCTGTTGAAGACACGCAGCCATACACACGAGAGCACATACACTGTGTGAGGAATGATCACATGTAGCCGACTACATGGTATGTTACACCACAGTTGAAGATGCGTGCACATACACGCACGTAGCCGACTGCATGGTAAGTTACACTACAGTTGAAGACATGCACACACAGACAAAAATAAAGATCTAGTTCTGGTGCTCTTTCATTATCTTTATAGTTAATCTTTCCCTATTTTTCCTATTATTTTAGGTTGTATTTGGCTGCACCCAAATATCATGAAATTTCACTATTAGTCATTGTAATTTAGAGCAAAATATCATCAAATTTCTTGATATTTAGTGCAACCAAGCGCAACCTTAATTAAAGATCTAGAAGTAGCATGTATCTTACAGTTCAAGCTTCAGAGGCGTGAATGCTACCCTACACGATATTTGCTATTTAAAACATTGGTGCAATGCTGCCATCGAATCCATCCATCAAGTGGAATCAAGTAAAGCATGCCTTCAATTGAGCCGAAACTCATCCGATCCAAACCTGACTCTAATTCTCCAAACCATGGTCTAAAGACCCATTTGGAACCCAACAGACACCAAGACTTGTTTGGATCCGGGGTCTGGGTCCTCAAAAGCGAGATCCAACCCAATAGGTTCAGGACAAGGTCTGGATCCGCAAAAACAAGATGGGGACGCAGATTCAGCAACACCCATATAGGTACTCAAGAACCCTACCCAAGGTTTACCGTTGCGGTAACGGTGCCCACCGTTAACGATACGGTTACGGGCTGTATCGGCCCCATAACAGTCAGAAATTTTTATGTTATAAAAAAATCCAAAAAACATATTCATTAAATTCAAAAATTTCTAAATATTCCAAATATGCATTCATTTATAATTTTCTAACTATATAATAAAGTCATATTGGGTAGTTTGATGAATTTATGAACCTGATAGCCTAGAATTGACTGCAAAACTCATAGATTTAATTTTCTAACTATATAATAATAATGATAGATATATTAGAATGAATTTAGCATCAAAATATCTCACATGTGCAGGTGAGGGTTCGATTCCCCTCCTTGCCTTTACCTGATACACGTGGTTGTGGGTGATTGTGTGTATCCGCATGGATTAGTCTCACTTCAAAAAGAGGCGGGGACACCCTGTGTCTTCAAATATATATATATATATATATCTCACATGTGCAGGCATTTACTAATTTTTAAAAATTGACCGAAAATATTCCAGAAATTAAAAAAAAATACAAAAAAAAGGAAAAAAAGAAAATCAGTTGCAGAATCTATAAAATGCACATTCGTATGTTCTAATTTGAATAATGCATCATATTTAACCATAACAATAGAGATTTTAAAAATATATATATAAATACCTATTTCTAAAGATTTCTCAGAAAATGTCCCATGGGGCATCAATGTAACAAAATCCTTGAAATAACTTGTTTTGATCCTCAAATTCAAGCTAAGAGTGGTCGTAATTTGCAATAAAATAGTTTAGAAAAGAATTTGGAAGAAAAAAGTGCCAAAAATGAGATAAATTGCAACTTAAAAAGACAAAAAAAAAAAAAAAGCATTTATGACCGTTATGCCCTGACCATTATGGGGCAGTAACGGCCGTTACGGCCCCCGTAACTGCCGATCCGAGCCAAAAAGTCACCGTTTCGACCCTCATATTGCGTAACAGACTTGGCCATTACTGTTACGTAACCGATTTTGTACACCTTGATCGAACCTAACCCATCCCAAATTATCCTTGTTATGTTTCTCATAGAAACTGGAAAGGGATACAACACACTTGGTTGCCCCAAATACAAAGAGGAGGTTCCAATGTGTCAAAGGAGATGCCGTAAATAGGGAGATCTAGCAACCAACAAAAAGTCCTTATTTGCATCCCAAAACACTTGCTATCACATATGATTGAAATTTTGTACCAAAGAAATTGCAAACTAAGACTCCAGTGGCGAATGGGTGATCGCGCTTTTGAAAGAAGTGTTGACCAGAAAACACTAAAATAATAATCCTAACAAACAGGGTTGAAGGTTCAACAAGTCATTTATTGGAATAAGAAGGTGTTTGAAAATGTTAACAAACAAAGAAAGTTTGAGAGTATGTTCATACATACATACATACATACATCCATCTGTACCTACCTACATACATACATATATTCTGGAGTATTATTGGCCATTGGATAGTCACCACATGGACTCATCCTAGAAATCCGTCTAAAGTAGCTTGAAGGTTCTTGAGCCTAAATAAAGGGTAAAGCTCCTCATTTGGTAGGCACCTCAGAAAGCTGGAAGCATTTTTGCTCTAGTCCTATACAACTAGTTCTCTTGCCCTCAAGTCCCTCTTGAGCATGTTATCTTCTTTTCCAAGTAACTTAGCTTTACTTGGGCGGAAAGTTGACTCATCGACAAATAGGGTTGTGAGTTGAGTCCCACACATTCTACAGTTAGGATAGCATCCAGGCAATGACTTCCAGCTAAAACAGCTTCCGGAACTGACTAGGGAATAGTTAGCCAGTTATCTTCATCAGCATTTAAATTCTAGTACCTAAATCGAAGAATATATTCACCTCAATTTTTTTGGAGTGGGACCAACTACTTGCAAAGATTGTTTGAAGTAGCAGTCTTGAAATGCTACTTTGCTTAGAAAATCAAAATTGGTACCACTCAACACAACTTTTTCCCTTTTAGATGATTTGTCCCTCTCCCAACAAGAACCAATACAACTTGAGCAAAACAAAGTCAAATCAAATAATATTTTGTGGCAAGCTTGCAAGTAGTGTTTTCAATATCGGTATCAACGCATGTACGCACTCTTGGCATATGGAAACATAAAGCATATTGCGTTGGAAATATCGCATGTATCACTTAATGTATCGCTGTGTTTTTGAAAACGTTGGGAAACATGGGAACTTGGTCGAATTTTTCAATGAAACTTCAGGGGATGCTAAAAAAGACATTAGTACACACTTGGAACTCGAAATATCACCCAAAAAAAAAAAAAGTACACATAATAAGCTTCCATCATCTAGGATCCTAAACTATGCATTGTTTGACGAAAGTTATCCAACTATATTCAAAATCAGCTACTGTAGCTTATAAATCATAGATGATATGTATGAAAACAAAACCAATACATTCAAAACCCAAATCTGTCTTACAACGAATAGTGCATTTATTTAAAATATGAATAAATATTATTTTTTATAATTTCAAAAATATTTTTATTTGAAAATAAATAAATGAGTCTGGTTGAAGTTAAGACCAGCTAACACTCATAATATATATATATATATATATATATATATATATATATATATATATATATATAGTCATGCTCACCTGCGCGCCTGTGCGCACCTTTGTACGTGTGTCATGGTCCATGTGACGTGGCACCCCATGTAACCCTAGTGCCCAACTTTCAGCCTGATCCAAAACTCTAGTCGGCCATAGAAAAGAGAGGCAAATCAAGGGAGGTAAATGTTTCCTTTTCCCATGGCCCACCAGAGTTTTGGATCAGGCTGAAAGTTGGGCCCTGGGGTTTTCATGGGGTGCATCATCACGTGGACCATTCAAATTTTGCGCTAACATCACATATCAACAAGTGCTCACGAGTTCACAAGAGAACTAGTGTGCAGCTGAGCATTTCACTTATAAGGCATAAATAACATCTAAGGCAGTGTAATCTTTTTTGAAAATAAAATTTATTTTAATCTATTTTTCCAATATTTTTAATTAAAAAATTCAAAAACTCCAAAAAGATCAATAAATCTGTAGATTAGCCACCAAGCACTCATATGTGATTTTTCCACACTCTAATTCCAAGTTAAATGGATGAAATCAGGAAAAAATCCCAAATTCGCTCATATTTCCAAATTTGAAAATCAGTGGTCAAAATCCATGATTGAGCATGCTCCTTTTCTTTTTTTTTTTTTTTTTGAAAGATGATAATTGAGCATGCTAAACATGTAAATCAAGGATTACTAACTTTATTCCGGAGATTCCAGGCAACTTAACAAGCAAAAACAGTTTGATTAGTAAAAACTCACCGATTAAGTTTCTAGTACCACACACCCTTCAATCTCGCTTTCCACACTCAAATCCCATTCTCTCCAAACAAATGAAAAGGACTGGTTAAAATCCCTCAGCAACATAATCCTAGTACAAAAAATTCAGAGAAATTTTCTTTTTTGATTTTCTTGCAAATTTCCCAAAATTTTCAGAAAATCTGCTTTTTTACAGATTTTTTTTGCGAATTTCTCAATTTTTTCAGAAAAGGGACGCATGCAAGTGTGATATTGTCGATACATGTAAATTTATCAAAAGCAAACCGACGCAAATGCAATATTGTCGACACATGCAATACATATAGACGATATGGAGGAACTTACAACAGCGCCATTTCCAGAATATCGCAATGCATCGATATATTGACTTGTGATATATCACGATATCGACCAATACTGAGAAGTTTCACAACTATAACCCAGTTTTGTATTGGCCCTGTGTGATATGGATAGTATCAGCTGATACTGAAATCACTGCTTGCAAGATCAACACAATCAAATATGCTAATGTCAATGTTGGCTAACGTGATAAACATACATTGCAACCAACTAAAGAATTCAAGAAAGTAAAGAAAATGAAAGTTAATCCAGACATGTTATTCTGATTAAGCGAAAGAATTAAATATATGATGAAGAAAGCATTATAGTTATTCCCAAAGTTATTTCACTTACACAAGCAATGCATACATACATAGATACATATGTATGTGTGTGTATCCAAATCAAAGAAACAGAGAAGGAAAAGCCGAGGATGCAAAAAGTGAGAAAGAGAGGATATAAGTTGGCTCTATTTCCCTGATTATGGAAATTAAATATCAAACCAACGAAGTTCATCGGTAAGACATAGGATTACAATGTTATCCTTTTCACAAAAGAAAACTGAACAAAATTATTTCTGATAAAACACGAATAATTATTAATCAGGAAAGAGAATATTGCACTCGAAATAAGCTTGGTGACTTTGAAGGTAGAGAATATGGCATAACAGAGCTTAGACGATCAGTTGCATCATAGAAATCACATAGATTCACCAAACTTGACAGAAATCACATCAATTGGCTAGAAAAAAGAAAAAAAAAATAGCTATCATGCAGGTTCAAGTGAGAAATATTAAAGTCAAAACTTAAAAATTAGGAAAGCATTTTTCCAAAATCCAGATGTAGCATTCATGTAACGTAATGATGTGGCTCTCGGGATCCATTTATAAACTGTCGAGTCAGTTACACAAACTCTCAAGGCCCCAGAATAAACGATTTCAAAGGATGTAAATTTCTTAATTTTCACCATCCAATCAAGAAACTTATTTTTACAAAGTTTAGCACGGGACAACCTGTGAAAGTTTGTGAGGCCACAATATCACAAGGCAGATCATTCATAGCTCCAACAAAAATGTAGAGATGCAAGTCCAGAATATAAAATGAAACAAAAACAAGAAGTTAGCAGGTTAAGTTACCATTAGCATGCATGTACATATATGCATAAAACATACAGATGTATGAATGCATGTACAAAGTATCACACACTAGTTGCCCGAAAGTGCTATTGTCCTACTAGTGCATGATTGCTACATGCCATGTGCGTATGACATCCAACCCGACCAAGTCGTTGACCCCAACATGAAGAATGCTTGATGGAAAAATCAGACCAATCCGCTCACCATGTGGGCCACACCATCGAAAGCAATAGACAATTGCCTATCTGACTCAGAGTATGTGTGGCCCACTTGATGAGTGGATCAGTCTGATCTTTTGTGCCATGTGATCTGCATGGTTGGGCCAAGCAATTATATAAGTTTTGTGACATATATAGGGAAAAAATATTTACCACCTATTTGTACACCGAAAGAAAGTTAAACTAGCTTATGGAAAAGGGAAGAAACATACGGATCTGCCCGGTTGAGTCGACATATTTCACAATAAAATTGAGATGGAACTTCAGGTTGAACACTTTCCATAGGTTTCTCAGGAATAATAACGCAACCCATATGTTGCCAAACTTTACATCGTGGATCTTCACACTAGGATCAGCAAATGGCATCAATCATGAACAGAAAAAAGTTAGATGTCAATGTTAAGATTATAGGTGCATGAATGTGAAGTAGGAGCAACACTTGGTTAGGAGGATCATGCAACTAAGGTTAAATTAAACAAGAAAACGCACTCTTTATGGATGAAAATTAAAGATAATATCAGCCATGGTACTACAAAAGAATTTTTAAAATTTTTTTTTTTTTAAAAAAGCATTTGTAACCAAATAAACCTAAGATGTAAATTGTAACAATATTGTTATATTTTATGATGTTATCTGAAGGGGATGTAAATTGTAACAATATTGTTATATTTTATGATGTTATCTGAAGGGGTTTGGTAAACGTCAACCTTGGTAAGAGTTGCATAGAGTCAGAGAGCAGGATATACCACGATTTGGATAGAAGGCTAGGTCGTTGTGGGGGGCTGGCTTTTCATCCAACTAAACTCCACTTTCAAATGTGAACCCCCAAGGAGACATCGTGGATTAAATTGCAAACAGGTAAGAAAGTAAGCAAATGGCTACTAGGAAAAGCGAACATCCATTCTCGGGTGATATTACACTTATCGACAAGTAATCCATCTAATAGATGTCTTTATTTCAAATATCAAACCCAAATTATGAAAAGCTGAAAAACATTAAGCGTACCTTCTTAGAAAAGGAGGCAAGGGCACAAAATTCTACTTGTGAGTTGTATATGGAATGCAGGTTGTCCTTATGAAAGGATGTCTTTATTTCAAATATCAAACCCAAATTATGAAAAGCTGAAAAACATTAACAGTACCATCTTTGTTTTCTTACATTTATTAATGATATGAATTGACTTTGAAATACTTGCATCACTCTAGTCAAACAGTGCATAGATTATGACCTAATACAAAGGAAAGCTATTATGTGGACTTGTTTTTTGTGATATTTTAATATCTAAGTGTGTATTGATGTCTGTTTTAACAATCCTTGAGTTTCATTGAAATTTTTTACCATTTTCCCAATGTTTCCCAAAAACAGCAATACATCCGATATTTCCCATGCAATGACCAATATGTTTCCATATCCCAAAAGTGAGATACATTTGTCAATACCGATATGGAAAACATTGCTCGCAATCACCTAATGAAACCCCTATCATTCTCCCAACACGATTAATTAACTCTACGGTCCATCATACCGCAAGCCATAATACTAACACTACCTTTATCAAAGACCAAACTTGCTAACAAAGGGATTTCATCGCTATTGTGTGATGGAACCAAATGACATGTAGCCAAACTCAAAATCTCCAAGTCCATCGAAGAAATCACCATGGTTGCACCACTCTCGAAATTGTTGAGGGCTAAGGACTAGATCAGATGAATAATCAAAGATTTTGTCATCAATGGGTTGTCATCCCGGCAAAGTTCAAACATGTCTAGACCCTTCCTCTACACCTCTCTGCTCTATTCCACAGCCTTTGCTCCACCCCAAGAGTCATCTCCTAAAAATCATTACCAACTGGATTAACAATAATTGCTAGACTTAATTGTTTCCTCTAAAGTCGAGCTCAGCTGATCATCTGCCGCTGAACCCGATTTTGATTAAACAGATTCCCTATTCTTTTCTTTCAAAAATTTTGGCATGTTGTTAAGAAAGATGTCATGGGCTTTCTTGAGGAATTCTGGGAGCAGAGTCGTCTATCTACTGAGATAGGATCCTGCTTCATTGCCCTCATTACTAAAGTAGAAGGCACCAAGCATTTGAAAGACTTCAGGCCAATTAGACTTATAGGGAGCCCCAACAAGATCTTGGCTAAGATCCTTGAGACTAGATTCAGAGCAGTCCTCTCAAGGGTGATCTCAGAAAGTCAAGGAGCTTTCGTTGTGGATAGACAAATTTTGGACAGCGCTTTCGTGGCCCACGAGTGTATTGATTCCTGACACAAAGACCTGGAAATTGAAAAGGCGTATGACCACGTTGCTAGGAATTCTTAGACTAGCTGCTTGAGCTGGTGGGATGCAGCCGAAAGTGGAGGGGGTGGATTAGTGAATGTGTGCACTCAGCTTCCTCTTTAGTCTTGGTTAATGGGTCGCCAAAAGGCTTCTTCAAAGCTTCTAGGGGCCTTAGAGAGGGGGACCCTCTTTTGCCTTGCGGTCATTAGGGAGGCACTCAGTGCCATGTCAGCAAAGGGAGTCGAAAATAGGCTTTTTAGCAGTTTTGAAATATCTACGAATGGGAGTTAGATCTCACATATCTAGTATGCGGACGATATTCTTCTCTTTTGCAACACAAAGGAGTCGTCTGTGGATAATATCCGAAAAATTCTGGTTTGCTTTAAAGCTATTTTTGGGTTAAATATTAATGCGGCGAAGTATGAATTGCTTGGAGTGCATGTTCTTGACAGAGACCTAGATCAATATGCTAGCATCTTCAAGTGCAAACTCGCCTCCTTCCCTTCTCTATATATAGGTTACCTTTATGCATAGGGAAGCCAACCACACACCTTTGGGATAGGGTGATTGAAAGAATAGGGCGGAAATTGGCCTCGTCAAAATGCCAGTATTTGTCCTCGAGAGGTCACCTAACTCCCCTAAAGACAGCTTTATCTAATATGCCGGTTTATTTTATGTCTCTATTCAAATGCCCCAAATCTGTGTTAGATAGGTTAGGGAAATTGAGAAGGGACTTTTTATGTAATGATGTTGCTGAAATAAATTTCATTTGCTCAATTGGGATGAGGTTTGCAAGCCAATAAGGGAAGGGGGGCCAGCCTTAAACTTTTGGATGTTGTGAACATAGCCCTTCTTGGGAAATGGATTTGGCATTGTGGTGGAGAGAAAGGAAGACTTTGGAGACATTTGATAGCCTCCAAGTACGGCACGCAAGGAGGCTGGTTTGTGAGGAACTCTTCCCTTTACAGAGCTTCGGCAGTGTGGAAGGCGGTGGCGGCTATTGAACACTTGGTCAGGCATGAGATTTCCTTCAGACTTGGTAAAGGGACGTATTCACTTCTGAGTTGATCCATGGTGCGGTGACTAGGCTCTCCAAGATCTTTTTCTGAGGATTGCACCCCTCACCCCCAATCACTCCATTTGCATGGCGGGTTGCATTTCTATCGTTAAGGGATTGGTCATTTAGCCCCCTCCATGCCATAGGGATTTCTTGGACGACGAGATCATGGAGGTAGTTGATTGTTTGGATCTTATAGAGAGTATCAGGCCTGCAACAAATGAAGATGGTTCTATATATTGGCAGAGACTCTAATCCGGAAGGTTCTTGGTGAAGTCCTTCAAGATGATGTTAGAATCCCATTCCCCTCAGTCCCCTCCGCACCTGTTTTACTAATGGTTCTATGGAGCCCCTCCTAGTGCGGCGGACTGTGTTTGGCTCCTAGGACGAAGGAGAGTTCTTACGATTTATAACCTTCAGAGGAGATCCCTTGTCCTCCCTAATATTTGTTTGATGTGCATGGCAAACGAGGAATCGATTGATCATTGTTTCATCCATTCTTCATTCGCCCAAAAAGTTTGGGATCATCTCCTTAGCTCGATGCAAGTCAATGATGCCGGAATCTGTGAGGGGAGTAGCTTTGGGCTTGGCAATGGAGTTGGCAAAACTGGTAAGGCTATTTGGATAATGGTCGTTTGAGAGCCCTTATGGTGAGCCAGAAAATGGCGTTGTTTTAAGAACGAGTGTTCGAGTGTCGAAGACATTATTTGTGAAGTCAAATTTTCACTTACGGGTTGGGCGGGCTATGTTAAGTGCGCCTCGGGCGGACTTCCTCTTTGCTTTTAGTTTCGTTTCAATTTTGTAGGTTGTTTCTTTCTCCACGTTTTTGCGGCTTTTAATAAAGTGTTGTTACCGCTTTAAAAAAACGATTAGACCACCGGCATTTGCACTAGTATTGTTGCACCTAGCAGATCAAGTTATATCTATCATGAACTTGTCGAGATTCACGTCCACCACCCATTGACCCCCTTTTGGCCCACCCATCCCACATTCTTTCCTTATCCCAATAGGGGTCTATCCAACTTCAAATTCAATAACCCTAGCTTCACAACCCCTTGAGAGAATAATTCTACCCTTGGGTGTGGGACTAATTAAGAATACAAGTAAATAAAATAGGAACCCCCGCACTTGTCTCACCCACCACGTCTTAAAATTAAAAGGGCAAACAACCGTTGTGGAGACGAATGTGATATGAAAGTCATGCCCAGCTTGAGGGGGAGTGTTGAAGTGGGACCCTTTGTACTTTGTTTGGTCCTACGGACTACTGCATATGTTCTCCTATTAGTTTATTAATATAAATTAGAGAGGGGCGTTCTGGAACCCTAATCTCTCAATTAACCCTAAATTAGAGTTCAACATGGTATCGAAGGCCGTTCATTGAGGACATCACCTATCTTCCTCATCATCATCGAGCCACAATTAGTGAACCCATCACAACCACCTCACTCCCCCGTCACTGAGAGCATTTGACCCATGAAACCCTACCTCGCCGAGACCCACCGCTACCACCCTCCCTGCAACCCTCACCCACCTACACCTGTTGCGAGCCCGCTTTCCCACTACCCCACCCATACCTTTATTGGATTGTTAAACCAAAGAAACAAAATTGTGGGAAACTGTAACTTGTCTGATTTCTCTCATAGCAACTAAATAAATAAATAGATGAGATTGGAGATATGTAGAGATCTATAGAGATGAAGAGATCCGTATAGATACATACCTAAACAAATATTGAAATAACCCTAATCTAATTAGATACCCTAATTTGCCCTAATATACTCTAACAAACACGTTGAAATGTCACAATTACCACCCGACAAACCAACAGTGCTATAAAACGTCCTCACCACTATTTAGTGGCGCACAAGCCATGCCATTCTATTCACTGCTCTCTCTACCTCCCCTGCTATAAACCCATTCTCATCCTCGAAAGCTACCTAACCTCACCGATGGACCTCCCCTCTCTGTTTCTTTGACTACTCTTTCCCTGCCACTCCATGCTAAATTTTCACAAACATTGACAAGTCTTCAACACAAACATCTTCCGATTGGTAGTGGGATGAGTTTCTTCTTCTGAATTTTAAACCTCGCAAAACACAACTCTATACTTCATGAATAAAAACTACTTCCCCGATGCAGGAGCCAACAACACTTAACACATCACGGATAAAAAATTCCAATGGAAAATCCCACTACCAAATCCTTATCACCTATAATGCAAGCACCGACCAGTTGCTCCAACAACATGACTAGGAGATTGGGCACTCCCTAATCACCTCAGTCAAATATATAAACTTGCCCATATGCATATTTGGGCAAGAGGAGATCCACATTGTTTGTTAAGGCTCTTAATAACACAACCTTCTTCCAAACCACCACATCTACACACTAGCCACACACCAAACTCCTGGATTGCAGTGTCATCCCCTACTAAGACCACCATGCTCCACTCCAAAGCCTTCCAAGAGCCATGGATGGGTGGATCCTCACTTTACTTCCATTGACTAACCTCCAAGCCCAACAACCATATTTCCAAAACAAACTTTCATCTCTACTTTGATCATTCTTCTCTTCTTCTATGAGTTTTGTTCATTTTCAAGGACCACATCATGGAATTATTTGAATCATTGTATTCTTGTCTCGGCAAACCCCATGACTACACCTTTAAATCCCCCAATATCTTCAGTTTTCTTTCTTTAGATCCCACTGGCATTCATATTGAATCTTCTGCATATGATTGATCACATCTGGCCATATATTGCTTTCTGCATAGAAATTCTTTTACTGGATGACCATTTGTCATTCAGCTTATTCACAGCAATCTCGACTTCTTCTGCCTTGTCTATTCTGACAAAAGTGAATCCTGGAATCACTGTTGAACCTCTCATTCACAGGATAACCACCTTCATGACCTTACGAAATGTCTCAAAGGTTCTTTAATAATTTGCTTCTGACGATTCCTCCATAAAGCTTTCCACTAACAACAACGTTGGAAACTCCTTCGCTTCGCGATGATTCCGCCTAATGTATCAGCTTCCCCTAGTTCCTCTTTAGTGCACCAATGAAACACATTCCTCATCTCGATGGTTTGGATGAGATTATTGTGTGGTAAATAGAGGTAAATCAGCAACAATGACTCTTCACAAGTTAATTATGCCTCGAAAAACGTGATTGCATGCATGGAAATTGGACGGATTGCATCTGATTAAATTTGTGGTCCCTCAGTGATGTATGTGTTTGATCCACGCCATCCATCCATTTTACAAGCATCGTATTTTCCTTCCTCGGTTTCATCATCAGAGCCTTCCAAAGAGTGTGCTGTCAACGTCACATGGAGGCATTTCTAATGAATTACATGAGTAAATATTAATTGCTTATTTACCGTGCGGTAATCTAACCCAAACAGGCCCTAAATTTAAGAACTTCAATGCTATCAAACTTATGTAAAGTAGAACCACCATTAATTGTAGTCCATCCTTATATTTTAAGCAGCTTTGCTAAGCCCACATGCATCTAGAAGGCACTCATTTACACGCCACACATCTACCAGCATAGCTCAATGGTTTGAGATCCAATCCATTCATTTCATTGGAGAGGTACCAATTTGTAGATGCTCTTTCCAAAGAATAAGGTCAGTCCCTAGTTACATATTCACAATTTATGAAAAAGTATGTGGATAAAAAACAAAACTTGGCTTTTGAAGTTTTTTAACTGATCCGAGTGCCTCTAAAATCGTGGCCCAACTGCTGAATGGACAAGATTTATTTTCATGCACTAACATCTACATCATCAAACCCACCTGATGGACGGCTCAAATATTGCACCTGCACATCATGCTGGGACACATAGTGGAGTGTGCATTAGCTGCCTTTATACACAAGCTATAGGGCTTTGCAAAGTTCTAGTTTAAGTTTATTGACTTCATAGCACATGCATTGTTTATTAAGCACCATACCATCTCCTAATTTTTGGCTTGAAGAAAAGGCGATGGCTAATGCATCTTTATACATGGCTTGAACCCGACTCAATGGTCACCTTAAATGTAACACATGAAAGAGACTTGGGATAGGTCATCAATCTGCATTCAAGGTGGTTGGGTCCTTACTCTTACTCCGGTGGCAGACTCTTACGAGTTTCGACACCTGGTTGAGGGTTCGAGTACCCATAGGTGGTGAAATCCCACCATGGCGTGAGTGTGTGTGCATGTGTAAAAAAAAAAAAAAAAAAAAATTACCTCCCAACAAACCTAGAAGGATTCTACAGCATAATTTGCAAACACAATAGTAGCCCTCACCCACTCAACCAGTGTTCGAAATATTGATATTATCGGTATCGTGGGCCAGCGATACCAAACTGCCTAGAAGTATTAAAAAAAAATTAAATTAAATCCTTGATACCGACGATATTGCAATTTATCGTCGATATCGGCGATATATTGAACGATATCATGCGTTTTTCTTTTGTATTTATACCAAATATCATCGATATCTGTCGATATTGACAATATCATGTGGCAATTTCTTCACCTCTCAAAAAAAAAAAATCCGAAATTTTAAAAAATTACCCATTTTCCTTCAAAATTCTTTCTTCTAAGTTAGTCTTAGGTGGATTTCGATCCATCTTGATGAAGATTTTGAGAGGAAAAGAAGAATTTAAAGCCAGAATCAACTTAAGTCGTTGCTCAATCAGTGAGATTTTTTCCATTTCGATCTATTTATTTTGGTGTAAATCATGTAAAATGAAAAGAAATCTTTAATTCTTTATGGAATGCATGGAAAATCAAGGATATCCATCTTCGATTTGGAGATTTGGGTGTAGGTGGGCCGATTTGAGGTAAATTGGGTAAAATTCAAAATTTGCCCAATTTCGCCCAAAATTTGTTGCAATGTTGTACTCCAGACATGCAATCAAGCATGTATGAGGCCTGATCTACTGATTTGTGAACTTTTTGTCAAATTTCAGAAAAAAAAATAATTATTTTTAATTAAAAATTAATTAAATTTTTTAGTAAAATATTTTTTAAATTTACATTCAACCGGCTATGAATTGAGACTAATTTCTAACTATTTAGGAGTGTCTGATGAAATGATCATCGCAAACACTCTAATTTCCAAATTCAAGTGTAGGTGAGCCGATCTGGGGGGAAATTGGGGAATTTTTGAAATTTCCCCAATTTCGCCCAAATTGGTTGCAATGTTGCACCCTAAAAATGAAATCAAGCATGTATGACGCCTGATCTACTGATTTGTGAACTTTTTCTCAAAATTCAGAAAAAGATATATTTATTTTTTAATTATAAATTAATAAAATTCAAAATTTCCCCAATTTTGCCCAAACTGCTTGCAATGTTGCACACCAAACATGTATGATGGCTGATGGAGAGCAATATCGATACCCATGAGTAGTATGTATATGGAGGGTGGTAAGGATACCTAAGAGCTCCATCTATGCCCATCCCAAATCCATATCAGCCACATACTGTGACTATTACACATTACCCATAAGTGGGCGTATTGGTTCAATTCATAGAGAATGATTACCAACGTTATGTCAATGAGTATTTTAATTAGTATCATTCTACTATGACCCGGGCATAGTACTGTGAATTTCTTGAGCAACAGTATTATTCTCAATGCTGTCAAGATGGAGACAATGATTACGAGCCACTGCGGAACTCTATGTGGGTCTAGGCCAAAGTCAGTCACATCATTGATAGGTATATTTTTTAATTTCTACTTATTTTGCTTTCGAATGAATTGGTTGTGTTTTCATACATGTATTGATACATTTATAAATGTTATGCATTCAATTTAAATATAGTTGCATTAGTTCATTCAGACAGCACATAGCTTATGATCCTATACAAAGGAAACCTATTATGTGTACTTCTTTTTTGAGATGTTATGATTTAAAATGTATTAAGGTCATTTTTAACAATTCCTAAAGTTTCATTAAAAAATCAACCATTTTCCCAATGTTTCCCAAAAAGAGTGATAAATTACCTGATACAAATGATACAGTCTTGTGCAATAACCGATACATATCTGTATCCCAAGTGTGTGATACATAACACGATACTGATATTTCGAACACTACACTCAACTACAAGCCATTTAGCCTTCCAAAAGACCTCTTTCAGAAACTTTTTATTAAAAAACCACCAAGGAGATCAAAGGTGAGAAAGAAAACACCTCAAAAAAGAACAACTATAGCCTGAAAAGATACGGGAATTTTCAGACATCAACGGCCTTTAAACAAAAGGCTGATCCATCACATCCCACTTGATCTTCATGACCACCTCTAGCTCCGAATCACACGAAACCAAGAAGAGAATACGAAGAATGCACCAAAGTCTAGCACGGTGATAAAGCCACCAAATATTCCGATTATGGTCTCTGCTATAAAATTGGCTTAATATAAAGAAATTCTTAATCATGAAAATCTTTTAACCACCCTAGAGATGCCAAAATAGATCAAAGAACTTCCACCAAATTTTATTGGCAAAGCTACAGTGCATGAATAGGTGATCAACAAATTTTGCAACGCTAAGGACAGATGATATACCCATTCGAAATGATAATTTGCCTTTTTTCATGTTATAAATTGTAAGCACCTTGTTTTTCCCAACTAGACATGGAAAAACCTAAATATGGAGCGGCGCGAGTAGAATTTAATTTATTGAATAGAATGCTTGCAAGTCCCAATAAGAGAAACAAAACATTCATAGAGTTAGAACAAAACAAATTATTTTATGGGCTTCATCATCAAAGACAAGTTGGAGATCAAACTTCATTCAAAGTGTGAGTTCTTTCATGATACATCAAGCTCCTGACTGTTAGTGAATGAATATGCATACGATGAAACGTCAAACTGAGTGACCAAACCCTTGAAGAACTGAGAGAAGATGAATAGCTTACTTGAATCATTGACTCATTAAATAATACACTTCCACAAGGGCAGCGAATCTTCAAATCCAATTGAAAATCCTCAGCAACTTCTTCTTTGGGCTTCGAGCCACTCAAACTAGAGCCATTTTGACCCTTCGATGCTAAATCAGTAGCCCCATTAACTTGCAATTTTCTGCTAGACACATTGACAAGTAGAAGTTCATTAAAAGCAAACGACAGGAAATGTTAGCACACACTTGAAAATAAAAACTATAAAATATTATACTTGCTATTTAACATTGAAGAGCGAAGATAACATGAGGCATGATGATACAACCCAAGAGTGGTCATTTCAAGAAATCCAACCAGCTTATCTGGTCCATGAAACTGTGTGATCAGGTAGTGAGCCCCATCTGATGGTCCAATTAATCCATAGGCCCATATGGTCCATATTATTACACTATGTTCCATGTCTAGCAGTTTTTTCCATAGGAAAAAAAAACAGACTATTTAGCAACAGCATATAGATACCCTTGTTTTCATCACTTCTTTTCTAGGCAACTTTCCAGCAACTAAAAATAAAAATAAAAATTTGAATGACACAAAATCAGTCTCATTTGAAAATCCATGATTTTGCATGCATGCATGATCATGATTAACTTACGTCTACCAAATCTTAGTAAAAGTGTTAGATAGAACTTCCACCATTTTATGGAAACAAATAAAATCATAAAAATTTTATGGAATGGGTTATAGCCTGTTTGTTTCTGCTTTCCAATTGCAATTTCTCTACTCAACTTAGAATTTTTTATTTTTTATTTTTTGGGGGGGAATGCAACGAACATTTTATTAGCAAGTGCCGAGCTGGCACGAAGGATGAAAACAAAAAAAAATAAAAAATTACAGCACCAAGAGAAGAAAATTTACAATGTCCGGGTCCTTCAAAGAGGAAGCCCACTCAACCACAAAAATCATTGCTTTGTTGGGGACAAAACCCTTCCGATCCAGAAGATTCCGAAAACATCTATCATATCCTTCCTTCCAGATTTCCCATAAGCCCGCCAACACAGCCAATCTCAATGTCATCGATACATATCGCATGTATCGACAATATCGGGGAATATTTGCAAAGCGGTAGCGTGATATTTTGCGATATAACCATGTATCAATGATATACTGAACTATACATGTGATACTTTAGTACTTTAGTCAATAAAAGGGAATTTTACAAAACCCCCTATGTTTTGTATCAAGCCCATGCAATAGTGCAAACATTGGGTGCAATAGAACAATCTATCCATATAAAGCCTATACGGATAAACCTAAGCTGAACAGATGCGTCCAAAAATAGCTTATCCAAACCAAACACTAACAGTAATCAAACAGGCCCTATGTATCTGTGAGGAAAATCTTCAACAGATTATTTAGGATATGGTCATGAATTTTGGTTAACCCATCACTTGCAAACATCAAAACCTAACTCAAATTAAAGTCTCACAAAGCCAGAATCTTATTTGTGTTCACCACCAATTTCCACATGATGGTGCCTCCTCCTACTGAAAAGTTGCACAAGTCAATCCCAACACTGGTGACCTTTGTAAATGGAGTATTACCTAAAATAAATTGATCAAAAGATCCACCGTACTAGCACCTATAAAATGGCTAACTGTTCGTGTTTCGACTAGCTAAATCATTCATACATTTAATCATCCAACGAGTGCATGTATCTGGCCAATACTTCGTCTACAATAAGGTGCACATTGTGAACAATCTGGATCTCCTTATTTGCATAGCACATGTACACAAGAAAATGACCAATGTATAGAAATAGTGGTAAATGCACATGGTAATCAAGTTTTATTAGCATCTCGTAATAAGTCATACACATGCTATCTTTAAGAGGTTTCGTTGACGACAGAAATAGTTCACTTACTCATACACGATGAGATGATCCACATGGGTGCATACTGCACAAACTAAAAGTAGCAGCTACCTCAAATTATATGATCCACATTCCACATACCATACAAGACTAAAAGTAGTGGACATGTGCACTAAAAGATCTCAACCATAAGATATCCATCAAGTACGATAAAACCATCTTTAACGATTAAAACAAAAGATCAATGGTCAATAACCTTCAAAAACTTTCAAGTGTTGTCATAGCTAGAAAACCACTTGATGGGCAATCAGGTCACTAAGATCTAAGCCACTGATAAGTTCCTCAAGGTAAACAATGGATCCAATGATGGAGCATATGGACCACAACCACATCCTTAGTGCCAATACTGAACTACACCCGTTTGTTAGCCACTAACGTAACCACACAAGGTGAGCCAAAGCAAAACATACCAAGAGTTACAAATAGCCTAACTCTCATACGACCTTAGGTCTAAGGATTTCGACAAAGCTAGTACATGATCAAGTCAATCCGATCCGGGCACGATGGATCTCCTAGATCTAATACTTGATGCAATCCTCCAATGCAAGTGCTTAGTCATGCCTAAACACAAGAACCTACATCTGTGAACATTCATTCTCATATGAGGTAGGGCACGGCATCGGTAGCCTGATGGCGAGACCTTCCATTCCAAATTGTTGCTTGTTCCCCCTCACATGGGACAGCCACTTATCTTTTCATGGATTGTCGAATCCCACTATTGTGGCCATGGAATTTAGGGAACTAAGATCCATGAAATACAACTCGCCCATAAATAGTGGCCATTGTGCCTAAACCCACTTTCACTAGGACAACCGACGAAACCCCTCCCTGTAACCTATAAAATCACAGCTAGTAAGAGTTTCCCACACGTTACTTACAGAATACATGGTATAAACCAAACACATGTGATCATCTACATACATGAACATAGTCATCATTGTTGGCTTTTCAAAGCACAGAATACCAACAGTGATCTTATATTATCTTAAGGTCAAAGAGGTGGTATTGAGATTTATCTTCATTCTTAGGCTCTGTTGTTTGAGACGATTAATGGCATATAAAAAGGAAAGAAATAAAAATAGCCCCTCCCACAACCTCGTTTGCATACTTCTCTTCATCTTCTTTTAACAAGTTTATACCATTCAACAAGAGGGAGGAAAAATAGTTGAACATGGTTGAAACACATATATGCAGAAGATGTAACCAAATATGGTTCTTGCAGCCAACTAACTGAAATAAAAGAATTACATGACGCTCCTTATCTACTAGTAATATTTATTCTAGATATAGAAGTGAGAATCACCTGTAAGTATCATCAACTATTTTGGCTACTTCTTCCTTCGTAACAATGCTTTTCTTTGCCCAACCATGAGACTTAGAACCTGCACATAAACACCGAAGTGCATATGAAATAGATGAAGAATTATGATGAAAGTCAAATGGCTACTAACTTCATGCTAACTGGCAGAATCCAACAAATTCTGCTTCACAAAAACAATGTAAAAATATGGATAGACAAAGAAAGCAAGGAACAGTATCACTAGAAACATAAAAATACCTATAGAAGATATATGGGGTTATGAAGATGTATACATACATACATACATATATACATGTATATATAAAGGAATAGTAAAGCAATTTTCATCGGTGTTTGCATGTCATGTTGACACATGTCAGACATGCATGTTTGGCATTGCAATTTAAAGGGAAGAAAAAGGGCATCCTTCTCTTTTGTGTATCAGGGTAAGGAAAGATCTATTAAAATGTACAATTGTAATGTGTAAAACGCAATTCAGATAGAATCAGCATGTGAATATGATAAAACACCACTACTAGAAAAGAGATTAGCCTATATACCGCTAACAATTTTACAATATACGAACCATAAATATATTTAGAAATATACTTCTACCAACCATAAAAAGAGCAGCTTCAACATCGGCTTGAATGCCTTCCATGTCCATTATGCATGTCACTACTAGAGTTTCCTCACAACTATTGCCCTCTTGTACTTTAGGTGAGTAATGGCATGTTTTCCATCAGATGGCTAGCGATGCACATCACCAGCAGCCAAAATATCTACTTTCCCAGCTTCCAGAGTCTGGGATTCAGTTGTTCCAATAAGGTGACGGCTTTTTCATGGATTGGGTGTCTAGATAAAATCATGACTACCAATCACCTGAAGAGTAGGGCAATGATGATCCCAAACATGTGTTATATATGTCATGCAAGCGAAGAAAATGTAACCATCCATTGATCCATTGCTCGACGGCAGCAGAAGCATGGTCTGAAGTTTTAAAGAAATTTCAAGTTGCACCGGCCTTCCCAAAATCCGTCACAGAGGTAGGCAGGAAATGGCAGGTCAGTGAAGTGCTGATGTTTAAGGACATCCTCATGTATTATACTATTACTTCAGGCCACCAGATAAATTTATCAAAAAGCTCTATTTTGGGTACCAATCTAGATAATGACCTTATTGAGGAGATTGCTAGAAGATTCAGATGCAGGTTTGTCAGCCTTCCGTATTAAGAATCTCGGTATGCCTACAACCCTAGGAAGATTTAGATCGCAGTGCTAGGAGGACATCCTGAGAAATTCGTTAAAAAGTTGGCTCTTCGGAAAGCAAAGTTGCTATCTTGGGAGGGCATATTACCCACATAAAGGCTGTCCTTGCCAGCATTCCACTATGCCCATAAAGTGAAGCAATTCAGAAAAAAACTTCATCTGGGGCAATACCGAAGATTCCCACAATGATCAACTTCTTAAATGGGAAGAGGCGTGTAAGCCTACGAACATGGGTGGTTTGGGCATTTAACCTGTTAGAACAATAAATATTGTACTGCTAGCAAAATAGTGGTGGTGTCTTGGTTACAGAGATGAATGGATATCAAATTCATGCTTGTAGCTAAAAATGGTTTGGCTGAGAACTGATGGGACATTGTGCTTGCCACTTGGTCTTCAGGATCCATCATTCAGAGAAGTGTGTTGGACCTTGCAGTTCAGTGACATCCACATTAGATTTCGCATCTGGTCAGGTCTGCACAACCATTTTTGGGAGAACTTAGTGTATGGGAAATCTCCTCTGTGAGCACTTAGCTGATCTGTTCTTAATTTCAGTTCAAAAAGGGGCATCTGTGGGCCAATTGATGCAGCAATCTAATGGGATGTTGTGTGGTTCCGAATATTTCAGTGGGACCTCTAAGGGAAGGAAATCACATCCTGTGAAAATATGCTGGCCATGCTTTTAAAGGGGCATTCAGTCCTTCCGAGGGGATAGACAGAAAAATTTGAGATGCTTGGAGTGTTTTATGTTTCATCCTTGGCCAGATAGCTTCCAAATGAAAGTGCTGAAGTGTCTCCTATCTCGAGAATTTGGAATGTTCCAGTTCTGCTCAAAGTGAAGCATTTGTGTGGGTAGCATCTCTAGAAAAGATTCTAACAGTCAATAATTAATATATATATATATATATATATGATACCTAACAGATGTACGACACATTAACGGCAGTGGAATCATTCAACTACTGCTTCATTTCTTGACGGTCAGCAAGATTTGGAGAGAGGTGACTTGTAAGTTTGGGCTCCTTCGGGAATCCCTGAGTTTGATTCTTAGACATGTTGCTGGCTTATTTTCAAATGCCTGGGATCCTGGGAAAGTGCGCTGGAGCTGTTGGGCTTTATCACCTATTGGGCCATCTGGACTGAATGAAATGCCAGAATCTTTCAGAATAAGTTGGCAAGAGTTAAGCATACCGTTGATCATATTTTTAGATAGCTTGTCTTTGTCAGGGGCTGATGCAATCTCCAAAATATTCAGCCTTCTACTTTCTTTTCCAATTTTGAACCTGTGCTCAATTGCCAAAACAAAGCCCAGATTGAGAAATCTAGATGGATTCCTCCCCTCTCCAGCTGCTTCAAAATAAGCTTCAACCACAGCTGTTTTGGAAACACAGGCTGGGCTGGCATTGGTGGGGTAGTCCATTATTATGCCGGGATTTTCATTATTGAGCTCTAAGATCCCACTGGTTTTAGGGACTCTAGTTATGCAAAGGCTTCCAGCCCTCTTCATGCGGTTAAGATCTTTGCTTCTTTTCAGCTTTTCCCAGCAATTGTTGAAGGAGATTCCAATGATGCAGTTGGGTGGGCCTCATCTGGGAGAAGTCCAGGAAGAAAACGGACCTGATCGAGGATGCTCTTGAATTATACAAAGGAAAAGATGATTTCTTTTAATCATGCACCCCAAGAATGAACTCGTGGATCCGCTGACGAAAGATGGGAGTGTCCAGACAAGACCTCTTTATTGAAGACGAGATACTTAGTTAATCTGTTTACTTGTTTTAGCGGATCAGTCCTGGCCTTTTGGCTGTTTGATCTGTGGTGCAGCTGATTATATTTTTTCAAATTCACTTTTTTCTGTTTTTAGCCATGGTAATTTCTTGTAATGTTATTTTGTAGCTGTTTTGTTTTTTTTCATACAAGGTTGATTATCTCTCAAAGAAACTAGTTAGTCAATGGGACTAGAAAACTTGCAATAAGAAAGAAAAGAATCAAGTGAAGGAGGCCAGAGTCACGTCATCTTTTTCTTTTTTCTTTTTCCTTTTCTTTTTAGAATTGAGCAGAATTGTTGTCTGAATCTGAATTTGAGAAGAAGAGAGCAACATTCATTTAGAAAGATGATGATGACATGGACAACCCTAATGACAAATGATATCTTTTTATTTGTCTTTATGAACTCGTTCTTTTCTTTCCTTTTCTTTTTTTAATTATCCAAGATAAATGAATCATTAGACACTTGCAAAAACTTCAATGACAGCAACATAGCATTTATACCAGACATGCATACAAGCAGTATGGAAATATTCATACTTCATAGTATTCCATGTCTAGTTTATGAATATAGATGGTAAATTAATCACTGATCTATATCTCATTTCAAAAAGAAGTTATGATCTTTAATATTTATTGGCTTTTTGTAAATAATCAAATTGAATCTTACAACTTATGATTCGATAAGATTTGGCCATTAGTGCAATTTACGATAAGATTTGACAACATTGAGAAATGTCGTTGTCGCTGCCATCATCATAGCCTTGCTCAGATATTATGTGAAAGACTAAGGAGGAATAATCACATAAAACCATACATCTTCATTCTAAATTATGCTTCACTAGGCAGAGACAGAACAAATCACTGATATTGAAGAACCCTGTAAGCACAAGATTCTCTATTAAAATTTGGACAATGGAACTTGTCTGATTTTGCAAATTAAAACAACTGTGTTATATAGAAGTCATTCGAATTTCTTCAAGGGAGCCAATATTATACCCACACTCTGGATTGTCAAATAGAAATGCACCCACCCTAATTGATTTCCTTACACCCACTTTCCGTTTTGAGAATTAAATGGTAATAAAGTGTACTATTCAGTTCCAAAGACGTGGGTGTACGAAACTAAGGCCCCGTTTGTTAAATCTGAAGTCTAAAGCCTGAATCTAAAATCTGAAGCTGAATCTGAAATCTGAAGCCTAAATCTGAAATCTGAAGTCAAAAAACTTGTTTGATAATTATGGCTGAAGCCTGAAAATTTAGTACTGAATTTAAAACAATCTGTTTGTTAACAAACATCTGAAATGTCTGAAATATGTTAATTTGACACATTTGCCCCTATCTTCTGTTTGGAAATGTTTTACATTATAAAGAAATTATTTTTTATTAAATGAAAATAAAATTTTTCTATTTAATTTAAATAAACTATAAAGTACTTAATAGAAAATTAAAATATTATTATTCATAAAAACAGATAAAAAATCAATGAGCGTCAGCGTTATATAGCTACTGTTTCCTCTCGTGTGGCCCACTCGAGTCTTGGATCTGCCTCTTTTTTTGTCACTTGTATTAAAATTAGCTTGCAAAACAGATGAACAGAGTATATTTCCTGAAAACATGGTGGTGGGCCCCACCCAACATGGAACTTCCTGCGAACAGCTTTCACAGGAAATCCACGCCCGGTGTACCACATGGAAAACCGATTGGCTACTCCCGCTGCCACTCGCCAATGGCTGATGGTCAGTGCTCTATGGGCCCACCATGATGTATGTGTTTCATCCATGCTGTCCATATATTTTTCCAGATCATTTTATAGTATGAGACAAAAAATGAGGTATATCCCAATCTCAAGTGGACCACATTACAGGAAACAGTGTTGAATGAGCTTTGCCCATTGAAAACCTTTTGGGGGCCATAAAAGTTTTGGATCAAGCTGATTTTTGTTTTTTTTTACTTCATCTGGGAATGTATGACCTAATCAACATATTGGATGTCAAATAAACAGTACAGTGGGCCCTAGGAGGATTTTAATGGTGGATATCTAATCACTATTGTTTTCCTGTGGTGTGGTCCACCTGAGATTTATATCCCTCTTATTTTTGGGATAAAGACATAAAATGATACATAAAAATAGATGAATGGAATAGATGAAACACATGCATCATGGGGGCCACAAAGCACCAACCACCACCAACCTGGATGGTGGCAAGGGAGTAGCCAATCCGTTTCCGTATCCAGCTATATAGCTGGTGTAGATGAGCACGGATTAGATACTGACGAGACTCGCTACTAAGTGACGTCACCAAGTTCTGTGGACCCCACTATGATGTATGTGTTGTATCCACAACGTCCATTCATTTGGAGATATTATTTTAATGCATGACCCGGAAAATGAGGTAGATCCAAAGCTTTAGTGGACCCCACCACAGAAAATAATGGGAAGATTGATGTCCACCGTCGAAACCTTCCTAAGGTCCACCACAATGTTTTTTCGAAATCCAACCTATTCAAAAGTTAAAAAAGCATTAAAGAAGGGAAACCACAAACATCAGCTTGATCGAAAACTTTTGTGGCCTTTATAAGTTTTTAATGGTGGTGTCACTCTCTCCACTGTTTTCTATGGTGGGGTCCATTGGATCTTTGGATGTAACTCATTCTTTAGATCTTATCCTAAAATGATCTCTCCAGATGGATGGATGGCATGGATACAAAACATACATCATGATGGGGCCCATAGAACTTGGTGACGTCACTTCAATAGCAATCACGTCCCCGCCCATCCGCTCCAACACGGATTGCGTCCAACCCCTGCCTGAACAGATTACTGTCCGGGCAAAGCTCCACGCCCACCGTAATGTAAGTATTTTATCTAAGCCGTTCTTCATTTTTCTCATATTATTTTAATATATAATCTTAAAGATTAAGCAAGTCCACAATTCTAGTGAACCACCCCAAAGGATGCTACAGTGATAACGACATCCACCGTTGAAACCATTTTGAGGGCCGCTATGATGTTTTTTTTTTACCATCCAGCCTATTCATTAGGTCATGTAGACGTGGATGAAGTGAAAACACAAATATCAGCTTGATCCGAAACTTCTCCAGCTCCTAAGAAGTTTTTAATGGTGGACGTTCAATCCCCACCTTATGGTCCAGTTAATCCTTAAACCTGCCTCTTTTTTTGGCTCACACCTTAACTAATATGAAAAAGTTGATGGACGGTGTGGATCAAACACATAAATCATGGTGGGGCATAAAGAAATTTCAAAGGTTAAAAAGTTGGTTTTGCATTGCGCAAAGAGAAACAATTGCCGTATTAACTTAAAAGGGGATAATTTTGGAAACAAAAATTTTTGTTTAATAAAAAATTCGCTGAGCGCATTCCGCGTTCACCATTAAGCCAGACTCCTATCACGGAAAGAATTCAGTGAAAAACCTCTTAGCGCTTTCCTTCTTCCGTGTTACTGATGCATTAACAAACACCACTAAACACGGAATATTTTCCCCATTCCGCATTAAGTGCAAAAATTCAGCGTTAACAAACAGGGCCTAAGTTAGGGTGGATGTAGAAATTCCTTTCTCAAAAGATGGACTGGAGTCATTTTTCTTACTTTTTAAAAAGTACATGAAATATGGGAGGAGCTTTTAACGAGTTGCCACCAATAGCAGAGAGCAAGTCAGTATTAGCAGTTTGCCATGAGTAAGATAATTAAGATAGATAAATAGAGTGCATATGCTAGGTAATGAGGTCCAGCTCTGTTGCACAGAAACAAGGATCTTCACAGTTTGTGCAACATGTTTCAGTTATCCAAGTATTGTCTCTTATGAGGTGCGAAGTGAATGTACCGTACTCTGAAACCTCATGGATTGGAAGATCCTAGCCATCCAATCACAGCCTTTAATCTGTTGAACGATTTTGCTTTAGTTTAGTCTTGACCATACGTTTGCAGGCAGACTATCAATGGCTTACAGTTATCCAATCAGGGACATTTTGCAGGCATGGGGCACCCCTAGCAGGTCATGTCAAATCAATGGCCCCAATAACCAAACCTACCGCATCATTTGTACGAAACAGGTACAGAGCACAGAACATCCATGTTTTCCTCACAATAAGGTTGCCTCCTAAATAGTAGACACCAGATTACTTGTCATTAAATCCCAGTTTCTTTTTCTTTAATATACATAATTTTTGATTGATCGAAGTAGTCAGGAAGGTCAAGTCAGTCACCTTGTTCATCAGAAAACAAACTTAAAATTCTGTCCACAAGGTCCTGCACAGAATTAACAAGGAAAAATAAGTTTGACAGTAAAAGATGATGGCATGATGCTGGGAAAAGGAAGACAAAGGCAGAACACTGTTCCAAAGAATGAGCTTTCAATATCACATGTTAAAAAAGAGGACCAACAGACCATACAGCTGCCGTTATTCACCCCGAAGGGGGCAAATCCCAAAGGCAGGAGTGCAGTATAACTAGTGTTTGAAGTATCAGTATCGCTACAAGTTTCGCTGGCCAGGGATATAGAAACAATATAGATATCGCCGATAATATTATTGATAACCGGAAATGCAGGGAAACATGGGAAAAACGGTGGAATTTTCAGTGAAACATCAAGAGATGTTAAAATGTACATATTTGCATATTTAGAAATAAAAAAATTGCAAAAAGAAGGCATATATAACAAGTTTCCATTTAATGGGGCCTTAAAAGCATGTGCTGTTGTAAGAAATCAGTCCAACCATCCCATCCAGCCTATTTAACCATCCAACCTTCCATCTAAACATTCATCAATATTGCGAAATATCAACAAAGCGTGATATTTCACCAAGAAATCATCAACAATTGGAAAGGAAATGAAAGATTGTGGTCTCAATATCGCGTATGTTGGGATACCGATAATATCGAGATATTATCAATATTATCGATGACAAATTGAACACTACATACAACCATGTGCCCATGAAAAAATAAAATAAAATTTGAAATACAATTTTTTTCTAATAAACAAAATTTTGATGATATCAATACGTTGGCAATATTATTGAAATATCGTCGATACACTTATGATACAAGCATTACCTAGAATTTACGTAGTCAAAAATATTGGCGATACATTGGCAATATTGATGCATTGGCAATACAAGCGACACCAAGAATTTACATAGTTGAATATTGGCGATTACATTAGCGACATTAATACGTTGGCGATACTTAGCAATACATTGCTAATACCTGAAATTTCTGATACTACTAGCGTTATCGGTGTCGCTACCAGTGTTATCAGTATCGCTGAGCTAGAGATAAAGATAATATCAGAGATAATTCGAACACTGAGTGCAACAGACAGTAAAATTATGACATGAGGGCCAACAGCCAATTGCACTATCAAAATTAAAAAAATAAAAAAGAAAAGGAGGAACTAGGTAAAAGCAAAAACAGTAAACTAGAAAGTGGAAGCACAAGCTAAATACAGTACCAAATACAATATATATATATATATATCAAAATGGCAAACAAACTGCAAAGTTGGGGCAGCCTAAACAAATGGAATGAAGAAATAAATGATCATTAATTGAGAAAAAAGATAGAATGAAATGGACAACAGTAAAACGAGAACAACTAAGAAACAAAAAGACCCAGGAAAAGAGCATAATTATCATCCTCAACATTAACAATGTGGGAGGGTGAAAATGTGACGGCGATGACAATGCATGTGGAGATAGTGGAAAAAGGTTGGAGTTGGACAGCGGTACGGAGGAAAGGAAAAAAGAATCAATCCAAGGTTGAGGATCTGTAGTATAGAGGGTGGATTATGCTACTTTCATCTAATCTGTATGAGATCTCCAATAGAAAGCTGAAGAAATCTTTAGGACCTTTAGAGTGGTAGAGGTCGAAATCCCTAGCCAATTTACTCAATAACAGTAACAGCCAGCCACTGAACCATTGTGGAACAGACCATAACAGCAGTTATGGCCTCAATACCAGTCGATTTTTTTAAAGGAAATATTTTAAAAAATTTATATTAGAAATTTTGAAAAATAAAATGAGGGGATTCCAAGAATGTGTGCTTTCTGGTTTTGAACATGTTTATGACGGTACATCTCAAAAAAGCCATGTTTATGATGTTATAACTGGTCATTTTTTTGTAAGAATATTATCTCGGGCTGCCTGATGAATTTATTAACCTGAGAGGCTTAGATTGACTTCAAAACTCCATTTGGGACCCCACTCAAACACCACCAAAACGGTTTGAAATTCATGCAATCTATGAAACTCATCCCACTAATGCATATCCCAAACCATTTGACATCATTTCCCTCACGAAATCTGAGGAAATTTTTTTTAATTAAATTCAAATGAATAGTGTCAAGCCAATTATGGACCATTCAAATGCCCCCAATACAGGCTGAAATCCATGCAATCCATACAATTCATCCCACTAAATGCATATCCCTAAGTATTTGACATCATTCACCTAAAAAATTTGAGGAAAAATCTAGATGTGCGTGCGTGCATCACCATCATCCCAAAAATTCCAAACATACCCCCAAAAAAAAAAAAAACATAAAAAGAGATGAAAAGCACTGATTTAATGCATACATATGTAAATATAAACTTTATACATATACTTGAACAATCTGCACTCCAAATATTAAAAATTAAAAAATTAAAAAGATTTTGAAATTTGTTGGAATAAATACCAACAAAAATACAAAAAATAAAAATAAAATTTATACAAACATGACAAATCAAACACAAATCTAGCAAGATCTGGTCAATTTGGTAATATAATGTTAAATCAATAAATTTATAGCAAAAAAAATAAAAATAAAAAATAAAAAGAGTTTTCAACTATTTTTCATTTTTTCCCAAATCCTACCTCGGATCTTCGATTCTTCAAAAATGGCTTAAATCTTGTGTTTTAATCTTTCAAGGATTGTACAAATTTAGTCGTCCCAAGTAGCAAAAAGGTCAAAACATGGAGAAATGGGAAAAAATTGCAAAACAATCCCCAAAAGGAGACTTACATAGCCGTAATGGCCTACAGACCGTTACAGAATGTCATAAGGGCTATCGTAGGACTGCTACACTCCAAACTATTTTCTAGCACGGGCCATTATGACCCCTGGATGTGTAACAACCCGTGCCATTTCCATTACAAAATGGTCACTATAGCCGTTGTGCAACCGTTTTTTAATAATACCTTGTCCCCAGCAATAGATCATGTGGGAGCGTCAGAGTATCACTTCCACATGTGTGCAATTGGAGGAGCCCATCAGAGAGTCCAAAAAAGGTTCATGTGAGTGTGCTCATATTCTTTAAGAAAGGAGAAGAGCTTCCAATCTAGTGTTATTGAGGTGTTGGTCGATTGCAAAACATCAAGGTAGGAGGACAATCTTTAAAGAAACAGTAAATGGTCTGAAGAAAAATAAAGCATAATTCAAAAGATCGCGATGGGTTTGCCTGGTGAGAATTTCATAGGTCACCAGGTCAATTGGCTCCATGGAAGAATTGGGTGATTGCATTGGCTTAGTGAAGCAATCAGTCTATGGTCTAGTGCAGATGGATTGAGTGGATGTGTGATTGTGTGATGCAAACAATCTTTTGATGCCTGCATAATTCTGCTACTTGCAATCTCTTTGGAACAACCCAACCCCTACACATTCGAGTATAATAACCTCATTTGGAATATCCAATTATCACCTCCCCCCTCCAACCAATGATTACCCATTTGGAAAGTACCATACTGAAAATATCAGAATGTATAAACCATATTAGAAATTATCATGATAAATTCATATGGTAATATAAGAGCTCTGCTAAGCATGGCAAATTGGCGAGAGATCCAATCCATTCATCAAAGGGCACAACCATGTACACGCTCCTTCTCCAACAATCAGTTTGGTCCACTAGTCAAGTGGACACAGTTCAAGAAACAAATGTATAGCTGAAGTTTTCTTACCCATCCAACTGTTTCTAAAATCATTGCACACATACTGAATAGACCAGTTTTGAATAAGCCAGATCTTTTTTGGGCACAAAACCTACACGGACAGATCCTCTTGATGGACTGATTGGAAATTGCACTTATCAGCCATACTGACCCACATGGTGGGGTGTGTGAGCTTAGCAAAAGCTTGGAGATACAATATGTACAAACAATATTTTTGACCTTGCTTGTAGTTATGCATTAAAAGATTTTTCTCACACGCACCCAAGCACATGAACTCATCTGCTCACACACAGACATGCAAAAGTGGTGATGCACACACAGGTTCAGTGTCAGGAGGAAGTGAGACATGGAGAAAGATGGTTTACATTCTATGCATACATTACAACATCAACAAGTCATTATCATTATTATAGCTATGTCCCAGCAATTTGCAGTCAACAAATGACTAATAAGAATATGTAGCACCGAAGGAAAATAAAAATGAACTCTGCAGTAGCTGCAGCATAAAAGCATTGGCAGCCTGCCTATGACTCAAAACACGGACATATATAGACCACTACCTATCTAGCCTTGCCTAAAGTGCCAACCATTATGGTGGGAAGCGATACTGTGTGGCAGCAGTCCATAGTTATGGATTCATTGTTAAGAGTTTTGCAGTTGGATCAATTAACAAGCACTCAGCAGCATGACTGGAGGAGACATGTCATAATGAATGCTTCAAATAAAGGATATAGAATATGATATGCAACAATATGTCTGACAATGAACCTGCTTTTTCCCTTGCTTAGCTAGACCAAGCTTTGTGAGGACGTCCTTGAGCTCTTTTATTCGAAAATAAGCCAACTTGTCCTGAGACAGAAGCAAACAAATAGTTATAGTATTATAAACACAGATCTACAATTTGCACATATTTAGATCACAAGCACATTAAAAAGCCATCAATCATCCTCAAGAAAGAAGCAGTATGAAACATTTGTCATTGTTGGAAGGACTTCAGAGAATACAATCAGAGAAAGCATTTCTTTCTCTGCCACACTAGAATTGTTCAAGAACAAGTGGGTTCGAATAATTAAGAGAACATCAAATAGCAATATCTACAAGTTCAAGGCAAGGCTTGTGTTGGAAAGATTCCTTTAAATTGGAAGCTTGCATTCTGATAGAAACTTTTCAACTGTACCAAAATTCCTTTAATCAGGAATTTTTTTCATCATTGGCATGTACCTAGAATTTCACCACACACATGAAGATTGCTTTCCTGAATGTAGATTTAGATCAATAGATTTATATGCCGCTAACTGTCAATTGCTAAATGAAAGACAACCCAAAAAGGTTTACCAACTGCATAAATCATATATAGGATGAAGCAGTTTCCTAGGACTATGTTCATAACTTCCTTTGGATTCTCATGAACAACGCAGACCATTGTGTCTATACAAATCCCTCAAGTACAAAGTTACCGATACTTTGTATATTGACAACATTCTATTGGCTAACAATGATGTGGAATTACTAAATGCCAAGCATTAGTTAACCATGAACATTGAGAAGGGAAAAAAAATGGTCAGGCAGCTTTCGTTCTTGGAGCCGAGGCCGTGCGAAATCATTTTAAAACATTTTAGGATTGTCCCAATAGACTGCTCTGTAGGTATCCTGAGTAGGTTTTGCATGGGTATCTTTACACCAATGGCCATACTCATCAACAAAAATCTCAAATCAAGTCAGAGTATGTGCCAGCAAGATGACTTCGAGAAATCACAAGGTGCCTTTGAAATGCCAATGGTAATCTTATGCATGCAATGTCAAGCACTTGACCAGATATTAGTCATGTAGTTGGTCTCACGACTTTTATCAATCAAATTCATTATAACATCGGCAAGTCGTCAAGCAAATCATTCAACAGCTTCAGGGCAGTGATAACTTGCAAACAATGTTGCCACGGAGCTTACCTCAGATTGTTTGCAATTACACCAATTGGTGTTGCAAAATTGTAAACCATAAGTTTATCCCTCCACTCTCCAGTGGTTGAATGGAGAAAGAGGAAGGGACCTTTTCAACATCTTCATTGGTAATATCCCTTTCTCCTTTTCCTCATGGGTTTTGGAAGAGGTTTTGGGGCTTTCAGCACGACGGCGGACATCTTCATCCTGGTGGAGAAAATGCTCAGGAAAAGTAGATGTTCACTTTTATACGATATTGGTATAGGAATGGAGTTGGCAAGACCATCAAGACGAAGGGTGGAGGATACATCTTTATCTATGAAGCTAAGCATCCAAGGTACAACCAATGGGGAAGGTAGCTTGCGGATAGGTTTTGGGGAAGAATGCTGAAAGGGTTGCATTCCTTCTTATTGTGAGGTGGTGGATTTATGATCAATGTCAAAACATCAAGGAGACAATGTGATGCAGGACAATTAACCACTTGCTCTAAAAGCTCAAACTGTTAGAGTATGGCGAATTAATCCCTTTATCTCATAGCCCAAGCCCCGCATCTCATGGGTTAGGACCTCGGCCGAACCCCCCTCGTGGGCCCCAAATCACATGGGTATCGCCTCACACGAGTTGCCTGCCCCAAGTGTGTCCCCACGTCCCACAGGCTACCCCACTCGAGTCCGGTGTGAAATGCGCATTAATCACCCTCGGTGAGGAGTCTCGAACACAAGACCTCCCCCATGGCCCCGCCCACCCTAAGTGTGCCCCTGCATCCCACAGGCGACCCCACTCGAGCCCGGTGTGAAAATGCCACTGCATTACAATGTCATATAATTGAAGGGGATTGTGGAAAGAAGGTTACAAGAATTGGAGCTTTAGCTTGGTGGGACCTACCTCCAATTGATGTATGTTGATCTTGGGGATCACCGATGTCCTGGAAATATCTTATTTAGACACTCATCAAATCAATGTTGTGTGGCTTACTCCAAACTAGTTTCTTATTTCATTTCGATCTAGAGAACAAATGTAGGCTCTCCCCAAGAATGCGAGCTTACACCGAATAATCTCTCTGATCAATGATCAACATTGACTGTTGAGAAGTGGAACTCTAGAAGTAGAGACGGATTGAGGTTCTTGGATTTGCCTGTTTGGGATCCCAACTCAAGCTTGGGCTAATTTGGTGACATTCAAGCTTTAGTCCAAGTGTGGAAAAGTCATTGAAATTTACCAAATGCCACTGAACAGGACATTCATGTAGTTTGAGAGGACAAAGGTGTTACGTCAGGCGGGGATTGAGGTGTGCATGGTGGTGGACCTGGAGGACTTCTCTCCCCTGTTTTAACAACCATTGAACCCCCAATACATAATTAGCCCTACTTGGGCCAATTTGGTGATCGTCAAGCTTTATTCCAAGCGTGGAAAAGTCATTGAAATTTACCAAATGCCACTGAATGGGACATTCATGCAGTTTGAGAGGACAAAGGTGTTGCGTCAGGTGGGGGTTGTGGTGTGCAGGATGGTGGAGCTAGAGGGGGAGGACTTCTCTCCCCTGTTTTAACAACCATTGAACCCCAATACATAATTAGCCCTAGTCATCATTTTTTCCATAGCCAATTTCACATTTTCATTAGTGTTGGTTCTTCTGATCCCAATAAGCACAAAGAGGACCTTCTAGTACCAATGTGTAGGTGATCTGACGTGCATTCCGCTAAGTACAAAAGCCTGCAAATGACACTGACACAACAAGAGATGCATGTGAGGGCTCAACTGGTCAAAAAAAAATCCGCCCTAATATAATCCAACACAAATCGAATAGTCCAATAGGCAACTGCAGTATATCACCTAAGCAGAATGATTAATGAACTTGATTTGATCCCAAACTTTTAGACTTGGCATGACTCCATGAGCCTAGGATTGTAGTGAATAGGATTTTTAAGCTGCAGTGAATCACTTGTCGATCCAGTGCAACTTCTTGTCTAAACTCTGGGCTGGTATTCTTGCTAAATTCAGGATGAATTAGGTGTTTCCCAACACTGATGTTGTTGATTATAGGGTGGGTGTCTTCGGCCTAGGCCTAGGCTCCCCTTGGGCATATCCTCTGAAGCATGGCTACGCCGGCATTCGTGTGGTTTTTGTTGCTTGAAAAAATAAGAGGATTTTTTAAGGTAGAATGTCCTTGATCAAGGTTGTAGTGAATGGGATTTTAAAGCAGACGGTGGATCAGGCGAAAGTTGATCCTAAATTTAAGGGCTTCTCCATAGCGATGATGTATTCTAACAAGGGTGATCAGTGATGTAATCTATGGGGGTCAGATTAATCTGTCAGCGTACGACACGGACTTTGATGGGTGCTCCCTGGACAACTTAAGGCCCATGGGCATGGGAGGCTTGATCCATGGCAGTAGCAGCCAAGTGATTGATAAATTTTTGGGCAATATAATCACTACAGATTCTAACATCGTTGAAGCCACTGCACTCCTAAAAATTATTATAGTGATCACAAAATTCAACTTTTTCCCTGTCAACATCGAAGGATATTCCTCTAACGACATCCGCCACGCCAAAGCCGGCAATACCCCTGGAGGATCACAGATTTAATAGAGGAGGCTCATGGCATCTGTGGATGGAACCTCATCAACTTTGCTCATGTCCCTAGGGATAGTCTACAAATGGTGAAGCCGAAAGGTGTTTTGAATAGCGTAGCATAGCTACCACACTACATAGCGTATGTGTAGCATGTGTAGCGTCGTAGCGTGCGTAGCGTATGTAGAGTGCGCGTAACATATGTAGCATGCACATAGCGTATGTAGAGTGCGCATAGAGTATGTAGCATGCGCTATGCCTTTTTTAAAAATAAATGGTAATTATATTTTGCGTTTTTTTAAGGTGATTATATTTTGTATCTTGTATTTAATACTCTCAACCTGTGGGATTTTAATTTCTTTCCGTACTTGTAACTTGCGGTTTCAGTTAGACATTATTAATTATAGTTTGCTTAAAAAGTTATTGATGTGGTGATAATTTGATTTGGTTTATGTATGTAAATTGGCTTTTGATAAATGATGATTAATAACTGGTTTGATGATGCTTATATTTTAAAAATGAATCAACTTTTAGGCTTTTTTATATTTTTTTGTTTTTTTGTTACAATTTATCATATTTTTTCTATTTTTAAATTAAAAAATAAAAGTATCGTGTAGCTTACACTACAAGCTACAGAGGGTTGAACGCTATGGAACACGCTACTGCTATTTAAAGCATTGGCCGATACTTGCAAGGTTGGGAGCTCTTAGGGATGGTCTGCAAATCAAAGACTGGAGATAAAATCTCTAGTAGATTGGACATTTCCATGTAAGGGTGTGTTGTTGTTGTCTTTTTTTATTTCTCTAGAGTTGTCGCTTTCACTAGGAGACCCGGTTGTGTCATGTAGGCTTTGTGGGGCCTGGCGTGTTTTATCCTTTCATTGGGTTTTTTGTTGTTAATAAATTTCATTTATCCATCAAAAAACGTAAGTTAAAACAATGTTGTGGCATAGTTTGCCAATGGGACTCATCCAATGAAGAGGACAAAGCATTAAGAGAGGGTAGAGAGTTTCTTCAATGTTGTGCACTAGAAATCTGATTGTGCGGAGGGGCTTAAGGAATGTAAGTTACGTAACAGCTTGGGAATCCAATTCCCATACCAAATGGTGACGGTCTTCCTTCATCTTCATTAGAATACAAGAGCTTTCTTCAAGGACAAACATATATTACCCATGTATAAAGGAATTGGGGGAAGACCATATCTTCACATTGGTAATTCCTTCGGTAACCCTTTTTTTGAAGGATAACGAATTATTTTATTAAGAAAACTGCTTGACAACTGTCAAGACAGAAAAGAATACAAAGTACATAAGATAGACGTCACAATTCCAAAATAGAATGAGCAACAATGACATCCACATGATGACGACCGATAGCCCATTCTGAAACAACCCTTTTTTATTTCCAAAGGACTTTTTACCAAGACTTCAACTTATTATCAAAACACTGGGTGTTACGCTCTCCCCAAATGTTCCAAAGAGCAGAGAAGACATAGCCACCAGCCCACCACAGCATAAGCCTGTCCTTTGCTATCTGGACTCCATGCCACGAACAGAGCAATTGTGGAACTGACTGAGGTATAGTCCAAGCAGCTTGAAATAATCCCAAAATATGATTCCAAACTCAATTTGCAAAGGGACAATGCAAAAATAAATGATCATTCGATTTTGCATTGCTCTTGCAAAGAAGACAAATATTGGGGAGAATCAGTCCCCTCTTCTCCAACTTGATTTAACTTTTACCATTTCTATTTTGACTTTTCACTTGTACTTCTATTGGTTATTCCAATACAATTTAATCCTTAATCATAAAGACCAAGGTGTCCTGAAACGGTTACATAATGGTATCGGCAATGCCCATTATGCCTCGTGGTGCCCGTTACGCAATACCAGGGCAATAACAGGCACTCGTTAAAATTTGTAACCATAACGGCCGTTACCCCTGTAACTGTTGAAAAACAGCTACTTTAAAACCAGGGCAAATGGCCTCACCTTCCACTTTCTTTTTCCTATTCTCTTCAATTTTCATGTTTCTTGGAGTGATCCTGAGCTAATTTCGACACACCTTGTACACTTTGTTTGGATTAAAATGCTCAATTGTAGCAATTTTGATGAATCAAAAGCTCCATGGGCCATTTTTGAGGAAAAATTGAAAAAAGAGGTAAGTCTTCAATTTTTTTTAAGTCCTTGCTGGAAACAATTCCTTTGAATATCCTCCCAAAAAAAAAAAAAAAATGAATATCCTTCAATTTCTAGAGGTAAGTATTCAATTTTTTCGAGCTCTTCTTTGAAGATTACAGCACCAAATCGACCATATTTTGCTAGATTCATGGTTCATTTGGTGGTGTTTATCTAATTTTTCAATTTTTTATGATATTGCTATTTTTACATAAAAATCAGTAAAAATCTTTTTTTATTATATATTGAGTGTGGGTGGTTGAAATATACATAGATAAATAGATCTACAAATGCATGCCTTACACAACTCATTTTAATGGCATTTGGTCCTTTTTTTTCGAATTTTTTTTTTTTTGGCTAATCTTTGGATGAATAGTGACAGTAAACAAAAATTCCCCAAAAATGTAGTTTTTTTAATGGAGTGTAGATGATTGGAATACATGTAGATGAATAGATCTACAAATTCATACCTTGGATAGCTCATCTCAATCCCTTTTTATATGAACAGTGACTGCCAAGAAATATCCTACTAAAAATGTAGTTTTTTTAAAAAAAATATTGAGTGTGGATGGTTGGAATACATCTAGGATGAATAGATCTACAAATGCATACCTTAGATTGCTCATTTTAATCCCTTTCTTTTAATTTCTTCATTTTCAGCATATTTTCGGATGAATAGTAACTGTCGAGAAAATTCCCCAAAAAATATTGGTTTTTTTAATTTAATATTGAGTGTAGACAGTTGGAATACAAGTAAGATGAATAGATCTATGAATTCATAGATCACTCATTTTAATCCCATTTTGTTTTTCTAATTTTTTATGTTGGATGATTTTTGAATGAATAGAGACTGACAAGAAAAATCCCAAAAAATATAGTTTTTTTTTTCTTTTGAAAGGAGATGATTTTATTAGATATGAGGCCAAAGCCTTAAAAATACAATATACATCAAAAAAAGTTGAAAAGGATATACTCTTATACTGCAACTTTAAAAGCATTCACCCATCCCATTATCTTCAATTTAGCCCCCTATCAAATACATCCACTACCCGACTGCTTCAACTCCAAAAACACTAATTGTTCCTCTCCCTCCCACAGAGATCAAGTTCTAGCCAACAATGATATTTTCCATGTTGCCTCCTCTCTACCTTCCCAATACCTCCCCCATGCCATGCCCAAAAAATGTATTTTTTTTAATTATTGAGTATGGATTGCTGGAATGCATGTGGGGTGAATACATCGACAAATGCATGCCTCATATTACTACCTTTAATCCCATTTCGCTTTTTTTTTTTCTCATTTTTGGCTGAGTTTCAAATGAACAATGACTGTAAAGAAAAATCCACAAAAAAATGTAGCTTTTTTTTGTTTAATATTGAGAGTGGATGGTTGGAATACACATAAGATGAAAAGATCTACAAATGCAGGGAGCGGATGGACGGTGTGGATACAGAATACATAAATCAAGGTGGGCCCCACAGTAAGGGCCGCACTGTCTTGGGTGAGGCCAAGGTCTCACCAAATCCGTTCCCACGAATTTGTCTTAGATTACTCATTTTAATCCCTTTTTTTTATTTACCATTTTCGACTAATTTTCGGATGACTAGTGACCATCAAGAAAAATCTCCCCAAAAATGTAGTTCCTTTTTTTTAATATTGTGGATGGTTGGGATACATGTAGAATGAAAATATATACAAATTCATGCCTTAGAATCTTAGATCACTCATTTTAATCCCATCTTGGTTTTTTTTTCATTTTCGGCTGATTTTCAGATGAAAAGTGACTGAATAAAAATGTGCATTTTTTTTTTTTCATTTGGAAGTTGAAACCTGGAATATAGATCTAATGGTTATAAGTTTACATTTTGGGCAAGTAAGAAGATTGATTAGTTTAGACATTAGACTTTAGTTTACACTTTAGACTCTAGTTTACACTTAGAACTTAGTCTAGACTTTAGACGTTAGTTTATATTTTTGACATGTGAGGAGCTTGGGGTTGTAGTGTTGACTGTTGTAGCTTGTAAACTTGTAGTGCGCAGTGAAAAAATCATCGCCCAACCAGAAAGTGAGGATATTGGATGGCAACATTGTGAGAAGGTGGGTGGTAGGCACCTATGAAATACGACTATTATGCCAGAGTGATATCTAGAGCAGTTTTTTAAATAGCACGTAGCGTATAGCATAGCGTTTGGCCCTCTATAGTGTGTAATGTACGCTACACAGCATATAGCATAAGCTACAGAGTACTTAATATTTTAAAGTTAAAATATTAAAAAAATGATAAATTTTACAAAATGCATAATTCCTATGAGTTTTTTTTACTGTGAATCTAGATCACCAACCACATATTTCCATGCAAAATCTCTATCCCTTTGCCTTCAAACATCTCTAAGTGTGACCTCTTTTTTTATTGAAACATCACAAATTCACAATATGGACCACAATTTGGATGGTATGGATTGATCTAAGTGCTCTATCGACGATATGGACCACAATTTAGATGGTCCGGATTGATCTAATGTAGTGCCACGTGTGATGGCGATGAGTCACCACTATTTTAAAATAGGTGTTGAACTAGCATAGAAGAAAAGCTTTAAAAATGGAGATTTTCGGTAGCATATGCTACGTTACATGTAGTGTACGCTATATACTCTGTAGCTTACACTATGTTCCCCATAGCTTAGGCTGCCAGGGAGCCACCCTACGTAGCGTTTTAGCTATACTACGCACTACGAGTGCTACCAAAAACACTGATCTAGAGGAATCACGCAACTTAGACCACATTTGGCACATCAAAAGGGCCAAGTCGTAGGGTGCAACAACATGCAAAGAGTGGTAAAGCAAATAATGCGACAAAGTTTGGAAGAATCAAAGAGCAAAAAGACTAATGAAGAAGCAGGATGCTCTTGATGCAGCCCGACAAGAAGTATTTGGTGCAACCCAGTTATCTAGTCAATGAGATCTTGATACCCAAATTGCAAAGAAATTAAAAAAGAATACTCACAAGAATAATGGAGTGGAAAGGTAGAGAACTTTTATTGATATCAACATTTCCTCTTACAAAGCTTAAAGAAAGAACACACTTGGAAAAATATCTGAATCTCGCTACTCCCCCCTTTTATAGATCATAAAGGAATCCTTAATTGAAATCTCTACAACTAAGAGAATTAATCACAATTTATTACGAGCTAATCTAATCATTCTTCATATGGCAAAAGTCTAATGAAAAACAAACATAAAAAAGCAATCAAATGTCTAAATCTAGCCAATATCTTCAATCATATCTTTAAACCGAACTCCCCTATCTCTCAAAAATAGTAAATTATAATCTTCAAATCTGTAAATAAGTGACCCAAATAAGTCAGCAAATGTTAGGTCATACTGGGCTATGGGCCTACATCTTCTCAGTCCATATAGTGGGCCTAGGTGGGTCGCAGACCCGCATCAGCATTTGGCCTTGATTATATGAGCATTGGTGAGCACGAAAATATCAACTCCGATGAGAATTCAGATTTGGAGGTCACACTAGCTAGGAGAAAAGGCGTATGCACCAATTGTGAATATGAAGAGCATCAGGCCATCAACGCGTATTTGGGAAAGGGGGTCCTTACATGATGGTGGGGAGGGGTGATGGGGACATCAGAGGATCTACTCAAGTGTACCAGAGACAGAGACAACCACCCACATCAGTGCAGCTTTCTTTGTGCATGAGAGACGAGTTCTAGATGGCCATTTTGAAGACTCCACGTGCATTGGACGTGCATCAGGAAGACCCCACTTTGGGATGATGTATGTGGGCTGCTTAGGAGACCATTTTAGTCATAGGATTTTTATTTCGTGTCGATCCGACTATTGGATCTTGTCGATTAGGCTATCGGGCCGCTAAATCTTCTAAATATGGGCCTGTTGGACTATGATCTTGCTTTATGTTTTTTGTTATTTTTAGGATTTATTTGATGGTTGAGATTGATAATAAGTATTTCAATTTTCTTATTTTTTATGATGGGCCATTCCATTTAAGTGAGTGGCGTAGTTGTAATTATTCTAAATTTTTAATTCCGAATTTTTATTTATAAAAACACAAGGGGGTGGAGGTCCAACCCTAGTAGTGTTATTGAGAAGAAAGAAATAAAAGAGAGAAGCTCTCTTGTGTAACGGAATTTTCCTCTTTATGTTTTAAGGTTTGTGAGAAACCCTCCCTTCCAATTGAATTGTGGAAGGATATAAGCTTGTTTGGTGGTGGATTCTCCATGGTACATCCTTCCTCTTTCTCTTCTTCAAAATGTATTTTTCTTCTTCTCTTGTCTTCCTTTTTCCCCTTCCATTACAATCTTCTAAACTCATCAAAACCCCACTCAATCCTCCCTCTCTTTCTTCTCCTTGACCTAGACATGTGTGGGCCCCCATTTGGAGTTTTCCCTCTTTGATTTTCCTCTAAAACTCCCTAAACCCTAGATCCTTTTAATACTAAAAAAACCCCAACCCTAAATCTCCATCTATGAATCCAAAACCCTAATGAAAATGTGAATTTTTGTGAAACTTTCCCCAAAACATAATTTTGATTGCTTTATCATTTATTCATGTAGTTGTTGCACTACTCACGCTAGATTAGAAGTCTCTACTTCTAACTGGGCCACTCTTAAATTATTTTATATTTTCATGCACAGCGTATGTGATAACATCGGATCTTCGTATTATAAATATAAATTTCCAAATCTATTATGCGGATATGCTTGATTTTACATGTTGATTGCTGAAATTAATGTGTAATTGATCTTTCATCTTACATCCTAGGATAGTATTCATCATCCTACATCAAGGGGCCTAAGAGTGTGATTAGGAATACGGGTATGTTTAGTGGATTGTAGTGTTCCTTTAGCAAACAAGACACTTCACGAGCTGATGATGGGGATGTGGTGGAGCCAAGGAAATCCTCGTGTAATCCAATTATGTTTAGAGAAGATGGCAAAACAAAAGAAGATAAAATAGATATGGACTAAAACTTAGATATGGACTAAAACTGCAGTTGAGAGGCTTGGAAGGGCAACAACCAAGCTATTCATACATAGCAATGGAGCTCCAAATGTTGCCAACTCCCTCTACTGACAAGTGTTGGTCGATAATGCGGCGGAGGCAGATGAAAGAGTGAAGTAAAGGCACACAGCTAAAGAGATTAGGGGGGAATGGACAGATCCATAATATTAAGATGTGAAGGCATATGTATGTGGCCCCCTTCAAACCCATGTGGTAGACCAGATGAGGCATTATTATGTGTGATTGTTGAATTGGCCCAACCAGACATTGCATAATCAATTTCATGGTATATTGTGTCACGTGGAAACAATGTTCCAAAAATCAATCAATGCATCGGAGCAACCAAAAAATGTTGATTATATTTTTGTCCTAATGAATTATATTAAGGATGAAATTGGAGAGGAGAATGTGGTACAAATTGTGATCGATAACGAAGCAACATAAAAATATACATGATTGACGACAGCAAAGAGACAACATTTACTATGGTCACAATGTACAGCGCATTGCATCGACCTCATATTGGAAGATATTGGGGAAAAAAAAATAGTATTGCAAAATTGGTTGAAAGAGGAATATAAGTGACGACACTCATATACAACCATAACCAACTAGTCCTCATATACTTATATTGAGTAAGTTCACGAACGGGAGAGAACTACTTAAGCCCACGGTGACTAGATTTGCAAAATTTTAATAGCCCTTGAGAATTTCTACTAACATCGGGTAGAATTGAGAGAAATGCTTGCTTCTCGAAAATGGCTCAGCACAAAACATGAATAGATATTGACTTAACACAAAACATGAACAAAAGACATTAAGGACACCGATTGAGGTTGTAACTCGACCATTAGGGACAACATATATTGGAAGAGTGTCACAAACATTCTCAAGGTGATACCACTAATGGGAATACTTGTAGAATCCGACAGATTCCTACTATGGGCTTCCTCTATGGTGTCATGCATAAAGCAAAGCTTGCCATTTGTCATGGTTATACACTATACATATTACTGCGAGATGATCAACAAACATTTGACAAATCGGCTTCACCACGATCTTCATGCAACAAGTAAACTCTTTTGTTATTATGCACTTGTTGTTATTAGTTATTAGTTAGTTAGTTTTGTGGTGTAATCATTGAAGTCTTTGTTTTCATTATTATATTGTAGAATACTATCTAAATCCAAGATACATATATGCTGCTTCATTCATTGATGATGATGAGATTCCAGTTAGGCTGAAGAACGTAATAAAGATATGAGGGCCCGACCTAGATAGGTAGATATGGGGTTAAATAAAGTGAGTACAAGTCTTATATTAGTGGTCTTTATTTTTTTATTTCAGTGGCTAAAAAAAATATAAATGTTTTGGCATGTCACCCACCGTTTGAAATATATACACTTCACTGGACCGACTTCTCTGATGCAATTACACAAAGGGCAGTCTCTCAAACACCTTCGGGTAAGAAATTGATGTTTTATTAATATTGTTAATAGCGTAGAAATTATTTTATTAGCCATGTACAACTATAAAAAAACAAAAAAAAACAAAAAAAAAAAAAAAAGTTTTCAATACAGCTGATTAGCAGATGCATTGTGGAGAAAGTGCAAAGGCTCTCCAGACAATTGTGGTGAAAGTTTTGAGCCAATCAGCCAAACAACTTCGTTTCTCTAGCTACGAGAGAAACTGGAGCAACATTGCACTCATCCACTCTAATAAGAGGAATCGATTGCAAGCTAGGACCTTAGATTGTCTTGTCCACCTAGACTACAATGTGAAGAAGATTACGGAATGCAAGGCTTGTGGGCAATATGATCGACAAAGGCGACTTCTATCCAATAAACTTGGACCACACTTACGATGAGGGCGACCCCACTTCAACATTTGTTGAAACAAATGGGTAAATAGGTAGAAGAGGGCAATGAAGAGGTTGAGGTGCACAACCTAATGATACATGCATGTGGGGTAGAAAGCGAATTGTGCAATTGTCTTAGACCCATAGAGGGTAAATTTAACCCAACAACAGAGTGCTAGTAGCAATAGAAAAACTGAGACAAATTATCTTGGCAATAATGACAAATGACAATGATGATGCAATTGCTTCTGATGTTGCTCAACATGTAGGGGTACAGCCAGCTAAAGAGCACGAGGCTGATTAGGATTGACAGGGTGGACGAAGTCGAACTTATGAGCATATTAAGTCATGATACGACCAACCTGGGGGGAGCATCATGGGGAGGTTGGCACTGGTGACACTAAAGGAGATGGAACGATGGGAGGCCTAGTACATCAGACCACTTACGAATCTGGATATGGATATGATCATGGACAATATACAAAACCTGTTGAGCCGCTTTCATGTTGGACTAGTCTTGGTTGTTGATATGATCCATAAGGATAAGGTCGGCTGCAGTGGTCATCGTTACCGTTACAGCTTACATTGGTAAAGATAACTAATGCTTTCGATCATCAAAAGAAATGCAACACTCTTCTAAATGCTTTTCAAGATCTTCGAACTAATAAAATTGACTAGAAGAATCTGATCTTAATTCCTTCCTTAAGTTCTTGACCTTGGAACAGCCTTTTTCAACACAGTGGCAAGCTCGACATCAATCTTCATCTCATGCATATGCATCTAAAAAACTTAAAACACCCTTCATTCAAACACTCAACCCCAAAATTTGGCCTTATGCCATTCTTCGTTGAGCCGGAACCTTTAGTCTCAATATGTCAACAAGCCTCAATGGCATTAAGATGGCAAGTTACATGAGCCTTAAAATCCTTTGCCTTGTGGCACACCTCGATTGGATCACTAAACATTTGTCACATCTTTATAATGAGCTAGAAGTCCCTGTCTCTAAATGATTGGAACCAGCAGACTGGATATCAATCCTCAGAAGAAGTCATAAACAAAACATAAAAGTTTTGGAATTAGAAAATAACAGCTGCGAAATATGGGGTCGAACTGATTTTCGCCGCTCGCTTGTAAAGGATACGATTTGTGCAATGTTCTTGTTATTCTTTAGATGGAATTTACTTAAGAGGACCGTTCTCTTCTGTTTTTTCAAGCTGGTCTTCGAAACATAGAAATGTTTTCCTCTATTTAGTTTTTAGAATTGCAATTTCGAATGAGTTAGCCAATTAGAGGTTACACTTAGTTGGCACAGCCAAGTGGCACAAATGACCGTACCACTATTTCACTGCTTCTTTTTCCAAACGAAAACCACAAAGGAGAACAGAAAGGAGAACGGCCGGTGGCAAAACAGAAACCAGTGAGTCTCTGGTCACTCCAACTCAGCGTGGGAGATGAACAGCAACACTTCAGATACTGCATGATGGATCTATCAATAGATCATCTAGAAACCTCAATTACCTTCCACGAAAGGGGGAAAAAAACACTTCTAGTAATCATCCATGGCAGGAACAAAACCAATTCACGATGATGGAAAGGAATGAATATGAATAAAATACCAAATAAAAACAAAAATCGATCCGAAGAAACAAACAAGGGCAAGTAATTATGAAGAGATGGTACCTTGCAACTCGATGCCAAATCCATGTTTGCGGATAATGAATTTCGAAACGGCGATGGCAGCGAATTATCCAGCAGTGGTGCCCGCGACTTTATCCGCCTCCAAAAAGCAGCAACGGCTGGCTGTAATCACCATCCCATCGGATCCTGTTTAACTCGATCGACGATTCAACTGAGATCAAACCATGGCCTGCAATCCGAACCGAATTGCCAAGAAGAACCCGATAAGAAGGAGAGGAAGAATCTATGCGTGCCTAGGGTTAGGTTTAGGGTTAGGGTTAGGGTTGGGGTTGGGGACGCTTAGGAAGAGGATTTCTTTTTGCATTGACGGCTACCTCGCTCGCTCGCTCGCGTATGTTTTCCGTCTTATTTCGTTGTGAGAAGCAGCAGACAAAGCTACTCGCGCGACGAGAGGTGAGATCGTAGACTCGGCTCCTCCCACACGTTTGCTGTAATGAGGAACCTCCGCTGCTTGTTAGGTGGGGCCGACGATGAGTGGCTACTCGTTTTTTTTTTTTTTAAATGGAAGGTTGGATGAAAGATGACAGACCGTCTACATTCAACGTACAGGAGTGGGCCGCATAATCCTTGACTTTCTGATTTTTTTAGACGCGATTTTCCATGCCCTCGCGTGCAGACGCGGATCGCCTGGTGAGTCACCGGGAATATCCCAGGTGACCTGACGTGGGGAGATTTCATTGGCCGGTGCCCTGTGAGAGTTTGGGCCACCGGGTGCGCGGTTAACACCTAACCGTCTCGGGCCCACCTTGATCTATTTTTTTGTATATCCAGGCCGTTCATCTGTTTTTTCATCTCATTTTAGGTCGCGATTCCAACCCTTAAGAGGATGCAAATCTCAGGTGGACCACATCGTGAGAAACAATGACAAATAACCATTAAAAAGATTTTATAGCCCACACATTACAAAAACTTTATGATGAGCCGTTTGGAATTTTTAACAATGAGGTACACAAACACCACTATTTCATGCGTTGTAGTCACATGAGATTTAGATCTGCCTAATTTTTAGGATTGCATCTTAATATGGGATGGAGAAATGGATGGACAGTGTGGATGTACCACACATTCAAAGTGAGCCTCACTTTAAGGGCGTGTTTGGGCGTTGGGATTGGAAGGGATTCGGTGGGATGGAATTAAAAAAACATAATTACCCTGTTGCCATGGGATAAGTATAATTCCATGCTTTGTTGGTAATCTGGTGGTACATTGAATGGATATACTAACCATCATTCGAAGTTATTGAGAATAACACACATGTGTTATATCTAGACCGTTCATTTGTTTTGTAACCTCATTTTATGGCATGGGCCTAAAAATGAGGTAGATCCAAAACTTATATAGCCCCATTGAAGTTTTCAATGGTAAGTATTCAATCCCCGTTGCTTTCTATGGTGGGGTCCACCTGAGCTTTAGATTAACCTGATTTTTTGGCCCATGCTCTAAAATAATCTCAAAAATTGGGTGGACGGTGTGGATCTAACCAACACATCATAGTGGGACCTACACAACTTGCTAACATTGAGTGAAATTGGCATCGGACCCAATGCAATTCCATCGACAGCTTTTCCATCCTCCCCAAACATGGAGTGGAATTGGCACGGGACCAGATGCAATTCCATCCCACCCAATCCCTTCTAATCCCAGTGCCCAAACACGCCCTAAGGGTAACACCGAGTAATAGTTAATTCGCTACCCCGGATTAGTACTATCCAGAGCGGATTAGGTGTTACCAAGCCAACACCTTAGTAAGGTAGGGCCCACCTTAATTATGTGTCGTATATTCACCTTGTCCATCTGTTTCTACTTGCCATTTCATATTATGGTCCCAAAATTAAGTAATTCAATTCTCAGATGGACCACATCACAAGAAACAATGGAGATGGAGCGCCTCATCGTTAAAAATTCCTAGTAAAGTTTGTGTAATGTTTATTTGCTATCCTAACTTGTTGACAATGTCCAGAGCAATGGGGTGTGTGTACTGACATAGGCGTATACTAACAAGCTAACCCAAACAAAAAAATAATAATAATAAAATTGTCAGGAGTAATGGATGAAAGAAATATACAACGATCAACTTGATCTCAAACTTTTGTAGCCCGTGAGAAGTTTTTAATGGCTATTTGCCATTATTTTTAGTGGTATGGTGCACTTGAAATTTGATTCTTTTTTAATTTTGTGACCGTGCTGTAAAATGAGACGGAAAATATATTGACAACATAGATATGCAAAAAATACATCAAGTTGGGCCCCACACAGTTAGTGAGTGGGTGTTACTCAGGTAATAGTTAATCCCCTTACTACTAAGCATGTCCCATGACAACTGGGGCTCCGAGGGACCCACCATGATGTATGGGTTTATCTACATAGGTCATCCATTTATCGTACCATTTTAAGATATAAGCCCAAAAATGAGGCCAAACCAATGCATAAGTGGACCACAACGTAAGATTAAATGCCCACACCATTAAAATCTTTTTGGGACCCTTAGAAGTTTTGGATCAAGCTAATATTTGTGTTTTGCCTTCGTCCAAGTCTGTGACCTAAGGGTGCACATCGAACCGGTAGAACCGCGGAACCGATCAAACGGTCTGGTTTGGTCCAGTTCTAGAGTGCACCGGTTCCGATTCTAGTTCCAAAAATCAAAGAACCATTTAGATCGGTTCGGTTCCGATTTATGGGTATGTAGAATCAAACCAAATCGTGAACTGAACCTACATTTTTAAATTTAAAAAATAAAAAATAAACCCTAAGTCCACCCGACCTTGTTGCGTGCATGCAGTTGCCCTTGCCCTCTCTCTCTCTCTCTCTCTCTCTCTCTCATCGATCCTCTCTCTCTCGCTGCTCCTTTATCTCTCGTTGCTCCTCTCTCTCACCACATAAAGTGAAACCGTGTAATCGATCTAGAACTAAACCGATTTTCACAATCCGGTTCCGGTTCGGTTCTAGGGTGCTAACGGTTCGATTCCGGTTCCGAAAATCCTAGAACCGTATGGAACGGTTCAGTTCTGGTTTCACCCCAGAACCGGACCGAACCGACCCATGTGCACCCCTAATGTGACCTTATGAATTAATTGGATTGCAAATAAACATCATTGTGGGCCCTAAGAAGGTTTCAACAATGGGTGTAATTACCACTACTACTTCATATGGTGTGGTCCACTTGAGCCTTTGATCTACCTCATTTTTTGGGCTTATATTATAAAATGATATGGCAAAATGGATGGCCATTGTTGATAAACCCACACATCATTGTGGGTCCCTCATGGCCTTAGCTTATTCTGAGTTGGGGATAGGTATGGGTAGTACCTAATCCACATCCTGTGAATTTTGTAGTGACTCAAATGTGAATTACATGTGCCTTGCCCATAGAAGTTCATGTGAACAAACGCTGATTGGGGCCCATAGAGATGCATGTGATAAATCTACTCCATCCATCAGTTTGTAAATGGCACAATAGGACGGGAGTCCAAATTTCAGGCAAATCTAAGACTATGGTGAGGCACACCATACAAAATAACAGAGATTGAAAGCTCACCATTAGAAAATTTGTGGGGGCCTCAAAAGTTTTTGTATAAGTATAATATTTTTGCCTACAGTTTTTATGAGTATTAACATCCCTAACAACGGTTTGGATGGTGTGGACGTTGAATGGTGGATTCCCCGATAGTATGGGAGATCTACTATATTCTTTCCACTTAGTTGCTCACTTACTCTTATGGGCTTTTGTAAAGGGAGTGAAGGTGTCATATTTGAAATTGTGCTTGTGGCTTAATGGGATTACTATGACTACGCTTGCGGAACCTTGGTGGAGCTAAGGAATGAAGGCTATATCCTAAATGGGGATGATTATGACATATTTAAAAATTATGCCTATTTAAAACAATAATTGCCTAACTTGATATAATTAACAATTAAACTAAGTAAGACAATATATCTCTAAGGCTTTCAAGCCAATAGAGGGTCCAATTACATAAACTACAAATGATTTGCAAGTAAGCAACTAGTCTATATCAAGATATATAGTGTATATATGTGTGAGAGATATGCTAACTATCAATCACTAAGCATTCATCTAATCATGCATGCATAATATAAACCATTCAAACTCATAAGCATAATTAAATAATTGTGCAAAAGACAATCCCAAACACATTCATATATAGTGGTTCGTCTACTTGCCTACTCCACTCCAGGCGGAAGCACTCAACTATGAGTGTATTAGATTTTGCTATCGGAGGTTTTAAATCAAGTTCACCTCTAACCTTTACAAACTTACACAATGACTCTAAGATTTAGGCTTTACTCCCAATCCAAGGTTATACACAAGAACCCAATGATTTAGGCCCTATACAAGAGCCAAGTTCATACACAATAATCTATAAATTTAAGCTCTACTTTCGAGCCAATGTCCTACACAAGAACATGAAAATTTGGACTCTACAATAGATTCAATGTCTTACACTAGAACACAAGGTTTAGGCCCTACATAAGAGTCAAGGTCCTACACAAGAACGTTGGGATTTAGGTCATAGATGAAGGCTAAGGTCATACGAAAGAACCTAGTTTGAGTTTTAGTTTACAGACTCTTAGCCTCAATCCTACATAATGAAAGAAATTAGACTTGAAATCTTACAATTAACAACTTACTTGTCGTATTGAGCCCCTTTTATAGCACCTTCTTAGGTTGTTTGATTTTCTCTCTCCCATTCTTCAATCAACTCCTCGATGCTCCCCCGATAAAGATCTCGTTGCTTTATCGAGGTTTTAGCTCCAAGATCATCCATCTTACATATGATGCTCCTCTGAGGTGACCAAGGTAATGGGAGGCTAGTTTAATCTCCTATAACTAGTGGGAAGCAGTTTTTCCTAAGGGATTCAACTAAATGGGTCTTCCAGACGATTTAGACAATGATATGCCAAGATTGCTTAAGTCCAATCTATAAAAAAATAGAAGGGTTCAAGCACATCTTCAATGTAGAGGTTGAAATCCTCATATGAGTGTGAATCTCAAGGAAGAGTGTTTTGAAAACCATAAAATAGAGGTTAGGGATAAGGGATATGGATATGGAATCACCCTACCTTTTGTTCATAAAAAAATCCATCAAAATGCCCAAGAACCGAATGCCCTTTATAAAAAGTTCGAGCTCAAACAGTCAATAAATGGGCAAAGAACGGCTCCATCGATGTCATCAAAGGTTTTCTCAGTGCCATCAAACAACCCAGATAAAATATGACTTTTCTTGTCGGACAATTCTGGACCATTTCCAATGTCATCGAACTGACCGTCGATGTCATCGAAAGGGCTTTGAAGCCATTGAGAAAGTTAGAAAAAAAAATCCAATTTCTTACTAGACAATTTTGACTCTCAATCAATGTCATTGAATGTACCCCGATGCCATTGAGAAAACCAGAGAAAAATCCAGTTGGTTGCTGGACATTTCTAACTCCCGATTGACGTCACTGTACAGGCCTTCGATGCCATTGAAGACTATTCGATGGCAGATGGATGCCTTCGAACTTCAATCGAAAACTGATATTTTGGACTATCTTTTACTTAGCAGATTCACACATCTTCTAGCTTTATTTATCATATTTTTCTTAGTCTCCTAAGGCTAAGGGATGATCAATTAGGTATTCCTATTTAGATTATCTAGAGGTATATGAGTTGTCTTGGGTCAAAGGTTATGGTCACCAAGGCACATATTTTACCTGTTCTTTATTCATTGATGTTATGTCATCACTAATATCTTCGATCTTCACTTTCCAATGGATTAACCAACTACTTGATACAACGACTCACGTGATTGACAAATAAGGTACAAAAATTAGTGCACAAACAATTATTGATTAGAGTTGTCACTAACCAATCATTACGATTATACTGTTAGTTAGAGCCCATAGAAATACTTAAGTTTAAGAACCCAAAGATCATTTACCCTAAGATGAATCGTGAGTTTACGTTCCAGATATTCTGAGTAAGGGATTGCAGTTACTGAGAGGGAAGGTGTTAGGCACTCACTCTGCCCATACAAATATACGAGCTTTACTTCATAATATCTAACTAATTCCTAAAGAATTAGGGTAGTTCTCGTGTGCAGAAAATGTAATGCGATGCAATGATGCTGGTGATTGATCGATCTTAATTTCGGATGGATAGGATCCGACTATATCGGCAAGACGCATAACATATGTTTGAAATGATCAAGTGCAAGGTGTATGTATGTATGGGATGCTTGATGCTATATGGATACTTATGATAAAATAACGGCCAACCGACTAAGGTTTCTGGTGGACCTACTTCAATTATATCCGTAGTTCTCGGAGCATACGCCCACCAATTAAATACAATGAAAAATAATGGAATGTAATGTATATGTTAAAACAACGGCAAACTAGCCAAGGCTTCTAATGGACAAGATCTTATTATGTCAGCAAGCCACAGAGCATACGCCCACTAGTCAGATGCGTGAAAATAAAAAAATGCAATATGATGTTGATGTCTGTGAGGAGCAAGGGGGTTAAGAAGGGAATGAATGTTGCACGTTGTTGATGTACTAATTTGATGAAATTGATAAAGGCTTGAATTGTTAGATGAACGATATTGTCACAAGGCTATATTGAGTGACTCATATTTGACTTAGGTGGCTTAAGAGGCTTGAACTCTGGCTAGGTTAAGCTAAACCAGGGTTGGGCTCTGATTATCTCGCTCTCACTCTCCTTGGTGGAAGGATGACTTCCTAATGGGTGAGCTCTCTGAAATGAGAAGGCTCTTTGATGCCTAGTGTGTGACTAATGACAAGGGGAGGGGGCTATTTATAGTCTCCCAACCTGACTTTGTGATAATTCCTGGTGATCCTAGGGGCAAAATATGGTTGGATGGTTGGAATTGGAGATTGCCACATAGCATCATCTCATGGGTTAGATGAAGTGGTAAAGGATAATTTTGGGTAAGGAGATGGACATCAGAGTAAATGCATCTCAAACGCACACTTAAGGTTCGAAAAATGACAGACCCATATGCTTGAGGGACGCTGCCCGAAATGGAGTGTCACGTGGTCGACGACAACCTGACTATCATCAGTCCCCACTTGTACTCCCTACTTTGGTAGGTAGAATCCTCCAAGCGTGTGGAGACTCTGCTGTGAGGGCTACTACTTCGAGGTTTCAGTCATCTCTCCGATTAGGCTTGGTTTTGGGCTCGTGTTTGGTCTTAACTAGGTGAGTTGATTGGGTTGTGAGGTTGGGTAGGATGACCAGGTGAGTTAACTCGTTGAGTCAACTGAGGGTTTTAGGGTTTTAAGTTTATAGGGTTCAAGGTTAGGCTAATTGGGTTAACTGGGTTAAATAGGCTAAGTTTAGGGTTTAAGACTAGGATTCTTAGGGTTTAGGCTTATAGGGTTAGGGTTTAGGATTGGGGTTCAGTTGTTCATCCATCTGTTCAAACTCTATTAACTTATCAACCTGGGGTAAGGTGTCTACAGATGCCCCTTTTTGGCAGAGGTCGTGTGTAACCAAATGCCAAAGTGAGTGAACACCCCACCTTTGCCATTCATTCATGAATTACAATATGGATTTGTTACCTTCCTTTGTGTCGGTGTCAGCTGGTTGCTTAGAAATAGATAATTTCCACATATCATGAGGGTTTGAGGAAAACGTTTTAATTGTCCCTATGCGGGTTACCAATTGTAACCCTTTCACTCTTGATCAATACTAACATCGGAAAGGTACAGTAGAACCCCTGCACTTTTTACCGCTACGAGAATACTTACCCGGTATTGGAATGTCCGTTGCTTCCCATATCACCCTAAGAGTACTTGTTTTGTTTGATCGTCAAGGTGGTTAGTTGCCCTGCACTTTCTGAGGCCTTACAAGGAACTCACTATGCCAACTTAAACTCAATTAAATTCTGCAAGCATCCATGCCCAAGTATGTGCGGGTGACCTATTTCCATGCAATCTTCTGGTTTTGACGCATAGGTTACAATTTATCTTTTTCGCCATTTAGATGATTTCTTCTGACCAGTCTTAGCCTATCATCTTTTCAGAGCATTAGATTTGATAAAATAAAGTTAACATTAGATTTTAGTCTAATCATATTTTGATGTGCATTCAAATCCAATGATCTCCGGGGAAACCACAAGATATCAGATCTTATTTGATTTTGCGTTGACTCCCACTTAGAGATGGGAAATTGACCATACTCGCCTCAAAGTTTGGGTTAATTACCTAAAAAACTACGTCATTCCAAAATCCTTAGAAGGGCCTTCTGACAAGCTTTTGAAAATTACTTGGACCAAAATGCCCTTATCATTGGTTCAGAAGTTGTACGGTTTTATAGGCAATAAGAAGTTACGTCGTATTTAATGCCATGAAAGTGATGTGTACGGAACCTTTTTTCCGAATGGGCAAGGACCAAACTTGTGGGGCCCACATTGATGTATGTGTATAATCTATGTCGCCCATCCTTTTTGTCATGTCATTTTAGGGCTAGGGGCAAATATCAGCCTGATCCAGAGCTCTTGTTGGTTGCATAATAGAAAATAATGGTGACAATAGAACCCATTGTTGAAACTTTTCAAGCTCACTGTGATGTTTGTTAGAAGCGGACACTGCCTAAGTCAGGCCTTTTTGGGCCTACGATGAGCTGGCCGACAAGGTGGACGGAACAGATTACCCCATTGTGGGCCTTAGGCTATCGTACCAATGGCTATCCTTTCATTTGGTAGTAAAGGAAGTGAACATGTAACAACCGCGACCCATATCACATGAGAACCACAACCCATGTAATATGTGTGAAGCCCGTATCCTAGCCCGTACCGTTCCGTATGCTTCGGCGGTCCTCCCGGTCGAATTTCGGTGACTCGCGATCTGTTATCAGCGTTTGCGCGCGATCCTGAATCGTGTCCCATATATCAGAGTCGGCTCGACTCAAGACTTGTACCCTTACGACCGCGCCGTCGCCGCAGTTCCGTTGCCGCGTCTCGCGCACCGAGGCGATACCCGGGCCAGGAGATATGGGCTCGCGTTTAGTTTAAGGAAAAACACCGCGCATTTGCAAACCCAAGAAAGATTTCAAATCATGTTCCATCAATCCCATAAATTTCACCTCATGTCAAGTACACATCACCCCATCCCAAGCAACCCATAGAGTCAACACTCTCTTATACAAAGTACACCCATCACTCCATCACTCACTCACACCCATCACACCCATCTCTCTCTCTCTCTCTTACACCTCTCTCTCTCATCTCTCTCTCATTTCCTCCCAAGCAACCCAACGTCCATGAGAGCTCCATGGGAGAGCTTTGTGTGGCCCACTTCCTACCTCTCATCTCCACCATTCAAAGAGCATCTCGACCGTTGAAATCGTCTCCTTGGAGCTTTAGATTGTGTTGGCAGAAGAAGGATGAAGAGATCAAAGGTGGGTGCTTTTATTTATTGATTTTATGATTTAAGGGCCCACATGTGTGGGACCTACTTGATGTATGCATTATATGGGGAGGGCCCATAGTGGCAGTGTCCCTCCCCTCCTCACGGCCTTTCTCTCTCCTTCTCCCTTTATTTTGTGGACCCTGCCATGATGCACGTATTTGATCCCCACCGTCTATCCATTTTGCTGTCCAAGTGGTGGGACATACCATGACGTGTGTGTTGTATCTACACCACTGTCCATCACCGTGGAGCCCACCTTGTTATGTGTTTCATCCATCCGTCCAGCCGGGACGGCAGAGCCCACCTAATGCATGTATCTGATCCAGCCATCCAACTGGGATGGTGGACCACACAACATTGTATATCTTTCATCCAAACTGTCTAATGTTTGGACGATGCTGGACACCTCCCTGGACAGTGCTGTAAACCCCACGTGATGAATGTTATATATCCACCCGTCTAACATTTTTAGGACGGTGGGTCATCCAGACCATCGAGATCACGTGGGACCCACACACTGTATGTGTTGTATTCCCACTATATGCATGTGGGACCCACCTAATGCCTGGCTCATCCTCACCATCCAACGTTTTTGGACGGTGGGAAATCCACAAATATCAGTCATATTCACGGCTGAGGTGGGCCACACGTGTGGACCCCCCTTTGACGAATGCATTTAATCCACGAGGGAAGCAGTGATAAATGAGCCTTATCCAGACCGTCCATCCACCAGCTAGAAAACTGCTGGATCGACATCAGCGGTTCTGTGCGGCAGATCATGTGGTATGCATCACGTCCAACTGTCTATTGGTGGGCCAACTCTCAAGTGGACCACACTGCAAAACAGTGAGGATTGACGTACAGCAACTGCTGGGATCTACCTGGTGCATTTATTTTATCGAACACCGTCCATCCATTTCATCCACACCGTCCAGCGTTTCTGGACGGTGGGGACCCACCTTGATGCATCTGTTTTATATCAACATTTGTCCATCTGGACGAGTGGTGTGGACCACCATGATGTATGTATATCCATCACCGTCTGTCCTTGTGGCAGGACGTGGGACCCACTCGCACGTGTAGCACATGTGGGGTGAGCCCTGCCCTGATGACGTGTTGAATAACACACCGTCCAGCACCTCCTGGACGGTGATATGTGGAGTGCACAGTGATGTATTTCCAATACCATCCATTAATGGACGTCACCTCACACCGTCCATCTGTTTTGATGATAATATGGCCACCTTGATGAATATGCATCTGGACCGTCCAGATCAAGTGGGACCCACCTGATGAATTCAGTTTATAATCCATGGCGTCCATCCTGGATGGTTTGATATATAGATTATTTGATAATATATTATTATATTATATATACATGATATTATATATTATAATATAAAGTATAAAGTGGTGGGCCCCACGTGGGACCCACCTTACTACATGCATTGATCCACACCATCCAGGTGCTGGATCACTGTGATGAATCTGTTCCATCCCACCACGCAGGTGGGACGGTGGGGCCTTCTTAGATGTATGTGTTGTATCCTACTATCCACGCGGACGGTAGGGCCTACCATGATGTACGTGGGCCCACCTTTGTGATTTGTATCCCAGCCGTCCATCTACACGGGACGTGCGGATCCTACCGACGTATGTGCTTCATCTATGCCATCCATCAGTGACCCCGTGATGCCATCAGGTTCTGTGGACCCCATCGTGATTCATCTGTTAATCCAAGCCGTCCATCCAGGACGTCAGCAAGCTTGGTGGACCCACCTATGATGTATCGTGCTCCATCTGTCCGTCCATCATTTGGATGCTGGACCAGTAGCCCTCCTCACGGCCTTTCTCTCTCCTTCTCCCTTTATTTTGTGGACCCTGCCATGATGCACGTATTTGATCCCCACCGTCTATCCATTTTGTTGTCCAAGTGGTGGGACATACCATGACGTGTGTGTTGTATCTACACCACTGTTCATCACCGTGGAGCCCACCTTGTTATGTGTTTCATCCATCCGTCCAGCCGGGACGGCGGAGCCCACCTAATGCATGTATCTGATCCAGCCATCCAACTGGGATGGTGGACCACACAACATTGTATATCTTTCATCCAAACTGTCTAATGTTTGGACGATGCTGGACACCTCCCTGGACAGTGCTGTAAACCCCACGTGATGAATGTTATATATCCACCCGTCTAACATTTTTAGGACGGTGGGTCATCCAGACCATCGAGATCACGTGGGACCCACACACTGTATGTGTTGTATTCCCACTATATGCATGTGGGACCCACCTAATGCCTGGCTCATCCTCACCATCCAACGTTTTTGGACGGTGGGAAATCCACAAATATCAGTCATATTCACGGCTGAGGTGGGCCACACGTGTGGACCCCCCTTTGACGAATGCATTTAATCCACGAGGGAAGCAGTGATAAATGAGCCTTATCCAGACCGTCCATCCACCAGCTAGAAAACTGCTGGATCGACATCAGCGGTTCTGTGCGGCAGATCATGTGGTATGCATCACGTCCAACTGTCTATTGGTGGGCCAACTCTCAAGTGGACCACACTGCAAAACAGTGAGGATTGACGTACAGCAACTGCTGGGATCTACCTGGTGCATTTATTTTATCGAACACCGTCCATCCATTTCATCCACACCGTCCAGCGTTTCTGGACGGTGGGGACCCACCTTGATGCATCTGTTTTATATCAACATTTGTCCATCTGGACGAGTGGTGTGGACCACCATGATGTATGTATATCCATCACCGTCTGTCCTTGTGGCAGGACGTGGGACCCACTCGCACGTGTAGCACATGTGGGGTGGGCCCTACCCTGATGACGTGTTGAATAACACACCGTCCAGCACCTCCTGGACGGTGATATGTGGAGTGCACAGTGATGTATTTCCAATACCATCCATTAATGGACGTCACCTCACACCGTCCATCTGTTTTGATGATAATATGCCACCTTGATGAATATGCATCTGGACCGTCCAGATCAAGTGGGACCCACCTGATGAATTCAGTTTATAATCCACGGCGTCCATCCTTGATGGTTTGATATATAGATTATTTGATAATATATTATTATATTATATATACATGATATTATATATTATAATATAAAGTATAAAGTGGTGGGCCCCACGTGGGACCCACCTTACTACATGCATTGATCCACACCATCCAGGTGCTGGATCACTGTGATGAATCTGTTCCATCCCACCACGCAGGTGGGATGGTGGGGCCTTCTTAGATGTATGTGTTGTATCCTACTATCCACGCGGACGGTAGGGCCTACCATGATGTACGTGGGCCCACCTTTGTGATTTGTATCCCAGCCGTCCATCTACACGGGACGTGCGGATCCTACCGACGTATGTGCTTCATCTATGCCATCCATCAGTGACCCCGTGATGCCATCAGGTTCTGTGGACCCCATCGTGATTCATCTGTTAATCCAAGCCGTCCATCCAGGACGTCAGCAAGCTTGGTGGACCCACCTATGATGTATCGTGCTCCATCTGTCCGTCCATCATTTGGATGCTGAACCAGTAGCCCAGCTAAATAGCTGCTATGGTAATGTCAGCAAATTCTGTGGGGACCGCAGTAATTTAATTGTATATCTACACCCTCCACGTGGCCCCCTGGATGATGTGTTGTACATCCACGCCGTTCACCTGTTTTGCATCCAACCGTCCATCTGGACAGCGGGTCCCATGCAGTAGGCAGCTGCTGCTGCCCTGGATGTCATCAAGTTCTGTGGGGCCCCTAATGTATTTATTGTATCCACCCCGTCCATCCCTGGACGTGGTCGTGGACCCCACCATTGATGTGCGTGTTTCATCCATCCATCCATCTGATGGTGGGACACCACCTTAATATATGTGTTACAGCCGCACCGTCCATCTGTTTCTGGATGGGTGGGGCCCATCTTGATGATGAGTAGTATTCATACCGTCCACCTGGGACATGGGCCCCATGTAATGTACGTGTTGTATTTACTCCATCCATCTATGCTAGGTAGTTTGGACGGTGCTGTGCTGCCCCACCGCGATGTATTTGTTCATCCACACCGTGCAGATGATCTAGACGGTGCTATTCATGTTTGGACGGTGATGAGGACTCCACCATGATGTAAGTATTTTATGTCCACGTCGTCCTTCTGTCGGTCCCACCTTGATGGATGTGATTCATCTACACCACCATGATGTATTACTTCATCCACACCGTCCAGATTATGTTGGACGGTGCTAAACAACGTTTGGATGGTTCTGTCCAATGTTTGGATGGTACGGATTTGCATAGGCAATGTTTGGATGGTGTTGATCATTATTAATGGGCCATGTACCCCATGGTATGATAGTGTACAGTGATACACATTTTTTTACCTACAACTATTGATATAATTTTTAGTGTAGTCCATGCCCACTTGAGGACCATTGGTGCGGCCCATCCATGAGGTCCATCAGGATGCATTTTGGCCCATGGGCGGGGACTACTTGTTTGTATTATTAGGCCCAGATGCGTGGCCCACATGTTGTACATGAGGCCCACGAATGGGGCCCATGGTAATGCATTTACGGCCCATTAGTGCGGCCCACTTGATATATATGATAGCCTATTAGTGCGGCCCATTGACGTAGCCCTTTTGATGCATTTGAGGCTCATGGGTCGTGGCCCTTGGTAATGTATATTGGGCCCGTGTATGTGGTCCGCCGTGATGTGTGTATTGTATATCTATAAGTCCATTCAGGCGGCCCGCCATGTTGTATGCATTGTACATCCATGCCGTCCATTTGTGTGGCCCGCAGTGGTGTAATTGCGGCCCATATGATGGGGCCCAATGTGGTATATTTGTGACCCATCCATGAGGCCCATCATGATGTATCTTTGGCCCATGAGCGGGGCCCACCTGTTGTGTATTTATGGCTCATTGATACGGCTCATTTGATGTATTCGAGGCCCAGATATGTAGCCCATTTGATGCATATGAGACCCATGTGCAGGGCCCGCCTATTGATGTATATTAGGCCCTTGTGCTAGGCCGTGGGCCCCTATCCGATTGGCCCTGTGAGCGTCATTCCTTGGGAGCAATGTTGGTTAAATGACCACATTGATGGGCAATGATGGTTGATTGTCCTCATTGTGACCTTTCCTTAAGCCGATTTTCGATTGACGTGACCGATTTGCCTATTCCGATTATCGATCGATCCCGATTGTCGTGGCCGATTTGCCGATCTCGATTATTGGCCAATCCCGATTGTCGTGGCCGATTAGCGATCAAGGCTGATTATCATGACCGATTACCGATTTTCGATTGACGTGACCGATTTACCGATTCCGATTATCGATCAATTCCGATTGTCGATTTTCGATTGATATGACTGATTTGCCAATTCTGATTATCGATCGATTCCGATTATCGTGACCGATTTGTCGATTCCAATTGCGGTGGCCGATTCTGATTTGTTAAGGCCGATTGTTGAGGCCGACCTCGATTGTCGAGGCCGATTTCGATTGCCAATGCCGATTGTTGTGACCTATATGATGTACATGCGACCCGTAGTTAAGGCCCATTGTGATATGTATTAGGCCCATGAGCAGGGTCCACCTGTTGTGTGTATGTGGCCCTTGAGTAAGGCCCATCGTGTTGTATATTAGGCCTTTGTGTGAGGCCGTGGGCCCATTATATGTTTAGCTCTATGTGGCCATTCCTTGGGGGCAATGTTGGCTAAATGTCCACAATGTCGAGGCCGATTGTTGATGCTAGTTATTGATACCGATTATGAGTATGTGACAACATAGCATCATAATACATGCCCATACGCATAATCTGTATGTTTGTTATGAGATGTGATTGACCATTGCATATGCTATAGGGCAAATTGTTCATAGGGCTCCCCGATAGGCGGAGTTGCCTCACATGAGAGCATAACATGCACACAATTGATGCATGATTGGACTGTGCGACTCATGCATCTCGCATTTATGTGACATGACCACCATTCGCCCTAGTGACATCAGGGCCGTAGCCTCCACAGGTATTTCGTGGATGGCCAGATGGGACACCGAAAATCTGTTCTATATGGGGTGCTGTAGATATCCCTGAGTGAAAGTCCCTAAACCCTCTTGGTTCCAGAGGTTGCTCCAACGTCTAGACCGAGTGGATGCATGAGCGCATGAGGGCCGTATACCGTGAAGACGCGTCTCCCACTGTGTCGTGGTCAGTTGGAAGGGGGTATGGCCTTACCTGCCCGAGAGGAGGAGGCAATGCTAGGCTGAGTCTGACCAGCTCGAGGAATAGGTCCACTATCGACGAGCCGGGCCCGATATTGGCAAGTGGATAGTGAGGTCTCTTCCACTCACTTTGTTGAGCGCGATGGGGCAACAATTTGGTTCGGAGTGTAATAGACTCTGGTGATTCTCCAGAGAGTAACCGTTCTGATATGTGGACTTATTGGGCAGGAATTACATATTCATTCATTCATTCACTATCCACTCGGGCTGGTGGTGCGTAACTATTTGTTACGTGTACCTTCACATGGCCAGGATTTCGGTTAGGCGCGCGACTAACCTGAAATCAGGAGTTTGCCACATTGAGTCTGACTATCCAAATTTAGGTATGGGACTGGTTTCGATAGAAGTCCCTTGTGGTGGACCCCGTAGCCTGCGATACTATGTACTATCATCCCCACTTCACACTCCAGCATGGTCATTTCATTCGTACCGCATATTACATTGCATCTGCAGTACTTAGCATTTTGGGATACTATGTTTCTGCACTTATATGGCCTAGACGGACTTAACAGGATTTACATATTGCATTTTACCTTCATCATTTGATATTTGGTTCTCTTTGACTCCTCATTTGTATAACTGATTTGTGTTGCGTACTCTTATATTAGATGACTCGTGGACTTACCAGTATAATTCCGCTTACTCTGATATCGTTTCTTATCAGTATTTCCGTTTATTCTATTGTATGATTTATGGCATTGTATTGTATACTTGGTACTTACCTTGTGCACACACCTTCACCACCCTCTAAGCTTTATATAAGCTTATGCACGATAGATGCGTGCAGGTGGCGTCAGGTTGTAGCAGTGTTGAGCTTGGAGCGTACAACAGACCTTTTGGAGCTTTTGATTTTTTTGGCATATGTACTTCCCTTTCAACACTGTATTCAAATATTTATATTAGTGGATATATGATGATGATGTTGCCTTTGTGTTTTGGGTAAACTTGTGGTTATGCTTATTAGGGATAAATGTACGTTAGAAAATCTTCCTTGTAGGATCCTAGGATCGGAATCTAGCATATGTACACTGGGAGCCGAGAATGGGGTACTACGGAGGTTGTCGGCACTGAATTTGGCGATCGAAATTCCTGTGAATTCGATTTTCGGGTTTGGGGCGTGACAATATGATAACTACGACCCACGACAATTATGACCCATGACAACCACGACCCATAAAAACTACGACCCTTACCACATTACAACCACAACCCATATAATATAACAACCACGACTCATATAATATGACAATCATAACCCATATAGCATGAGAACCACAACCCACATAACATAATAACTACGATCGATAACAACTACGACCCATGATAACCACGACCCATATAACATGACAACCGCGACCCATGAAAACTATCACCCTTACTACCTTACAACCACGACCCGTATTGCATTACAACCACGACTTGAGAATTTAACCATGCATCGAGGCTTGCATTAATGTATGTGCATAATCCATGCCACCCATCCTTTTTGTTGTGTCATTTTAGGGCTAAAGCCCAAATATCAGCCTGATCCAGACTCGTGTGAGTCATATAATAGAAAATAATGGTGACAATGGAACCCGATGTTGAAACTTTCCAAGCTCACTGTGATGTTTGTTAGAAGTGGACACTGCCCAAGTCAGGACTTTTTGGGCTCACGATGAGCAGGCCGACAAGGTGGACAGAACGGATCACCCCATTGTGGGCCTTAGGCTATTGTATCAATAATTATCCTTTCATTTAGTAGTAAATGAAGTGAACATGTAACAACTGCGACCCATATCACATGAGAACCACGACCCATGACAACCATGACGCATATAACATGAGAACCACGACCCATATAATATGACAATTACGACTTATATAACATGAGAACCATGACCCAAATAACATAATAACTATGACCCATGACAACCACGATCCATGACAACTACGACCTATGACAACCACGACCCACATAACATGACAACCATGACCTATATAACATGACAGCTGCGACCCATGAAAACTACGACCCTTACCACCTTACAACCACGACCCGTACTACATTACAACCACGACCTGAGAATTTGACCATACATTGAGGCCTACATTGATGTATGTGTATAATCCATGCCTCCTATCCTTTTTGCCATGTCATTTTAGGGCTAGGGCCCAAATATCAGCATGATCCAGTACTTGTGTGAGCCACATAATAGAGTGGACACTGCCCCAGTGATGGTTGTTAGAAGTGGATACTGCCCAAGTCAAGACTTTTTGGCCCCATTGTGAGCTGGCCGATAAGGTGGATGGAACAGATCACCCCATGGTGGGCCTCGACTAATATTATTTAAAAATAAACAAGTTATTGATTACATTAACCTGACAACCACGAACATTAGTACATTACAACCACGACCCTTACTAGTAGACAACCACGATCCATTCAAAACCACGATCCATTGTGCATGTGAACCACGACCCTTCGAATGGATCGTGGTTGTCATGTAGCAAGGGTCGAGTTTGTCATGTTATATGGGTCGTGGTTGTCATGAGTCGTAGTTGTCATGTTATACGGGTCGTGGTTGTGAATACAACACATACATCATGGTGGGTCCCATATAAATTGGTGACGTCACTTCAGCAGCGAGTCTCGCTACACCTGTCCCTATCTAATCCGCCTCCCACGCGGAAGGACGCGGATTAGATACTGACAATATAGTAGCCAAATCATAAGTGATGTCATTAAGGTCTATGGACCCCACCATGATGCATTTGTTGTATCCATACCGTCTAACCATTTGTAGAGAACTTTTTACCACATTAGAAAAAGAATGAGATAGATCTAAAGCTTAAGTGGACCCACCACAGAAAACCATGGGAGCAATCACACCCACTGTTGAAACATTTATATGGCACACCATGATGTATTTTTGAGATCCAACCTATTCAATAGTTAACACAAAGATAGTTGAAGTGAAAACAAAAATATCAACTTGATCGGAAACTACTGTGGCCCCTAAGAAGTTTTGGACGATGGATGTCATTGTCCCCACTGTTTTCTATGGTGGGTCCGCTTGAACTTTAGATCTATCTCATTCTTTTTCTATTTCCATAAAACTATCTCTCCAAATGGATGGATGGTATGGATACAACACGTGCACCATGGTGGGGTCCATATAACTTGGTGACGTCACTTCAATAGCCAAATGGCTACTCACGTTGTCAGTATCTAATCTACGTCCGACGCGGAATCGGATTGGCTGGCGTACACACATGGCTATTTAGTTGCTGTAGGTACGTGTCGTACGAGGACTCTCGCTGTTGTAGGTATGTGTCGTGTGAGGACAAGCACTGACGCTCGAGCTCCGAGTTGTACGACGGTTCAAAGTATATCAAAGTTTGAAATGGCCTAGCTATATGTCCTAACGGGGGGGGGGTGAATAGGACGATGCCAAAATAAAACTTTAATAGTGGAATAAATGAATATGATAACCAAATAAAATAAATTAATTCACAATGCTGAAATAAAAACAACCTCAATAAACAAGAATTGAGAGGTTGATACGAATTCAGTTCTAAGGACAACCTTACACCATAAAAACCAAGGGTTTATGGCAGGACAACCTTATTTCTAGAACGTCCTTTGTATCAAAAACTCAAACTGCAGAAGAATAAATAAATAGCAAGGAATTGAAATAAATTGCAGGAATTTAAATCTAAATTATTACAACATTCCCACTATGCATGAAATGTAAATTTTACAACATTCACATCCACACATACATTCCACAAATTTGAATGATAAAAGATATAAAACTTAAGGAAGCATTCAAACCACAAGACAAAGAATTATAGTGGTTCACCTGTGTGTACACCAACTGTTCAACAACAGCCACACAGAATGCTACTCCACTCCTAATATCCTCACATAGGGGATATTAGCATTCACTAACGAAATAGGTTTCACAGGTTCACCTAAAACCTTCACAATTGTGTCTTTTTAACTTGGGCTTACACAATCCAAAAACCCACACTTTCTGAGTTTTCTGGCTCTCCTCAGATAACCACACAATGAGATTTTTCTAGCGAATCTTAAACAAAAACCAAAAGAATGTAAATTACATAAAAGTAAAATACCTAGATTTCTCCTTTTTGTAGTAGCCCGGTAGAACCAATCGGAGTAGATGTTCGAATCAATGTTCAATATCCAATACTCACTTTACAATGGTTCTAAGTTCTAATTGATTTTAAATTAAATCAAATAGGCTTATCTCTATTTGATTTTGATTCCAAGAAGAAGGAATACAACAATTCCTATTTTCAAATAAGATTGGAATATAAGAATAAAATCAAATAAGAAAAGCTAACAAAAAGAATATTAAATATGCACAGCGTAGCTTAAAATGAACAAACTTATCTCAGAGTGGAGGCTCAGATTTTCTTGAAATTAATCGATGAAAAACTCCGAAATTCGTGTTCAATTTATAGATGAAAAAATCACATCTACGACTGGTCTTAGGAACCCTTCGACTAGTCGTAGCTTCAACGGCATTTTGAATTTTTAAGCGCGATCTTTGAAAACAGTTCTACGACTAGTCTTAGGATTTTTATGACTGGTCTTAGACCACCTACGACCGGTTGTAGCAGACCCAGGGCTGGTCATAGACAACCAGGCTTGGTTGCTGGAGTTTGAGTCATAGTTCTAGGACTGGTCAAAGGTCGAGTTGTGACCTCCCTATGACCGGTCGAACAATCTCCAGGACTGGTCGTGGAGTAACCAAAAAATTTTAAAAATCTTCAACAACTTAGGACTGGTCGTGAAATTTCTTAGACTGGTCGAACCAGTGCTAGGACTAGTCGAACAAGGTCCAGGACTAGTCTTAGAACAGACCAATTCATATAAATAGATTTATTTTGAATTATGTATACAAAATGACCTACCCTAAGGTCAATCTAAGGTCTATCATACCTGGATCATTAAGTATGAACATTGAACTTCATTCCTTTCAGATAATGGTTGACCTTTGAACTTTATGAAGCTTGAGATCTCTACTTGATGTAGCTTGATCTTGAGATCTTCTAAAGCTTGAAATTAAACTTCATCTTGAGTTGTACTTGAGTCTTGAAATGTACTCTTTTAATCGATGTAGCTCTGAACATTGATGCTTAAAGTACATGACTTCACATTTCTTGAAGCAGAGCACTATACAAGTCTTGAACTATTGTGATGCAGTGTCTTGATCATATATATATCAACATACAAACACAAGACACAAATAGAGGCTTTGGCACAATAAAATTTGACAATCAAAGGAGCATGAGACCATAACACTTACAAAGTTACATGGCCCCACAGTGATGTATTTGTTATATCTACATCGTTCATCTAATTTTAGAGATCATTTTAGACTATTACCCAAAAAAGGAATAATATCCAAAGATCATCTGGACCACACCACAAATAGAAGCAGAGATGATGATTTTCAATGTTAAACAATTCGTAGGGCCCACCATAACGTTTATTTTTCATCCAATCTGTTCATAAGGTCACAAAGACCTCAATGAAGAGGAAAAACAAATTTCATATTCATCCAAAACTTTTGTGACCTCAAAAAGGCTTTCAATGGTAGACGTTCAATCTCCCACTACTTTTTGCAGTGTGGTCCACTTAATAGTTAAATCTGTCTTATTTTTCGTATCAAGCCTTAAGATGAGCTCGCCAAATGGATGGACGGTTTGGATATAACATATACATCATGATCAAACCCACAGAACTTGCTGACGTCAATAAGCAGCTATATAGCTAGTGTGAAGTACCTCAGCCAATTCACTTCTTTGTATCCGGGATGGAAATGGATTGGCTACTCCCCCTGCTACCAGCCCGTGACTGGTGGTTGGTGCTCCATGGGCCCCACTATGATGTATGTGTTTAATCCCTTCCATTCATTCATGTTTTTACATTATTTTAGAGTTTTATACCAAAAAATGAGAGGGATATAAATCCCAACTGGACCACACAACAGGAAAACAATGGTGCTTAGATATCCATCATTAAAATCTTCCTAAGGCCCACTGTACTGTTTATTTGACATCCAATCTGTTGATTAGGTCATAAAGGACCAGTTGAAAGGAAAAACCAAAGATCAGCTTGATCCAAAACTTTTATGGCCCCAAAAGGTTTTTAATGGTCCACGTTTATTCAACACTGTTTCCTATAATGTGGTCCAGATGAGATTGGTATATACCTCATTTTTGGTCTTATACCATAAAATTATCTAGAAAAATAGTGGACGGCATGGATGAAACACGTACATCATGGGGGAGCCCACAGAGCATCGACCACCAGCCCATTGGCGGGTTGCGGGGGAGTAGCCAATCTGTTTCCATCGTGACATGGAAGCCGATTGGGTGGTGTGTCATGCCCTGAACTCAGAAACCGGGTTCACAAAACTCCCGATCGCTGAATCCGGTGCCAACAGCCTCCGTAGTACCTCATTCTCGGCTCCCGGCACCCATACACTGGGTTCCGATCCTGGGATCCCAAAAGCAGGATTTCAAACATGATTTTGATTCAGTATAAGCATAACCATAAGCATAACCCACGAACAATAATCATAAGAACACCATCACACAATCCACTATGATCAAACTTTGAGTACACTGTATGAAAGAGAAATACAAGATAATGAAAATAATAGAAACTCCAGAAGCTTGACTGCACACTCCAACTACGGTGAGGCTATGGCTGCGTCTTGGTGTCACCTGCACGCATCAATCCTGCATAAGCTTATAGAAAGCTTAGAGGGTGGTGTAAGTGTGTGCATAATATGAACGTACTCAGAATGCAATGCTATAGTAATGCGGAATCATGTTGATGTGTACATGAATGCAATCAGTCATACCGAGGCTTTGCGGTGCAAGATATGAATGCTATCGGCTATAATAGGACCATGCAATCTGAGATGCAACTCAAGTATGCCAATCCTCATCCACATATCAATACAACTCATTAAATATCAATATAGTTCTCATTCTGGATAATCACTAGGGTCTAGTACACTCTAGCCAGCTTGTCGCCCCTATCCGAACGCACAACTGGGTGAGTGAAAGAGACCTCATTATCCGCCTGCTAATATCGGGCCCGACTTGTTGATAGCGGACCGATTCCTCAAGCTGGTCAAACTCAACCTAGAAATTACCTCCTCACTCAGGCGGGTAAGGTCACATCCCTTTCCAATCGACCACGACACAGTGGGGACATGACCTACTAGTATACAACCCTCGTGCGCTTATGCATCCACTCGGTCTCGACGTTCGAGTCATCCTCTGGTACCATCGGGTTTAGGAATTTTCATCCAGGGACATCTATGACGCCCCGATGCTTGAAATAATATTTTCGGTATCCAATCTAGCCACCCACAATGTGTCTGTGGAGGCTATGGCCCTAATGTCGCTAGGGCATACAATAATCATAATTACACAAACACAAGTGCATGAATCACCCTACCAGATATGCAACATTCCTGCGCGTATCGCGCGCTTATGAAGCGCAACTCCGCCTATAAGGGAGCTCATAAACAATCTGCCCGAAGGCATATGCTATGATTAGTTACTCCTCATATCAAGCATACATATGATGCGTATGAGCATGAATCATGGATCTATACTAAACATGTTATATGGTAATGGGCTCTGTTCATAACGACGACGGGCCTAGACGGCCTACACACAACAAGTATAGGCCTATCAATGGGCCTTAGGGAGAGTGACAATGCAGACATTTAACCAACATCATCCTTATAATGTGGACATCAAACCATCATTGCTCCCAAGGCACGGCCTGCTATGAACATTGTTACATAAAACATGGTGGAATCACACATTGCAATGGGCCTTATGTACATCCCGTTGGGCCTCGACCCAAGGGCTCCAAATACATCAAATGGGCCGCATCACATGGGCATCTTATATATCCAGGTGGGCCACAACATCGGGCCTCATATATCACATCGGCCTAATCAAATGGGCCGAAACAACTGGGCTAAGTCGAAAGGGCCGAGTTGAATGGGCTGAGTTGAATGGGCCGAGTTCAAATAGGTCGAACCCAACTCATCTATTTTTAAAAATCAATATATATATATATATATATATATATAATGAATCATATCAAAAGATCAACTGGATCGCACTCTAAGTAACAGTGGTGACAATGATTCTCACCATTAAAATCCTCAAGGCCCACCATAACATTTATTTTCTATCCAATCTGATCATAAGATCACACAGACCTGAATAAAAAGGAAAACAATTTCCCTATTGGTCCAAGACTTCTGGGATCGAAGGGTTTCAATGGTAGATATTCAATCCCACTGTTTCTATAGTGTGGTCCACGTGGTAGTAGATCTGTCTTATTTTTTTTATCTCAAGCCTTAAAATGAGCTTTCAAAATGGTTGGACGGTTTGGATGCAACACATGCATCATGGTGGGTCCCATAGGGATGGATGTCATAGATAAAGCACGTACCTCATGCTGGGGTCCCCTGCCATCCAGCAGCCCAACCAAAACGGCTGGACGACATAGATAAAACACGTATGTCATAGTGAGTCCCCCGTCCAATGGTGTGGACGGTGTGGGCAAAACACATACACCATAGTGGGTCCCACGTGGGGCTCACCATAACGTTTATTTACCGTCCAATCTGTTGGTAAGGTCACGCGGACCGGATGCAGAGGAAAAACAAATTTGATAATGACCCAAAACTTCTGTGACAATCCAAAAGGGTTTCCAATGGCAGACGCTCAACCCTCACTATTTCCTGCCGTGTGGGCCACCTGAGCTTCACCTACGACTGATTTTTAGAGGGCCCATTGCCATAAGGGGCCCCATCAAAATGTACGGTGTTGATGTTCCCATACATCACGGTGGGGCCTATGGCTGGGACCTACCCGTCCGCCCACCTAACAATGCAGGACGCTGCGCGTCCTCTATCAGCAGCAGTAACAGATGTTGCTGTTTCATATATATATATATTTGAAAAAGGGGTTTTCTTGTGGTTTTTCCTAGGTGGGGCCCGCATCAGGTGAATCCAACCTAACCACTAGATTTTAGGACTTAAGACAGACCAAATAAGCCTAATATGCGATGTGTTTTAGCGGGTAGAGACGTTAAGGTGGATTTCAACGGTAAAAACCACTGTTTTCGACGCTATGGCCTGCCAGAAAATCGGATTGGCTTCATTTTTCTGTTCAATGGCTAAAATGACTTGGGAAATAGGATGGACAGCGTGGATTAGATCTATACATCAAGGTGGGGCTCGCATAGCAGCCCACCGAAAATTTTAAACCAAGCTGATATTTTTTATTTTTCATGTGCAACGTCCAGACCCTGCTGTATGGCTGGACAGTGGATGTCCAACAGGTTCTGGGCTGGCCCATCTGGCCATCATGGGGTCCACCTAAGATTTGTATTTCCATCATCCAGACCCTCAAAAAGGAAGGGGTAACAAGGTGGGCTGGTCCCCATATTTGGACAGCCATGTGGTCTGTTGGATGGACGGTCCGGATATCATGTACACTCATCAAGTGGAACATAAAAATATGAGAAGGAGAGAGAGAGAGAGAGAGAGAGAGAGAGAGAGAGAGAGAGAGAGAGAGAGAGAGAGAGATGATAAATGATGATGGAGGGACCCCACCACTATGGGCCCCTCATAGTTACAACACACATCATAATGTGTCCCACCTATAAGTGGGCCCTCAACTGCAAATTGACGGTAGATCACCCACCCATTGGCCTCCCTCTTGGTCCCTTAGCCTCCTTAGCTCCTTGCCTTCAATGTTGATGGAGGTAGATGATGAATGAATGGTTGAGATGTGAGATGAGAGGGTGGGCCACACTTGTTGTTTTGGGAGAGCTTGGAAAGGCTTGGACGTGTGGTATTTTAGGTTGCTTGAGAGTGAAGAGAGGGAATGAGAGAGAGAGAAGTGATGGGTGAAAAGGGATGGGATGAGGTGTGATGGGTGATGGGTGGAGTGATGAGGTTGTAAGAAAGGGATGGGTGGAGAGAGAGAGAGTTGACTTTGGGAATGGGAAGGGATGGGTTGTTGTACTCAGGGTATGGAGTGTACTTGACTTGTACTTAACATTGATTGACTGATTGATTGATGGGATATGTTATAGAGATTCGCTCAAAATTCACAACGTGGGGCGTTTTCATTGAAATTAACGCGGGCCCACAACTCCTAGCCCGGGTATCGGTTCGATGTGCGAGTCGCGACGTTGGAACCGTGGCGACGACACGGTCGCTATGATACAAGTTTCGGGTCGAGCCAACTTTGGTATGCAGGACTGGGCTTTAGATCGCGTGTAAATGTCAGATACGGGTCGAGGGTTGCCGAATTCGACCAGAAGGACCAAGGAAGCCTATGGAATGGTACTGACTAGGATACAGGTCTTACATGGGGTACCTCGGGAAGTCAAGTTAGTTGAGAAATCCAAACTCCTGAGACCTCGGGAAGGTTATTTTATTAAGTCAGATTATTTTTAATAACTTACGAGGCCTATATATGTAGAGATGAATGGTCTTATTAGGCTCACTGTGATGTATATATTTTATCCATGCCGTCCATTCATTTTAAAAGATTATTTTAAGGGATGAACCTAAAAATGAGGCATATCAAAGGCTCATGTGGACCACACCATAGAAAGCATTGAAATTGAAAGCCTACGACCACGACCCATATAACTTACAACTACGACCCATGACAACCATGACCCATATAACATGACAACCACGGCCCATATAACTTCACAACCACGACTCATATAACATGACAACCACGACCCATATAACTTGAAAACTATGACCCATGACAACCACGACCCATATAACATGACAACTACGACCCATGACAACCATGACCCATATAATATGACAACCACGACCCTTACTACATGAAAACCACGATCCATTTGAAGGGTCATGGTTCACATGCATAATAGATCGTGGTTTTTATCCACAAAGGGTCGTGGTTGATATTTGACTCTACTACTAAAATGACACCACAAAAAGGATGGGTGGCATAGATTATTCACATACATCAATGTGGGCCCATTTGGGTCGTGGTTTGCATGGGTCGTAGTTACCTTTTTATATGGGTCGTGGTTGTCATGTTGCATGGTTCATGGTTTGCAACGTGTTTACTTCCTTTTCTACCAAACCTTGGTACCATAGCTTAAGGCCTACAATGGAGTGATGTAACACCCCGGGTTTTCAAGGGCTGTGTAGGAACTCGGCTCCTGAGTTCCTAGGTGCCACGAGTGCCCTAATAGGCTTCAGATTTTAATTACATTTGGATAATCTCATAAACAATGGAGAGTTTAGTAAGACATGAATCATAAGTAAGTCATAAAGCAGTATCAAGCGCCACTAAATATAAAAATATCCAAACCATAAATCCAAAATCATCTAAATAGGGAACTAGTCCCACCCATACATGACCCAAAGTGACTAGAGCCCTGGCCCATACCCCACGGTAGCCCGAACTTAGACTAGAAGGATCCGCCGAAAGTTTGTAAGCAGGGAAGCTCTTCTTCCTTATCCATGCTCACCTCGCTCAGCTCGTCGAGCTCCGCCACCTGCATCTAGTAAAGGGTCTGGTTAGTATTTTAAAACACCATCCCAGAGTAGGAGTGAGTAGCTAATTCAGTGGGTGCCATTAGCCATAAGTTACATCAAATAACAATTCCATAATGAATTTAATGAAAAGCTTAAATTTGTAAATAACTAACTAGTCTTTGTTAATGCGTATGTATGAGTGATGTTTTATTTAAACCAACCTGATTTAAATTAATTTTAAACTTGCAAGTATACGAATCAGGTGTAGACACGGTACGTATTACGAGATCATTCCCACGAGGACTGGTTCTCACAATTCGAATTTTATGATTCTTCTTAACTAATCCAACAAATAGTTTAGCTAGTTATTAAGTAAACTAATAAAAATCAATGAAAAATAACTGAGAACAAGAAGGAAAATTCACTCAAGGAGAACACTAAGACTTTTGAATCTACCCCTAATTATCCTAACCCTTATTTTACTTGTTGATTCACCCTAATTCAGATTGATATGTATTCAATAAATAAACCACAATCTGTGTCCTTGTTCAGGCACATAGGATGTATAATTCCCTTGAAGCACAAGTGATCATATCTTTCCATCCATGTTTAGGCATGAATAGATGTAAATTCCTATTTCTTTCTCTGTACGAAAACCTGATCATGGTCAGACACAAGCACACTTAGAATAAGATTCCAAACAACATCCACATCTAGACTTTGGGTAAGCTCATAGATTGGATAGGTATGGAGTTTTCATTTAATCATAATAGAGAAAGAAATAAATCAATTAATTTCAGATGAAATCAATAAATAACAAGAATCATTCAAATTAGGGGCTTCATCTCAGCCCTAGTTAAGAAATTAAAAACTCATGAGATGTAACAGAGATTCAATTGGAAAGAAGAAAAGCATAATTGATAAGAAGCACATCCTTTACATAACCCTTTTTTTTCTCTATCTCTCTCTCTTTTCACTCACGTCCATCAAAACTTTGATGATCTCTCCCTTCTCTTTCCTTTCTTTTATAGAGGTAGGAAGGTCGGTCAGATGGCCTGGGCGGTGAGAAGCTTGCAGCGGGTGTGTTCTTTACGCACAACAGGTGTGGAAGTGTTACGCACTCCCTGCGTAATGGTGTTGTGCTGTGCTGAAAGTGGGGCCCATTATCGGGAATTGTTGAGAAATCCAATTTATTCATTGGATCGTCCTTGAAAATTCAGTAAAATTGGACAATTCTTAGACTGAATTTGGTGTGTCCCACCCATCTTTTTCGTTGCACCGTCAGTCTTCTATTTAGACGAATGGAGACTGATCTCTGCGGTTTCCTAAAATGTTTCAACTAAGTCAGGGTGAGAGGACCAGTGAGCTCCTGATGGACGGTCCGGATTAGACCATTGTTGTACGGTGGTTTCCCACAAAGGAAAACCACAATTTGATTGCGAAACAACGAAACAGAGCCATCAATGCGTCTTGCGCTGAGGTTGGTAGGGCCCACTTCTTGGTGTCAGGTGCAAAATCTATGCTGTCCATTAAAGTCTCCTTGAAAAATCGTTCGGGAAGGGACGATTTTGGATCCAAAACGTAGTGGCCCATGAGATCTTTCTTCCGTCGTCCATCTTGCGTTCAATGGCTTGGATCTTCCGATAGCTTGCATTAGTGCACAAGGTCAGCATGGATTTAACCATATCGAGCCCCTTTGCATGATGGACGGTTCAGATCATTTGTATGGGCCATGATGAAGGCCCACCAATAATTAAACGATGCCCCTGTTTCACGCCAGAGAAAACGGCACTTGCTATTTTTGAATGAAGAACGGGTCAAATGCGGTTTGACCGTCTTGGACTAGCCGTGCACATCTGGTGCACATGTGCATGGTGTACACACAACTCAGGTGGGGTCCATAGTGATGGTTATGGGGAATCCTCTTCGTCCATCCGTCTCATCATCTCATTTAAGGCGTCGAGTCTAAAATTGAAGTATATCCAGATATTAGGTGGGCCCCAATTCACTGTTTTATGGGCTGATCTGCCCGTTGGTCTACTTTTACCAAGACCAATGGCTAATTTTCGACATGTATGATTAATTTATGGTCCTCAGGCCATATATATAGTTTCAAGCTAATCGGATTGTGGGAACCCCGTGATCTTGAATTCTGGATGACTTTCAGGCTACTTGAACTTCAGTTTCTCAATTTTCTTGGATCTCTAACTTGTACTTTTTTCGATCTCAGTCCCCTGGGGTTTGTCCCTTGCTTTGGTGACTTCGGAGCGTTAATTCCATACTTTTAGTATCCTTTTTCAGTCCAAGCTCCTAATTACACCCCACATCACAGACACGATTAAAATATGACGTTAAGCATTATCATGTATGCAAAAGCAGGTAATAATTGGGGTCTAATATGCAATATTCGACCCTCAACAATGAGTTATGTATGATGCATGACCTCACCCACAACACTCCCTCAAGCGACTTCGTCTCACAGTCGTGCATGACCAGCACTCCCTCATTGCGACCTCAACTGCCGAGTCGCCAAATCTTAGTTAATGCGATGCATGAATAATGTTAACCGAGTATTTAGTTAATTTCGTTCATCCAGTAGGTTGGGAAAACTGGTACATCCCGACGATATCAATACCCTCATCCATTTGCGAGGCCCGGACCCCTCAATACGTGAGGTCAGGACCCCGCGATCCTTGATCCCATCGGGCTCTCCACCCCCGATTGCAAGCACGTGGGGAGTGCCAAAAAGCGGGATCGCTCGTGGTCACTACAGGGAGGCTTGTCACCCCAGCGTAGGCCGACAACTCGAACACAGTATCCCATTCTACCATGCCCGGCTCACGAGACTGTGGATTAGTTTCCAGCTTTTGTTAGTGTGCATTAGTGGGCAAGGGGTGTTAACAGGCATGAGCAAACATGGTTAACAAGCATGGTTAATCAGTAGGTGGACTAGACTGCTTAAGTTCAGGGGAGCATGTAACGCACGACATTGGGTGCAAGCAACCCATATAGTCCCACTACTGTCGCCCATTCGTGTCCGCCTAAATCAGTCAGTCTGGTCACAGGGCGGTCTAACCAACCGGTCCACCCTCACAATTCTCAATTCCTGACCAACCCAAAGAATGATTTGTATTCAATATCACTTCAATAATTAAGAGTTTATCTTCTAGCACAAGTAAAATCATGCACACAATACATCGAGTATGAAGTTTCAGGTTGTTAATATAAATGTAATTACTCTTAATAACACGAGTTAGACGTGTGTGCGTGTGGTGCTGGATTACCGAAGAGACCAAGGACAACACACCTCTCATAGTACAAGAATACAACAAGGAATAGTACATCATACATATTATAGGGAAAATCATGCAAGAATCAAATATGAGATGATCATGCAACACCAATTTCATGCTCAAACATATTGAAAACTGAAAAAATAGCAATTTATCGTTGTATGGATGTAGGTGGACCCAATATGTAAGTTTTTAGTTAGGTTTTTCCCAAATCACTCATGCACATCACTTTAACATCCACAATCATTAAATTTATTGTAAAATTGGTACTTAGCTACCTAAGAATAATAGTCCGCACCATGTGACGAACCGCTCGATTCACGGCCCCTGTAGGGTTAGGGTGTTAGGAAATCATCGTTGAAATGCCTAAATAAGCATACAACTTGTAAGAATTTAAAGGAACTAAAAATAAACCTAAACCTATAAACATAAATCAATACTCACCTTCAATCGTCGCCGAATCGACACCAATGAAGGACAATATTGTTGTAGAGGAGATGAAAGGGTGAAGGTGCACAAACCCTCATGCTTCCAAGCTCTCCCTCTCCTTTTCTCCTCTTTTCTCCTCTTTTCCTTCTCCCTTTATCTCCTTTTTTTCTTGTTAAAATTCGTATGGGAGGAAGGGGTGCCCAAAAGAAGCCCTTATATAGTTCTAGATTTGGTGTAAATGGCCCTAAGGGCTAGGTTTTTACTATACTAGCCCTATGGTAGGATCTTTCTAACCTTTAGGGCCCACTATGGGGTGTACATATTGATATACACCGTAGGATAGTTAGCCCTAATGATGATCTACGTATGGATATGATCGGCCTGCCATTTGGATGCGCTGATCGACAGATATGGTTAGAAGTCTGTTCAACGGTCAGTGTGGTCGAACGGGGCCGCGACTATACGGATATGAGCAGGAAAATATCCTTACTCCACGTGTGAAGTTGGTCCTAAACCGACGGTCCGAAATTCTCAACTTTGCATAAGAGTGGATAACCCAATTTACTTAAGTTTCAGCTTCTTCCTTTAGGGTATTTGCACTTTTCATGCACTCGTCCTTTGGCTCATGTTGAGCGGTTCTGGACAGTACCCAGGTCCGACTCCCACAATGAATGTCGAGCCCAGTAAGACGAACATTATTCTATAGTTTTGGAACTAATGGCCCACCAACGAGAGGTTTAGAGCTTGTTCGAAAAATCGGAGCATTTCTGGAATGAATTAGGTATTGAGATTTCTCATGGGCAATGATTACGGTTTGGATTAACTATGTTCATAGTGTGGCCTATTTATAGTTTGTGAAAGTGGAGATTTGGTCATGATTACTCTAAACCGTCAGTTTTAGGCTAAAAAAGTAACAGGGTTAATTTGGTCTATTAGTCAAGATCCAGGCCTTATCCGACTCGGCTTCGGTTAGATCTTTAATTTAGTTATGATTGTCTTGATTAGTTAGCGATGGGTCGATTAGATTTGTGCCTTATGTGAGTAAATCATGAGGCTAAACTTGATGTTCAAGTGATTGGGCAGATTCGTTGGCTTCCTACGGTTGATTAATCGGACTTGTGCAGTTCTTTATTGGTACCACCCATGTATAAACTAACATTGAGTGCTAATGGTTAGTAAGTGATATTATAAGTTAATTAAAAAAAATTTCAAGGAATTTTGAAAATTCAAAATAGTGAAAATTCAGGACTTTAAGGTGATTCTTGCGTGCAGAAAATGTAATCCAATGCAATGATACTGGTGATTGATCGATCTGAATTTCCGATGGATATGATTCAACTATATGGGCAAGACATAGAGTACATGTTCAAAATGATCAAGTGTAGAGTGTATATATGTATGGGATGCTTGGGGATTCTTATGAAAAAACGACGGCCAACTGACTAAGGTTTCTGATGGACTTGCAACTATTATATTGGCAAGTCTCAGAGCATATACCCACCAGTCAAATATGATGGAAAACAATGAAATGCAATGTATAGGCTAAAATGAAGACTAATTGCCTAAGGTTTCTGATGGACATGATCTGATTATGTCGGCAAGCCATATAGTATACTCCTGCCAGTCAGATGCATAAAAACAATAAAAATGCAAAATGATGCTGATGTATATGAGGAGCAAGGGATTTGAGAAGGGAATAAATGTTGCATGATGCTGATGTACTAATTTAATAAAACTGATAGAGGGTTGAACGGTTGGATGAATGGTAGTGTTGCAAGGTTAAATTGAGTAGGGTTGCACACAGTTTAGTTCGGTCCGGTTCTGGGGTGAATGTGGAACCAAACCGTTCCCAACGGTTTTAAGAAAACTAAAACCATAACCAGACCGTTTGCACCATAGAACCGAATTGGAACCAGACCTTAAAAAAATTGGTTCGGTTCTACGGTTCTGAGCTTTTTATAATCAAGCCTAATTGCATGATTTGCTTTTATAATCCAAACCAGTTGCATGGTTTTTTTTTTTATATATATAATCCATCCCAAGCTCCTCTATTTAAATTTTTCACAGAGAGTAATCTTGTCATGGTTTGTTTTTATGACCCTTTCATGTTCTCAAAATGATTTTGTTGCTAATGTCTATTCGTGTTGTGATCCATTTGATGAATGGTATAGTTTTTTTTATGTTTAAAAGAAATAAAATTTAAATATTTATTGACCAAGGGGTCCGGTTTTACGTTTGGTTCTACTATTCGGTTCACGGTCCGGTTTGGTTCTACATAACCCCAAACCGAGAACTGAACCGAATTAACCAGTTCTTTAATTTTCGGAACCAGAACTAGAAGTGGTGTACTTTAGAAATTGTAATGACCCTGGAAATTTTGTGCTAATCTTTCCTTAAGTAGTTTTTGGGGTAATTAGTACTATACTCGATTGCTTATGAAATTTGCATCAATCACTTTAAATTGTATCTGTATGACTCAAAACCTATAGAATAGTTAGCGCTATGTTACTCTGAAACATGGGATCCATCGCTAAATCCAGTTGTTTTGGAGAATTTTTGGAAGTTTTGGATCGGACCTGGACCGCACGTCGAAAGTCCGATAGCGATGATCTTAGGCTGTTGCGGTCACCATGTTGGGCTTGATCATCACCTCGAAAATCAAGTCCATGTGATGTTCTAGGTCGATTTGATTGAGTTCAGAGTGAAGAGTGTGAGAACGGTTGGAAATTTATTAAGCTTTTATGAAATCTGAGTCGTGTCGCTTGCGCAATGATTTTAAGCTATCTGACCGTTGGATTCTGACCCAATTTCACCCTCTGATCAGGGAAGGTGGCCCAGGCATGTCCTTGTGCTTGTGGACCTGATCGAGATTCTGTGACCGTTGAATTGAGTGTGGTCCGCCACGGCTGATCTGAAGATCCGGTCGGTACCAAAACTCAGCTTGATTTAGATCCATGGTCAGTGAGCTTAAGTCCGACCTTTCGTGGTAATAGGCCCACCAGAAGTGCTTCGTTAGATCGTGAGAGGCTGGTTTTGGTTATACCCTAAGTATACCTTGGCCCTGGGGTTATTTTCATCAATATTAGGCCTATTTATAGTCCTTAAAACCCTAGCTCTCTTTTCCATACGAATTTTCTAACCCTACCTAAGAAAGAGAGTGGAAAAGAGAGAGAAAGTGAGAGAGAAGTTGATGAATCATCTTAGATTCTTTCCTGTTCTTCTTCATCCTTGAACCTTCACCTTGGAATCGTTATTCCGACGATTCTGAGTTCATCTTTGGGTAAGTTAACCTAACCCTAATTTGTGTTACAGCTTAGAATAGTCTTGGTGTTGTTGTATCTCATTTCTATTCTTGCTTTAGGGTATTCTATCGCCGTTGACGAAGACAACTCGTCTGAAATCAGTTTGGTGTTCTTTTCTGGCTTAAGGTGCGGACTTTAAGTGTATAGGTTATGGTTTTCAAGGCTTTCATTGTCAGTGAATGATTTATTCTTGTTATGGATGAGATTTCACATGCCCAATGTTATGTTTATGTTGCGTTCCTGATATGCATGTGTTATATTGAGATTTGTGTATTCTATGTATATGTATAAAGTACTGTATGCGTATAAAATATGAACATGAGATTGCCATGATTATTTGTCATGTATGCATGCTAGATGTATGTGTGACAACTCCTTGGTAAAAGGAATTGTCCAAATGTGTGTATTTCAACATACGTCATGTATGTTGTATTATGTATTTTAAGTGTTTGTAGAAATGTCTGAATGATCTAAAGTATAATATTTGAACCTAGTATGTGCGTTGAGAAGCGATTCTCAACTCTCCCACTAGTATGTATGATTTTCTTTTTGTAAGTTACATTCCTTGTTGTTTAAGTTTAAGCATTTCTTATGCTTACATTTATGTTAAGTTGATATTCTTCAAATGCTTGAGTACTACGTGATTTGAGTTGTTGTTCCATTACTGTTCTACATTAAATACGAATATCTATTGTAGTGTAATGTGTGTGGGACTATGAATTAGTCCAGGAAATCGGTAATCGACCTCAAGTTCGTGGCTGAGATTGCTTTCGCCATGTAGGACGTGATTAGACGAACCCGAGCCGTATTAGAGTTGTCGGCAGTGGTTTGGCCACGCGGAGTGTTTGCGCACTCTCTGTCGTTCAACCCAACATGCGCTCGTGCTAGTCGAGTTCGTCAAGTAACCCGATTGTCCGATGTATGTTCACCATGTATGGACGCTACTGTTTGAATCTAGGGTACCAAACTTACCAATGAAATCCTATTAACCATGGTACCTTGATCCGTTAAGACTCATGAGTTGGACATGGTGGTATGGGACACCGTGGTCGTGCTGTCGGCCTACGCTGGGGTGATGAGCCTCCCCGTAGTGACCAGTGAGCAACCAAACTCGTGAGCCGATTATGGTGGTATGGGACACTATATTCGTGCTGTTGGCCTACATTGATTGGTGACGAGCCCTCTGTAGTGACCTCGAGCATGCCTGGATACCGCATTGAGGTGATGAGCCTTGGTGTAGTAACGAAGGTATGATAGGCGTGCATTGATTGGTGACGAGCCCTTTGCAACGACCTGAAACCATATGATCGTATAAGATGCCTAGGATTGACGACCCTAGAATGGATCACTGTTTGGATGGTGATATGAGGAAGGTATCTTAGCTTCCCAATCCTGCTGTATGAAAATGACTAATAATAACTTGGTAATCATGTTCATGCACCGCATTTGCATGTGCTTTGTAGACGTGGCGCACTTTCAGGCGATGTCATGCATAACGTAAGATGAAGACGCTGAGGGTGTACGCGTGAGGGCACGCATCATGCTGCATACATCCTTGCATTAATAAGAGTACTTAGGACTTGCTTAATTGTTCTGCTTTATCATTACTGCTTGATTGAACTGATAACATGTTAACCTGTGCTTTATTGTTCCACTGAGTTGATCACTCACTCCCAAGTTCTGGGGCGGTGTTAAACACCCACCAGACTCTGTCTTAGCTGCTGATGTTGCCGATGTGGATGCGACCTCTGAGGCAGAGCGGGAGATGGATGATGATGAGGCTGCTTTCTCTTTTATGCAGTTTTCAGACGGGTTCTAGTGAGCCTCGTTCTGATGCGCGGGATGCTAGGATTTCTTTTGAGAAATTAAATGATGTAATCTAATACTTGTAATTTTGATAGTAACACTTGTCAGAACGACCTGGTATGTATATGTACTTTAGGGATTTGCACTTGTACACCTATATTTCTATAAGTCTTCCGTTTGCTTTCTTCACTTATCCCTGAATTATATTTATACTTTGGCTTAATCTATTCCATATTTAATGCACTAATATAGACAACATACATCCATCATTAAATATGTTGCATAAGTGATGTTTTGGAACTTGGGAGCTGAGTTATGCTCGACCCCCGAATTTCAGGGCGTTACAGAAATAGATCAAACCGTGCTGTCTGGTCGGATCCTGTTCGATTTATCGGTTCTACCGGTTCCGTGTGCACCTCTAAGATTGAGTGGCTCATATTTGAACTTTGGTGGCTCAGGAGGCTTGGACTCTGGCTAGGCTAGGCTAGAACGGGGTTAGGCTCTCTCTCTCTCTCTCTCTCTCTCTCTCTCCCCTTGGTGGAAGGATGGCTTCCTGATGGGTGAGCTCTATAAAATGTGAAGGCTCTTTGATGTTTGGTGTGTCCAATAAGAAGGGGAGGGGGGCTATTTATAGTCTCCCAACTCGATTTTCTGGTAATTACTAGTGATCCTAGGGAAAAATGTGGGTGGATGACTGGGATTAGAGATTGCTACATGACATCATCTTATGGGTTAGATGAAGTGGTAAAAGGGTAATTTTGGGTAAGGAGATGGGCATCGGAGTAAATGCACCTCAACCGCACACTTAAGGTTTTAAAAAAGGAGAGACCCACATGCTTGAGGGACGCTTCCCGAAAGAGGGAGAGTGCCAAGTGGTCGGTGGCAACTTGGCTGCCACCGGTCCCCACTTGGACTCCCTGTTTCGGCATGCAGCATTCTCCAAGCATATAGAGGCTCTGCTATTAGGGCTGCTGCTTTGAGGTTTCGACCATTTCTCCGATTGTGCTTGGTTTTGGGCTTTGGTTCAGGCTTCGTTTTGAGCTTAATTAGTTGAGTTGACTGGGTTGTGAGGTTAGGTAGGCTGACTGGGTGAGTTGACTTAGTGAGTTGACTAGGTGAGTTGACTCAAGGTTCTAGTGTTTTAGGTTGCTAGGGTTAAAGGTTAGGTTGACCGAGTTGACTGGGTTAACTGGGTTAAATGGGCTGAGTTTAGGGTTTAAGATTAGTGTTCCTAGAGTTTAGGCTTCTAAGATTGGGGTTCAGGATTGGGGTTCATTTGTCCATCCATCCATTCAAACTCTATCAACTTATCAACCTAAGGTGGGGTGTCTATAGATGGCATATAAACAACATGGTCAGCTCCATGGAGGTTTAATTGTTTTACATTCTCACTGTTTCATACGTTATGGCCCACTCGAATTGTGGATTTGCCTGATTTTTTAAGTCCCATCTATTGTGGCCTTTAGAAATTATGGACTGAAGGGCATCACTTTAGTAGATCCAAGGAACCACCCATGTGGGGTGGATCCTTGACTATGGAGCCCACCGTGATGTACATGCCATACATCAATGTCGTCCATCCATTTTGACAGCTCATTTTAGAGCATGATGTCAAAAATGAAGCAAATCCAAATCTCATATGAACCACGCTAAAGGAAATAGTGGTGATTGAATACCCACCATTAAAAATTTATCGAGGGCCAGTCGAATGTTTATTTGCCATCCAACTTGTTTATAAGGTCACAAGGACTCGGATGAAGGGACCACACATATATCAGCTTGATCCAAAGCTTTTATGGCCTAAAAAAAGTTTTTAGCGGTTAATCACCATTTTTTCCTTCATGTAGTGTGGTCCACTTGAGATTTTGGGTCTACTTCATTTTGGGATCATGCCTAAAATGGACTATTAAAACCGATGGATGACGTGGATGCAATGCACATTCATCATGGTGGCTCCACAGTTGGGGATCCACATATTATGTAAAACACCAAAAATTCAACCAAAAAATTCTCTAATGCCATCAAATTTAGGAATTATGTATTAAAGTGCAACAACACCCTTCCTCCTCGCCCCCCCCCCCCCCCCCCTGCAGTTGCCAAGTGAGTAGGAGTAGCGGCAACTCTCTCCCTCCCTCTTTCTCTCGACAGTTGTCGGGCGAGCATGAGTAGCAGCAGTGGGAGTAATAGCAATGGGTGCGAGAGCAGAGAGGTATGTTTCTCTCCTCTTTTATTCTTCTTCTCTTTGGAGTTGAAATCCCTACTTAGAGATTTCAATCAGTAAATCAAAATCCTTAATTAAGGATTTCAATCATTGGTCTGAATTAATGGGATCCTGAGAATTTATGTAGGCCCACTATGATGCGTGCATTTTATCCACTCCATCCTTCCATTTTACCATCTTATTTGGGGGCTGTTTGAATCGCGAGATTAAATGGTATGGAATTGTATTTAGGGATTGTTTGTACTATAAGATTAAATGGTAAGGGATTGCATTTGGGGCCTATTTTGACTGCGAGATTAAATGGTATGGAATTACATTTGGAGGCATGATCCATGCCAACCATTTGTTGTACTAACTCATTTTAGGGCATGACTCTAGAAATGAGGTAGATCCAAAGTGCATGTGGACCATGCATCTAATAGTCCAATATTTTGATAGATTATGGACTCTTAAATTGTTCAATTTTGACAGTTTTTAGGATCATTCAAGGGTCCAAAGTTGGACAAATATAGCCACAATTATGCACTTGAAAGATGGACAAATTTGGACATATTGATGTGCGTTAAGGCTAGACATTGGGCACATGTGTACATCACAATTGTGTAGATTTACATGATTTTGTGACAAAATTTTTTTATGGATAGCTTACATGGTTTAAATGCATAAAAACAATGGATTATTTGCACAATTTGAATGTACTGATTAGTAGGCAAATTTTAAACACATGGTGTACATCGAAACAATATAGATTTAAACATATGGACGCACATCAAAATTGGACAAGTTTGGACATTACTTGATGGTCCAGATAGGCCAAGACTGGATGTCAAACAAATGCTACACTTAGACAACTTGGGCCTCCAAATACTGGACAAATTATCGACGCGAAAACATACACCACAAGAAACGAAGAAATTGAATGCGTACCCTTGAAAACTTATTAGGGGTCACAAAACTTTTGAATCAAGCTAGTATTTGTGTTTTCCATCCATCCATATCCATCTGACCTTGTGAATATGTTTAACGATATATACACATCATTGATTTTCCTTAGGGCCTGTTTGATTCCCCGTAATTATTGTACATTTTGAAGGAATTTGGTCATTATGGTATTTCAATTATGTTTTAGAGAGTGGTGGAATACTTAAACCTTATTGCTCACCAATGTATTTAATCGAACCAATTCTACCATGACTAATTTACTTAACTGTTGTAAATCTTTTCTTTTACAAGATGTATCTGAACTAAACTAAGATTGTTATGGTGGAGTTATTAACTACTGTAAAAAATAAATAAATTACAAGCACGTTTGTTTGAACTATATCTGTTATAATTGATTTACTTAATTGTTGAAAATCCTTTCTGTTAAGAGATGTATCTGATTGAAACAAATATGCTATTGTGGAGTTACTTGATTTCCATGAACCTCCATGTAAAACAATGTGCCCAATTTATGCACATTTTTTTAATGAGTTGGTTAGATTATGAATAATAGTTACCATTGAGTATGGATTTATTTTAGTATATGTTAAATCAATTACTCATTTTGAGGATTTCTATCTAGGCATGCATAGATATAATGTATTTTTTGTGGCATATGAATCCTTTGATTGTCCCTTTTGGGATAATTCAAGGTTGGATAGAATGGAGTGCATTGAATTTATTGATTTAAATGCATATTCATGTTTTGTGCTTTATCTTCCCATTTCTCTTTGGATATGTTTCATTCATTTATTTTCATTATCAAATATCCTCACTTTGTGTATATACTTGACGTGGGAATTAAATGCAAGATCAATACATTTAAGGAGATTAAGGGATATGCTGTCGAAATTTCGATATAAGTATCTAAATAGCTAAATGAAAGCATTACAATCTATTCAATCTTAAATGTGTGACTGATTTAGTCAGTTAGATAGAGTTGTTGAGATACTCTTTAAAGCATTTCATAGGATTCCATGATATCCAATTGTAACTCATCAGATCTTACTTTGTTGTAAGACATATATTACAGTGCATGATGGATTCCATCAGGTTAAGTTACTAGCTGGTGTATCACATCTTGTAATTTATTTGAATTTTCCCAGGACTTTATCTCTCAACTCGCAGATGATGTCTTCCACGCCTTACGATTCGAAGTAAATAGTTGATGACGAAACTCAGATTGTTGGAGGAATACCTCAAATGTGTATTGGCATTCATTACGCACTTCAGAGAAAATTGTTAGAGTTTGGGGTTGATGACCGTTATTATTGTCCTTTTGTCAAATGTCGTAAAGTGCAGGACCGAGTAAAAACCTATTAAGCATTTTGGATTATTTAATCTAAAGAACAATGTGGCAAAAGTCATTTAACCGTCGGGGCTAGTAAGTCAGCTTGTAATTGTAATGAATATATTTTTTCAAGGATGATCGATATAGCCAATAATGCACTTACATAATTTCTTAAGGAAGAAAATGATTATGGAAATGAACACAAAGATCTGAATGTTTCAACATATAATATTCAATATAAGAGGATTATAAGGGATGCGATGCAACCCCTATATTCGTCATATCGAGTAGAGGATACAAAATTGTCGGCTATAATTGAGTTGTTAAGCATGAAGATTATATATAAATGGTCTCATAAGAGTTTTGATGAGTTGTTGTAAATGATGAAAATGATATTGCCAAATGAGAACACTCTTCTAGAAAGTAATTGTACTACGAAGAACATAATCAAATCTTTATGAATGTAGTGTAAAATTATTCATGCATATCCTAATGATTACATACTGTATTAGAGAGAGTATGAACAAAAAGATAGTTGTCATAAGTATGGTGAGAGTAGATAGAAACTGATTAAAGAAATGAAGTTGTGGAGCAAACATTTACTATGAAAACTTTTAAAATAATTTTTGCTAACACTGAGGTTGAATGAAAATCAACCATTCATGAATCATCTGATAGATTCTATCTGTTGGAGAGTAGTGGATCGTAAATTGAAAGACTTTACTGCTGAGCTACGTAATGTTCAATTAGGACTTGCAACGGAATGATTTAATCATTTTGGGAGCAAAAAATTTCACATAGTTGTTGGCATGTTATGATTGTTCCGTACAATCTACCCACATCTTTATACATGTGAAAGATGGTTACGATTTTAACAATATTGATTTCTGAAAAAATTTTATCTAAGACATGACATTGACATCTACTTGCAACTTTTAATTGTAGAGTTAAATGATATGTAGTCTATCAGAATTGAAACATATGACTCTACCACTAAGAGTAAGTTTACCATGAAAGCAACATTGTTAAGAGCTACATATGATTCTCCAGCGTACGACCATCTGTCCACGGTGAATATGCTTGTCCTAGTTATAGCGAAGGTACAAAGTCAGAGTGGTTAAAACACAAAGGGAAGTTTACATACATGAGGTATAGAAAATTCCTAATAGATCCAAAACATATCTTCGGAAAGCTAAAAATCATAGTTTAATGGAGAGGAAGAACATGAAAATTTGAGTCATCATTTGAGTGGTATTGAATTATTAATCAAGATGGGAACTATTCATACCAAGTTTGGAAAATTGGCTAGCAAGAATATGAAGGGTCTGCGAATGATGAGACTCCATGGTCGAACAAATTCGTCTTCTTTGACTTACCATGCTGGAAGGTGCGTGAATCAATATTTTTCTTATCATATTTGATCACTTTTTAATAACTAACAAATATATATCAATGATATCTTATAGGATCTGTCTATTTGTCACAATTTATATATGATGCACATTGAAAAAAAAAGGTAGAAAACCTTATAGTACAATTATGAACATGAAAGATAAAACCAAGGATGGTCATAAAGCCTGATTATATATGAAAAAAATAAGGATAGAAAACATTTGTGGCTAATTGACATTAATGCCAAAGAGGTTCTACCCAAAACTCCTTATGAATTGTCTCAGGATGAGAAATAATTAATTTGTAAAACCCTGTATAACTCGAAAGTTCTTGTCAAGTATAATTCAAATTGGAAACATAATGTGAGCTTACAAAAACTTCAATCGAAAAATATAAAGTCACAAAATATTACATTATCATGCAACAATTACTATCAGTGTTTCTAATGTATGCATTCAAGACACAAAGGCAGAAGCTACTACAGGGAGACATAGAGTATTTAATGACTTATTGTGAAAATACTATGTGTCTTCAAAAAGTACTCCCCCCTTGTATTTTTTTATTTTTATAATATACATCCTTATGCACTTGGTGAAGGAGACGCTACTGTGTAGACTTATTAGATATCGATGAATGGGTCATTTTGATTAGCAATTTAATGAAATACATCAATATTTTATATTCTTATTTTATTTAATATATTTAAAATGAGTATATGATTTGTAACACCTGTAATAGGATGATGATGAGTTACAAAGAAATTGTAGTGAATCAGACATTTTTAAAGGGTTATATCACAGAATGTCACCTCATGGAAGAATCAGATATGTATTCCATGCATTACACACTTGATGGTTTACATTGACTAGGAAATCATTAATGAGGACATTGAACATCTTGGATGACGATGGTGAATGTTCCTATCCTATTGTTAAAAATAGAAAGCCATACGTTCTTAATCCTGTGCACTACCAACAAATGTGCAAATGGGTACTCCGACAGTCTAATGAAATTCACATATTGCGTATTTATTTCCTCTTGTGCATTGTTTTTTCATGCATATATGTGCTAAAATAGCTTACTTAAATGCGTTTTTAACATAAAGGATGATTTCAAAGCCTAAGATAAATATAACCTTAAAGTAATTTAAAGCAAAAAAGAAATCAAAGTGGAGAAGTGAGGAATCGAGGATGAAGTCGAAGATTTAAAGGCCTATGGATCCAAGGTACCGAAAATGAGATGAAAACCGAAGATCATATGAACTAAAATTGAAAATTCATAGTAGAGTTTGAGTGATCAACCAGAGGGTTCGATCGATCAAGAAATTCTCTAGTGTTCTCGATCAATAGAGAAAAACCATTGTAATTAATCTGAGTTCAGATAGAACTCGTTGGACCATTTTTGACATATTTGATCGATCAAAGTCAAAGGCTTAATCAATTAATAGTTAACAGATTTTTGAATTTTACTTGCTGCAATTTTTTGAAAAAGTTAGTTCGATCGATCGATCAATCAATGGAAGCAATCGATCAACGGTGGCAGTGATTGCATAAGTTTGTGAAATTTTCAAGTTGATATGAAATTGCAAAACTCATAGTTATTTAAGGAATTGTTCCCTACGTTTCTAAGTAGGCTCTAGGGTTTAGAAAGAGAGAAAAAAAAGCTAGGAGGAGCGCTAACAACTCCTTCCTTTGTCAATTTCTTCTTCAATTTTAGTAGTTTTTTTTTCTTTCAGAGTTAACTATGTCTAGCAAATTCTATCATAATGTTACAGTTTCTAAATCCATTGTAAACTCTGATTACATTGGATGCTTTGATTTAGCAATTGCTTAGCTTGATTAGAGAAAGAATCAATCTGTAAAATTTCTGAATCTATTGTAAACTCTGGACATAATAGTAGAATTTTCCATGATTGATTATCGAGTACTTAATGAGAGAATCGTTCAATTTAATTCATACCTAGTTGGATGTTTGTGATTAGATTTACAGAGCTATCTTCTTATTAGAATGAAATGAAATTTGGTTATAGTTGAGTTATATAAGATGAATTGATGAACTAGACATTGTGATTGCTAAAAGTAAATCCCTAGATCCTTAGTGCTATTTTATTATTATTTTCACCCTTAATTAACCACTGAATTTCCTAAATCTTAGACTCAACGTTAGACTAACTTTAGTTGTGTTCTCACATTTCACGTGGATCGATCTCGGTCTCACCGAGTTATTACTACTTCGCAGTCCTACACTTGGGATTGTTGATTATAGTCTGCTGAGAACTCTAAATGTGAGAAGTATGAAATCTTAGCTTGTTTGTTGTATTCAATTTTTACATGTACATTTATATACTTAGAATTTAAAGCACATTCACGCTCTATTTCACAGGAAATATCAAGAATATATTAAAAAATACACCTCAATGGGTCAAAATCAAAAGGCAATAATGGCTAATGTCCCTTGGGTTAGACAACACTTACAAGACAAAATTGGTCCCTCAATTATGAAAAGGCTTGCTGACAACCTAAACATTAATGTCATTTCATATAATGCATATGCAACAAATGGATAATTTATATATATATATATATATATATATATATATATATATATATATATATATATATATAATAGCATATGAAATGAACTTATCAACACAAAATTTTGGGGGTCTAAAAAATAGTTGTGACTAGTTTTGAGGGCAAGTATTAGGGATAAAAAGCTCGTGGAAGAAAAAACCACTTATTATGGTATTGTTAAACAGACACTTAAACTGAACCACATTGATTTCAAAGAAACGGTCTTCTATAGTAACTGGATGCGTATAGAAGATTTAAATGAGTATATAGTCGATCTATAGACATATTTAAAATATGTTAACTTAAGAAAATTAATGAGAACTACAAAAGACGATGGTGAGCATTTTATTCTTGTATCATAAACAATTCAAGTTTTTTATTGTAAGGATCGCAATAGTACGACCGATGCTTGACACATTGTCTTAGACAGTCCAAAAAGATCGAACTAGGATGTGAGTGCCTATGATCATCCTTTAGTCATTGCAGTAATGATGAATCAAGATGCTTTAACATCTGTCTTACAAGAAGACATCATAGAAGACGATGATGAAAATTAATGTATTGAGATATATCTAGTACTTTATTTACTTACGTAGAGATACGAATTGTTGTTTTAAATTCATGTCTATTTGTTTTAGAATCTTAAAAATCATTGCTATGAGATACAAATTTAAATCCTTACTATTTTTTCCATGTAAAGATAGATGGATTATAATGACATGATCTTATTACGATGATAAGTATATATACAACTCTGAAAGATGAGTTACAAATGTCCTAGAGGGGGGTGAATATGACTAAACCAATTCTAGATAATAAATTACAGAAAATATATTCTCAAATTCAAAATATATTAAAACCTTGATTCCAATTAATTTGTAGGACAACCTTCACCTAGAACTAGCAGGACAACCTTATTTCACGATATTCTTGAAATCAATCTTTCAAAATAATAAAAGTAGAGAATACGATAAACAATTACCACAAATACATAGAGAATTATTGTGGTTCAGTGTTTAACACACACCTACTCTACTCTCAAAATTACTACTCCACGTAATTTTAGCTTTTTACTATTTTCAAGGTTTTCACAGGATCATTCAATAACCTCTTATAGTTCTTGTGATTTTCACAGGCCAAATACAATAAAATCTCTTAGTGATTTTCGCGGGCTAACCACTACACAACCCGATGAGATTTTCAGATAATCTTAACAAACCCAAATGAAATAAGAAACTGGATGCATATCTTGTTAAAGATGAATGCATTGATGCAAAGATACTGATAAAGTCGATGCTTCGAGCAATGCAATGATCTTCTTTCTCTGGTGATGATGAATTAATGTATGCTCAATCAGAAAGGATCTAGGGATATATAATTTCTTAAAGAATAAAACTCTAAAAGCTACAAATTCAATTCTCTAATTTCAAGTTGAGTATTGCTTACTCTCTAATTGAATTTAAATCTAACTTGAGAAAATGAATTGAATAAGTTAAAAATAAAATAAGAATTACTACACAAATAGCTTGAAAAAAACTAGAGTTTTTCTCTTTGCTTGAGAATGAATTATCTCACCTTTTCGTATATAAAAATATGAGAGGTTTCTATTTATAACCAAAGGATTTGGAACTTCGATTAGCCTAAGAATAGCTTTGGCTAGCCGAACTTCAACGATACTATCCTAACGGCTATCAGATTTTTTAGGATTTGATTTTATCAAAAATTCAGCTAGCCCATTCAAATACTTGGCTGGCCCGAGCACGATTTGGCTAGCCAAATATAGGGTTATACTGGTCGAATTTCCTTAAAATTTGAAATCAGCATTGCTAGAAACTTGACTTAAATTACCCTTGGACTGACTCGAGCTAAGTTCGACTGATTGAACCTAGGGTCGGGCTGGCCTAACTTGGCTTTGAATTTTAAGTATGAAGCTACTGTAAACTTGGTCGAGGCTAATGTCAGGCTGGACGAACTTAAGGTTTGGCTAGCTGAACATTCTCAATTTTATAAGAAAATTTTTCATAGTTTAAATTTATAAAGTCCATGACCAAGTATTCTATCCTATGGTCTTTTATAAGGTCATTTTGCTTGTACGTTTGCATACACTTGATCTTTCACTGAAACCTTTCCAAACAGGTATTCTTGAGATGTCGAGTCACACTTCTTAAAGTATCGTAGAGGACTGAGTGTGATTAAGATCTAATCAGTATTTTTTCTACGAAATTTGACAACTATATGTGTGCTTAGGATACTAGCATTTATAAACTCTCTCGTTGGTTACAGAGAGTCTGAAAAAGAAAAAACTCAAACCGTTACCAGTTGATTAATTGGATTAGTCCAGGTATTATTGTTGTAGATACGTGTTTTATTTGCTAGTTATTGTTGCCTTTAAAAAATGATACTAACAACTTTTATTTATTTATTTATTTTTGTTTCAGGCAATCATCTGAAATGGGTGGTGTTAGAAGATGGATGGATAAAAGGTGGTTAAGTAAGAAAACCATGTCCTGCATAGTTATTGTCTATAAGACTTTATATATTACATATTGCATCTACTCTTTATGTTTATGTAAAATTTTATAATTTATTGGGCAATGATAAAACATTACTTTCTGATTGTATGTCATTTTCTTTTGCTTATGTGGAGAAATTGATATTCTTGTTCACATTTACATCATTTATAAGAAGTGTTAATTCTTTACTTGTACCCTATTTAATGGAATGAGATCTTTAATATTAACTATGGATTTATAAGACATGGATTACTTGTATTGATTGCTAGTTTGAAACTTGTATTATTGATTGTTTGGTTTAGAACTTGTAATATAAATTGTTAGTTTAAAACTTGTATATAGATTACTTGTTTTCATTTGTATGACTGTTGATCTTTTTTATTTTTGTTGTAAATAGATTGTTGGTTTGAAATGTTGTATTTTGGATAGTTGTTATGGACATTGGATGAGTTTTGTGGATATTGGATGGTTTTATAAAAATTGTATATGTATTGGATGGTTTTGTGAAAATTGGATGTTTTCTGCAAGTACATGTTTATAGGATAGCCATAGTCTTAAGGCTCCATTTTTAAATATTTATTCCCTATAAAATAAAAAAATCAGCCATCCTTAGTCATATATTGAATATTTTTTAATCCCAAAAAACAATGACCCTTGATTGTTGAATAATTCAATGATGGCCACATGGCTGTCAATCTAATTTTCCAGAATGACGGCTCGAAGCCGTTGAAAGTAGTATTCGTCGGTCGATGGCTGTCAAATTCATACCTGCATTCAACGGTCCTTCGACGACCATTATCTTAGTTGTTAAACTATAGTCAACAGCTATGCACTGTCAAATATGAAAATCGACAAAGAAAAATAAAACGATAGTATTCAACGGCATGGGCCATCGATTGTCGATAAATTTGACGGCTCGTGGCTATACAATTAGGCGCTTTTTTACGTAGTGTATCAAAGCTGCACCCTGGACTAAGTAGATTTGTTACGAGCAACTCTGGGGGCCCCACATAAATTCCAAGAATGGGAACTTTGTGGCTAGGGGCTTGGCCAATTCGCATCCATGGTCACCCTTCCATCACAGACTTTTGTGGTCAATGTGATTTGATTGGACTATGTGCCACTGTTAAATATGGGGCCAACAAAACATGTTTAAAAGTTTTGTTAGGTCGTACTCGACCAGGTCCATCTCTAATATCAACATGTTACTCAATCAAATTTAGCCACATCTAGTCACCAAAAACATCCACAATGTTATGGTCACCACACAATCCATGTTCGGGCCTATGCAAGCCATGTTTTAAAGTTGTTTGTTTAATGCATACTCATCCATGCCCTATCTCTAATACATCCCTAATGTGCAAGGAGTATCATGGATAAAAGCTTAGAAGGGCCACCACGATCTCCTTGTAACATTCCCTCTGGCCATCAATTCTGCAGCTCAGGTTGGGACATGAGCCCAAATATGGGGCACGTAAAAAAACTAAAGTGGGCCACACAATAAGAAACAATACAGATGAAAAGACCCAACATTGAAATCTTTCCAAGCCTACCATGATGTTTGTAGGACATACAAATTGTACATAAAGTTATTCCCAATGGGACGAACCAAAAGCACAAATATTAATCTAATCCAAAACATTTTGCCTCACATTAGTTTCTATGGTGGAAGCTAAATCCCCATTGTTTTTTGTACCATGCTCACCCCCGAGTTTTGGATGTACCTCATTTTTAGACTATAGTTCTAACATCATTATCATTGTAATCTTTCTCATACTTACTCGAGATGGCTATGTTGTTGATGCCTTAAATATGAAAATCAATGAGTCTGTTGATGACAACTTGATGCAATCGAAAAAAATCTAGAAAATCCATGTTTTATCGTTTGAACATTTTGGTGTTTAGTTTGATGCCATCGACAATTTGTCGATGCCATCGAATTGCCATCGAAGTGTTATCGAACAATTACGCAAAGTTATGCAGAGTTGTGTAAGTGCGGGATTTGTTTCCTATTTCGATTGTGATTCTCATAAAGGCTATATATGTGGGTGTAATCGGGAATAGGGTGTATCTTAGTGCTTTTTAATTCCTTTCAAAAGGTTTCAAGGGCTTGTAAAGGAGATTTGATACTTATTCAAATACGGTAATCTCTCTCTTGTAATTTTCTGCTTTCATAGTGCATTATTGTCGCTTTATGCCGTGGTTTTTTTTCCACAAGGATTTTTCTATGTTAAATTTGGAGTGTTTGTGATTAGACTTGGTTGTACGATTGGAATACTTTGCTTGATTCATCTATGTGTGCTTACGCAGTTCCCCAATAGGCTATATGATTCTTTTTTTCGCTATTCCACCTAGTCTCATTTGTTGTTTAGCACAAGCTGATGAAAATTGATTGACAGAGTGGATATAACCTAAATATCATGGCGGCCCTACATAATTTTTACCTACAAGAAGTTCTCACATGGCCTAAGTTTTAACTGGGATGGACTAAACCTAGTCATATCTAATATAAACTATATACTTAGGCTCAATTCAACATTGTCTACCCTTTATAAGTAATCACACCATCCAATGGAAATGGATAGTTATTACGAATGGTTCACTTTTTTTTTATCGAATATTCTTTTATGGAAAAAAAAATCAAACAACTAATACGTCACCATTGTATGTAAACGGAACACTACACTTGATATGCAAAATCGAAGAGATTTTACCTCCATAAATGATGAATAAATCAAATGACTCACTGGATCGAGGCGTAGTGTTGGTCACTTTCTTTGAGATAGTATGGCTTGCATAAGGTGTAGAAATTGCAATGCGTAATTATCTAGCACATACGCCTGATTAACTATATTTATGGCTGATTTGGATGCACATACAAGCTAGAGCATAATGTAGCATTTTCTTTCAAAAATTATTGAGTTGCATGCTTTATAATCAATACACATTCCTTCTCCCGAACTATTGTAAGAGAAACTTTGTACTTGAAAATTGAAAAATAGCATTTAGTTATTGATTTTTTTCATATTGATTTTATTTTTTAAGTGCTCCAACAACCCAACAATTATTTAGGAACTAAAAATATTTGGGCATAAATGAGAATGATGAAAATTAAATTATAAAAAATGTATTTAAACTACAAGAAAATTTGTACACTTAAATTTTAAATAAATTTATTTGATGTAGATGGTACAAGATACACACACACACACAATAGTTTAAGGGTCATAGTAATGTATTATAATGTATGGTAAATTGACAAGTAATCACTGTAACACATATTCAAAGTAATATCATGCCCCTTTGTATTTTTATAGGGATTCACTTGTATCATATCTAAATCCTAAAGTTTAAATTTATTTTATTTTTTAAAAGCGTACACTTTCGTATCTTTAAAAAAATGTTAAGAAATTAGCATCAAAATAAAAATTGAATCAATAAGTTAACTTAGGGTACATGGAGGTGTATTTTATTTTATTTTTATTCTTTTGTGGATGATGTAGAACATCTTTGTAATAACTTTCATGGTTTGAATATATTGATGGTATTAGTTTATGTAATGTCCTGGATTTTTATTATTTTGAATTTCCAAAAATCCTTAAAAACTTTCGATATGACTACCCTACGTTGTTGCTTATTGGCCCTTGACGCTCGAAGTGAGCCTATACATGGGTGGTACCAGTAAAGAACCGCACAAATCCGATTAATCAATCGTAAGAAGCCAATGAATTCGGCCTATCACTTAAACACTGAGTTTAGACACATGATTTATTCACATCGGGCCTAAATGTACTTGACCTATTACTGACTAATTGAGACAACCATAACTAAATAAAGATCTACCAAAAGTCGAGACAATTAGGGGTCAGATCTTAATTAATAAATCAAACTGATTGACTTATCCTTCTAGCCGAAGAACTAACGGCTTATGATGATTATAATTGAATCATCATTTCTGCTAGTCGTGAATAAGTCACACTATGGACTTAGCTAATCCAAACCTTAATCATTGCGCACAAGAAATCTCGCTACCCAATTCATTCAAGAAATGCCCTGATTATCTGACCGAGCTCTAGACTGCTCATTAGTGGGCTAATAGACTCGAGGCTATAGAAATACGTTCGTATTAGTGGGCTTGACGTCCATCGCAGGACATTGAGTTTAGAACGTGACTCAAATCGCTCAACTTGGACTTGCAAGGTTGGTGCATAAGTTGTGTGAATATTCTTGAAATTAACCAATAACTTAAGTCACTTATCTGCGTTCGGTCTTTACTCAAGTTGTAGCTTTCAGATCGTTAGATCATGATCAAATTTAAGACAACAATTTAAGTTAATATCTTGCACATATCCGTATAGTCGTGGACCCAATCGACCATCGATGATCGTCTAACAGATTTTTGATCATACCCGTCGATTGATGCGTCTAAATGGCCGACTGATTGTGTCTATGCGTAGATCATCATTAAGGCCAACTATCTAACGGTGGATATTGACCCTTATACCCCAGAGTGGGCCCCAAAGGTTAGAAACACACTCCCCTAGGGCTAGTATAGTAAAAACCCAGCCCTTAGGGCCATTTTCACCAATTCTGATACTATATAAGGCCCTTATTTGGACACCCCCTTCTCCCATTTGAATTTCATATCCTAGCTTGGATGAGGAAGAAGAGAATGAGAAAGAGAGAGATGGAAAGAAAAGAAAGAGAAAGAGAATGGAGTGTGTGTGTGTGTGTGAGTGATGGAAATCTTGGTACTTGTAGGGTTAGTACTTCTTCAACCAAACCTTTGGCTACTATCAAACCTCCACCAAATCCACCCATGCTAAGAGTCGGAGGTAAAAATTATATCTTACCCTTCAATTAGCAACTTAGTGTAGATTTCTAGTCATTAATTGTGTTGTTTTATTTTGATTTATGAATTGATAATTTTTCCCCAAATCCCTAAACCTAGGCACTCAAAATCGGAGATTCCTTCTTAGAGGTTCAGACCATTTTGCCTAAGTTTCCATTTATCAACCATTGAGGGTTGAAAGTGCCCTGGTTTGTCAATTAGCATGTGTGTTGGGTCAGTTAGACTACAGAGCCTAATAGGAAGATCCATTCAAGCGTCTGCCTCAACTAGATGTGTGCAAGCTTGCCATAGGTAAATCTAAAACCTCACATCCCATATCCCAAAATACTAGGTGAATAAAACCCTTAAAATGAGTTAGAACATTATAGGGTTCTTAAGTAGGAAAACTTTTTCAAAAATCAGAAAATCTCTAAGTTTTCTTACATTGTCGATTTTATCGATATACATCTTGATTTGATCGACCTTCTCTGTCGATGTCCTTGATGCCTAAAATGATATCATCAAAAAGAGGACAAAAAGTGTCCAGCAATTGCATATATTTCTAGACTGATTTATCGATGTATCGATCCACATATCGATATCATCGATATTTGAATCTCGAGTCCTCGAAGGTGACTCGATATTATCAACAGACGGATTTTCAGCGCCCCTGTTTTTTCTTAAGAATATCATATATGCATCGATATATCGAAGCCTCCTCGATACCATCGAAATTCAAATCTCAATAATATCGGAAGGCTCTCGATGAGATCGGTCTAGGGCACCAAGTTCTTCCAGCAAAATATTTCAGGATGGTTTATCTATGATCGGGGGTCTCTCGATAGAATCGATATTCAAATATCGATGATATCAGTACCAGGTCGATTGCATCGAACAAAGACATAAACTGTCCAGCATACTTAATGAGAAATCCGTTAGATTTATCGATGCCTCGACTCTGATATCGATATCATCGACATTCAAATTCTGATGATCTCGATGGTCCCTCGATCATTCTTGAAAACCTGAAATATTTCATGTCAAGTCTCTCTCGCTTTCAAGTATCGATGAATCGAACCTCTCATCGATGAAATCAGAGTTCGAAATCCGATGACATCGACAAGTGTTTCAATTCCATCTACCAGTTGGCTAAAGGTTTCAAAAGCGTTTGACATTGAGTTTGTGTCATCGAGCGGACCATCGATGCTATCGAGAGTATACGCTCGATGATATCGAACTCTATCATAAATGTGATCATTTTATATCCATTGAAACCTTTTGCCTATTTAAAGAGAGCTTATCTATTGTTGCTAGTAGAGAAAGAAGAGAGTGCTTTTGTATGTTTCAAGCCTTAGATCATTTACCTAAAGCTCTTTCTCTCAAGGGAGTTCATCTTCCAATCCACCCTCGTCATTGATATTCAATAGAGTGGATTGAGGAATGAACTTCTGCATTTAAGGATCCTTCAGCAACTATCTTAATGACAAATCATTGAGCTGGGATGCCTTGGATGTATAATCGGAACCACTCTATCTTTCTTATAGGAAAATATTTTATAGAGTAGGATTCCATTCTAACCTTCACCTAACCCGAAGCCTCGTATTGGTACATCATCGGTGTTGTGGATTAAGAAAGTCGAAGACTCTTCATTAACAAGGAGGAGATCTTCGTTAATGTGTTGAATAAGACTCATCCACTTATTTATAAGTTATTAGAGTCCAGAAGACACTTGTGATCATTCCTTTTTAGGATTGGGTCTTAGGTATTTCTCACCCCTTCAAGCCCTCGTGGGAGGCCTCCGGCGGGAGTATACATGGTGGGTGCGTTGTGTGGACCCTTGCTCTGTGAAGAGCATAAACATTTGGTTGAAGGTTAACCTGTTTAAACCTTAGGTTAGAGGTGAACCGAGTGAAACCTCAGGGTCTTGTGGGAGATCCTTGGCTAGTGTGCCTAAAAGTGGGTGCGTTGTGTTGACCCTTGCTCGTGAGAGCATGAACAGTCCACCTCAGTGTAGGTTATAAAGGTTGAAGGTGAACCTGATTTAAAACCTTAGGTTTAAGGTGAGCCGCTGTGAAACCTCCTTAGTGAAATTCGGTACACTCAAGGGTTGAGTGTGGTTATCGGGAGTGGAGTAGACAAGTAGTTAAACCACTTTAAAAATGACTGTGTTTTAGATTGCTATTCTTTTATTTGTGTGACTTGTGTTCATATTTTCATATCTGAATATTTTCATATCTGAATATCTATGATCACACCTCACACACTTACATAGTTATATCCATCATAACCTAAGTTGAATATTGTTTACTTCTTAAATAGTTTGTGATTGGATCCTTTATCGGGCTTGGAAGCCAGTAGAGTTACTTTTGAGTAATCCTAATATGTGTCTGTTATTAGGATTAGTGTAATAGGGCTTTAAATAAATCATAAAACTTTACAAAAAGTCCTATTCACCCCCCTCTAGGACATATTGACATATCCCTACTTCGACTAAAGCGGTCTTCACCGTTATTTCAATTGGTATCAGAACAGTTCTCTCTTAAAGGGCTTCACTGCCTAGAGAGTGATCTTGACTGAAGTAGGAATCATGATTAAAAAGGTCTTAGAGGACGTGGCAGATGAAAATAATTGCCTTATAATCCATACTGCTCTGAAAGCTGACAATAGTTCAAAATGGTACCTTGACAGTGGGTGCTCCAGACACATGACTGGTGATCAAACTCATTTTTGTCAATATTCAAACTTTGATGGAGGATCAGTCACATTCGGAGATGGTAGCTCAACTAAAATTGTTGGACAAGGAACAATAGCTGTACCAGGCCTTTCAAAAATCAAACATGTCCTCTGTGTAGAAAGTCTGAAACATAATATCCTTAGTATCTTCCAAATCTGTGACAAATAACATCTGGTCACTTTTTCAAAGGATGTGTGTAAAATTTTAGATCATACAGGAAAATCTCTCATAAAAGGATTATGTACTAGTGATAACTGTTATGTTATTGAAAGTATAAATGAGAGTGTACTATCCACAAAGTGTAATATGGCTATAAAGAATGAATCCAAATTATGACACCAAAGGTTAGGACATGTTCACTATCGAAATTTAGTCAAGCTTAACTCAAAAAATTTGGTTAGAAGACTTCCCAAGATTAGAAAAGAAGAAAAAGTTATCTGTGAAGAATGTCTAAAAGGAAAATAAATAAAAGTCAGTCACAAAAAGACAACCACCATGCAACAACAAAACCCTTGGATTTGCTGCATATGGATTTGGTTAGTCCAACCAAAGTAGAAAGCCACGGCAAGAAAAGATATTTTCTGGTGGTAGTAGATGACTAAACAAGATTTACTTGGGTTACATTCCTTCGAGAAAAATCAGATGCCTTTGAGGAATTTGTAATCTTGGCAAAGCGACTGCAAAATGAAAAAGGATATTGCATTAATCGCATCAGAAGTGATCATGGTGGGGAATTTGAAAAAGAAAGATTTGAAAAATATTGCAATGAAAAAGGAATTCGTCATGAATTCTCGGCCGCAAAAACCCCACAACAAAATGGAGTTGTTGAAAGGAAAAAATCGAGTATTACAGGAGATGGGATCAGTTATGCTAAACGGGAAAGATATGACAAAAAGTTTATAGGCAGAAGCTGTCAATACTGCTTGCTACATCATAAATAGAGTATATCTCAGAGCAGGCTTGAACAAAACTCCATACGAATAATGGTATGGGAAACTACTTAGTGTAAAATATTTTTCGGTGTTTGGTAGTAAATGCTACATCTTGAGAGACAGGGATCACCTTGGAAAATTTGAGTCTAAGAGTGATGAAGGAATTTTTCTGGGGTATGCCATGAATAGTCGTGCTTATAGAGTTTATAACCTAAGAACTCTCACTATACAAGAGTCTATCAATGTGGTAATTGATGATCATTTTCATGAAGAAGATACCCCAATAAATGAATTAGAAGATGATGTAGATTCATGCATACTAGAAAAATCTGATAACAAATCTCTATCATCCATTGAACCTCAACCATCATCTGACATACTCATCATAAAGGATCACCCTCGAGAGCAAATTATTGGAGATCGTAGTGACGGTGTGAAAACTAGACGACATATATAAAATATCTATAGTCATTTCTGCTTTACCTCAAAGATTGAACCCAAGAATTTTGTAGAAGCTCTTCAAGATGAACACTGGATAAATACTATGCAAGAAGAACTTCAATAATTCCAGAGAAATGAGGTATGGAAATTAGTTCCTAGACCAACTGATACAAATATCATTGGAGCTAAATGGGTCTTCAAGAATAAATCAGACGAGTCAGGCAATGTAATCAGAAACAAAGTAAGGCTAGTTGCTCAAGGGTACTCACAAATAGAAGGGATTGATTTTGATGAGACATTTGCCCCTGTCGCTCGTCTTGAGTCTATTAGAATTGTCATGTCCATTGCATGCGCACTAAAGTTTAAATTGTTTCAAATGGACGTTAAGAGTGCTTTTCTTAATAGGGATCTTACTGAAGAAGTTTATGTAGAATAACTAAAAGGATTTTCAGATCCTAAGCACCCCCATTATGTTTATCGTCTGGACAAAGCTCTGTATGGTCTCAAACAAGCACCACGTGCTTGGTATGAACGATTAACAAAATTTCTTTTAGACCATGAATTTTGCAGAGGAAGTGTAGATAAGACACTGTTTGGTTGCTCTCAAATTTGTCAATCTCATGAAATCTGAATTTGAAATGAGTATAGTTGGTGAATTAAACTTCTTCCTAGGATTGTAAGTCAAGCAGCTATATGATGGAATCTTCATCTGTCAAACCAAGTATACAAATGATTTGGTGAAAAGGTTTGGTCTCGAATCCGGTCGCTCTTACCACACTCCCATGAGCACCACACTCAAACTTTCCAAAGATATAAATGGCAAGAGTGTGGATCAACATATCTACTAGAGTATGATAGGCAGTCTACTATATCTCACTGCTAGTCATCCTGATATATCTTTTAGTGTGGGAGTATGTGCTCGAATTAGGCAGAACCTAAGGAATCTCACCTAACGGCCATTAAAAGGATCATTAAATACATAACAGGAACTACCTCCTTCGGATTGTGGTATCCATTTGAAACATCCACCATCATCGCTGGATACTCTGATGCCAACTGGGCAGGAAATTTGGATGATCAAAAATCAACAAGCGGAGGATGCTTTTATGTTGGAAACTATCTAGTCTCCTAGCAGAGTAAGAAGCAAAACTCAATATCATTATCCACTGCCGAGGCTGAATACATTGCCGCTGGAAGTTGTTGTGCATAACTCCTTTGGATGAAACAGATGTTATTGGACTACGGGATTGAACAACCCACGATGAGTCTTTTCTGTGATAACACAAGCGCAATCAACATTTCAAAGAATCCTGTCCAACATTCTCGGACCAAGCACATTGATATCCGTCATCATTTTATTCGAGAACTTGTTGATGACAAGATTATTACATTGGACTATGTTTCCACAGAAAAGCAACTCGCAGATATCCTCACTAAACCTCTTGATGCAAATAAGTTTAGTGACCTTTAAAAATCCATTGGAGTATGCACTCATTAAAAAAAAACATGAGCCACATAGGTAAATCTTCACACCGGGACATTCATGGTTAAGTGTCAGCCGCTAGTTTAAACCTCTTGTATTAACCATGTCAATTTTAGGATGCCAGATTATAACATTTTCGATGTTCTCTGAACTGTGTCGATATCATTGAAATTTACATTTCAATGATATCGATTTTCAACATCGATGAAATCGAAGAATATCGGGAATGCAAGGTAATTGCCAGTGGTCCTTCCCAACGGTTGGACTGACCTAATTTTCACTGGATATTGGCACTTTCCAAATGGTCATTAGCACGGTCTTTAACGTCATTACATCGTGTGATCGATGCCTTCGATGAGGGATCGATATGATCGATAGAGCTGTTCTAAGAGCGTGGGTGTATTCGATTTCAAAACTCTCATATCCCTTTCATTCTCTGGTTGTCCCATCTTACCTTTCCTGGTCCCTTACACTGAACAATCATGATCAAAGGCAAAAGTAAATCTCTTTCTTCAAAGACCAAGCAACCTCGCGAGGATCAACTCATTCTGGCAGAAAGACATCCAGCCACTGTTGTTGAACGTCTGGTTCTTCATAGTGCCATCGAGCCCTTCGGCGTAGACCTCCTCCTAGAAGTGATAGGATAACAAAATATTCTGAATCTTGGTGGTTCTTATCAAAGAGGAGTGATCCATGAATTCATTAGTAAAAGTCATGTTGTTCGTGATGATCTACCATGTATTCAAATTGACTTCTTGCATTACTCCAAACACATCACTTCCATCACCTCGGGTAACCTTCTCGATCTCGAGGTCACTCGAATTCCAGTAACCAATCGCAATCTCAATGGTCTAGGCGTTTAGGGAGAGGTGACTCGTGCACTATGTCAAGGGACCACTATCTCTCGAAATGATGATAATTCACTTCATATTAATTATCTTGGACCCACTTTTAAAATCCTCCATAACATTTTTGGGTCCAATGTCTATCCATGTGATGTGAATGGTAATCATCTTTCTCCCTTTGTGCCGAATGTGTTGTATGATGTGTTTCAGGAAGTTCAGGTATGCCTCCCAACGCTTCTTCTCAAGCAGTTAATTCGTATCATCCAAGGCAACCATCTAAATACACTTGCCTTTCTTGTACTTATCTGTAAATTAGCTCATCATGTTGGTCTCCCTGCCACATCTGATGCCATCCATCCAGAAGCCTGGTTTGATAGTGATGCAGCCCAGGTGGCTCAGCACTTATGTCTCCCTTCATCTTTTCCAGAGAATAGTGCTCCTCTGCAGTCGTTTGCTCAACCTTCATGTCCTTGGGGATCCAATCGAACGCCACTGCTAAGTTTGGAGTCTATCACAAATCATCAAGCTCATTACCTCGAACTTCACCTACTGAATGGGATGGCTACTATGGAGGAGCACCTTAACAACTGTGACAGGCGACTCACTGTGATTGAAGAAAAAGTCGACGCTCTTCAACAAACCAGCTAGCAGGTGGTAGATTTGCTCACCCATGGTGATCCTTGGGATGGTAAGAGCTGACTGGGAAAGTTTTATATGGCTGTGATTTTTCACGTTTTTTTGGTGCCCATGGATAGGGGCTTTTTTTTAAAAAAACTGTTAATCTACTGCCAATCTGAGGCAGTATATGTTTTGGATATGGCTGTTATAATTTAATATTTTTACTGCCATGATTATGTCTCATCTGTCCCCTGGATTTGCTATGGAATGCATGTGATATTTTTTTTAATGACTATTTTATCTACTATATCACTACTCTATTCTGTCTGACATGCATACATACTTGCTGCAAATGATGTCTGATTAAACTGACTCGATCATCTTATATCTATCTGTTATGTGCATATTCCTTTAAATGTTGGTTCTCCCTAATAAATCACACTTTAGTTAATATCAACTGCTATATCTTTGTCAATGACTGAAAAAAGGGGGAGAACAGTTCAAACACCCCGAATGAAAAATTGTATATCTGCTTGAATGGTGTTGCAGGTGATAGGGGGAGCAATTGGACTAAGCAAGGGGGAGTTTTGCAGTTAGGGGGAGCAAATACTAGGCTGTGTACATGGTTTCATTAGAAATTGTAATATTGTATAAAAAGCGTGTACACATAATTTAGGATGTGTTTGTCTAGATATTGTTCTAAGGTATTTTGGTATTTTATCACGTAATTGACAAGGGGGGAGATTAAAAGTGCCCTGGTATGTCAATTAGCATGTGGTTGGGTCAGTCAGACTACAGAGCCTCATAGGAAGATCAATTCAAGCGTCTGCCTCAACCGGATGTGTGCAAGCATGCCATAGGTAAATTTAAAGCCTCACATCCCATATCCCAAAACACCAGGTGAATAAAACCCTTAAAACAAGTTAGAACATTAAATGGTTTTTAAGTAGGAAAACTTTTTTACAGTTGCACTAAGCAAGGGGGAGCAGCTGCACTAAGCAAGGGGGAGTTTTGCAGTTAGGGGGAGTAGATACTAGGCTGTGTACATGGTTTCATTAGAAATTGTAAAATTGTATAAAAAGTATGTACACATAATTTAGGATGTGTTTGTCTAGACATTATTCTAGGGTATTTTGGTATTTTGTCACGTAATTGACAAAGAGGGAGATTGAAAGTGCCCTGGTTTGTCAATTAGTGTGTGTGTTGGGTCAGTCAGACTACAAAGCCTGATAGGAAGATCAATTTAAGTGCCTGCCTCAACCGGATGTGTGCAAGCTTGCCATAGGTAAATCTAAAGCCTCACATCTCATATCCCAAAACACCAGGTAAATAAAACCCTTAAAACAAGTTAGAACATTATAGGATTTTTAAGTAGGAAAACTTTTTTAAAAATCAGAAAATCTCTAAGTTTTCTTGCTTTGTCGATTTTATCGATACACATCTTGATATGATCGACCTTCTTTGTCGATATCCTCGATGCCTAAAGTGATATCATTGAAAAGAGGACAAAAAGTGTCCAGCAATCGTATATATCTCTGGACTGATTTATCGATGTATCGATCCATATATCGATATCATCAATATTTGAATCTCGAGTCTATCGAAGGTGACTCGATAATATCGACAGACAGATTTTCAGCGCCCCTGATTGTAACACCCTGAATTTTTTGTCAACTTGGAGTTAGACGTACTTAGGTAATGGGTCGATCCTAACACCTTAATTACTTCTCAAAAACTCAATCCCAAAGTCTCAAATCCCCTTTCAACCCATTTCCTTCAAAATCTCCCATTTTCTTCAAAAATCTCACATTTCACCACCTTATTCTTCAAATTTTTCTAAATACTTTCATATTAGGCACAAATCTTAAAGTTTAGGTGATGAAGAACAATACTTAAATTAAAAATTACTATGAATAGTAATTAAATACATAAAATAGGTTTTAAACCGTTAAACTTTTGGAATCTCATGAAATAAGTGGGCTGTTTGGATAGACCAGCTTCTCTTACCCCAAAAACATATATTGCACGTCAAATAACTCAGTCGATTTTGTAAAATACACATGTTTCAAATATCGGGTGGTGAAACCACTACCAGACAAGTCAGTGAGTCGGCGATGACCTTGCCACAACCGCGAGGCCTCGCCGTCCAGCGGGCCGAGCAGCTCGTTTCTTGTCGTTTCCTGCAGTTATTTCGTTTGATTTCGAAAAGTCATATCTCTCTCGTTATAACTCCAATTTAGGTGATTCAAAAGCCAGATTGAAGCTTGATAGGTATAGTTTTATATAAAAATAAGTGAAAAATATAATAAAAATTTTAATATAGTTAAATATAGGTCATTGTGACAGCTGTCTGAAAATTATTAGTTTGGACAGCTGCTGCTTCTAGAATTTTTAAAATTTTTCTACGATACAAAATCTAATAAAACTTGGTAAAGATGAACTAGAATTGATGATGAACTACTAAAAAAATAATTAAAATAATATACTAATTAAAATTGCCAAAAAGGGGTGTAAAACTACCCTAGGATCATATTCTGTTGTAATTAGGGCATTATTTAGTTAAGTACTAAACTGAATACTCAGTAGAACCACAAGACCCAAAATGAGTAGAACCGCTAATGCTATATTACCTAAAAACTTAGGATCCATCACTAAATCCAGTTGCTCTAGGAGCATCTTGAAACTCCGTATCGGACTTGGACTGCGCGTCGAAAGTCCGATGATGGCGAAACTATACGGTTATGACCGCCTCGTTGGACTTGACTACCATCTTGGAAATCAAGTCCTAATAGTAACAAAAAATGCACAACTTGAGCCCGAAGTGAAGTGTGTGAGAAATGCGAATACCTTTAGAAAATAAACTCAAACTTAAGTGAATTGAGTGGTTCACTTGCAGGCCAAATGTAAGGATTCAGGCCGTCAGAATCGGACCCAATTACACCCTCAGATCAGGAAAAATTTCTAATACATGTCAGTGTACTTATGGCCATGATCGAGTGCCGGTGACCGTTGAACTGAAAATGGTCCGCCACGGTCGATCTGTAAATCCGATCGGACCAAAAAATAACCTGACCTAGATCCAATGTCAGGAAGCTTAAGTCCAATCACATGTTGAAAAGGGGCCTCCAGATGTGCTCCGTTGGATCGAAACAGATGCCCTTTTGCTATAACCTAAGTATACGATGGCCCTGGGGCCATTTGCGTCAGTTCTGGGCCTATATAAAGCCCTTAAACCCACCTCTTTCTCTCCCATACGAATTTCTCCAGACCCTAGGAGAGAGAAGTGAGAAATGGAGAGAAAAGAGTGGAGATCGAAGGGAGATCCTTGGAGTTTGCTGCCGTCCTTCTGTTCTGCTACTCCATGCCTCGATTCACCCTTCTGCGTCGCTACACCAGCGATTTCGATTTCATTCTTAGGTAAGAAAAACCTAACCCTAAGCTGTTTTAGGGTTTCAAATCGTGTAAGTGATGAAATAGCTAACCTATTTCATACTGTAAGTTACCGTTGTGCTGTAGACAAAGACTTGGTATACAAACTAAGTTCGGTACTTGTTTACCGACGAAAGGTGCGGACTATAAACATTTAGGTTATGGTTTTCAAGGATGTCAATGTCGGTTAATGATTTGTAACTGACTTGGTTGCCGTTTCACATGTTAGACACGTCGTTTCCTTCGTTTTCCAGATATATAGGAACTATGTTGAATATATTGTATTTCATGTGTTTATCGAAATGTTTGATTGGGTGTGAAATTTGGATTCGTGCTTGCCATGATTATCCGTCGTGGATATGTAATTGTTGTATATGCGACAACTCCTTGGTGAAAGGATTTGCCCAAATACATGTTAGGACCAACATACATCATGTATGTTGAAGCGTGTAGTCTAAGTGTTTGTGAAAAATGTTCGAATGAATATGGAACTATTATTTATGCTTGCCATGATTGTTGGTTGCTAATGCATGATCGTTATATGCGTGAGAACTCCTTTGTGATAAGATTCGCTACTATATGTGTTTTTAACTAAGCTATTACACGTATGTAATATGTGTAGTCTAAGTGTTTGATAAAATGCCTGAATATGAAAATGCTTATTTAAATGCATGTAATGAGGGTGTTGGGATAGGAATCTCAATTCCTTTAACTATGGTTATAGTAATCTTTATATAACCTATCTTTCTACTATTCGCGATATGGATGAAATGTTTATGTATGATACTATGTGTAGTATATGTTGATAAATTGCTCAAGAACGATTTATATATGATTTTTGTTGTCACATACTATTTTGGATTACTATATGTGAATGCTATCTTTGAAATGTGATTGGGGCTAGTATGTAGTCCAGGCAATCGGTAATTGTTTGTGAACGGTGGTTGAACTGCTTAACCACGACAGACACGCCCGATGAATCCAAGTCGTACGCTGTTTGTTGGCAGTGGTTAGGCCATGCGGAGTGCTTATGCACTCCATTTCGATCGGCTCGACGTATGCTCGTACCAGTCAAGCTTGTCAAGTAACTCGATTGACCCGATATATGTTCACTATGTATGAACGCTATTGCTTGAACCTAAGGTACTAAACTCACTATTGGAAATCCCGTTAACCTTGGTACCTCAATCCGCTAAGACTCATGAGCCGGACATGGTGGTATAAGACACTGTGGTAAAGCTGTCGGCCCACGCTGGGGTGACGAGCCTCCCTGTAGTGACCAGTGAGCAACACCACCTCATGAGCCGAATACGGTGGTATGAGACACTATATTCGAGCTGTCGGCCTATGACTAGGTGACGAGCCATTCGTAGTGACCTCGAACATACTCTAAGACTGCGCTGAGGTGACGAGTCTTTTTGTAGTAAACAAGAGTATAAACCAGGCTTGCATCGAGGTGACGAGCCCTTTGTAGTGACCTGTAACCGCAACATCGTATGAGATTAGCTAAGACTGCCGACCCTAGAATGGATCATTGTTTCGAAAATGATATAAGGGAGGTACCTTAGTTTCCCAATCCTGCTGTATGAAAAGGCCTAATAAGAATTTGGTAATCACGCTTATGCACTGCATTGCATGTGCCGTTTGGCGTTGGGTAGAGCACTGAGGAAGTGACTAACATATCGCAACCGTGAGATGAAGATCGCAGAGGGAGTGCAGGCGAGGGCATGCATCATTATTACATACCATTCTTGCATTAATCACAGTACTCAGGGATGTTTGATTGTATTGCATTATCATTACTGTTTGACTGAATTGATAACATGTTAACCTTTACTTTATTGTTCCACTGAGTTGATCACTCACTCCCACGTTACAGGATGGTGTTTTAAACACCAACTAGACCCTGTTTTAGTTTCAAATGATAGCAATGTTTGCGAAGCGGAGCCGAACTTTTATGATGATGAGGAGGGTTTCTCCCATATACAGCTATCAGGCGGGTCTATGTAGACCATGTTCTGATCGACGGGGTTACAAGGATGCTGAATAGATGCCATTACACTTGTTATTTTGTACCTTTGGAATACCCATGTATCTTCATTTTGTTCATTTTTGGAGTATACATGTATATATTTAACCTGGAATCATGTTCACACTCTGAAGACTTATAATAGTTTATATATTTTATATATTTATCATAGTCTTCCGCTTGCGAAAGTTAATTGTCTCTGGAGTATGATATGCTGTTTTGGTATAATCCCACTCATGTTTAATGCACTAATATGAACAACATTCAATCATCATTATCTATGTTGCATAAGTGATGCGTTGGAACTCGGGAGCTGAGCTTCTGTTCGACCCCTGATTTTCAGGGCGTTAGTTTTTCCTTAAGAATATCATATATGCATCGATATATCGAAGCCTCCTCGATACCATCGAAATTCAAATCTTGATAATATCGGAAGGCTCTCGATGAGATCGGTCTAGGGCACTAAGTTCTTCCAACAAAATATTTCAAGATGGTTTATCTATGATAGGGGGTCTCTCAATAGAATCGATATTCAAATATTAATGATATTGGTACCAGGTCGATTGCATCGAACAAAGACATAAACTGTCCAGCAGGCTTAATGAGAAATCCGCTGGATTTATTGATGCCTCGACTCTGATATCGATATCATCGACATTCAAATTTCGATGATCTCGATGGTCCCTCGATCATTCTTGAAAACCTGAAATATTTTATGTCAAGTCTCTCTTGCTTTCAACTATCGATGAATCAAACCTCTCATCAATGAAATCGGAGTTCGAAATCCGATGACATCGACAAGTGCTTCGATTCCATCGACCAGTTAGCTAAAGGTTTCAAAAGCGTATGACATTGAATTTGTGTCATCGAGTGAACCATCGATGTTATCGAGAGTATACGCTTGATGATATCGAACTCTGTTATAAATGTGACCATTTTGTATTCATTGGAACCTTTTGCCTATTTAAAGAGAGCTTGTCTATTGTTGCTCATAGAGAAAGAAGAGAGTGCTTTTATGTGTTTCAAGCATTAGATCATTTACCTAAAGCTCTTTCTCTCAAGGGAGTTCATCCTCCAATCCACCCTTATCATTGATATTCAATAGAGTGGATTGGGGAATGAACTTCTACATTCAAGGATCCTCCAGCAACTATCTAATGGCAAATCATTGAGTTGGGATGCCTTGAATGCATAATCGGAACCACTCTATCTTCCTTATAGGAAAATATTTTATAGAGTAGGATTCCATTCTAACCTTGACCCAACCCGAAGCCTCGTATTGGTATGTCATCTGTGTTGCGGATCAAGGAAGTCGAAGACTCTTCATCAACAATGAGGAGATCTTCGTCAACGTGCTGAATGGAATCATCCACTTATTTGTTAGTTATTAGAGTCCAGAGGACACTTGTGATCATTCCTTTTTAGGATTGGGTCTTAGGTGTTTCTCACCCCTTCAAGCCCTCATAGGAGGCCTCCGGCGGGAGTGTACGTGGTGGGTGTGTTGTGTGGACCCTTTCTCTATGGAGAGCATAAACATCTAGTTGAAGGTTAACCTATTTAAAACCTTAGGTTAGAGGTGAACTAAGTGAAACCTCAGGGTCTTGTGAAAGATCCTTGGCCAGTGTGCCTAAAAGTGGGTGCGTTGTGTTAACCCTTACTCGAGAGCATAAACAGTCGACCTCAGTGTAGGTTGTAAAGGTTGAAGGTGAACTTGATTTAAAACCTTAAGTTTGAGGTGAACCGCTGTGAAACCTCCTTAGTGAAATCCAGTACATCAAGGGTTGAGTGCGGTTACCGAGAGTGGAGTAGACAAGTAGTCAAACCCCTATAAAAATGTCTGTGTTTGAGATTGCTATTCTTTTGTTTGTGTGACTTGCGTTAATATTTTCATATCTGAATATCTGTGATCACACCTCACACACTTACATAGTTATATCTATCATAAACTAAGTTGAATATTGTTTACTTCTTAAATAGTTTGTAATTGGATTCTCTACCGGGCTTGGAAGCCAGTAGAGTTGCTTTTGAGTAATCCTAATATGTGTCTGTTATTAGGATTAGTGTAATAGGGCTTTAAATAAATCATAAAACTTTAAAAAAGTCTTATTCATCCCCCTCTAAGACATATTGACATATCCCTACTTCGACTAAAGCGGTCTTCACCGCTATTTCAAGGGTCTCAGTTAATGATGTCTTGTGGTGAACGGTTTGTAATAACTAGCATGTTCATATTTCATATTTGATTATTTTATGTGTCATGTTATTCTAATGATGCTCATATGTTTGATTGGTTGCTCGATTGAATGTGTTGATTTGTTGATGTTTACATATTTGATTAAATGCTCTAGTAAATGTATTACTTTACTGAGGCTCACATGTATGATAAAATGCCTAAGTGATTGTGTCGTTGAATCTATATTATGACGGCATGACGAATTGCTAAGTTCGTGGTGTTATTTAGGATTGCTTAGGATGTGGGGTCAGTTAGCTAACCGCCTGAACTAAAAAGGCTGACTCGAGTTTGGGTGGCCACCCAAAGCTTGTTTTATCGACCCAGGTTGAATACGGATGACCGACAGTAGCTGGACTACATCGGTTGCTTGCACCTAATGCCGGTTGCGTCGAGATTCTCCCAGGTCAATCAAATTAGTCTACTAGTTGTCTGATCATGTGCATTCACAATGCATGACTAGAGCTGGGCATTGGTCCGGATCGGATCGGATCGGATTGGGTCCAACTCGATCCGACCCGAAATCTTAATGGCTTGACCCGAACTCGATCCGATCCTAGACCGAGTCTGGTTCACCTGACTCGGACCAATCCGAAATGTGCATTGCCTGATCCAATCTGAGTCCGACTCGATCAGGAAAATCGAGTCGGATCGGATTGGGCACGATTCGGTCCAAGTTTATATTTTACAATAAAAATTCCTAAAATTTTCAAACTACATGAATCTACAATCCATCAAATCAAAAACCTTAAAATTTTTAATCTCCATGGCCCTCAAATTTACTACACCAGAAGCCCTAAAATTCATATACTCTCCTAAAATCCACAAAACAAATTTCTTAAAATCCTCAAAATCATAACCATAACAACCCTATTTTTGTGGCCCTAAAACCTCCAAAATTATAACCATAAAAACCCTAAATCTGTAGCCCTAAAACTTCAAAAATTGGAAGCTCTAACTCTCCAATTTCTGCACTTGAGAGAATGAGAGATAAAGAGAGAATGGGAGAGAGATACCTGATGCTTGATGGTGTGTGAGAGCTTTGAACGGCGTGGGTTTAAAAATACATCATGGTGGGCCAGAGAGCTTTGACACCAGCTAGCTGGCCGGTGCGGGGTCACCTTCCAAACTGCATTACATGCATCGGCATAGGAGGCGGGGGTTGGAGCTTTGAGAGAGAGAGAGAGAGATAGAAAGAGAGAGAGAGAGAGAGAGAGAGAGAGAGAGAGAGAGAGAGAGAGAGAGAGAGAGAGAGAGAGAGAGAGAGAGAGAGAGAGAATAGGCAGGGGTTGGAGTGTGAGGGTTTGGGAGAGGGAATCGGCGGGGGTTGGAGCGTTGAGAGAGAGAGAGAGAGAGAGAGATCGGGTAGTGTTTTTTAGGTTTAGGGTTAAAAAACCTAAAATGCATTTATATAATACTCGATTCCGGATCGGGTCGGTCCGGATCCATTCGGATTTGATTTTGGATCGGATCGGTCCAGATCCACCACGATCCGAATTCGATCCAAAATTCATTCGGATCTGAATTACCCAACTCGAACTTGACCGATCCAGACCATCGATTCTGTTCGGATCAGGTCGGATCCATCGGATCAGATCTATTTTACTCACCTCTACGTATGACACGACCAAATTGAATCTAAGAGACCCATTCCCAATGGATGAGTCTATTCATAACCGTTAGTGCAATACGATCCCACTAAGATTCATGAACCGAGCATGATGGTATGAGACATTGTGTCTGAACTGTCGGCCTACGTCGAGATGACGAACTTCCCCTGTAGTGACCAGTGAACACTAATAGAGGTGATAGATCATTGTTTAAATGACCCCCGTTAAATTACCCGGCTGATAGTTTCGTGCCAGAGTACTGTTCAAATGACCTGGGTGTGAATGAAATTGGGCGACGGGCCATTTTCTTTGTGTTTTGGTTTTATGCGACAAGCCCGCACCTCGGAATTGAGTGATCATACTCGATATTTGGTGATGACTTATACAGAGTTGATCCTCATACATTTGGGTATCATTTCATACATTTGGAATTATTGATTCGTGATATAAATGGGTGATACTTAAATTTAGATCAAGGGACACTGGTGAGGAGCCGCTACGTGCCGCAACGAGCCACATGATCCGGATAAGGACTAGTGATATGACGTCGGTATCGTAACTTCGCAATATGCTAGATGAATGGAACTTAATAATTACTCGGTTAACATACGTATCAATCGTATTGCATTAAATAGGATGTAGCGATTTGGCGTTGGAGTCGCGTGATGAGGGATTGTTGGCATATACGAAATAGGCGTTGAAGTCGCTTGGGAGGAGGTATTATTTGGAAAGAGCATGCATCATGTCATATCTTCATATTTGCATTTAACAAGAGTATTTAGGAATTGTTTGATTTCTTGTTTTATCATTAACTGCACTAATTGAGTCGATAACATATGTAACTTAGAACTAATGGAACCACTGAGTTAGCTACTCACTCCCACTTAGGACGGTGTTTTAAAACACCAACCAGGCATATTATTGATGCAGGTACTCGCGAGACTTCAGACGGGTAAACTTATATCAGCTTGTGCCACCTCCGTTATGTTTTGGAGGATTAGGCGAAAACTGAAAATTTTACATTTTAATCGTCTTACGTATGTTCATTGTGGCTTGTATAATACCCATTTTAGGCAATTATTACTATTGAAATTGTATTTTTACTGTTAGCCCTATATTTTTGATTTTTTTTGTCTCTACCTCACTTTGGATTTGCTAAATTGAATTACACTACTTTGATTGCTAGTATGTGAAAAATGTGAATCTTAACGAGGTCACACGTGTATTTTCATTTAGTTAACACCCGAAAACTCGGGATCGAAGTTTATGTACTCAGGTGCGGAATTTTGGAGAGTTACAGTTTAATAGTTATTTTGATAATTACATGCGATGAATGGCTGTAAATGAAATAGTCGCTAGGATCACATTATATGCTAAATCAAGTTATAATTTTGTCTTTCTTTTAGATATTCACGTATCTATTGTTATAAATGGCATCAATTAGCTGAAATTTCTATGTAAATTGTTAGATCCAGAGCTTTTAAATCAAGCCATCTACTAAAATAAAACACATCAAACCAATGCCTAATGGCAACAATTTGTAAGCATTTTAATAGATAGTGTGCCTAGTACCACATTATGATGTGGGGCTGGTTTTCCAACCTGAGTGCATCTTAAATAATGATATCGACATTGACGGTTTGGATCCTAGGTTACCATTGTATCGTTTTAAGGAACATTTCGTCGAATGAATGATTGTGTAAGTTAATGGCTAGCTTAAATGGAACATTCAAAGGTGAGGATCATGGAAGGTGATGATAAGACCATAACTCCTATATGATATCAATTAGAAATATAGTAATTAGAAGGAGGAACGGCAGAAATCAATTAAGATGCAAGGTTGGGTGGAAACAGAAATAGGCCGTTGTACGGTGACACGGGAGGGGATGTGGATTGCCTGCAACGAGCAACCCCAGCCACTAGGGGCCATCACGATGTTTGTGTTATATCCACTCCATCCATCCGTTTTAAGCTCCTTTTATAAAGGAAGGTCCGAAACTCAGGTAACCCATACCACGAGAAACAATAGGTATCCAGCCTCATGGTGGAAAAGGATTGGCTACTCCCCTGCCACCAGCCCGGTGGCTGGTGGTTGGTGCTATGTGGGCCCCACCATGATGTATGTGTTTCATCTATTAGGTTCATCCATTTTTACAAATCATTTAGGGTTGATAACAAAAATGAGAGGGATATAAATCTCAGGTGGACCACACCACCGGAAAACAATAGTAATTGGATATCCACCATTAAAATCCTCCTAAAGACTATTGTACTGTTTATTTGACTCTAATCTGTTTATTAGGTAAAAAAAATAAAGATCAGCCTGATCTAAAACTTTTATGGCCCTCAAAAAGTTTTAACGGCGGAGCCTTCATTCAACACCGTTTTCTGTAACATGGTCCATTTGAGATTGGGATATAACTCATTTTTGGTTTCATACCATAAAATGATTTATAAAAATAGATAGACCTCATGAATGAAGCACATACATCATGGTGGGTCCCACATGGCACCGATCACGGGCCATTGGTACGTGGCAGGGGAGTAGCCAATCCGTTTCTCCCTGTTGGTGTACATGTCTTAAAATAGGAAGCAGATTGGGTGCTGTGCCACACACTGACCACGGTGGTGTGTTGAAGTCACCTAGTTCCATGATTTATATATTATATGCACACTGTCCATCCATTTCCAAAGATCATTTTAGAGCACGAGCCTAAAAATGGGAAACGGATGGGCTGGTGTACCCCAAACCAGCTATAGAGCTGCTGTACTAATGTTAGAAAGTTCCATGGGTCCTATCACGAGGTATGTGTTATATGCAAACTGTCCATCCATTTTGTGAGCTCATAATAAGGCTTGAGATGAAAAATAAGACATATCTAACGATCAAGTGGACCACACTGCAAAAAGCAACTGGGATTGAACTGTCTACCATTGAACATGACAGAAGTTTTAGATCAATATAAAATTTGTTTTTACTCTTCATCCAGGTCCCGTAACCTTATGAAAAGATTAGATGGAAAATACATGTTATGGACCCTACAAATTTTTTAACAGTGAAAATCATCATCTCGGCTGCTATTTTTGGTGTGGTCCAGTTGATCTTTGGATATGATCCTTTTTTTTTTCTTTTTCTTTGGATAATGCTCTAAAATGATCTCAAAAAATGTACGAACAGTGTGGATATAATAAATACATCACTGTGTGGCTCTTGTAACTCTAATCTGGCTCATGTAACTTTGATATGCTTTGAACCATAGGTAGAACTTGGAGCCCGAGGAGAGTCAGCACTCATCTTCGCACCTCACGTACCCACACCACCAATATATCTAGTGTGTGGTACACCAGCCAATCCGCTTTCCAAAATATGAGGCAAATCAAAACCTCAAGTGAAGGATATTGATTGCCCATCATTTGAAGTTTTGGATCAAGTTGATACAAATGTTTTCCTTCATAAAAGTTGGATGGCAAATAAACATACGGTGGGCCCTAGGAAGTTTCAAGGGTGGACTTCATTGCCTTCACTGCTTTCAATGGCATGGTCCATTTGAGCTTTGAATCTGCCTTATTTCTTCAACTCATGATTTAAAATGATCTCTTAAAATGGATGGACGGTGTGGATACGATATATAGATCATGGTGGGGCCTATAGAAATTAATGACGTCAACGAACCATTCAAACCACCCAATCGGCTTCCTCTAAAATTTTGCTATAAAAGCAATCGGCTTCCCCTGAAATAAGCCATTGGACGATGTGGATATGACAGGGAAATTACGGTAAGCATAACCCTCGGTCCTCCACGTGCTTGGATTCCGGGAATCAACCTCCACCGTAAAAAGTCAAACGAGAAGGTATATAATACTCTGGCTGCATACGATTGATATACAACCACTCGTAGCCTGTACACGTGGCATATATAAACTTAAAAACCCCGACTAGATTCTGCGGACTCGTGTCACGAAGTCACTGTCTTAAGGTCGGATTGATTGAACGATCCTAACTTGAACATGGGATCAGTAGATACTTGCTTATAGAAATAGTACCCATAGGATAATTTTTCATTTTTAGCCGTCCAATGGATATCCACCAATCAGATGGTTAGATATTCAAATGAACTTACACTAGATAACATTCTGACTAATTATGCGCCATTCGTCCATATTTTTAGCAATTTCAAAGTTTTGCCTGCGTATCATGGATCACACTTTGCCAGAGCATCAAAAGCATTTCTCGAGCCCATGTCTGGTGGAAGCTTTGTGGGGCCCTCCGTGGTGAATGTATTCTATCTATATCATTCTCCATTTCCCACTTCATTTTAGGACATGAGCTACAACATAAGTAGATCCAAGGGTCAAGTGGACGCTGTTATGGGAAAATATGATCAGACCACTTTTGAGGTCAGCTCGGGTCGACAAGCATACTTATTAAGGTAGCTCCATCAACAAGGAGATTGGTCCAACCCTTAGTCCATGAAACCGGCGACTCAAACGACCAGAGCAGGACTCTCGAACCCTGTCATAGATCGGCTCGGGATAGCTAGGCTCGAATTAGCTTAGCTCGGACCACCTCTGATGGACCGACAAAGCTTGGCCTCAATTATCTTAGCTCGGATCATCTTCGGTCGACTGGCAGAACTCGACTTGGATTGACTAACTCGGGTCGTCTCCGATCAATCGGCAGAGCTCGACTTGGATTGACTCAGCTCAGATTACCTCCGGTTAGACGAACAGGGACATATACTACCTCAACTTATGACGTCCCAGTTAGAACCATGTTGACCTATCTCCTCGACTGAGCGAACAATCTTCCTCAGTAATCCGCGATTCAAAAAGTAACAGCTAATCCCCATCACTTGCACGTATCGTCCACCGCATGATTTTATGATAACTGCCGACATTCACCACTCACACACATCTCGCCTAATGGCTGAGATCATGCCTAAGATTACGAGCCATCCTGCCCTGCGGACACTATAAATAAGGGAACTGCCTACATGAACAAGCACGCAGAATCTCGTGTCCTAAACCCCTTAACACGACCAGACCCAGATTCCTAGCCTGACTTTGGCATCTGAGGGTCCCCTGCTCTAGCCAGGGTTTCCTTTGTCTTCTTCCCGTGCAAACGCTTAGAGTTCTGAAGAGGGCGGTCCAGATTCGTGCATAAATAGACCCCACCATAAAAACAGTCGGGGATAGTGATGCTCATTGTTGAAAGCTTCCAAGGGGCCACAAAAGTTTTGGATCAAATTGATATTTGTATTTTCCTTGCATCTAGGCCCATGTAATCTTATAAATAAGTTCGGACGGTAAATAAATATTATGGTGGGCATATGAAGGTTTTAAAGGTCTGTATTATTATCCCACTATTTTGTAGGGTGAGGTTTACTTGAGCTTTGAATTTGCCACATTTTTTGAATCTTTCCTTAAAGTGTTATGGCAAAATAGATGGATGGATGGATTAAAAACATACATCACGGTGGGCACCACAAAGCTTCGGCCACGTTGTTCTTGTGGGATATCAGTGGAGACCAGTTGGATCTAGCATAAAACTCTATGTACATTGATTTATCCCGATCATGTTAGTGTGGTCCCGAAAATAAGTTAGACCGAAGACTCACGTGGAGCACGCTATGAGAATCAATTGAATTGAATGGCCATATTGAAACATTACCAGGCCTACCATGAAGTTTATATGCCATCCAACTCGTTCATAAGGTTATTCTCATCAGGATAAAGGGAAAAAAAATACGGATCAGCCTATACAAGGTTTCTGAGACTATCAAGTGTTTAACACGTGCTATTTCTTATGGTGTGGCCCACCCGAGTCTTGGATCTGTGTAATTTTTGGAATCACATACTAACATTAGCTGGAGGAGCTGATGCACGGAAAAGATGTTAGATGGACACCATAGCAGAATCCCACGCAGTTTGACACAAGTCCTTGGACGCAATTCACGTCCCCATCAAGGGCTGGCACGAGTTTGGAGCACGCGGCTTGAATCCTGAAGCAACCAAGGTCGGTGCATCCTTTCTGGGGCTCATCGATATGTTATTGCCTTACGTCCATGCTGTGGCTTCGGTGGATTCCCAAAGGTGGGTGGATCGCAGATCAGGTGTTATCCGGGTAACAGCTTAGATGGTGTTTCTCTTGCCATATGGCTCACCTTGATATATATTATATATCAACTCTGTCCATTCATTTTTCTAGCTCATTTTAGAATGTGATGCCAAACATTAAGCACATCCAAATCTTAGGTGGACCACAAAGATATAGAATGAATGACTATGTCATAGGGGGTGAATATGACCAATTAAAATTCAATTTCCCTACTCCACTCCTGGCAGAGACACTCTCCTTGAGTGTACCGGTATTCACTATCGGATGTTTTAAATCCGGTTCACCTATAACTTTTATAGCCATACACAAGGACTTGGGTCTTACACAAGACCCCAATGTACACTTTCGCTGGAAGCCTCCACAAAGACTTACCCACATACTCACCAATGTTGATGGCTCCCACAGGACTTTAATTTATTTTCTATCAGTTAACTAACAACTCCAAGCGGTCCCGATCCAAGGCCCTACACACACTCCTGTCGGAGGCTCCCACAGAGACTAACACATATTCACTAGTGCTAAGTAGACCACGTACACACCCATGTCGATGAATTCGGCCCTACGTAAGAGCCTATGTTCTACATAAGAATCTATCGAGTTTAGGTCACAAACTCTTACCATCAATCCTAGACAAAGAGAGTATAGATTCACTAATTAAAAATTTATTTGTCAGATTGAGCCCCGTTGATGTGTTCTTAAGTTGCTTCTTTAAAACTCTCCCGTACTTGAATCCGTTCCTCAATTACTCTCCTGATCATTGATGCCGATCCTTCAACTCTTATGATTATTTGCCTTGCATATGATGTGCTAAAGAGGTGACCAAGGCAATGGACGTTGGGTGAATTTCGTACAACACATGAGAAGGTTGTAATTCCTAATGTCACGCCCCAAATTCAGGGACAGACAACTTCCTTGATGCCCCGAATTCGGCACTCGACTTCCATACACCAAGTCCCGAGTTCGGCGCACCACAAGGAAGATTTTTGACTAAATTTTTTTTTATATACATAGTAATACCTAAGCATAAAGATCCATGATTAAATTACCAAGCAATACTCTCCAATGGAAATCCTGATTGTTACAAGTACAATGCTTTCCAAAGGTACACAACGTCAACATTGCCAAATCGAAAAATAGATGCAATGCATCGAGAAAGCAAAGTCTTCCAAGCTACTCCAGCCCTGAAAAAAATAATGGGAAATAGGAGGCTTAGGCAAAAAGCCTAGTGAGTACACACGTGTGTGCAGTGTGTCCTACATGCAAGCAAGATAAATTGCTACAATGAAATCATACCACAGCCATAACTATATTACATAATCACATCATCATCATCATATTGTCATGCCATAATTATACAATATCAGAAATACTGACAAGTCCATGAGTTATATAATATCAGAGTACGCAATATAAATCAGCATATAAATGAGGAGTTATAAAGAGCCAAATATCAAATGTCGAGGATGCAATGCAATATGTGGTGCGAATGAAATGACTATGTTGGAGTGAAGTCGGGATGGTAGTACGTAGTATCGCAGACTATGAGGTCTATCACAAGGGACTTCTATCCAAAATAGTCCCATACCTAATTTGGATAGTCAGACTCAATGTGGTAAACTCCTGATCTCAGGTTAGTCGCGCGCCCCAACCGAAATCTTGGGCGGTGCAAGATATGAATGTTATTGGCCATATCACAGCCATGCGGTGCGAGATACAACTCAAGCATGCCAATCCTCATTATGTATCAGTATAGTTCTCATTCTGGATCATCACTGGGGTTTAGTACACTCCAAATGGCACTGTCTCTCTCCCAGCAGCACAGTCCAAGTGAGCGTAAGAAACCTCACTATCCGCCTGGCCAATAGTCTGCCAATACCTATCCGACACATCGATAGCGGACCCATTTACGAGCTGGTCAAAATCAGCCTAATAATGCCCCCTACCCTCGGGCGGGTAAGGCCACACCCCCTCCCAACCGACCACGATACAGTGGGAGACGCGGCCTCCTGGTATTCGGCACTCGGGCGCTCATGTATCCACTCGGTCTCGACATTGGGGTGTCTCCTGGCCTCGGAGGTTTAGGAATTTTCACCCAGAGACATCTATGGCGCCTGTATGCTAGAACCAAATATTTTCGGTGTCCCATCTGGCCATTCACGATATGCCTGTGGAGGCTACGGCCCTGATGTCGCTAGGGCACAATGCAAGATGCATGAGTCATACAATATAGTCATGCATTAATCCTGCACATATCGTGCACTCATGTGAGATAACCTCCGCCTATCAGGGAGTCTCATAACAATCTGTCCAACGACATATGCAATGGTCAACCACATCTCATAACAAACATGCAGATGATGCGTATGGGCATGTATGATAATGCTGTGCTGTCACATACTCATAATCAGTATCAATAACCGGCCTCAACAATCGGCTTCGACAATGTGGACATTTAACCAACATTGTCCCCAAGGAATGACCCACATAAATATCAATACATATATCATGATGAAATCACACCACATCGGTCCTTAGATACATCGCTTCGGGTCTCACACAAGGGCCGCACATTCATCGCATTGGGCCTCACTCATGGGCCGCATATACATCACATTGGGCCATATCATATGTGCACTACACATCGCAATGGGCCTTGGCTCATGGGCCATGAATACACCACATCAGGCTTCACGACCCATGGGCTTCAAATACACAATAGGTGAGCCCTACATTATGGGCCTCAAATACATCACAATGAGCCACAACCCATGAGCCTAAAATACATCATATTGGGCCCGCCCATGGGCCTTGAATACATTGCAAGTGGCCTTAAATCTATTTCACAAGTAGGCCACATACCTGGGCCTAATTCACATCACTATGGGCCACATCACATGGGCATGAAATACATCATAATGAGCCTTATCATATGGGCCAAAAATATATCTCAATGGGCCTATGATCAATCTGTCACAAGCCCTAAGTTCATATACCCAGGAAATTACACCATCGGCAGAGTCCATGAGTTTAAGTACTCACACAATTTCTCATATGCCCACATGGTCTTATGGCCATTCCATTATCAAAAGTCCATATGGTTGAGTGGCCACACAAATGTCACTCTACTTGTCATAATAAGGGACTTAAGGTGAGATGGTTACTTATTATTATTATTATTATTATTATACCATATTTCGTATAATGGGGCAACCGCTTTACTAAATTTTCACGTAGCAGGGCAGCTAGTACCACAATTTCATATAGTTTAGTAGTCACCAAAGCACTACTTGATCATATAGTTGGGCTACACATTCCCCACATACCCACATGATTTACAGCTATCCATATCACGCATGATCACAAGATTTATGAGCTATATATTTAGCACCATTTTGTCAAATCTAGTTATCACTCATCCCGTCAGTGATCATATGGTTAATGGCTACAATAATCATAAATCTACTAAAAAAAGTAGTCACACGATTGGCTATAAAAATCAAGCACTTATATGTGGTGGTCCACACAACTTCTACCAATCCACACTACTAGTTAGGCCACCCGAGATCCCAAATTCCTATAGTGTAGTGATCCCCATGATTCCTACCAATTGACGGACTAAATGAGGAATAACTATTACAATAGGCACCATGAAAACGACTTAGATGGCCGTAAATATATAGGCAGCCCCACACTCTAAAATGATCTAATCAAAATAGATGAATGGCTAGTAAAACATGTATATTAGGTGGTCCATGATCGATTAAAAGGAATAGATTGATAGATTTCTCACAAACATTACTATAACTCTAGGAAATATTTAACGGTGGACAGGTGATCAATATTGCTCCCGTGGCATGAAATTTGGATCTGATTAGTCTATGGAACCATACCCTAAAATGATGAGGATAAACAGATGAAAGGCATAGATCTACATCATACTACAAAGTGGAGTCCATGGCCAAGGAAGCATCTCAACATATAAGGGCATACTAGAGCCTAAGAATTTCCAATGGTTATTACACTGTTTCTACTTGTGGCATGGCCTGACCCACCTAAAATTGAGTTCTACGTCATCTTGTGTCCACGGGCAAGAGGTGGGCTCACTTCCTACGTGACTGGAAAATATATAGGCACTGTGGGTATACAACACATGCACCTAGGTGAGCTTCACATGCATCACATTATGTCCAGGGAAGCTTTCATTGGTAAGCATGCAATTCCCTTTCCTTATTATTATCATTATTATGTTTTGTATAATTGTGGGTCTCATTGACATGGTGGGGTTCACCCCATAAACAATTCATATAACGAACAACATTATAGCTGATACCACCCACTAGATGAATGACATGAATTTAAGGTGCATACGTCGAGTGGGACTTATGACACATGGATGGTCTAAATGATGGTCGATTGGGATGTAAAATACATGTAACGAGTTGGCTCCATGATCTAATGACTGACTTAACTTTGGTGGTAGTCACACATCACAGTAGAACTCAAATGATTTAATAGTAGGGATTTTTATTCACACTATTTCTTATAATGTGGTCCACCTAAAGTGTAGATCTGCCTCATTCTTTTACTCATGAGTTAAAATGGTCTGAAGGAGTGGATGAATGGCCCAAATATACTTTTCATCACCATGGTAGCCTCAGAAAAATCTAAGTATTTTAAGTACAATTTCCACTGTCCAAGTGGCATGACCTACCTAAACTTCTAATCGACCTGATTTTTGGGACCATGTAATAAATGAGGCTAGAAAGATGAATGAATGGTTTTGATCTAGCACATACATCATGGTGTGGCCATGATCGGCCCACAAAATTTTACCCCAAATGTGGGCATCGGGGGATGACGCCACCGCCTTCCACCCATTATTTTATTTTAATATTAATATTATTATTATTAGTATTTGTATACTTCTAATCAAGGTGTGTCATTTGAGAGATCTAGTCCATTCATTGTGTGTGTCCCACTTGATGGAGGGGTCAGTCCAAGTTTCAGATTCATCCAAATTTCAGGTGGGGCCCAGCAAGTGCTTTTATATGTTTTAGCCATGTCTGCACATTATTTTAGACGGTGTGGGCCACCTAAGTTCTTTGTACGGTTGATTTTTTGGCGTGACCCCTTTTTAAGAGGGGACCCATCAAATGCACGGTGCTGATGTTCGACATACATCGAGGTAGGGCCTGTGGTGGGGCTCACTTCTTTCCAGCGTCAACAGAGGCGCTGCTTGCTGCAGCATCAGACGCTGGCAGCAGCAGCGTCATTGCTGTTTGCAAATTTTATTTTATTTTATTTTTTTTATTTTTCATATTTGAGACCCATAACAGGACGATCCAGTCCGTCTATTGCATGTGTCCCACTAAGTTAAGGGGTCATTTCAAGTTTCAGATACATCAAAATTTCAGGTTGGGCCCCCAGAAAGTACTTTTATATGTTTTAGCATGTTTTCACATGACTTTTGATGGTGTGGCCTACCAGAGAAATGTATTGGCTTCATTTTTTTGGCTCAACGCTTAAAATGATCTGAAAAACTGAATGGACGGCGTGGATTTAATACATACATCATGGGTGGGGCCTGTTGTGGACCCATAGCCCCAGCCCCTTTTTTTTTTTACAATGCAGCTGGGACGCTGCTTGCTGCAGCGTCTGCTGGACGCTGGCAGTAGCGTCTCACTCCTTCTATTTTTTTTTAAATTCATTTATTTATTTATTTTCTTTTATATATATATTATTTTTATTTTTATTTTTTTGTGCACATGTGTGCATGGGGTGTGTTTGTGTGTGAGAGTGTGTGGCCAGCCTAATGGGCCACACTTGGGTGATTTGAATGTTATACAAATATTTTTATGGGGCCCACTATTAATGGGTCCCACATGAACTCTATAATAAATTTATTTTATTTTATTTTTTATATGTTTTCTCCTATCCATCCACACCATCAATAACATCATCATCATTATTACAATTTTCTTTACCATCAATCATACTATTTTCATCATCCACACCATTAATCACATCATTATGATCAACATCATCTCCACCATATAAAAACACAACAAAAACAAAATAAGAATGAGTAGGGTGGGTGTACTCACCTTGATGAATTAGATGGATGGTTGAGATGGAATTGGTGGTTGAGATGGATGGAAGGGATGGGATAGATGGAGTTGATGGCCCACCAAGATCACTCCTCTCTCTCTCTCTCTCTCTCTCTCTCTCTCTCTTTCATATGGAAAAAATGGTGAAATGCTAAGGGATGGAGGGGTATTTATAAAGAAATGGATAAAATTTTGGTTAAGTTAAGCTAATGTGATTAATATTATCTTAGGCTAGGATTATGGTACTTAATTCATGCTTTGTAATTAATGGTGGATAAAAGGAGCATGGGATGGCATAGTGTGGTGATGTCATGTATAGTGTATGGCATGGAGAAAGGTTGACTTTTCATGCACATGAGAGAGAAGAGGTATGGGTATGTGACATCACACACATGGGTAGAGATTCTCTCACCCATGTGTGGCATGTACATGTGTGCATGACATGTGTTGTGCACATGTGTGGAATGAAATACATGGTGTCATGCGCACATGATACACTTATTATTCTTCATGGCGTATCTCACTAATGGAGTATCATACCGATGCACGGGTGGTACCTCCACGATCATAGCGATGGGGCGGTCGATATGAGATAGGTTTCAAGGTCTTAAGGTCCTAGTCAGTTGGGTGTATACTATGAACAGCTAATCTAGGTCTAGCTAAGGGCGTAGATTATCATGTACATATATGCATAGAAACTGGTACGGAATGGACTGGGTATTACACCTAAGGGATTCAGTATATGGGTCTTCTAAAGAGTTAGGCAATAATTTGACTATAAGCGTAATGTTTAATTTCTAGAAATGTGAGAGTTCATCCACGTCTTCAAATAAGATCATGTAATGCTCATTAGAGTGAAGAATCATAAGAAAATTAGCATGAAACTCTTTAGATTGAGGTCTATGATGAGTGGTATGAGTGGAAAAACACATATCATCTATTTGCACCAAAAATCCATAAAAATGCTCAAGGTCCATATGCCCTTTATAGAGGAACCAAGTTCAAATGGTAAAAAAATGGGCAGAAAATGGTTGGTTTGATCGATCGATCCATGCCTTCGATCGATTGAACTCCCCTTCAATGAATTGAGCAATGCATTGATCTATCGTTGTAATTCCAGCTTGTATTAAAAGCTTGTTCGATAAATTGGGGCACATTTAATCGATCGGACTGGTTTATCGATTAATCAACCAAAATTGGACAATTTTGGCTTTGGTTAATCAATTGGACAAGTCCATCGATCGATCAATCACGCCATCGATCGATCAGAGGTTTGATCGATAGCCCTATAAGTCTGCCATTTTTGGGCAATATGGTCTAACAACAGCTCGGAACCTCTATAGTCTATCTAAGCATGTTCATATGGACTCCTAAGGCCATGAGATGATCAATCAAGGGTTTACCTATTAATGTATGATCATTTATAGATGGTTGAGTTATTTTGGGTTAAGGGTTAACGTCATCAAGGCATTTCATGTACCCATTCTTTTCTCCTTAATGCTCCAATCTTCATGTCTTTGGTCTTCAACATCAAGGGCTTAACTGACTCCCTGACACATTGACACACGTGATTGATAAACAAGGTGCACAAGCAAGTGCACTAACAATCTCCCCATTTATCAATTAAATGACATGAACCTAACTTAGACAATGTCATGGTCCATATTAATTATATACCAAAACAACTATAAATATTACTTATCAAATAAAAATTTACAATACGATTATAAACATGACATGTAACACTTGCAGTACTCCCCCATAATTACTTTTCCTATCTACATTAATTCTCTGCACATAACAAACAAATCCTGCAAAATAGAATTCAAATTGTTTTGGTGAGACTTGATCTTTCTTCTCATTTTTGTCAGTATTTGACAAAGATTTAAATCTATGAATATACCAATAGTCACGTAATATGAAAAAACTCTATTAGTCATACATGTTATTATAGGCACATATTAACAATGAGGTAGGGTGTATAAAAATATTAAAAATAAGGAGCATGCATATTATGATCATTCAAGAGATATACCAATCGAAATATTAATGACCAATGATAGTTCAAGCTAAAAATATATAATTTCAAAATTAAGCAACTTTAAAGCTTAAATTGTCAAAATTAAATGAGCTTACATTCCTTGAATTTAACTATTAAGCACAAAGTGAGGCTTGAATCCTCAGATTTTCCAAATAAGCTCATAAATGAGGTTGAAATCCTCGAATTTTAATATAAACTCCTGCATGAGGCTAAAATCCTCTGATTTTGCAATTGTACTTAACAACGAGGTTTGAATCCTCAAGTTTAACTATAAAGCACAAGATTGATACTAAAATCCTCAGATTTAACAATTAGCCCTCATACACTTTCTAAGGTCACATATTCTTCTTCATAACTTACTTGGGTATAAATTTTTTAGGACTCAGATTATGTTCAGGAGGGGGAATGATTTTTCTAGATTTATCTCCCTTAGGTGATTTCCTAGTTGGAGATATATAATAGTACAAAATTTTATCTACGTGAGTCCTTATAGAATTCAATGGTTGACAACCCCAAGTGTAGGGCTGTGAAGTAGTAATAACTCGGTGAGTCCGAGGTCGAATCCTGGGGAATGGGAAACACGGTTTGGACTAATCTAAATCTAACGGTTTATTTGATTTTTTAATCTAGCGATTAAAGAAAGTGTTTTAAAATAAATAAATAAAAGATTAAGGATCCAAGAATCTACTTATAGCAATTATAATATCTTATTCATTGATTCAATATATAACTCAATTGAAATCGAAATCCTATTCTATCCAATCGGAATATAATTCAGTTAAAGCAATCATGAACACTAGTAATGTATGATTTTAATTGAATGATTCTCTAATGAAGCACTCGGATATCAATTGCAGGGAATCAAAAGCTTTAAAAGCACCCTTAGGTGATAATAAATCAATCAATTATACATACTGAATTCTTCTCTTATTCAGGCTAAACAATTGTTAAGTCAAAGCATTCATTATACGTAATAATCTCGAAAATGGATGTTCACACCCCAAGTATAGGGTTGCGATGTAGTAATAATCTTGATAAGATCGAGGTCGAATCCACAAGGACTGAACCTTGTACGTAATCTGAATGTAACTTGAACTATAACCAGACGAAGATGTAATCTAAATCAGGGAGAATTAGGAGAATAATGGTGAAACACTTAAACTAAAACTTGTATAATTCAAAGGTGGGAAACTAGGGTGCCAAGGATCCACTTGTAGAAATCAGGGAGATCTATGCTTGATTCAAGAACACAACTAGAATCAAAGTCCTATCTTCATCCAGTTGGAGGATATAACATTAAAAATCAAATCTGAACTTCTTTTAATCCAGTTTTCAAGAGATGGGAGGTATGAGGATTATAATTAATTTCATTACAAAACTATGCCTATGAGACAAAGTAAACAACAAAATTTAACCAATCTATAGCCAATCTGAGAGATGTATGAATGTTAGGAAAGATTACATTATCCAACTATGCCCAGGAGACGATGGTGAACAATAAGGACTCCTAAATTTACAATCCCTATAATGCTAAGAACATGTTCAAAGCAATCGTAGATCTATTGTAATTTAAGTCACAATAAACCATTAAAAACTGAAAGCATTCCTATTAATAAACTAGAATTAAAATCAGTTCAGTTTAATATGAATCAAAAGGCATAAATAAAAAGTCTCCCATCACGCTATAAGCTTCACCTCTTAGCCCTAGCTAAGAGGTTTAGCCCATCATAGACATGATGGATTAAAAATCTCTTAATTAAAACATCAAAAGAAAAGCTAAAGAAGGAAGAAAAAGAGCTCCCTCCAACCGACCGTCCACCCTTTCTCCCTTATCCTTGCTCACGTGCCACGTCGCCTAGATGCTCCACGTTTGGACGATTTTCTCTCTCTCTCTCTCTCTCGTCTCCTTTTATAGACAGCAGGAAGGTCGGTCGAGTGGAGAACCGACTTCATGTTCGCAGCCAGCTGTGCAGCGAAACCGTGAATACATTTGCATTTGGAATGAGTTTGGGGTGGCTGACCGTCCCAAACTCCGATTCTGACTCCATGGTGGGGTTCAAGACCCCCTCTTTCATCTTATGGACGGTCTTGATCACTGATCCGACCTTGATCAGAGTCACACAACGGCCCACGGAGGGCCGGACGCTGCTGTGTATGTTCCTGTGCAAGAACCTACGTTGGAACGTTCGGTGGGCCCCACGGTGATGTTTTCAACGAAATCCACCCCGTTCATTAGATTCCTGGAAAAAATAATCAGGAATGGGTGGTTTTTGTCGAGTATTGGTGCGGTCCACTGTATTAAATCAACTCGCCATTTATCCTGCGTTTTCTGTCAATCTTTGTGTGTACTAGTGCGTGGGTCCAAGAAAATGCCTTTTCTAGGGTCTTGGACACCCCCTAGATGCAATGGACGATCCAGATCGTCCGTTTGGACGATGGGTGTGGCCCACTGTGATCAGCCGTAGAGATAGCGTCTGTCTGCTTTTGCTTTTCGTAGAAGAAGACGGGTCAGCCCAGCTTTGACCAGGCTGCCCATCCAGTGCACAGCTGGTCTACGTGTACTATGTACATGCATGTGTACATGTGGAGTCTAATGTGATGTATATGCAACATCCGCTCCATCCATCCATTTTTCACCCCATTTAAGGGGTTGATACAAAATTTGAAGCATATCCAGATATCTGTTGGGCCCTTAATCAGTATTTTAGGAGCTGATCTGTCCGTTGGACCACTTCCACAAGGACCAAATGACTAAGATTCCACGTGTACAGTTAATTTAGGGTCTTCAGGCCATATATAAAGTTTTGAGCCGAACGAATGGTGGGAACCCTGTGATCTTGCATTTAGGACGACTTTTATCGTTGATCACTTGATTTTCTTGGATCTCTGGTGTGTACATTCTTCGATCTCGGTTCCCTGGGGTCCATCCCTTGCCTTGGTGATTTCTAAGCATTAAATTCATACTTTTAGTACCCTTTTTCAATCTAGGCTCCTAAATTCACCTTGTAACACAAACATGATTAAAATAGGGCATTAAAGAGTATCATGTTCATAAATTCAGATAATAACTGGGGTCTAATATGCAATATTTGACCCTCAATAATGGAGCACTTACCAAGCACTAATCGAAGATGGGTTCGATGGGTCGGAGAAGGGGCGAGTGAGGAAGACGAGAAAAATGGTGAAAAGGGTGTTTTTCCCACTCATAAAGGGCCTCCAACTGTATGACTTGACCGGTCGAGTATATGCTCGACCCGTCGAGCCACAACTAGTCGAGTAGGTGGTCAACTGGTCATGCAACCTCTAAAAATTAATTTTTTATTCAAAATTATTTGCATAAAAATATATAAAAAATAAAGCATGCAAATATGATAAATTGAATTCAAATTATACATACTAATATCCATTTTCAACTTCGAAAACTTCCTGTCAAGTGGTTTAGTTAATATATCCGCAAGCTGATTTTTCGTTTGAACATATTCCAATGAAATGATTTTCTCATCTGCTAATTCCCGAATGTAGTGATACCGAATTTCAATATGTTTAGTATGGGAATGCTGGATGGGATTTTTAGAAATGTTAATTGCGCTAGAGTTATCATAATATAATATCATTGTCTCTTGTACAATACCATAATCATTGAGCATTCTTTTCATCCACATAAGCTGGGTACAAGCATTTTCAGCTGCAATATATTCAGCCTCAGCTATGGATAATGATACGAAACTCTGTTTCTTGCTGTGCAAGGAAACTAAACAATTCCCAACATAAAAACGTTCACCACTGGTAGATTTTCTATCACCTATATTCTCAGCTGTAAGGTCCGTATCGTAGTCCGTACTGTTTCGTAGCCTTCCGCGGTCCTTCCGGTCAAATTTTAGCAACTTTCGCACCGTATCCGATGATTGCACGCAATCCTAAGCCGAGTCCTGTATACCGAAGACGGCTCGACCCGAAACTTGTATCTTAGCAACCACACCGTCGCCGCGGTTCCAACGCCGTGACTTGCACACTGAACCGATACCCAAGCTGGAAGATGTGGGCCCACGTTCATTTTGAGGAAAACGCTGCACGTTCCGAGAGAATCTCGACAACATGTCCCATCAATTAATCAATCAATCAATGTCAAGTACAAGTTAAGTCACTTCATACCCCAAGTACATCAACCCATCCCTTCCCATTCCCAAAGTCAACTCTCCCTCTCTCTCCACTCATCCCTTTCTTACAACCCATCACTCCACCCATCACCCATCACACATCACTCCATCACCTCTTATCAATCCATCACTTCTCTCTCTCCCTCATTTCTCAAAAAAAATCTCTCCCAAGCAAAAAAATTTCTATGTCCAAGCTCATCTCTCCCAAGCAACAAATGTGACCCACTTTCCCCACCCTCTCATCTCACATCTCAACCATCCATCCATCATCTACCTCCATTAAACTCGAAGGCAAGGAGCTAAGGAGGTTAGGGGAGCAAGAAGAAGGAAGATAGGTGGGTGATCTACCATCAATTTGCATTTGAGGGCCCACTTATAGGTGGGACCCATTATGATGTATGTGTTGTAATCATGAGAGGCCCATAGTGGCAGGGCCCCTCCATCACCGTCTCTCTCTCTCTCTCTCTCTCTCTCTCTCTCCCCATTATGAGGGTATGGATCCCACCAATATGTGTTATATCTACCCTGTCCATCAACATCAGACGGTGTGGCCCACCCTATTGCAGGTGAGGATCCACACCATCCACTGTTTAGATGGATCCAATACCCCCTCCATTTATATATTATATTTTATATAATATATATATGATATATATATATATATATAAAATATAATATATATTATATATATAATATAAGACATATATTATATATGTATAAACATGCAGGTGGGCCACGTGCATGTGGGACCCACCATGATATCTGTATTGTTCCACACCGTCCAGCGTCTAGAGACGCAAGACGTAACTTAACAATGAAGTGTGAATAGGCGTGGGGCATGGCTAACGGTGAAGTGTAAACTGACGATGAGGTGTACTAAGCATGGGGGTGGGCTGCTTATGCAAGCCCCACCTTGATGTATGTATATAATCCACGCCGTTTATTCCGTTCCCCAGCTCATTTTAGGCATTGAGCAGAAAGATGGAGCTAATCCGATTTTCTGACGGGCCATAGTATGAAGAATAGTATCCTCACCTTTGAATTGCACCCTGATATTTCTGTACACCAAAACCCATCCAATATTGGACTTGATGGGTTTGTATTGAGTCGTGGGGACCAATGACTGGGTCGGATCGATTTTGATGTGGGCCCTACCACAGAAAAACCATAGAAAAATGGTTTTTCAAAAAAAAATAAGTATACAAGCAGCAACGCCTGCTTCTGCTGACCGTGCAGCGTAGGCGGCTGCTGTGTGCGGACGGGCTGGGATGGGACCACGGGTCCCAGCCGTGGACCCCACCATGATGTATTAGAACATCAACACCGTGCATTTAATAGGTCCCCTTCGGGACAGTGGGCCCCCCCAAAAATTAGCCATATAAGTGACTCAGGTGGCCCACATCACAGGAAACAGTGGAGTGACCATTTACCATTGAAACCCTTCTGGGTGTCACAGAAGTTTTGGATTATTATGAAATTTGTTTTCCCACTTCATCTGGGTCCGTGTGACCTCATCAACGGTTTGGATGGCATATAAACATTATGGTGGGCCCCACATGGGACCCATTGATGTATGCATCATACCCCACACCGTCCCAGGGTGGGACGGCTGGTGTACCTCACTCCAGCTACTGGAGTAGCGTCACCAAGTTCTGTGGGTCTCACCAGTGACGTCCACGCCTTCCATCTATGAGACCCACCATGATGCATGTATTGCATCCAAACCGTCCAACCATTTTGAAATAAAATTTTAAGGCTTGGGACAAAAAAATAAGACAGATCTAGGATCAGGTGGACCACATTATAGAACATAGTGTGTTTGAATGTCCACCATTAAACCCTTAGAAATTTTAATGGTGGAAATCCTTATCACCTCGTATATTTGGGTGTGGCCCATTTGATATACGCGTGGCCCGTTATTGAGGCCCACCTTGATTTGTATAAGGCCCATTGTTGAGGCCCATCTTGATGTGTTTGTGGGCCGTCCGTTGAGATCCATCTGGATACATATAAGGCCATGTGACAGGCCCATTTGATGAAGTTGTGGCCCATCTTGAATTATTTATGGCCGTCCATTGAGGCCCACCTTGTTGTGTATGAGGTATGTTGTTGAGGCTCACTTTGATATATATGAAGCCCATGTGATTAGAGGCCCATCTTGGTACATTTGTGGTCCGGTGTTGAGGCCCACCTTGATATATCTGAGAAAAATGTTATGAGGCCCATTGTGATGTATGCAATGCCCACGGGTTATGGCCATTGCAATGTACATAAGGCCCATTGGTGCGGTTCATTGATACGGCCCACTTGATGAACATAGGCCCATGCTTTGTGGCCCATTTGATGTATTTGGGCCCTTGGGTCGAGGCCCAACAGGATGTACATAAGGCCCATTGCAATTTGTGATTCATGGCAGGCCGTGCCTTGGGAGTAATGTTGGTTTGACGTCTACATTGTAAGGATAATGTTGGTTAAATGTTCGCATTGTCACCCTCCCTAAGGCCCATTGATAGGCCCAAACTTCCAATGTGTAGGCCATCTAGGTTCATCTTCGTTATAAACAGAGCCCATCACCGTATAACACGTTTAGTATAGATCCATGATTCATGATCATACGCATCATATGTATGCCTAATATGAGGAGTGACTGATCATATCATATGCCTACGAGCGAATTATTTATAGGCTCCCTAATAGGCAGAGTTGCCCCACATGAGCGCGCAGTACGCGCATGATTGTTGCATGTATGGTAGGGTGATTCATGCACTTGCATCGTGTGATTGTGATTATTGTATGCCCTAGCGACATCAGGGCCACAGCCTCCATAGACACATCGTGGATGGTTAGATTGGATACCGAAAATACTGTTTCTAGCATCGAGGCGCCATAGATATCCCTGAGTGAAAATCCCTAAACCCGATGGTAACAAAGGATGACCCAATGTCGAGACCGAGTGGATACATGAGCGAGCGAGGGCCATATACAAGTAGGCTACATCTCTCATTGTGTCGTGGTCGGTTGGAAAGGGGTGTGACCTTACCCGCCTGAGTGAGGGGGCAATTTCTAGGTTGAGTTTAACCAGCTTGAGGAATCAGTCCGCTATCGACGAGCCGGGCCCAATATTGGTAGACAGATATTGAAGTCTCTTCCACTCTCCCAGTTATGCGTCCGAATAGAGGCGACAAGCTGGCGTAATATATACTGAACCCTGGTGATTATCCAGACTGAGAACTATACTGATTTGATACTCTAGTGAGGAGTTGCATTGACATGGGGATGTGGATTGGCATGCTTGACTTGCATTATGCATCGCATGGCTTTGATATGGCCGATAGCTGCATCGTATAGCCTTAGTACGGCTAATTGCATTCATATACCCATCGGCATGACTCCGCATTACTCTGACCTTGCATTCTAAGCACGCTCATATGACGCACACACTTACACCACCCTCTAAGCTTTCTATGAGCTTATGCATGATTGATGCGTGCAGGTGACGCCATGACGCAGCTATAGTTTAGCCACAGTTGGAGCGAGCAGCCGAGCTTCTGGAGTTTTTATTACTTTCATTATATTGTATTTCCCCTTTTATACGCCTTGTACTCAAAGTTTTTTATCATAGTGGATTTTGTGATGGTGTTCTTATGGTTATTGTTCGTGGGTTATGCTTACAGTTATGCTTGTACAGAATCAAAATCATATTTGAAATCCTCCTTGTAGGATCCCAGGATATCCCAGGATTGAAACTTGGTGTATAGATGCCGGGAGGCGAGAATGGGGTACTACAGAGGCTGTCGACACTGGATTCGGCAATCGAAAATTTTGTGAGCCCGGTTTCCGAGTTCGGGGCGTGACACCAGCCCAGTCAGCATCCGTATAACTAGCTAATTGAACATTAGTATCATGCGGATACCAGATGCCTAGATTAGCCGTACTTGCGACATATCTAATAATGCGCTTTACAGCAATAAGGTGAGATTCCTTAGGATCTGATTGATATCTAGCACAGATACCTACACTGAATGCTATATCAGGTCTGCTTGCAGTTAAGTATAGCAAACTACCAATCATTCTACGATATAACTGTGGATCTACACTTTTACCTGTTGCATCCTTAGAAAGCTTAAGAGTCATACTCATAAGAGTATCGAATTTTTTACCACTCTCGAATCCAAATTTCTTAACCAGGTTTAAAGCATACTTAGTTTGAGAAATGAAGATACCGTCTTCTAATTGTTTAACTTGTAAACCAAGAAAGTAGTTCAATTCTCCTACCATACTCATTTCGTACTTAGATTTCATTAACTCTGCAAACTCAATGGACAAGTTACAGCAAGTAGAACCATAGATAATATCATCAACGTAGATCTGTACTCTTAGCATGTGTTCATTGAATTTTTTAACAAAAAGAGTTTTATCAACACTCCCCATAACAAAATTATGACTAAGTAAAAACTTAATCAATTTCCCATACCATGCCCTGGGAGCTTGTTTCAAACCATAAACTGCCTTTTTAAGGTGATACACATGATTAGTGTGTTTAGGGTCCTCAAAACCCTTAGATTGTTCAACATAAACCTCTTCATGTGAATCACCATTTAGAAATGTACTTTTAACATCCATTTGATAGATTTTAAACTTTTTGAAACATCCAATGGATATGAATAATCTGATGGATTCAAGACGAGTTACTGGGACAAAGGTTTCATTATAATCGACTCCTTCTATTTGAGTGTACCCTTGTACAATCAGTTTAACCTTGTTTCTTATTATATTCCCTAACTCATCAGATTTATTTTTGAAAATCCACTTGGTCCCAATTATATGTTTATCAGTTGGTCTTGGAACCAAATACCACACATCATTCCTAACAAATTGATTCAGTTCATCTTGCATGACAACTATCCAATTTTCATCAGTGAGTGTGTCACGCCCCAGACTCGAAAACTGGGCTCACAAATTTTTTAATCACTGAATCCGATGCCGAAAGCCTCCGTAGTACCCCATTCTCGGCTCCTAGTGCGCATACACCAGATTCTGATCTTGGGATCCTATAAGGAGGATTTTCCAACGTACATTTAACTCGTAATAAGCATAACCATAAGTTTGCCCAAATCACAAAGGCAACATCGTCATCACATATCTAATAATATAAACATTTGAATACAATGCTGAAAAGGAAATACATATATAGAAAAATCAAAGCTCTAGGAGTCCGCTGCGTGCTCCAAGCTCTACGCTGCTGAAACCTAACGCCACTTGTGCGCATCTATCGTGCATAAGCTTATAGAAAGCTTAGAGGGTAGTGAAAGTGTGTGCATAAGATAAGTGTTAAGCATACAAATACAATGTCATAATCATACAATGCGCAAATACTGGCAAGATCATGAATCATATGATATCAGAGTAAGCGGAAATACTAATAAGTTCATGAATCATATAATATTAGAGTATGCAATACAGATCAGTTATGCAAATGAGGAGTTATAAAGAGCCAAATATCAGATACCATATCTAGGCCATATAAATGTAGAAACATAGTAACCCAAAATGTCATATGCCGCGGATGTAATGCGATATGTGGTGCGAATGTAATGACCATGCTAGAGTGTGAAGTCAGGATGATAGTACGTAATATCGCAGACTATGAGGTCCATCACGAGGGACTTCTATCCAAACCAGTTCCATACCTAAATTTGGATAGCCAGACTCAATGTGGTAAACCCCTGACCTCATGTTAGTCGCGCGCCCCAACTAAAATCCTTGCCATTGTGAATGTACACAACAATTAGTTGTGCATCACCAGCTCGAGTAGATAGTGAATGAATGAATGAGTATGCAACTCCTGCTCAATAAGTCCACGTATCAGTACTATACATCTCTGAGATCATCACCGGGGTCTAGTACACTCCAAACGAGATTGCCACCCCATCACGCACAACTAGGTGAGTGGAAGAGACCTCACTATTCGCCTGGCCAGTAGTCAGTCAATACCTACTCGACACGTCGATAGCGGACCCATTTATGAATTGGTGAAACTCAGCCTAGTTTTGCCCACTACGAATTGGGTGGATAAAGCCACACCCCCTTCCAACTGACCACGACACAGTGGGAGACGCGACTTACTGGTATTCAGCACTCGGGCGCTCATGTAATCCACTCGGTCTAAACGTTAGAGCGTCCTTTGGTACCAAGAGGGTTTAGGAATTTTCACCCAAGGCCATCTATGGCGGCTCGATGCTAGTAACAGATTTTCAGTGTCCCATCTGGTCATCCACGACATGACTGTGAAGACTACGGCTCTGATGTCGCTAGGGCGTATAGTAATCACAACACACAATGCAAGATGCATGAATTATACAATCCAGTCATGCATCAATCCTGCGCGTACCATGTGCTCATGTGAAACAATCTCCACCTATCAGGGAGTCTCATAATAATCTGCCCAATGACAAATATAATGGTCAACTACATCTCATAACAAACATACAGATGATGCGTATGGGCATGTGTCATGATGCAATGATGTCACATACTTATAATCGGTATTGCTAATCGGCCTATACAATTAGCCTTGACAATCGGAATGGTAATCAGGCTAATAAAGGGCCCAAGGGAAGGTCACAATGTGGATATTTAACCATCATTGCCCATCAATGTGGACATTTAACCAACATTGCTCCCAAGGAGTGGCCCACATAGAGCCAAACATAAAGTGGGCCCATGACCTCACACAAAGGCCTAATATACATCGCAATGGGCCTCATACAAGGGCTACATATACATCACTATGAGCCACACCACATGGTCCTAATACACGTCATGATGGGCTGCATCACATGGGCCTCGAATACATTACAATGGGCCTCACTCATCGGCCTAATACACATTATAATGGGCCGCATGACATGGGCTTAATGTACATCACAAAGGGCCGCATGACATGGGCCTAATATATATCACAATGGGCCACGCTCCATGGGCTCCAAACACATCACAATGGGCCTCACCAAACGGGCCCAAAATACATCACATCGGGCCTTATTAAATGGGCCCCAAATACATCACATCAGGCCTTATCAAATGGGTTTAAAATACGTCACATGGGCCGCATTAACTGGCCATACCGCTACCCCATTCATCTATTATTAGAGATCATTTTAGAGTATTATGCAAAAATATGAATCATATCAAGAGATCATCTGGACCATACACACATAACAGTGGTGATAGTGATTCCCACTGTTAAAATTAAGAGGGCCCACCAAAGCATTTATTTTCCATCCAGTTAGTTCATAAGGTCATAAAGACTTGAACTTAGAGGAAAAACAAATATCATATTGGTTCAAAACTTTTGTAACCCAAAAGGGGTTTCAATGATAGACGTTCAATCCTACTGTTTCTGCAGTGTGGTCCACTTGATACTAGATCTGTCTTATTTTTAGTCTCAGGCCTTGAGACAAGATCGCCAAATAGATGGACGGTTTGGATGGAACACATCCATCAGAGTGTGGCCCACGAGCACGTCAAATGGATGGACGATTTGGATGTAATACACCCATCAGTGGTGGGCCCCATCTGCCACCATCCAGATAGACGATGGATAAAACATATACATCTATGGTGGATCCCACCCGTCCAGCGTATTGGACAGTGTGGATGGCACCTTACAAAATGGTGGGGTCCACCACTTGCTGACGTCTGGGACCCCAGCTGTTCCATCCAAATGGGTGGGTCACACGTGGGGCCCACCTCTCATATATATACTATATTATATATATATATATATATATATTCCTTTTTAAAAAAAAAACAAAAATAGTCCAGCGTGCTGGACGAAATTCCACGGTGAAATCCCACCATCCCTGATGGATGGTGTGGATAAAACTCATACCTCAAATAAGGTGGGGCCCACATGGCAACGACCACTAGCCAATTCGTTTATTAGGTGGGTCCCACGTGTGGAACCCACCAGCTCAAGAAAGAGCTGATATTTGTGTTTTTCCTTCTTTCCGTCCAACGCATCCATCAGGTGGGTCCCACGAAGGTGGGTGGCATGGATAAAATATATACTTCGTGGTGGGCCACACGCACACCATCATCCATACAAGAGAGTGAGAGAGAGAGAGAGAAACGATGAGATGGAGGGACCCCGCCACTATGGGCCCCTCTCTATAATGCATACATCAATGTGGGTCCCACAACATGTGGGCCCTAAAATTTGAAATCAACGGTGGATCACCCACTTTTGGCCTCCTTCTTTAGCTCCTTGGACTCCTACGCTCCTTAATGGAGATTGGACGGTTTGGATTGGGTGGTAGGGAGGTAGGCCATACTAGCTTCTCATCTCTCCCATGGAAATGCTTGGATGTGGGGTGCTCATGGGGTTGCTTGGGAGAGTGAGAGAGAGAGAGAAGTGATGGATTGATAAGGGATGGGTGGAGTGGGTGTTGTAAGAAAGGGGATGGGAAGGCATGGGTTAGTTTGAATTTTGTGTAAGAGAGGAATGGGTGGAGAGAGAGAATTGACTTGGGGAAAAGAGGGAATGTGTAAGGCCCGTATCCTAGCCCGTACCATTCCGTAGGCTTCCGCAGTCCTCCCGGTTGAATTTTGGCAACCTGCGACCTGTAATCATCATTTGCGCACGACCCTAAGTCACATGTTGTCAACCTGAGTCGACTCAACCCGAAACTTGTACCTTAGCGACCGTGTCGTCGCCACGGTTCAAATGTCATATCTCACGCGTCGAGGCGATACCCAGGCTAGGAGATGTGGGCCCGTGTTCAGTTTGAGGAAAACATCGCTCATTACAAAACCGAAGAGAATCTCTACCCTAATGTCAACTCAATTAATCAATCCCAACAAGGGTCAAGTACAAGTCAAGTACTCACATTACTCAACCCATCACAACCCATACCTCTCTTACACAAGCTACCCCAAAAGTCAACAAACTCTTACACAACTCATCCCTCTCTCCCATCCATCACTCACATCTCTCATCTTTCTCATCTCTCTCATTCTCAAGCAACCCAAAAATCCCATGTCCAAGCTCTCCCAACCTCCATGAGAGAGTTTTGTGTGTGGCCCACTTCCTAACCCTCTTATCTCCCATCTCAACCATCAAAACTTTATCACCTTCCATTGAGATCGAAACTAAGGAGACTACCTTTCCAAAGGAGCTAAGAAGAAGAGGACGGTAGGTGATCTTGGACCCACATTTTTACTTTTTTTTTTGTGATTTAAGGGCCCACTTGTTGTGGGACCCACTTGATGGATGTATTGTATAACGGAGGGCACAATAGTGGCGGGGTCCCTCTCCTACACGTTCCCTTTCCTCTCTCTCTCTCTCTCTCTCTCTCTCTTTTATGATGGCTTGTGGCCACCTATGATGTGTGTATTTTATCCATGCCGTAAGATGGCTTGTGGCCACCTATGATGTGTGTATTTTATCCATGCCGTCCAACAAGTGGGCCAACTTGATCTTGAATTGGGGCCTGCATGACCGGACGGTCACACAGGCCCAGATGAAAGGGAAAAATACATATCAGCTTCATCAAAATCTGGTGACCCACTACGTGGGACCACCATGATGTACGTGCATCATTCAGCACCGTCTAGCTTGCTGGACGGTGGGATGGACACGGTATATATATATAATCTATATATATATATATATATTATACATATACATATAGGTGATTGTCTGTACGTGTGGGCCCTATTTGGGACCCACCTGTTTTAAGACGGGGATTGGCTGGTGCACGTTTATAACAGCTGAATAACTGCTGTATTGATGTCACCCAGCAACGTGGGTTCCACCTTGATATATGTTGTATATTGAAAAGGCCGAGCTACGAGGACTATGCGAAATTAAAATTTTAATGCAGAAATAAACAAAAGAAAATACAGATAACACTTAAACAATCACACAATGCAGAAATGTAAAACAACCTCAAATGTACAAGTATTGAGAGGTTGATATAGATGTTGTTCTAAGGACAACCTTACACCAAAAACCAATGGTTTATGGTAGGACAACCTGATTCCTAGAACGGTCAGTGTATCAAAAACTCAAACTGATATAGAGAAATAAAGAAAAGAATAATAAAGAAAATAACTAAGCTATTACAACATTCCCACACTTGCATAAAAAGAATTACAACATTCTCTACAATTACATAAAGGAAAATTACAACATCCACAAAATGAAATAATCAATCAATCACCACAAGACCAGAAATTATAGTGGTTCGCTTGTGTGTACACCAACTGTTTAGAAAAACAGCCACACAACTACTCCACTCCTAATATCCTCACACAGTGGATATTAGCGTTCACTATGAAATAGGTTTTTCAAGGTTCACCTAAAACCCTCACGATTGTGTCTTTCAAGTGGGCTTACACAATGCAAAAACTCCACACTTTGAGTTTTCTGGATCACCTTAGACAAACCAAAAGAAAGAGATTTTTTTGGCACAATTTCAAAGAAACCAAAAGAATGAATTTACAAAAACTATAAAATACTTATCTCAATATTCTCCTTTATTGCAGCCCGGAAGAACCAATTCAGGTAGAAGTTCAACTTAAATGTTCAATGTTCACACTCACTTATGAAATGGTTCTAAGTTCTAAATTGATTTTAAATTAAATCACCTTGGGCTAGCTTGATTTGATTTTGATTCCAAGATATGGAAAAATTTCAATTCCTTCTTCAAATAAGATTGGAATGTAGAAACTCAAAATCAAATGCAAATAAAGCTAATTAAAAAGAATATAAAATGAGCACTAAATAGCTTAAGAATATCACTAACTTATCTCTAAGAGTGGTGTCTTGATTTTGCTTGAATTGGATATCAAACTCTGAAAATCGTGCTCTATTTATAAGTGTAGAAATCGTTCCTTCGACTGGCCCAAAGGACAACTCGACTGGTCGAAGGACCAACAACCTTTTGAAACTTTGGGCGTGATAAGATCAGGTCGTTCCACGACTGGTCAAACGACCTGCTCAACCGGTTGAGTGGCCTCCACGACCGGTCGAGTCCTGTCCACGACTCGTCATGCGAGACTCATTTTAGTTGCTGGACTTTGAATCGAGCCTACAGGACTGGTCGAGCACTGTTCACTCGACTGGTCGAGCAGTCTCCAGGACTGGTTGAGGCAATAACAAAAAATCTCAAAAATTAGTAACAAACTTAGGACTAGTCGAGGAATTCTTAGACTAGTCGAGCCAATACTAGGACTAGTCGAACTTAGTCTAAGACTAGTCGAAAAACAGACTATGCACTTATAAAGTGACCCAATTAAATTATGTATTCAAGATGACCTATCCTATGGTCAATCTAGGGTCATTCATACCTTATAAGCAATATATGAACATTGAATCTTCTTTTGCTTCAGTTGATAGTTGTTATTTGAAGTTCACGAAGCTTGATATCTTGACATATGATGAAGCTTGAACTCAAGACATTTTGAAGCTTGAATTTGTAATACATTGAAGCTTGAGCTTGAGGTACTTGAGATGTACTTCATCTGGAGCTTTGAGTACCAAAGTAAAGACTATTGTCTTGCCTTAGATGAAACTTTGAAACCTTGAACTTTGAAGCTTGAAGGAGTGAACTATCACATGGTATTGTACTTAAACATGTATATCTCTTGATCTTGCATTTGAAGTGCTTGAGGTAAAGACCTTTGTTCTTGTTCATGAGATGCACAGTCTTGAATATGTAAATGAGCTACACAAGACACAGATTCCAAGAGGTTTTGGCACTACAAAATTTCATAATCATAGGAGCTAGAAAATATAACACTTACAATCTCCTCCTTTGTCAAATTTGTGACAAAATACACTTTGATAAAAATAAGCATAATATGCATAATAAAGAATCATGCACCAGTTATCAATATAAACCAGTTATAAAACAGTTACAAGCTGGTTAAAGAATCATGCATCAGTTATAAATAGGTCAAAATAAATTGCATCTACTCCCCCAACAATACTCCCCTTTACTTACTCCCCCTTACAAAAAATGGCTACCTATTCTATTCACAATCCACAATCCACATATCACAAGCATGATAAAATTCTCCCCCCTTTTGTCACAATATGACAAAAGAAGGAACCAATAAATGATAATGGAAGTAGATAAATAAGAAAGAATAAGAAGAGTAATGAGGAAGAAGAAAATATATGATCTATATTATCAAGTTAACAAATTCATAAGCAAGCATGTTCAAGCATGTTCAACCCCATAAAACAAAAGAAATCCAAGTATCTTAAAAGTTATTATAAACCACATATTCAAATACTAATCAAAACCCGATGAAGGAGCAGGTATGGTAAGATCAATTTGATGAAGTCCCTTATTAATGCGCTTAAGATATTTGTGCAAATATTTGAATTGCATATCATGGGACACGTTCATGTTTTCAACCTTCTCCTCAAGTGAGTGCAAACATGCATCAATGTCAGATGGCTAGTAGTCAGGATCATCTGCTGAATCGGATTTGATTTTGTAAAAAATGTCATCCGTAGTGATGTGATCTAGAGGCAAATCACCTTTCTCTTCATTTGTGGCATCAACTCCACCAGCACTCACATTGATTTGGCTTGGGGCCAGCTTCAAATTCATTTTGTTAATATTGGAGTTGTTGAATGGTAGGTGGTGAATGGGAGCTTCTCCTACAGGCATAGCCACTAAACTATGGGTGGCCAACACAGTCATAAGATAAGCGAAGGGAATATCACCGTGTCCTAGATGGAGACGGAACTGAATGATGCAATGACAAATCAAAGAAGGAAGATATACAAAGGTACCAGAAATAATGGAATGAAGAATACGAACCATGAACGTAGTGAGTTTGGTTTTGTTACTAGAACGAGGATAGAGATTCGAAATGAATATCCTGTAAAGGATTCTGTATCTAGGTAACAAAAACTTTGAAGCAAGCGTATTTCCAGCAGTATTCCATTTCGCATCTATATTGCATAAATCTCTAGTGAGCATACGCTTCTCAGTTTCAAATGGTTTAGCCACTAGAGTGCTGATGGGAATACCTTCATTATTGATAGGTAAATCCATTAATCCCGATATAAGATGATGATCCACATTAATTAGACCTTCTTTGGACACAACAGTAAATGTTAGATTTTTAATAGAAAATCAGTAATGCAAGCATACATAGCATGCGCAATGGAGCGATATGCTGGCTCACCCCAATGTAGTATGTTATCCCATCCTACAGACTGAAGGAGAGGAAGGATATCAAATGGAGCCAAATGATTAACATTAACGGGCCGTTCTACTATAACATTACGCAACCGAATATCCCGCACATAAGTGGGATCATCTTCAGGTGACCGAAGGTGGCACACTGTGATAGGAGTCGACCTAGAAGTAGAGGGACCACGAGATCCTTTCTTCTTGGTTCTACCTTCCATTTGCAATAAAGATATCAAGAAAAATGGAGATTGCAAAAGAGGTAACGTGTGTTTCTAGTAGATCAGATTTTTGAGTAGAAAACCTCAAAAACCAATATAAAACATGAAATAAATCACATAAATGAAGAAAATAAAGTGCAAATGACTAGATTCTACAATAAAATCGAAAAAAACACACTAACCATGGAGGAATCGAAGATGGGTTCGACTGGTCAACGTAGGAGCTGTTGGAGAAGACAACCCAAATGAGAAAAAAGTGATTTTTCCTCCAAATAAAGTACCAAACCCGCGGTTCACAGCTGGTCGAGTACATGCTCGACCGGTCGTGCCACGACTGGTCGAGTATGTACTCGACTGGTTGTGCACAACCCAAAATATGTAATATTACACAAAATTTAAAAATTAAAAATTTTAAATAACAAATATATACATTATGATACATAAATACATAAATCAACAATTCATATTGCACATACCAAGATCAAATTTCAATTTAACAACCTGCTTTTGTCGAACGATTTTATGAATATGTCAGCAAGTTGAGTCTCAGTCGGAATATATTCCAAAGAAATTGTCTTTTCTTCCACTAATTCATGGATGTAGTGATATATAGGTTCGTGAATGCTGGATTAGATTTTTAGATATATTAATTGTAATGGAATTATCATAATATAAAATCATAGAACCTTGCGCAATTCCGTAATCACTTAGCATTCTTTTTATCCATACAAGCTGAGTACATGCATTACCTGCCGCAATGTATTCAGCGTCAGCAGTTGAGAACAATACGGAACTTTGTTTCTTACTTTGCCAAGAAACTAAACAGTTGTCAACATACAAACAACCACCACTGGTTGATTTTCGGTCATCAATGTTACCAGCCCAATCAGCATCCATGTAACCAGCTAATTGCACACTAGTATCATGTGGATACCAGAGACTAAGATTTGCTAAACTAGCGACATATCTCATAATCCACTTAACAACAATTAAATGTGACTCTTCAAGGTCAGATTGATATCTAGCACAAATTCCTACACTAAATGTAATATCAAGTCGGCTTGTAGTTATATAAAGCAAACTTTCTATCATACTGCGATATAGCTTAGGATCCACACTCTTACCTGTAGGGTCTTTTGAGAGTTTTAAAGTAGTACTCATTGGAGTATCAAAATTTTTCTCACTCTCAAATTCAAACTTTTTAACTAAGTTTAGAGCATATTTGGTTTGAGAGATAAAGAAACCATCAGGTTGTCGTTTAACTTACAACCCCAGAAAATAATTCAATTCTCTAACCATGCTCATTTCAAATTTAGACTTCATAAGATCTGCAAACTCAACAGTCATGTTAGCACAAGTAGATCCATAAATAATATCATTAACATAAATTTGTACTATTAAATTGTGATCATTACGTTTCTTTACAAATAATGTCTTATCAACACTTCTCATTATAAAGTTATGACTTAGTAGAAACTTAATCAACTTTTTGCACCATGCCCTGGGAGCTTGTTTCAAACTGTAGAGTGCCTTTTTCAGGTGGTAGACATAATTAGCATTCTTAGGGTCTTCAAAACCCGTTTGTTATTCAACATACACTTCTTCATGCAAATCACCATTTAAGAATACACTCTTTACATCCATTTGGTATATATTGAACTTTCTAAAGCATGCAATAGATATAAATAGTCTGATTGATTCAAGACGAGCTACTAGGATAAAGGTTTCATCATAATCAATGCCTTCAATTTAAGTGTACCCTTATACAACCAGTCTTGCCTTGTTTCTAATAATATTACCAAATTCATCAGACTTATTTTTGAAAATCTATTTTATTCTGATAATATGTTTATCTTTCGGTCTTGGAACTAAGTACCAAACATCATTTCTAACAAATTGATTGAGCTCTTCTTGCATCACAATAATCCAATTTTCATCAGAAATGACTTTTTTTACGTTAGCCGTTTTATCTGAGATGTGAAGCACACGTAATTACATATATCTTCAAGTTATTTACAAGTGTGCATACTAGTGAGAGGGTTTCTAAGAATCTAATTAGTTGGATGGTCTTTAACAGTCCTCAGTTTAGAGTTATTTTGACTTAATGAAGAATCTGATTTATCAAATAGAAGAACTTCATCATTTTCTGAACTTGAGACAGGCGTATTCAAGTGATCGTCAATAACCACATTAATGGACTCTTGGATTACACCAGTCCTCTTGTTAAGAACTCGATACATTCAACTATTCAGAGCATACCCTAAAAATATCCCTTCATTACTTTTGGTGTCAAACTTACCCAGATTTTCTCGGTCACGTAAAATGTAACACTTGCTGCCAAAAACTCGAAAGTATTTGACAGTAAGCTTCTTATCAAACCACATTTCATAAACCATTTTACCATTTGATTTTCTAGTATAAACATAGTTAATTATATAACAAGCAGTATTTACAGCTTCGGCCCAAAGATTTTTAGGGAGCTTCATACTATTTAGCATTACATTTGCTATTTCTTGAAGCACTGTATTTTTTCTTTCTACTATAACATTTTGTTATGATGTTTGAGGCATAGAGAATTCATGTGATATTCCCTAATCACTGCAAAACTTCTCAAAACTACTATTTTTAAATTATGAACCATGATCACTACGGATCTTAGAGACTTGTGATTCTTTTTCCGTTTGGATACGTTTAAGTACCCTTTTTACTTCATCGAGAGTTTCTGATTGTCTCTTAAGAAGACTACTCATGTATATCTAGTAAAATCATCATTATTACTAGAATGTACTTCTTGTCACCTTGACTCTCTGTTTTGGTTGGTCCAATAAAATTCATGTGGAGAAGTTCGAGAGGTTTAGATGTGGCATTAGAGTTCATCTTTTTGTGAGTATTCCTAGTTTGTTTGCTAATCTGGCATTCGCGACATATCTTATCTATTTTTTATATTTTGGGTAAGCCTCTTACCAACTCTCTTTTGCTCAATCTATGCAAGTTGTGGTAATGTACATGTCTAACGCGTTTATGCCATAACTCAGTCTCATCGGTATAGACCATGTAGCATGATAAATTAGAGGAGCTTGAATCACTTACAATGCAGTAATTTTCAGAAGTTCTGCGACCAGTTAATATTACAGAACCATTTTTATTTAAAATTTTACACCCTTAGTTAGTGAATTTTACACTATGATTATTATCGCATATTTGAGAGATGCATAATAAGTTATGTTTTAACCCTTCTACATATAAAACATTCTCAAATAAAGGGAGGTTAAAGAGTTGAATCGTATCTTGGTCAACAATTCTACAGTTGCTACCATCACCGAATATGACTGAACCATTAGTCATGTCTTTAAGATTGGTGAACAGACCCTTGTCGCCTGTCATACGTCATATGTCTAGAGTAACCACTATCTAGGTACCACTTTGAATGACTTGAAGCTTTGAAAGCAGTGTGGACAACCAAGCAAGTAACCTTAGGGACCCATTTTATTACAGTCTTGGGTTTAGGAGTATAGTTGGTGTTCTTATGTTTATAGTTGTTATAAGACCGACCTACTGAGTTAGATTTTAAGAGCTCCTTAGGTAAGTCAACAATTTTGTCAGCTAAAGGATTATGATTCTAATTTTTATGATTGATATGGTTGCTTTTAGATCTTAAGTTTTGAAAAGTCTTAGCATTTTTAGAATAGTTTTGATTCAGACTTTTCCCTTTTGAGTTTGAAAACTCCCCTTGCACAAATTTAGGTGGAGTATTCTTATATTTGGAGGGAATACTTTTGTCGTAGCCCAATCCAGATCGATCACCACATTTTCTGGACCCAAATAAGAGTTTTTCCAACTTAGGATCACCTTGGGCATACCTCCAAGTGTCTTTTAAACTTAAAAGTGAAGAGACTTCAAGTTTTAGCTTTTCATTTTTAGATTTTAAGTTTTCAACTTGGGAGTTTATGAAATCTAAGTCGCACTTAGTTTTTTCAAAACAATCTGAAATGTGAGATTTTTCTAAAACAAGATTATGAAAATTTTCTTTAAGTTTTGAAAACTTTTCTTTTTAAAGTTTTTGTTTTACAACAATTTTGTAACTTTTCTTGTATAGGGCATTATAAGCATCTTGAAGATCTTCTTCATTTTCATGATCACTATTCAGATTTTCTTCACTAGTAGAATCATCATTATTTGAAAAAGTGAACTTGGCTAAAGTCATAAGGGCTTTAACTTCATTACCCGACTCGGTTTCAAAATTTTTTGACTTAGAAGAAGCTTCAGAGCAGGAAGATTCATCCCATGTAGCCAACATTCCTTTCCTTTTAGGTTTGTCTTTTTTAGGACATTTGTTTGCTAAATGCCCATATTCATGGCAGTTGTAATATTGACTATCTTTTAAAGATTTTGAGGTTTTAAATTTATATCTTTTTTTTTCATTAGGTTTTTGTAAATCAACCCTCTTTTTACTTTTAAATATCTTATAAAACTTTTTAGCTAAAAGGGTCATATCATCTTCAAAATTTTCTAAATCAGAATTACTATTTTCTTGAGAAATACTTTTAAAAGATTTAAAGACGATGGATTTACCTTTAGGAGTTTTAAAGTTTAACTCATAGGTTTGTAATGAGCCAACTAATTCTTCTACCCTCATATTATCCATGTCACGAAGTTCTTGGATCGTAGTCACTTTTAAATTGAACCGTTTAGGCAGTGAGCGTAGTATCTTTGCACAGACTTTACTTTCTGGGATTCTATCACCGAGACCCCAAATAGAGTTGACAATGTCATTCATTCTTATATAGAAGTCAATGAAAGTTTCACTTTCTTCCATACGTATTTCCTCAAATTTGGTTGTGAGGATATGGACTTTAGATTTCTTGACAATTGTTATTCCCTCATGTGTCATTTCTAAAATATCTCAGGCTTGCTTTGAAGTGTCATAGGATATAATTCTTTTGGATTCATCCGGTAATAGTGCGCAAGTAATTGCATTTAGAGCCTTTACATTGACACTACTCTCACTTTTCTGAAGAGTGGTCCAAGAGAAATAAGGTGTGACTTTCATAGTTTTGGATCCGTTGGTACCAGTTACTTCAGTGGTAGGAGGGGTCCAATTAGTCAATGTGGCTTGCCACATAGTCTCATCCATGGAATTTAAGAAAATCCTCATTCTGGCTTTCCAATAAGTATAATTGGAGCCATCAAATGGTGGAGGCCTAGTGACTAAAAGGCTATCAAAATTTGACATCTTAAAAAGCTTAGATCGATTAGGTCAAGAAATAAATCCAAAAATAATAATAATCAAAGTGAGCTATTAGGCCTTAATACCACTTGAAAAGACCGAGCTAAGAGTCTTTTGGGGGGGGGGGGGGTGAATAGGACTATGCTAAATTAAAAATTTAATGCAGAAATAAACAAAAGGAAATACAGATAACACTTAAACAATCGCACATTGCAGAAATGTAAAACAACATCAAATTTACAAGTATTGAGAGGTTGATACAGATGTTGTTCTAAGGACAACCTTACACCAAAAACCAATGGTTTATAGTAGGACAACCTGATTCCTAGAACGGTCTGTGTATCAAAAATTCAAACTGATACCAAGAAATAAAGAAAAGAATAACAAAGAAAATAACTAAGCTATTACAACATTCCCACACTTGCATAAAAAGAATTACAACATTCTCCATAATTGCATAAAGGAAAATTACAACATCTACAAAATGAAATAATCAATCAATCACCACAAGACCAGAAATTATAGTGGCTCGCTTGTGTGTACACCAACTGTTTAGAAAAACAGCCACATAACTACTCTACTCCTAATATCCTCACACAGTGGATATTAGCGTTCACTATGAAATAGGTTTTTCAAGGTTCACCTAAACCCTCACAATTGTGTCTTTCAAGTGGGCTTACACAATTCAAAAACCCCATACTCTGATTTTTCTAGATCACCTCAGACAAACCAAAAGAAAGAGATTTTTTAGCACAATCTTAAAGAAGCTAAAAGAATGAATTTACAAAAACTGTAAAATACTTATCTAGATATTCTCCTTTGTTGCAGCCCGGAAGAACTAATTCGGAGTAGAAGTTCAACTTAGATATTCAATGTTCATACTCACTTATGAAATGGTTCTAAGTTCTAAATTGATTTTAGATTAAATCACCTTGGGCTAGCTTGATTTGATTTTGATTCCAAGAAATGGGAAAATTTCAATCCCTTCTTCAAATAAGATTGAAATTTAGAAACTCAAAATCAAATGCAAACAAAGCTAATTAAAGAGAATATAAAATGAGCACTAAATAGCTTAAGAATATCACTAACTTATCTCTCAGAGTGGTGTCTTGATTTTGCTTGAATTGGATATCAAACTCTGAAAATCGTGCTCTATTTATAAGTGTAGAAATCGTTCCTTCGACTAGCCTAGAGGACAACTCGAGTGGTTGAAGGACCAACAACCTTTTGAAAGTTTAGGCGTGATAAGATTAGGCCGTTCCACAACTGGTCGAAGGACCTACTCGACCGGTCGAGTGGCCTCCACAACTAATCAAGTCTTATCCACGACTAGTCATGCGGGACTCATTTTAGTTGCTGGACTTTGAGTCGAGCCTATAGGACTAGTCGAGCACTGTTCACTCGACTGGTCGAGCAGTCTCAAGGACTAGTTGAGGCAATAACAAAAAATCTTGAAAATTAGTAACAAACTTAGGACTGGTCGAGGATTTCTTGGACTGGTCGAGGATTTCTTGGACTGGTCGAGCTAGTACTAGAACTAGTCGAACTTAATTTAAGACTAGTCGAAAAACAAACTATGCACTTATAAAGTGACCCAATTAAATTATGTATTCAAAATGACCTATCCTATGGTCAATCTAGGGTTATTCATACCTTATAAGCAATATATGAACATTGAATCTTCTTTTGCTTCAGTTGATAGTTGTTCTTTGAAGTTCACGAAGCTTGAGATCATGACATATGATGAAGCTTGAACTCAAGACATTTTGAAGCTTGAATTTGTAATACATTGAAGCTTGAGCTTGAGGTACTTGAGATGTACTTCACTTTGAGCTTTGAGTACCAAAGTAAAGACTATTGTCTTACCTTAGATGAAGCTTTGAAACCTTGAACTTTGAAGCTTGAAGGAGTGAACTATCACATGGTGTTGTACTTGAACATGTATATCTCTTAATCTTGCATTTGAAGTACTTGAGGTAAAGACCTTTGTTCTTGTTCATGAGATGCACAATCTTAAATATGTAGATGAGCTACACAAGATACAAATCCAAGAGGTTTTGGCACTACAAAATTTGACAATCATCGGAGCTAGAAAACATAGTACTTACATTATTCCCCACCGTCCATGGGCTGGGACGGTAGGTCTGATTATGGAGTGTGTGTTATATACACACCATCCATCGATTTTAAATTCGGACCATCCATCTACCAAGGGCGTGGGTCCCACTGTTAGTTCATGTCAACAAGTTCTGTTCGTCCCACATGTGGATGTGTTCCATCCAAACTGTCCATCCATTTGGCAAGCCCGTTTTAAGGCTTAGGACTAAATTGAGGTAGATTCAAATCTCTGGCGGGCCACTACGTGGACACCACCATGATGTATTATTTCATCCACACCGTCCAAATTATACTGGATGGTGTTGGACAATGTTTGGACGATGTTGTCCAAATGTTTGGACATGTTGGGTAATGTTTAGATGGTGCTGATTTATATGGAAAATGTTTGGATGGTGTTGATCTACTTGGACAATGTTTGGACAGTGCTGATCATCATTAGTGGCCATGTGCCCCATGGAATGATAGTGTACAGTGATACACGTGTTACACTTACAACTATTGAAATGATTTTGGTATGGCCCAAGCCCACTTGAGGCCCATTGGTGCGGCCCATACATGAGGCCCATCATGATGTGTTTTTGGCTCATATGCAAGGCCCACCTATTTGAATTGTTAGGCCCAAACACGTGGCCCATTTGATGCACATGAGGCCCAAGTAGGGCAACCCACTTGTTGTATATGAGGCCCATGGTGATGCAAGTACGGCCCATTTGATGAAGCCCATTACGATAGGTTGGAGGCCCATGGGACGAGGCCCACTGTGATGTATCAGAGGCCCATGGGTGTGGCCCATTGAGATGCATTTACGGCCCATGAGCAAGGCCCAATATGATGTATTCAAGGCCAATGGGCGAGGCCCATTGTGATACATTCGAGACCCTTGTATGAAGCCCAATGCGATATATGAGAGGCTTATGAATGAGGCTCAATGTGATGTATGTGTGCCTGTTATGTTGTGTATGAATCCCTTATGTGGGCCACTCCTTGGGAGCAATGTTGGATAGACGTCTATATTGATGGGCAATGATGGTTAGATGTTCTCATTGTGACCTTCCTTTAGGCCTTGTTAGGCCCATTCGCACTATTCTTTAAGTGGGTTAACCCAAATAAGTGGGCCCTATTCGCCATAGACGGATGGCTCCGTGCCATCAGATTTGATATAACCACGGTCGTGGGCCGATCTTTATATTATGGTTAATCGGTCATCCATCTATAGACCCCGCCTTGTTTATATGACGATTATCGAGGCCGATTTCAATTGTTGAGGCCGATTCCGATTCTGATTGTTAAGGCTGATTGTTGAGGCCGATTCCGATTCCGATTGCCGAGGCTGATTATTGAGGCCGATTCCGATTCCGATTGTCAAGGCTGATTCCGATTGTTGAGGCTGATTCCGATTTCGATTGTAAAGGCCGATTGTTGAGGCCGATTTCAATTTCAATCGTCGAGGTCGATTCTGATTTCGATTTCGATTGTCAAGGCCAATTCTGATTATCGAGGCCAATTGTTGAGGCTAATTTTGATTATCGAGGCCGATTCTGATTTCAATTATTGATTCTGATTCTAATGGTTGAGGCCGATTCCGATTTCAATTTCTGAGGCCGATTCTGATTGTCGAGGCCGATTGTTGAGGTCGATTCTGATTTCAATTTCTGAGGCTGATTCTAATTGTCGAGGCCGATTGTTGAGGCTGATTTCGATTCTGATTGTTGAGGCCGATTATCGAGGCCAATTCCGATTGTGGAGGTCGATTGGTGAGGCCGATTTTGATTCCGATTGTCGAGGCTGGATATCGAGGCCGAGAGGCCCAATGTGATGTATTTGCGACCCGTATTTGAGGCCCGTTGTGTTATGTATTCATCCCGTGTTTAAGGCCCAATGTGATGTATATGAGGCCTATGTGTTGAAGCCCACTGTGATGCATTTGAGGGCCAGGCGATGGAGCCCATTGTGATGTATGTTAGGCCAATGTGAAAGGCCCATCGTGATGTGTATTAAGCTCTTGAGTGAGGCCCAGGTGTTGTATATTTAGCCCTTGTGTGAGGCCATGGGTCCACTATATGTTAGGCTCTATGTGGGCCATTCCTTGGGGGTAATATTGGTTAAATGTCCACATTGTCGAGGTCGATTGTCGATGCTGGTTGTTGATATCAATTATGAGTATGTGACAGCATAGCATCATGATACATGCCTATACGCATCATCTGCATGTTTGTTATGAGATATGATTGACCATTGCATATGCCATAGTGTCATTTGTTTATGGGACTCCCTGATAGGTGGAGTTTCCCCACATGAGCACGCAGTGCGCGCAGGTTTGATACATGACTAGATAGTATGACTCATGCATCTCGTATTTTTTTATATGACCACTGTACGCCCTAGCGACATCAGGGCCGTAACCTCCATAGGCATATCGTGGATGGCCAGATGGGATATTGAAAATCTATTCTACATGGGGTGCTATAGATATCCCTGGGTGAAAGTCTCAGAACCCTCTTAGTTCCAGAGGTTTCTCCAATATTTAAACTGAGTGGATGCATGAGCGCATGAAGGCCGTATACCGTTAGGCTGCTTCTCCCACTATGTCATGGTCGGTTAGAAGGGGGTATGGCCTTACCTGCCCTAGAGGAGGGGGCAATGCTAGGCTGAGTCTGACCAGCTCGAGGAATGGGTCCGCTATTGACAAGCCGGGCCCGATATTGGTAGGCGGATAGTGAGGTCTCTTCCACCTACCTTATTGTGCACGATGGGACCACAATCTGGTTTGAAGTGTAATAGACCTCGGTGATTCCCCAGAGAGGAACCATACTGATATGTGGACTTATTGAGCAGGAATTGTATACCCATTCATTCATTCATTCATTCACTATCCACTCGGGCTGGTGGTGTGCAACTATTTGTTACGTATACCTTCGTATGGCTAGGATTTCGGTTGGGTGTGCCACTAACCTGAGATTAGGAGTTTACCACATTGAGTCTGACTATCCAAATTTAGGTATGGGACTGGTTTGGATAGAAGTCCCTTGTGATGGACCCAGTAGCCTGTGATACTACGTACTATCATCCCGACCTCACACTCTAGCTTGGTCATTTCATTCGCATCACATATTTCATCCGTAGGCATATGACATTTTAGGTTGTTATATTTTTTATACTTATATGGCCTAGACAGACTTAGTAGGATTTATATATTGCATTGTACCCTCGACATCTGATATTTGGCTCTCTATGACTCCTCATTTGCATAGCTGATCTGTATTGCGTACTTTGATATTGTACGACTCATGGACTTGTCAGTATTTTTGCTTACTCTGTTATCGTATGATTCATGATCTTGCCAATATTTTCGACATTGTATGATTATGGCATTGCATTGAATACTTGGCACTTATCTTGTGCACACACTTTCACCACCCTCTAAGCTTTCTATAAGCTTATGCAAGATAGATGCGTGCAGGTGGAGTTAGGTTGTAGCAATGTTGAGCTTGGAGGATGCAACTTTCTTCTAGAGCTTTGATTTTTTATATATGTATTTCCCTTTCAATACTATATTCAACTGTTTATATCAGTAGATATGTGATGATGATGTTGCCTTTGTGATTTGGGTAAACTTGTGGTTATGCTTATTATGAGTTAAATGTATATTAGAAAATTTTCCTTGTAGGATCTCAGGATCGAAATCTAGTGTATGGACGCTGGGAGCCGAGAATAGGGTACTATAGAGGCTGTCGGCATCGGATTCGGCGATCGAAAATTTTGTGAGCCCGGTTTCTGAGTTTGGGACGTGACAGAATAGGTGCTTGTACTTGTGATAGGGTGAGGTGGCATGTGGTATGAATGATGTACTTGACTTGATTGATGAGATATTTTGTAGAGATTCTCTCGCAATTCGCATGCGTGACGTTTTCCTCGAAATGAACGCTGGCTCACATCTTCGGACCAAGGTATCGCATCGGCGTGCGAGATGTGGCGTTAGAACTGCAGCAATGACACTGTTACAAGGGTACAAGTCTCGGGTCGAACCGACTTGGATATACAGGATGCAGCTCAACGTCGCGCACAACTCCTATCTACGTGTCGCAGGTCACCGAAATTCGACCGGGAGGACTGTGGAAGCCTACGGAACGGTACGGGCTAGGATACAGGTCTCACAAAGTACTTCTTTCACGTTGGCTGGCTCAATTTAGGAAGTAAAATACACATAATTACATATGGTTTCCAATTATTTTCAAGTATGTACACCAGTGAGAGGATTGCCTAAAATTTGATCAGTAGGATGATCTTTAACTAATCATAATTTAGTGTTGATTTGACAAGATGAAGAATTAGGTTTATCAAATGCAGTGACTTCATCATCTTCTGAGCTAGATGTTGGAGTCTTCAGGTAATCATCAATCACAACATTTATAGACTCCTGAATAACACCGGTCCTCTTATTAAGAACTCGGTATGCTCGACTATTCAAAGCATTGCGTAGGAATATCTCTTCATCACTCTTAGTGTCTAACTTCTCTATATTTTCCCGATCTCGGAAAATATAGCACTTACTTCCAAAAATTCTAAAGTATTTAACTATGGGTTTCTTATTAAACTACAATTCATAAGTTATTTTATCTTTTGATTTTTAAATGTAAACACGGTTTATAATATAACAAGCAGTATTAACAGCTTCGGCCCATAAATTTTTGGGTAACTTCATGCTATTTAACATTACATTAGCCATCTCTTGTAGCACTCTATTCTTCCTTTCAACAACCCCATTTTGTTGAGGCAACTTAGGAGTAGAAAACTCGTGCAATATACCATGATCGATACAAAACTTCTCAAAATTGCTATTCTCGAATTCTAATCCATGATCGCTTCAGATCTTAACAACATCATTTCTTTTTCAGTTATCGAGAGTTTCAGATTTTTCTCTCATAAATGTAACCCAAGTAAATCTGGTAAAGTCATCTACAATTACCAAGAAATACTTCTTACCACCTCTACTCTCCATTCTGGTTGGTCCAACAAGATCCATGTGGAGAAGTTCAAGAGGTTTGGATGTGGCAGAGGAGTTCACTTTCTTGTGACTACTCCTTGTTTGTTTTCCAAGCTTACATGCGCCACATATTTTATCAATTTTCTTCAATTTGGGTGGACCTCTAATAAGATTGTCTTTGCTCAATCAATACAAATTTCAGTAGTTCACATATCCAAGGCATTTATGCCATAATTCATTATCATCGGTTTGGACCATGTAACAAGATAATTTAGATGAGCAAGATTCATTCACAATATAACAATTCTCAGATATTCTACGGCCATTTAATATCACACAACCTTTCTCATTTGAGATCTCACATCCTTGATTTGTAAATTTAACACTATGCTTGTTATCGCGAATTCGAGATATACACAAAAGATTGTGCTTAAGACCTTCTACAAATAAAATATTTTTAAAAGGAGAAAGGTTAGAAATATGAATCGTACCTTGGTCAATTATCTTGTAGTTGCTTCCATCACCAAAAGTAACTGAGCCATCAATCATTTCTTTACAATTGGTGAACAAATCTCTGTCACCTGTCATGTGTCTTGAGCAACCACTATCTAGGTACTACTTTGATTGACTCGAAGCGTTGAAGGCGGTGTGCGCAACTAAACAAGCAACCTTAGGAACCCATTTCATTGTAGTTATGGGTTTTTAGTGCACTGTTGGTTTTTCTTTGCTTGTAATTACTATTAACTCTCACATTAGAGTTAGATTTGAGAAGCTCCTTGAGTAAATCCATAATTTTTTCAGTTAAAGGATTATAGGATTGATTTCTAAAGCTGACATTATTAGTATTGACTTTAGGTGCTTGAAAAGTCTTTACATTTCTAGAGTTGTTTTGGTTATTAAATTTCAAGTCCTTTCCTTTTGAGTTAGAGGATTCTCCTTTAACAAATGTAGGAGATACACTTTTATTTTTCAGAGGCATGTATTTGTCATAGCCCAGACCCGATCTGTCTCCACATGTTTTGGATGCGGTTAATAAATTTTCAAGTGTAGGGTCTCTATGGGCATACCTCTATGTATCATTTGAACTCAATAGGGAAGAAACTTCACGTTTTAGTTTCTCATTTTATGTTCTTAATTTTTCCAGTTCAAATGTTTTGAAATTCAAATCACATTTAGCTTTTTCAAAAATAATCAGAAATATGAGATTTTTCTAATACTAAATTTTCAAAATCCTCTTTTAATTTCAGAAAATTTTCTTTTTGAAGTTTAAGCTTGACAGCAATCTTACAACTCTCCCTGTATAGGGCATTATAGGCATCCTGAAGATCATCTTCATTATCATTCTTAGGGTCACTCCTTTGAGATTCAGATGTATCGCAACTATCAAAGGAAGTGACTCTGGCTAGAGCCATTAAAGCCTTGACTTCATTGGAAGTTTCAGGTTCTGATTCATCCAACTCAGAAGAAGCTTCAGGGCTAGATGATTCATCCCCTGTGGCTAACATGCCTTTTCGCTTTGGCTTGTCTCTCTTTGGACACTTATTTGCCAAATGTCCATATTCATGGCAGTTGAAACACAGACCATCTTTTAGAGATTTTCAGTTTTTAGATTTACCCTTTTTCTTCTCAGAGGGTTTTTGAAAATCAGCTCTTTTCTTACTTTTAAAAACTTATAAAACTTTTTCGCAAGTAAAGCAATATCATCCTTTGAATTTTCACAATCAGAATTAACATTACTATCATAAGAAGTAGATTTGGATGATTTAATAGCTATAGACTTACCCTTTAGAGCTTTAAAATTTAACTCGTATGTTTGAAGTGAACCAACAAGTCCCTCAACCTTCATGTGATCTGTGTCTCTAAGTTCCTGAATGGCAGTTACCTTGAAATTAAATCTCTCAGGAAGTGATCACGGTATTTTTATACAGACTTTGCTCTTTGGGATACCATCACCAAGACCCCACATAGAGTTCACCATGTCATTTAGTTTCATATAAAAGTCCATGAAAGACTTATTTTCTTCCATACAAATTTTCTCAAACCTAGTAGTGAGGATCTGAACTTTAGACTTTTTTACAATAGATGTACCCTCGTGTGTCATTTGAAGAATGTCCCAGGCTTTGTTTAGCAGTATCACAAGAAATGATTATTTTGAATTCATTAGGTGATAGTGCACAAATGAGTGCATTTAGAGCCTTAGCACTCGCACTGCTCTCATTTTTCTGAAGAGTAGTCCATGTGTAAAACGGTGTTTCCTTCATGAACTTGGTTCCATCACTGCCTAGAACCTCAGACATTGGTGGTTTCCATCTAGTCACCGTGGCTTGCTACACGCTTTCATTAATGGATTTCAGAAATATCCTCATCCTAGCTTTCCAATAAGCATAGTTGGAGCCATTAAATGGTGGTGGCCTAATAATAGATAGGCTATCAAAATTTAACATCTCGAAAGCTCTAGATCGATAAGCTAAGGAAATAAATCTAATAGAATGAGCCACTTAGCTTTGATACCACTTGAAAAGGGCAAGCTCTCAGTCCTGCGAGGGGGGGGGGGAGGAATAGGACTATACCAAATAAAAAATAAATGCGAAAAATAAATACAGATAGCTGAAACAAATAGCAATCTCAAATGCAATAGTATTGAGAGGTTGATACAAACGTTGTTCAAAGGACAACCTTACACCAAAAACCAAAGTTTATGGTAGGACAACCTGATTTTTTGAACGCAGTAAGGATAAAAAAACTCAAACCAATGCAAGGAGCAATAGAAACAAATCTAGCTATTACAACATTCACCACAAATACATGAAATAAATACAAGCATTCTCCACATACAAACCACATACACCATCACCATCCAAACTCCAAGAATTATAGTGGTTCGGTGTATACCAACTATTTTAAAACAGCCACACCTACTCTACTCCCAATAATCACAACCCACATGATATTGGCTTTCACTATGAAAGAAGGTTTTCCAAGGTTCCCCTTAAAACCTTTACAATTGCATTTTCAATGGGCTACCACAATTAAAAACCCCACGCTGAGATTTTCTGGCTATCTTAGTCAAAACCATAATAGAGATTTTCTGGCAATCTCGAAAACAAAAAACTGTAATTGAAAATACTTATCTGTAGAGTCTCTTTGAATGTAGCCTGGAAGAACCGCTTCTTGATGATGAAGATGTCCAATGTTCAATCACACAAATGGAAGGGTTTTAGGTCTAAATGATTTTTAAATTAAACCAACCTTGGGCTACTTTTATTTAATTTCTTAGATCTCAAAAAAGGTAGAACAGAATTCCCTTTTATCAAACCAAAATGAAGTAGCAAGAGATCAAAAAATTATAAATAAAAAAGCTATAAAAAGAATCTTAAATTACCGTATAATAGCTTAACAATTACGGGGACTTATCTCTCAGAGTGATGGCTTGAATTGGCTTGGAATGAATGAAAAAAAGATGAGAAAAGACCTCTATTTATAGGCTGAAAAATGGTTCCCTTAACTGGTTTAAGGTCATCTTTGACTAGTTTTGGGAGCAACCAAATTTCAAAAATTCTAGCGCGTTCGGATAAAACTGACCTTCGACTAGTTGAGTGGCCTGCTCTACTGGTCAAGTGGGGCTTAAAATAGTTGCTGGAGTTCGAGTCGAGCCTTACTCGGCTGGTTGAGCCAGTCTCCATGATCGGTCGAGAAGGGTGCTCGACTGGTCGAGGACCTACCAGAAAAATCTAAAATTTTGAATTCAAACCTAGACTGGTCAAGAAAAACCCTAGACTGGTCGAACCAGTGCCTGGACTAATTGAACATTGACTAAGACTAGTCGAAGCAAAGCCTATAGAAAGTATAATGATCCATTTTAAATATGTAATATAAATAACCTAATCCTAAGGTCTTTGTAGGGTCATTTATACCTCAAATGTTGAACATTGAACTTGATGCTTTGGTAAATCTAGTAGATCTTCTTCTTAAAGTACTTGAAGCTTGATCTTGTATACTTGAAACTTGAACATTTTCTTAACCATGAAGTGTACTTGAACTTGATCTTGAACTTGAAGTAGTACTTGAACTTGATTTTGAACTTGATCATGTACTTGAGCTTGATCTTTGAACTTAAATATGAACTTTAACTTGACCTTTGAGCTTGATGAAGCACTTGAAGTTGATGTAGGACTTGAAGGTGAACTTTCCATCACTTGAAGAAGTCCATCATACCTAAGTGGTTAGTCACTACAAAATTTGACAATGCAGGGTGCTAGATATACAACATAGCACTTACACAATACACATTCTCCAACCTTTGGTAACTCTAGTTGGTACGAGTTCATTATCGACATTGGCTACAATGGTGATCAGGACTTCTTGGGAACCACCTGAGTTGGACTTACCCATTGACTGTCGAATATTGGTTAGATGATACCCACATCCAGCAACTTAAGAACCTTGACCTTAACCACTTCTTTCATATCTGGATTTAATCTACATTGTGATTGCCGAGGGGTCTTCGCATTATCCTCAAGATGAATGTGGTTAATACAAATCAAAGGGTCAATTCCCTTGAGGTCTACAATCGACCATCCACGGACTCCCTTTTGCTCAATGAAAGTAGAGATAAGCATACTCTCTTGTTCTTGCTCCAGGTGGGAAGAAATCACCACCGAGTATGTCTCATCTTAACTTAAATAGACATATTTTAAATCAGAGGGCAAAGGTTTTAGGTCAAGCTTCAGTGCTTTGAGGTTAGACGGTAGAGGCACTACATCAGTTTGGGGTAATTCTTCAAATTGTGGCATCCACTGGTTAACTTAAAGCACCGGCACAATATCAAGCACGACACCCATCCCCCTAATCGTGTCATCATCTAAATCATGGGAGTAGGTCAAGCACGTCTCTAAAGGGTTAAAGCATAGAGTCAAAAGAGTTCTATCTTCTACGAAAGAATCGATCATGTTAATGTCATGGGTATCGTTATCAATCTCTGCTTGTTTGCTCATATTGAAAAAGATATTGAGTTCCAATGTCATATTTCTGAAAGATAAATTCATGACTTTATTCCTACAATTAATGATTGCATTTGATGTGGCAAGGAATGATCGACCAAGAATTTCAGGGATTTGAGTGCTCATATTCATGATGGGTTGAGTACCCGGGACGATAAAATTTACTGGATAATAGAATTTGTCAACCTGGACTAACACATCCTCAATTATCCCTCTCAGCACACGAACTGAACGATTGGCAAGTTGTAATATGGTCCAGTTGGGTTTTAATTTACCCAGTCCCAGTTGTTTGTAGACCACGTAAGGAATTAGGTTTACCCTCACTCCTAAGTGAAGAAGTGCGTGCTCAATCCGGTAATTCCTAATTATACAAGCGATGGTTGTGCTACCGGGGTCTTTGTATTTTTGTGGCACATCTTGTTTTAGGATGACACTCACTTTTTCTATCAAAAAGATTTTCTTTTGAATGTTTTGCTGTCTTTTGATCATACATAAATCTTTCAGAAATTTGGCATATGAAGGTATTTGTTTAACAGCATCCAGTAGAGGAATGTTGACCTTCACTTATTTAAGTACCTCTAGAATGCCCTGAGAATTAGAGAGAGGTTTTGGTGCAATCAACCGTTGGGGGAATGGAGCAACTGATTTAATTTGAAGTTCCAGTTCTAACTCATGTGGAGCATTGCTAGGTCTATCAGTTTCATCTACTTCCGGGTTCTTAGGCTTTTCAGCCCTTACTAGAATAGATTTGTCAATTGTTTTCCCACTCCTAAGAGTGGTGATAGACTTAGCCTACTCCATTTGATGTCAAGAGCTTGGGTCGCTAATTTTACATTGTGGCTTTGGGTTGGGGAGAGGTTGAGCTAGAATCATCCCTTTCTCCCCAATTGTATTTTTTGTCTCAAGTCCTTGTATGGCCTTTGTAAGGTCTTGAAAGGCTTGTAGCATACCCTGGTTAAAAAGCTCTTGATTTTGAATATGTTTCAGAACCAGGTCCTCTTGAGGTTTCCTTTGATCTAAGAATTGGTTAAGGATCCCTTGAGGAGTGGCAGTTTGTCCATTCCTCCAACTGAAAGTTGGATAATTTCTCCAGTTGGAATTGTATGTATTTGAGGAGGTTCCTTTAAAAGGCCTTTGGTAGTTGTTTGCAGCATTCGATTGCTCGTTCAGAACTTCTTGAAAAGCAAGTATTTTTGGACAATTTTCAGTTGTATGAACATTGCCAGCACAAATACCGCAAACAGTTTCCTTAGCCTTATCCTTCTTAAGTTTCATGGCCTCGAGTTTCCTTGTGAGGCACGCCACTTTAACATTTATATCGTCTTTCTCTTTTAACAAGTAGATTCCACCCCTCTCCTTTGGTTGAGTAGGCTTAGATGTGGTGTTTGGTCTTGGGGAGATGTCCCATAATTGTGTGTTTTCAGCAAGTTTGTCAAAATAATCAAACACATCATTGATATCTTTGTTTAAGAATTCCCCATTGCACATTGTCTCAACCATTTGGCACATGGAAGATGTCAGTCCATCATAGAAAAAACTTGTAATGCGCCACATTTCAAAACCGTGTTGTAGGCACGAACCGACAAGATCCTTGAACCGCTTCCAACATTAGAAGAATGTTTCATCTTCCTTTTGGGCGAAGTTCATGATCGACTTTCTAAGGGTGTTCGTTTTATGATATGGGAAAAATTTCTTAATGAACTCTCATGTGATGTCGTTCCATCTACCAATAGACCGTGGATGTAGTGAGTGTAACCACATCTTAACTTTCTCTTTTAAGGAGAATGGAAAGAGTTTCAGCCTAACCGTGTCCTTAGACACGTTAGGAAAATATAAAGTGGCCATAATCTCATCAGACTCTTTCATATGTAAATATAGACTTTCAGATTCAAGTCCGTGGAACTTTGGAAGGAGTTGGATCACTCCTGGCTTGATATTCATGTTTCCTGTATTTTATGAAAAAACTATACAAAAAGTGTGCTCACCCCCACCGGTTGTAAATAATCTCACAAAGTACGAGGCGAGGGTGTTTAATGCACCTCATTCTCATCCTGGACCTCCTCAACCAGAGGTTGAGGTGGATTTGCAGGTTGATTTGTAGGTTGATTTCTAGCCATTACTTCTATCAACTATGAGGATCTATGGTGGTGTCTAATCCTGTGATGGATAGGTAACCCTTCGACCAATCCTCCTTCACTTAAGAGACATCGAGTGTTGTCACGAACCCACTTGAACATGAACCACTTGAAGCCTTCAAGTAACTAAACCTAAACCTAAGAAAGAAAACTAGAGAAATTAAAACAAATAAGAGATCTAAAATAGAGAGAGAATTAGAAAGAAGTTACTAGATTGGAGATTGTTATGTTAGAATCCTACAAAACAGAAAAGTAAGTTAATTTTTAAAAGCAAATCAGAGAAAATTCTAACATAGAAATAAAACAAAAGGTCAGTTCTAATCTTAACCTAATTCTAAAACTAATTAAATTCAGAAAAATGCAACCGTTAGTCCCTGGCAATGGCGTCAAAAACTTGTTCACAACCCCAATTGTAGGGTCACGATATAGTAATAATCTTGGTAAGACCGAGGTCGAATCCACAGAGACTGAACTTATACGTTTCTGAAAGTAACTAGAACTAGAACTAGAATAATATGTAAATCTAGAATAATGTGAATAATTGTGATTAAGGTGAAAATTATTAATTAAAAGGAACTAGGGTGTCAAGGATCCACTTGTATCTTCTCAGGATGCTACCTTGCTTGATTCAGGAAATTCAACTGGAATTAGAGTCTTAACCTATCCAATTGGAAAATAGAGATAATTGAATCTTTGAACCTCTCATGAACCTAATCTCAACGGATGAGAATTGTGAGGATTGGAAGTGATTCCATCATCCAACCATGCCTAGGAGACAATGGTAAACAACAGGATATACCAATCCTACAACCAATCTTAGGAGAATTGTGAATATTAGGAAGGATTCCATCATCCTACCATGCCCAAGGGATGATAGTGAATAATGAGTCTTACTAATTTCACAATCTCATATCAGGAAAAGAAGATATTCAAAGCAATTGCAGATATATTGTAATTTGTCACAACAAACCATTAAAAACTAAAAATATTCCTTAATAAAGAACTAGAATCTATAAGGTTCAATAAAATATGAATCAAAGCAAAGCAAACATCCCAATCACGCCACAAGTTTTACCTCTTAGTCCTAGCTAAGAGGTTTAGCCAACCATAGACATGATTGAACTAAAATCTCTTAAGAAAAACATAAAAATAACTAAGGAATAAGAAGAAAGACTGTTAGACGACGGCTCCACCAATTTTCTCCACTCCTTAAATCCTAGAAGATGCCTAGGAACATCTTAGGGACTCCTATTTATAGTTAGGAACTCTAATTTTCACACCGAGTTGGAAAAGTTCGAAAACCGCCTCAAATTTATCCAGTCCGCGCAAAATCTGCGTAACCCTCGACTAGTCAAGGACAATCTTCGAATGGTCGAGGGTCACCTTCAACTGGTCTAGGATCGTACGAATTTAAAAGTTCATGTTGCTGGAGTTTGAGCCGAAGGTTCTTTGATTAGTCGAGGCAGAGCTTAGACTGGTCAAAGGAGGTCTTAGATTAGTTGAAGCAGGCAAATTTTTAAGATTCCTATTCTTCACTTCAAGTCTTCGATTATCTTCATTCCTCACTTAGTTTTCTTGGATCTTTGGCATGTGAATTCTTCATTTTTGGTCTTCTAAGATCCAACCTTTGGCTTGGTGATTCTTGAACATTAAATCCATGCTTTCAGCATTCTTTTCAATCCAAGCTCTTAGATTCATCTTGCAACACAAACATATATAAAATAGACCATTAAGCATTATCATGTTCAAAAAACCAATATATAAATAGGGGAAAATATGCAATATTTGACACTCAACACTCTCAAGAATGTCTCAAATTCTCAAAGGAAGTGACCCCACTTCCACACTCATATAGGTAAGTTGATCAAAGATGTACCTGCAACTAGACATCGCATTGTATCACAGCTATAGAGCTCGTTAAGGACACAGTCTAACCTTCCATGCTACAGGTCATAACACTATTGTATCATGGGAATAGGGTTCTTAATTTTCATATATAGTGTCGATACCAAATCACTCAAAACAAATTATTGTTACCCATTGAACCTTGTTATTTGGATCTTCATTCATATAGGTTGGGTTCCCATTGCCGGTGATTTATCTAAATGGGAATCAATCACATTCCTCTTGATGTACCGATCATCACTAACTCTTTGGCTAGTACTTTAGTTAATGGATTGGCTAAATTCTCTTTAGACCTTATAAAGTCAGTTGCAATTATCACATCTTGGATTAATTGATTGACTAAGTTATGTCTCATACATAGATGTTTGGACTTTCCATTATAAGTTCTATTATTTATTATAGTTATCACAATTTGTCTATCACAATGTAATGCAATTGATGCCATTGGTTTACCTTACAAGGGTATATTTAAAAGTAGATTTTTCAACCATTCAACCTCTTCACCTGCAGTTGTAAGAGCAATAAACTCAGATACTATCGTGTACTGAGATATACAAGTCCACTTCTTAGACTTCCAGGATATTGCAACTCCTCCAAGAGTAATGTAACGCCCTGAAAATAGAGGGTCGAACAGGAGCCTAACTCCCGAGTTCGAACACATCACTTATGCAACATAGATAATGATGATTAAATGTTGTCTGTATTAGTACATTAAACATGAGTAGGATTATACCAAAACAGCATATCATACTCCAGAGACAGTTAAATAACGTAAGCGGAAGACTGTGATAGATATATAAAATACATATACTATTGCAAGTCTCCAGAGTGTAAACATGTTACCAGGTTAAATATATACATGTATACTTCCAAAATGAAGAAAATGAATATACATGAGTGTTCCAAAAGTCCAAAATAACAAGTGTAATGGCGTCTAATCAACATCCCTGTAACCCCGTCAATCAGAACATGGTCTACATAGACCCGCCTGATAGCTGCATATAGGAGAACTCTTCCTCATCATCGTAAAAGTCTAGCTTCGCTACATAAGCATCGCCATCATCTGCAACTACAACAGGGTCTGGTTGGTGTTTAAAACACCATCCCAGAACGTGGGAGTGAGTGATCAACTCAGTGAAGCTATAAAATAAAGGTTAACATGTTATCAATTCAGTCAAGCAGTAATGATAAAGTAATACAGCAAGCATTCCTAGGTACTCTGGTTAATGCAATGATGATATGTTATAATGATGCATGCCCTCGCCTGCATTCCCTCTTGCGACAACATCTTATGATCGCGGCATTCGCCCCTTTATCTGTGGTCAACTCCAACGTCAAAGGCACATGCAAATGCGGTACATGTACGTGATTAGCCAAGTTCTTAATTTGGTCTATTCATACAGCAAGTTGGGAAGCTAAAGTACCTCCCTTTGTATCATTGACCCAAATATTGATCCATCTAGGGTCGTCAGTCCTAGTTTATCATATACGAAAAACAGTTCCACGTCGCTATGGAGGGCTCGTCACCTCAGCGCAGGCCTGGTTTATACTCGAGGTTACTATGGAAAGGCTCGTCACCTGATCATAGGCTGACAGCTCGAATGCAGTGTCCCATACCACCATATTCGGCTCACGAGTTTGGGTTACTCATTGGACACTACGGGGAGGCTTGTCACCCCAGTATAGGCCAACAGCTCGACCACGGTGTCCCATACCACCATGCCCAGCTCATGAGTCTTAGCAGATCGTGGTACTAAGGTTAAACGGGCTTTGCACTAGTAAGTTGGTACCTTAGATTCAGGCAGTAGCATCCATACATGGTAAACATACATTTGGTCAATCGGGTTATTTGACAAGCTTGACTGGTACGAGCGTATGCTGACTTAATCGACATGGAGTGCATAAGCATTCCGCATGGCCTAATCACTATCGACAAATAGTGTACGACTAGGATTCGTCGAACACATCCGTCGTGGCTAAAACAGTCTGGCCATCCATCGTAAACCATTACCGATTGCCTGGACTACATCGTAGCCCCAAACACACTCCAAGCAATAACATTCATATGTGATAATCTAAGATAGCATGTGACAAACAAATCTAAACATAATCTCATTCGAACATTTCAACAAACACATACTACACATGTTATCGTACATAGGCATTTCATCAGTAAATCACATAGTAGTAAGATAGGTTACACAAAGAAAACTGTAACTATATAAAAGAAAATTGAGAATCCTATCTCAACACCTTCATTACATACATTTAAACAAGCATTTTCTCATTTAGGCATTTTATCAAACACTTAGACTACACATATTACACACATGCACTTAATTAGTTTAAAATGCATATCATAGTAAATCCTTCTACATAGGAGTTGTCATATCTACAACAATCATGTATTCTCTAACAATAATTGTAACAAACATAAATCATAATTCCACATCCATTCAAACATTTCAACATACACATAGAATGCATTTTATTCAACATAGCTTATACATATATGTAATATATAGAAAACATCGTATCTAAGCATATGTGATAGCAATCAAGTCAGTCATAATCATTACTGATTGAAGGCCTTGAAAACCATAACCTAAACATTTATAGTCCACACCTTTCACCGGTAGACTCGTATCGAACTCAGTTTGAACTCAATATCTTTGTCTACGGTACAACGACAACCTATATGATGAAATAGGTTATCTATTTCATTATCTACTCTATTTCAGTCCCTAAAATAGATTAGGGTTAGGATTTCTTACCTAAGAAAGGACTTAGAATTGCCGGTATAGCAATACGAAAGCGGTGGTTAAGTACGTGAAGTGAATAGATCGAATCCCAGGAACAATCTCCCACTCTCTCTCACTTTCTCTCTTTCTTTCTCTCTTTGCTCTCTTCTCTCTCCTAGGGTTTACAAATTCGTATGGGATGAGAGAGAGAGAGGGTTTAAAGCCCTTATATAGGCCCAGAACTGCTGAGAATGGCCCTAGGGCCATGGTACACTTAAGTTATAGCCAAAAGTCGGCTGTTTTGATCCAACAGGGCACATTTGGAGGCCCCTTTTTTACATACGGTCTGGATAAAGTTCATTGACATTAGATCTAGGTTAAGTTTTTGGTCCGATCAGATTCATAGATCGACCGCGGAGGATCGGTTTCAGTTCAACGGTCACCGGTACTCGATCAGGGCCACAAGTGCACTGACATGTGTTAGAAATTTTCCCTAATCTAAGGGTGTAATTGTGTCAGAATGACGTTCTAAACCTTAAATTTGGCTTGTAAGTGAATGACTCAATTCACTTAAGTTTCAGTTCACTTTCTAAAGGTATTCGCATTTCTCACACACTTCACTCCGGGCTCAAATTGTGCGTTTTTGGGTATTATTAGGACTTGATTTCCAAGATGGTTGTCAAGTCCAGCAAGGCGGTCATAACTGTATAGTTTTGGGCTAATCAGACTTTTAACGCGTGGTCCAAGTATGATACGGAGTTACATGATACTCCCGAGAGCAACTGTGTTTTGAGATGTTCCTATGTTTTTAGGTAACGTAGCGTTTGCGATTCAGCTAGTTTTGGGTCTTGCATAGGCGATGACCTTGTCCTTCTGCATCAGAACACAACCCAAACCAACACGAGACGCATTGGTGTATATCGTATACTTGACCCCTTACTCTAACAATACTAGCACAAGGGCAGACGTCAGCTTGTCCTTCAGCTCCTGAAAAGCTGCTTCTGCCTTCTCATTCCAGACAAACTTGAGATCCTTCCGAGTTAGCTGAGACAACGGTGTAAGACCCTTGTCCTAGTCCGTACCGTTCTGTTAGCTTCCGCGGTCCTTTCGGTCAAATTCCGGCAACCTTCGCACCACATCTGACGTTTGCGCGTAATTCTAAGTCGAGACCTGTATGCCAAAGTCGGCTTGAACCGAAACCTATATCTTGGCAACCGCGCCGTCGCCGCGGTTCCAACGCCGTGACTTGCGTACCGAACCGATACCCAGGCTAGGAGATGTGGACCTGCGTTCATTCCGAAGAAATGCTGTGCGTTGCGAATCTCGAGGGAATCTCTACGATATGTCTCATCAATCAATGTCAAGTACAAGCTTTACCTCAAGTACATCAACCCATCCCTACTTTTTTCAAAAGTTCACTCTCTTTCCACCTCACCATTCCTCTTTTTCTCATTTTCAACCACAACCATCTCTCTTTCCCACCAATTTCAACCTAAGCCATACCTCTCATCATCCTTTTCTTACAACCACCACTCCACCCATCCCTTCATCTATTATTTCTATCTCTCCCTCTCATTCTCTAGCAATTTTCTAATCTCATGAGAGCTCCAATATCCAAGCTCTCTCCCAAATAACAAGTGTGGCCCACCCTCTCATCTCTCATCCACACCATCAATCTCCCATCAACCTCCATCAAAAGGCAAGCTAAGGAGCATTGGAGTCTAAGGGACCAAGAAGAAGGAAGATAAGGTGGGTGACCTACCGTTATTTTCAATTTTAAGGGCCACTTGTTGTGGGACCCACATTGATGTATGAAATGTAGAGAAGGGCCCATAGTGGCGGGGTTCCTCTATCTCACCGTTTGTCTCTCTTTCTTTCTTTCTCTCTCTCTCCCTCCCTCTTTTCTTCTTATTTTGATGGTGGTGATGATGTATACAACAACCTGGACCGTCCAGATTGTTGGTCGTCTAGTAGATGAGGCCCACTTGCTGCCTGATTTCGGGTCAGCCTAGATGGAAGGAAACCATAAATATCTACTTGATCAAAGCTACTAGTGAGTCCCACATGTGTGGACCCACATGTATGCGCTAAATCTGGGTCGCCCATCAACTGGACGGCTAGCAGCACGTGGCTGCTTATCTGGATGTCAGCAAGTCTGCGGGTCCAACCGTGATGTATGAGTCTATATCCACACGTCCATTCTTTGGACGTGGACCCCCATAGCAGTGTGTGGGGTCCGCCATGATGATTGTGCCCATCCAGCCGTCCGTCCAAGCTTGGACAGGGACGCTGAATGTTGAGTCTGCTTCATTAAAAATATTATATATATATATATAAACTAAATAAAAACATCCAGACCATTCATACGTGTGGGGTGTACGTGTGATGTATACCCATGCCGTCCATGGCCTGGACTGTGGAAGCCACCTTGATATATATGCTTACATCCAGGCCGTTCATCCAGGCCTGGATCTGGATGACTGGATGATTGACGCTCCTAATTTTCCCACACACCCACGCATATATATATTATTATATAATATAATATTAAATGTTAAGGTGGGCCGCTCCTGCATGTGGACCCACCATGTTCACATGCGTTAGATCAGCACCGTCTAGAGCGTTCAGACTCTGGACGGTGGCTCTTTCTTCATTTCATGTATAGTGAGTATATTATATTATAATATATTATATTATCTGATATAATATCATATTATATTATAATATATATATATATATATACACACACACACACACACACACTTACAACAGGGAGGAGTGGGATGTAGGGTGGCCGCCTACGTGAGACCCACCAGTGATGTTTTCTTTCCAGCCGTCCATTTCTGGACGGTGCTGGATGGGTTGCACCAGATGTGTGGGTCCCATCCACATCATCCAGCAACCTCGACGGGTGGAGCCCTTCATGATGTATACTTGTATCCACGCCGTCCATTCTTCTAGCGAGTTCGTCTTTGGCTCGAGAGAATCAAACGAAGTAGGTTCAATCCTCTGGTGGACCATGTATGTGGGCCCCACCCCTGGTGTTTGTATTTCATCCAAACTATTTACTCATTTGGTGGACAGTCACCTGTGGGGCCCCCACCTTGATATATGTGATTCACCCAAACCGTTTATACATTTGGTAAGCTCGGCCTTGGGCTTGAGAAGAAAAATAATACAGATCTAATATCATGTGGACCACACTACAGAAAACAGTGGGTTTGGACGTTTGCCATTGAAACCCTTTGGGTACAGAAGTTTAGACCAATATGACACTTGTTTATCATCTTAATACTCGGTCTTTGTGAACTTATGAACAGACTGGATGGAAATTAAATGCCATAGTAGGGCCCATTGGAATTTAATGGTGAAAATCTTTAACACCATTATTAATTGTGGTATGGTCCAGATGATCCTTTGGATAAGAATTATATATATATATATATATAATGCTTTAAAATGATCTCTGAGCAAGAGGTGAATGGTGTGATTGGTTTAGAGCCATTTGTATCAGCCCATTTAACCTGGCCCGTTCGACTCGGCCTATTCGGTTAACCCATTTGATCCGGCCCCTTTGATTCGACCCATTCGATTGGCCCATTTGACGTAATGGAGGCCCATGGGTTGAGGCCCAATGAGATGTACATAAGGCCCATTGCAATGTGCGATTCCACCATGGTTTATGTGATAAAGCCCTGGAAAAAATGTTGGTTTGACGTCCACATTGTAGGATGATGTTGGTTAAATGTCCGAATTGTCACTCTCCCTAGGGCCCATTGTTAGGCCCATACTGGTAGTGTAGGCCGTCTAGGCCTGTCTTCATTATGCACAGAGCCCATCACTATATAACATGCTTAGTATAGATCCATGATTCATGATCATTCGCATCATATGTATGCCTGATATGAGGAATGATCGATCATAGTATATGCTTTCGGGCGGACTGTTTATGGGTTCCCTGATAGGCGGAGTTGCCCCGTATAAGTGCATGGTACACGCAGGACTGTTGCATGACTGATAGTTTGACTCATGCACTTGCATTTGTGTGATTGTAGTTACTATATGCCCTAGCGACATCAGGGTCATAGCCTCCACAGACACATCGTGGATAGCAGGATTGGATACCGAAAATATTTGGTTCTAGCATATGGGCACTATAGATGTCCCTAGGTGAAAATTCCTAAACCCGATGGTACCAGAGGATGACTCCAACGTCGAGACCGAGTGGATACACGAGCGCGCGATGGCCGTATACCAGTAGGCCGCGTCTCCCACTGTGTCGTGGTCTGTTGGAAAGGGGTGTGACCTTACCCGCCTGAGTGAGGGGGCAGTTTCTAGGTTGAGTTTGACCAGCTTGAGGAATCGGTCCGCTATTGATGAGCTGGGCCCGATATTGGCAGGCGGATAGTGAGGTCTCTTCTACCCTCCCAGTTGTGCGTCCGGATAGGGGCGGCAAGCTGGCGTAGAGTGTACTTGACCCCGGTGATTATCCATACTGAGAACCGCACTAATTTGATGCTCTAGTGAGGAGCTGCAATGATATGTGGATGAGGATTGACATGCTTGACTTGCATTCTGCATCGCATGGCCTTGATGTGGCCGATCACATTCATGTTTTGCACAGCATGGCCTTGGTATGGCTGATTGCATACATGTGTTCATCAGCATGAACCCGCATTTCTTTGACCTTACATCCTGAGCACGCTTATATTGCGCACACACTTACACCGCCCCCTAAGCTTTCTATAAGTTTATGCACGATTGATGCGTGCAGGTGACGTCAGGTCGCAGCCGTAGCTTAGCATAGCAGCAGTAGGAGTGTGCGGCCAAGCCTTTGGAGTTTTTGTTATTCGCACTATCTTGTATTTCCCTTCTCACGCATTATACTTAAAGTTTTTTATCATAGTGGATTTTGTGATGGTGTTCTTGTGTTTATTGTTCGTGGGTTATGCATTTGGTTATGCTCATTATAAATCAAACTGATGATTATAAATCCTCCTTGTACTATCCCAGGATCGGAACCTGGTAAATGGGTGCCGGGAGTCGAGAATGGGGTTCTACGGAGGCTGTCGGCGCAGGATTCGGCGATCAAAAATTTTGTGAGCTCGGTTTCCAAGTTCGGGGCGTGACAAACGGTCTAGCTATCTTGGAAAAATCTCTAATGAATCGACGGTAGTAACCTGCCAGGCCAAGAAAACTCCTCACTTCAGTAACCGAACTGGGCTACTCCTAGTCCTGAACTGCAGCTACCTTAGCAAGGTCCACAACTATCCTTTCCTTGGACACCACATGTCCCAGGAACTTGACTTCTTCTTTCTAGAAGTCATACTTCTTATACTGTGCAAACAACTAGTTCTTCCTAAGAGTATCAAAGACTGCTCGCAGGTGCTCCTCGTGATCTTTTCGATTCTTGGAGTATATCAGGATGTCATCTATAAACACGATAACGAATCGGAATAGATACGGACGAAACACCCTGTTCATCAGGTCATGAACATGGCCGATGTATTTGTGAGTCCAAATGACATCACAAGGAACTCGTTGTGCCCAAAACTGGTCCTGAAAGCTGTCTTCTGCACGTCCTTATCCCTGACGCACAACTGGTGATACCCTGACTGCAAGTCAATCTTTGTGAAATACTGCGCCCCCTTTAACTGATCAAACAGATCACCTATCCTGGGCAAATGGTACTTGTTCTTCACCGTGACTTGGTTCAATCTGCGGTAATCAATACACAACCGCAGTGATCCATCCTTCTTTCTCACAAACAACACAGGTGCTCCCCACAAAGACATGCTAGGTTGTATGAAGCCTGCATTCAACAGATCATCAATCTGTTTCCTCAGTTCCTCAATTTCACACGGAGGCATGCGGTATGTCGGCAATGAAATGGGCATTGCACCAGGCGCTAGGTCGATCGTAAAATCAATCTCGTGCTGAGGAGGAAGTCTAGGTATCTTACTGAACACGTCCTCAAAATCCCGAACTACTGGCGTGTTCCCAAGTGTTGGACCATTGTCATTCTTCAGCAAGGAAGCACAATAAAGAACTCGAAAAGGGCAACTGACCTGTATGGGGAAAGTAAAAGTCGTGTCGTTAGGCCCGCGAGTTGTCACTAGTCGGGTCTCGCAGTCGATCTCGGCCTTCATTTCAGTAAGTCAATCCATACCAAGGATGACGTCGAAATGGTATATCGTGGTGATGATCAGGTCAATGCATATCGTCCTTCTCTCTAAATCTACCAAGTAACCCTCACATATCTTGTGTGGTATCTGTAAAAGTTCCTGGTACTGCGATAACTCTCACCCCAACCATCGGGGTCGTATTCAGCCCTAATCGCTTGACCGCAGAACATGATATTACCGAAATAGTGGACCCAGTGTCCACTAACAGAAATACAGGGGTACCTTGGATGTGGGCAGTGACCTCGAAAGCTAAAGGCATTGTAACTGCTAAATCAGACGCTTCAGCTGTAAGCACATGTACTCGCGCTTGCTGAGAATGGTTGGACTGCAGTACCATGGGCCATTGAGGCGGCTTGAATGGAGGTGCATACGGCCAAAAAGATGGATGTGCTGGTGCTGACCGTAGAGGTAGAGTCAAGAGAGGTGGTGGCATCTGACGATTGATCCTCTGAGGAAGCGTAAAGCCATTGTCCCTCATCTTGGTGAAACAGTAGGTATCTGTATGGCCTGCCCTCCTACAGTAAGTGCACCACAAGTCTGGTCGCCTCATAGGGGCTGGTGGAGCTGTGAGTCTGGGAAGCGAGTTTATATGGGGCCTCTTACCGAGGAATGGTCAGCTAAGCAGATAGGTCGAGGCCTCTGACATAAGGGTGCACGCGAGTGGGATAGCCTATCCCCATCCTGCTTAGCCCGTAGAGACATACCCACTAACTTAGCATAGGTGGATATGCTAGTGCAATATATCTTCGAGCGTATCTCAGGTCGCAGGCCCTCAGAAAACCACCACATCCGCATTGGCTGATCAGCTAATATCAGAGGAGCATATCTGGCCAGCTCCGTAAACCTGTTCTCATATTCTGCCACCGTTATCCCTCCCTGACGGAGGTGAAGAAACTCACTCTCCTTCTCATGCTGATAAGTGAGGGGAAAATACTTCCCATGGAAGCGAGTCTCAAAAGCTGCCCACGTCCATACGTATCCAGCGGCGATAGTCCGAAGGACACTGTCCCACCAAAGGCTGGCCTCCTTTTCGAACATATAGGTGACCAGCTCCACCTTCTCCACCTCAGTGCAGTGTAACAGCTTCAGCATCTTAGAGATGCGGTTAAGCCAATACTAGGCCTCCTCGGGTCTATGAGTACCCACAAAAGTAGGAGGTCGGAAGCATTAGAATCGCTCAAAAAGGCCGCTAGCACCCACGTTTACAATAGGGTGCACAAGAGGTGCAGGTGGAACCACACCTATACTCTGGGCAAAGACCCCTGCGATGGTGGTCAAAAATTGCTGCTGTTGCTGTTGTTGCATCAAGAGCATCATCTGCTAGAACCTATCGGGAGGGGGATCCGACTGAGGCACGTGTGGCATCGAGGTAGATGCGTGGTTCTATTCAGGAACCGGTAGTGCTACAGGTGTCGGCCCATTAGTGGAGCCAATGGCCGACTGAGAATCCGGTATAGTCTCGTGATCCGGGCCCGAACTGGAGTCCGTATGGCTATTACTTAGGGGAGGAGCCCCGTCAATCGAATCGCCAAGGGTGAGATGTACCGTACTCCGCGTGCTCTTAAGTGGCATTCCCTATATACAACATAGGTGCAACCTGTGTCAGATTCAGCATACTAGTACTCAATTTGTCAAGCATTTTACACATTTCATAGCAAGAGAAGTTGCATGCATTTCATTTAATAAAATTTGTCACAATACATGAGATATAGTTTTACATGAATCATGAAGGGAAACACATGTGAGCTAATCAAATTAAATCTTCAACAACAAACATGCCGTCAACATACCATACTACTAAGCCTATCTAGGCTATAACACAAGAAACAGGAAAACAAGCAACCAAGAAGACTAAAAGGCGACTGTATGGATGCCTAGTCGTCTGAATCAGGTGATGGAGGAGGTGCACCCTTATCCCTTAGACAACACAAGATTGCCCTTAGGGTGCGAGATACTTTACTAAATTTTCGCTTCATGAAGGCTTGATTCTCTTCAAGCTTGGCTTGGTTTGCTGCGACCTCCTGCCGCAGGGCAGCTTGGCCCTCCTCGAATTGAGCCAAGCGGGCTTCTATAGTAACCTGATCACTAACACACCCCTGTGTAGTAGGAGGAGAGCCCTCATCAGTGTCTTGGGCCTCCTCTTCCTCTTCCTACTCTCTTTCTCCCTCTATCTCATTTTCTTCCTCTTCCTCTTCTTCTTCACTCTCCTCAGCTCCGTCACTACTTTCCTCGCCCTCGGACCCAACACGTCGTTGTAGCGGCCCAATCTTCATGTTGGCGAGTGTGGTGTCATTTATATAGTGAATCGGCACTACCACATCAGGGCAAAGTCTGAAGCTAAACTCATAAGCAATCTTGAATATGAGTCGACCAAATGGAAGTGAATTGGTTGTTCTTGTAGAACGGGCGGTTAGGACTATTTCTCGTAGAACGAAGGTAGGCAAGCACAGCTTGTCTCCATGTCCAGCACGGTACAAGAAGTCCACCATCAAGCGCGTACACTCGCTGTGATTGTGCCACCAGGTATACATGTTGTGCGTGAAGATGTGGTAGAGCAGGCGGAAGTTATCGACCATCTTGGACGCTAAGAGAGACGGTTTGGATTCCAGTGGACCAGTCGGCCATAAAGGAATCGCGTGCGGCGGTCCCTTTCATGCTCACTCCTGAAATAACCCTCACTGGTGTGTACCTCAACTCACGGTATTTCCAGGAGCCGAGATATAAGACGGACATCTACAACCGCTTCCCGCCTTGCCATGGGGATCTTGAATTGTAGAGGCTCCAGCGATGGGTCTCGTATATGGAAGTAGAAGGTTCAAACAGTGTCCGCAGTCGCTCATGACTTGCCTTCAAATATGGGCCCCCATCCAGCATCAGACGGCGGTCCATCAACGGATAAAGCCTGAACAGCCTCTCATCTACATGTGCTTCGAAGAGAAACCTACGGCCTCAAAATCTTCCATGTGACAGGTCCGTTAGTAAAGTTCTTTCGAGGGGAGCCTAGGGATCGAGATCTCGCTTCGTCCTTATCTCTTGATCGACGGTTGCACTTGTGGCGGCGCCCAATTTCCTCCTAGGACGAGTAGGACGCTTAGGCCCGGCTTCCTCCGTGGAAGCTCTCTTCTTCCCCATGAGAAAAAGAAGCATGGAAATGGAGAAAATAGCTGCTACAAGCTCGAAAAGAGCCATTGGAGTGAAATAAGGTGGAGGGATAGGATGAGTTGTTGGACTTTGAGATTTTTGAGATAGAAAGGAGTGCTTGTGTACTCAAATGAGGGAGATTAAGGGAGATAAGTAGTTGTGGAAGATGGATTTGAGAGAATAGTGGAGGTGGTGTAAGAAAAGGGAAGAAGATGAGATTGGAGGGGTGATTGAGAGGGGAAAAAGGGTTTTGTAGAGGAAAAGGAAAGCTTGGAGGTGTGTAAGAGGGGAGAGGGGAGCAAACCGGTGGGATATAGGGGTCCCCATGTGATTCCGTGGGTCCCACAGCGTCCCACAAGTGCTGGCCTGCCAAACCCGTTGCGATCCGATAGGCCCGGACCCGGCGATCAGCGATGGCATCGCCGCTCTGATACCAACTTGTAACACTCTGAAAATCGGGGGTCGAGCAGAAGCCCAACTCCCGAGTTCCAACACATCACTTATACAACATAGATAATGATGATTAAATGTTGTCTGTATTAGTACATTAAACATGAGTAGGATTATACCAAAACAACATATCATACTCCAAAGATAGTCAAATTACGCAAGCGAAAGACTGTAATAGATATATAAAATACATATACTGTTGCAAGTCTCCAGAGTATGAACATGTTACCAGGTTAAATATATACATATATTCTCCCAAAATGAACAAAATGAATATATATGGGTGTTTCAAAAGTCCAAAATAATAAGTGTAATGGCGTCTAATCAGCATCCCTATAACCCCGTCGATCCGAACATGGTCTACATAGACCCGCCTGATAGCTGCATATAGGAGAACTCTTCTTCATCATCGAAAAAGTCTAGCTCCGCTACGTAAGCATCGCCATTATCTACAACTACAACAGGGTCTGATTGGTGTTTAAAACACCGTCCCAGAACGTGAGAGTGAGTGATCAACTCAGTGGAGCTATAAAGCAAAGGTTAACATGTTATCAATTTAGTCAAGCAGTAATGATAAAGCAATACAACAAGTATTCCGAGGTACTCTAGTTAATACAAGGATGATATGTTATAATGATGCATGTCCTCGCTTGCACTCCCCCTTGTGACAACATCTTACGATCGCGGCATGCACCCCTTCCTCTGTGCTCAACTCCAACGCCAAAGGCACATGCAAATGTGGTGCATGTACGTGATTAGCCAAGTTCTTAATTAGGTCTATTCATATAGCAGGTTGGGAAGCTAAGGTACCTCCCTTTGTATCATTGACCCAAACATTAATCCATCTAGGGTCGTCAGTCTTAGTTTATCACATACAAAGAACAGTTCCAGGTCACTACAGAGCGGCTCGTCACCTCAGCGCAGGCCTAGTTTATACTCGAGGTTATTACGGAAAGGTTCGTCACCTGATTGTAGGCCGACAGCTCGAATGCAGTGTCTCATACCACCGTATTTGGCTCACGAGTTTGGGTTGCTCATTGGACACTACGGGGAGGCTTGTCACCCCAGTATAGGCTAACAGCTCGACCACGGTGTCCCATACCACCATGCCCGGCTCATGAGTCTTAGCAGATCGTGGTACTAAGGTTAAACGGGCTTTGCACTAGTAAGTTGGTACCTTATATTCAGGCAGTAGCATCCATACATGGTAAACATACATTTGGTCAATCGGGTTATTTGACAAGCTTGACTGGTACGAGCGTACGCTGACTTAATCGACATGGAGTGCGTAAGCATTCCGCATGGCCTAATCACTATCGACAAATAGTGTATGACTAGGATTCGTCGAACACATCCGTCGTGGCTAAAACAGTCTGGCCATCCATCGTAAACCATTACCGATTGCCTAGACTACATCGTAGCCCCAAACACAATCCAAGTAATAGCATTCACATGTGATAATCCAAGAACATGTGACAAACAAATCTAAACATAATCTCATTCGAACATTTCAACAAACACATACTACATATGTTATCGTACATAGGCATTTCATCAGTAAATCACATAGTAGTAAGATAGGTTACATAAAGGAAACTGTAACTATATATAAGGGAATTGAGAATCCTATCTTAAGACCCTCATTACATACATTTAAACAAACATTTTCTCATTCAGGCATTTTATCAAACACTTAGACTACACATATTACATACATGCACTTAATTAGTTTAAAATACATATCATAGCAAATCCTTCTACATAGGAGTTGTCATATCTACAACAATCATGTATTCTCTAACGATAGTTGTAACAAGCACGAATCATAATTCCACATCCATTCAGACATTTCAACATACACATAGAATGCATTTTATTCGACATAGCTTATACATAGATGTAATATATAAAAAACGTCGTTTCTAAGCATATGTGATAGCAATCAAGTCAGTCATAAATCATTACTGACATTGAAGGCCTTGAAAACCATAACTTAAACATTTATAGTTCACACCTTTTGCCGGTAGACTCGTATCGAACTAAGTTTGAACTCAATATCTTTGTTTACGGTGCAACGACAACCTATATGATGAAATATGTTAGCCATTTCATTATCTACTCTATTTTAATCCCTAAAATAGATTAGAGTTAGGATTTCTTACCTAATAACGGAATCAGAATCGCCGGTATAGCGATACGGAAGCGGTGGTTAAGTACGTGAAGTGAAGGGATTGAATCACAGGAACAATCTCCCACTCTCTCTCACTTTCTCTCTTTCTCTCTCTTTCTTTCTCTCTTTGCTCTCTTCTCTCTCCTAGGGTTTATAAATTCGTATGAGATGAGAGAGTGAGGGTTTAAGGCCCAGAACTGTTGAGAATGGCCCCAAGGCCATGGTATACTTTAGTTATAGCCAAAAGTCAGTTGTTTTGATCCAAAGGAGCACATTTGGAGGCCCCTTTTTTGCATACGGTCCGGAGAAAGTTTCCTGACATTGAATCTAGGTTAAGTTAAGTTTTCGGTTCGATCGGATTCATAGATCGACCGTGGAGGATCAGTTTTAGTTCAACGGTCACCGGTACTCGATCAGGGCCACAAGTGTACTGACATGTATTGAAAATTTTTCCTGATCCAAGAGTGTAGTTGTGTCAGAATCTGACGGTCTGAAACATTAAATTTAGCCTGCAAGCGAACGATTCAATTCACTTAAGTTTCAATTCGTTTTCTAAAGGTATTCGCGTTTCTCACACACTTCGCTCCGGGCTCAAGTTGTGCATTTCTGGGTATTATTAGGACTTGATTTTCGAGATGGTTGTTAAGTCCAGTAAGGCGGTCATAACTGTATAGTTTTGGGGTAATCAGACTTCTGACGCGCGGTTCAAGTCTGATACGGAGTTATATGATACTCCCAAGAGCAACTGGGTTTTGAGATAGATCCTATGTTTTTAGGTAACGTAGCGTTTGCGATTCAGCTAGTTTTGGGTCTTGCAGTTCGTATTTGAAGTGATTAGTGCTAATTTCACAGGTAATCTAATTTAGCACTTAGTTAATTCTCGACTAATTTCTAAAGAATTTAGTCCTTAGTGATTTCTGCCTGAGGTGGTACTCAGATCTTTGTACAGATTTTTTCGAGACGTAGTAAACACATAACCGCTAGTGGACTTAAATTTTATTGAATATGATATCCAGTTTGCATCACTCAACCCCTATGGTACGGCTATATATCTAGGATATCATAGACTGTAACTGCAAGTTTTTTTCCAACTATTTTAATAATTTATTTATAGCATCTCAGTGATATTCTCTAGGATTATTGGTGCATTTACTCAGTTTACCAATTGCATATGCAATAACCAATCTAGTACAATTTATTAGATAAATTAAATACCAATGACACACGAGTACTCAAGTCATGATACATTATCACCTTCATTTTTATAAAATTTCAAATGTGGATCAAAAGGAGTGCTACTAAGTGTACAATTTTAAAGATTATATTTTCTCATAATTTCTATATAATGTGATTAAGATAAAGTGATTTTATTGAAGTCTTTCACAATTTTGATTCCAAGAATCACATCCGCCTCTCTTAAATCTGTCATATCGAATTATGAACAAAAGAACGACTTAGTTTCATTCACCACACTAATGTTATAACCAAATATCAACATTTCATCCACATATAAACATATGATAATGCATGCATTTTCAAATAGCTTGCTATACATATTATCTAACTTATTAATTTTAAAACCATTTGACAACAACACTATGTCAAATTTCTCATGCCATTGCTTTGGAGCTTACTTGAGCCCATAAATAGAGTTAATTAATTTCTATACTTTATTTTCACGACCATTTATCACAAAACCCTCGAGTTTGGTCCATGTATATCTCTTCATCTAATTCTCTATTTAAGAAGATGTTTTTCACATCCATTTATTGAATCACTAGATTATGGATGGAAGTGATAGCAATCAATACTCTTATAGTTGTGATCTTGGTGATCGGTGAATATATATTAAATAACTTAATGCCTTCCTTTTATTTGTACTCCTTAGCCACAAGCCTAACCTTGAATTTCTCAAAAGACTTATATTTTATAAGCTTAATCTAAAAAAATCAATTTACAACATATGAGTTTGCCATTCGGAGGAGTTATACCAATTTTCAAGTGTTATTGTGTAATATAGAGTCCATTTCATTATTAATGATTTCTTTCCAAAAGGTTGCATTATGAGAGCTTATAGCTTCCACATATGAGGATGGATCATCATGTACAAGGAATGTGTAAAAGTCAGGTACAAAACTAGTCTCAACTAGAGTTGTACATGAGTCGAACCGAGTCAAGCTTGACATAACTCGACTCAGCTCGGCCACTAGTTGACCCTAGCTCGAACTCGGCTCGGTTCGGTCCTTGAGCTTGATTGGCCAGCTCAGCTCGGTTCGGTCAGCAACTCGGGCCATTTCAAGTTGAGCTCGAGCTTGTGTGGTATTTTCTCAAATACATGAAGTGCATCTTCAATTTCTCACAGTTTGCAAAACAACAATAATTTACAGGAATTTCATCAAACGCTTAGTAGGAAACATCAAAATCAAGATCCAAGGTTAGTTTTATCATGTAATGTTTTTCTTTTTTGGTAGTGATTTGTTTCATATCCATATATTCCTCACCATCGACCGATCCCACAGAGAATGCATCCACCCGAAATAACACTTCGTTGAGTCATTTCATCAAACATTTGGTGAGCAACATCAATATTAAAATAACCGAGTCACCAAACTAGTTCGATTCGAGTTGATTCGATCTCAACCAAGCTCGAAATCGACTCGAGAATTTTTCGAGCTCCAAAAATCAGCTCAAACTCAGTTTCGAACCGAGTCGAATTGAGCTTTTTCTAGTCGAGTTGAGAGAGTTAACCGAGCTAACTCGGTTCATGTACAACTCTAGTTTCAACTATGACCATCTTACTTCTTATAGGTTCCAAGAGCTCTTCTATTGTGCATTGTTTATATTAATCCTTATGGCCAAATCTACTACTTCCATGGAAGAAGTAGCCTTAGATTTAGCTGTGAATATATTTTTAAAGAAATTGAAATCTAAGGATTCAATGATGGAATCGACCTCAATATAATGATGAGATCTCAAAACCAAGAATATATAAGCCATGTTATTTTACGCATAGCCTTTGAATGCACAATCAACAGTTTTATCCCCTAATTTTTTTCTTTGATAAAGATAGCTCTACCTTGGCTAGGCACCATCACACTTTAAGATATTATAGGTCTGGAGATTTGTTCTTTCATAATTCATAATGGGTTTTATCAGAATGCTTATGAGGTACACGATTTAAAATATAACATGCAGAGGGTTTCTCCTCATATATTAAATGGCAAACCATAACAAGAAAGTATAGAAATTACCATATTCATCAAAGTTATATTTTTCCTTTTAACAATTCCATTTTGTTGGTGTGAACATGGTGCATCTATCTCATGTATAATTCATTTTAATTCACAGTAAGATGTGAAGTCATGAGAAAGATATTCCCCGACTTGATCAGATATAAGAATTTCCATCTTTTTTTTTAATTGATTTTCCACCTTATCCACAAAGGCTATAAATTTATCTTTTTTTTCGTCTTTACTTTTGTTCAGATATACTTTTGCACATATGAAGTAATAATTTATAAATGTTATAAAGTATTTCTTTCCCCCATGACTCATAATATTTTAAAGGTCACATATGTCACTGTGAATCAAATATAGGACTTAGTTGTTCCTTTAAAGTCTTTTGAAAGGTTTTATGAAATGCTTAGATTGTATACATATTTTACATTTATTTTGGTTTTCCATTCCCACTATAGGAATAAGCTTAATACTAATCATGCTTTCAAAAGAATGATAATTCTACACGACCTATTCTAGCATGCCGCATATCAAGAGACTCAACCAAGTAAGCAAAAGAACTAGTATCATTATTATTCATACCACTCAGTTTGAACAATTCATCAGTTACATAACCTTTTCCAACAAAAGTACCATTATTAGTGATAACACATTTTTTCAAATTCAAAAACTAACTCAAACCATTCTTGTCAAGAGTAAAGTAGCATACAATATTTTTTTGAAGATCCAATACATGAAACACGTCAAAAAAAGTCAACACCTTTCCAGAAGAAAGCTCTAGGCTCACATTTTCTTTATTAACAACCTTAGACAAAATTTTCATGAAAATGAATCTCACGTCCTTTACATTCTCTTAGGATGAAAAGGCACCACAGTCATAACAAAGATACTTGTTGGCACCTGAATCAAGCAACACTCATTTGAAGCATAAGCAATGAATGCTTTGGTGAATACCCCCACAAACTCCTTAGCAACATGTGCATGATCCCTTTCCTTTTTATTGCTTTTGTGGAATCTGCATTTCTTAACAAAGTGTCCATTTTTCCTACACACATAGCATCATTCATTATTATTATTATTATTGTCTATTTTCTCATTTCTTTAGACCCGTGGATGCCTTTTTTAGTGGTCTATAACTTCAAATTTCTTCACCACTTCGGTTCTTCTTAATAAGGTGGGTCTTAGTTACATACTTTGAACATAGAGAATGTTTATCACGATTTCTAATTTTCTATCTATAAGTATGTGAATGATGAGATAATCGAAACTCATATCCTTTCACTTATGCTTTAGATAATTTTTATACTCATTATAAGGTGATGGAAGTTTCTCGATTATTAGAGCAGCTTTGAAAGCCTCATTAGTCACCACACCTTTAAACGAGTTTTGATGAGTTATCTTTTGTAAATCATGCACCTGATCTACTGTAGACTTATTATCAGATATATTAAAATCAACATAACGACTAACTGCGTACTTCTTTGTTCTAGTATTCTCTTTCATGAATTTCTTTTTAAGATGATCCTACGGTTCTTTGGTAGTGGATAGATGATAATAAATATCATAGTTTTCGTTGGTCATCGTAGTAAGAATATGATTTCGGCGCAGATAGTCATCATTCTTCCATTTCGACAGTTCAAAAGATGCCGCTGGTTTATTCACCTCAAGTGATGGGGCATAATCTTTGATACCATAAATCAATTTAAGATTAGTTAGATAGAACTCCATTTTCTGCTTCAATCTCTTAAAGTTTTTCTCATAAAAAATATCGATTATGGGAGTCTAAAAAATGGTAGCTAGAGTCTAAAAAACAGTAGCCATAGTGCTGAAATTTTATAGAAAGAAATCTGCCTTTAAATTGTTAGTTATAAAATATAGAGATATAACAAAAAATTCAAAATAATAAACCAGAAATAATAACAAAAAAATATGGAGAGCTGAGACACGTTACAGTCGTTATCTTAAAGATAGATTTGCTCTCACAAAAAGACGATCTCTAATGCACTGGGTCCCAACTACTTTGATCCGGGATACAACAGCTCTCATCCAAGATATACAGCTTAGATTTGGTTCACTCTTGATCATAGCCACTCGAACTTAAGAATACTAAAACTGATTTGCTTACAAAGAACATGGAGGAAAACTAGAAAAGAGAGAAATTTCTAATGATTTTGTAATGAAGATGAGATATCTTTATAAAGAAAAAATAGGTAGCCGTTGGGGCTTGAGGCGCATGCGCATAATGTAATAAATTTATGTCGGCACATGCCTGATCATTAATTTTTAAGTAAGTGTATTGCTCATTAATTTTAGGTTCTTTGTGTTCATGCATGAGGACAAAACACATGCCTAGAAAATCAAAAGTACCTTATAAAAAACACATTGCACCACACCACCCCACACCTTGCCAGGTCTATTGTTGCGGCTGTACGTGAGTTTGCTCCCAAAACATACAAATGTTTTCTAATACAAATGATTAATGATGAATTTTAATATAAAGGTTTAATTTTCTTAACAACTTTTCAATGTGATACAAATCTAAACATAATTAAAACAAGTTGGTCAATAAAGTAAATATATATATATACGGAAACGCTCACCTGCGAACCAGTTCGTACGTACTACGTACGAACTTTTTTGAGAATCCATCATACGTGATGTGGATCCAAAATCTGAACCGTTCATGTGAAGCAGCACCTCCTGAAACCCCCGGAGCCCAAGTTTTACTTTGATCTAAAACTTTGATGGGCCATAAAAAATGAAAACAGTTTTCTCTCTTGATTTGCATTTCTCTTTGCTATGGCCTCCCAGAATATTATATCGGGGTGAAAATTTGATACATTGGGTTTTATGGGACTCCGCATCACATGGACCGTTCAGATTAGACACCCATGGCACGTGTGAAAAGGTGCGCACGTGCGTAGGTGCGCAGGGGAGCATGACTCTATATATATATATATATATATTTACAGATTTCTTAAATATATATTTTTAAAATTCTTTTAATCTAACATTAACATATTGGATGCAAATAAACATTCCAATAGCCCATAAATTCTTAATGGTGGGTATTCAATCACCAGTGTTTCCTGTGGTGGTCCACTTAAGATTTGGAACTGCATTATCTTTGGAATTATCTTTACCATTAGCCCTAAAATGATATATTAAAATGGATGAACAGGGCAAATGTAATGCACACAGATCACAATGGGCCCTACAGTCAGGAATCCACCGAGGCCACCACCTAGCTATACATTTGTTTGGAGAGCTCATTTTAGGGGACGATCTCCAAAAGAAGCAGATCCAACTCTTAGGTGGACCACAACACAACAAACAGTGTTGATTGAATACCCACCGTTAAAAACATCTTGGTGGTCATCAGATTTTTTACGGTCATTCACCGCTGTTTCCTGTGGTGTGGTCCACCTGGATGTGTATCTGCTTCCTTCCCAAATCCATGCCTAAAATGAACTTTAAAAACGGATGGACGGAGTGGATGTAAGGCACATACATCACGGTGGCCCCATATTCAGGAAATCCACCCACCTCGGTGGATTCGTGAATCAACGGAAGCCGCGAACGAGTTTGAAGTCAGGACGGCACGTACACGTGCGAGGACATAAGCACGTGGCGGAGATGGAGAGAGAGAAACGTAGAAGGGGAACAGGCGGCCGCATCGGATCGAAAGTAGATCGAGAGAGAGGGTTTTTTCTTTTCCTTTTCACAATCTATACTCGCAGTCCGATTGGCAATGGCAGGTCGCCTATTTCGAACTGGAATCTCTTCGGCCTCTCGTCTTCTCCGCTCTAACCATTCTCACTTCTCCCACTCAAAACTCAAAGGTCAGTCTCCTTTTCCTTTCACACTTGAACGGTGCACATTTTATTTTATTTTTCCTTCCATCACCATCCAAATTTCAGTCAGTCACGCCCCTATGCACATCTCCCACCATCATAACCGTCCATATGTAGATGCACTCGACCAAAATTCACGCTGCTCCACAGAACCATATGGATGGATGGATGGATCGCTGGCTCGGATGTCGCACATTTATCTGTCTGTGGGGGCATTTATGGGGGTAGGGCCTTGGATAATCTATTTTCATTGCTGTCATTCTTGTGTATGGGGAGCTTGGATATTTCTCTCTTCTTTTGGATAATTAACAAGGGTTCATTTAGCAAATGAGCAAAAAAATCTCAAGTGGGAAGACATCTGCATAGAAATCTCTCTTCCAACGCCATATAAGTATATGGAAGACAGGCATGGAATGGATGTATAGTTCCGATGTGCATGCCAAATGAAATGGGGCTGCTGGAATTTCCTTCAAGGGCAAGCCTTCCCTTCCCCTAAATTTCAGTTACACATGGCATCTTACAGAAATGAAGGGTGTTTTTTTTTTTTTTTTTTTTTTTTTTTTTTAATTAAAAATATTTTTTAAATATTTTTAATTTTGTAAATTGACTAGACCCAATTGACTGGCGGATGCGTGGTTTGATGGCTACGTGACATGTAATGTGCCTAAATTGATGGTGCCCGCTCATGTAGGGCTTGCAGGTAGATTAGACCACATATAACTGTTTGGATAGATTGTGCAGCCGGCTCTTGGGCTTTCGTTGAGGTTTCATTGTTTCCTCCCAGCGGAGAAGTTGTCCTCAAGTTCAGGTAATACAGCTAGAATTAAAGAAATTGAACTAATTGCAAACTGAAATTAACTTACCAGGCTAGGTTCAAATATCCACATAAACAGATAGATGGAAAGAAAAAGAAAGAATGAGAGCGGGGCTTAACAATCCTCTAGCCTTTATCCTAGAGATCACTAACCCACTACCCTCTTCTACTGTAAGAAATAAACTCTCAGCAAATCTTATTGAAAGAAAATCACATTAGAAGGCTTTCCAAATGAATTGTCATAAGAGCCTATTTATAAGTCATTGAAGATTGCTATTTCTAATCTACTGCAACTAGACTTTCTAAAAGTGAAAAAGAAACAACTAAGAAGCTTAAACAAAAGAGAAAATTCCAACTAAGAGACTCCTGCATCGTGTGCTTAAGATTCTTGTGCACACATGTGGAGGATGCGTGTGTAGGATGAGATACGATGCAATTGCATTATCGATGTCTCTGGAGATTGGTATTTCTAATTGTTTGCAATTGGACTTTCTAAAAGTGAAAAAGAAACAAGTAAGAGGCTTTAAACAAAAAAGGAAATTGTAACAACTAAGAGACTCATATCATGTGTGCTTAAGTGGGCCCCTGTCTAGACTTCTGCTTTTGCACATGTGTGGAGGATGCATGTGTGGGATGAGATGCGATTGCATCATCAATGTCTCCACGTACTTCCATCAAAATGGTTCTCCTTTAAAACACTTCACTATTGACTTCAGTGGAAGTTGGTGATGCAGACACAATTGTATAAACACAAATCTTACTAGATCCCAAGTCATTACACAGCCATGCTAGAAGAGATTATTGCCATTTCCTTCAAATCATTGTTGATATTTGAGTTGTTTGTTTAGATCTCCGTGCCAAGACTGTTATGTCCATACTTTCTTTAAAATACTCATTACCAATATTCCCTAATTTGATTATTGACATGTTTGCCACTTCTTCTATCAATTTGGCTATGGATCCATCTAGTCATTGGTCCATCTGTCCATCCACATTCTGTTCAATTGTTGATCCAACGGATGATCCATCTATAGAAGATTTATCCATTCATGCTTGGTTTGATTCATCCATCAGTTTCTCTTATATATCTTCGTCTTAAGGATTCATGGACGTACAAATCTTCTCAAACATTGGTTGCATGCAGATCCTTTTCTTATCCTTTAGTAATGACCTAATTATTCTTCACAGTCTTGCCTTAAAGGGGAAGGGACACCTTGTTGTCATTAAAAAAAAAAAAAAAACTAATTATTCTTCACAACATTGCCCAGGACAATATGGTTGTGATACAACTCACATAGTAATTTAGAAGCATATTAATGCAAGGGCATTTTCACACTAGGCCTGAGTGGGGTAGCCTGTGGGATGCGGGGACACACTCGGGGTGGGCGGCCCGTGTGAGGCTGGTGGCTCGTGTGATTTGGGGCCCACAAGGGGGGTTCGACTGAGGTCCTAACCCATGAGATGTGGGGCCTGCGCTATGAGATAAAGAGATTGATTCGCCATGCTCTAACATTTCGAGCTTTTAGAGCAAGTGGTTAATTGTCCTATATCAAATTGGTATCAAAGCGGAATGTCTTGTGTTCGAGACTCCTCATCAGGGGTGATTAATGCAGGGGCATTTTCACACCGGGCTCAGGTGGGGTAGCCTACGGGATGCAAAGTCACGCTCGGGGTTAGCGGCCCGTGTGATGTGGGGCTTGGGCTATAAGATAAAAGGGATTGATTTACCATACTCTAACAGTTTGAGCTTTTAGAGCAAGTGGTTAATTTTCTTGCATCAAATTGGTATCAAAGCGGGAGGTCTCGTGTTCGAGACTCCTCACCGGGGGTGTGATGCAGGACACATGATTTAATGCTAGCATGCAACGAGAAGATTATGAAAGAGTCCATAAAGTAATTTAATTAACAAAAGATGCTAACCTACTAATTAATTAAGAGTAAACAATAGGAAATAAAATCTGATTTAACCTAAATCACATGCCCGCATGCTAATAAATCATATAAATCAATTAAAACTAGGACCGATGGAGGGACCTAATTTTCAATTTAGCATAGGCACGTTCTATACTCAATGGACAAATTTTTAGGTTTTATGATTAGGTTAGGAAAGAAAAAAAATCTGAAATTAGGAAAATGAGGGTTCATGGGAATTGGGGATTTTGGAATTACGGATTTTAGAAATTGAAGAAAATAGAAAATTGAAGATCTAGGGCTTTGAAGGTTGTAATGGAAGGAAAAAGAAGAAGACAAAAGAAGAAGATGATACATTTCGAGGAAGAGAGAGGAAGGATGTACCTTGGAATTCACCACAAAACAAGCTTCTACCCTTTCACAATTTAATTGGAAGGGAAATTTTATTTATTTATTTATTTTATTATTTTTTATAATAAAAAAACCTTAGAAAACAAGGAGGAAAATTTCTTCATACAAGAGAGTTCCACTTTTTTTTTCTTCTTAATAATACTACTAGGGTTGGAACTCCACTCCCCTTGTGGTTTTATAATTAAAAAATTCGGAATTAAAATTCAGCATAATTATAACTATGCCACTCACTTAAGTAAAGTAGCTTATTATCTAAAATAAGAAAACTAAAACATATATTATCAATTCCAACCATCAATAACTCCTAAAAATAACAAAAAACATAAAGAAAGCAAGATCAAAGTCCAAGGGGCCAAAATCTAAAAGATCTGGTGGCCTGATGGTCTGATTGGCAAGATCCAATGGTCGGATCGACACGAAAGAGATTTTATGACTAAAATAATCTTTAAAGCAACCCACATGCATCATCCCAAGGTGGGGTCTTCCTGATGCTCGTCCAATGCATGTGGGGTCTTCAAAATGGCCTGGCGTGCTCCATCTAGAACTTGTCTCCCATCCACAAGGAAAGTTGCGCTGATGTGGGTGGTCGTATCCATCTGTGGTACACCCGAGTAGGTCTGTGATATCTCCATCAATTCCCCTCTGCTGAGGAGATTTCGCCTTTGGCAAAATAAAGCTACAGTGATGCTCGGGGAGATTTAGGTCTCGTCGCTGAAGCTCTGACTCTGTGATCCACGTACTGACTGATTTCGGTCTGCCCTTCCACTTGACAAGGTACTCCTGGTAACCGCCATGTCGTGTGGAAATCACTTCTTCATCTAAGATATCCTTCATCTCCTCTCTTCTCATAGGTATGGATGGTATGGATGGTAAAGGTTGAGAAGAGGGGTCAGGTAATGGCCATGGATTTTGGGATAGGTCAGGGGCATCATCATCAAAGTTCATGTGAGGATTAGGGGAATGTCCATGAAACGGTACAAGATCTTTCACATTAAATGTGGAACTGATACCCATGTTAGGTGGAAAATCTATCAAGTAAGCATTTGAACCCAGTCTTTTCAAGATTTTATATGGTCCAACACTATGGGCTTGTAATTTTTTTATGGTTCTCTGTGGAAACCTGTTTGAACATATTTTAATCATGACTTCATCACCTATAACAAACTCTTTAAACCTATGGTGTGAGTCAGCAATCATTTTGTATGTTTCATTTGTTATATTGATTCTTTTTCTAATATTCACATGCAAGTCATGCGTATGTTGTGTAGATGCGTATGCAAACTCTAAAGGCCTATGGAACACAGACATGGGTATGCAATCTATAGTGGTCCTAGGCTCATCTACTTGTCTTTCCAAATCCACTTCCTCCCCAGTACTCATTTGATTGCGATGAAGGTTTGGTAGAGTCAATGCGTGAATGTCCCGCACGAGTGTAAACTCATCCAGTATGCTCTCTGGAATAACAACATTAGACTCCTTCAATACCGGATTTACCTCATATGGTTACTCTATACTACCCTCGGGTATTACCTCAAGTGGCATCTCCATAATAATTTTAGGTATGACCTCACTTGCCACGTGTGCATATAACGCAAAATCAGTTTTAGTCTCTCTTTCAGACTCTTTGGCATTAACTATAGGAAGAGACTTACGTTGGAGTTTCGTCACATCTTCAGGACCACATGTCTTGACGTCCTCCTTTTTAGGGATGCTTTTGGGCGGGAGAGACTTCAAGACAATCCTTTTGCTTCTATAAAGAAACAAACATGTATTTGAGCGACCGAATAGTGTTGCGTCCATGTCATACAACCAAGGCATGCCCAAAACGATGTGGCATATATCCATAGGCAAAACATCATACCACAATGTATCCGTATAAGAACAAAATTGGATGGGAATGGGACAACGCTGAGAAACTAGAATTGAAGATGCATTAACCCATGAGACTCGAAGGGCTGAGGGTGAGGAACGACTAGCATACCTAAGCGGTCCATGGTGCGAGCGGATACCGCATTGATGCAACTGCCACTATCAATGATTACCTTGCAATTTTTGCCACCACACTTGGTGTAAGTGTGGAAAATTGAATCCCTGCGCCAATCATCACTTTCTACAATTTGGCTTAAGGCGCGGCTAATAATTGTAAGTAGCAGTGTCTCAACTTGATCCTTGACTTGTAATTGGACATCTTCCTGAGTATCGGGGTTTGCCTGAAGGGAGACTTCAAGCCAATTGATACGCGCATTGATCACGGTCAATTGAATTGTGGTGGTCTTATTGTGCGCTTCAATAGCCGTTAGACGGTTGTTGATAACGTTAAGGGCCTCGTCAATCTGCTCTAGATCATAGTGGGATGTAGGCCAAAACCATGTCTTGAACGAGTGGGCATACACAAAAACACTCTAAAGGAAGCCCTAGATCCGAGGAGAATGTGATGACAATGATAGTACTAACCTAGAAGATTATGTTAGACACACTAACCAGTAAATTCAGCAAGTCGCTATCCTCAAATCTTATGTTGAAAAAATTCAGCAGGATAGTAATCCGACGGTGCCAAACTGAAAATTCAACAAAAGTGTAATCTGAAAATTACAAACTGAAAATTCAGCAATGTGATAACTTGAGATTACTATGTTGAAATTTTAGCGATGGTATAAGGGGAAACGCTAGCTGAAAATTCAGCAATAGAATACCCCAACAAAAATTCAGCAATATGATCCGATATGCAATGAATGCTCTATTAACCCTAGATGTGACTCTAACCTAGATGTAACACAAAAATCCTATGCTAAACTATGGTCTCTGATACCAAATTTGATGTAGGACACATGGTTTAATACTAGCATGCAACATGAAGATTATGAAAGTCCATAAAGTAATTCAATTAACAAAAGATGCTAACCTACCAATTAATTAAGAGTAAACAATAGGAAATAAAATTTGATTTAACCTAAATCACATGCTAGCATGTTAAGAAATCACATAAATCAATTAAAACTAGGACCGATGGAAGGATAGAACTTCCAATTTAGCATAGGCACGTTCTACACTCAATGTACAAATTTGTAGGTTTTATAATTAGGTTAGGAAAAAGAAAAATCTGAAATTAGGAAAATTAGGGTTCATGGGAATTGTGGATTTTGGAATTAAGGTTTTTAGAAATTGAGGAATATAGAAAATTGAAGATCTAGGTTTAGAAAGTTGTAATGGAAGGGAAAAGAAGAAGACAAGAGAAGAAAATATCTTTCAAAGAAGAGAGAGGAATGATGTAAGACGAAGAATACCTTTCGAAGAAGAAGAAGAGGAAGGATGTACCTTAGAATCCACCACCAAACAAGCTTCTACCCTTCCACAATTTAATTGGAAGGGAGAGTTTTTTTTTAATAAAAAACCGTAGAAAATAAAGAGAAAAATTCCTTTACACAAGAGAGCTCCACTCTTTTTTTCTTCTTAATAACACCATTAGGGTTGGAACTCCACTCCCATTGTGGTTTTATAATTAAAAAATTTGTAATTAAAATTCAGCATAATTACAACTATGCCACTCACTTAAGTAAAGTGGCCTATTATCCAAAATAAGAAAACTAAAACATATATTATCAATCCCAACCATCAATAACCCCTAAAAATAACAAAAAATATAAAGAAAGCAAGATCAGAGTCCAAGGGGCCCAAATCTAAAAGATCTGGTGGCCTGATGGCTTGATCGATAAGATCCAATAGTCGGATCGACACGAAATAGAAATCCTATGATTAAAATAATCTCTTAAGCAACCCACATGCATCGTCCAAAGGTGGGGTCTTCCTGATGCACGTCCAATCCATGTGAGGTCTTCAAAATGGCCTAGTGGGCCCCATCTGGAACTCGTCTCCCATCTATAAGGAAAGTTACGCTGTTGTGGGTGGTCATATCCATCTCGGTGCACCCAAGTAGGTCTCTGATGTCCCCATCAGGGTGATTAATGCAGGGGCATTTTCACACCAGGCTCGAGTGGGGTAGCTCGTGAGATGTGGGGACACACTCGGGGTCGGCAACCCATGTGAGGTGGGTGGCTCGTGTGTGGTGGTACCCATATGATTTGGGGCCTACGAGGGGGATTCGGCTGAGGTCATAACCCATGAGATGTGAGGCCTCGGCTATGAGATAAAGGGATTGATTCGGCATGCTCTAACAGTTCGAACTTTTAGAGCAAGTGGTTAATTGTCCTGTATCACATATGAACCCTCTTATTTGGTTTTCATTGTGTTACAACTTACAAGTTACAACTTACATAGGATACTCAATGCACGTGGTTTGTGGGTGATTGCGCATCTGCAGGGAATAGTCTTACCTCAAAATGGGGCGGGGATACCCTAACATCATTAAAAAAAATCCGTTTTTTTATTATTAATTGTTTTATGGCTAGTTTTAGTTAAAGACATATATGGGCCAATAAGATTAAGGAGGGATATATATATATATATATATATATATATATATATATATATATATATATATATATATATATATATATATATATATATATATAGATATATAGGGAAAATGTACTATGCGCTCGACCTCACGATAAGCTCCTGTGAGGTCAAGCCGTGTGGGCCCCACCGTGATGCGTGTCGACCATCAACACGGTGCATTTGATGGGTCCCCTCTAAATTATGGGATATCCCAAAAATCAGTCGTATACGGAACTCAGGTGAGCCATACCATCTAAAATCATGTGAAGACACCGTTAAAACATAGAAAAGCACTTGGTGGGGCCCACCTGAGTTTTGAATGCTGCTGAAACTTGGTTTGAACCCTCATCCAAGTGGGACACACATAACGGATGGGCTGGATTTGCAAACCACATCTTGGTGGGCCCAAAAAATGATTATGAATGTTTTAATGGTGCACGGCCCCTCCCCACTTCTATATGTGGTGTGGCCCACACAAGTCATGGATTGACTTGATTTTTGAGACCTAGGCCCACGATGGAATGGTGCATCTGACTGATGGGGTAGATGTTCGAAACGCATCACGGTGGGGCCCACACAGCTCGACCTCATGGGACGGACTCGTGAGGTCGAGCGCATAGTACCTTTTCCCATATATATATATATATATATATATATATATATCTATTTCTATTTCTATTAAGGATTAGCTTGTATTGTGGTCTATATATACCCTGCATGGGCCACTCGTGTGAACCATTCTACATTAATTATTTGAAAAGAAAAGGGGGGTTTGTGGTATTTTACAAGATGATATTTACTTGGAGATCTCTGGTTTTTACATCTAGAACTAGATGGCTGTTGGATTCTCCCATTTACCATTATTTTGGGCTTTATTTACTGATCTTGTAACCTCTAGGAGTGGATTTTGTTCTTTGAAAAGTGGTACATACATATCTCTTATGGCCTGTTTGACGTTGCCTATTTAAACGTTTTGTTGGATTCTCCCATTTACCATTGTTTTGGGCTTTATTTATTGATCTTGTAACCTCTAGGAGTAGGTTTTGTTCATCGAAAAGTGGTACATACATATCTCTTATGGCCTGTTTGACGCTGCCTATTTAAACGCTCTCTCTCTCTCTCTCTCTCTCTCTCTCTCTCTCTCTATTAATCTCAAAATCACTTGATTTAGTGACTAATGCAATTGGTTAGCTCATTCTGTATATGCTTATTAAAAACAATTAGTAAAAAGTAATATTTCTCTCGATCTCTTCAAGATGTTTCCCAGTGGCATTTTTGCACTAAACAGGCAAAGGGCCATTTGAGGTTGCGGAACACGCGTCATAGATATATGGCACATGTGTTAGAGATCTGGGCCGTTCATCAGGTTAGGCATGTTATGAACAGCTTAGGAGCAGATATTAAATGAAAGATCAGGAATTGGCCGTCTATTGTTTCTATAGTATGGGGTGAATTGGTTGGCTCAATTTTTATGCACTATGATCTTACACATGTGGCCAACCATCTAAGTGGTTTGGATGTTCTATCATTTATGCACATGATAATAAATGTTGTGCCAAAGTGGCCACATGCTTCCAGCTGTGTCCATCAATTGACAATCACAATGAGTTGCTGTTTAGTGACCCTTTAGTGGATGAATGACATGAAAAGCAGGGTCCAAATTCAGCAAGCTAGTGTTGATTAGGGTGGATGAATCTGAGGAAGAATTTTTCAACCAATCCAATATCGGGGTGGATGAGGACTTGTCTGCATTGGGTGCCACAATTTGTACCATTTAATTTGAGTTGAAGCATGCCATGTTGCCACATGTACACAACTGAATGCCTGAGTATCAACCATCAGAATCCAAGAGTATAACAAGCTTTCCTCTTAATGCATACATTTTTAATGTGTATATAGTCTAAATATATTTCCAATCATATTATACTAGTTGGGCATGAGACCCAACCTGACCCATCCAGACGTGATTGATCCTAGCAGGGCACCCGATACCTGACCTGGATGGACCCAGTTTTCAAACTGGTCTATGACCCCATTCCCAAACCTGTCCTGATCTTTAATGGGTTTAGGAAAGGACCCGGAACTGTCAAATCAGGTTGGGTCCTTAGGGTACACACGGGTTTGGGTAACCCTGTTGACAGCCTGACCAAATATGCTAGAAATGATGTATAATGCTGCAATCTTTTCAAAAAAATAATTTGAGGGGTGGTTATCATCAGATTAGAATTTGACCAGTTGATGAATGAATAAGAACATTAAAGAGAGGCAGGTTATTTGAGTGGGTCGATAGTCATTGCTTTCACACATATTAATGCTTCCCGTCCTCATGCTCATCATGACACATGTCAGACCAACCCCCCAACCGGCATTCTATAGTTGATTTTGAACCAAAAACATACACTAGGTCCTCAGGTTTCATGGCATCAAGATGCTTTACAGGAGGTTCATCAGGAACTTCATTACTATTGTGGTGCCTGTTATAGAGTATGAGATCTACTCCTTTCCAGTGGATAATCAAATAGGCCACCAAGGCCTTTGAGGAGAGTTTGTGATGTACCCTGATCACGATATTTGAACTCTCATAAGGAGTTCATTGCATACTAAATGAACACCTATATCTGGGAGCTCACTTTTAATGTAGGCATGGAGAATAAAGTGGCAAACGCTCTTAGCTGCAAGACATCTTTTCTGTTTCTGTTGCGGGGTTTAAGAAAATCACTAGAGATTTTGCCATTGATGCCAATTTTAGCAAGATATTCTCATCCCTATCATAAGGCAGTGCTGATTACCCATGATATGTTCTCCATGGTGGTTATATGTTCTATGGTGCATGATTGTCTTTCTAAGAGTTCCTTGCAGGAACTATTTGGAGACTTGCATTTAGGACTTGGTTGTCACTTTGTGTGAAACAAAGATAATCAAGCTTGTGGAGGATCATCTCTATTAGCCTAGCTTGAAGAAAGATGTTGGGACCATTATTCAACACTGCAAAGCTTGTTAGCTTGGGAAAGGATGAAAGGAGAACACATGAATCTAAGCTCCATGGGACGATATCTTGGAGTTTGTCCTAGGCTTATCTGAGACACAGCATGGCTAAAATTCTATATATGCAGTGGTAGTATTGGTTTTCCAAGATGGTCCACTTTATTACTTGCATAGACATCAAATGTGTTGTGCATTGCTAATATCTTCTCATAGTTGTTTGTTTGCGTGGACTACCGAGACTATTGTGTCAAATCGAGATGTAATGTTTATAAGCTACTTCTGGAGGACACTGGGGATTATTGGGAAAATTTCATTTTTGAAAAAAAAAAAAATCACACAAATACGAAGTGGTGCGTATTCGTGGAATGGCAGAAAAGTTTGATATTCCAAATGATAGTGGAATGGCGGAACAGGATTCATGTAGCCGACCCCAATTAATTGGTATAAGGCATTGATGGTGATGAAGAGTTAACTTGTACTCTTGGTCAGTGATGCAATCTGTGTGTTCATGTTGTACTCACATTCTTTCTAACTTGTTTAGTTCATCTGTATTGCCCATTTACATTTAATGCATGTGTGGCATCCTTTTACTTCCTGCTGTGAAAGTGGTTTGTTGACTGATCTGCAAGCTAATTCCAGCTGTAGTTTGCCATCCTGGCAGAGATAGTAAATAGGATGTATAACAAATGGTACTGAACATGAATAATTAATCGGTTTACTACTTCGCCTTCATGGCATTAGACTGATTTTGTTTCGTTAAATACTGTGGACTGAAAGGGGTGTAATTTCAAATTCCTAGTTCAAGCCATCGTCACAGGCCTTTTACCTTCACAACTGCATCTCGATTCATGTATAATTGAAGAGGAATCACACAATAGACAAGTCATGGTTTGTTGCTGCTCCATAGTTCACGTGGCTGGCTGTACGACATGTGAATCCTGATCGTCCAATTGGTGGGCCCCACTATGAGTGGCCCATGGTACAAAAACTGTTATTATTGAATGATACTAGCATTTGATTAGTATAATTTCCCCATTTTGAGTGTAAACAACTGACACCTTTTGATTTTTTACCATTCATCAAAGACCACAAACCAACAGCTACTATTGCAGGTTTTGTGTGCTTTTCTTACTGTGGGTCATCATCCGTGGTGCGACCCACCAGATGAATGGGCCAGCCTCATAAATGTAAAATTCAGGACCTAAGCCTCGTAGGTCCCGCGTTAAGCTTCTGTCTTGAGATGTACTTGTCCCTGTTTGATTCTGGATTTTTTTTTAAAGCATTTCTTTATGACCTGTTCTTTTATGTATTGTTTCTGATGGGGGATATCTCCCGTTTGCATCTTTAACCATTTTGAGGTGATGTTGTTTTGTTCACTGTTCCGTAATAACCAAATCGATTTCATATAAATTTCTTGTGGCAGGATTGGCATTGCTGTTATTTCTTCCCTCTACAGATGCTCAGTTGGGCACGGGCACAGGCACAGCTAGATATTGCCAGGTAAACACAGCCAGAAGAGGGATCCAGACACTACCGTATTTGACAGGCAAGGCTAATGAAATTTTGGAGGACCACAGGACTTGCTCTGATGATTCAAAAGCATTGGAGGTGTCTGATTCAATTGAGTCAAAAAGTAAGGATGGCTCCATTGAATACACAGCCATGTCCAACTTGAAAACATCCAAGCGACATGATCTAGCCATGGTCTTCACTTGCAAGGTCTGTGAAACGAGATCTGTGAAGACGGTCTGTCGTGAATCATATGAGAAGGGAGTGGTGGTGGTCCGCTGTGGTGGGTGTAACAATCTACACCTGATTGCTGATCGGCTTGGGTGGTTTGGAGAGCCAGGGTGCATTGAGGAGCTCTTGGCAGCCCGAGGGGAAGAAGTGAAGAAAGGATCTGTTGATTCTCTAAGCCTAACTGTAGAAGATTTAGTTGGGGCAAGATCTTCATGATTTGATTGCCAACATAAAATTTGTGTTGTCATTTGAGATAGGCATTGTATAGCTACCCTTTATTTATACATCAAGAACACACAAGATTAGATGTTGATAATTTTTCCTGCTAAGGAATGTTTGGCTATGATGGATTGGGATTCCAAGTTGACAATCTTTCCTGTTTAGATATGTATGGCTATGATAAATTGGGATTCAAGGGATTTAGGCTAAAGCTATTCTACCTTTTGCTGTCAATTGAGTGGGCATTGTATAACTACCCTTTCTTTATACATCAAGAACACACGAGATTAGAAGTTGATAATTTTTCCTGTTAGGGATGTTTGGCTATGATAGATTGGGATTCTAAAGGTTATGGGTAAAGCTATTCTACCTTTGTTATTTACCAACCGGTCATCATCATCTTCTTCTTCTTTTCTACCTTTGTTATTTACCAATCAGTCATCATCATCATCATCGCTTTTTTCTACATTATTTACAAACCAATCTTCTTCTTCTTCTTTTTCTCCTCCTGCTTCTCCCCTTCATCTTCTTCTTTGACTTCTTTGTCCTCTTCTCCTTTGTTTTCCTTTTCTTCTTCGATGTGGGCTTCTATTGGCATTATTGATGGTATTCCTCTTTGATATGGGCTCCTGGGGCTTCTTCTTCTTTGGTATGTGTTCTAGATGGTATTCCTCTTTGATGTGGGTTCTTTGCTGTTCTTGGCCTTTTAGATGGTATTCTTCCTTAATGTGGGCTCTTGGGGCAAGCAAGCAATTAAGGGTGGTCATGGATGCATGAGGTTGCGGGTGATTGCGTGTGCATCCGCAGGGAATACTCTTGCCTCAAAATGGGGTGGGGACACCAATTGTTGTCTAAGAAAAAAAAGGGTAGTCATGGATGGCTGGTTGCCGGGCAAACTGCCATCCATGGAGAACTCATGAGGCAAGCAATTAAGGGCGGTTTGGGTCCTTCCTCATGCCTCGGTGGTAGACTCACAAGAGTTTCAACATGAGGTCATGGGTTGGAGTACCCATTGCGATGAAATCGCACTGTGGTGTGTTAAAAAAACAAAAAGACAGAAAAAGAAAAAAAGGGCGGTCATGGAGAGCCAGTTGCTACGCAAACTGTGATCCATTAAGCACCTGCATCATATTCCTCAAGGTTGAGCTTATGGATACAAATGTGATCCTTTGAAGACAGGCATTTAATGTTGGCAGTGGACAATTTGGGCAGGGCTGTGTACATACCAAGGCACTCTAGCTCTTGGATTTGGGCTTCTTCAATGACACAAACCGTTTACCTCATAGGCTCCCCTTGGTTGGCCATGCTTGGCAAAATTTTAAAAAAAATTTAAAAATCTCTGATTGAATACTTCAACCCCATTGATTATGTAATGGTTATCGTGACTGTTCATATTCAAAGCAAAAGAGCTAGATTATCATAGGGTTGAAATAATTCAATCGAGACCTTTTATTTGTTGTATGTACACCATAATAGGTAAATAAGTCGAGCAGACCTCCTTGCAGGTTACTAGTGGGACTTTTCATTAAAATTCAATGGTTTGGATGATTGACCATTGCCTGGGGGATGCTGTTTGATATTCAATTTTTTTTTTTCTTCATAAACTTAGAAATCAGACATTTGGAAAGAAGAGACGCCAAGTTTATTCAAGAAATGATTAAAAAGATGGGCTGCGGTGGGGGAAAGCACGTCACCATAAATCAGGCCAGGCTAATGTCTGTCCAAGCTCCATCCATGAACTACAACCTCAGTGGTCTGGACCTTTAACGGACTAAGCCGGAGCCCGGAACCTGGCTGGAGATACTTATTAGGAGCCTAGTCCAAGTAAGAGATGGTATACATATGACAAGCTCCACATAGAGAGTGTTGAATGTAGCAATGAAGCAAATAAGAAAATAAATCAAATGTTTGATTAAAAAAAAAAACTCCAAAACAAGAAGTTGCTTGAATCTATATTGAAACAAATTGGATGTTTGATTACAAATGAGCAAAATAAAAATAGAAATAACAATGTATTTTCAGATATGCATTCTACAGAGCGGGCAAGAATCACTTTCTTCCAACCATCTCTTCATGCATCTCACATGAAACGGATGTGAACATGGCAGAACACTGACTTCCTCTGTCTCACTATCACCCAACTCATCCAAGCATATCCCACAATTCTCCCTTTTATCCCACCTCTTAACTTTATATTTCTCCAGCAAAGCCTCTGTCTCAGCCAATGATCTCGACCCATGAACCTTGGCCAACCCATCATCAATATCCATCAAGTCATCATAAGATCCTGTCGACAGAAGCTTTATATGAATGAAAATCTCCATTGCATTAAACCCCATAGGGATGGCCTCTTGGACCTTCTCACTGCTGTAAGAGGAAATAATACAATTCAAATACTCGGTGATGGCCTGGTCATCGATTCCCATCGAGGAAAGCATGCGGAGGACTCGACGGTGGGAAGTCTGGGGACATAAGAAGGCGGACATCCTAGCAAGAAAAGAGTTAGTGGAGACGGTAGACGGCATGATGAGAGGAGGTCGTCTTCTGTCAGAATTGAAGAAGACATGGCACTCGTTATTCAGCTCAACTCGAAATATGAGCAAGGGTTCTTCAATTTCAGATTCTTGTTTTGCTTTCCACGCTCTATATCTCAATGATGTTTTGGCTCGATTTATGGTGGGATGAATAAACAAGGAAGACATCTCTCTCTATCAGAGGCTGGAGAGCAGAAAAACAAGGAGGAAAAACAAAGAAAGAGATGGAGCTTCTCTCTCAGAGAGGAGAATGAAAATGGAAAGCAAGCAACGGTTATTTCCTCGGTTGGGATTTGGTCTTTATTTATAGAAAGCTTCTTCTCGTATTTGGAAACTCTATATTCTCCGTCTCATTTGCTAATGTTGCACTTGCACGTGTACTGCGGATTGCTGCGAAACCTTTTCGCAGGTCCCTCCGCTCAGAAGTTAGGTGGGGCCCACTGTAATGTTTGTGAGAAATCCACCTCGTCCATACGTTTTGCCAGATCACGTTAGGCCATGAGCCTAAAAATGAGGCAGATCCAGGCCACGCGACAGGAAAAATGTGTACCGTTGAAACATTTCTGGTACTCCACTGTGGTGTTTATTTGCCATCCAGACCGTTCATGAGGTCATTACTAATAGGATGAACTGAAAACACAAAAATATTAGCCTGATTAAAAATTTCTGTGGCCCTGTGAATGTTTCAACGGTGGACGTTCAATCTTTTTTTTATGTGGGTCCCACTTCAGTTTTGAATGTCTTATTTTTGGGTTCATGCCCTAATATGACCCGGCAAAACGGATGGATGGAGTGGTTTTCTCCCAAACATAACAGTGGAGCCCACCTAACTTAAACCTCATGCGGAAGAGTCTCGCAGATGCGGATTGCCTGCAGTAGCCTGTCGCAAGAGCTAGCTTGTACTTCACGGCGGGAAACGGATTGGCTACTCCCCCTGACACCAGCCCCGTGGCTGGTGGTCGGTGCTCTGTGGGCCCTACCATGATGTATTTGTTTCATCCATTCTGTTAGTAAATTTTTACAAATAATTTTAGCTTTGATCTTAAAATGAGAAGGATATAAATCTCAGGTGGACCACACCACGTGAAAACAATAGTGATTGCATATCCACCATTAAAATCATCCAAAGGCCTACTGTAATGTTTATTTGACATCCAATCTGTTGATTAGGTCATACAGGCCCAGCTGAAGGGAAAAGAACAAAAATCAGCTTGATCTAAAACTTTTATGGCTCCCAAAATGTTTTTAATGTTCAATGCTCATTCAATACTGTTTCCTGTAATGTGATCCACTTGAGATTTTGATATACCTAATTTCTGGTCTCATACCGTAAAATGATCCGTAAAAATAGATGTACGGAATGGATGGAAAACACACATCATAGTGGGGCCTACAGAGCACCGACCACCAGCCATTGGCTGGTGTCGGGGGGAGTAGCCAATCCGTTTCCATCACGGCGGGCCCCATCCAACTTGAACCTCCTTGCGGAAGGGAGGCGTTTTGGCTGGTGACCCCAACCCCAACCGGCTTGCTGATGTCAAATCTCTATGGGGCCCACTATGGTGTATGTGTTTTCTCCGCTCTCTTCATCCATTTTTCCATCTTATTTTAGGGCATGAGCTCAAAACTGTGGCAGATCCAAATAACAGGTGGACCACATCACAGAAAAACAGTATTGATTGAATGTCTACCATTAAAAACTTTCTAGGGCTCACCATGAAGTTTATTTGCCATCCTAACCCATTCATCCGGTCGCATAAAGCTTGATGAAGGCAAAATACATATATATGCTTGATCCAAAACTTTAGCGGCCTCAAAAAGGTTTTGGATAGTAAGCATTCTATCCCCACTGTTTCCTGTGGTGTGGTCAACTTGAGATTTGGATCTGCCTTATTTTTGAGCTCATCATCTGAAATGAGTTTTAAAAATGGATGGATGCTTGGATAAAACACATACATCATAGTGGGGCCCACAGAGCTTTGACACCAGCTGGCTGACTAGTGTTGGGCCACTGGCTAAACCGTGTCCCCTGGGTTCTTCCTGCAACAGGAAGCTAGATGCCCCTCACCTTCATGTTTGTAAGAAATCCACCCTGTACACCTGCTTTGCTGGTTATGTTACGATGTGATTCAAAATTGACACAGATCCAAGATTCAAGTGGGGCAGAAAGATAGGAAATAGTGAGGATTGAATGTCCACTGTAGAAACATTTATAACGCCACAAAAGTTTTGGATCAAGCTGATATTTTGTCTTTTCATCTCAACCTAACATGAATGACCTTATGAACAGTGTGGATGACATGTAAACATCTTGGTGGATCCTACAAAGGTTTTACTTGTTCATAGCACTCCTGTTTATAAGTTTGATAAGATATTACAAAAGACACTACTACCCCTTATATGATATATTCACAAGGAGTAAAGACATTACAAATTTCTAAAAATAATAAATAGCATTAGGTAGCCAAACATTTTTCTGGATGAATCTGTATTAGATAGGGAGGATGAATTTGCTAGATAAATCTGGAAATTTGAAGGAGAATGAATCTGCTGAATGAATCTGGAAATTCCAGGGAAGATGGATCTGTTGGATGAATCTGGAAAATGCCAGGAAGATGGATCAGCTAGATCTGAACAGTTTGGTTTGGACATTCCAACACTCTCCTTCATACCAAAACCGGCTTCATTCTGAGCATCAACCTTAGTCGTCTAAATGCATCTATTAATAGTGCATAGGTGAAAATATCTGTCACTTGTTCAGTAGTATGGTAGTACTCCAATTTCACCGTTTTCTGCTTGACTTGATTTCTTAGAAAGTGATACCTAGTATTGATGTGCTTGCTCCTTCCATGCTGCACCGGATTTTTGGCAAGTTCGATTGCTGACTTATTATCTACGTATATAATTCTAGATTCCTCCTGTGAATGTTTCAGCTCCTTTAACAAATTCTTCAACCATATTGCTTCACAGACTGTGGACGATGCTGCCACATACTCTATTTCACATGTGGATAAAGTGACCATGCTTTGCTTTTTTAAATTCCATGTGAAAGCCGACGACCCGAGATAGAACGCATACCCAGTGGTGCTTTTCCTTTCATCTTGGTCACCTTCCCTATCACTTTCTAAATATCTATATAATATTGCTTCATTATTGTATGGATAGAAGAGACCGAATTCCACAGTTCCTTTGACATACCTGAGGATTCTTTCTGCAACAAGGCAATGTAATTCTTTTGGAGCTTTCATATACCTACTTAGAAGCCCAACACTGTGGACAATATCTGGCTTAGTGATTGTGAGGTATCTGAGACTTCCAATCAGACTCTTGAATAGAGTCGAGTCCACACTTCTTCATTCTCCTTCTTTTGTTAGCTTCAGGCCCGTTGCTATAGGTGTATTTACAGCTTTACAGTTGGTCATCTGAAACTTCTCAAGAAGTTTTTTTGCGCACTTCTTCTGTGATATATAAATCCTGTCGACTTGTTATTTCACTTCGATACCTAAGAAGAAGGACATCAATCCACCGTCAGTCATCTTAAACTTATTGAACATAGTCTGCCTAAATTCTACAAACGTCGCCTGATTGTTTCCTGTGAACAACTGATCATCAATGTATAAACAAGCTATAAGCATATCGCCATGGGCATTTTTCTTTATGTAGACGGCATGCTCATACGGACATTTGACGAAATCATTCTCTTGAAGATAGTCGTTGATCCGTGCATTCCAAGCACAAGGAGCTTGCTTTAACCCATATAGGTCTTTTTTCAACTGATACACCTTGTGTTCCTCCCCTTACATGACAAAGCCTTCATGCTGGTCAACGTAGACTTCTTCTTCGAGTATTCCATTTAAGAATGTGGATTTCACATCCAGTTGGTAGATCATCCAACTGTGATGAGCTGCAAGGGAGATAATCATCCTCACAGTGTCAAGGCAAGCAACTAAGGTGAAAACTTCTTCATAGTCTACCCTGCATTTCTGTTTGTAGCATTTTACTACGAGCCTTTTCTTATATCGTTCGATCTTACTATCGACATTCCGCTTAATTTTATACACCCATTTGAGACCAATGGTCCTTTGGCCTTTAGGGAGTGAGATCAGCTCCCATGTGTAATTCTTCTCGATAGCATGAATCTCTTCTTCCATAGTCTTTCTCCAACATTCTTTATTCATGACCTCCTCGAATGTGAGAGGCTCATGGTCCACATACAGGCAGAGCAAATTCACTTCCTCAGTTTCTGCATATATCTCGTTGAGGCTTCTCATTTTGATAGGAGTCAAGGGTGAAGGAGAATTGGATGAAGATGTGTTGACTTAATTCTGATTTGATGAAGTACTTCCAGGGGAGATGGAATGCACTCCTGAACTTCTGCGATCCGAAGGGGGTAATGTGGGTGTATGCTCCTAATTCACATGCCTCTCTTCTTCATATTCTTCAGCCTCGACATGATTTTCTTTGAACGAATCTTCCTGATTCCACTTCCAAGCTTCTTCCTCGCAGAATACCACATCTGTACTTACCACCACCTTATTATTTAGTGGGTTGTAGAGCTTGTATGCCTTTTACTCCTCGCTGTAGCCGATGAAGATACGTACACTTCTCGCCACGATCATCAAGTTTTTTCCTTCTTGCTTCTTGAACTTGAGCGTAGGAAATACACCCAAAGATTTTAAGGTGTGCCACGCTTAGCTTGTAGCCGCTCCATACCTCCTGTGGTGTTATGAACTTGACGCTTTTAGTGAGGCACCAATTTAGTAGATATACGGTACATGCAACTGCCTCTCCCCAGAAGCTCTTTGGTAGGCATTTCTTCTTCAACATGGTACTCGTCATGTCGATGATGGTGTGGTTCTTCCGTTCCGCAATTCCATTCTGTTGTGGCGTGTAAGTTGCAGTGTGCTGCTACTTAATGCCTTGTTCCCTGCAATATTCTTGAAAAACATTTGAGGTGTACTCCCGACCTCTGTCAGATCTGAGGATCTTGATTTTGTAGCCACTTACATTTTCAACTCGGGCTTTGAAAATTTTAAAGATAGAAAAGGCTGCAGACTTTTCTTTAATGCAGAATAACCAGATTTTTCTGCTGCAATCATCAATGAAGGTAATGAGATATATATTGTAAGCCCCGTATCCTATATCGTACCGTTCCATAGGCTTCCGCGGTCTTTCCAGTCGAATTCCGGCAACCTTCGACCCTTAATCGGTATTTGCGCGCGACCTGGATTCTCAGGCCGTCAACCCGAGTCGACTTAACCCAGGACTCGTACCTTAGCGACCGCGTCGTCGCCGCGGTTCCGATGCCGCGATTCGCGCGTTGATGCGATACTCTGGTCAAGAGTTGTGGGCCAGCGTTCGGTGCGAGGAAACGCTGCGCGTGCGAATTCCGAGGGAATCTCTACAAGGTGTCACATCAATCCCATCATGTCAAGTACACATCAACTTTCACCCTTTCCCAAGCAACCCCCAAAGTCAAAAAAGCTCTTACACAACCCATGCTTTTCTTACACATTTAGCCAAAAAAAGTCAAAAAAGTTCTTACACTCCCATCCCTCTCTCCCATCCATCACTCCATCACCCGTCATTCTCTCTCTCTCTCTCCCTTACAAGTCTCTCTCTCATTTCAACTCTCCCTTAAGCAATTCCATACGTATGAGCCCCTCTCCCATTTCTCCCAAGTTTCAAGTGTGGCCCATTTCCTATCCCTTCATCTCTCATCTCAACCATCCATTTTTCATCTTCCTCCATCAAAGAGGAGCACAAGGAGCTAAGGAAGCCAAGGGAGCAAGAAGATCAAGTGGTGGGGTGCCTTGATAGGGTAGATTTTCATATTTTTAAGATGGGCCAAGTGAGACCAACCGATCAATGGTTGGGTCTCACTCTGGACCTTAAGATGTGGCCGATGGCCCACTTGGATTATCATGATCATTCCATGATGGGGCCATTCTCCATGGACCCCATCATGATGTTTATTTTCTTGCATGCTTAGGGTCATCTAGACCGTCTATTTTAGTGGAGAAGGGATCTCCACCGTTGGATTTCAATTCCATGGACCTACATGTAATGGGACCCACTTGATGTATGATTTAGTGCAAGGGAGGGCCCATAGTGCCGGGGTCCCTCCATCACGCGGGTCTCACTCTCTATCTCTCTCCCTTTTTATTTTATTTTTATTTTTTTGTGGTGATGATAATGAAGTTGTGTGGCCCACTTGAATGGACCCCACCATGAAGTAAGTATTTTACCCAAATTATTTATAAGTGGGGACCCACCTTATATATGTAGTACCATGCCATCCATCACTTGGTGGCCCACCTAATAAGGGCCCACCTCCAACCAATATACAAAGTCCAGCTTCCAGGGACGCTGGACGTTGCTGGAAAGACACCAATATCAGCTTTTTTCCAAGGCTTTGGGGTGGTCCACTTGTGTAGGCCCCACCTTGATGTATGTATTAAATCCACACCATCCATTCATGCCTCAAGCCCTTTTTAGGCGTTGACCTGAAAGATGGAATCAATCAGACCTTTGGGCGGGCCATACCATACCAAATGGCGGTTTTCACCATTGAAACCTCCCATGATTTTCTATACGCTAAAATATATCCGATATTGGACTTATTTTGCTCGTGCTGAGCCATGGGATGCCATTGGACGGTGTGGATTGTCAAAATACGGACCCCACCTGTAAAATCCTCAAAAAAACAGAAATCAAAAAAATAAAAAATAAAAGATAACACAGCACGCAGCAAGCAGCGCCTGCACACGGCGTCCGGGCAGACGGACGTTCATGCAGCCACCCACGGCTGTGGCTGTGGGCCCCACCTTGATGTTTACCTACCATCTGAGCCGTTGATAGGGTGGGCCACTACCTGAAGTGGGCCCACCCCAAAAATCAGCTTGATCCAAGACTCAGGTGGTCCACACCGTAGGAAACAGTGGGATTGAGCCTCTACCTTTGAAAACCTTTTTAGGCCCACAGAAGTTTTGGATCAGGGTGAAATTTGTTTTCACCCTTCATCTAGGCCCGCTTGGCCTCATCAACGGGTTGGATGGCATAGAAACATTACGGTGGGCCCCACATGGAGCCCACACAAATGTATGTGTTTCATGTCCACCGTCCGCCTGGACGGTGGAGCCCACTGTGATGGCGTGTGTGCTGTGATGGCGTGTGTGCTGTGTGCGTGTGTGCTGTGTGCGTGTGTGTATAGTTATATATATTTATATATATATATATATAATATTATATTATATATAATATTATATGTATTATATATATATTATATATTATATCATATTTAATATAATGATGATGGGAGGCCCATCTCAATTATTTTGGCCCATGAATGAGGCCCACTTTGATACGTATGTAAGGCCCATGGGTCGAGGCCCATTTGAGGTATTAGGGGCCCATGGGTTATGGCCCATTAAAAAAAATGTTTTGGGGCCTATGGGCTTAGGCCCATTTGATGTACATATGGGGCCCAATTGGCGAGGCCCATTTGATACGCATACGGCCCATAAGATTAGGCCCATTTGATGCATTCTAAGGCCCACGGGTTATAGCCCATTGCAATGTACATAAGGCCCATTGGTGTGGCCCATTGATGTGGCCCACTTAATGAATATAGGCCCATATGATACGGCCCATTTGATGTATTGAAGGCCCAATGGGATATACCGAAGGTCCATTGCAATGTGCAATCCCAACATGATTTATGACAGTCGTGCCTTGGGAGCAATGTTGGTTTGACGTCCACATTGCAAGTATAATGTTGGTTAAATGTCCGCATTATGCCTTTCCCTAGGGCCCATTGTTGGGCCCATGCGTGTGATGTGTAGGCCGTCTATGCCCATCTTCGTTATGAACATCATCTATCCCATATAACATGTTTAGTTCCATGATTCATGATCATATGCATCATACGTATGCTTAATATGAGAAATGATTGATCATAGCATATGCCTTTGGGCAGATTGTTTAGGGGCTCCCGTACAGGGGGTGTTGCCCTACATGAGCGCACGATACGCGCAGGATTCCTGTATGACTGGATAGTGTGATTCATGCATTTGCATTGTGTGATATGGTTACTGTACGCCCTAGCGACATCAGGGCCGTAGCCTCCACAGACGCATCGTAGTTGGCAGGATTGGATACCGGAAATACTGTTCTACATGGGGTACGATAGATATCACTGGGTGAAAGTCCCTAAACCCTTATGGTACCAGGAGGTTGCTCCAACGTCTACACCGAGTGGATGCATGAGCGCTGAGTGCCGATTACCAGACGGTTGCGCTTTTCACTGTGTCGTGGTCGGTTGGAAGGGGGTGCGGCCTTACCCGCCCGAGAGTAGGGGGCAATGCTAGGCTGAGTCTGACCAGCTCGAGGAATGGGTCCGCTATTGACGAGCCGAGCCCGATATTGGCAGGCGGATAGTGAGGTCTTTTCCACTCACCTTATTGCGCGCGATGGGGCGGCAATCTGGCTTGGAGTGTACTAGACCCCGGTGATATTCCAGATTTGAGCCGTATTGACATGTGGACTTAGATGAGGATTTGCATGCTTGAGTTGCATTTCGCATTGCATGGCCTTGGTATGGCCGACATCATTCTTTGCACCGCATGGCCTTGGTACGGCTAATGGGATTCTTGGCATTCATCAGCATGTTCCGCATTACTCTGATACCGCATAACTACATTACCACCTTGAGCATACACTTTCACCACCCTCTAAGCTTTCTATAAGCTTATGCACGACCGTTGCGTGCAGGTGACGTAGGATCGCAGCAGCGCTGAGGCTTGGGCGCGTAGCTGATCTTTTTGGAGCTTTTGGTCTATCATCATTGTATTTCCCTTATGCTCATTGTACTTGTAAAGTTTTTTATTATAGTGAAAATGTGATGGAGTTTTTGGTTGTTGTTTGTGGGTTATGCCTTTGGTTATACTTGTTACGAATCAAACTGATGTTGAAAATTCTCCTTGTAGCATCCCAGGATCGGAACCTGGCGAATGGGCGCTGGGAGCCGAGAATGGGGTTCTACGGAGGCTGTCGGCGCCGGATTCGGCGATAAGGAATTTTGTGAGCCCGGTTTCCGAGTTTGGGACGTGACATATATTACCTCCAAGAGATGGTGTCTTCATGGGTCCACAAATATCGATGTGAACCAATTGCAATGGCTCCTTTGCTCTTCGGGATACTCCAATTGGGAAGGAGTTCCTTTATTGCTTGCCAAGTGTGCACGCCTTACACACATATTTTAGAGCTTCAATAGCAGGCAAGCCATGCACCATGCTTGATGAGGACGTGAGCTTAAGGCCATTAAAGTTAAGATGTCCAAAGCGAAGATGCCACTTCCATGATTCATTATTGACACGTCCATAAAGACACTTCTCGAGCCTTGTGTTTATATGGAGTGGGAACATTCGATTTTTCGCCATTTGGACCCATGCCACATATCTACCGCATGCATCTATTAAAGACATAACTAAGTTCTCCATGTGTATCACATAACCCTTTTCAAGTAGTTGGCCGATGCTGAGGATGTTACTTTTCATGTTGGGTACTATATATACATTAGAGATGAATTATGGCTTACAATTTTTCTAGTAAATTTTGATTTTACCTTTACCTTTCACTGGGGTTTTTGACGAGTCTTCGAACGTCACATCGCCATAATCTCCTTCTGTGAGTTCCATAAAGAGCTTTTTGTCGCCGCACATGTGATTGCTTGCACCCGTGTCAAGATACCACACATCTGACTGATCACAGCTTTTTTCTTGTGCAAGGAAGAGTGTGTTTTTTTTCCACTTCATGATTTGATGCTTTGGCATAGTTGGATCATTCATCTTGATCAATTGGCTTGCTCCAACAATCTGATGTATAATAACCAAACTTGTTGCAATTTCGGCACTAAATATTTTTCATATTTCTACGACCTCATGTGAATCAGCCTCTACCATTTCCTCTATCATGGAAAATTGTAAAATTTTGTTGATTTTATTGAGTGCTTGGATTATATCCATGCCCTCTTCTCTTGCACGATCGTTATTGGTGCGACCACCTTGAAAATGGGAACTTCCATGACCATGACTGGTCTTTTGTTCATTTAGACTCAATCTTGACTCCAATGCTTGTTCTAGCATTATAGATCCGACATTCTTTTGCCTTCGTTGCTCATAAATTTGCAATGATCCCATCGACTCTTCAATGGAGAGATTTTTCAAATCTTTTCATTCTTCAATAGCCACAACTATATGTTCAAACTTGGTTGTGAGGGATTGAAGTGCCTTTTCAACCACACGAATGTCTTCGATCTTTTCACTATTTTTTTTTTCAAGTTATTAGCAATAACGAGTAGTCGTGAAAAATAATCTAAGATACTCTCACCTTCCTTCATGTGAGCGGCCTCGAACTCGGCTCTAAGTGTCTGTAGCTGGATTCTCTTTACACGATCCATACCCTTGAAGATGGTACTTAATGTCTCCCATGCTTACTTGATGGATGTCGCTTCAGCAATCCTTTCAAAGTTAGATTCATCCAACCCTTGATAGACAAGAAACAATGCCTTCTTGTCCTTCTTTCTTTGATCTTTGAGGGTGGCTTTTTGTTCGGCGGAGTAAGCGGCTTCTTGCTCCGTAGTGGGCTCTACGTACCCATCGATAACGATCTCCCATATATCTTGTGATCCGAACAAAGCCTTCATCTGGATGCACCAATTTTCGTAATTGTCCCTAAGACAACTTTGGAATTTATGGCTAGATTGTGGTGTGACTATCTTTACACGAACAAGTTCTTTATGGGTCAAACAAATTGTCTTTACTAAGCCTTAAGACGATCCAGACAATCTGATTTTTTGTTTTTTTAGGAGAAGGAAAGGAGAGAAGGATGGAATAGAATTCTTGTTATTTTTATTTTTATTTTTATTTTTAAATTCTTAAATAGATTTTTAAAAAAACTTTTTGTTGGCTAAAAATTGTTGTCGACTTCAACCAGAAGCTGGCTCTCTGATACCAGTTTGTTGGCTTTTTACATAGCCCAAACGGTGACAAGTGCAGCTCCTAATACAAAGGAGAAAGAAAATATGCTATATTATTTTTCATGAAAAACTGCTACTGCAGTAAAGAAAAGCACTTGTTGCTTTTTTCTGATACATTTAAATGTTTATAGCACTCTCATTTATAAGTTTAACAAGAGATTACAAAAGAAAATACTGCCTCTTGTATGATACATTCACCAGGAGTTAATACACTATAGATTTCTAAAAATAATAAATAGCATTAGACGGCCAAACATTTTTTTAGATGAATCTATATTAGACAGGAAGGATGAATTTGCTAGATGAATCTAGAAATTCCAAGGAGAATGAATATGAAAATTCTAGGGAAGATGGATCTGCTAGATAAATCTAGAAATGCCAGGAAGATGGATCTGCTAGATCTGGATAGTTTGGTTTTGACGTTCCAACATATTTCTAGTTTCAAGACTTTGTGAAAGAATTTAGATTTTGTTCATTTGATGATTTGGGAAGTCCCAGGATTACAAATAGTTAGGCCTAATTGAGGCCATACAAGGAATGCACTTAAAGGCAGGTAATCGTTGAGTGAACTGTATCTTCTTCGTGTTAGTTGACCTAAGCCGCACTATTACTCCTAGGGTGGGGCTCAACCTCCGAACTGTACATGGGATGAGTTTCTGCCTCATACAACTTGGGTCGAAGATTAGGGGAAGTTTACGAGAGATGAGGAGACACAACAATTGCTAATCGAGACGGACATGAAATGGGGCAAGTGGTCAGATATTATTTGATAGTGGAGTGATCGTTGTGAATAAAAACCCTCAACCCGATCAAGTAATGTCTAAACTTGTGTTGTGTGAACACAACAACTCGAAATTCCTGTTCTGTGGCTATGAGACTCCACTTTGTCCTTCTACTGGCAAAATCAATTGCATTCTCTAAATCTTGGGCTGACTTCTGCCCAGAACAACACCTAGTGCTTTCCCTGAGGCATCAGTATGGAAGTGGAATGGCTCCAATCATGTCCTGACAAGGGGGATAGGTCTATTGGTTTTTTAGTTCTTCAAAACTGTTGTTCTTTTCCCAAGACCCATTCAACTTGGCTAAGCGTTTTAATAAAAGATTGATTATCCTAAGCTATACTTGACTTGCTTTTGCTTCCTAAAAGGAAAGAAAGAAATCCAGGAAAGAAATTACTCACTCTAAATCTTCCGTGGGCAATGACTCAGGCGTAGACGAAGGGAATTGGATTATTGAAAAGGAAAAATGTCTTCCTTGCAATTCAACGCATGGCGTAAATGAAAGGAAATTACACTACTCCCAAGTTATAACCCATCCAGTGTAGCAACACAGATGAGTTGTCCTATGCTAAGATAAGATAAGATAAAATATAAAAGATAAGCAGCATTGTGCTGTAAATTTGATTTGATATGTGTTGGGTTGGTGAGGGCCCAAAATTCTTTGATTTATAGAAAATTTGAGATAGTTGCATGGAGATATCTTCGTAGCCACTTCTAATATTTGCTAACATGGTGATAATTGTCTAAAGACCTAAAGACATCATGGCCTATCAAACCGCACTGCGCCAAGCCAAGTTGAGTCCGAGTTGGTGTCCGCGCCCGTGTGAGTGACGCGACGGAACGATATGGACTGGGCCGGGCCGCGGGTGTACTCGTGTAGGTGTGTGTGTGTGTGTGTGTGTGTGTGTGTGTGTGTGTGTGTGTGTATAGATACTCACGAGACTTTATTTATACGAGAGTGTACTCACACTTGCATCTTTTCATTTTATACCAGAGATATGTGACCGATCAGTTGGTGGCACCTGTTGGATTTAAACCTAACGGACTAAACCCTTTTGAAAGGGTGCTTAATGCATCAATTCAGAGTCTATATAAGGACTTTCGTTCCATTTTCAAAAAAATAAAAATCATTTCTATTATTGTGAAAACTCTCAATGTCTTCTGGTTTACGAGTTTTAGTTGTCGAGTTCATTGTTGTGTTAACTCAACACTTTTAGGTTAAATTGCAAGTGGTTCGAGCTCGCGTACAGTGAGTGCACCGCTGTCGTTGGGACTAGGTTATAGTCGTTATATCCTGGAGGTCGATTGCTCTAAAAACCTATTGCACTTATGATGCTTCCAAGGGAAGCAAATTCGATTTCAAGCTGAGTGACTCATGTCATGCCTTGATTCAACTCTATAAGTCTTCTACCTCAAAATTTTATTTTCTTTTGATTTTTTATTTTAAATAGTTTATTTGATTCAACCAAATATTCTAACAATCTTGAAATCGAATTGTTGAATTAAATAGACTATGGCTACTGTAACAATTAATGATTCTATAAAGTTAGCCAAAATTGAACCGTTCGTTGGACAATAATTTAAATGGTGGAAACAAAAACTTATGTTTGCACTGACAATCCTTAAAGTTTCGTACATATTATTTGAATCATTTACTATAAATCCAGCAAATCTAATTAAAGTAGTAGATGAAAATAATAGTAAAAATTATATTCTGGACTCTTTGTCTAATAAATTATATGATGTGTATGCTTCTTATAAGTCTGCTAAAGAAATTTGAACTACTTTAGAAAAGAAGTATGTTCTGGAAGATGCATGAGCTAAGAAACATGCAATTGCTAATTTTTCTCACTATGAAATGACAGATGATAAACATGCAATCGCTAATTTCCTTTATGTTGACGACAAGCTTATTTTTAGAACTAATATTAAATTAGTTAATGAGACTAAACAATTCTTGTCATCTAAATTTGACATGAAAGACTTAGGAGAGGCTAGTGTAATGTTATGTATTGAAGAAACAAGGAAGGATGATAGTATTGTATTATTACAATCTCATTACATTAAAAAACTACTGAGAAAGTTTGACCATTTTGATTATTTTCCTGTCAGTACTCCTTATAAATACAGTGTGAATCCCATAAAAAATACAGGTAGTAGTATGTCTCAATTGAAATATTCTACGATAATTGGTAGCCTCATGTATATGACAAACTGCACTGATCAGACATATCTTTTGCAGTAGGAAGGCTAAGTAGATATACACATAACCTTGGAAAAGAGCATTGAAATGCCTTGTCTAGGATTTTGAGATACTTAAAAGGCAGTATGGCATATGGTTTACATTATAATAGTTATTCCGCTGTATTGGAAGGATACAGTGATGCTAACTAGATCACGGATTCAAATGAAACAAAATCCATTAGTGGATATGTTTTTACTTTAAGTAGAGGAGCAGTCTTTTAGAAGTCTATCAAATAGACGTGTATCACTCGGTCAACTATAGAATATGACTTTATTACTTTAGAAAAGGTTGGATAAGAAGGAAAGTGTCTTAGAAATCTTTTGGCTAGTGTACCGTTGTGGCTAAAGCCTGTATCGGCCATGTCTATTCATTGTGATTGTCAAGTAGTTATAGCAAAAAAAAAGAGTAAAATATATAATTGAAATAAGATGCATATTAGACTCAGATACAATATAGTGAAACATATGTTGCTTGATGGAGTCATATCTATTGACTCTTTGATGTCAGAAAAGAATTCGACAGATCCTCTGACCAAAGGACTATCTAAAAGATTAGTTAATGATACATCGAAGGAAATGGGCTTAAGCCTAATATATAAGCTGCCAGTGCCTGCAACCTAACCTATACAAGTGGAGATCCCATGAGATAGGTTCAATAAGTAAACAATAAGACACGAGGTAGATGATTGCACTGATATAAATGAGTACATTTTATGGTGTAGTAGTGTGAGCAACAATGTAGAAGGATGAGTTTTTTGGAACTCTTAATAGATCTATAGACATATATTTGGTGGTGTATATATACCAAAGGAAATTGTTCTTTTAGCAACGACATTATTCATCGTTATTTTATCTTTTTTTGTCGGTAATGATTATTACCGATGAAATATGTCATCGGAAACATCGTCGCAATAAGACCGTGTCTAAAGGTTTTTCTCGACGAAATATTACTTCGTCGGTAATGGTAAAACAAATACCGACGAAAACAATCGTCGGCAAAACACGTTACTTTTGGTAGGAAAAAATAATATATTTCATCCGTAAACACAGCTTATATAGACGAAATATTTCATCGGTAAAATTGTGGATTCATAATACCGACAAGTATGTTCGTCGGCATAAGCTAGCTATTACCGACAAATTCTTTCATTAGTATATCTCATATATAGATCGATTTTAACCTATGAAATATTTTGTCGGTATAAACTATTACCTACGAAATATATTCGTCGGTATAAACTGTTACCTACGAAATATTTCGTCGGTATAAACTATTACCTACGAAATATGTTCGTTGGCATAAGACCGCTATTACCGACAAATTATTTCGTCGGTATATCTCATATATAAATCATTGGTATAAATATTTGTATTAATTTCTACCTACGAAATGTTTCGTCAGTATAAGTTTTCAACCTACTATTATCAACGATATATTTCGTCAGTTTAAATTTTTGTATTAATTTCTACCTACGAAATATTTCGTCAGTATAAGTTTTTAACCTACTATTACCAACGAAATATTTCATCGGTATAAGTTTTTGACTTACTATTACCAACGAAATATTTCGTCGGTAATAGTATCTCCCTTTTTTTTTTCAAAATTCAGGAAAAAATTCTTAATATACACCTATAAATACACCTGTTACAATACATTTTCATCATATTCACATCCACATCCATCCAAACACAAATCACATCCATCCATACACAAACAATCCTATCTACATCCACATATATACAACCCACATTCATCTACGCACAAATACATATAAGTTTAACATTCCTATATAAAATAAATCATAAATAAAATTAAAAAAATCACGAAGATGAAGGTGAAGGTGGTGGGGCATCAGTGGCAAAGCGTGCGGCAAGAGCCTGAAACATCTCCTACATCCATCACTCATGCTTCACTCGCATCTCCTCGATCCTCTTTTCTTGCTCCTCCCGTCGCCTCTCCTCCTCTCTTCGCCTCTGCTACTCCTCCTCTCTCCACCTTTACTCTTCCTCCTCCCTACGCCTCTGCTCCTCCTCCCTCTACCTCTCCAGCTGCTCTCTGATGTTATTGATGACGAGCCGTAGTTGCTGAACCTCTCTCTCTGCCATATCAGCTCAGCGTAGGGTGCTCTCCCCAGTGACGGATCGGTTAGAGGCAGCTTTAATGGGTGTCATGAGCTTGACACCATGGCTAAGCCCACGCAATATCCAGAACGGGTGCCAAGCACCTCGCTCAGGATATCTGGGTCACTCTGCTCACTACCATCGGGAGTGGGTTAACTGCGTATAGTGTCCATCGCCGCTTGTAATGAAAACATATGAATTTTCATAACGAATGACATTATTATAAATCAATGCAATTAAATTTTACAATGTAAGGATTTTTACCTAATTCTCGCTGGCTCTAGGATGAACCTAAGATCCCGTTGCCTGCCGACAGTGAGTCCCTCTGTAGAGGTCTACTGGTCCAGGCTTGTGGCATGTGACGGAATCTCACTGCACAATGGAAAGGACAATAGAGTTAATATAAATGTATGGAAAGAATATATCAACTTAATAATTACTAAAAATTTCTTACCATATCGTGACGATGTCGTACAAATGACTTTGAACTAGCTACGTGGTTCACTTCTAACTTTCTCCTGTTCATAGAATTTATTCTGCTCCTCTTATAAACAAATTATTCATAATACATTGTTATTAATTACGAATTTAATTGTTACATTAATATATCGTAAATATGTAAATATTACCTGAAGAACTTCAACGAAAATCTCTCGTAGAGTATCCGTCAGTCGTCTATAGTCACGTGCGGCGATGCAGACAGTACGACCTCCTCGTGAGTCCTACACCGCTTGTACCACTGGTGTAACTCCCTGCGATACTCCTTGAACTACTCCCTGACCATGTTGTCGATGACATGGAAAATGTAGGGAACACTCAGATATAAGACAAATTATCCTGTAGTTTCGTAAATAATAGATTAAGGCAATAAACTTATTAAGAAAATAACTTAACCGTAAATGAACTTTCACAAAAGAAAATTTAATTTACTAAAATTTACCTGAAGGCGCTGACGGATAAGCTGCCACACATCATCTGTCATGTCTGCCCAACGGGGAGTGGTGGAGGGGATCAGAGATTGGCATAGGACACCAACCTCCAATGTAAACAATCTAGCATTGTCCCCAACAGGTCTAAGGTAGTCTTATGGGAACGCTACCATCATCTTACCCTCACGAGTAAGTCGCTTTAAAACTAACTCACGCATGGGTCCACGTCCTCGTCGGCTGGTCGACGATGCTGTCGCATAAAAAATATGTAAGTTTAAACATAAACAGAAGTCATTAAAAGAAATATATGTCTACACTCATATGCAGTGCTCAGTGTATGCTAAACCGAGGGCTCAGATACCTGTGATGCAACATGCGACGTCGATGCTATCTCCGTCGCATCACAAGTGGAAGGGGTAAATCCAGTGCGTGAACGATGTGATCTCCCACTTGGTGCCATGACTGAATATGTGCGAACTACGAGCTTATAAATTTAAACAATATTAGTACAAGTGTATGACCATCAATATAATAAACACATTAAACTTTACAGTGCAAGTGGAATATACTAAAATATTATACAAGTAGTGTTGATGGTAGAATGAATTTGTGCTTATGCTTAAAGAGATGATTAAAATATGATTAGACCATTACACTATAATGCAAGTAGAATATAATAAAACCATAAACATTCTAGTAAAATTTGAAAATTTCATTACACATTGTCATTCTATATTAAATACATGTATTTCATTGTAATACGAAACAACTTTGGATCAACTATCTGAAGTACTCAATATGTAAGTTATCGTATGCTATAGAAGTATATGTCAAGCTATGTGAAGCACTCGACATTGTTACAGCCAACATGCCAGTCACAATAGGAGAAATATGGTCTCTTGGGACTCCATTTAGATGTGCAAGTGATAAAACTGCATCTTCCATATGAAGTTTCCCGCAGTTTTCCTCTATTAGGTCTGGAATTTCTTTGAGATTGTATAATCTTTCATCTGAGTCATCGTCGATATATTCCTCCCTACACTTATCGACTAGACCGGGTATCTCTCTGTCTCTACCAGAAGAAGATAGGGCAGAAAAGTCCATCCACAACAGCTAATGAAGTATGCTGCGTGCTTCTGCTACGCTCGGATTTGAGGAGGATATGATCAGAAATTGACTCAACTGTAAATGTAGATTATAAACAAGTCAATTAAGAAATAGATCATGACTTGTAAAACATGTATACATGTAATAATCAAATTATTCGAATTGTAAAATGACATGTAAATCATGTGTACATTTAAAAATCGTTGCCTGTATCACTATCGCTTAGGACTATTTCTTCTTCACCATCACTATCGCTGATCAGTATTTTCTCTTCAACATCTGCAATGTCGTCATCAATGAAATTGCTATCATCTCTAACAATGTCATATATTATTGAGGCATCAACATGATCAGGTGGCACATCATCTCTGTCCAATTGTACCACATCAATCTCAACATTTGGATCAGTCCCTCTATCCCCAGATGGCATGTCTTATTGATATGCTTGTTCAGCCCTAGATGTTTCATTTCCATCATCCTCGCTATCTTCAACGTCTGGTTCGAAAATGTCAAATACGTTCTCGGGCTTTATTTTCTGCACCACGTGCCAAGAGCCGCCTAACTTGGTATCAGCGAGGTAAAATATATATTCAGCTTGGCTGGCGAGGATAAATGGGTCGTTCTTAAACCACTTTCGAGATAAATTTACACTCGTAAAGTAGTCGTCAGTTTATATTCCCAACTTTTTATTTCCAATGTCCCAATAAACACATTTAAATAAGTACACCCACTTTCTCATACAATAATTCAGCTCAATAATATCAATAACAATGCCATAAAAGTCAATTTCTACCTCCTCGTGCATTCCTTTCACAACCACTCCACTATTTTGTGTGGTCATATACTTCTCATGCTCTTCAATGTAGAAATAAATCCTATTTACAATATAACCTGTATATCTACATACACATCTATCAAGGTCACATGCTAGTGAGTTGAGAACATCAGACGCATCCTCAGAGTTGCTAGCGCGCAACGTCTTCATCTATTATCACGTACAAAATGTAATTGTTTGGAGATTTTCTTAGGTTTAAATATTGTGCAATATAACAAAATTCTAAGTGTGGTGAGATACAAGGTGAAATCTTACACATTTTGTGAACCATTCTGGAAACTAATCCTGATGCATTCGATCATAATTTATCGGGTATTGGGACTTCATCTCCTCGATGTGTTCGCTACACATAATTGACACGTCATCAGAAAGAAACATTAAGATCATCGTATGTAGAGATACAATTATCGAGGGAAGACTTACTCTAAGTACGACTCTATTTCTTCACAATTATACAACATATACCACCGCGCCTTTACTTGATCCCTAAGGTCTATATCCTAAAACATTGTGGATCTTAAAGGACGGACGTTATGTGCGAATACAGATATGAGTCATTATTCATGCTCTTACCCTTCATCGGCATTCCGATCTTCTCGGTTGAATCTAGTCTCTATGCCACGAAGATACAGGGAGCAAAATGTCAAGCACTCATTATCAATGTGCGTCTCAACAATGGATCTATCTGGACGTGCCTTATTCATCACAAATTATTTTAATGTGTGAAGGTATCTATACACAAACCACTATGTTATACGTATGAAAATATGAAAATATGTATTTTATGAAATGAATAAAAATCTTAATAGGTTCTACTAACTTTCGATCGGATACATCCAACGATATTGTGTCGGGCCTGCAAGCTTCACCTCGTACGGTAAGTGACTAACTAGGTATACCATGACATCGAAAAACGCAGATGGAAATATTTTTTCAAGTTCGCAAAGGATTACGATAATATCCTTCTCCATTCGTTTAATAACCTCTACATTCAACAATTTCAAATACAAATCCTTAAAGAATATCTCCAACTCAATCAGTGTCACACTAATATCCTTGCTCAGGAATCCACGAATCGCAACCGGTAGTACACGTTGCAAAAAGACGTGACAATCATGACTTTTCATTCTTGTTATCTTACAGCCCGTAATGTTTACGCGCCGAGATATATTTGACGCATACCCATCGAAAAACTTCACCGATCTTAACCATTCACATAAATATTTTTATCTAGTTTTGTCAATGTGTAGCAAGTTGCTGGTATAGTATATGAATTTCATGTGGTTGCAAGTGCAACTCTTTCCTTAAACCCTTGCTTCTAGATCCAATCGAGCCTTGAAAGTATCTTTTGTTTTCTTCTTTATGTTCATCAATGTTCCGAAGACATTGTCATATATATTCTTCTCAATATGCATGATATCCAAGTTGTGTCACAATTTCAGTCACTCCAATAGGGCAACTAAAAAAATGTTCTTCTTCCTCCAGTTATACTCCAATACTGTACGTTTCTTTTTCTTCTAGTGTGGTACCTTACCAAATCTAACTTCTTCAATGTTACTCAGTTGTTGTATCATATCTTCTCTAAATACCTCTTTCGGTGGTAGCCTATGATCTTATTTGCCATCAAAGATCATCGTTTTTCTACGCTAACTATGATCGCTTGGAAGGAAGCGACGATGGCCCATATAACACGTTTTTTTTACCATGCTTCAATGACAATGAACAAGTCTTAATACTACATGTAGGACAAGCCAGCTTTCTCTTCGTGCTCCACCCAGACAAATTCTTATATGCGGGGAAGTCATTTATTACAACAAGACTGCTGCATGCAATTGAAATGTCTGTCCTGCAAATGTATCATATGTCTGTACACCTTGACTCCATAACTCATTTAACTCATCTACTAACGGTCACAAATACATATCAATGTCATTCCCGGGTGACGTGGGTCCAGGAATAAGCAATGATATAATGAAAAATGACTCATTCATATACAACCAGGGAGGTAAATTGTAGGGCATAAGTACCACTGGCCACATACTGTACGAGCTACTTATATTACTAAATGGATTAAAACCATCACTTGCAAGACCTAGTCAAATATTGCGAGAATCCTCAACAAACTAGTCATATTGCTAGCCAAAATTTTGTAAGGCTTCAGAGTCCGCAAAGTGCCTCAGTGTACTATTATCATGAACGCGTTTCTCCTTATGCCACCTCATATCTTCAACCATCTTGCAAGGCGCAAACAATCTTTACAATCTGCGTTTCAATAGGAAATACCTTAATACCTTCTGTGAAATTTTCTTACGCTTGATTTCGTCATACTTTCACTTAGACTCTCCACATTCTGGACACTCTTCAACATTTTCATGCTCTTTCTAATACAATACACAATCATTTGTACATGCATGTATGAGGATGTAACCAAAGCCCAAGTCTCGCATCAAGGATTTTGCCTCGTAATGAGACTTATGTAATGTCTCACTATCCGGTAATGCTTCTTTCAACAAGTCAAGCAATATATCAAACGATTTGTTACTCTAATGATTTATTATCTTCAAATGAAGTAACCTTGTAAGAAAATTCAACTTGGAGAAGTTCCCATACCCCAGATAAAGTGAAATTACGCATCACTCAACAACCTACTAAAATTTTCTGATTCGACATCACCCATAGGAGGAATATCTTGGCTACTACTTGTCGTTGCAAAATCAGCATCTGCAATTGTTTCCCTGAACACATCCCCTATGATATCTTGCATTTCGTCAACATCTTCATCCCCGTCATTCGGCACAATTGGGTCAGCAAGGACTTCAGTGGCCTCAACTCTTTGGTGGAACTCTTCACCATGATGGGTCCACCAAGTGTAATCCTGGTCAATCCCAACTATGAATAAATCATCTTTTACTTTGTCTAAAGTCTTATGAACCATGTTCTTACATTTTCGACATGGACACGTAATCTTATTGCCTAAATCTGCCCGATTTCACACCAATTTCATAAATGATAGAACCCCTTGTTTATACTCTGGGCCAAACCTATTCTTAGTTTGCATCTAACTTTTATCCATCTCTACAATGAAATAATTAGAGTCAGTTTACGAAAATATGTTTAAAATTAGGTTAGGGTTATATGTTTAGGATTAGGTGTAGGCTTAAGTTTAGGGATTTGAGAATAGGTTTAGGTTTAGGTTTATGTTATAAGTTTATGTTTAAGTGGAGGTTATAGGTCATAAGTTATAGGTTTAGGTTTAGGTTTAGGTTTAGGTTATAGGTTATAGGTTTAGGTTTAGGTTTAGGTTATAGGTTTAGGTTTATGTGTAGGTTATAGGTTATAGGTTTAGGTTATAAGTTTAGGTTTAGGTTAAGGTTATAGGTTTAAGTTTAGGTTATAAGTTGAGGTTAAAGGTTATAAGTTATAGGTTTAGGTTTAGGTGTAGGTTATAGGTTTAGGTTTAGGTTATAGGTTATAGGTTATAGGTTTAGGTTATGGGTTATAGGTTTAGGTTATATGTTATAGGTTATAGGGTTTAGGTTATAGGTTATAGGTTTACGTTTAGGTTAAGGTTATAGGTTATAAGTTTAGATTTAGGTTATAGGTTTAGGTTTAGGTTTATGTTATATGTTTAAGTTGAGGTTGAGGTTATAGGTTATAGGTTTAGGTTTAGGTTATAGGTTTAAGTATAAGGATTAGGTTTAGGTTTAGATTATAGGTTTAGATTTATGTGTAGGTTATAGGTTATAGGTTGAGGTTATAGGCTTAGGTTTATGTTATAGGTTTAGGTTTAGGTATGAATTATAGGTTATAATTTTAGGTTATAGGTTATAGGTTACAGGTTTAGGTTTAGGTTTAGGTTTAGGTTATAAGTTTAGGTTTAGGTTAAGTTTATATGTTATCGGTTTAGGTTTAGGTTATAGGTTATAGGTTTAGGTTTAGGTTATAGGTTATGGGTTTAGGTTTAGGTTTAGGTTATAGGATTAGGTTTCGGTTATAGGTTTAGGTTTAGGTTTATGTTATAGGTTTAGGTTTAAGTGTAGGTTATATGTTATAGGTTTAAGTTTAGGTTTACGTTTAGGTCATAGAATTAAGTTTAGGTTAAGGTTATAAGTTATAGGTTTAGGTTTATGTTTTAGGTTTAGGTTAAGGTTATATGTTTAAGTTTAGGTTATAGGTTTAGTTTTAGGTTAAGATGTAGGTTATAAGTTATAGGTTATAGGTTTAGGTTTATGTTTAGGTTTAGGTTTAGGTTATAGGCTTAGGTTATATGTTATAGGTTTAGGCTTAGGTTATAAGTTTAGGTTTAAGTGTAGGTTATAGGTTATAGGTTATAGGTTTAGGTTTAGGTGTAGGTTATAGGTTATAAGTTTAGGTTTAGGTGTAGGTTATAGATTATAAGTTATAAGTTTAGGTTTAGGTTATAGGTTAAGGTTATAGGTTATAGGTTTAGGTTATAGCTTATATGTTTAGGTTTAGGTTTAGGTTTAAGTTTAAGTGTAGGTTATGGGTTATAGGTTTAGGTTATGGGTTATAGGTTTAGGTTATATGTTATACGTTTAGGTGTAGGTTATAGGCTATAAGTTTAGGTTTAGGTGTAGGTTCTAGGTTATAGGTTTAGGTTTAGGTTTAGGTTAAGGTTATAGGTTATAGGTTTAGGTTTAAGTTATAGGTTTAGGCTATAGTTGTAGGTTTATGTTTAAGTTTAGGTTATATATTTATGTTTAGGTTAAGATTATATGTTATAGGTTTAGGTTTAGATTATAGGTTATAGGTTTAAGTGTAAGGATTAGGTTTAGGTTTAGGTTATAGGTTTATGTTTATGTGTAGGTTATAGTTTACAGGTTTAAGTTTATGTTATAGGTTTAGGTTTAGGTTATATGTTACAGGTTTAGATTTAGGTTATAGGTTATAGGTTTAGGTTTAGGTTTATGTTATAAGTTTAGTTTCGGTGTAGGTTATAGGTTATAGGTTTAGGTTTAGGTTATAGAATTAGGTTTAGGTTAAGGTTATAAGTTATAGGTTTATGTTTATGTTTTAGGTTTAGGTTTAGATTATATGTTTAGGTTTAGGTTTTGGTTATAGGTTATAGGTTTAGGTTTATGTTTAGATTATATATTTAGGTTTAAGTTATATGTTTAGGTATAGATTTAGGTGTAGGTTATAGGTTATAGGTGTAGGTTATAAGTTATAGTTTATAGGTTTATGTTTATGTTTAGGTTTAGGTTTAGGTTATAGGCTTAGGTTATAGGTTATAGGTTTAGGCTTAGGTTATAGGTTTAGGTTTAGGTGTAGGTTATAGGTTATAGGTTTAAGTTTAAGTGTAGGTTATAGGTTTAGGTTATAGGTTTAGGTTTTGGTTAAGGTTATAGGTTATAGGTTTAGTTTTAGGTTTACATTATAGAACTTGGTTATATGTTTAGGTTTTAATTGAGCTTTAGGTTTAGGTTTAGGTTATAGGTTATAGGTTTATGTTATATGTTATAGGTTATAGGTTTAGGTTTAGGTTTAGGTTTAGGTTATAGGTTTATGTTTAGGTTTTAGGTTATAAGTTGAGGTTATAGGTTATAGGTTTAGGTTTACGTGGAGGTTGTAGGTAATAAGTTATAGGTTATAGGTTTAGGTTTAGGTTTAGGTTAAGATTATAGGTTGTAGTTTTAGGTTTAGGTTTAGGTTAAGGTTATAGGTTATAAGTTTAGGTTTAGGTTATATGTTATAGGTTATAGGTTATAGGTTTAGGTGTAAGGTTTATGCTTAGGTTTAGGTTTAGGTTTAGATTTAGGTTATAGGTTTAGGTTTAGGTTTAGGTGATAGGTTATAGGTTTAAGTGTAGGTTATAGGTTATAGGTTTAGGTTTAGGTGTAGGTTATAGATTTAGGTTATAGGTTATAAGTTATAGGTTTAGGTTTAGGTTATGGGTTTAGGTTTAAGTGTAGGTTATAGGTTTAGGTTTAGGTGTAGTTTATAGGTTATAGGTTTAGGTTTAGGTGTAGGTCATAGGTTATATGTTATATGTGTAGGTGTAGGTTATATGTTATAGGTTTAGGTTGTAGGTTTAGGTTTAGGTGTAAGTTATAGGTTTAGGTTATAGGCTATAGGTTATAGGTTTAGGTTTAGATTATGGGTTTAAGTTTAGGTTAAGGTTATAGGTTATTGGTTTAGGCTTAGGTTTAGATTATAGGTTTAGCTTATAGGTTATAGGTTTAGGTTATAGGGTTAGGTTTAGGTTATAGGTTTAGATTTAGGTTAAGGTTTAGGTTTAGGTTATAGGTTATAGGTTTAAGATATAGGTTTAGGTGTAAGGTTTAGGTTTAGGTTTAGGTGTAGGTTTTAGTTTATAGGTTATAGGTTATAGGTTATAGGTTATAGTTTATAGGTTTAGGTTTAGGTTATAGGTTATATGTTATAGTTTAGGTTATAGGTTTAAGGATTTGAGAATAACTTTAGGTTTAGGTTTAGGAAATCGGGTTCGGCTTCAGTTTAGGGTTATAGGTTTGGGTTTAGGTGTAGGTTTAAGTTAAGTGAATTAAGTTTAGGTTTAAGTCAAGGTTATAGGTTATAGGTTTATGTTTAGGTTATAGGTTATAGGTTTAGGTTTAGGTGTAGGTTATAGGTTATAAGTTTATGTTATTGGTTATAGGTTATAGGTTTAGGTTTAGATTATAGGTTATAGGTTAAGGTTTAGGTTATAGGTTATAGGTTATAGGTTATAGGTTTGGGTTATAGGTTTAGGTTTAGGTTTTGGCTTAGGGTTTAAGGATTCGGATTCGGATTTGGGTTTGTGATCGAGTTTAGGTTTGGATTTTCAAGTTTAGTTTTAGGTTTAGGTTATGGATTTGAGATTAGGATTAGGTGTAGGTTTAAGTTTGGGAATTTGAGTTTCAATTTTGGTTTAAGTTTAGGTTAGGGAGTTGAGATTATGATTAGGTGTAGGTTTAGATTTAGGGATTTGAGTTTCGGTTTACATTTAAGTTTAGGAATTCGGGTTCAGGTTCGGGTTTAGGTTTAGGGATTTGAAAATAGGTTTAGGCTTTGGTTTAGGTTTAGGTTTAGGTTTTCGAGTTTAGGTTACGGTTTAGGTTATAGGTGTAGGTTTAGGTTTAAGGATTTGAGAATAGGTTTAGGTTTAGGGATTTGATTTTCGGTTTAGTTTTAGGTTTAGGAATTCGGGTTCAGGATCGGGTTTAGGTTTAAGTTTTTGAGTTTAGGTTTAGGTTTAGGTTAGGGATTTGAGTTTCGGTTTAGGTTTAGGTTTAGGAATTCGGGTTCGGGTTTAGGTTTATGGATTTGAGAATAGGTTTAGGTTTAGGTTAGGGTTATAGGTTAGGTTTAGGTGTAGGTTTAGGTCTAGGGATTTGAGGATAGGTTTAAGTTTAGGTTTAGGTTTAGGCTTAGGGTTTAGGGATTCGGATTTGGATTCGGGTTCGGGTTTAGGTTTGGGTTTTCAAGTTTATGTTTAGGTTTAGGTTATGGAGTTGAGATTAAGATCAGGTATAGGTTTAGGTTTAGGGATTTGAGTTTCGGTTTAGGTTTCGGTTTAGGAATTTTGGTTCAGGTTTAGGTTTAGGGATTTGAGAATGGGTTTAGGTTTAGGTTTAGGTTATAGGTTTAGTTTTAGGTGTAGGTTTAGGTTTAGAGATTTGAGAATAGGTTTAGGTTTAGGTTTAGGCTTAGGGTTTAGGGATTCGGATTTGGGTTCGGGTTCGAGTTCGGGATCGGCTTTAGGTTTGGGTTTTCATGTTTAGGTTTAGGTTTAGGTTTAGGTTATGGAGTTGAAATTAGGATTAGGTGTAGGTTTAGGTTTAGGGATTTGAGTTTTGGTTTAGGTTTAGGTTTAGGAATTCGGGTTCTGGTTCGGGTTTAGGTTTAGGGATTTGAGAATAGGTTTAGGTTTTCAAGTTTAGGTTATGGTTTAGGTTTAGGTTTAGGTGTAGGTTTAGGTTTAGGTTTAGGTGTAGGTTTAGGTTTAGGGATTTGATAATAGGTTTAAGTTTAGAAAAAATAAATATCAGCTTGATCTAAAACTTCCGCGGCCCCCCAAGAATTTTTGAATGGAACAAGTTCAATTCACATTCTTTCCTATACTTGTGGTCCATTTAAGATATATATATATATATACACACACACACACACTTCATTTACTATCTTAAGACATAAAATTATCTGTTAAAATGGATGAACTAAGTGGATGAAATACATAAATCACGATGGACCATTGTTTACCGTATTATGGTACACTAAAGATTTGGATCCCTGTTGAGGGTCAAATATTGCATATCAGACCCTAGTTATTGCCTGGATTTATGAACATAGTACTGTTTAACGGCCTGATTTAATCGTGTTTGTGATACAAGGTGTATTTACAAGCTTAGACTGAAATAGGGTGCTAAAAGCATGGATTTAATGCTCTGATGTTACCAAGGAAAGGGATGGACCCTAGAGGACCAAGATCGATGGATTTACACGCCAGAGATCCTAAAAAATCGAGAAACTGAAGCTCAAATGGCCTGAAAACCGTCCATAATGCAAGATCATAGGGTTCCCACCATACATTCAGTTCGAAACTTCATATATGGCCTGAAAACCATAAATTAATTGTGAATGTAAAATTTTAGCCATTGGATCCTTGTGAAAGTGGCCCAATGGACAGATCATCCCATAAAATTCTGATTTGGGGCCCGCCTGGTATCTGAAAATACTTCAATTTTGGTCTCAACTATTAAATTATATGACAGAACGGATGGACGAAGAAGATTTCACACATGCATCACCGAGGGATCCACACATGCGACATGTGTATATGGTGTGTATATGGCTGGACGCACACCATAACTCAAGAAATCGGTCAGCGTGCGCTGACCCTTTTTGGCAAGTGGGGCCCACCCCTCATACATCTCGATGATCTGATCTATCCATTCACTCCAGAGGGTGGGTATTACCCTCGTTTAGGTGTCTCTTTTTCACCATGCAAGCTAGTACAAGATCCTAGCCGTTAAACGCAGGATGGATGGTGGAGTAAAAGATCGTGTGGGCCACACCTATTTCACTCCAAAAATATTCCTTCCCAGATGGTTTTTCGTCCTAAAACCATTGGACGAATTGGATTTTCCACTCGGCTTCAATAAATGGGCCATCACACTTCACAGAGTCGACCGGCGTCGACTCTGTTTCGTAACAGAGGCAGCGTTCCTTTCTTGTGGGCCACCATGGTCCATGATCCAGATAATCGTGACCGTCCATCAGGCTTAAAAGGGCTCTATAAACATGGCCTACGTGTCGGAATCACGGAATGAAGCGAAGGACGGCTTTTGATCTTTCAAACACAGAATAGACGGTGTAATGAAATAAAATGTGGGCCACTACAGTTTTGATTCAAAACCAATCAGATATGAATGGTTTTTCATGTTCCATCCAATGGACGGAGTGGATTCATCTCAAAATCCAGATCATGGGCCCACCAACTATCACAGAGTTGCGGTTTCTGCAGCAGGTGCGATCTGGAAGAAGTTGGCCACACCGCAGGCTGTTCGGTGATCAAGATCCGAATCGTGGCCATGATCCGGACTGTTCAAAGACACCCCAGGGGACCACCGATCAAGCTGAAGGAGCTTGAATGGCTCGGATCTAGCATATGAGATGTTCATGGGCCGAACGCAACGCACTTAACGTTGCTGCGTAAAGGAAACAGCTACGTAAAGCAGGCTTGCGCACCGACTCACATGCACTTTCTGCATGTGTGTAGGTTCTCTAACCGACCTCCTTGCTCTATAAAAGGAAAAGAAAAAGAGAGAGGAAGGCATTCAATTCGCAGCCGGGACGTGGAGCAGGGAGAGAGAGTAGTATTCCAGATTTCTTTTATTTTTACCGTTTCTTTTTATTATTTCTTTTAAGATGTTTACCCTAATCATTTTTATGCTAGGCTGAACCTCTTAGCTAGGGCTAAGAGGTGAAGCTTATAACGTGATGGGAAACTTTTTGATTGTGCCTTTTGTTTAAACTGAACTGATGTTAATTTTACTTTAATTAAGAGAATATTTTTAGTTTTTAATGATCTGTTGTGACTAAAATTACAATGGGTCTGCGATAGCTTTGGGCATGTTCCTTTCCTTTTTTATGTTTATGACGTCAGGAAGCCTTATTGTTCACCATCGTCTCCTAGGCATGGTCGGATGACGGTACCCTTCCTAACCTTCATACATCAATGATTGGTTGTTAATTAGTTTAATTCTGTTGTTTGCTTTGTCTCCTGGGCATGGTTTGGTGATAGAATCCATTCTAATTCTTATACCTTTCATCTCTTGAAAACTATATCAAAGAAAGTTTAGTTTTGATTTTCATGGTTACACCCTTCAACCAGATAAAGATGGGACTCTAAGTCCAATTAAGTTCTTGAACCAAGCATAAGATCTCCCTGATCTCTACAAGTGGATTCTCTGAATCTCTAGTTTCATACCTCTGATTTCTCTAAGTTTTAAATAATTATTCCACCATTATTCCCTCAAATTCATTCGATTTAGATTTTATCTTAGTCTAGTTTTAGTTCTATTTAATTTCAGATTATGTATAGGTTTCAGTCCCTTGGGATTCGACCTTGGTCTTACCGAGTTTATTACTACATCACAACCCTATACTTAGGGAGTGAACAATCCCACCATGATGTATATGTTGTATCCAACCATCCATCCATTTGGAGAGATCATTTTAGGGCATGAGCTGAAGAATGACGTAGATCCACAGCTCAAGTGGACCTCGAAACTAATTGGGGCCACAAAAGTTTTCAATCAAGTTGATATTTGTGTTATCCCTTCTTCTGGTCTAGGTCTGTATGAACTTACCAACAGGTTGGATCTCAAATAACCATCATGGTGGGTCCCAGGAAGGAATCAATGGCCGGGGGCACTGTCCCCACCATGATGTTTAGTTTTAGGTGTAGGTTTAGGTTTAGGGTTATACTAGGGTCTGCTCTATCAATTTCAAGCTAATATATAAACACAGGCCTATCCAATGGCCAGGCCACCCATATTGTTGTCCATAGAAAATGGACAGCTTTATTATGGTCATAACAGCGGTTCCCACCTTCAAGGGACCTCCGCTCAACATCCAGATAGCTCCGACACACATCCAGGTCTGCTCCATCAATTTTGAGTTAATACAATTAAATCCTAAATTAGTTACTCATCCAAGGTTGGATAGATTGTAATATTTTCATATTCTCATTTAAACATCCACACCGAAAATCCAGCAGCATCTCCCCATGCCTCTCCAGATAAGTTGATCTTACATTACATTCCGATGCCAAATATCTAAAGCAATGTAAAGATATTTAGCATTGGATATGGAACGGAAGAAACATATCCAGAGAGAAATGAGGAGATGGACCGCGGATCAGGCATGAACATTTAAATAGATTATATGAAAGCATACTATCCATCTAACTTTGAACTGTCCAAAATGGGACAATTTGAGTGATTTCTATGCCACCAAAAACACACCAGATCTATGCATGGCGACATAGAAATCCTCAAATGAGTAACTAATTATCTAACTTACAAATCACAATCACAAGTCACAACTACAAACTAACAAGTCATAATAATAATTTAAGAAAAAAATGTAATACATATTAAGCATACTGCCTAAATTTGTATTTTCCTATTGTGACTCACGTGAGCACTGGATTTGCATAAATTTTAATATGACCTTGCAATATAAGTTAACTAAATAAACAAACAAAGCATACATCATATGGTTATTATTATGACAAGTTTCACAAATGGGCTAACTGATTGTATTATACTACTATGTGTGGACAAAAAATAACTAAGGAGTAATAATTGGATTTTTTTAAAATGCAAGTTTGGTTATATATTCCTGGCTGAATTTAAGCCCTTAAAAGTGTGTGGAGACATGTCCATCCACACAGAAGCCCCCACCCACGTGTGCGACCCGAGCTTTCAAGGCCATGGGCTTATTAGACTTGGGTTTTGTGTATCCTCTTAGTACCAATTAAGTGACTCTCACATTGCCTTTTGATCGAACTAGGGTCCACCCACATAGTTGCCAAGCTTGTGTGGACCACTTGTCATGGGGCCTGCATCCCGCCAGGGTAGATGTTGATCTTTAAAAACATACATTCCCATAGTCTATGCTATGTGTATGCCATCCAACCCATCCATTCGGGTCTCTACGCCATGAAAATGGGCAGCCAAAAGTTCAAGCTAACACAATCATCATGTTCAAGCCATGTGAATTTAGAGGTTTTTAGATAATTGTCCATTATTTCCATGGCATAGCCCACTTGATGATTGGATAGTTCTGATTTTTTAGATCATATCATCATGTTGGGACTCACTTGATGCTTGAGACATCTAACTGCTAAGTATCAGGCATGATACTCTTCTAGAGTATCAAATAACTCCAAGGTACATAAGAGATTTCTTTTTTCTTTTTACAAAAATATCAAATCATAAATACGCCATTTGATCTTGGATTGATAATTCGCAATAATGATTGAGAAAGATGTTAGCCATAAAATTAGTGCAAGATGGATGAAATGGAGTTGTGCTTTTAGAGTTTTTGTGTACCCAGTCCGTATAAATCAAATTGAAGGAGAGATTTTATGAACTAGCTATAAGATTGGTCAAACTTTTCAAAGAAAAAAACAAACAAATTTTGCTGAAAATCCTATCATAGATTCATAATCAGATACAACAACATATGAAAGCCTAAGAAAATTACCTAAAAATAATCTACATAACCAAAAATAGCTGAAAATCCACAACAATAACATAAGAGTAAGAAAAATAAATAAATTCCTCCTGAAAAAGCCCACAATATAAAGCTGAAAATCGGATCCTACGTTCAAGATCAGAGCCAACGCCATCATAATATAAAGCACTAGATTTGCATAAAATTTGATATATAACCTTGCGATATAAGTCAACTCAATAAACATACAAAGCATACATCATATGGTTATTATTATTATAAGTTTCACAAATGGGCTAACTGATTGTATTATACTACCATTCGTGGACAAAAAATAACTATTAATAATAAGAAAGAGCTTCCGAATTTATCCTGATGTACGTTGCTCCTTTCCATCAGATGAATGTATCATCTTGCTCAAAATAGCCCATTCGGATTGTGGTTTTTTTGTAGTACTTGAATCTGTCAAGTTGAACTGGTCCGATTGGGACACTGCTGGAATGTTTCAAAACTATCTAAAATGAACCCTTTGTTGAGGCATTGAACTGACCCACTTTAAGCCTTATTGTAAAATGGTCAGAATTGGCCACTAATGGACGTCCAGCAGCTGTCCACTTGTAATTTGAAAATTATCACACAAATTGGATAGCGGAATGACCTTCAAATATGTCCAGTTTCAATGTTTGGATGTATAAAATCTTCAAATTGGGACCTTCAAACTGACACCCAAGGGACACCCAATTTGGACCCTTAAATGGTTCAACATGTGGACCCAATCTAACCTCTTAAATGGTACAACATACAAAGCCATCTGGACCATTAAAAAGTCCAGCATGTGGGACCAACTTGAACCACTGTCCAAAGAGAGGATCCAATTTAGCCCACAAATCAGCCTAGTAAGTGGGTCCCAACAAGCACCAAACAGTTTGAAAATCAGAAAGGCCTTTTACCTCAAAATTCCCAAATCCCCAAAATCCTCAACAACGTGAAGTAATGCACCCTAAAATCCCCAAATCCCTAAATGAGGGTCCACATCGAATCAGGAATCCACAAGTTACTAAATCCCCAAATCCCTAAATCGATATTAAGATTAAGAGAGATGGGGAGAGAGAGAGAGAGAGAGAGAGAGAGAGAGAGAGAGAGAGAGAGAGATACCTCACGGTCTTCAGAGAGAGAGAGAGAGAGAGGCCGTGCGTGGGTAGGGCATTCGACAACGGTAGGGTGGGCGTTGGAGCGAGAGAGAGAGAGAGAGAGAGAGAGAGAGAGAGAGAGACAGAGAGCGAGCGGAGAGGGAGAGAGAGCGGAGAACGAGAGGGAGATGGAGAAGCAGAGAGAGAGAGAGAGAGAGAGAGAGAGAGAGAGAGAGAGAGAGAGAGAGAGAGAACGGCATCGAGAGTGAGAGAGAGAGAGAGAGCGACTGATAGAGATGGATGGGTGCTGGAGTCGTTTTAGTTTAAAACATAAGCTTATTACCGACAAAAATTTTCGTCGGTAAAACTTTTCACAATTCGTCGATAAAGATAGCTTTTAGTTACCACCGTTGAAGTTATCCTAAGGCCCATCATAATGTTTATTTGAAATCCAACCTATTCAAAAGTTAAAAAAGACATGAAATAAGGGAAAACACAAATATCATCTTGATGTAAAACTTTTGTGGCCTTTAGAAGTTTTTAATGGTGGGCGTTACTGTCCCACTGTTTTCTATGCTGGGGTCCACTGGAGCTTTGGATTTAACTCGTTCTTTGGGTATTGCCCTAAAATGATCTGTCCAAATGGATGGAAGGTGTGGATACAAAACATACATCATGGTGGGGCCCACGAAACTTGCTGAGGTCATGTCATTAACTAGTCTCGCTACTCCCCCTAACACCAGCCCCGTGGTTGGTGGTCGGTGCTCTGTGGGCCCCACCATGATGTATGTATTTCATCCATTTTTAAAGATCATTTTAGGGATTTATTCCAAAAATGATAGGTATATAAATCTCAAGTGGACCACACCACATGAAAACAATAATGATTGGATATCCATCATTAAAATCCTCCTAAGGCCCACTGCACTATTTATTTGACATTCAATCTGTTTATTAGGTCATACAAGCCTAGATGAAGGAGAAAAACAAAAATCATGTCAATCCAAAACTTTTATGGCCCCCAAAATCTTTTTAATGGTTGACGCTCATTCAATATTGTTTCTTGTACTGTGGTCCATTTCAGATTGGGATATAACTCATTTTTGGTCTCATGCTGTAAGATGATCTTTAAAAATAGATGGATGGCATAGATGAAACACATACATCATGGTGGGGCCCACAGAACACCGACCACCAGCCATTGGCTGGTGTCAGGGGGAGTAGCCAATTCGTTCCCTTTATTTGTGGTGTGGTCCATTTAATCTTTGGATATGATTCATTTTTTGGATAATTCTCTAAAATGATCTCAAAAAATGGATGAACGTTGTGGGTTGATTCCAAATTTTCGATAAATCGAAAACTCAAGTGGATTATGCCACACGAAACAGTGTGGAATAATGATTTCCACCGTTGATACCTTCCTTGGGCCCACACTAATGTTTATTTGCCATATTCCAACCTGTTCATAATATAAAAAATATATGAATGAAGAGAAAACACAAACATCAGCTTGATCTAAGACTTCTATGGCCTCTAAGAATTTTTCAATGGTAGAGGTTCAATCACACTATTTCCTGTGGTGTGGTCCACTTGAGCTTTGGATATGCTTCCTTTTTGTTCTCTATATCTCAAATTATCTGGTAACATAGATGAATGGAGTGGATAAAATAAATAAATAACAGTGGACCCCACAGAGTTTACTCTGGTAAGGGTAATGAGTAACTCACCTAAATGTGGTGGAAAGAGGTTTCCTTAAAACATTCATAATCATATATTGGGCCTGCCTAAATGTGATTCACATATCCAACCCACTCATTATGTGTGTCCCACTTAGATGATGGGTCAGACTAAGTTTCAGCCGCATCCAAAATTCATGTGGGCCCCACTAAGTGCTTTTATATTTTTTAAGATGTCTTCACATGGTTTTAGATGGCATCGGCCACCCTAGTTTCGTATACGGATGATTTTTGAGTTGTCTCATAACCTAAAGGGGACACATTAAATGCACGATGTTGATGTTCGACACACATTATGATGGGGCCCACAAAACTTACTCACATCGATTCTTAGGTTCTCACAAGGTCAATATGTTGGGTCACAATTTTTACTAGAATATTTAGCCCATTTTACATGTCTAGTCCATTCACTCTATTTTACTGATCAATACTCAATTTGACTAGTTACTTGTCCCAATCAGGCTACATATGAAAAAGATATTGGGCATACAAGATTGATTAACGTTTTGAGTGAAATTTGATTTAAACAGCTAAAGTTATTTACTTTTCAATTTAGACTGATTAGATTGTCTAAAAATGGTTAAAGGTTCAATTAGTGGATGTGCCTAATAATTTAGTAATTTTTTCACAGATAAATTCCAATTTTCATTTAAAAATAACTTTTTTTTTTAAATGTATATTTTTTACTTTGAATTTTTCTTTGAAAACTTTTAACAAAATATCATTTTTATTATAAAATATTTCAAAAAAATTAAAATACAAATTCTGAATTTTTATTTTCAAAATCGCAAAAATTTTCTCATATTTTAATTTTTTTCTCAAAAATTTCAAAATGCCGATTTTTTTTTCTTCAAAAGCATCATTTTGTTTTCAAAAATTTTCTCAAACATTGTTAAAAATTTTAAACTTCTCAATATTCTTTTTCATGTGATATTACAAATCATTTAAATATTACTTTTAAATTAAAAAAAAAAAGAAATTTCCACTTATTTGATATAAAAACATATATATATATATATATATATATATATATATATATATATATATATATATATATATATATATATATATATATTTGCATTCAATCAATTGTTAAAAAATAATCTTAGATACAAATATACTTATTAACTACACCAAAAACAAAAATTACAACTCAACATTCATGATCAACCACAAAAAGTAAAATCATATGCTACTTTTACCGATGATTTTTTCCATCGGTACAAAGTACCTTTATCGACGATATTGTATAACATCGGTAAAATTAACCTCTCCCTCATCGGGCGGGAACATATTTGGGTATGGTAGGAATCTTTTGCCGACAAAATATGCTTTCGTCGAGGAAAGTCATTTTTACCGATGAAAGAAATCGTCGGTAAAAAGTTACTTTTATTGACGATATTATATAACGTCGGTAAAAATTGCATCTCCGATATTTTCCGATGAACTATTTGGTTCGTTGGGAAAAATTACATTTACCGACGAAATAATCGTCGGGAAAATTATTTTCACCGACGATAAATATTTCGTTGGTAAAAGTTTCCAGACCATCGTTGTAAATGGTGGCGGGAACATATTTGGTCGTGGCGGGAATCTTTTGCCGACGAAATCATATTTCGTCGAGAAAAGTCAGGTTTTCGTCGATAATAAGTTCATTGGTAAAAGGCCAATTTCTTGTAGTGACAGTTGATGCATACACTTAATGAAATTCACCCATATGGGTGTGAAGGTGGATGCTGCTTCCTATGAGAATGTAGACGAATTCTCTAGAGCACTCATGAAATTTCGGTGATAGTGCATGGCCACAAAGCACTGAACTACAGAATCACCTGCAGAGAAAGAGTTCCGTGGGTAGCATGTACTTGTGATTTACACTGAAAGAATTCTTATATATAAGGTAAGATTATTGCTTGGGGCTCGAGCCCCATTTACCGGGCATGTGAATTTGGTCTTGGGGGGGGCTATGCCAATAACTCTAATTTATACCATTAACCACATAGGTGTGCGTGCAGAGCCGATTTAAGCCACACTACGTTGCGTCGAGTCCTTGTTCGCATGCTCCTACATGACGTGACGAGACGTGCTGTTTTGAGCCAGGCTGGGCCATGGGTGCGGGTGTAGTCGGGTAGGTGTGTGTGTATGGGTACTTGCAAGACTTTTTTTTATACGAGAGTGTACTCGCACTTGTGCCCTTTTGTTTTAAACCAGAGAGATGTGACTGATTGTTTGGTTGCACCTGTTGAGTTTAAACCCAACAGATAAAACCCTTTCGAAAGGGTGCTTAATGCACCACTTCAGAATCTATATAAGGACTTCCATTTTATTTTCAAAACAACGAAAATCATTTCTATTGCTGTGAAATTTTTTCCTATCTTTTGGTTTATGAGCTTTGGTTGCCGAGTTCATCACTGAGTTAACTCAGCACTTTTGGGTTAAATTGCAAGTGGTTTGAGCCCGCGTACAGTAAGTACACTGCTGGAATTAAGCTATAGTCATCGTATCCTGGAGGTTGATTGCTCTGGAAACCTGTTGCACTTGAGATACTGTCCAAGGGGAGCAAATTTGATTTCAAGCCGAGTGACTTGCGTCATGCTTTGACTCAACTATTTAAGTCTTTTATCTCAAAATTTTATTAGGAAATTTGAGAATGTACGACCCATTTATGGCCCATTTACGAGACCAAGCCCACCTTATTTTACCTTGCAAAAATAAGCCCCAGCTGTACGGATGGCTTGCCAAAGGTCCAAAATGCCCCTGATTTTTCCTTCAAGCGGATCGGCTGCTGCTCGAAGACAAGCACTGACGCTCCTCGAACTCCAGGTTATACGAACGGTTCAAAAGAGATCAACGTGACATGGGCCCCACAGTTATGTATTTATTATATCCACAACATTCATCCATATTTCGAGATCATTTCGGAGCATTATTCAAGAAAAAAAAATCATATCTAAAGAGCAACTGGACCACACCACAAAGAGCAGCAGAAAATTGATTTTCACCGTCGAAACTTTTGTAGGGCCCACCATAACATTTATTTTCCATCCAATCTATTCATAATGTCACAAAGACCTGGATGAAGAGGAAAAACAAATTTCGTAATGATCCAAAACTTCTGGGACCCCTAAAAGGGTTTCAATGGTAGACGTTCAATCTTCCACTGCCTTTTACAGTGTGGTCCACTTGATAGCTAAATCTATCTTATTTTTCTTCCCAAGCGTTAGTACGAGTTCGCCAAATAAATGGACGGTTTGGATATAACACATACCTCATAAAAGGACCCACAAAGGCAGTGGGGATTACAATAGGGAAAAAAAAAAGGCCTGGTATCGATGGCTACGGATTATAACCGTAGAGATAACCGCAGCCAATGCTTTTTCAATATGTCCTCTACTATGCATCGAAGGTCTTTCGATATGTACTTCGATATATCGAATGTCTTTCGATTAATCGAAAAAGGTCCAAAACTGTCCCGCAACTTTACATAAAAAATCCTGCAATTTTTGATTAATTGAAGTGTATTCGATATGTATCGAAGATATAGCTACAGATTATAGCCGTAGCCATAACTGCAGTCCGTAAAAGTCTATGCAAATTTTTTTAGTTTTTTTTTTTACATGGAGAACTTTATTCTACCTACAATTTTCTCTAATACATATTTATATAAATATGTATATATAAGCATATAAAAAAAATTCTCTCTTTTTTTCATTTATTTCTTTATTCATTTAACAAGAATATCTTCTAAACCAAAATTAGTTACTTGATGTACCCTATATGATTTTGGGGTAGGAGAAGCTACTTTAGCCAACTAACCTAGTTATTTTCCAAGATTCCATCAGGTCGATGGTCGAAAATCCATTTCATTCACTTTGCAGGTCATTTCTATCAGTTCGTGGTCATTTCCATGCATTTCACCGTCAATTCCCTCCACTTCACGGACAATTCCATGCATTTCACGGTCATCCCAAACTATTCCGTGTTGATTCACGGTCATTTCGAGGCATTTCACGGTCAATTCCCTTCACTTCCGTGTTGATTCACGGTCGTTTCGAGGCGTTTCAATATGTCCTCTTCAATTCATAAATGCATGCAACTGACCGTGAAGTGAAGGGAATTGACCGCGAAATGCCTCGAAACGACCGTGAATCAACGCGGAATTGTTTGGGACGACCGTGAAATGCATGGGAATGATCATGGTTTGAAGCGAATTGACCGCAAAATGCATGCAAATGACCGTGAAGTGAAGGGAATTGACCGCGAAATGCCTCGAAACGACCGTGAATCAACACGGAATAGTTTAGGACGACCGTGAAATGCATGGGAATGATCATGGTTTGAAGCGAATTGACCGCGAAATGCATGCAAATGACAGTGAAGTGAAGGGAATTGACCGCGAAATGCCTCGAAACGACCGTGAATCAACACGGAATTGTTTGAGATGACCGTGAAATGCATGGGAATGATCATGGTTTGAAGCAATTTGACCGCAAAATGCATGCAAGTGACCGTGGAGTGAAGGGAATTGACCGCGAAATGCCTCGAAACGACCGTGAATCAACACGGAATTGTTTGAGATGACCGTGAAATGCATGGGAATGATCATGGTTTGAAGCGAATTGACCGTGAAATGCATGCAAATGACCGTGGAGTGAAGGGAATTGACCGCGAAATGCCTCGAAACGATCGTGAATCAACACGAAATTGTTTGGGATGACCGTGAAATGCATGGGAATGATCATGGTTTGAAGCGAATTGACTGCGAAATGCATGCAACTGACCTTGAAGTGAAGAGAATTGACCGTGAAATGCCTCGAAACGACCGTGAATCAACACGAAATTATTTGGGACGACCGTGAAATGCATGGGAATGATCATGGTTTAAAGTGAATTGACCGCAAAATGCATGCAATTGACCGTGAAATGAAGGAAATTGACCGCGAAATGCCTCGAAACGACCATGAATCAACACGGAATTGTTTGGGATGACCGTGAAATGCATGGGAATGATCATGGTTTGAAGTGAATTGACCGCAAAATGCATGCAACTGACCGTGAAGTGAGGGGAATTGACCGTGAAATGCCTCGATGACCGTGAATTAACACGGAATAGTTTGGGATGACCGTGAAATGAATGGGAATGATCATGAATTGAAGCGAATTGACCGTGAAATGCATGCAAATGATCGTGAAGTGAAGGGAATTGACCGTGAAATGCCTCGAAATGACCGTGAATCAACACGGAATAGTTTGGGATGACCGTGAAATGCATGGGAATGATCATGAATTGAAGCGAATTGACCGTGAAATGCATGCAAATGATCGTGAAGTGAAGGGAATTGACCGTGAAATGCTTCGAAATAACCGTGAATCAATACGGAATAGTTTGGGATGACCGTGAAATGCATGGGAATGATCATGAATTGAAGCAAATTGACCGTGAAATGCATGCAAATGACCGTGAAGTGAAGGGAATTGACCGTGAAATGCATGGAAATGACCGTGAATCAAAACAGAATCATTGGGATTGACCGTGAAATGCATGGAATTGATCGCGAAGTAAATGAAATGAATGAAATTGATCGCAAACTGATTGAAATTGACCGCGAAGTGAATGAAATGGATTTTAGACCATAGATCTAATGGAATCTTGAAAAATAACCAGGTTGGTTGGCTAAAGTAGCTTCTCCTACCCTAAAATCATATAGGGTACGTCAAGTAACTAATTTTGGTTTAGGAGATATTCTCGTTAAATGAATAAAGAAATAAATGTAAAAAAAGAGAGAAATTTTTTTTATATGCTTATATATACATATTTATATAAATATGTATTAGAGAAAATTGTAGGTAGAATAAATTTATCCATGTAAAAAAAATAAAAAAAATTTCATAAACTGGCACAGACTACAGCTATGGCTACGGTTATAATCCGTAGCTATTGGTCATATCACCTTCGATACATATCGAATACTCTTCGATATGTATCGAAAATTGCAGGATTTTTGAGGCAAACTCGCTGGACAGTTCTGGACCTTTTTCGATTAATCGAAAGAACTTCGATACATATAAAAGGACATATCGAAATGGCAGGGGCTGCGGCTATGGCTACGGTTATAATCCGTGGCTATAGAAAATACCGTAGCCATAAGTTCTTGGCCTATTTATTTATTATTATTTTATTTTTTTACTATTGCAATCTCCACTGCTTTTTGTGGGTCCTATTATGAGGTACGTGTTATATCCAAACCATCCATATATTTGACGAACTCATATTAAGGCTTGAGGCAAAAAATAAGACAGATCTACCTATCAAGTGGACCACACTGTAAAAGGCTGTGGAGGATTGAACGTCTCCCATTGAAACCCTTTTAGGGGTCACAGAAGTTTTGGATCATTATGAAATTTTTTTTCCCTCTTCATCCAGGCTTTTATGACCTCATGAATAGGTTGGATGTTAAATAAATGTAATGGTGGGCCCTACAAAATTTTTAACGGTGAAAATCAATTTTCCCATTGCTCTTTGTGGTGTGGTCTAGTTGACCTTTGGATATGATTTTTTTTTTTAAAATGCTCCCAAATGATCTCAAAATATGGATGAACGTTGTGGATATAATAAATACGTAACTGTGGGGCCCATGTAACTTTGATATCTTTTGAACCGTTCGTACAACTCGGAGTTCGAGGAGTGTCAGCTCTCGTCTTTGACACCACCTATCCGCTTGAAAGAACAAGCAGGGGGCATTTTCGGCCTTTGCCAAGCCATCCGTACAGCTGAGGCGTATTCTCCCAAGGGAAAATAAGGCGGGCTTGGTCTCGTAAATAGGGCTATAAATGGGTCCTATAGTTAGCAAATTTTCTAAATTTTATTTCCTTTTTAGTTTTTGATTTTAAATAGTCTATTTAATTCAACCAACTATTCCAACGAACAACACATATACTGATCGTTTGTCATGGGTTGACTATTGGTTGCAGGTACATCCCACCCCGTTACACAAATGAAAGTTTTTCTTGAGCTGTCACGTGTAGTGATAGCTGTCTATTTCCCAGGTAAACACAGCCAGAAGAGGAATCCAGATGCTATCGTGTTTGACAGACAATGCTAATGTAATTTCAGAGGACCATAAGACTTGCTCTAATGATTTAAAACCATTGGAGGTTTATCATTCGATGAAGTCATATGGTAAGGATGGTTCCGTTAAATACACAAACGTGTCCAACTTGAAAACATCGAAAGGCATGATCTAGCCATGGTCCTCACTTGCAAGGTCTGTGAAAAAGATCTGTGAAGACGATACTCTTATGTGAATCATATGAGAAGGGAGTGGTAGTGGTCCATTGCCGTGGGTGTAACAATTAATCTACACCTGATTGCTGATCGGCTTCGGTGGTTTGGAGAGCCAGGGAGTGTTGAGGAGGTCTTGGTAGCCCGAGGGGAAGAAGTGAAGAAAGGATATGTCGATTCTCTAAACCCAACTGTAGAAGATTTAGGTTGGGCAAGATCTTCATGATTTGAACGTCGACATAAAATTCCTGTTGTCAATTGAGATTGGCATTGTATAGCAACCCTTTATTTATAAACTAAGAGCACGTGAGATTAGAAATTGATAAATAAAATAAAATAAAATTCCTGTTAAGGGATGCTTGGCTATGATAGATTAGGATTCTAGAGTTAAGGGTAAAGCTATTCTACCTTTGTTATTTACCAACCGATCATCGTCGTCCTCTTCTTCATACTTAGTTATTCATCTTCTTCTTCTTCTTTATTCTACCTTTGTTATTTACCAACCGATTATCATCATCATCTCCTTCTTTTTCATACCTTAGTTATTTACGAATTGATATTCTTCTTCTCCTCCTACTCCTCCTACGTCTCCTTCGTCTTCATCTTCTTCTTTGACTTCCCTATCCTCTTCTTCTTCGTCTTCCTCTTCTTCTTTGATGTAGCTTCTATTGGCATTATTGATGGCATTCCTCTTTGATTTGGGATCTTGGGGCCGCTTCTTCTTCTTCGGTATGGGCTTTAGATGGTAATCCTGTTTAATGTGGGTTCTTTGCTCTTCTTGGCCTTTTAGATGGTATTCTTCCTTAATGTAAGCTATTGAAGGAAGCAAGCAATTAAGGGTGGTCATGGAGGGTCAGTTGCCTGGAAACTGCCATCCATGGAGAACTCTTGGGGTGCAAATTGACATCCATGGAGCAGTCTTGGGGCAAGCAAATTAAGAGTGATCTTGCAGAGTCGGTTTCCAGGCAAACTGCGATCCATAGAGCACCTGCATCATATCCCTCAAGGTGGAGCTTATGGATACAAATGCTATCCTTTGAAGACGGCATTTGATTTGGGCCTTTTTCAATGACACAAACTTTTTGCCAGATTGGAAGGTTCCACATCTAATTTTTGCCAGATGGATTCCATCCATGTGGTAGGCACCAAAATTTTTGCCAGATTGGAAGATTCCACATCTAATTTTAATTTGGCCCATTTTCCTTGCAAGCAACTCATTTCTAATACATACTTCCTGATGTATTACATGGTGCTCTGCTCTAGCTGTTGGATTTGGGCCATTTTCAATGACACAAACTGTTTATCTCATAGGGCTCTCTTTGGATGGCATTGCTTGGAAAAATCTCATATAAAATACTTCAACCCATTGATTACACAAAGGTTATAGTGAGCCAGATTATCAAAGGGTTGAAATAATCCAATCGAGAGCTTTTATTTGTTGTCTGTCCAACATGAAACGTAATAATAAGTCGAGCAGACCTCCTTGCGGGCTACTAGAGGGACTTTTCATTCAAATTCAATGGTTTGGATGATTGACCTTTGCCTGAGGGATGCTGTTTGATATTCAAAAATTCCCCCCTAACTTAGAAATCAGATAAGTATTTATTCATGTAATGATTAATTAAAAAGATGAACCGCGGGGGCACGCATGTTACCATAAATCAGGCCAATCTAGTAACCAGGTGGACCACAGATGCAAGGTGAAAAATGGACGGTCAGCAAGACCAGTTACCTATCTTTAACATTTTTTGAAGATAAAAGAAACATCAGGAGTGTGGGGTACCATAGTAGGAATATTATGTCAAATGTCTGTCTGAGGCCTCTCTAGCTTGGGCTTGTGTTTTTTTTTTCTTCTTCTTTATAAATATATTTTTTTTTTATTGTCAGTCTACCTCTTGAGCTATGGATAGCATTAAAACAAATAATAAATAAATAAACTCCAAATCGAATGTTTGATTACAAATGAGTAAAATAAAAATACAAATAACATTGTATTTTCAGATATGGATTCTACATAGAGGGCAAGAATCACTTTCTTCCAACCATCTCTTGATGCACCTCACATGAAACGTATGTGAACAGGGCAGAACACTAACTTCCTCTGTCTCACTATAACCCAACTCATCCAAACATATCCCACAATTCTCCCTTTCATCCCATCTCTTAACTTTATATTTCTCCAACAAAGCCTCTATCTCAGCCAATGATCTCGATCCATGAACCTTAGCCCGCCCATCATCAATATCCATCAAGTCATCGTAAGATCCTGTCGACAGAAGCTCTATTTGAATGACAATCTTCATTGCATTAACCCCCATACGGATGACCTCTTCAACCTTCTCCCGGCTGTAAGTGGAAATGACAGAATTCAAATCCTCGGCGATGGCCTGCTGCGCGATTCCTATCATGGAAAGCATGCGGAGGATTCTACGGTGGGAAGTCTGGGGACATAAGAAGGAAGACATCTTAGTACGAAAAGAGGTGGTGGAGAAGGTAGACGGCAGGATGATAGGAGGTCGGCTTCTGTCAGAATTGTCAAAGACAAAGTACTTGTTCTTCAGCTCGACTTGAAGTGTGAGTGTGGGTTCTTCAATTTCAGATTCTTGTTCTGCTTTCCATGTTGTATGGGTGAATGATATATTGGCTTGAATTCTCGTAGGATGAATAAACAAGGAAGACATTTCTCTCTCTCTCTCTCTCTCTCTCTCTCTCTCTCTCTCTCTCAGAGACTGGACAGCAGAAAAACAAAGAAGAAAAACACGGAGAGAGATGGAGCTTCTCACTTGGACAGGAAAATGAAAAAGGAAAGAAATCAACGATGGTCGGTAGTTATTTTCTCAGTTGGGATTTGGGTTTTTATCTTTAAGAAAGCGTATTACTCCTTTTTGGAAATTCCCTCCCACTTCCTAATGCTGCACTCGTGTACAAAAAATGAAATTCACCGTGGAGTCGCGGACTTTCGCTGGAGGTTCCTGAGCTGGAAGGTAGGTGGGGTCCACCGTGATGTTTTTGAGAAATCTACACTGTCCATCCGTTTTTACGAATCATATTAGGGATGATCCCAAAAATTAGGCAGATACGAACTCAAGTGGGCCACACGATAGGAAAAAGTGGATAGTGAAATGTGTACCGTTGAAACCTCCCCTGGGGCTACCGTGTTGTTTATATGCCATCCAAACCGTTCATGATGACATTACTATTGGGATGAACTGAAAATACAAAAATATATTAGTCTGATTTAAAATTTCTGTGGGGCCACAAATGTTTGAACGGTGGACGTGCAATGCTCACCGTTTGAGCGGATGTATGGGATGCTTTTCTCACAAACACGACGGTGGGGCCACCGAACCTGAACTTCCGGCATAAGGGTTTCGCAGACGCGTCGGAGGATTTCTCACAAACATCACGGTGGGCCCCACGCGTCGGAGAATTTCTCACCAACATCGCAGTGGGCCCCACCTAACTTGACCGAAGGGTTTTCGCAGACGCCGTCTACTTATCGATTTCTCACGAGAAATTTACAACTGTACGACCCATTTATGGCCCATTTACATTTGTAAGCCTCCATCTAGGCCTGATTGACCTTGTCAATGGGTTGGATGGCAAATAAACGTTACAGTGGACACTAGGAATTTTTTAACGGTGGGCGTTCAATCAATGCCATTTCCTGTAGTGTGGTCCACCTGATATTTTTATTTTCTTAATTTACGACTATATGTCTTAAAATGTGTTGGAAAAACGAATGGATGGCGTGGATATATGACAAATCATCAAGGTGCATCCCACGCTGTGAGGCCGAGGTGTTACTTAGTTACACGTAGACCACCCCCTTTCTCAAAAACATCACGGCGGACGCCGCCTAAATTGAATCACTTTCAGCGACGCGGATTGCGTACTACCCTCGCCTGTCTCTAGCCACGAACAGGCAGTGCTGTGGGCTGGCCTACTGTGATGTATGCGTTTATCCACGCCGATCATCTATTCTCTCATATCATTTTAAGGCACTTGGAATAAAAAAAAAGAAAAAAAAAAAGAAAAGAAAAGAAAAGAAAGAACAGATCTAACGCTCAAGTGCACCACACCAAATAATAAGCATTAAATGTTAGTTGCATTAAATTCAAGAGTCATCTTTGGTATGGTCCACTTGAACGTTGGATCTACCTTATTTTTGTGCTCATACTTTAAAATGACCTGATAAAAGTGATGGACAGCATAAATAAACTGATACATTACGGTGGTCTGCCCACAAAACTGCCTATCCGTGGCGAGAGACGGGCGGGGTGGTACACAATACGCGTTCCACTCGCGGAGGGGTTTCGTATACGCGGATTGCATGCGACTGAACGTCGCTTGTACTTCCTGCTACACAAGTAAGCCCCGCTGTGATGTTTCTGAGAAATTCATTCCATCCATCAACTTTTGGGTCCCAATAACAAGGTAGCTCCACGGCTCAAGTTGACTGCAATGATAGGAAATGGTGGGAATTGAATGTCCACCATTGAAATATGTATAGCTATAGAAGTTTTGAATCATACAGTTCATCCTCTTAGAAATGACCTAATGAACATCCATAAACATTACGGTCGGAGTCAGACATTTCTATGCTTACTTTTTCCCATAACATAGCTCCCTTGTATGGATGTTCATATAAAGGAGCAACGTAGAGTCCGACCATGGCTCCTTTTACGGATGTTCTGAAAATGAGGCAGAATTGTCTCATTTTCATGAACATCCGTTAAAACGAAGTAAATTTGAGAGATATGGGTTTTGCCTCATTTTCATGAACATCCGTTGAAACGAAGTAAATTTGAGAGTTTTGGAATCTGCCTCATTTTTAGTCTCACGGTGTAATGTGACGTGAAAAACAAATGAAAGGGTAGATTTCTCACTAATATTATTGTGGGCCCAATCTAACTTCCCAAGTAAAGGTCCTGCGACATCATCCTGTGGCAGGCAATCACTGACAAGTGACAACAAATCACCCAGCTCTGTGGAGTCCACCATGTTATGCATGTAAAATCCACTGTCTATTAGTTTCTACCCTCCATTTTAGGTCTTAATATAAAAAACAAGTTGGACCAACCGCTGAGATGGGCCACACCACATGGAACGATAGGGATGGCATGCCAACCATATGTTTGTTTTCAGATCACAATGGTGTGTATGTTTGAACCCGTTTATCAACTCTGAATCACCAGGATGAACGGAATATATAAAAATCAGCCCTGTCAACTTAACCATTTTGAAGTAATTTTACATTATTCCCATTGGTGTAGCCCATATGAGTTTTTAATTACAATTCTATTTTATATGTATGGTCCAGATTATTTTTATAAGCTAATGGACGGGGTGGATTTTAAATACACAACGTGGTGGATCCCATAAAAATAGGCTGTTTAACACGCGCGTAGAACAGCTGTGGGTGATTGCTGTCGGGTCATGCAATGCATCGAAGTTATGCGTCACGCGTCTGTAAATCGGAAGCGGATTGCGTACCGACTAAGTCAATACGCTAAGCGTGTTAAGTAAACTATGTGGGGCCAACCGTGATTTTTGTATTTTATCCATTTCGTCCATCCGTTTTATCACATAATTTTATATCTTATCCTGAAAAAATAAAGTAAATAATAAGCTCAAGTGGACCACACCGTAGGAAACAGTGTGAATTAAATGTCTATCTTTGAAAGATTAGTAAAGGCTATATAAGTTTTGAATCAAGATGATATTTTTATTTTTCTTTTATCCATATTTTTTTCATCTTATTTTCATCTTATGAACAGATTGGATGACAAATAAAAATCACTGTCAGTCCTAAGAAAGTTTCCAAGGTGGAAATAATTATTCTGACTGTTTTCTGTTTTAAAATGATCTGCGAAAATAGATGGACGGTGTGGATAAGTCAAAGTACATTCAGAGTGGGTTAACACGATAAAATGGTAGTAACTCAGTACGCGATCCGATTTCCTGGAAATTTGTCTCTACATCCGGACATACCAATTCGGTAGAAAGGGACTTATAACCTTTGAATCTGGGTCATCTTTCAGTCATCCGAATAGTTTATATGACCAGCTTCAATACTTTGGACCGTGAAATATAATAAATAAAATCTCTTAATTGGATCATCTCAACCATTAAATAATTTAGCTATTTGCCTTTGAACCTTTTAACCTTTGTATAATCAATGATTTACTGTATTCGGTCTAAAAATAAAAAATAAAAATCTAAAAAAGATTTTTTAGGCATCCCTATCAAGTGGAGCCCGATTGAGTAAACGGTTGATTTCATTTAAAAGGGGTCAAATCTGACTGCTGCCAGTGTCCGAACGCATCCCATTTCGGTAAGTTCAGATGCATTCAGGCAAACCCATCTCAATTTCTCTTTTTATTTTGGAGCGTTCTGTTTCAGGCGGCTGGTATGCAGCACCGAAGATCTGTTGGGCCCATCATACTATATCGGGAAATAAACACGCGTGGGATCTGCTTTGTCGACGTTTTCAAACTGCATTAAAATCCAACTCGACTACACCACTGGAAACAACATAAAATCATGCCAAAAACCTTTCAATTCACTGGATTGACCCACCTGAGTAGACGCGGATTAGCTACTCACAGGTTGAGTAGCGAGACTTGCTACTGAAGTGACATCACTAAGTTCCATGGGCCCAACCATGATGTATGTTTTGTAGCCACACCGTCCATCCATTTAGGGAGATCATATTAGGATATGCTCCAAAGAACAAGTCAGATTATAACCTCTGTGTACTCCACCACAAAAAACAGCGGGGAGAGTGACGTCTACTCTAAGTAGCCAAGCCGCGTCTGACATTTGAGTATTCAGGTGGGACGCAGACTAGCTACTAAGTAAGACTCGCAGCTAAAGTGACGTCACCAGGTAATATGGAGCCCACCATAATGTATGTGTTGCATCCACACTGTTCATCCATTTGAAGAGATCATTTTAGGACATGATCAAAATAATGAGACAGATCCAAAACTAGAGTGGACCACTGTTGAAACCTTCCTAAAGTCCACCATGATAATTTTTTTGAGATCCAACCTAAAAGAAGGGAAAACACAAATATCAGCTTGATCGAAAACTTTTGTGGCTCTTTGAACTTTTTAATGGTGGGGGTGACTCTCTCCACTGTTTTCTATGACAGAGTCCACTCGAGCTTTGGATCTGATTCATTCTTTGGATCATGCCCCTAAAATGATCTCTCCAAATGGATGAACGGTGTGGATACAAGACATACATCATGGTGGGACCCAGAGAACTAGGTGACGTCACTTCAATAGCGAGTCTCGCTACTCAATCTGTCAGTAGCTAATCCGCGTCCTCAAATGTCCTGAATTTCGGGGAATTCATTAATCCTGGTGGCAAATATCGATTGAGTGGATTGGATTGTCGGGACTTTGAACTGTTTGGGCTAGGCCTATTCAAAAGTTTGATTTTGCCTGACCCAAGTGGGGCCCTAGATGCTGAAAAAGTCTAAAAGTTGTACGGTTTTTGGTAGGAGTGGAGATTAGCGAGGTGACTAACTACAAACTAGCCAGCATATCCAAGCCATGTATCAGGTGGGCCTCAACAGAAACATCACTTTTCTAGATGCTACACGTATCCACTCATCAGATGGTCCACGTTTGTGCATTTGAAATTCACTTCCCTGTTGAATGGATGATTATCAAGTGAATGTTTTACATCACCGAACTGTGGGCCGACATGGCCATCCGCACAGAGCCCATGTAATTTGCAGCTATTTTTGGCTATCCGTATGCATGTGCCATTCCCTCCGTCCTGGTATAATAAAAAAAGAAGCCCAAAATCTCGCTGAGCCCCACGAGTGGGCCGAATTATGATGGGTTTAAAGCCCATTGAGACGAGGTTTGCAGTGGGAGCGGATAAGAGGCCCTCGCTGCTATGGGTGCACATGGTTCGGTTCCGTCCTGTTCTAGGGTGAAATTGAAACCGAACCGTTCCCAACGGTTTCAGGAAAACTAAAACTGGAATCGGACAGTTTGCAACCTAGAACTGAATTGGAACTGGACTGAAAAAAATCGGTTCAGTTCTGGTCCAGTTCTACAATTCCAGGCTTTTTATAATCCAGCTTAATTGTATGTTTTTTTAAAAATAAAAAATCCAGCCCAAGCTCCTCTACTGAAAATTTTTGCAGGGTAATCTTGTCATGGTTTGTTTTTATGACAATTTTGTGTTCTCAAAATAATTTTGCTACCAATGCCTATTCATGTTGTGATCCATTTCATGAATGGTCTAGGCTTTTTTTTTTTTTTTTTTTAAATAAAATTTAAATATTTATTGACCATGGGGTCCGATTCTAGGTTCGGTACTATGGTCCTGTTCAGTTTTGCCGAACCCAAGTTGATAACTGAATCAAACTGAATTTTAGAACCGGAACTGAAACTGGTGCACTTTAGAACTTGGCCAAATCGTGCGGTTGGGTCAGTTTTGTTCGGTTTACCGGTTCTACTGGTCCGGTGTGCACCCCTACCCACTTGCCTCACCCAAGACTGTGAAACGCTTCCCATGGGGCCCACCTTGATATATTTATTCTAAATCCATGCTATCCATTCGGTTTGTAAGATTATTTTAGGTCATGGGCCCAAAACTAAAGCAAATCTAAATCTTAGGTGGACCTTACCACAGGAAACAGTGGTGATTGACCATTAAAAGTTTCTTACAGGCCACAAAAGGTTTACAAAAACCTAGTATTTGTTGGATTACTTATCCAGTTTTTTTGTCAGCTCACCAACAGGTCGGATTTCAAATAAATGTAAAAGAAACGCTACAGTGGGCCTCAGAAAGTTTTTAATGGCGGGACATTCAATCAACACTTTTTTCTATGGTATGATCCATGTGAGGTTTGGATCTGCTTTATTTTTAAGGCACATGCCTTGAAATGATATGAAAAACCAGTTGACCGGTAGAATTAGAATATATCCTTCAAGGTGGATAAAACACATACATTGTTTCTGGGGGGATTTCAAACAGTATAGTTGTTTTGCACCATAAAGTAAATGGGGGTTTCAAATCCCTTCTCGAAGGTGAGAGCTAAGATTACATCTAAAATCCTTCCAATAGTTGCATGTGTAATACGTGCCTCACTAGACTCTTAAACTATTAGGCACATGGCCCACTAATGATATGCCAAAATAACTAAATTATCAATTACATCATTATAATTACTTTAATATGATGATCAACGACATCCAAAGATTGTCCATTTAAATCAATGGTTAAAAATCATTGGTTAGTCACTTGGACAGGATCTCGTGCTTGTGGTCTATCCGAGACTTAAAATTTCATCATTTTTGGGCAAAGGCAAAACATATATTTCAGCAGGCTTATTACAGCCATTGTGTCAAACATTACACACATTGCTAATTACAAATATTAAAGTTGATTTAGTAATTAAATTCAAACCCCTATGAATATACCATGCATAACTACTTTTGGATTAAAGTTAATTCCCAATCTAGGGTGCCAAGCATAATAAGAGGATTTCAAATCCAAGTGAGTTCAGAGTCCAGGGGTTCCAAACGGGCCCTTCTCAAATTTGGAAATCCAGCTAACAAGATAGGTCGGAAATTTCTCTCCTAAATAGATTACGTGCTACACAACATGACTTTTAACTATGGAACTTTTCTAGTATATATAATGTTTTATGCTTTAGATCCATGCGGTTTATCAATTTTTACCTATCATTTTAAAGCATGAGCCCAAAAATGAGGCACAAACAAAGCTCAAATGCAACATACCACATAACGTAGAAACTTTCCACAGGTATGTGAGATTTATTTGCCATCACCTCTTCCTCTAACCTTGTCATGGGATCACATGGACCACAATGAAAGTAAAATACAAATATTAGCTTGATTAGAGCATTTTATCATCCAAAGAAGTTTTGAACGCCATGTCCACTTTCTACTGTTTCTGTACTTGAGCTTTGGATGTTTTTTTTTTTTTTTATAAATGTAATTGTATAAAATGGTACGAAAAAAAAAGAAAAAAGAAAAAAGATGAACAGTCTAGATATGATACATACGTGGCCCACGTAAGCTCCACGTATCAACAGCTAGGTTTTTCTTCTCTTGAACTGGAACATGCTGCACGTGCTGCACGAGTGGATTAGATGAGACCTCAGCCCCACCCAAGACGGTGCCATGTTAAACGTGTATTCTACATTCGTCCGTCCTGATTTTACCATCATTTTAGGGCAGTATTATTTTTTTAAAAAAAATTTATCAGGTGGACCATAGGAAACAGTAATGATTGACCATTATTGAGCCACAAAGGTTGGATAAAGCTGATATTTGTTTTTTCTCTTCATCCAAGCGTGTATATGAACTTATTAAAAGATTGGATGGCAAATAAAAACTATAAAGCTTTAAGGTGTTCAATCACTATTGTTTCCTTGAGTATGGTACACCTGATAATTGGATCTTCTTAATTTATGGTATCATACTCTAAAATGATGCGTAAAAGTGGAGGGAGTGAGTGGATACAAAATACATGAAATCGGATTGAATGCATATGGAATATCCACGCCGTCCATCCGTTTTTTCATCTAATTTAAGGGGTTGATCCCAAAATTGAAACATACACAAAGATCAAGTGGATCATAACATAGGAAACAGTGGGTATAATGATTTCCACCGTTGAAACCTTGCTAGGCCCCACAGTGATGTTTATTTATCATCCAACCTGTTCTTGAGATCGGAAAGACATGGATGAGCGGTAAACACAAATATAAGCTCGATCTAAAACTTCTATGGCCCCTATGAAAATTTCAATGGCAGACGTTTAAATCAATTGTTTCATGTGGTGTGGTTCATTTGAACATTCTATATGACTCATTTTTGGGCTCAAGCACTAAAATTATCCTGAAAAATGGATGGACAAAGTGATTAAAATAAATAAATCAAGGTGGACCTCACAGAGTTTACTAAGTACGCTAAGCATAGTGAGTTACTCACTATGCAAGGCCCTTCCAGAATACATACATTAAGGTAGGTCTTGAGGGCTGCACCGTCTTGGGTGAGGCCGGTGTTGTTGAAAATTTGTGGTTTCTGAAAAAATTTGAAATTTCAACATTTTGGGATTTTATCACCAAAACATTTTTCGAAAATTTCAAATTCAAAAGCGTGGTGTGTGCTTTGTCCCACATCAGAAATGGTAGAAATTTTTTTGGGGTTTATATGTAGACTTGTGAAGAGTATTCTTACTTGGATGTGTGCTTTGTCCCACACACGCACGCATGCGCGCTCTCGGGCATAGGCAATGTGGCCATAGTGGTGCTAATTGGTGCGGTTTGCACTTCGCACGTGCACATCACTAGCTGCCTTGAAAGCCACAACGGTCCAAAAACGGACGGGCCATGATGATCCAACGGTCAGATCTTCTGATCCAATGACCAAAAACGGCTGGTATTAATGGTCAACGGTCTAAAACGATTTCCAAACATTCTGAACCATTGATAGCCACCTAGCAATGGTCCACTATTTGGTGTCTATATAAATTAGACCATTCCGGTCCAAAATCCATCATCTCAACACCATCTCTCCCATTAGATACATTCCAAATCTCCATTTTAGCATACTGTGAACATTTTCACTATCTGATTCTGTCAGAATAAATCGATTGCGTTAAACTGTTCCATAGTGGACCCATCGTGATTGTTGCACGTCGGATCCAGACAGGCTTGTCTTATCCTGAAAGCAATTCTCCTGTAACCCATCAGCAATTGATAAGGGAGTGAATCACGTTTTAAGGACAACATATCATTTTACATAATTCAGCCTAGTGAAACAAATTTTATATTATTTTATTTTTTATTTTCAGTGTATCTAAAGATCATTTTTCTAATAAGTGTATCAGCTAATCCGTTCCCCTGCACCACGCAGCAAGCAACGCTGTTTCTTCAAGTGTGGAATTTAGGTAAGCATGTATTTATTAGATCCACATTGTATATTTATTTTTTGAGATCATTCTAAGGATACGAACCAAAAATAATGCAGATTCGAAACTAAAGTGGACCATACTATTGAAGACAGTAGGAATTGATGCTACCTTTGAAGACTTTTTGAGGCCACCAAGAATGACCTAACATGTTATTGGAAAACGATGCATGGGATGGTTTTCTCACAAACATCACGGTGGGGCCCACCTAACCAGAAGGGTTTTGCGGACGTTATAGGATTTCTCACAAACATCATGGTGGGCCCGCGCATAGGAGGATGACAAATAAACATTACAGTGGGCATTAGGAAGTTTTTACTGGTGGATATTCAATCACTACTATTTCCATGGTGTGGTCTACTTGAGAATTGGATTCACTCAACTTTTAGGCTAAAACTCTCAAATAAGCTCACAAAATGAATGGACGGAGAAGATAAGACACATACATCATGGTGAGGCCCACAAAGATTTTTTAATTCCAACCGGTACATGAGGGCTCTACCGAAGCTGAGCCTGCTGGATGCAATTTGCATACAAATAAGGGCCCCGGCAAGGGTTCGAGTACCCATAGGTGGTGAAATTTTATTAGCGTGAGTGTGTGGGGGTGTGTGCGTGTGTAAAAAAAAATAAAAGATAAATTTAAAAAAAAATGGGCACCGGCACGACTTTGAAGGACGCGGGTGCTACACCCGCCTGTCCTTATCTAGCAACGGATAGGGACCTTGAGGGGCCACTGTGATGTATGGGTTTTATCCACACCGTCCATCTATTTTTTTCATATCATTTTGTGGTATAAGCCTAAAAAACGAGACAGTTCAAAGACTCAAGTAAACCAACTTCAAAGACTCAAGTAAACCATACAGTGTGGGTTAAACACCTACCATTAACAAGTTTTTGGGGTAATAAAAGTTTTGGATTAAGATGATATATGTGCTTTCCCATAATCCGGGTTTATGTGACCTTATGAACAGGTTGGATGATAATTAACCATTCAGGGTGGGACCCAGGAAGGTTTCAACAGTTGGTGTCCTTATCATTGCTGCTTCCTGTGGTATGGTCCACCTGAGCCTTTTACCTGCCTCATTTTTAGCTTATACCTTACAATGATACGAGAGAGAGAGAGAGAGAGACAGAGAGAGAGAGAGAGAGAAGATGGACCCATTCCTGGCCACTCAGATCCCCGCCAATGTGGGCAGATAGAATAGGGTGGAGAGAAATGAGCCGGCTGCTTGATGTCTTTAATCAAGTTTTATATTTCATTTTTTGTTTGAGATTTTTTCTAGTTTTCTTTTCTATTTGGGATTCTTCCCAAAGCTATATATATGGGTGTAAATAGGATTAGAATATATTCCTAAGAGTTTTCAAATTCATCCAATGGGCTCAAAAGGGTGTAGCAATAGTGAAATTTGAGGTTGTTCGAATCGGGAAAGCTCTTTCTCTTTGTAATTTTGCTTTCAGAGTGTTCATTTGTCGCTTTGTGCCGTGGTTTTTTCCCGCAAGAGTATTTCCACGTTAAATCTTTGTGTACTTCTCCCTTTCGCTTGGTCCCATTGCGTTAACATCCTAGATCTACCTCTGTGTGCTTACGCGGTCCCCTGACAAGTGGTATCAGAGCTAACGTTGGGGCACAGACTTGAATTTGAAGGATTAGTATCAATGGAAAATGCTAAATATGATATCGAGAAGTACTCATGGAAAAATAATTTTGACTTATGGAAGGTTAAGATGATTAGCCTATTAACTATGCAAGGCGAATATGAGGCTCTTGAGGAGCGTCGACCATTTATGAGCGATGATGATTGGAATACTCTTGATAAGAATGTCTCATCTTCTATTCGATTGTGTCTCATGGATGAGGTTCTCTATAATGTTTTGAGGGAAAAAACCATAGTGAGTTTGTGGGCGAAGTTAGAAGACTTTTATGTTAAAAAGTCCTTTGAAAATCGCTTACACTTAAAGCTGCAGTTGTTTAACTTTAGGATGACGGAAGGTGGAGATGTGGAGGCCTACATCAGTAATTTTAACAAATTAATTTGAAAGTTCCTAGACATGGAGGAGGTGATCAAAGATGAAGACCCGACATGTATTGTGTTGAACTATCTGCCAGCCTCATATGAGCAATTGAGGGACTTATTATGCACTGAGAATTCGTCCCTAAGTGTGGCCACTGTTATCTCATCCCTTCAGGGTAAGGCCATGAGAGCGATAAATGATATCATAGGGGGCTCTTCAGATGCACTGATTACGAGGTGCTGAAATTCTTAACGAGGTACAGGATCTTCAAGGTCAAGATCTAAGTCCATGGGTAAGGGCAAAGGTAACTTAAAGTGCTGGAATTGTGGGATGGGAGGACACATGAATAAGGATTGTACAAATCCTAAATTTAAGAGAGAACAACACGTGGAAGGCGGTTATGGATGATGAGATAGATTCGTTATATAAGAACAACACGTGCGAGCTGGTGAAACTTTCAATAGGTCGAAAAATGATCGGATGCAAGTGGTTATTCAAAAGGAAACAAAATAGATAAAAAGCGAGACTGGGGGCGAAGGGTTATGCTCAAAGAGAAGGAATCGACTTCACAGAGATATTTGCACCTGTGTTTAAGCATGTATCAATCAGATTTGTGTTGGTGCTGGTTGTCCAATACGATCTCGAGATGGAACAGGTGGACATGAAGACTGCATTTGTCACGCCCCAAACCCAAAAATCGGATTCATAGGGATCCCGATCGCCGAATCCGGTATCAACAGCCTCCGTAGTACCCCATTCTCGGCTCCTAGCGTTCATATGCTAGATTCCGATCTTGGGATTTTACAAGGAGGATTTTTTATTTTTATTTTTTACAATTAACTCATAATAAGCATAACCACAAGATTAACCAATTCACAAAGGCAACATCATCATCACATATCCACTATTATAATCATTCGAGTATAATGCTGAAAGAGAAATACACAAATTGAAAATCAAGCTCCAGAAGACTATTGTACGCTCCATGCTCAACACTGCTACAACCTAACATCACCTGCATGCATCTATCGTGCATAAGCTTATAGAAAGACTAGAGTGTGGTGTAAGTGTGTGCACAAGGTAAGTGCCAAGTATTCAATACAATGTCATAATCATACAATTTCGAAAATACTAGTAATCCATAAATCATATAATGTTAAAATACGGAGAAATATTGACAAGATCATGAATTATCAGAGTAAACAGAAGTACTGACAAGATCATAAATCATACGATAACAGAGTGAGCGGAAATACTGACAAGTCCATGACTCATACAATATTAGAATACGTAATATAAATCAACAAAGCAAATGAGGAATCATAGAGAACCAAATATCAGATGCAGAGGATGCAACGCGATATACATTTCTGATGAGTAACACAAATAGCGTTAGCCATACTTAGACCATGTAAATGCAGAAACACAATAACCCAAATTGCCATATGTCGAGGATGTAATGCAACATGCGGTGCGAATGAAATGACTATGCTAGGGTGTGAAGTCGGGATGGTAGTACGTAGTATCGCGGGCTATGGGGTCCATCACAATGGACTTCTATCCAAACTAGTCTCATACCTAATTTGGATAGTCAGACTCAATGTGGTAAACTCCTGATCTCAGGTTAGTCATGCGCCCAACCCAAATCCTGTCCATTGCGAAGGTACACGTAACAAATCGTTGTGCACCACCAGCCTAAGTGGATAGTGAATGAATGAATGAATGAGTATGCAACTCCTGGTCAATAAGTCTACATATCAGTATAGTTTATCTCTGGGATTGTCACTGGGGTCTAGCACACTCTCCACCAGCTTGCCGCCCCATCAAGCGCACAACTGGGTAAGTGAAATAGACCCACTATCCGCCTGGCTATTAGTCAGCCAATATCTACTCGGTACGTCGATAGCAGACCCATTCACGAGCTGGTCAAACTCAGCCTAGCTATGCCTACTCCCTCAGGCGGGTAAGGCCACACCCCCTCCCAACCGACCACGACACAGTGGGAGACGCGGCCTACTGGTATACGACCCTCATGCACTCATACATATCCACTCGGTCTCAATATTGAGGCGTCCTCTTGTACCAAGAGGGTTTAGGAATTTTCACCCAGGGCTATCTATGGCAGCCCAATGCTAGAACAAATTTTCAGTGTCCCGTCTGGCCGTCCACGATATGCCTGTGAAGGCTACAGCCCTGATATCGCTAGGGCGTACAATAATCATAATGCAAGATGCATGAGTTATACAATCCAGTCATGCATCACTCCTGCGCATATCGTGCGCTCATGTGAGATAACCTCCGCCTATCAGGGAGTCTCATAACAACATGCCTAATGACATATGCAATGGTCAACCACATCTCATAACAAATATGCAAATGATGCGTATGGGCAGTATCATGATGCTATGCTGTCACATACTCATAATCGGTACTAATATCTGGCACTAATAATCATCATCGACAATCGGCCTCAACAATGTGGACATTTAACCAACATTGCCCCCAAGGAGTGGCCCACATAGAGCCTAACATATAGTGGATCTATAACCTCACACAAGGGCCAAATATATACAACACCGTGGGCCTCACTTAAGAGCTTAACACATCACGATGGGCCTTTCACATGGGCCTAACATACATCACAATGGGCTACATCGCCTGGCCCTCAAATGCATCACAATGGGCCTCATCACATAGGCCTCATATACATTACATTGGGCCTTAAATATGGGCTGAATACACATCACAACGGGCCTCAAATACGGGTCGCATATACAACACATTGGACCTCGACAATCGGAATCAGTATCGACAATCGGAATCGGAATTGAAATCGATACTCAGAATCGGCCTCGACAATCGGAATCAGAATCGGCAATCGAAATCGATCTCGATAATCAGAATCAGAATTAGCAATTGGAATCGGTCTAGATAATTGGAATCAGAATCAGCAATCGGTCACGACAATCGGAATTGATCGATAATCAGAATCGACAAATCGGTCACGTCAATCGGAATCGACAATCGGTCACAGCAATCGGAATCGATCGATAATCAGAATCGGCAAATCGATCACGTCAATCGGGATCGACAATCGATCACGATAATCGGGATTGGCTCGATGATGAATCAGTCAAGGCTTAAGGGAAGGTCACAATGTGAACATCTAACCATCATTACCCATCAATGTGGACATCTAACCAACATTGCTCCCAAAGAATAGCCCACATAAGGGATTTATACACAACGTAACCGTCACACGTACATCACATCGGGCTTCACCCATGGGCCTCAAATACATCACAATGGGCCATAACCCATGGGCCTCGAATACACAATAGTTGGCCCTTACACCTGGGCCTCATCATATCAAGTTGGACCGTGTTAATGGGCCGCACCAATGGGCCTCATGTGCAACAAGTGGGCCGCATCATTGGGCTATACTAATGAGCCCCATAAATATATCAAGGTAGGCCACATAGATGGGTCATAAGTATATCAAGGTGGGCACCTCGAATGGACCATAAAATACATCAAAGTGGGCTTGACGGATGGGCCACAAAGTACATCAAAGTGGGCCGAATCAATCATATGGGCTAAATCAATCAAATGGGCCCATACAAGCGGGTCGATCAAATAGATTGATACAATGGGCCGAATCAAATGAGCCAAGTCAAATGGGCCCCCAAATACATTGAATCGGGCTTCATCAAGTGGGCCCGAAATACATCAAATTCGCCTCATCAAGTGGGCCCCAAATACATCAAATGGGCCATACCAATGGACCGATTCAAAATCATTCGTCCATTGTTAGAAATCATTAAAGAACTAAATATGAATCATATCTAAAGGATCAACTGGACCATACCACAAATGGCAGTGGTGACAATGATTCACACTGTTAAAATTTAGAGGGCCCACCATAGTGTTTATTTTCCCATCCAGTCTATTCCCAGGGTCACAAAGACCTGGACAAGGGGAATAAACAAATATCATATTAATTCAAAACTTCTGTAATCCAAAATGGGATTTCAATGATAGGCGTTCCACTTCACTGCATTCAGTAGTGTGGCCCACATGATATTAGATCTGTTTCATTTTTGTCTCAAGCCTTAAGAGGGGTTACCACATGGGTGGACATTTTAGATATAACACATATCTTAGCAGGGCCCACAGAATTTACTACCATCAATCAAGCAGCTAGGATGGCTTAGATATAATACTTACATCATGGTGGGACCGTGCGGCACCCAGCACGTCACCAAGATGGACCCCACATCCACACACAGGTGGGTGGTAAAGATACAATATACTCATCATGGTAGAGTCCAGGAGCGCGTCCAATGGATGGACGGCCTGGATATCATATGTGTGGAAGGAGGGGTCCCACCGTCGTTAGGTGTGGACAGTGAGGTAAAACACGTACATCGTTGGTGGTTCCCACCAAATGGATGACGGTGGGGGTATACATACATACATCAATGGGTCCCATGTGGGGCCCACCATAACGTGTACGTGCCATCCAAACTGTTCATAAGGTCATATAGACCCTGACAGAGAGGAAAAACAAATTTCAAATTGATCCAAAACTTTTATGGAACCCAACGGGTTTCAATGGCAGACGTCCAGTCCTCACTGTTTCCGGCGATGTGGGCCACCTGAGTTGTGTATATGGCTGATTTTTGGAGGGGGGCCCGCTTCCATGAAAGGTCATCAAATGCACGGCATTGATGTTCACATACATCATGGTGGGGCCCACGGCTGAGACCGTCGGTCCCAACCTATCCATCCGTTCGTCAACACGGCAGGCGCTGCCTGCCTTCTAACAACAGCAGCGTCAACTGCAGCATTTTTTTAAAAAAAAATTATTTTCCTGTGGTTTTTCACAGGTGGGGCCCACATCAACAAAATTCGCTCCATCCATTGGTTCTTGTAGCCCATAACAAATGCAACGAGCCCAATATTGGGCATGTTTCAGGGTACAGAAATAGCAGGGTGGTTTTCAACGGTAAAGAACTGCTTTCTATGCTATGGCTCGCCAGAACCTCGGATTGGCTCCATTGTTCAGTTCAACGCCTAAAATGAGCTGGGAAGTGGAATGGATGGTGTGGATTAGGCCAATACATCAAGGCGGGGCCTGCATGGGCAGCCCTTCCCAAAAGCCTTAAAACCCCTTCACTTTTTCTTTTTCTTTTTTTTTTTTTTACAGATGGTGCACCACACTGTCTGTTCACTCTTCAGTGAAGACATCCAGTGTCCAGGGACGCTAGACGGACCGCGTACACATATTAATCAAGGTGGGTCCCACGTAGACATGGCCACCCCACACGGCATGGATGAAATACATCAATCATGGTGGGGTCCACACGGTTCCTCCATCCTAGCTGGCCCAAAACGAGTAGAAAGACGGGCCCCATTCACTGGACGTCCAGAAAATCTGGACAATCCAGATTGTCGATCAGGTGGGCCATACACACATTTCATCGTATCATAAAAAGAAAATAAAGAGAGGGGGGAGAGAGAGAAAGATGGATCTAACCATAGAAGACACTCATCGTAGGATCTTCTCTTCCTTCTTCCGCCAACACGATCTAGAGCTCCAAGGGGTGGATTTTAACGGTCGAGATTAATTTTGGAGGATGGGATCGAGTGGTAGGGAGTGGGCCACACCAAGCTTCTCCATGGAAGCCATGGACGTTGGAGCTCCTGAGATTGTTTTTGGAGAATGAGAGAGATGAGAGAGAGTGATGTAAAAGAAGTGATGGGAGAGATAAGGATGGTGAGGTGATAGAAAAGTTGACTTTTGGGAGTTACTTTTGTACTTGAGAATGGGGAGAGTAAGGGGTTGAGTGATGGGTGTACTTTTGACAAGTGAGGTGATTGATGTGATGAATTCTCTTGGATTTACAACGCATGGCGTTTTTCTCGAACTGAACGCGGGTCCACATATCTTGGCCAGGGTATCGCATCAGTGTACAAGACGCGGCATCGGAACCGCGGCGACGGCGCGGTCGCACTGGTACAAGTTTTGGGTCGAGCCGATTCTAATATATGGGACACGACTCAGGATCGCATGCAAATATCGATAATAGATCGCGGGTAGCCGAAATTCAACCGGGAGGACCAAGAAGGTATAACGAACGGTATGGACTATAACACGGGTCTTACAGCATTCCTGTACAGGAAATTGGAAGAGCAAATCTACATGAAATAACTAGAGTACTATGAAGTTAAAGGGGTAGAGAACAAAGTTTGCAGGTTAATAAGGTCGTTATACAGCCTAAAATAGTCACGTAGGCAGTTGTATAAAAAATTTAATTCTTTAATGTTGAGTCAGAAATTTACTAGGAGTGAATACAATCACTGTGAGACCCATATCCTAGCCCGTACTATTCCATAGGCTTCCGCGGTCCTCCCAGTTGAATTTCGGTGACTCGCGACGCATAAATAGCAGTGTGCCCAATCCTGAGTTGTATCCTGACTCAAGACTTGTACCCTAACGACCGCACTGTAGCCACGGTTCTGACATAGAGTATTACGCGCCAAGGCGATACCCAAGCCACGAGATGTGGGCCCGCGTTCAGTTTGAGAAAAATGCTATACATTTGCAAACCCAAGAGAATGTCCCATCAATCACATCATGTCAAGTATAAGCAACCCCCCCATAAGTCAACTCTCTCTCTCTCTTACACACCCTTACATGTTAAGTACACATCACTCACATTTTTACCCATCACTCACCATTTCACCCATCACAGCCATCCCTCTCTCCTTACATCTCTTTTCTCTCTCATTTCCCTTCTCCATTAACAAGCTTGGACTTCCACAACTTCCACCCCATTTCAACCCATTACATGTGCCATCCCCCCCATCCCAACCCTTCAAATCTCATCCACACCATTGAATCATGTTCCATGGAGCTCTAGAATGCTTTGGCGAAAGAAGGAAGAAAAGATCGAAAGTGGGTGATTTTTGTGTGATTTTGATGATTAGAGGGCCCATATATGGTGGGACCCATCTTGATGTATGTGATTGTAAGCTAGAGGGACCCATAGTGGCGGGGTCCCTCCCCTTCTTACGTCTCTCTCTCTCTCTCTCTCTCTCTCTCTCTCTCTCTCTCTCTCTCTCTCTCTCTCTCTCTCTCTCTCTCTCTCTCTTTCCCATATTCCATGGCCCACCTAGTGTATGTGTCTATGGCCCACCATGATGTATCATATCCATGCCATCAACTCATGGGACCCACCTTGCTGGACTATCCAGCGGACGGGATTGCTGCCCGTCCGTCTGGACAGGCTCGGATGAAGGGATAACACAAATATCAGCTTTGTACAAGCTACTGGTGGGCCACACGTGTGGACCCACCCCACTCAATTCATGTATTTTATCTAGGCCATCCGTGGCCCATCATGATGTATGTGTGAATCCTCACCATCCAGATCTGGACGTGTGGGAGCCACTGTGATGTATGCGTTTTATGCAAGTTGTTTGTCCCTTTGATGGACGTGGGACCCACCCACACGTGCTACACGTGTGGGGTGGGGGCCCACCTTGATGATATGTGTTTTATCCCACACTGTTCATCTGTATATCCAAACCGTTCATCTGATTGGGCCAGCAGCTGCAACTGCTATGCAACGTCAGTAGGCTTGGTGGGCCAGCAGCTGCAGCTGCTGTGTAGCGTCAGTAGGCTTGGTGGGCCAGCAGCTGCAGCTGCTGTGCAGCGTCAGTAGGCTTGGTGGGCCAGCATGATATATGTGTTTTATTTACCGTCCGTCCAGGACATGGACCCACTCCACACGTGTTGCACATGTGGAGGTGGAACCCACCTTGATGTATGTATCCTATATTTGCACCGTCCATGCTACACGCCCATGCCATCCAGCTGTTTTGGATAGGCCGTGGGACCCACCCCACATGTACTACACGTGTGGGGGTGGGGTCCACCTTGATATATGTATTTTGTACCCGCACCGTCCATCTTTGGACGGTGCTGCGTGGACCCACTGTATGTATGTTTTGTATTCCACAATGTCCAGGGATGGTGGATCCTGATGATGGATGTATTATTCCATGTTTTCCATCTAATGGCTATGTGGGGCGCACAGTGATGCATTTGTGATCCACACCATCCACCTATCAAGTGGACCACACTGCAAAGCAGCAGGAGAGATGAACGTCCACCATTGAAGCCGTACCATTCGAGGTCACAGGAGTTATGGACCAATATGAAAATTTGTTTTTTCCTCTTTATTTAGGTTTGTGTGACCTTACCAACAGATGGGATGGAAAATAAACGTATGGTGGGCCCCACGTGGGACCCACCTCTGTGGATGGATTGGCTAGTGTACCTCACACAGCCATACAGTTGCTATATTCGCGTCAGCCATATGGGACTAATCATGAGGCTTATGTTATATCCAGACCATCCATTTGTGCGGGTCCCACCGTGATGTACCTGTTGTATGCGTAGACCCCACGTGAAGTATATGTTTTATATCCACACCGTCCAGTTATCTGGATGGTGGAAATCCACCTTGATTTATGTATTTTATTCACGCCGTCTAGGGACAATGGGGACCACCTCGATGTATGTGTTTTATAACCACACCATCCGTTCGTGTTGCTGGACGTGCAAGGCTACTTGTTGTATGTGCAGGGCCCACCTGTGATGTATATACGGCCCACTTGTTGTATATAAGGCCCATTGATGTGGCCCACCTGATGATATGATGGCCCATTGGTGCGGCCCATTGATGCAGCCTACTTGATGTATATGATGGCCCATTAGATGAGGCCCATTGTGAGGTATTTTTAGCCCATTGGTAAGGCCCAATGAGACGTACTTTCGGCCCATTGTGATGTATTTTCGGCCCATATGCCATGGCCCATTGTGATGTATTTTCGACCTATATGTCGTGGCCCATTGTGATGTATTTCTGGCCCATATGCCGTGGCCAATTGTGATGTATTTTCGGCCCATATGATGAGGCCCATTGTGATGTATTTTCGGCCTATGTGATGCGGGCATAATGATGTGTAGTAGGTCCACGCGATGTGGCCCATAGTGATGTGTATAAGGCCCATGTGATGCGGCCCTTTATGATGTATATTAGGCCTGTATGAGCAGCCCATTGTGATATATTTGGGGCCCATGGGATGTGGCCCATTAAGATTGTATATGGCCCACCGTGATGAGGCCCATTGAGATTTGTATGTGGCTCACTATGTTGTGTATTAGGCCCTTGTGTGAGGCCATGGGCCCGTTATATGTTTAGCCCTATGTTTATTCATTGGGAGTAATGTTGGTTAAATGTCCACATTGATGGGTGATGATGGTCAAATGTCCACATTGTGACCTTCCCTTAAGCCCTTTGTTAGGCTGATTACCAATTCCGATTGTAAAGGCCGATTCTGATTGTCGAGGCTGACTATCGAGGCCGATTCTGATTATCAAGGTCGATTGTCAAGGCTGATTGTCGAGGCCGATTTTGATTGTCAAAGCTGATTTTGATTGTCGAGGCTGATTCCGATTATCAAAGTCGATTCCGATTATTGAGGTCGATTTCGATTGTCGAGGCCGATTCCGATCGTCAAGGCCGATTCTGATTGTCAAGGCCGATTTCGATCGTCAAGGCCGATTGTCGAGGCTGATTCTGATCATCGAGGCCGATTCTTGGGGCCGATTCAGATTGTCGAGGTTGATTCCGACTATCGCGGCCGATTTTGATTGTCGAGGCCCATTTCGATTGTCGAGGCCGATTCTAATTATTTGAGGCCAGTTCCGATTGTCGAGGTCGAATCCAATTGTCGAGGTCGATTCTGATTGCCGAGGCCAATTATCAGGCCGATTGTATAGGCGGATTATTGATGCCGATTATCGGTGCTGATTGTCAATATCGATTCTGAGTATGTGACAACATAGCATCATGATACATGCCCATACGTATCATCTGCATGTTTATTATGAGATGTGGTTGACCATTGCATATGTCATTGGGTAGGTTGTTATGAGATTCCCTGATAGGCGGAGATTGTCTCATATGATCGCACGGTATGCGCAGGATCGATGCATGACTGGATTGTATGACTTATGCATCTTGCATTGTATGTTGTGATTACTATATGCCCTAACAACATTAGGGCCGTAGCCTCCATAGGCATATCGTAGATAGCTAGATGGGACACCGAAAATGTTTGGTTCGAGCATCTGGGCACTTTGGATGTCCGTGGGTGAAAGTCCCTAAACCTCTATGGCCAGGAGACACTCCAACGTCTAAACTAAGTGGATTACAAGAGTACCCGAGTGCCGAATACCAATAGGTCACATCTCTCACTGTGTCGTAGTCGATTGGAAGGGGGTGTGGCCTTATCTGCCCGATTCGTAGTGGGCAAAACTAGGCTGAGTTTGACTAGCTCATAAATGGGTCTGCTATTGACGTGTCGGGTAGGTATTGGCTGACTACTGGTCAGGCGGATAATGAGGTCTCTTTCACTCACCTGGTTGTATGCAATGGGGAGGCAATCTGGTTTGGAGTGTACTAGACCCTGGTGATGATCCCAAAGATGTACGGTACTGATATGTGGACTTATTAAGGAGAAGTTACATGCTTATTCATTCATTCATTCACTATCCACTCAGGCTGGTGGTGCACAATTATTTGTTACGTGTACCTTCGCAATGGTCAGGATTTTGGTTGGGGCACGCGACTAACCTGAGATCAGGAGTTTACCACATTGAGTCTGACTATCCATATTTAGGTATGGGACTGGTTTGGATAAAAGTCTCTTGTGGTGGACCCTGTAACCTACGATACTAAGTACTATCATCCCGACTTCACACTCTAACTTGGTCATTTCATTCGCTTCGCATATTGCATTACATTCACGGCATATGGCATTTTGGGTTGATATATTTCTGCACTTATATGGCTTAGACGGATTTAGCAGGATCTGCGTATTGGATTGCATCTGCAGTATATGATATTTAGCTCATTATGATCTGCATTGCTTACTTTGATATTATATGACTCGTGGACTTACCAATATGTTTCCGCTTACTCTGATATCTTATGATTCATGATCTTGCCAGTATTTCCAACATTGTATGATTATGGCGTTGTATTTGCATGCTTGGCATTTATCTTGCGCACACACTTTCACCACCCTCAAAGCTTTTTATAAGCTTATGCACGATAGATGTGTGCACGTGACATTAGGTTGCAACAACGTGGAGCTTGGAGCATGCAGCTAACTTCTGGAGCTTTGATTTCAATATATGTATTTCTCTTTCAGCATTGTATTTATATGTTTATATTAGTGGATATGCGATAATGATGATGTTGCCTTTGTGATTTGGGTATACTTGTGGTTATGCTTCTTACGAGGTAAATGTAAATTGGAAAATTCTCCTTATAGGATCCGAGGATCGGAATCTGGCGTATAAGCGCTGGGAGCTGAGAATGGGGTACTACGGAGGCTGTCTGCACCAGATTCGGCGATTGGGAACTTTGTAAGCCCGGTTTCTGAGTTTAGGGCATAACAATCACTGTATCTATTAGAAACACTGAGTAATGGAAAATTTATCATCTTAGTATCGTATGTTGATGATATGTTGATCGCTAGTCATGATATATTTGAAAATCGACGTACTGAAGACTCAATTATCAGGGACATTCGCGATGAAAGATCTGGGGGCTGCAAAGAGGGTTCTCGGCATAGATATTTATAAAGATGGGAAGATGAGCAGGCTTTGGTTATCACAGACAGAATACCTTGAAAAAGTGTTGATCAAGTATGGGACGGACTAGGCAAAGTTGGTGAGCGTTCTCCACACGGTTCACTTCAAGCTTTTCTCAGAACAATGTCCCAACATAGATGAGGAAAAGCAGGATATGTCTCATGTGCCTTATTCGAATGCATTTGACAGTTTAATATATGTCATGGTCTGTACGAGAGTGGATATTTCACAGGCAGTCAGTGTTGTGAGCAGAAATATGTTAAACCCCAGCAAACAGCATTGAGAAGTAGTGAAATGGTTATTTCGATACATTTGAGGTAAAAAAACTGTCTTAACTTTTGAGAAGATGGAAGTAAAGTTGATTGGGTATGTGGATTCAGACTACGCAGGCAGTGTAGATTCTAGAAAGTCGACTTCAGGTTACTCGTTTGTATTAGCAGGTGGAGCAATTAGTTGGATGTCGAAGCTTCAGTCTGTGCAGGCTCTTTCCACGACCGAAGCAAAGTACATGGCAATGACAGAAGCGTCTAAAAAAGGTGTTTGATTAAGATGCATGATAAATTAGTTGGGGCTTAGCAGAAGGTCGTACCGGTTAATTGTGATAGGGAGAGCGCTATTAATTTGGCTAAAAATTATGTTTATCACTCACGTATTAAACACATTGATGTTCGTCACCATTTTATCTGACAGGTTCTTGAGGAATGAGGCATAACTCTGAAGAAGATTCACACCAGATTAATCCAACAGACATGCTCACGAAGGTGGTTCCTACAGAGAAGTTCAAGTTCTGTGCGACTTCTTTGGGCATGGCGATGACATAAAAGGAAGATAGAGTGTACATGAGAAGCGTTGACGGAGCTATGATGCAAGGTAGAGATAAGAGAAGAGGACAAAAAGCTACACATTTAATGATTCAAGACATGGTGGAGATTGTTGTATTTGATGTATTTAATCAAGTTTTATATTTTCTTTGCCATTTGGGATGAGATTCTTCCCAGTTTCCTTTTCCGTTTAGGATTCTTCCCATAGCTATATATATATGGGTGTAAACAGGATTAAAATATATTCCTAGGGGTTTTCAAATTCATCCAAGGGGCTTAAATGGTGTATCAAGAGTGAGATTTAAGGTTGTTTGAATCGGGTAAGCTCTTTTTCTTTGTAATTTTTCTTTCACAGTGTTCATCTGTCGCTTTATGCCATAGTTTTTTCCTGCAAGGGTTATTCCTAGTTAAAATCTCTTTATACTTCTGAAAGCAAAGAGAAATGATTCTCCTTTGGTTTTCTTTTATTTGAGACAACCCAAAGGGGTTGAATATATAGAGATCTACAAACATCTATACAAGGTAAATGATAAAGACAGAATCATCTATCTATGAAAATTAGTTATACAAGGCATGTGGCCTGTCTAACATCCCCCCTCAAACTAATGCTGGTCATCAACAATAAATAGTGTTAAGCCCGTATCCTAGACCATACCATTCCATAGGCTTCTGCAGTCCTCCCGATCGAATTCCAGCAACCTGCGACCTGTAATCAGCGTTTGCGCGCAACTCTAAGTCACATCCCGAAGATCTAAGTTAGCTCCACTCTAAACTTGTATCCTAGCAACCGCGCCATCGCCGCGGTTTCAACGCCGTATCTCGAGCGCCAATGCAATATCTAGGCCAGGATTTGTGGGCCCGCATTTATTTTGAGGAAAATGTCATACGTTGCAAATTCCGAGGGAATCTCTACAACCCATCACAACAATCAATCAATCACAAGTCAAGTACACAACCCATCCCTATCTTACCAACGAGGCATGGCTCCCATCTCTCCCCATTCCCAAAGTCAACTCTCTCTACCCATCCCTTTCTTACAACATCCATTCCTCCCATCCCATCTCTCTTACAACACCCTTTCCTCTCTCATTCTTTCCACCATTTTCTAAGCTTCCATGAGAGAAAAGATCAAGGCTCACCTTCCTACCACCCAAATCTCATCATCCAACCCTAAAAAATCAATCCCAACCATTGAATCTCATCCCTTGGAGCTCTAAAACTCATTGGCAGAAGAAGAAGTTCAAAATCTAAGGTGGGTGTTTATAGGATTAGATTGTGATTTTAGTGTTGGGACAAGTGGAGCCTACCGAGTGATGGTATGGATCCTATTTGAGACCCAAGGTGTGGCCAATGGCCTACCATGATTCATATATGTAGATCCATGATGGGGTCATTATCCATGGACCCCACCATGATGTTTATTTGATTAACAACATGTAGAGGTCATCTAGACCTTAAGTTTGTGGTGGGGATGGTATCCCCACCTTGATTGCCATTTTTTTTGGGCCCACATGTTTTGGGACCCATCTTGATGTATGTATTGTAACCCAAGGGAGGGCCCATAGTGTCGGGGTCCCTCCATCGCCCACCGTCTCTCTCTCTCTCTCTCTCTCTCTCTCTCACATTGTTGATGGCCCACCCATGATTTACATATTGTATCCATGCTATCCATTTAGTGGACCACACTACAGCCCACTTGTGGGGCCCACCTACTGCCTGTCCGTATGGACAAGCCTTAATGAAGGAAAAACACAATATCAGCTTTATTCAAAGCTGTTGGTGGGACACACATGTGGACCCACCTTAAAAACATGTGTTATATGTCAGCACCGTCCATCTGGATGGTGCCATGTGGGTCGTAGCTTGATGTATTACATCTAGCCCGTCCAAGGCTTAGACGCTGGACAACGGATATTTAATATATATATATATATATACATATATATATATTATATGGTGGGCCCCACGTGGGACCCACCTCTCTAAAAGCAGATTGGTTGACATACCGCACACCAGCTATGTGGTTGCTATAGGTGGGGCAATTCACACGATCCGTCCATCTGGTGGGACCCACCTCTGGTGTAGTCCAGACCATCCATCTGGACGGTGGGCCTGGACACCTCACTAGCTATATAGCTGTGTATTGACATTAACAGATCTGTGGGACCCCTGACCATGATGTATGTGTTACATCTGAGTCGTCCGTCCGTTCTGGACGGGTGGGACCCACAATGGTGTGCTGTATATGCACACCGTCCATCTGGACGGTGCTGCATGGACCAACCCATGATGTATGCATTGATTCACACCGTCTATCAGGTGGACCACACTGTAGAAAACAGTGGAGGATTGAACTCCTACCATTGAAACCCCTTTTGGGAGTGCAGAAGTTTTAGATCAGCATGAAATTTGTTTTTCCACTTAAATCAGGTCTTTGTGACCGTATGAATAGATTGTATGAAAAATAAATATTATGGTGGGCCCTGGTAATTTTAAGGGTGGAAATCATTATCTCCACTGTTATTTGTGGTATGGTCCAGATGATCTTCCGATGTGATTCATTTTTTAGGTAATGCTCTTAATTGATCTTTAAAATAAATGAATAGTGTAGATGGTGCAGCCCATTGATGGGGCCCAATGTGATGTATTTGTGGCCCATCCATGAGGCCCAATGTGATGTACTTGCGGCCCATCTGTTGAGGCCCAATGTGATGTATTTGTGGCCCATAAATGAGGCCCGATATGGTATATATGTGGCCCACGAATGAGGCCTATCATGATGTGTATGAGGCCCTTGTGTGTGAGGACCAATGGGATGTGTATTGGACCCTTATGTGAGGCCATGGGCCCACTATATGTTAGGCTCTATGTGGGCCACTCCTTGGAGCAATGTTGGTTAAGTGTCCACATTGATGGGCAATAATGGTTAAATGTCCGCATTGTGACCTTCCCTTAGGCCTATTCTCATCATTTTCTAAGTAGGTTAACCTAAATCATTGTGCCTCATTCATGTTGCATGATCCATCCTCGTCGTAAATAGCTGGTTCCGTGCTACCGAATTTGATATATCCACGATCATGGGCTGATCCTTATATTATGGTTTAGATCGGTTGTTCATCTATGGACCCCGCCTTGCATATAGGCCAATTATCGTTGTCGATTATTGATACCGATTATGAGTATGTGACAGCATAGCATAACATCATGATATATGCCCATACGCATCATCTGCATGATTATGATGAGATGAGGTTCACCATTGCATATACCTTCTGAGAAGTTTATAGGACTCCCTGATAGGTAGTGTTGTCCTTCATAAGCGCACGGTACGTGCAAGATTGATGCATGATTGGATTGTATGACTCATGCATCTTACATTGTGTGATGTGGTTACTATACGCCTTAGCGACATTAGGGTTGTGCCCTCCATTGCCATATTGTGGAGAGCCAGATTAGATACCAGAAATACTGTTACTAGCATCGGGGCACTATAGATGTCCCAAGGTGAAAATTTCTAAACCCGACGGTACCGAAAGACACTCCAACATCAAGAACGAGTGAATACATGAGTGCATGAGGGTAGAATACTAGGAGGTCACGTCTCCCACTATGTCATGGTTGGTTGGAAGGGGGTGTGGCCTTACCCACCGAAGGTAGGGGCAATTACTAGGCTAAATATGACCAGCTTATAAATGGGTCCGTTATCGACGTGCCGGATAGGTATTGGCAGACTATTAGCCAGGCGGATAGTGAGGTTTCTTACGCCCACTTAGACTGCATGCCTAAGGAAGGAGCAGTGCCATTTGGAGTGTACTAAACCTCGGTGATTATCCACTGAGAACTGTATTAATATATGATGCTTCAGAGATGAGCTGGATTGATATGTGGATTGGTAGCTTAAGTTGTATCTTGCACATGACATTGGCTATGTAGGCCTTGTATCGTATGGCCTTGGTGTAACCGATAGCATTTATGCCTTGTATCGCATAGCCTTGGTACGGCTGATTACATTCATGGACTCATTAGCATGATTCCGCATTACTCTGATATTGTATTCTGAGCACGCTCATATTGCGCACACACTTACACCACCCTCTAAGCTTTTTATAAGCTTATGAATGATTGATGCGTGCAGGTGACGCTAGGACGCAGCCATAGCTTAATAGGAGCAGGAGCGTGCAGTCGAGCTTCAGGAGTTTCTATTATTATTATCATTGTATTTCCCTTCATGCGCATTGTTCCTTAAAGTTTTTTATCATAGTGGATTTTGTGATAGTGTCTTGATTATTGTTCGTGGGTTATGCTATGGTTATGCTGCTTTATAAAAAAAATCATACTGAAAATCCTTCTTATAGGATCCCAAGACCAGAACTTGGTATATGGGTGCCAGGAGCCGAGAATGGGGTACTATGGAGGTTGTTGGCACTGGATTCGGCGATCGAAAATTTTGTGAGCCCGATTCTCGAGTTTGGGGCGTGATCGAAGTTGGTATCGGAGCATAAATTGAGAATCACCAAGAACAAAATCACATGTTTGCTATGAGTTTAGGACAATTGGGTCCCAAGTGCGTAACCTTCCGATTTAATTTCCTAACGTGCGTGCATTCGAGAGTTCTTAAGGTTGATGGCGTCCTTGTTCTTTCCTATATGACATACCGCCCAGGAGAGAGACCAGAGCGATTCCCGCTCCACCACCTATGACTCCCGCTCTACCACCTGCGACTCCCACTCCACTACTAGAGATCCCTACTCTCCAGCTTAAGAATGTCATTCCTCCACCTGAGATTGGTGCGGATCTGACCATACCCTTGAGTGCCTCCCAATTATAGCAGATGTTGTAGGCTGTGACAGCCGTCCTTCAGGGGCAGGGCAGGCTCCCCATTATTTTACTAGCCCAGGCAGAGCAGGAGCGTGCAAGTGCCCTTCTTCGAGAGTTTCAACAACTCGATCCCCCACATTTACAGGGCGAGTCAGATCCGACAGTAGCTAAGAGATAACGCTCCAAGGTGGAGAAGATTTTTTATATGATGACATGTACAACCTAGCAGCAGATCTGGTTAGCTGTATTTCTTCTCCAGGGGGAGGCCGAGCACTATTGGACCTCCGTTACCAGTGTTGCAAGGCCTGATTTTATCTATACATGGGAGGATTTCATAGACCGATTCGACCAGCAATACTTCCCTGACCGCATTCATCGGCAGCGAGTGGTAGAGTTCGAGACCTTGGTTTAAGGAGACATGTCTGTGGCGCAGTATGCGGCTTGTTTCGTGGCGCTATCTAGGTTTGTGCCGTATTTGGTTGATGATGATGAGCAGAAGGACCGCCATTTCAAGAGTGGCTTGCGTTACGATCTTGGAGGCCGTGTTGTTGGGCATGAGCTCTCAACTTTTCAGGCAGTAGTATGGATGGCTTAGTTTATGCTACTGAGTGGGCTGACATGCAAAGTGACCATGATCAGAGGAGAGACTGGAAGAGCCAGGCCCCCTCTGGTAGTTCCCACCAGTAGCAGCGTCGTTAATAGTAGAGGCGCACAGGCCGCCCAGCTAGAAGAGCACTAGCAGCACCTTTAGCGCCACCCCAGCGGCCGTTGACGGAGACTTATTTTGGATGTGGTGGGACAGGGCACCGCATCCATGAGTGCCCCCGCTCGAAGCAGCAGCAGCAGCTAAGAGGGCCACATCAGCCTCCACTGCAGCAGCAGCGACCCCAGCCACTTCAGCCGCCGAGGCCCCAACGCAGCAGAGATAGCAGTATAGGCCGCCCCAGCGACAGTAGCAGCACCCTCCAAGGGGACAGGCACCTCCCCAGCCAGCTCAAGATAGGTTCTACATGGCTCATCAAGACTCGCAGTCATTTGGAGGAGTCGTTGAGGGTATTCTTCCTGCTCTGCATGCATTGCACGAGTTTTATTTGATTCCGATGCTTCTCATTCTTTTATGTCCGAGAGATTCTGTCGTTCGACTAGATTGCCGACAGAGTCTGCTTGCGAGGGATTGACCGTATCGACGCCCTTGGGGAAGACTATAGTGTTAGGCCGTTTCTGTTCATCTTGCCTCGTGTTGGTGGGGGAGATTTTCTTGCCTACCGACTTGTTTATGCTGCCGATGTCAGATTTTGATATTATCCTGGGCATGGATTGGCTTACCGAGTACCATGCTATGTTGAACTGCTCTGCAAGGACAGTCATATTTTGTGTACCAGGCTTTCCACAGTTTCAGTTTGTTGCCGAGCCCCATGGAGAGCTGATGTCTTGTCTCATGTCTTGCATAGTAGAGGAGCCCATAGTAGCGAGCATTGATCAGTTGCATGTGGTTCGTGATTTTTCCAACGTGTTTCAAGAGATTTTGGGATTGCCGTTGCGCCGACATATTAATTTTCAAATTGATCTTATACCCGATACTACGCCTATCTCTGTATCGTATGACACCGATAGACTTGCGAGAGCTGCAGTGACAGTTGGACGAGTTGCGTGAGTTGGGATTCATTCGTCCGAGCAGTTCACCTTGGGGAGCACCAGTAATCTTCGTCAGGAAGAAGGATGGCTCGTTGAGGCTCTTCGTAGATTACAGTAAGCTTAACTGGGTCATGATCAAGAACGAGTATCTACTCCTGAGGATAGATGATTTATTTGATCAGCTGCAGGGTGCACAGTTCTTTTCGAAGATTGACTTGTATTCCGATTATCATCAGATTCAGGTTCGAGAGGAGAACATTCCAAAGACAGCTTTTAGGACGCGCTATGGTCACTTTGAGTTGTAGGTCATGTCCTTCGGACTGATCAATGTGCCTACAGTATTCATGCAGTTGTTGAGCGAGGTCTTCCATCCGTATCTCGATCAGTTTGTTGTGGTATTCATTGACGACATTTTGATATATTCGAGGACCCGTGAAGAGCATGTGCAGCATCTGGAGATTGCATTGCAGACCCCCCGTGCCCACCACCTGTATGCGAAGCTGGAGAAGTGTGAGTTTTGGTAGGTGGAGGTGAAGTTTCTCTGTCACGTGGTGACGAGGGAGGGTGTCGTAGTGGACCCCTTGAAGGTTGATACAGTGCGTCAGTGGGGCCAGCCCACGAATGCGTCTGAGATCCGTGATTTCCTTGGTTTGGCAAGCTACTACCTGCGTTTCATTGAGGGCTTCTCCCGTATTGCAGCCCCATTGACCAAGTTGACTCGGAAGAGGGCAAAGTTTGTTTGGAGCGACGCTTTGAGCGAGCATTTATGGAGTTAAAGGACTGCCTCGCATCTGCTCCTGTCCTCACTCTTCCCTCTGGGAGTGATGGATTCGTTGTATTTACCGATGCTTCACGTATTGGCTTGGGTGTTGTCCTGATGCAGCACGGGAGACCAGTGGCTTATGTGTCTCGCTAGCTCAAGGTCCATGAGTTGAACTACCCCACACATGATTTGGAGCTGGCAGCAGTCGTCTTCGCACTGAAGGTATGGAGGCACTATCTCTATGGTGTTAGGTTCGAGCTCTTCTCTAACTATAAGAGCTTGAAGTACCTATTCTCCTAGTCCAAGCTGAACATGAGGCAGAGGCGTTGGATGGAGCTTCTGAAGAATTATGATTTTAATCTCCAGTATCACCCAGGCAAGGAAAACGTGGTAGAGGATGCCTTCAGCCGTCAACCATGGGGCTTGGTGGCACATATGATGATTCAAGAGTGGAAGATGCTTGAGGATGTGGCAACATATGATTTTGAGATCGGTCTACAATATTCTATCGTGCAGTTATCGAGCCTGTCAATTCAACCCTCTCTTGTCACAAGAGTGATCGAGGCTCAACAGGCAGATGAGTCGTTGTAGAGTTACCGAGCAAAGGCTACATCCGAGGAGCAGACAGATTGGTAGATTGGTTCTGATGGTGGACTTCGCTTCAGAGGCCAATTATGTGTCCCGGATATTCCAGAGTTGCGCAGAGATCTTATGATCGAGGCACATCAATCGCGATTTTCTATCTACCCTGGCTCGACGAAGATGTACTGTGATATGAGGTGACAATATTTTTAGGTGGGATGAAGTGCCAGATCACCAGTTTTGTGGTCGAGTATGACACATGCCACCATGTTAAGGCCGATCATCAGAGACCCCCTAATACATTACAGGCATTAAGCGTCCCGACGTGAAAGTTGGAGCACGTGTTGACAGATTTTATTATGGCCTTACTGAGGACTGAGCATGGTCATGACGCCATCTAGGTTGTCGTAGATCGCCTAACAAAGTAGGCACATTTTCTTGTGATTCGTGCTACCTGTTCTTTGGATCGGCTTGCCAGATTATTCATCGAGGAGATTGTGTGACTACATGGCATTCCAGTCTCGATCGTTTCTGACCGAGACTTGAGGTTCATGTCTCAGTTTTTTGAAGCTTTCAGAGAGAGATGGTGTTTGTTTTGCAGCTCAGCACCGCATATGATCTGCGGACCAATGAGCAGATCAAGAGGGTTAACTAAATCCTTGAGGATATGCTTTGAGCCTGCGTGATTGACTTCGGAGGTTGCTGGGATGAGCATCTGTGATTGGCTGAGTTTGCATACAATAACAGCTATTAGGCGACCATTAGCATGACTACTTTTGAGGCACTATATGATAGACCGTACAGATCTTGGAGTTATTGGACCGAGGTTAGAGAGCAGCGTCTCCTAGGTCCCTAGCTTGTGCGGCAAATGTCAGAGGCTATTAATATTATCAAGCAGAGGATGCACACAACTCAGAGCCAGTAGAAGAATTTTGCTGATCCCTGGTGTCATCCCTTAGAGTTGGCTGTTGGGGACAGAGTGTATCTTAAGGTCTCGCACATGAAGGGTGTGGTTCGTTTTGGAGTGAAGGGCAAGCTTACTCCAAGATTTATAGCACCTTTCGAGATCACTGGGCACGTTGACGCCATGGCCTATCAGTTTTCCTTGCCATCTTAGTTGTTTAATGTCCACAATATTTTCCATCTCTCTATGCTGAGGAAGTGTGGGTCAGGCGTAGTTCCTGTTATTGATTGGCAGCCGCTAAAGATTCGTGAGGACGCTTCTTACATTGAACAGCCAGTTTGTATCCTTGATTAGAAGGAGCAGGTCCTCCGGACCAAGGTCATTCACATGGTGAAGGTTCAATGAGGCACCATTCTATTGATGAGGTGTCTTGGGAGCACGAGACCGAGATTCGAGAGTGTTATCCCCATATCTTTGATGCTTAATTATATATTATATCTTGTATGCTGTCTCCGATTATATATGATGTAATGTTTTCCCTTCCTTATGAGTTATGTATAGTTGTGATGATTGTGTAAATTTTGAGAATGAAATTTTTTATTAGGAGGGAGAGTTGTAAGGCCCGTATCCTAGACCATACCATTCCTTAGACTTTCGTGATCCTCCCGGTCGAATTTTGGTAACCCATGACCTGTAATCAGTGTTTGCGTACGACCTTAAGTGGCATCCCGAAGATCTGAGTCGGCTCGATTCAAAAATTGTATCCTAGCGACCGCGTCGTTGCCGCGATTCTAACGTTGCGTCTCGCGCGCTGATGCGATACCCAGGCCAAGAGTTGTGAGCCCGCGTTTATTTGGAGAAAAACTCCATGCGTTACGAATTCTGAGAGAATCTCTCTACCACCCATCACATCAATCAATTAATCACAAGTCAAGTACACAACCTGTCCCTCTCTTACCAACAAGGCATGGCTCCCATCTCTCTCCCATTCCCAAAGTCAACTCTCTCTCTCTCTCTCTTCACCCATCCCTTTCTTACAACATCCATTCCTCCATCCCATCTCTCTTACAACACCCTCTCCTTTCTCATTCTCTCCACTATTTCCCATGCTTCAATGAGAGAAAAGATCAAGGCTCACCTCCCTACCACCCAAATCTCATCATCCAACTCTCAAAAATCAATCCCAACCATTGAATCTCATCCCTTGGAGCTCTAGAACTCATTGGCGGAAGAAAAAAAAAGTCCAAGTTCTAAGGTGGGTGTTTGTAAGATTAGATTGTGATTTTAGTGTTGGGATAAGTGGGGCCTACCGAGTGATGGTATGGATCCTATTTGAGACTCAAGGTGTGGCCAATGGTCTACCATGATTCATATATGTAGATCCATAATGAGGCCATTCTCCATAGACCCCACCATGATGTTTATTTAGTTAACAACATGTAGAGGTCATCTACACCTTAAGTTTGTGGTGGGGATGGTATCCCCACCTTGATTTCCATTTTTTTTGGGCTCACATGTTTTGGGACCCATCTTGATGTATGTATTGTAACCTAAGGGAGGGCCTATAGTGTCAGGGTCCCTCCATCGCACGCCATCTCTCTCTCTCTCTCTATGTCTATCTATCGCTCTCTTACATTGTTGATGGCCCACCTAATGATTTATATATTGCATCCATGTTGTCCATTTAGTGGACCACACTGCAGCCCACTTGTGGGGCCCACCCTGCTGCTTGTCCATTTGGTGAGGCCTTGATGAAGGAAAAACACAATATCAGCTTTATTCAAAGCCGTTGGTGGGCCACACATGTGGACCCACCTTAAAAACATGTGTTATATGTCAGCACCGTCCATCTGGACGGTGTCATGTGGGTCGTAGCTTGATGTATTACATCCAGGCCGTCCAAGGCCTGGATGCTAGACAACAGATATATATATATATATATATATATATATATATATATATATATATATATATATATATATATATATATATATATATATATATATACATACATATATATATATATAATGAAATACATATATATGTATATGTATATATATATATGGTGGGCCCCACGTGGGACCTACCTCTAGTGTAGTCCAAACCATCCATCTGGACAGTGGGCCTGGCCACCTCACCAGCTATATAGCTGTGTATTGATGTCAACAGGTCTGTGGGACCCCTGACTATGATGTATGTGTTATATCTAAGTCGTCCATCCGTTCTGGACGGGCGGGGCCCACAATGGTGTGTTGTATATGCACACCGTCCATCTGGATGGTGCTGCATGGACCACCCCATGATGTATGCGTTGATCCACACTGTCTATCAGGTGGACCACACTGCAAAAAATAGTGAAGGATTGAACTCCTACCATCGAAACCCCTTTTAGGAGTGCAGAAGTTTTGGATCAGCATGAAATTTGTTTTTCCACTTAAATCAGGTCTTTGTGACCTTATGAATAGATTGTATGGAACATAAACATTATGGTGGGCCCTGGTAATTTTAAGGGTGGAAATCATTATCTCCACTGTTATTTGTAGTATGGTCCAGATGATCTTCCGATGTGATTCATTTTTTGGGTAATGCTCTAAAATGATCTTTAAAATAGATGAATGGTATAGATGGTGCGGCCCATTGGTGCGGCCTTTCCTTAGGCCTTGTTAGGCCCATTCTCATCATTCTCTAAGTGGGTTAACCCAAATAATTGGGCTTCATTGATGTTGCATGATCCATCCTCACCGTAGACGGATGGCTCCGTGCTACTGGATTTGATATATCCACTTGATATCCCCATGGATCATGCAACATCAATGGAGGAGATCGGCACTGGGCTTCATTGATGTTACATGATCCATCAGTAGGAGATCAGCACTGGGCTCTATTGATGTTGCATGATCCATTAGTAGGAGATCGACACTGGGCTCCATTGATGTTGCATGATCCATCCTCACCGTAGGTGTGAAAAAGTAATGATTAGTTGTTTTCATTTCATTTACTATATAAATTGAAAAATAAACTGCCTTAAAAATAATAATAATAAGTTAAGATCAAGCCTCACATAAATATCACTTTGTTACCCACGTGCCCTCCGGTGGACGCATGTGTACAAATCTCACACGTATCTGAATTAACAAACTTAATCCTATGAAATATGATGGGCAGTTTGGACACGATACATGCACCATGATAGGAAACAGATTGGCTACTCCCCCTTCCACCAGCCTGGTGCAGGTGGTTGGTGCTCTATGGGCCCACCATGATGTACGTGTGTTTCATCCATTCCGTTCATCCAGTTTTACATATTATTTTAGGTCTTGATCCCAAAAATGAGAGGGTATAAATCTCAGGTGGACCACACTACAGGAAAACAATAGTGATTGGATATCCACCATTAAAATCCTCCTAAGGCCCTCTGTACTGTTTATTTGACATCCAATCTTTTGATTAGGTCATACAGGCCAAGATGAAGGGGAAAAACAAAGATCAGATTAATCCAAAACTTTTATGGCCCCCAAAAGGTTTTTAATGGTTGACGCTTATTCGACATTGTTTCCTGTAATGTGGTCCACTAGAGATTGGTATATACATCATATTTGTCTCATATTATAAAATGATCTGGAAAAATAGATGGACGGCATGAATGAAACACATACATTATGGTGGGGCCCACAGACACCGATCACAGGGGAGTAGCCAATCCATTTCCTTCGTCATAGTCTCAACCATCCAAGGCTCATAGGATGAAACATGCGTATAGGGGTACTGTGGAGGGCACAGCGTAGGTGGATCTGAGGTGTCTGGGTCCCTATGTGACCTACCGTAATGTATGTACCCTTAGATGCACGCACGATGTTCAACCGTTTTGACGACTCATTTTAGTGTATGATAAATTAAAGTAATAAATAAATAAATAAATAAAAGGATAGAAATCTCAGGTGGCCTACACCATAAGAAGAAATGGTAATTGGCCATTACAAACTTCCTGTGGGCTACGAAAGTTTTGGATGGGACTGATATTTTTATGGTACGTGTTGTCAGAAAATGTCTTAAATCTTCTGTCCGCCCGCGCTGCTCGACCAGTCGAGGGGGTTGCTTGACCAGTCGAGGACTGCTCGACTCAAAGTCCAGCGTGCTATATTTTTTTGAATTCGACCAGTCGAGGGTCAGGCTTGACCGGTCGAAGGGGTCCTTCGACCAATCGAAAACCTGGCTCGACTAGTCGAGGGTTACGCAGATTCTACGCAGATTTTGTGCGAACTGCGTAAATTTGAGGCGGTTTCACAAAGGTACAGAAGGAGAGTTTCCTAAACTATAAATAGGGGTTCGTAGGGCTATTCTAGGGTATGCTAAGGCTTTCTAAAGAAGTTCCAAGGGTTCTTAAAAGGGTTTTAGGGTTTCTAAAGGGTGTAGCAAGGGTAAGATATGAGATTGTTTGAATTGGGTAAGCCCTCTCTCTTTGTAATTTTTATTTCATAATGGATTTCTGTCGCTCTATGCCGTGGTTTTTTCTCGAAAGGGTTTTCCACGTTAAATCTTTATGTTCTCTTGTGATTGCTTGTTGTTCTTGGATTGTTATCCTAGATTTAGATCTGTGTGACTCCACAGCACAAATCCCCAACAAGTGGTATCAGAGCAATCGTTGGGGCACAGATCTGAATCTGAGGGATTAGTAATAATGAGAAGCACTAGGTATGATATTGAGAAGTACTCAGAGAAAAATAATTTTGAGTTATGAAATATCAAGATGATCAGTTCCTTAATCAAGCAAGGCAAAGATGGTGCTCTTAAGGAGCGAAAGTCTACTATGACTGATGATGATTGGAATACTCTTGATAAGAAGATTTTATCATTGATCCGTTTATATCTCACGGATGAGGCTCTCTACAATGTCATGAGGGAGAAAACTACGGCTAAGTTATGGGCGAAGTTAGAGGATGTCTATAAGAAAAAAAAATTTGAAAATCGCCTACACTTAAAGTGGCAATGGTATAACTTCAAGATGACAGAGGGTGGAGATCTGGAGGCTCACATCAGTAACTTTAATAAATTGGTTTGTAAATTGCTGGATATGGAGTAAGTGATAAAAAATGAATAACAAGCATGTATGTTGCTGAATTCTCTTCCAGCGTCTTATGAGTCATTTAAGGACACAATGTGCACCACGTATAAAACCCTGAGTGTTGACACCGTTATCTCAACCCTTCAAGGGAAGGCTATAAGAAAGCTTAACGGCGACATGGGAATATCTTCTGATACGCTGCTTACAAGGGGTAAGAATTCTAAACAAGGTACAAGTTCTTCAGGGTCTAGGTCCAAATTCAAGGGCAAGGGCAAATGAAAGGTACAGTGCTGGAATTATGGGATGGAAGGATATATGAAGAAGGATTGTGAAAATCTTAAATCTAAGAGAGAAGATTCTGAGGCTTTATATAGGGAGGCCAATGTTGCCACGTTAGATAGATCGAGTGGATGTGATGGTGATTTTTTGTCTGTGTCTACGATCAAATGGCCATACGATGATCGTAAGGATGAATGGATGCTAGACACAAGGGCATCTTTTCACATGACTCCTCATCAGAGTTGGTTCACCAACTACAGGGAGTGCGATGGTGGACCAGTGTTTATGGGCAATGACATTGCCTGTAATATTATGGCTGTTGGTACAGTGCGTATCAAGATGTTTGATGGGGTGGAGTGTACCCTTACTGATGTGAGGCACATTCCTGATATGAAGAAGAATCTGATTTCTCTTGGTGTACTTGAGACAATGGGTTGCAAGTTCAGTGGTATTGATAGTGCTCTTAAGGTATCTAAGGGGGCACGGGTAATAATGAAGGCATAACGACTTGGTAACATGTATAGATTGATCGGGAGCACTTCAGAAGGTGGAGCTATAGTTGCTGTAATGGATTCCACCTCTACACATGTGTGGCATGTTGGGCATGGCCACATGAACGGGTAAGGCATGAAGGCTGAGAAGCATTGTAAGGCCTCTATCCTAGACCGTACCATTCTGTAGGCTTCTGCGGTCCTCCCGGTCGAATTTCGGCGACCTGCGATCTGTTACCGGCATTTGAGCGATACTGAGTCATGTCTCGTATATTAGAGTCGGTGCAACCCGAGACTTGTACCCTTGCGACCGTGCCGTCGCCGCGGCTTCGATGTCGTGTCTCTCACACCGAAGTGATACCCTGACCAGGAGATGTGGGCCCGCATTCAGTTCGCGGAAAACGCCGCGTGTTGCAATTTCAAGAGAAATATCTCATCAATCACCTCTCATGTCAAGCACAAAACCCCATCCCCAAACAACCCCAAAGTCAAAGCAACCCATCCCTCACATGTCAAAGTACACATCACCCATCACTCACATTTTCACCCATCACCCTCTTACATCACTCACATCTCTCTCTCTCATCTCTCTCTCTCTCATTTCCTCCCAAGCAACTAACCTCCAAGAAAGCTACATGAGAGAGAGCTTTGTGTGGCCCACTTTATTTTTCCCATCTCCACCATCCAAGTTTCATCTCAACTGTTGGAATTGTTCCTTTGGAGCTATAGCATGCTTTGGCAGAAGAAGGATGAGAAGATCATAGATGAGTGCTTTTATTTGTTGATTTTGATGATTTGAGGGCCCACTTGTAGGAGACCCATCTTGATGTATGCATGTATAGGGAGGGCCCATAGTGGCAGTGTCCCTCCCCTCTCACGCACGTCTCTCTCTCTCTCTCTCTCTCTCTCTCTTTCCTTGATTGCATGGCCCACCTTGATGTATTATCCTCACCGTCTGATCTTGAGGCCCACCATGTTGCTGCCCATTTTTGGGACAATCTGATGAAGGGAAAAACACAATATCAGCTCGATCGGTGGAGTGGCCCGTTGGTGTGGATCCCACCATTCATGTATGTATTGCATGTGTACCCCATTGCTGGGTGTGTGCAACCACACATGTCAGCTGATCTAATCCTTGGTGGGCCACACCACGTGGACCCACCCTACAGCATGAGAAACCCTAAATAGCCATCCAGCGTCCAGAGAGTTTGGACACCGGAACGAATCTTGTGGCATATATTATATAATATATATTTATATATAATATAATATAATATATATATATATATATATATGCATATTACGATGGGGCCACATCCACGTGGGAGCCCACTTTGCTGCATATATTCAAACCGTCCATCAATGATGGTGGGACCCACTGGCATGGGTGTATTATCCACCGTCCATTCATTTGGACGGTGGGGCCCATTTAATGTATGTGTATTATCCATTGTCCATTCATCTGGACAGTGGGGCCCTTTTTAATGTATGTGTCTCATTTCACCGTCCATTTGGTGGAAACCCACCCTGATGTATGTACCTCACCTAATGGACGGTGTTGTGTACTCCACCATGATGTACGCGTATATTCACACCTCCAGTCCATTTCTCTGGGACGTGGGGCCACCTCACATGTGTGACTCGTGTGAGGGTGGGGTCCACCCATATGTATGTATCTTTATCTAGCATCGTCCACCTGGACGGTGCATGTGAAGACCCCACCGTGGTGTACAACCTTACACCTAAACCGTCCATTCATCTAGCTACTGGACAGTAGCATTTCTTTTATATATATATATATATAGATATATATATATATATCTTATATGGTAGGCCATACGTGGGACCCACTGTGATATATGTGTTTTATAATGCTGCAACAGCAGGATGAGACCCACGTGTGAGTGGACTCTACGTGGGGCATGCTGCCCATCTTCATTTAACCCACGCCATCCACCTGTTTTGCAATCCGCACCGTCCAGATGGCTTGACGGTGGGCCACAATCATGATGTATGTGCAATCCACTCCATCTGTTCATCCAGTCGATGTGTATCCACACCATCCATTTAGTTGGTGGGCCACGTGTGTGGATCCCACCATAATGCATATGTTATATCTATACTGTCTGTCCAAGCGTCCAAGGTCTGTACATTAGATTGGATATAATAATAATAATATATTAATATAATATAATATATTATATTTGATGGTGGGCCTACGTGGGACCCACCTCTTTGGAAACTGATTGGCTAGTTTACTGCTCACCAGCTATATAGCTGCTGTATGGTGCCAGTAGCTGGGTGGGTTTGATCCACACTGTCTAGACCTTGGACGATAGGACCCATCATGATGCACGTGTTGTATCCATACCATCCAAGCATTTTGAGAGATCATTTTATGGCATAAGAAAAGAATGAGTCAAATCTGAAGTTCAAGCGGACCCCACCATCGAAAATTAATGGGGACAGTGATATCCACCATTCAAAACTTCTTATGGGCCACGGCAGTTTCTAATCAAGCTGATATTTTTGTTTTCACTTCATCTATCTCTATGTTAACTTATGAATAGTTAGATCTCAAAAATGTATCACGGTGAGTCCTATAAATGGTTAACGGTGGGTGTGGCTGCTCCCATGGTTTTCTGTAGTGGGCCCTATAGGATTTTAACGGTAGAGATCATTATCACCACTACTAATTGTGGTATGGATCAATGATCTTCCAACCATCATCTCCGCCGCTATTTGGAGTGTGGTCCAGATGATCTTTTGATTTGATTTATCTTTGGCATGTGGTGCGGCCCGTGGATGCGGCCACTTAATGTGTATGAGGCCCATTAATGCGGCCCATTGATGTAGCCCACTTGATGTGTATTAGGTTCATGTGTAGGGCTCACCTATTGTGTATTTGAAGCCCATGGGTGAGGCCTATTGTGATGTATTTTAGGCCCATAGGCGAGGCCCATTATGATGTATTCAAGGCCCATGGGCGTGGCCTAATGTGATGTTATGTGGCCCATAAGTGAGGCCCATGGCGATATATGTTAGGCCCTTGTATGGGGCCATGGGCCCGCTATACGTATGGCTCTATGTGGACCACTCCTTGGGAGCGATTTCAGTTAAATGTCCACATTGATGGGCAATGATGGTTGGAAGTCCTTATTGTGACCTTTCCTTAAGCCTTTCATTAGGTCGATTACCGATTCCGATTGAAGAGGCCGATTGTATAGGCTGATTCCAATTTGTCGAGGCCGATTGTATAGGTTGATTCCAATTTGTCGAGGCCGATTCTGATTTGTCGAGGCCAAGTATCGAGGCCGATTCTGATTTATTGAGGCTGATTGTATAGGCCGATTCCGATTGTCGAGGCCGAGTATCGAGGCCGATTCCCGATTGTCGAGGCCGAGTATCGAGGCCGATTCCGATTTGTCGAGGTATCGAGGCCGATTCCGATTTGTCGAGGCCGATTCCGATTGTCGAGGCTGAATATCGAGGCCAATTCCGATTTATCGAGGCCGATTGTATATGCCGATTCTGATTGTATAGGCCGATTCCGATTGTTAAGGTCGATTGTTGTAACGCCCTGAAATTCGGGGGTCGAGCATAACTCAGCTCCCGAGTTCCAAAACATCACTTATGCAACATATTTAATGATGGATGTATGTTGTCTGTATTAGTGCATAAAACATGAAATAGATTAAGCCAAAACACAGATAAAATTCAGGGATAAGTGAAGAAAGCAAGCGGAAGACTTATGAAAATATATGTGTACAAGTGTAAATCCCTGAAGTACATATACATACCAGGTCGTAATGAAAGTGTTACTTATCAAAATTACAAGTAATGATTACATCATTTAATTCCTAAAAATAATCCCGAAATCCCGTGCATCAGAACAAGGCTCGCTAGAACCCGTCTGAAAACTGCATATAAGAGAAAGCAGCCTCATCATCATCCATCTCCCGCTTTGCCTCAAAAGTCGCATCAACATCTGCAACATTAGAACCTAAGACAGAGTCTAGTGGGTGTTTAACACCGCCCCAGAACGTGGGAGTGAGTGATCAACTCAGTGGAACAATAAGGCACTGGTTAACATGTTATCAGTTCAATCAAGCAGTAATGATAAAGCAGAATAAGTAAACAAGTCCTAAGTCCTCTTGTTAATGCAAGGATGTATGCAGAATGATGCGTGCCCTCACGCGTACACCCTCAGCGTCTTCATCTTACATTACGCATGACACCACCTCAAAGTGCGCCACGTCTACAAAGTACATGCAAATGCAGTGCATGAATATGATTACCAAGTTATTATTAGTCCTTTTCATACAGCAAGATTGGGAAGCTAAGATACCTTCCTCATATCACCATCCAAACAGTGATCCATTCTAGGGTCGTCAGTCCTAGTCGTCTCATACGATCATATGGTTTGAGGTCGTAGCAAAGGACTCGTCACCAATCAATGCTCGCCTATCATACCTTCGTTACTACACTAAGGCTCGTCACCTCGATGTGGTATCCAGGTATGCTCGAGGTCACTACAAAGGGTTAGTCACCAATCAATGTAGGCCGACAGCACGAATATAGTGTCACATACCACCACAATCGGCTCACGAGTTTAGTTGCTCACTGGTCACTACGGGGAGGCTCGTCACCCCAGCGTAAGCCGACAGCTAGACCACGGTGTCCCATACCACCATGTCCGGCTCATGAGTCTTAGCGGATCAAGGTACTATGGTTAATAGGATTTCATTGGTAAGTTCGGTACCCTAGATTCAAGCAGTAGTGTCCATATATGGTGAACATACATCGGACAATCGGGTTACTTGACGAACTCGACTAGCACGAGCGCACGTTGAGTTGAACGACATAGAGTGCGCAAACACTCCGCGTGGCCAAACTACTACCGACAACTCTAATACGGCTCGGGTTCGTCTAATACATCTTACGTGGCGAAAGCAACCTCAGTCACGATCTTAAGGCCGATTACCGATTTCCTGAACAATGCATAGTCCCACACACATTACACTACCACAGATATTCGTATTGAATGTAGAACAGTAAAGGAACAACAACTCAAATCATGTGGTACTCAAGCATTTGAAGAATATCAACTTAACATAAATGTAAGCATAAGTAATGCTTGAACTTAAACAACAAGGAATGTAACTAGCAAGAAGGAAATCATACACACTAGTGGGAGAGTTGGGAATCGCTCCTCAACGCCCATACTAGGTGGAAACATCACGCTTTAGATCATTCAGACATTTCTACAAACACTTAGAATACATAAAACAACATATATGATGTATGTTGAAATACACACATTTGGACAATTCCTTTTACCAAGGGGTTGTCATACATACATCTAGCATACATACATGACAAATAATCATGGCAAACATAAGTGCATATTTTATACGTATACGGTACTTTATACATACACACAGAATACACAAGTCTCAATATAACACATGCATATCAGGAACGCAAAGTAAACACAACATTTGGCATGTGAAATCTCATCCATAACAAGAATAAATCATTCACTGGCATTGAAAGCCTTGAAAACCATAACCTATACACTTAAAGTCCGCACCTTAAGCCATAAGAGAACACCGAACTGATTTCAGACGAGTTGGCTTCGTCAACGGCGATAGAATACCCTAAAGCAAGAATAGAAATGAGATACAACAACACCAAGACTATTCTAAGCTCTAACACAGATTAGTGTTAGGTTAACTTACCCAAAGATGAACTCAGAATCGTCAGAATAACGATTCAAAGTGAAGGTTCAAGGATGAAGAAGAACAAGAAAGAATCTAGGATGATTCACCAACTTCTCTCTCACTTTCTCTCTCTTTTCCTATCTCTTTCTTAGGTAGGGTTAGATAAAATTCGTATGGAAAGGAGAGCTAGGGTTTCAAGGACTATAAATAGGCCTAAAATTGATGAAAATAACCCCAGGACCAAGGTATACTTAGGGTATAACCAAAACCAGCCTCTCGCGATCCAACGAAGCACTTCTGGTGGGCCAAATGCAACGAAAGGTCGGACTTAAGCTCACTGACCATGGATCTAGGTCAAGCTGAGTTTCCGTACCAACCGGATCTTCAGATCAGCCGTGGCGGACCACACTCAATTCAACGGTTACTGAATCTCGATCAGGTCCACAAGCATAAGGATATGCCTGGGCCACCTTCCCTGATCAGAGGGTAGAATTGGGTCAGAATCCAACGGTCAGATTGCTTAAAATCATCGCGCAAGCGACACGACTCAGATTTCATAAAATCACATTTACTTTCCAACTGTTCTCACACTCTTCACTCCATACTCAATCAAATCGACCCAGAACATCATCTGGACTTGATTTTCGAGGTGATGGTCAAGCCCAACACGGTGACCGCAATAGCCTAAGATCATCACTATCGGACTTTCGACGCGCGGTCCAGGTCCGATCCAGGACTTCCAAAAATTCTCCAGAACAACTGGATTTAGTGATGGATCCCAGATTTCAGAGTAACATAACGCTAACTAATCTACAGGTTTTGAGTCATGCAGATCCAATTTAAAGTGATTGATGCAAATTTCACAAGCAATCGAGTATAGCGCTAATTACCCCAAAAACTACTACTAAGGAAGAAAAGCACAAAATTTTTCGGGTCATTACAATTGTATAGGTCGATTCCGATTGTCGAGGCCAATTGTATAGGCCGATTCTGATTGTCAAGGCTGATTCCAATTGTCGAGGCGGATTCCGAGTGTCGATTCCAATTGTTAAGGCCGATTTCGATCATCGAAACCGATTATCGAGACCTATATGATGTACATGCGACCCATGTTTGAGGCCCAATGTGAGGCAGCCCGTATTTGAGGCCCATCGTGATGTGTATTACGTCCTTAAGTGAGGTCATGAGTCCACTATATGTTAGGCTTTATGTGGGCCACTCCTTGGGGGCAATGTTAGTTGAATGTCCACATTGTCAGACCGATTGTCGATGCCGATTATCAGTGCCGGTTATTGATACCGATTATGAGTATGTGACAGCATAGCATTACGATAGATGCCCATACGCATCATCTGCATGTTTATTATGAGATGTGGTTGACCATTGCATATGTCATTAAGCATGTTGTTATGAGACTCCTTAACAAGCGAAGATTGTCTTACATGAGTACATGGTATGCGCAGGATTGATGCATGACTGATTTGTATGACTCATGCATCTTGCATTGTGTGTTGTGATTATTATACACCCTAGCAATATCAGGGTCGTAGCCTCCACAGGTATTTCGTGGATGGCCAGATGGGACACCAGAAATCTGTTCTACATGGAGTGCTATAGATATCCCTGGGTGAAAGTCTCTAAACCCTCTTGGTTCCAGAGGTTGCTCCAACGTCTAGACCGAGTGAATGCATGAGCGCATGAGGGCCGCATACCGTTAGGCCGCGTCTCCCACTATGTCGTGGTCGGTTGGAAGGGGGCACGGCCTTACCTACCCAAGAGGAGGGGGCAATGCTAGGCTAAGTCTGACCAACTCAAGGAATGGGTCCGCTATCGACGAGCCGGGCCCAATATTGGCAGACAGATAGTGAGGTCTTTTCCACTCACCTTGTTGCACACAATGGGGCAGCAATCTGGTTTGGAGTGTAATAGACCCCGGTGATTTTCCAAAGAGGAATCGTAGTAATATGTGAACTTATTAAGTAGGAATTGCATACTCATGCATTCATTTCATTCACTATTCACTCGGGCTAGTGATGCGCAACTAACTATTATGTACCTTCGCATAGCTAGGATTTCGGTTGGGCGCGTGACTAACCTGAGATCAGGAATTTACCACGTTGAGTCTGACTATCCAAATTTAGGTATGAGACTGGTTTGGATAGAAGTCCCTTGTGATGGACCCCTAGCCTGCGATACTACGTACTATCATCCGACTTCACACTCCAGCTTAGTCATTTCATTCGCATCGCATATTGCATTGCATCCTTAGCACATAGTATTTGGCTTACTGTCTTCGCATTGCATAGCTGATCTACATTACTTCCTCAGTATATAATATTGGTTTATTACATTTTTGCATCGCATAACCTGGATAAGGCTGATGGCATTTATGGGCCTATCAGCATGTTTTTGCATTATTCTGATATTGTATGATTTATGAGCCTATCAGTATTTCTGCTTACTCTAATTACTCTAATATTGCTTACTTGGCACTTACCTTGTGTACACGCTTTCACCACCCACTAAGCTTTCTATAAGCTTATGCACGATAGGTGCATGCAAGTGGCGTTAGGTTGCAGCAGCATTGAGCTTGGAGCATGCAGCGGACTTATGGAGCTTTGATTTTTGACATATGTATTTCTCTTTCAACACTGTATTCAACTGTTTATAATAATGGATATGTGATGATGATGTTGCCTTTATGATTTGGGTATACTTGTGGTTATGCTTATTATGAGATAAATGTACACTAGAAAAAAAATCCTCCTTACAGGATCCTAAGATCGGAATCTGGCGTATAGGCGCTAGGAGCCGAGAATGGGTTACTATGGAGGCTGTCGGCACCGGATTCGGCGATTAAAAATTTTGTGAGCCCGGTTTCCAAGTTTGGGGGGTGACACGCACTGACAGGGATACAGAGTAGGTGGAGCAGCCACCTGTGGGAAGAATCACATGGCATAATCGTGGGATATCGGCGAGGTACATGGACGACTTCAATATCGCAGGGGATTCATCTTCTGTTTAGATGGCTCTAGATGAGCTTGGTGCTAAGAAGTGGAAGGTGACTATGGGTGATGTAATGGACTCATTGTACCAGACCAACATATGGGAGCTGGTGGAGCTTCCAGTAGGCCAGGAAGCGATTGGATGTAGGTGGATCTTCAGGAGGATATAACATAGATACAGAGCGAGGTTAGTAGCAAAGGGTTATGCTCAGAGAGAAGGGATCAACTTCTCAGAGATATTCGCATCGACGGTATAGCAGGTGTCTATTAGATCCGTGATTGGCGCTGATTGACCAATGTGATCTTGAGCTAGAAGGATGGATGTAGAGTCTGCACTTCTGCACGGAAAATTGGAAGAGCAGATCTACATGAAACAACCAGAGTGGTTCGAAGTTAAAGGGGCTGAAAAAAAGTTTGCAGGAGGTCGTAGTATGACCTGTCGCCTACGCAGTGGTAAAAAGTTTGATTTCTTCATGGTGGGTCAGGTGTTGTATGTTGACGACATGTAAATTACCAATTATGATAATCTGATATCAATGTACTGAAGACTTGGTTAAGTGGGACATTCAGGATGAAGAATCGGGGGGCTGCAAAGATGGTTCTCAATATTGAAACTGGAAGAGGAGAAGGTTTTGGTAATCACGGGTAGAATACTTTAGGTAGGTATTGATCAAGGATGTGATGAACTAGGCAAAATAGGAAAGCATTTCCTACGTGTCTCTCTTCAAAGTTTTCCTCAGGACATGTCTCAAAACAAATGAGGAAAAGCAGGATATCTCATGAGCCTTATTCGAATATGGTTGGCAGTGTATGTCATGGTCTGGATTAGACTAGTTATTTCATAGGCTATCAATGTTGTGAGTAAATACCCCGGCAAGCAATATTGGGTAGCAGCGGAATGGTAAGAAGACTATATCTTTCCTTTTGAGAAGACAGGAACAAAGGTGGTTAGACACGTGGATTCTGATCCGGAAGACATGCTCACCTAGATCGTTCCTGTAGAGAAGTTCAAGTTCTGTGCAACTTCTTTGGGCTTGGCGATGGTGGAAAAGAAGGACGGAGTTTGCACGAGAAGCTATGATGTGATGCAGAGATAAGTGAAGAGATCAAGAAGCTACACGGTTGAAGATTGAAGACATGGTAGAGATTGTTGTCAGAAGATGTCTTAAATCTTCTGTCCGCCCGTGCTGCTCGACTGGTCAAGGGGGTTGGGCTGCTCGACCAGTCAAGGACCACTCGACTCAAAGTCTAGCGTGCTATATTTTTTTGACTTTGACCAGTCGAGGGTCAAGCTCAACCTCGAGAATCTGGCTCGACTAGTCATGGGTTAAGCAGATTCTACGTGGATTTTGTGTGGACTGCGTAAATTTGAGGCAGTTTTGTAAAGGTGTAGAAGGGGAGTTTCTTAAACTATAAATAGGGGTCCCTAGGGATGTTGTAGGGTATGCTAAGGCTTTCTAAAGGAGTTCCAACAGTTCCTAAAAGGGTTTTTAGGGTTTCTAAAGGGTGGAGCAAGGGTGAGATTCGAGATTGTTTGAATTGGGTAAGTCCTCTCTCTTTGTAATTTCTATTTCATAGTGGATTTCTGTCGCTTTGTGCCGTGGTTTTTTTCCGAAAGGGTTTTCTACGTTAAATCTTTGTGTTCTCTTGTGATTGCTTGTTGCTCTTGGATTGCTATCCTAGATCTAGATCTGTGTGATTCCGCAGCACGAATCCCCAACAATACTTTCATCAGGTTGCAAATAAAGGACGCGGATTTACTGCAAAATTCTTTTGTACGAAGTTACTACATTGATTGTGAGTGATTGTGAGAAATCCACCCTTCCATCCAAATTACAAGCTCTTTCTCGGACATGTGACCGAAAATGAAAGGGATCTAAAACTAAAGTGGGCCATGAGAGAGGAAAAATTGGGGAAAGACTTTTCTACTGTTGAAACCCTCCTGGTTGAAACTCTCTTGGCCTTCACCTTAATGTTTATATGCCATCCAAAACTATTTACAAAGGCATTCCCACTGGGATGAAGTGAAAACACAAAAAACATAGCTTGATATGAAACTTTTTTTGCCATTAAAATATTTTAATGGTGGTCACTGAATCCCCACTGTTTCCTCTTATGCGGCCCACTTGAGTTTTAGTTCTCCTCATTTTCGGTCACACCTCCTAAATTGAGCTCGCACAATGGATGGATGGATGGGTGGATTTCCCAAGTGGGTTCCACATAGCATCCCAACATAGGAACATTCTATGATAGCCTTTCGCAAGAAATCTATGTTCGCAAATAAACATTCCGGTAGCCCCTAAGAAATTTTAATGGTGGGTGCTCAATCACCATTGTTTCAGATGGTGTGGTTCACATAACATTTGGATCTCCTTCATTTTTTGAATCATGCCCTAAAATGATCTGCAAAAATAGATGGACAGTGTGGGTGAAAAGAATATACATCGATGTAGCCCTTACAGAGATCCACCCACCTCGGTGGATCTGAAGTCGTGCCCACGGTGGGGCAGGTGTTGAATGGACGTCTTCAATCTGTGTTGAAATTCCATGTGAATCCTGATCATCCAATTTGTGGGGCCCTACTATGAGTGGCCCATGGTACAAAACCATTATTATTGAATGATACTTAGCATTTGGTTAGTATAATTTCCCCATTTTGAGTGTAAACAACTGACACCTTTTGATTTTTTACGGTTCATAAAAGGCCACAAACTAACGCCTTGCATTGCAGGTTTTGTGTGCTTCCCCTACCGTGGGCCATCATCCATAGTGGGACCCACCAGATAGACTCCAGAATCACCTGCTTAGTCGAGTGGCTTGGCTTCCTCAAGGTTTGTAGTACTTGCACCATCAAACTTAATCTCATCCCTTGGGCTTTAAGACCTTTGTTGAGTTGGATATGTGGATTTCTGACCTGACCTTTCTTTCGTGGGTCGGTCCATTTTCCCCATAACAGTAAGCCCCCTACTTCCAAGTCCATAGAACAGGCTTGAGGAGTAGGTCGGACCTGGTCAGGTCGGATTATTATTGCTCGAGATGTCGGGTTGTCCCGCCATTAATGCTGAATAAGGTGGTAGGTCCTAGTATCTAGGCGTATCAGTAATCATGGTACGGCGCTGTCGAGGTGGCGTGACATGGCTCGAGCTCACGTGGGCTGTCAGGGCGCCTTTTCAGCGCTAAGCAAATGAGGCATTGACGCGTGGCCTGACCTCGGTCATGGAGTTGTGCAATGAGTGAGAAGACCCTGGCTAGAGCAGGGGACCCTTCGATGCCCAAGTCAGGAACATGATCTGGGTCTGGAATATCATGGGTTTAGGGCTAAATATAGTCCGTACCTTTCACCATTAGAGGCCTCTCTATTTATAGTTGAGGAGAGGGGGTAGCATGGAACGGATTTCCCTGTTGAGTAGGAGGATCCCCTGAGATCCTCGGAGAAGATCTCGGGATCACGATTGCGTCACGGATGAATCCCGTGATCTCTGGAGAAGATCTCAGACCTATCTTCCTTAGATAAGGTCAGACCATCCGGAATTGACATAGAGATGTTAGTTGGAGACCGAGCTTAATTGGACCGACCTTCCCTTAAGGTCGGACTAAGGAAATGGCTGCGCACTGGAGATGTATTGAGTATTATCCGAGGACATGAGGGAACTCATCCACGTATGCTAAATAAAGTGATGACCTTCTATTTATAAAGAAGGTCCTTATGATGTCCAATTTCTGTAGCCTTTAACTTCCTCATGAGTCCTGATAGCTTCTTCCCATTACTTATACATGGGTTTGCACCGGTCTACCAATCTAGAGAGAAGTAGTGGATCTGGGTCGTGCCTACCTTGAGTGCCAACCTTAAGGTGCGGACCTCGAGTGCCGACCTAGGTCATACCGACCTACCTACTTAGTCGGGTGGCTGAGCTTTCTCGAGGTTTATAGTACTTGTGCCATCGAACTCGATCTCATCCCTTGGGCTTTGGAATTGTTTGTTGAGTTGGATACGTGGGTTTCTGACCTGACCTTTCTTTCGTGGATCGGTCCATTTTCCCCATAACACCTAGCATGGATTTATATAGACCAAAGACAACAACCCCATTCTCATAAGACAAAGACAAGAAAAGAAAAGAAAAAACACTACCATTTTAAAAAAAAGGAAAAAAAAGAAAAGAAAGAAAGATATTCTCTTAATCCCAAAAAGAGCTCCACTGCCAATTAAGAACAATGTTTTCAAAGTAAAACCATTACTAACCATGCCCTCTTTAAGTTCTCTTATTGTCCGTAAAGTTCTTAATCCTGGTTCTTTTGGCCTTTCCATGTCCCATTTGTTAAAGAAATCTTAAATTTCTGCAATAAAAAAAAATGAAAACTAAATAAGGAAAACAAAATAATAAGAAGAATAAGAAGACATTCTATAACACAAAATTTGAAATTAATCTATTAACAAAAGAAACCTTAGTGTACCCTCCTGGATCATGGGTGTCAAGTCCGAGGAAGTGCCCAAGACCATGGGGCATGAAAACAACACCCAGTCTCTCAGCCATCATATCTTCAACATCACTACAACCAAAACCAGAAGCAGAGAAATTCTAATTAATTATGGCTTTCTACTGCTTGGATATGAGCAGAGGAAAATACATTCTAGCAAGCATACCCGATAATGATTCCCCTACCTTTGGCAACTCGAGGATGTTCTTTTCTACTAGTCTGCAACCACAAATCTAAACTATAAAAGAGAACTTGAAATGCAATTTACAGTAGACTAACTTGGACTACAACTTGTTTTCATAAGTAGTTGGGTTAAGGCTTAAATAATGATGATGATGATGGGTTCTACCTTTGCTATTTGGCCAGTTAAAACACGCTTCAAGGTGATATTGCTGATTAAAAGTACACAGGAAAAGTGGTACAAGATCTCCTAGTGTTGTTTGTCGAGGTTAGCCATATCTGCCCATAACACCCACTGCATGTGAAATATCTGGTCTTGTAGAGGTCATGTCATACATCAAACTACCAATGGTACTTGAATAGGGAACATGAGGCATCACTTGCTTAACAACCACTGCATGTGAAATATCTGGTGTTCACACCCCAAGTATAGGGTTGCGATGTAGTAATAATCTCGGTAAGACCAAAGTCAAATCCACAGGAACTGAACCTTGTACGTATTCTGAAAGTAACTAGAACTAGAACTAGAAGAAGATGTATCTAAATCAAGAAAATTTAAGCGAATAATAGTGAAATATTAAATTAAAACTTATAAAATTCAAAGGTGAGAAACTAGGGTTTCCAAGGATCCACTTGTAGAGATCAGGGATATCTATGTTTGATTTATGGACACAGCTGGATATAAGGCCTGTTTCATTTTTGAGGTAATATGTAATTACCTAGTAAATGAGTAATAATTACTTACCAGGTAATTACCACATCGTTTCTTGCGTCGATGTTGACAGCTTAGCTTTTTGGCGTTAAGATCGAGGATGGCCGCCAAATGAATACAGGGCCCACTGTGATGTACGTGATGTATCAACACCGTTCATCCTATACGTCAGCCTCATTTAGGCCATGAATACAAAAATGAGGCAGATCCAAAGCTCCAGTGGACCACACCACAGGAAATAGTGGAAATTGAATGCTTGTTGTATAAAAATTTATGTGGCCCTCAAAAGTTTTGGATGAAGCTGATATTTGTGTTTACCCCTTATCAATGTTTTTATGACTTCATGAACAGGTTAGATGACAAATAAACATTCATGTGGGCCCAATAAACAAAATAACTTTTAATGGCTGACGTTTAAGGCCATTGTTTCCTGTGTTATGGGCAACTTGAGCATTACATTTGTCTCAATTTTGGACTTAGGATCTAAAATCTTCTGATAAAACAGATGGACGGTGTGGATATGTCATACACATCACAGTGGGGTCCACAAATGTAAGTCAGCTTTTTTGGACCAATTTTTGAGACAAAAATGCATTTAAAATTTCAAACAAGGGAAAAGGTAATAATGACCTTTTTCAAGGGTATTTCCCTCTTACCTCAAAAATCAAACAGGCCCTTCGAGTCCCATCTTCATCCAATTGGAAGATAATTCATTAAAACTCAAATATGAACTTTCTTAGATCTAGTTTTCAAGAGATGAGAGGTAGGAGAATTAGAATTGATTCCATCGCAAAACCATACCCATGAGACAAACCAAACAACAAAATTTAGCCAATCCACAACCAATCTAAGGGAATTATGAATGTTAGGAAGGATTCTGTCACCCTACTATGCCCAAGGGACGATGGTGAACAATGGGATTCCCAAATTCACAATCCCTATAATGAACAAAAAATAATCAAAGTTATCGCAGATCTATTATAATTAAGTCACAACAAACTATTAAAAACTATGAATATTCCCTATAATCAAACTACAATTCAAAGATTGTTCAACAAAATACGAATCAAGCCATAGAACCACCTCATCACGCTACAAGCTTTACCTCTTAGCCCTAGCTAAGAGGTTAAGCTAATCACAGACATGATGGTGCTAAAAACTCTTAAAGGAAAAACATGAACAAAGAAAACCAAGAAGAAGGAAAGGAAGAAGAGGTGCTGCCACCAGCCGTTTCAAGCTCTCTCTCTCTCTCTCTCTCTCTCTCTCTCTCTCTCTCTCTCTCTCTTCTACGTCTTGCTCTCCACCGTCCAAGATGGATTTCACGTCCCTGCGCCTCTCTCTTTTATAGCCACAAGGAGGCGGTGGTTGGAGTCGGTCGGTGGAGAGCTTCTACGCAGCTTTTTACGCAGCAAACCATTTGCGTAGCAGAAAATGCAACCCAACTTGCGTTTGGATTGAGTTTGGAATGACCGACCGTCCCAAGACTCCTTTTTAGCTCCATGTTTAGGGTCAGGACCTCCCTCTGTATCTTCTGAATGGTTTGGATCGTTGATCCGACTGTGATCATGGTCGTACAACTGCCCGAAAATCTCAGTTTTCCCTGACGCGGGCCATGCGCACGAAATTGTGCCAATGTGTTCGGTGGGCCCCACAATGATATTTTAGGAGAAATCCACCCCGTCCATTGGATTTCTGGCGCGATTTAGATTGAAAAGGATGGTTTTATTCAAGTTTGGTGCTGTCCAAAGGATCGAATCTTCCCGCCGTTCATTCTGCGTTTGAAGTGGAAATCGTGTGTGCATGTGCATGGGAAAATTTGGACTTCATGGAAATGCTCATCCCCACGATACGGACACTTTCGACGGTTCAGATCGTGCATTGGATCAACGGTGGTGGCCACTGAGCATCTCAGCGGACGCACGTACGTCATCTACTATGTAAACGCGATCTGGGTCGGGTCAGCGGTCCTTTGACCGGGATTCCGATCCGGTGCGGTGCAGGTGTGCACCGGCTGTGCACACTCACCCCTTCATGTGGGGTCTATAGTGATGTTCGTGAGAAATCCATTCCATCCATCCCTTTTCTCATTTAATTTAAAGGGTTGAGACCAAAATTGAACCATATCCAGATGTGAGGTGCGCCCCAAATCAGTGTTTTATGGGCTGATCTGTCCGTTGGGCCACTTTCACAAAGATCCAATGGATGAATTTTGACATGTACAGTTAATTTATGATCATTAGGCCAGATATAAATTTTTGAGCCAAACGGATGGTGGAAACCCTGTGATCTTGCATTCATGATGATTTTCAGGCCTCTTTATCGTTAATTACTTGATTTTCTCGGATCTTTAGCGTGTGAATTCTTCGATCTCGGTCCCTTAAGATCCGTCCCTTGCCTTGGTGATTCTAGAGCATTAAATCCATGCTTTTAGCACCCTTTTCAATCCAAGCTCTTAAATTCACCTTGTAACAAAAACATAATTAAAATACGACGTTAAACATTATCATGTTCACAAAATCAAGCAATAACTAGGGTCTAATATCCAATATTTAACCCTCAACATATGGTCTTTTAGAGACTATAGCATACATCAAACTGTCAATGGCCCTCAAATAGGGCACATGAAACATCACTTGCTTCTCTTCATCTATAATAAGATATTGTTTTGAAGAAAACCTAAAGTGAGGAGCATTGGGTGTGCTAACTAGTTTCGCCTTGTCCATACTGAACTTAACCAATATATTCTCAATGTATTCTTCCTGTGATAACCGTAATGTGCTACTATGTCTATCTCTATGAATATTTACACTGAGAATCTTCTTCGCAGCCTCCCAGATCTTTCATTTCAAATGTCCTTGACAATTGAGTCTTCAATGTATCGATCTTAAACATCTATGCACTACAAGAAATCCCACCTTTACCGATGAAAATTTTCGTCACTATGCACTAAAATTTCGTAGCTAAAACGTTTTAGCAACGAAAATTTTTGTCGCTACATTCGTCACTAAAAGACCGATGCAATAGGTTTTTATCGACGAAAAATTTTAATCTTCTACAAAGGCAAGCTTTTTAGCGATGAAACTTTTACCGACGAATTATTCTGACGATAAATATGTCATCTACATACAATACCGGTACAATGAACTGTTCATCATCTAGTGTCTTGTAATAGACACAATGATCATACTCATACCTGTTAAATTATCGACCCATCATAAAAGTATCAAATCTCTTGTATCACTGCCTAGGCGAATATTTTAAGTTGTATAATGACATCCTCAACCTGCAAACTTTATTCTCAACCCTTGTACTTCGAACCCTCCTAGTCGCTTCATGTAAATCTACTCATCAAACTCCTCATGTAGGAAAGTAGTCTTCACATCCATCTGTTCTAATTATGAGTTGTATTAGGCAACTAGTGCCTATATGTTGAGGGTCAAATATTACATATTAGACCCAGTTATTACCTGATTCTACGAACATGATAATGCTTAACGCTTTAATTTAATCATGTTTGTGTTGCAAGGTAAATTTAGGAGCTTGGACTGAAAAGAGTACTAAAAGCATAAATTTGATGCTCAAAAATCACCAAGGCAAGGGACAGATCTTAGGGGACCGAGATTGAAGAATTCACATACCAAAGATTCGAGAAAACGCAGTCATTGAAGATAAAGAGACCTGAAAATTATCTCGAATGCAAGATCACAGGGTTTTTACTATCTGTTTGGCACAAAACTTTATATCTGGCCTGAGGATCATAAAGTAACCGTACACATAAAATTTTAGCCATTGGATCTTTGTGGAAGTGGCCCAACGGAAAGATCAGCCACAAAATCACCAATTTGGGGCCCACCTGATCTCTGGATATGCCTCAAATTTGGGCCTCACTCCTTACATTAGATGGGAAGGTAGATGGACGATGTAGATTTCTCATGCACATCACTGTGGCCCCACACCAGTGTCGTGCATGCACATGGGGTATGCGCACCCGCTGTGTACCGTGACTGCAAAGACGGTCAAACCGTCTTTGACTGAAAGAAGGAGTTTCTTTCTTCATTCTCGCCTGCGTAATTTGAAATAGGGAGTTGTAGTTAAAATTTGGTGGGCCACCATCATCATCCTATTCGATGATCCAAACCGTTCATTGCATCTAAGAGGTCAAACAGACCATACCCTGATCTGCGACTCGATTTTCTCGAACATTGCATGTACATGAAGGTTTAAAGGCAGGAAGATTTGATCCCTTGGGCCACACCAAACTAGAGCAAAAGTGTCCATTCCCGACCGAAATTTCAAGAGGAATCCAATGGACGGAGTGGATTTCCTCACCGACATCAATTGTGGCCCCACAGGGTTCAGCGCAGGTTGACATGCGTAAGTAATGCACGTTCAAGAATTTTGAAAATTTCAGGAAGATGTGGCCCACCACCTCTGATTGGTTAGCCAATCTGAACCGTTCAGATGGAGCCCAGGCTAAAGCCGACCCCAGCCATGAAGAAAATCCAGAACTGAGATGTTCATCCATCCTGAAAACTTGTTCCACACAAATGCGATTTGCGGTTTTGCTGTGCACGTGGTTTGCGATTTCACTATTACTGTGTAAACTTCACCCTTACACACTCCCAGCCACTGACCTACAATGCCTATAAAGGAGAGGAAGAACGCACGAGAAGGGGATCATCAAGGAGCCGTGGAGCATGGATGTGAGACAAGAAGAGAAAGAGTGTGGGATAGCCAACAAAAGAGTTTTCTCTTCTCTTCCCTTCATCATTTTTTATGCTTTTGTTTAAGGGATTTTAGTTAATCATGTCCATAGTTGGCTAAACCTCTTACCTAGGGCTACGAGGTGAAGCTTGTAGCGTGATAGGGATGCTCTCTATGGCTTTGATTCATGTTTAAGTTGAACTATCTTTGCTTCTAGTTTGATTATAAGGAATGCTTTTAGTTTTTAATGGTTTGTTGTGACTTAAATTACAATGGATCTGCGATAGCTTTGAGCATGTTCTTTTCATTGTTGAGGTTGTGAACGTTGGAACCCCTGTTGTTCACCATCATCTCATGGGCATGGTTGGATGATGAAACCCTTCCTAACATTCATAATCCTCTTAGATTGGTTGTGGATTGGTTAAATTCTGTTGTTTGCTTTGCCTCATAGGCATAGTCTTGTGATGGAATCTATTTTAATTCTCATGCCTATCATTCATTAATAACTAGATCAAAGGAAGTTCAGATTTAATTTTTAATGAAATATCTTCCAATTGGATGAAGATGGGACTCTGATTCCAGTTGTGTTTGTGAATCAAGCATAGATCTCCCTAATCTCTACAAGTGGATGCTTGGAAACCCTAGTTTTCCACCTTTGAATTTTACAAGTTTTAGTTAAATAATTCACCATTATTCTCCTACATTCTCCTGATTTAGATTACATATTCTTCTAGTTCTAGTTCTAGTTACTTTCAGAATACGTACAAGGTTCAGTCCCTGTGGATTCGACCTCGGTCTTACCGAGATTATTACTACATCGCGACCCTATACTTGAGGTTGTGAACACTATACAAATCTGATAGACACCTGCTTGACCATGGACGTGAAAATCGTTGAAGTCGACACCCTCCTTCTACGCGTACTCTTTCGCAACCATTCTCTCCATGTATCTATCATGCTTCTTCTTGTAAACCCACTTGCAACCGATCAATTTACACCCCATTGGAAGCTTCACCAGCTCCCACGTCTCATTCTTATAAAGAGAGTCAATCTCGTCATCCACTTATCAGCATCAAAGTCATTTAATTCTTCTTGGAAGGTAGATGGATCCCCATCATCTATAGTGGGGGCAAATGCAACATTTGAGTCATCTTTGTTTCTAACCAGTAATTTGCGATCACTAGGTGAATTTCTTCTAAGAGGTGGCTGCTCCACCCGCTCCCCTACCTCTGTCTGTGCCCTAGCTTTAAACTGTGTTTCACCTCTTTCGATTTCAACATTAATCACTACAGATTTTTTTGGTTCCCTGCTTTCGTCCTTGTGCAATAAATAATCCTCATTAAACCTGACGTCGCGGCTTAAAGTGATTTTTCGAGTGATTCAGTCATACAGCTTGTACTCTTTCACGCCATCACCATAGCCCACAAAGGTAAGTTTCTTCGCTTTTTTGTCTAAGTTATCTCTCTCAACTAATGATACATGAGAGTAAGCTTTACAACCAAATACACGCGATCTTGAGTAGTCAACATCATGACCACTTCACACTTCTTCTGAAAATTTACAGCCTATCGGCATAAACGGAGACTTATTCATTAGATAACAAGTCATATTCATGGCTCAGTCCATAGCTCCTAGTCCAATCTAGCATTACTCAACATACTTCGGGCTCTCTACAAGAGAGTCTGATTCATTTGTTTCGCTACACCATTCTGTTCACACATGTGACTCACTATTTTATGCCTTATAATCTCATAATCTTTACAAAATTAGTTGAATTCCTTTGAAGTGAATTCACCTCCATTGTCTGTCCTTAGAATCTTTAGTTTCTGCCATGTTCTTTCTATAAGTGCTATATTTTAGATCTAGCACCCTATGTTGTCAAATTTTGTAGCGACAAACCACTTAAGAGTGATTGATGAAAGTTCACCTTCAAGTTTAATAGATGGAAAGTTCACCTTCATTTGAAGATGAGTTTTTGTGTTATATACATCAATAATCTAAAGCTTATACATCTTCAAGTTGAAGAGCATGTTTAACTGCTAAAGATCATACAAAAGTCAGAATGCTAGTACAACTTCATACACAAGCTCAAGTCCAAGCTCAAGTACAAGTACACAAGCTCAAGCTCAAGTGTTCAAGCTTAAGTTCAAGCATTCAAGCTCAAGCTTCAAAGTGTACAAGTTCCAAACTTCAAAGTACTTCAAGTAATTTATCTACCAAAGCAACCCAGTTGACAAGATCAATTCTCACATTTCAGGTATACATGACCTTAGAAAGACCTTAGGATTAGGTCATTAATGTTGTATATTTATATTGGGTCATAGTATTTATTTTAGGCTTTGCTTTGACTAGTCCTACTCATTGTTCGACTAGTTCAGGCACTGGCTCGACCAGTCCAGGGTTTTTCTCAACCAGTCAAGGATTTTTACTCAAAAAATCAGATAAGGTTGTTTGGTCTACGACTGCTCGACCAGTTGAGCAAGACTCGACTCGAACTCCAGCAATGCGAATTTTGCCCACTTGACCAGTTGAGTGCTATGCTCGACCAGTCGAGCAGGCCACTCGACCAGTCCAGTGAGCCACTCGACCAGTCGAGAGTTTGTTTTATCTGATCGCACCAGAAAATTTGAAAGTTGGTTCTTCCAGGACTAGTCGAGTCAAACCTTAAACCAGTCGAGGAAACCGAATTGCAGCCTATAAATAGAGGACATTTCTCAGATTTTATCATCAATTCCAAGCCAATTCAAGCCATCATTCTGAGAGATTTGTCCTCACTATTGTGAAGCTATTGTGAGGTATTTATAATCATTTTAAATAGCTTTTTGGTTTCTTAATTTCTTGATCTCTTATTATTCTATTCTACATATAAAGGGAATTTTGCTTTAACCCTTTTTGAGATCTAAGAAATTGAATCCAAGTAGTTAAAGGTTGGATTTAATTAAAATTCATTTAGACCTAGAACCCTTTCAATTGTAAGATTAAACATTGAACATTTACGGCTACAAAGAATTGGTTCTACTAGGCTACATCGAAGAAGAATCGTTAGATAAGTATATTTCATTTATTATATTGTGGTTTGTAAGATTGTTAAAAAATCTTTCATTTTGGTTTTGACTGAGATAGCCAAAAAATCTCAGTGTGTGGGGCTTTTAATTATGGTAGCCCATTGAAATCACAATTGTAAAGATATTAAGGTGAACTTTGGAAAACCTTCTCTCTTAGTGAAAGCCGATATCCCGTGAGTTGTGGATATTAAGAGTGGAGTAGGGTGCCTGTTTGAGAACAGTTGGTGTACACCTGAACCACTATAATTCTCAGAGTTTGGATGATGATGATGATGATGGTGGTGATCTATGTGATGTGCTAAATGTTGTATTTATTTTTATGTACATGTGGTACATGTTGTAATGGCCAAATTTATTTCTTTTGCCTCTGTATCGGTTTGAGTTTTTGATACTTACCGATGTTCTAGAAATCAGGTTGTCGTACCATAAGCCATTGGTTTTTGGTGTAAGGTTATCCTTAGAACAACGTTTGTATCAACCTCTCAATACTTGTGCATTTGAGGTTGTTTTAGATTTCTGCTATTTGAGTTTATTTTCAGCATTATTTTATTTTTACTTGGAGCTCGCCCTTTTAACTTTCCCCTAGCAAACAATACATCTATAAAGGTACTATCGCCACCATCTTCCATTCTCAACTGCTTCTCATGAAGGGCTAAGATAACAGTTTTAACATCGATAGTATTCCTATCGTGGATCGGATTGTCAATGAGATTGTCGTAAGACAGTGAAAGAGAATTTAACAGAATTAAGGTTTGATCTTCATTTGCGATCTGAACCTCCGCATTAGTCAGTTTATAGAGCAATTCGTTGAATGTGATCATGCGTTCGTTGATATCAGATCTCTCTGTCATCTTAAGATTATAAAACTATTTCTTAAGATACAGACGACTACCCAGTGACTTATTCAGGTATAAACTATCAAGTATTGTCCATATCCCTACAATGGTCTTTTAATTCAGGATATTGTAAATTACATCAAGGTTATAGCCCTCTCATCAAGTTCATCACATTCTTCATCAATCATGGACGCAGGACACTTCGCCTTACCAAAGAGGGCGTGTTACAATCTGTTTTTAACTAGAAGCCTTGGATGATTGATACAGGGTGATCCAGTAATGAGCATTTACTGAATAATCAGGACTCGAAAACCATGGTGTATCCATGCCGTATATCTACTTCTATAGCTCATTTTAGAGCATCATTTCAAAAAATGAAACAGAACCAAATTTATTTTTAATTAAGAATGAATGTTGGAATGCGAGTGTGCTGCCCTAGGGATGTCCCTAAAAGGCATAAGCAGGTAGGGCGATTGTGTCCCTTGAGTTGAAGACCCTAAAGCCAATAAGTAGGGTAATCATATCCCTTGGGTGAAAGACCGTATAATCCACTGGATCCTTTGAAGTGTCTTTTATGTACGGCATATGAATATAATTCTATGTGTGAACACACGCCAGAGGTACGACTATAGCAGTAGTTTGACCAACTAACGTATAAATGAGTCCCTCACCTCGAGGTACTAGTATGTAAGCATTAATGGAACGTGACCATCCACTTGGATATAGTGCTGTAAAAGATGATGGTTATTTAATTTTGTTATTTATAGAATTCATGAAAAGTTTGGCATTCGGAGCATCTTTACAATTCTAGTATTGTATTCATATCATCTTTTAAGATTTAGTACTTTAATTCGAGTTTTAAAATTTAAATAAAGTATTTTCATTATTTGTACATTTTGTATAATTACATAAATTTTAGATTTGGGTTAGATATGATCCCACGAGCTGTTATGCTCACAACCACATTAACAGTGCTTCAAGACTCAGATATTAGTCAAGGGTGAAATGGAGCGGCGATCTAACCATCTGTCTAGTCATAGTGATCTTTTTTATTTATGTTAGAAAAAAAATGTATAGTGAAAAACTTAGAAGTGAATCTAAACATTGTATTGGATGAATATTTGATTTATTGTAATGTAGTTTTTATTAAATTTATAATTGAAAATGTTTAAAAATTTAATCACAACTTGAAATTTAGAGTCGGGTCTAGCCAACTTGGGCACCGAATTTCGGGGCCTGACACACATTTTCCATCTGTTTTTACAGATCATTTTAGAGCATGATTCCAAAAATGAAGGAGATCCAAATGTTAGGTAGACCACACCATCTGAAACAATGGTGATTGAGCACCCACCATTAAATTTTTTTACGGGCCACTAGAATGTTAATTTGCAGACGTAGATTTCTTACGAATGGCTTTCATAGGAAGTTCCTTTGTTGGGATGCTATGTGGAGCCTGCTTGAGAAATTCACCCGTCCATCCATTTTGTGAGCTCAATTTAAGACATGTGACCAAAAATGAGGGGATCTAAAACTCAAGTGAGCCACATGAGAGGAAACAGTGGGAATTTTGTGACCACCGTTGAAATATTTGTATGGCTCAAAAAGTTTCGTGTCAAGCTATGTTCTTCGTGTTTTCACTTCATCTTAGTGGGAATGCCCTTGTAAAGGGTTTTGGATGGCATATAAACATCAAGGTGGAGCCTGGGAGGGTTTCAACGGTAGGAAACTCTTTCCCCTATATTCCCTCTCTTATGGCTCACTTTAGTTTTAGATCCATTTCATTTTTAGTCACATGTCCTAAGATGAGCTCGCAAATTGGATGGATAGGTGGATTTCTCACAAACATCATGGTAAGCCCCACCTAACATCCCAATGTAGGAACTTGGTGTGAAAGACTTATGCGGCAGACTTTTACAGTAAATCTGTGTCTTTTATATATCCGTGACCCGATGAAGGTACCAAAAAAATATCAGCCCCATCCAAAACTTTCATAGCCCACGGGAAGTTTGTAATGGCCAATTAATATTTTTTCCTATGGTGTGGGTCAACTGAGATTTTGATCTGCTTTTTTTTTTTTTTTTGGACCATAAACTAAAATGAGCCGTCAAAAAGGTTTAACAGTGTGCATATAATGTACATACATTTCAGTAGGCCACACAAGGACCCAGCCACCTTGGATCCACCTACGCCACGCCCCCCACAGTACCCCTGTATGCGTGTTTCATCAGATGAGCCTTGGATGGTCGATACATCGTGAACCAGTTGTGGGCATTTACGGAATAATCACGACTCGAAAACCATGGGGTAAGTATGTGTATTTTTTTGAGAAATTTGCGACTGAACGACCCATTTATGGCCTATTTACGAGACCAAGCCCACCTTTCCCGTGCGAGAATACGCCCCAGCTGTACGGACGCCTTTCCAAAGGTCGAAAATGCCCCTGCTTTTCCTTCAAGCGGATAGGTGGTGCTCGACACTCCTTGAACACCGAGTTGTGTATTTATTATATCCACAACGTTCGTCCATATTTCGAGATCATTTGGGAGCATTATAAAAAAAGAATCATATCCAAAGATCAACCGGACCACACCACAAAGAGCAACGGAAAAATTGATTTTCACCACTAAAATTTTTGTAGGGCCCACCGTAACATTTATTTTCCATCCAATCTATTCACGAGGTCACAGAAGCCTGGATGAAGAGGGAAAAAAAATTTCATAATCATCCAAAACTTCTGTGACCCCTAAAAGGGTTTCAATGGTAGACGTTCAATCCCTACAGCCTTTAACAGTGTGGTCCACTTGATAGCTAGATCTGTCTTATTTTTCGTCTCAAGCCTTAATATGAGTTCGTCGAATATATGGACGGTTTGGATATAACACATACCTCATAATAGGACCCACAAAAAGCGATGGGGATTACAATAGTAAAAAAATAAAATAATAATAAATAAATAGGCCGGGAACTTATGGCTACGATGTTTTCTATAGCTACGAATTATAACCGTAGCCATAGCGGTAGCTCATGTCGTTTCGATATGTCCTTTTATATGTATCAAAAGTCTTTCGATTAATAAAAAAAGGTCCAGAACTGTCCAGCAAATTTGCCTCAAAAATCCTGCAATTTTCGATACGTTTCGAAGTGTATTCGATATGCATCGAAGGTGATATGACCAATAGCTACGGATTATAACCGTAGTCATAACTGTAGTATGTGCCAGTTTATGAAATTTTATTTTATTTTTTTATTTTTTTATTTTTTTACATGGATAAATTTATTCTACCTACAATTTTCTCTAATACATATTTATATAAATATGTATATATACGCATATATAAAAAAAATCTCTTTTTTTTCATTTATTTCTTTATTCATTTAATAAGAATATCTCCTAAACCAAAATTAGTTACTTGACGTACCCTATATGATTTTGGGGTAGGAGAAGCTACTTTAGCCAACCAACCTGGTTATTTTTCAAGATTCCATTAGATCTATGGTCGAAAATCCATTTCATTCACTTTGCAGTCAAATTCAATCAGTTCGCGGTCAATTTCAGTCATTTTATTTACTTCGCGATCAATTCCATGCATTTTACGATCAATCCCAGCGATTCTGTTTTGATTCACGGTCATTTCCATGCATTTCACGGTCAATTCCCTTCACTTCACAGTCATTTGCATGCATTTCACGGTCAATTTGCTTCAATTCATGATCATTCCCATGCATTTCACGGTCATCCCAAACTATTCCGTGTTGATTCGCAGTCATTTCGAGGCATTTCACGATCAATTCCCTTCACTTTACGATCATTCGCATGCATTTCATGGTCAATTCACCTCAAATCATGATCAGTCCCATGCATTTCACGGTCATCCCAAACTATTCCGTGTTGATTCACAGTCATTTCGAGGCATTTCACGGTCAATTCCCTTCACTTCATGGTTATTTGCATGCATTTCACGGTCAATTCACTTCAATTCATGATCATTCCCATGCATTTCACGGTCATCCCAAACTATTCCATGTTGATTCACGGTCATTTCGAGGCATTTCACGGTCAATTCCCTTCACTTCACGATCATTTGCATGCATTTCACGGTCAATTCGCTTCAATTCATGATCATTCTCATGCATTTCACGGTCATCCCAAACTACTTCATGTTTATTCACGGTCATTTTGAGGCATTTCACGGTCAATTCCCTTCACTTCACGGTCATTTGCATGCATTTCACGGTCAATTCGTTTCAATTCATGATCATTCTCATGCATTTCACGGTCATCCCAAACTATTCCGTGTTAATTCACAGTCATTTCGAGGCATTTCACGGTCAATTCCCTTCACTTCACGGTCAGTTGCATGCATTTCGCGGTCAATTCGCTTCAAACTATGATCATTCTCATGCATTTCACGGTCATCCCAAACAATTCCGTGTTGATTCACAGTCATTTGGAGGCATTTCGCGGTCAATTCCCCTCACTTCACAGTCATTCGCATGCATTTCGCGGTCAATTCGCTTTAAACCATGATCATTCCCATGCATTTCACGGTCATCCCAAACAATTTCGTGTTGATTCACGGTCATTTCGAGGCATTTCGCGGTCAATTCCCCTCACGTCACGGTCAGTTGCATGCATTTCGCGGTGAATTCACTTCAAACCATGATCATTCCCATGCATTTCACGGTCATCCCAAACAATTCCGTGTTGATTCACGGTCGTTTCGAGGCATTTCGCGGTCAATTCCCTTCACTTCACGGTCAGTTGCATGCATTTTGCGGTCAATTCGCTTCAAACCATGATCATTCCCATGCATTTCACGGTCATCCCAAACAATTCCGTGTTAATTCACGGTCGTTTCGGGGCATTTCGCGGTCAATTCTCTTCACTTCACGATCAGTTGCATGCATTTCGCGGTCAATTCGCTTCAAACCATGATCATTCCCATGCATTTCACGGTCATCCCAAACAATTCCGTGTTGATTCACGGTCGTTTCGAGGCATTTCGTGGCCGATTCCCTTCACTTCACGGTCATTTGCATGCATTTTGCAGTCAAATCGCTTCAAACCATGATCATTCCCATGCATTTCACGGTCATCCCAAACAATTCCATGTTGATTTACGGTCGTTTCGAGGCATTTCACGGTCAATTCCCTTCACTTCACGGTCAGTTGCATGCATTTCGCAGTCAATTCGCTTCAAACCATGATCATTCTCATACACTTCACAGTCGTCCCAAACAATTTCGTGTTGATTCACGGTCGTTTCGAAGCACTTCGCGGTCAATTTCCTTCACTTCATGGTCAGTTGCATGCATTTTGCAGTCAATTCGCTTCAAACCATGATCATTCCCATGCATTTCACAGTTGTCCCAAACAATTCCATGTTGATTCACGGTCGTTTCGAGGCATTTCGCGGTCAATTCCCTTCACTTCACGGTCAGTTGCATGCATTTCGTGGTCAATTCGCTTCAAACCATGATCATTCCCGTGCATTTCACGGTCATCCCAAACAATTCCGTGTTGATTCAAGTTCATTTCGAGGCATTTCGCGGTCGATTCCCTTCACTTCACGGTCATTTGCATGCATTTCGCGGTCAAATCGCTTCAAACCATGATCATTCCCATGCATTTCACGGTCATCCCAAATAATTCCGTGTTGATTCACGGTTGTTTCGAGCCATTTCACGGTCAATTCCCTTCACTTCACGGTCAGTTGCATGCATTTTGCGATTAATTCGCTTCAAACCATGATCATTCCCATGCACTTCACGGTCATCCCAAACAATTCCGTGTTGATTCATGATCGTTTCGAGGCATTTTGCGGTCAATTCCCTTTACTTCACGGTCATTTGCATGCATTTCGTGGTCAATTCGCTTCAAACCATGATCATTCCCATGCATTTCATGCAACTGACCGTGAAGTGAAGGGAATTGACCGCGAAATGCCTCGAAATGACCGTGAATCAACACGGAATTGTTTGGGATGACCGTGAAGTGCATGGGAATGATCATAGTTTGAAGGGTATTGATCGCTAAATGCATGCAAATGACCGTGAAATGATGATGATGATGATGAATGACGTTTCCTAGCAAGCATATTCATAATGAGGAAGTGCCAACCAAATTGCAGTTTCATTTATTTTTGGCCCCAAGTCAAAAGCACTGAATGCAATTGCAACTTAAGAGACTAGAAGAAGCACACTATGAATACAACTTGGATAACATGGAGTGTGTACCGACATCGGCGTGTACTAACAAGCTAACCTAAAAAAGCAAAACAAAATTAAAATATAAAAAAATAAAAAAAACACATTAGAAAAAAAAAGCGGAAAAATTACACTTCGATATATCGAATATAACACGATATATCAAAACTCAGTACATTTAGATATAATTGAAACCTAATCGATTAATCGTAGCGTCAATTGTCGATTATATCGAAATCTAGTCGATATAATCGTAGTAAGTCATCCTTACAACCGACCGATATATCGACTATTATTCGATTGATCGAAAATGGTCACACACCGTTCATCGACAAAATGCTTTTTAAATTCTATTATCGATATAATCGAGTAGATGTCGATATATCTAGTTATCGATATATCGACTAGATTTTGATACATCGGAAATTGTCAGAAAATGTCGAAGAGTATTCGATATGTATCGAAGGTGATATGACCAATAGCTACGGATTATAACCGTAGCCATAACTGACCATGAAGTGAAGGGAATTGACCGCGAAATGCCTCGAAACGACCGTGAAATGCATGGGAATGATCATGGTTTGAAGCGAATTGACTGTAAAATGCATACAACTGACCGTGAAGTGAAGGGAATTGACCGCGAAATGCCTCGAAACGACCGTGAATCAACATAGAATTGTTTAGGATGACCGTGAAAAGCATAGGAATGATCATGGTTTGAAGCGAATTGAACGCAAAATGCATGCAACTGACCGTGAAGTGAAGGGAATTGACCGCGAAATGCCTCGAAACGACCGTGAATCAACACGGAATTGTTTGGGACGACCGTGAAATGCATGCGAATGATCATGGTTTGAAGCGATTTGACCGCGAAATGCATGCAACTGACCGTGAAGTGAAGGGAATTGACCGCGAAATGCCTCGAAATGACCGTGAATCAACACGGAATTGTTTGGGACGACTGTGAAATGCATGGGAATGATCATGGTTTGAAGTGAATTGACCACAAAATGCATGCAACTGACCGTGAAGTGAAGGGAATTGACCGCGAAATGCCTCGAAACGACCGTGAATCAACATGAAATTGTTTGGGACGACCGTGAAATGCATGGGAATGATCATGGTTTGAAGTGATTTGATCGCGAAATGCATACAATTGACCATGAAGTGAAGGGAATTAACCGCGAAATGCCTCGAAACAACCATGAATCAACACGGAATTGTTTGGGATGACTGTGAAATGCATGGGAATGATCATGAATTGAAGCGAATTGACCGTGAAATGCATGCAAATGACCGTGAAGTGAAGGGAATTGACCGTGAAATGCCTCGAAATGACCGTGAATCAGCACGGAATAATTTGGGATGACCGTGAAATGCATGAGAATGATCATGAATTGAAGCGAATTGACCGTAAAATGCATGTAAATGACCGTGAAGTGAAGGGAATTGACCGTGAAATGCCTCGAAATGACCGTGAATCAATACGGAATAGTTTGGGATGACCGTGAAATGCATGGAATTGTCCGTGAAGTGGAGGGAATTGACAGTGAAATGCATGGAAATGACCACGAACTAATTGAAATTGATCGCAAAGTGAATGAAATGGATTTTCGACCATTGACCTGATGGAATCTTGGAAAATAACTAGGTTAGTTGGCTAAAGTAGCTTCTCCTACCCCAAAATCATATAGGGTACATCAAGTAACTAATTTTGGTTTAGAAGATATTCTTGTTAAATGAATAAAGAAATAAATGAAAAAAAGGGAGAATTTTTTTTATATGCTTATATATACGTATTTATATAAATATGTATTAGAGAAAATTGTAGGTAGAATAAAGTTCTCCATGTAAAAAATAAAAAATAAAAAAATTTGCATAGACTTTTACGGACTGCAGTTATGGCTACGGCTATAATCTGTAGCTATATCTTCGATACATATCGAATACACTTCGATTAATCGAAAATTATAAGATTTTTTATGCAAAGTTGCTGGATAGTTTTGGACCTTTTTCGATTAATCAAAAGACATTCGATATATTGATATATCGAAGTACGTATCAAAAGACCTTCGGTGCATAGTTGAGGACTTATTTAAAAAGCATGGGCTGCGGCTATCTCTACGGTTATAATCCATAGTCATAGATACTAGGCTTCTTTTTTTTTTCCTTTTGTAATCCCCACTACCTTTGTGGGTCCTTTTATGAGGTATGTGTTATATCCAAACCCTTGGCGAACTCGTACTAACGCTTGGGAAGAAAAATAAGATAGATTTAGTTATCAAGTGGACCACACTGTAAAAGGCAGTGGAAGATTGCACGTCTACCATTAAAATCCTTTTAGGGGTCCTGGAAGTTTTGGATCATTACGAAATTTGTTTTTCCTCTTCATCCAGGTCTTTGTGACCTTACGAATAGAGTGGATGGAAAATAAATGTTATGGTGGGCCCTACAAAAGTTTCGACGGTGAAAACCAATTTTCTGCTGCTCTTTGTGGTGTGGTACAGTTGCTCTTTGGATATGATTTTTTTTGCTTGGATAATGCTCCGAAATGATCTCGAAATACGGATGAACGTTGTGGATATAATAAATACATAACTGTGGGGCCCATGTCACGTTGATCTCTTTTGAACCGTTCGTATAACCCGGAGTTCGAGGAGCGTCAGCGCTCGTCTTCGAGCAGCGGCCGATCGGCTTGAAGGAAAAAGCAGGGGCATTTTGGACCTTTGGCAAGCCATCCGTACAGCTGGGGCTTATTTTTGCAGGGCTTGGTGGCCATAAATGGGTCGTACAATCGCAAATTTCTCTTTTTTTCTTTTTTGATTAGCTTATTAGTACACCCCCACTGCCAGTTCACACATCACTGTTAGCCACCTAATTTGTGTTTGTAAAATTCGTGGGGCCCACTATTTATTATGCATGTGTTTAATCCACGCCGTTTACCTACTTCTACAGCTCATTTCAGGGCATCATTTCAAAAAATGAAACAGAATCAAGTTTCATGTGGACCACACCACAGGAAACAGTGGGAGTTGATACCTACCGTTGAAAACTTCTCATAAAACAAAAGTTTTCGATCAAGCTGATTTTTATTTTTTCCCTCCATCCAGGTCCGTGTGACCTTATGAGCAGGCTGGATGCCAAATAAACATCACGGTGGGCTTAGGAAGGTTTCAACGGTAAGGTTCAATCCCCATTGCTTCCTATGGTGTGGTCAACTTGAACTTTGGATCTACCTCATTTTTTGTCTTATACCCTAAAACGAGGGGAAAATATAAATAGACGGCCTGGATAAAACAAATACATCATTTTGGGGCCCACAAAGCTTTTTCAGGTACCGCCAGTAGGAGATTGGTACTGAGAACGCGGAGAACGGACGCGGATTCCCCTATCGCAAGGACCTCCTGCCACCGGAAGCTTGGTGGGGCCCACCGTGATGTTTATGGGAAATCAACACCGTCAATCCGTTTTTCCAGATCATACTATAACATGTTCCATAGAATGATGGGAATCCAAGACTTAAGTGGGCCGCACGTTAGGAAAATGTGGGTAGGTAAATGCCTGCCATTGAAACCTCTATAGGTCCACCATGATGTGTATATACCATCCATACCGTTCATAAGGTCATTCCTACATGGATGAACTGAAAACAAAAAAGAAAAACCGGATCCAAACTTCTACAGTCCCATGAATGTTTCAACGATAGAGGCTCAATCCTCTGTCATACGGCCCACTTAAGTTTTGGTTATGCGTGATTTTTGGGCCTTAACCTAATATGATATGAAAAAATTGGATGGACGGAGTGGATTTCTCACAAACATCACGGTGGGCCCCGCCTGGCTTCCGGTCGCGGAAGTTGCTGCGAAAAGAAATCCGCGTGACCGCGTCCGTGCAACGGCCTCATCGAGTGCACACGCGCAACATTAGCAACCTGCAAGGTGCATGTAGAGTTTCCAAATACGAGAAGAAGCTTTCTATAAATAAAGCCCAAATCCCAACCGATGAAGTAACCGTTGCTTTCTTTCCATTTTCCTTCTCCTCTCTTAGAGAAAAGCTCCATGAGACTTCAAGCCAATATATCATTCACCCATACAACATGGAAAGCAGAACAAGAATCTGAAATTGAAGAACCCACACTCACACTTCAAGTCGAGGTGAAGAACAAGTACTTTGTCTCTGACAATTCTGACAGAAGCCGACCTCCTATCATCCCGCCGTCTACCTTCTCCACCACCTCTTTTCGTACTAAGATGTCCGCCTTCTTATGTCCCCAGACTTCACACCGAAGAATCCTCCGCATGCTTTCCATGATAGGAATCGCGCAGCAGGCCATCGCCGAGGATTTGAATTCTGTCATTTCCACTTACAGCCGTGGGAGGGTCGAAGAGGTCATCCGTATGGGGGTTAATGCAATGGAGATTGTCGCTCATATAGAGCTTCGATGGATAGGATCTTATGATGACTTGATGGATATTGATGATGGGCAGGCCAAGACTCATGGATCGAAATCATTGGCTAAGATAGAGGCTTTGTTGGAGAAATATAAAGTTAAGAGGTGGGATGAAAGGGAGAATTGTGGGATTTGTTTGGATGAGTTGGGTGATAGTGAGACTGAGGAAGTTAGTGTTCTGTCCTGTTCACATCCGTTTCATGTGAGGTGTTTGAAGAGATGGTTGGAAGAAAGTGATTCTTGCCCTCTGTGTAGAATGCATATCTGAAAATACATTGTTATTTCTATTTTGTAATCAAACATTCGATTTTTTTCAGAAAAAGATACATTGTTATTTTTATTTATATTATTCTCTTTTGTAATCAAACATTCAATTTGTTTCAATATAGATTCAAGCAACTTCTTGTTTTGGAGTTTTATTTATTTATTTATTTGTTTTAATGCTACACTCATCATTCTCTCTTTCCATGGAGCTTGTCATCCTTGTCATCCATAAAAGTGTCTTGGGCCAGACTCAGCCTATCTGTTCAGCCTGTGATAGGCTGGACTTAAGCCTACATGTTTAGCCTGTGGAAAGCTAAAGCTAGACTACCGATGCTAGCTCGCATTTGACTTAATAATCCTACTATTCACATTGGCATTAAAATCATCTCTCATTGCATTATGAACAAATAGGGGTCTCTTCTTTCAAGTGTCTGATTTTTAAGTTAAAGAAAAAAAAAATTGAATATCAACCAACATCCCTCAGGCAAAGGTCAATCATCCAAACCATTGAATTTGAATGAAAAGTCCCACTAGTGGCCTGCAAGGAGGTCTGCTCAACTTATTATTACCTTTTATGGTGTGTAGACAACAAATAAAATCTCTCAATTGGATTATTTCAACTCTTTGATAATTTGACTCTTTTGCCTTGAATATGATCAGTCACCATAACCATTACATAATCAATGGGTTGAAGTATATATTCAATCAGAGAATTTTTTTATTTTTATTTTTCCAAGCATGGCCAGGGGGAGCCTATGAGATAAACGAAGTAAACAGTTTATGTCATTGAAAAAGGCCCAAATCCAACAGCTTAGAGTGCCTTGTAATACATCAGTATGTATTCAACCAAATCCCATTTGCAAATTGACAAGAGATGCAACACCAAGTTACTCGCAAGGCAAAAGGGCCAAAATTGGATGTGGGGATCTTCCAATCTTGCAAAATTTTCAGTGGTTAGGACATATATGGAATCCATCGAACGAATGGTCCGTACACAGCCCTGCCCCAATATTTCAATCCCAACATCAAATGCCATCTTCATCAGATAGCATTTGTATCCATAAGCTCAACCTCGAGGGATATGATGCAGGTGCTCCATGGATTGCAGGAGTAGGAGGAGAAAAAGAAGAAGATCAGTCCATAAATAACTAAGGTGGAAAAAAGGAGATGATGATGATCAGTTGGTAAATAATGAAGGCAGAATAAAGAAGAAGAAGAAGATGATTGGTTGGTAAATAACAAAGGTAGAATAGCTTTATCCTTAACCCTTCGAATCCCAATCTATCATAGCTAAACATCCCTTCGGAAAGATTATCAACTTAGAACCCAATCTATCACTGCCAGACATCCCTTAACAGGAAAAATTTATCAACTTCTAATCTCATGTGTTCTTAATGTATATAAATAAAGGGTAGCTATGCAATGCCTATCTCAATTGACAACACAAAATTTATGTTGGCGTTCAAATCTTGAAGATCTTGCCCCAGCTAAATATTCTACAGTCAGGTTTAGAGAATCGACAGATCCTTTCTTCACTTCTTCCCCTCGGACTGCCAAGAGCTCCTAGACGCTCCCTGGCTCTCCAAACCACCCAAGCCAATCAGCAATCAGGTGTTAGATTGTTACACCCACCACAACGGATCACCACCACGCCCTTCTCATATAATTCACGACAGACTGTCTTCACAGATCTGGTTTCGCAGACATTGCAAGTGAAGACCATGGCTAGATCATGCCACTTGGATGCTGTCAAGTTGGACATGGCTGTGTACTCAACAGAACCATCCTTACCATTTGATTCGATTGAATCAGAAACATCCATTGGTTTTGAATCATCAGAGCAAGTCTGCGGCCCTCAGCAATTCCATTAGCCTTGCCTGTCAAACATGGTAGCGGGATCCCTCTTCTGGCTGTGTGTACCTGGCAATAACTAGCTGTGCCTGTGCCCAATAGAGTACCTGGAGAGGGAAGAAATAACAGCCATTCCAATCCTGCCACAAGAAAGAAATTTATATGAAATTGATTTGGTGATTACGCTCACAAAGCAAAACAACATCACCTCAAAATGGTTAAAGATGCAAACAGGAGATATCTCCCCATCAGAAACAATACATGATACAGGACAGGTCATAAAGAGATTCTAAAGAAATCAAGAATCAAACAGGGGCAAGTACAACTTAATTCCCGAATTTTACATTTATGAGGTAGGCCCCGGTTCCACCATGCAATGTACCAGCCATGAGCCATTGCCAGTCCATGGTACACACTACACAGGTTTTTTTTTTTTTTTTTTAAATCATGGGTAATTCTGGAGTCCATCTGGTGGGTCCCACTATGGATGATCACCCATGGTAAGGAAAGCACACAAAACCTGCAATACTAGCTGTTGGTTTGTGGCCTTTGATGAGAAGTAAAAAATCAAAAGGTGTCAGTTGTTTACACTCAAAATGGGGAAATTATACGGACCAGATGCTAATATCATTCAATAATAATGGTTTTTGTACCATGGGCCACTCATAGTAGGGCCCCACCAATTGGATGATCAGGATTCACATACCGTATAGCCATGTGAATTATGGAGCAACAACAAACCATGACTTGTTCATTGTAAGACGAACAAGAAAACTCCTCTTCAATTATAAATGAATCAAGATGCAGTTGTGAAGAAAGAAGGCTTGTGATGATGGCTTGAAGTAGGAATTTGAAATTACCCCCTTTTCAGTCCCCAGTATTTGATGTTACAAAATCAGTTTAATTCCATGAAAGCAAAGTAGTAAACCGATTAATTATCCATCTTCAGTACCATTTATCATCCATCCTATTTACTATATCTGCCATGAAAGCAATAAGTATGCCACACATGTATTAAATATAAATGAGCAAATACAGATGAGCTAAACAGGTTAGAAAGAACATGAGAAGAATATGAACATGCAGATTGCATTACTGACAAAGAGTACAAGTTAACTCTTCATCATCATCATCATCATATACACCTTGTACCGTTAACTGGGGTCAGCTACATGAATCTTGTTCCCCCATTCAACTCTATCATTTGAAAGGCCATACTGGTCTGCCATTCCACAAATACCCACCATTCCGAATTTGTGTGATTTTTTTTCCTGAAGGAAAATTTCACAATAATACGCTAATTATTGAATCATTAACATAGCCTTGATGCAGTATTTGGGATTGGCTTTACCATTCATTTGTTGCCAATCGCAAGATTCAAAACAGGAATTCTCATGATTGATTGGCAGAAGCTACCTCTCCTCTGCCTGGGCTTGGGACCGGCTGGTGTGTTGCTACCAGGCAGACTTTTTTCAGGATTCTTTTTGTTCATGGATTATTTAGTCAGTTTTATTGAATAATTCAAAATTTTTGTTGAAACTGTTCGTGAACAATTCAGTAATTTGAAAAAATCGAGAAAAAGTCAAGAATTTAAAAAAAAAAAAACTCATTTTTAAAAATTTTCATTATTCCTGATTAATGGCCTCACAAAGTTTACAAAGTTCTTCCTGAATCCAAACCTTGTAAATAATGGTAAAAAATGAGTATCAGACTGAAAACAGTAATTACAACTTTTAGGGGAAGTAAGAAAAAAGATCCCACAACTCTCAAAAGGAAGACCAAGGAAAAAAGGAATAAAGATGAAGAATAATAAGTTGAGAATGATTATGGTTATCAATGGGAAACAAATGGGGGTCAGCTTGAGTCTGGCCCACTAACTTTTTTGAGAATGAAGCTTAGACCCGTGCATGGCCTACAGGCCCAAAAATAGGCCCAAGCAATCTATCGCAACCAGAAAAGACCCTACATTGGGCTCAGGCCAGGCATTGGTTAAGAAATGTTGTCAAGACTGAGTCCGGATCTGGCCTGTTTATTTGTCGAGCCTGAAAAACAGGCCCGTGCATGGCCAATGGGCTTTAAAATGAGACAAGCCCAGGAAATATAGGGGAAAACCTGGAAGCCTGGGAAGGCAGCAAGGCCAATTGAGAGCCCCAAAAAAGGACAGAAAGCCATTACTCTATTGCTTATGCAGATTAGAGTACAAAACCACAGCAGAACTCGGCACGCAGTGGTTTGTGGTAATTCCTATTCACCATTCATCTCTAATTAATTAGTCCAAGGATGATATGTGCTAGATAATTTGAGCGTCATTCCCATTTTTGGCCAGAGTTTCCTCCAGAAGTAGCTTATATACATTACATCTCGATATGAACAATAGTCTTGGTTGTGCACACAAACAAGGCACTTCGAGAACATACTAGCAATGCATAACACATTTGATGTCTATGCAAGGAATAAGGTGGACCATCATGGAAACTGATCAATCACTACATATATAGAATTGTAGCCATGTTGTGTCTTAGGAAAGCCTAGTACAAACTCCAAGATGCCGTCCCATGGACCATCTGGTACTAGCAATTCTGTGCAGATTCATGTGTTTTCCTCTCATCCTTTCCCAAAGCTAACAAGCTTTGCACTGTTGAATAATGCTCCAGACATCTTTCTTCAAGCTAGGCCAATAGAGATGATCCTCGACAAGCTTTATCATCTTGTTTCACGCTTTATCATCATGTTTCGCACAAAGTGACAATTTTTGGATGTAATGTGAATATATTCAAAGCGGAAGAAATTGCTTTTGGATGTGCATGTAAGGGTGCTAGGAACTTAATTCTTGTCCTGTTTTATACATGACTAGTTTTAATACATGTATATGCATCAACTTCTTTTACATATTTTTAAACTAGCCAAATCTTTGATCATAAGTTTGATAATTAATTGTTTCTTTCATAGGAGAGATTCTGATGGCACACATGTAAATGGGAGATGGATGTGCAGATGGTGGCATGGGATTCCATTTCCTTTATGTGGTTTCTCTTCTCACTTCCTATTTGGATTTTGTTTTCAAATTATAGGATGAGGGTTTTAGTGTGCTTCCATTCTTTTGACATGGTGCCATGTTGTCACAGGAAGTTCATTCTCATGGGCGCCAAGTTGTCACAGGAAGTTCATCCTCATGGGCCTAAGTCATGGACTTGACTAAATTTATGGTAATCTTGTAAATTACAGAGATTTTGCACAAATAAATCAAATTCCATTTTAGAGCATTGTGGAATCATAGATAGAAGTTGGTCTTATCAACTTAACAATTATATAAATTATTAATTGATATTTTATTAATTGAAGTATGAGAGTATTCAACTTTTGAGTTAAAAATCAAAAATAAAAAATCAAAGATCTATTTGATTGCTATTGTACTTTTTCTCTTGATGTATCTACCCACGGACTGAAATTTCAACACTGATGTGTTGCTCATGATGGGAATTGGAAGAGTTTGCATGGACCCTACATGAATTCTGGTTAGTCAATTTTTCTTTTAGACCTTTCTTCTTTTGAAAAGCTTGAGCAGACCATCTAGACTACGATCTACATCATAGTCATAGTTGGTACACTGTCCACATCTTCTGCACTTCTAAGTTTTGGTTTCATTTACCAGCATCAAACGTACAGGGAAAGCTATTGTTTTGCACATTATAGCAATAGAACTGCCAACATTATAATCTTGTATCCCATATTTATCCACAAAATTTCTAACATTACATTATTTCTAGATACAAGTCTAGAATGGACAAGCATGTACTTGAACTGCAGCTCATCGCCAAGCATTGTTCAGGTGATTCATCAATTGCATTTTTAGAGAATCAGATATATTAGTCGTGTTTGTATGTGTGTTTTATTTTCAAGTCTTCAAAATGTTTTTATCTGAAATCAGATATGGTTGAGAGGAAAGCTTCAAAAGTGGGAAGATTATCAGCAAGCAGCAGGATAACAAGTCTACTCACCGCGAATGACATTGCTTTATGTGGGACCGAGACCGGATTGATCACGGTGAGTTGATCTGATATGCATCTAGTGTTAGGTTGCGTTTGGATGCCCTATCCAATTGAATTGCAATAAGTAGTTCAATTAGTGCATAAGTCCAAGAAGTAGATTTGGAAAGGAAAACATCTGAGGATACTGTGGATGAGGAAATAGTGGGAAAGAATCCTTAAAAAAAGAGATAATTTGTTTTAGTTCCTGTGACTTCTAAGCATAGCATCTACATGCCACCACATATTCCAATGTGGCAAACAGGTGCAATATCCAAGCTGTCCATCAGGTGGGTCTCAACCAAGTTCTTTTCTCAGCTATTAGACCAAACCTGATTCTTGGGCCATGACATCCAGTGATGCCCATCTGATGGATGGACTGGATCTCAAACCTCTATTTTCCATGATGGCACACACATGCGGCATGTACATGAACTGCCTCATCAAGACTTACAATTCAGAATTGGAACTTGTTATCGCAATTCAATTCAATAGTGCTTCCAAACATAGCCTTAAAGTTGACAAATACCTATGTTGTTTTTTTAGTTTGGAGGAGATTTTCACACTCCCACCAAGAACGTTCTTAGATAAAACCATGCTATTGGTCCTCTGCTACGGCTCTCATTTCTCCCATTTGTAAATCAAGGACTGGTGTGGTTTTTTATGGGGATTTTCTCCTCATTGCTGGGTTCGATGAAATCGAACCAGTTTCGATATCATCAATAATTGCTGGATTTTTTACCGCTGGTCGCTGGACAGTTTTTTGGTCCGGTCGATATCATCGATGGACTTTAGATGATATCGAGGCTACCATCGAGAGTGGCTCGATGACATCGATAATTGTCGGAATTTTTACCCCTGGTTGTTGGACAGTTTTGGTCCTGTTTCGATATCGTCGAAGGACCTCAGATGATATCGATGGCTGTCATCGAGAGACCGTTGATATCATCGAAGAGTTACATAGATGCGATTGCGGAAACGCAGATTCTGCGGAAATTGTTTCCTATTTTGATTATACCTCCTTCTATTCTTATATAAAGGGGTGTATGCAGGATTGGGGTGTATTTCAGGGTTTTCTAAGGTTTCTTAAAGGTACTCTAAGAGGGCTTAGGGCTATCAAAAGGTGTGAGAGAGAGAGAAAGAGAGAGAGGAAGCTTGTGGAAGGGAGGCTATGCTCGTAGAGGTGATCTACCATATCTCAGCGCTTCCACATCCTCGTAATCGGTGAGATCTCTCTGTCTTCTTTGTTTCTCTTATTGTTAATCCACTCCTGCGTGAGTGAAGAAGGTTTGATCCAAGCGGTGTGTGCTTGGGATCAGTTGTAACGTTCTGCTTTATAGTGGATTGTTGAACTGGACGAGGTCCCGTGGTTTTTACCTCTTTAAGGGTTTTTCATGTAAAAATCCCTGGTGTGGTGTGGTTTATGTTTTGATTTAGTTCATTGCATTATTATTCCATAATTCTGATTTGTTTCGGGAGGCTAGATCCTAAGGTTTTGTGCAAGGCCCCCAACAAAGTGGTATCAGAGCCAAGTTCATTGAACGGGTAGGATCGGTTTTGAATTATGAAAGGTGGCTCATCAAGGATGATCAGCCTCAATGGTTTTAACTAGACCATATGGAAGGCTAAGATGGAGGACTTGCTTTATTGCAAGGACCTATATTCTCCAATTTTAGGCATATCAGCAAAATCCAAGGATATATCTGATGATGATTGGAAGAAGATGGACCGAAAGGCGGTGGGGTTTATTAGACAATGGCTGGATGATTCTGTGTTCCACCATGTATCTACGGAAACCTCAGCCACTAGCCTATGGCTGAAATTGGAAGGGCTGTATGAGAGGAAGACAGCCGGAAATAAGATTTTTCTGATAAGGCGACTTGTGAATCTCAAGTTCAAAAATGGTGGTTCTATAGCCGAGCACATGAATGAGGTCAGCAATATAGTGAACCAGCTCTCCGCTATGAAGATGGTCCTGGATGATGAATTGCAGGCTTTACTATTACTTAGTTCGTTGCCTGACAGTTGGGAGACATTGGTAATGTCTCTAAGTAACTCCGCGCCAGATGGAAAGATATCCATGGAACAGGTAACTAGTTGTCTCTTCAATGAGGAGACAAGGAGGAAGTCTCAGGGGTCTACTCAGCAAGAGGCCCTTGTGACACAGGAACAGGGGAGAGGAAAGAACAGGAAGGGCGGAAAGGCCCGAGATAAATCAAGAGGCAAGTCGAGTACCGGGAAGGATGTTGAATGCTGGAATTGTGGCAAGAAGGGCTACTATAAGCATAAATGTCGTAAAAATAAGAACGACAGGAAAGGAAAAGGAAAGGAGAAGGAAGATGAATCAGATTCCACTGCGGTCGCTTCAGATGGTGACGTTGTAATTATTCTTTCAGCAGATCATGACGTATGTCTCACGGCTACGGGTCAGGACACCGACTGGGTGATAGACTCGGAAGCTTCTTTTCATGCGACTCCACGCAGGGACTTCTTCACAAGCTACAAGTCAGGTGACTATGGGACCATGAAGATGGGAAATTCTGGCGTATCGAAGATCATAGGGGTCGGTGATATTTGTGTGAAGACCGATGTGGGCTGCGCATTAGTTCTCAGGGATGTAAGGCATATTTCAGACCTTCACCTCAACTTGATGTCAACGGGAAGGTTGGATGATGATGGCTATAAAAGCCGGTTTGCTAATGGGCGATGGAAGCTCATCAAGGGTTCGTTGATCGCAGCTAGAGGAAAGAAGTGTTGCACCCTTTACAAGGCAAGTGTCAGTGTGTGCAAGGGTGAGTTGAACGCAGTGGAAGATTCAGCTATTGACATGTGGCACAGGCGTCTAGGCCACATGAGTGAAAAAGGGCTTTAGGTACTAGCGAGGAAGCGGCTCCTTCCAGACGTGACAGGTATACCTCTCAAAACCTGTATTGATTGTTTATCAGGGAAACAGCATAGAGTTTCATTTATTAAAACTGCTTCTCATGTTAATAAAGTGCATGCATTAGATTTGGTTTATTCTGATGTTTGTGGTCCTATGAAGACAAAAACCTTGGGTGGGGTATTGTATTTTGTCACTTTTATAGACAATGCATCTAGGAGGGTTTGGGTTTATGCTTTGAAATCCAAGGAAGAGGTCTTTGGTGTGTTTAAATTGTTTCATGCTACGATCGAGAGAGAGACAGGTAGATCATTGAAGTGCATCCGCACTAACAATGGTGGTGAATACATTGGCGACTGTCATGAGTACTGCAAGTCCCTGGGTATACGGCATGAACAGACGGTTCCTAGACCCCCCAGCATAATTGTGTGGCTGAGCGAATGAATCGCACCATTGTAGAGAGAATCAAATGCATGTTATCCCAGGCGAAATTACCCAAGACGTTCTGGGGAGAAGCAATGCACACGGCAGTGTATCTGATAAACAGGTCTCCATCAGCCTCGTTGAATGGAGAAGTACCTGAGAAGGTGTGGACTAGACAGGATCCATCGTACAGTCATCTCAGGGTGTTTGGATGCAAGGCATCCGTTCACGTACCAAAGGACGAGAGGTCCAAGCTCGATATGAAGATCAGGCAGTGTGTGTTCTTGGGGTAACGGTGATGGAAAATTCGGTTATAGATTGTGGGATCCGACCGAGAAGAAGCTCGTCAAGAGCAGAGATGTGGTATTCTTTGAAGATCAGTGTATCGAAGACATTGGTAAGCCAGAAAAGAACCAGCCTAGTTCAGGTGAGCTAGAGGACATGGATCTGATTATTCCTCCCGTGATGCCTGATGACGGGGGAGTACAGCAAGGTGCAAAGGACGAGGGAGTTCCTTCAGAAGATGGACCAGGGGAGCAACCCCCACTTGATCCACCTGTTGAGCCACAGGTGAGGAGGTCATCTAGGGACAGACAGCCGTCCAAGAGGTACTCGCCGCATGAGTACATTATGCTGACTGATGGGGGAGAGCCAGAAGATTATTCTAAGGCCCTAGCCGACGAGCATAAGGGAGAGTGGTTGAAAGCTATGTAAGAGGAGATGGAATCCTTGCATAAGAACCACACCTATGATATGGTGAAATTGCTTAAGGGCAAGAAAGCTTTGAGCAACAAGTGGGTGTTCAGAAAGAAGGTTGAGCAGAAGAATTCACAAACGAGGTTCAAGGCCAGACTTGTAGTGAAAGGGTTCGGTCAGAGGAAAGGTATAAACTTCAAGGAGATATTCTCACCAGTGGTGAAGATGACATCCATGCGGGTGTTGCTTGGGTTGGCAGCTAGCATGGATCTGGAGATAGAGCAGTTAGATTTTAAAACTGCCTTTCTCCATGGTGACCTGGAAGAAGAGATCTATATACACCAACCAAAAGGGTTTGAAGCCAAGGGCAAGGAGCATATGGTGTGTACACGCCCAGACATAGCATATGCGGTTGGTGTTATCAGCCGGTATCTTGCCAATCCTGGCAAAGCGCATTGGGTAGCAGTGAAATGGATACTGCGGTATCTAAGAGGCTCATCTAGGTTGAGCCTATGCTATGGTGACGGAAAACCTATGTTAGAGGGCTACACAGATGCAGATATGACGGGTGACATAGACTCCAGGAAGTCTACATCGGGGTTCATGTTCACGTTTGCAGGGGGAGCGGTTTCTTAGCAGAGCAAGCTATAGAAATTCGTAGTATTGTCGACGACAGAGGCCGAGTACATTATAGTCACAGAGGCATGTAAAGAGATGCTTTGGATGAAGAGGTTCCTATAGGAACTTAGCTTGAAGCAGGAGTAGCACGTGGTCTATTGCGATAGTCAAAGTGCTATACACTTGAGCAAGAATCCAAGTCAGCACTCCAAGTCAAAGCACATAGAGATTCGGTATCACTGGATCAAGGATGCTTTGGAACAGAAGGTGTTACAGCTTGAGAAGGTCCACACGGACGATAATGAGTTAGACATGATGGCAAAGGCTTTCCTCAAGGGCAAGTTTGAGATTTGTAAACACCGGCTTGAAGAAGGTGGATTCCTCCTGAGTCGAAAAGGGGGAGATTTGATGGGTATTTTCTCCTCATTGCTGGGTTCGATGAAATCGAACCAGTTTCGATATCATCGATAATTGCTGAATTTTTTACCATTGGTCACTGGACAGTTTTTTTATCCTGTCGATATCATCGATGGACTTTAGATGATATCGAGGCTGCCATCGAGAGTGGCTTGATGACATCGATAATTGTCGGAATTTTCACCCCTGGTTGTTGGACAGTTTTGGTCCTATTTCGATATCATCGAAGGACCTTAGATGATATCGACGACTGTCATCGAGAGAACGTCGATATCATCGAAGAGTTACGCAGATGCGATTGCGAAAACACAGATTCTGCGGAAATTATTTCCTATTTTGATTATACCCCCTTCTCTTCTTATATAAAGGGGTGTATGCGGGATTGGGGTGTATTCCAGGCTCTAAGGTTTCCTAAAGGTACTCTAAGAGGGCTTAGGGCAATTAAAAGGTGTGAGAGAGAGAGGGAGAGAAAGAGAGAGAGGAAGCTTGTGGAAGGGAGGCTATGGTCGTAGAGGTGATCTACCATATCTCAGCACTTCCACGTCCTCGTAATCAGTGAGATCTGTCTGTCTTCTTTGTTTCTCTTATTGTTTATCCACTCCTGTGTGAGTGAAGAAGGTTTGATCCAAGCGGTCTGTGCTTGGGATCGGTTATAACGTTCTGCTTTATAGTGGATTGTTGAACTGGACGAGGTCTCGTGGTTTTTACCTCTTTGAGGGTTTTCCACATAAAAATCCCTGGTGTGGTATGGTTTATGTTTTGATTTAGTTCATTGCATTATTATTCCATAATTCTGGTTTGTTTCGGGAGGCTAGATCCTAAGGTTTTATGCAAGGCCCCCAACAATTTTCTGCATAGAGAAGGCCTTGTCTCAATCCAGTGTAGCTAAACAGGATGTGAACTACCTAAATGCCCTTGCTACCTCGACACTGTCTGGCAAGGGCAGCTCAACATTTTTGGGGGCCTTAGGCAAGTCATAAAAATGAGGCTTTTTAGTTTTTTAAAAAAAAATTAATAAATTCAAAATTAAACCATAAATTTGGAGTATTAATTTCTGTTTTTGCAACTTCTTTTAAAACTTTAATTCTGAAAATAAATCCAAACCATTAGAAAAATGAAGTTAGAATTTAATTTAGAAAAATGACATTAGAATTTAATTTTTTGAGAACTTAATTAGCAATAAAGTAGGTAGTTGTGGTCCTAGGTTTTAGGAGAAGAATTTATTGGGAATGATGCTATTATTTTGAAAAGAGACGATAGAGTTAGACTGTTATTATTGATAGTGCTAGTTTCTAGGATTTTTTTTTTTTTCAATTTCAAATTTGTAAACTAATTTTTAGATGTTCCTATTTTGTAGGCCTTTCAATAAGTTTTATTTCAAAAAATTTAGGCTTCTTTTTTCTTCTTCGTAATTTTAATTTTGCTATAATATAGGACCTTCATAATCAAGAAATTTTAATTTTGCTATAATATAAGGCCTTCATAATTAGGGGGTCTTAGGCGATTGCCTCCCCTGCCTACCCCTTTGAGCCACCCCTACTGTCTGGTGACCTGAAAGAGTGTCAAGCTCTTAGTTGTTGTTTTGGCGAGAATCATGAGGTATCGTGGTTGCCTTTGGTCAACTTTCTTTTATCCTACCTTATTGGCCTCCCTGTGTAGAGTATCAAACTATAGATACACCGTGATGGGCCTAACACCCCAACTAGTTGTGTGTGAGACTCCCCGGATTAGCTTAAAGTAGCAAGGAAGGGGGAGTCCCAAAATCTGGTTTGCACCATAGCACCTATGCATGAATCACGACTTCAATGCAGGAGATTGCACCTATCCCTCAAACCAATTTGGTTTTGCAGCTCTTATAATTTTCTTCCTTTGAGAAACTTTGGAAATTGCAGCATTTACTCTTTATTTATGAAATCTAGAAATTTTGTATAGAACATTGTTTTCTTTGTTTGTAGTTTGCATGCTTTATTTCTTCATTTGGACTAAACTGGTAGGATTTGCAACATTTGTTGAACATCTCAAAATTCAAGTAACTTCTAATAATTTTCTTACGAGTTGTTTGAGCTATTAAAAGGCCTAAGAGTGAGAAGAAAGAAACAACAGCTCCAAATGAGGATGAAAATGGTAGCTTTCAAGAAAGTTCAACCACAGTACCCAATAGAACTCTCCACCTAGCTCTAATTCCTTCCATGAGAGGTGATCTTCAGCTTTGTAGGCTAGAATAGTGTATTGAGCTGACGTGTCCAGTCCATCCAAGCAGGAGTTATGCCTTGGTGATCCAAACTGTTGATCTGATGGGCTCTGGACAGATGTCAGATGCCTCAAAAATCTTTCAGATTCAAATATCCTAGATATCCAACCTCTGCACTGTGTCCTGTTTTCTAATACATACTGTTAGTATGAACTCATTATTCATTATAGATATAGATCTCTAATACATAATTACTCTTATCTAAAATGAGATGACCTCATTTTTAGGTGTCTACCAAATAAAGCCTAAGGTTTTTTTCTTTTTCTTTATCTTTTCCTTATGGACATGGTGAATTGCTCTATGTGAATCAAGATCTTGCGGTTGTAAGCAAAGGCTGTTTAACTTGAATTGCAAATGTTAAGCTTAATCAAGAAGAAATATTAATTGGGTTTTATGCTTTATCATACTAATAACTATAATGCAATTTGATAGTGCATCCAAACACGCTCTAAGCTGGTTGTATGCAGCCTTTTCTAGGAAAAATCAGGTAGTTTCTAAAGCTAGATGAGCAGGCATTGGCTCCCTGCGCCGCACTTAGGAGAGGCCATGAGTAAAGGAATTGCAGCTGATTATATGCAGCCTTCTTTAGGAAAAATAAGGCAGTTTCTAAAGCTTATGAAAAGTCCCAGCATGTAGCAAGTGGGTGTGGGCTTATAGAAGTTGTAGTTTTGGCAAGCCAGCCCTCAGCTTGCTGTCTGAAAAAAAATGAAATTAATGTACCTCTTTAATTAACCAGGTAGATATGGTAGGTTGGAGAACATCATCAACTTGCTGTCAACATGAACTTCGAAAGGTATGTTTGATTTATGTCTGATGTATATTCTTTTCAAGAGTATCTCATGTATATTCTCTGATGCATTTATTTTTGCTTATGCCTCCTCCCTACTATAAACGTTCCTTCTTCCCACATTTCCTTTTTTTACAGCACCATCTTGTAGTAAAGGATGAGAAATATCCACATATTGTATATGTAGAGAGAGGAAGTTCTGACAATATCCATATAAAGTAGAATCTTCCTGTGTTGAAGGCAAAACAATAGTCTTCAAAGGTTAGTAAATTTCTCATAGCTAGTTTGTTATATTAAGATTCTCTTAGAACTACATTTTCTTATTAATTTGATTTGAGTGCAGATGGGTTTCAACTATTTTATAGTTATTTATGTTGGTACTTACATGCAGCCACAAGGGGCAACTGTCTATAATTTTGTGATTCAAATGGTACTTTCAATTGTGGGCCCAACTTGAGCTTTAATCAGTTATGCATAATATACAATGGCAGAATTTAGTTTCAGAGTATGTTGTTCTTCAAGCTGCCAGGAAGCAGTTTTTGTTTTTGTTTTTTTGTTTTTTTTTTGGGGGTTGGTTTTTATTTTTTCATTTTTTGATTTGTTTTTTCTTTTTGTTTTGCAGGAAATCAAGCCTAGAAATGGTTTTTGAGCCTAAACACTTACATAAATCCTCTCTACTCTCCATATATCAATAAAAACTGCAATCCCCTTTTTATGTGTTTCTAAAACTAAAAGGAGCATCTTGAAATCTTGTAACCCACAGATGTTTCAGGTCTGAAAATAGCTCTCTCTCTCTCTCTCTCTCTCTCTCTCTCTCTCTCTCTCTCTCACACACACACACACACACACACATTTCCTGTTGTGGTGTTTAGAAACCAAGGAAGTTGTATCACGCATTCAAGTCAGGCCAGTTTCTACAAACCTCAAACTTGCCCTTGAGCAAAGCCTTGGTTATCATGTTTGACCCCTTATCGTCCGTGTGGACCTTCTCAAGCTGTAATACCTTCTGTTCCAAAGTATCCCTGATCCAGTGATACCGAATCTCTATGTGCTTTGACTTGGAGTGTTGACCTGGATTCTTGCTCAAGTGTATAGCACTTTGACTATCACAATAGACCACGTGTTGCTCCTGCTTTGGGCTAAGTTCCTGTAGGAATCTCTTCATCCAAAGCATCTCTTTACATGTCTCTGTGACTACGATGTACTCAACCTCTGTCATCGACAATGCTATGACCTTCTGTAGCTTGCTCTGCCAAGAGACCGCTTTCCCTGCAAACGTGAACATGAACCCCGATGTAGACTTCATGGAGTCTATGTCACCTACCATATCTGTATCTGTGTAGCCCTCTAACATGGTGTTCCATCACCATAGCATGTACTCAACCTAGATGAGCCTCTTAGATACCGTAGTGTCCAATTCACCACTGCCCAATGTTCTTTGCCAGGATTGACAAGATACTGGCTGACAACACCAACCGCATATGCTATGTCTGGGCGCATACACACATAACATACATCAAACTTCCTACTACTGACGTGTAGGGTATCTTCTGCATCTCATCCACCTCTGCCTTCATTTTGGGATATTTTCTGTCGCTCAATCTGAAGTGACCATCCAGTGGAGTACTAACCAGCTTCGCTGCATTCATATTGAACCGCTTTAGGACTTTCTCGATATACCGCTCTTGTGACAACTAAAGCTTTCTGCTGCTTCTGTTACGGGTTATCTCCATTCCTAAGATTTGTTTAGTCGGGCCTAAGTCTTTCATCACAAACGACTTGCCCAACTCCTGTTTCAGCCTGTCAATCTTCTTGATGTCTTTTCCCATGATGAGCATGTCATCAATGTATAACAGTAGAACTAAGAAATCACCATCTAAGAACTTGTGTGTGAACACATAGTGATCCGACTTCGTTCTGTCATATCCATGCTTTAACATGAACGAGTCGAACTTCTTGTACCATTGCCGTGGAGCTTGTTTCAACCCATACAATCTCTTCCTTAGCCTACACACTATATGCTCTTTTCCCTTGACTTCGAACTCTTCTGGTTGGTGCATGTAGATCTTTTCTTCCAGGTCACCATGGAGAAAAGCAGTTTTAACATCTAACTACTCTATCTCCAGATCCCTGCTAGCCGCTAACCCAAGCAACACCCGTATGGATGTCATCTTCACCACTGGTGAGAATATCTCCTTGAAGTCTATACATTTCCTCTGACCGAACCCTTTTACCACAAGTCTGGCCTTGAACCTCGTTTGTGAATTCTTCTGCTCAATCTTCTTTCTGAACACCCACTTGTTACTCAGAGCTTTTTTGCCCTTAGGCAATTTCACGATATCATAGGAGTGGTTCTTATGCAAGGATTTCATCTCCTCTTGCATAGCTTTCAACCACTCCCCCTTATGCTCGTCGGATAGGGCCTCAGAATAATCTTCTGGCTCTCCCCCATCAATGAGCATAATGTACTCATGCGGCGAGTACCTCTTAGACGGTTGTCTATCCCTAGATGACCTCCTCACCTGTGGCTCAACAGGTGGATCAAGTGGGGGCTGCTCCCCTGGTCCATCTTCTGTAGGAACTCCTTCATCCTCTGCACCTTACTGTACTCCCCCGTCATCAGGCACCATGGGATGAATAACCAGATCCATATCCTCTAGCCCTCCTGAACTAGGCTGCGTCTTTTCTGGCTTACGAATGCCTTCAATATATTGGTCTTCGAAGAAAACCACATCTCTACTCCTGACGAGCTTCTTCTCAGTCAGATCCCACAATCTGTAACTGAACTTTTCATCACCGTACCCCAAGAACACACATTTCCTAATCTTCATATTGAGCTTGGACCTCTCGTCCTTTGGTACGTGAACGGACGCCATGCATCCAAACACCCTGAGATGACTGTACGATGGATCATGTCTAATCCACACCTTCTCGGGTACTTCTCCATTCAACGGGGTTGATGGAGACCTATTTATCAAATATACTGTTGTGTGCATTGCTTCTCCCCAGAACGTCTTTGGCAACTTTGCATGGGATAACATGCATCTGATTCTCTCAACAATTGTGCGATTCATTCGCTCAACCACACCATTATGCTAGGGGGTCTTGGGAACCATCTATTCATGTCGTATACCCAGGGACTTGCAATACTCATGAAAGTCACTGATGAATTCACCACTATTGTAAGTGCGTATGCACTTCAATGATCTACCTGTCTCTCTCTTGACCATAGCATGAAACAATTTAAACACACCAAAGACCTTGTCCTTGGATTTTAAAGCATAAACTCAAACCCTCATAGATGCATCATCTATAAAAGTGACAAAATACAATGCCCCACCCAAGGTTTTTGTCCTCATATGACCACAAACATCAGAATAAACCAAATCTAATGCATGCACTTTATTAACATGAGAAGCAGATTTAACAAATGAAACTCTATGTTATTTCCCTGATAAACAATCAATACAGGTTTTGAGAGGTATACCTGTCACGTTTGGAAGGAGCCGCTTCCTCGCTAGTAGTTGAAGCCCTTTTTCACTCATATGGCATAGACGCATGTGCCACATGTTTATAGCTAAATCTTCGGCTGCGTTCAACCCACCCTTTGTTGAGGGTCAAATATTGCATATCAAACCCTAATTATTACCTGCTTTTACGAACATGATACTGTTTAATGCCTGATTTTAATCGTGTTTATGATGTAAGGTAATTTAGGAGCCTGGACTAAAAAAGGGTACTAAAAGCATGGATTTAATGCTCATAAATCACCAAGGCAAGGGATAGACCCCAGGGGACCAAGATCAAAGAAAGTACATGCCAGAAATTCGAGAAAATCAAGCCATTCACGTTAAATAGGCCCGAAGACCGTCCAGAGGCGAGATAGGGTGTCCACGATCCTCACCAAGAAGTCAGATGTCCAAATCGGTTGGCCAATCCACGCCAAACTCAGGCCAAACGCAACTGTATTTGTGTTGTTTGTGAATTCTGCTGCGAAATAGAGTCAGTCCGGCTCCAAACCGACTCCCAACGTCTCTAGACCGACATACATCCTCTATAAAGGAGAGAGGGACGTGACAAACAAAAGGGAGGCAGCCGTGGAGGCAAGGTGGATACAGCCAAGAGTTCTTCTTCTTCTCTTTTAGTTTTTCTTCCTTTATTTTTTTAGAGTTTTTAGCATGATCATGCCTATGATCAGCTAAACCTCTTAGCTAGGGCTAAGAGGTGAAGCTTGTGGCGTGATGGATAGTTTTCTATGGCTTCGATTCATGTTTTAATTAAACTCTCTTTTGATTTTAGTTTGATTAATAGGAATGCTTTCAGTTTTTAATAGTTTGTTGTGACTTAAATTACAATGGATCTACGATAGCTTTGAGCATGTTCTTAGCATTATAGGGTTTATGAATTTGGGAACCCTGTTGTTCACCATCGTCTCCTGGGCATGGTTGGATGATGGAATCCTTCCCAACATTCATATATCCCTTAGATTGGATGTGGATTGGTTAAATTTTGTTGTTTACTTTGTATCCTGGGCATGGTCGTGTGATGGAATCAAGTCTAATTCTCATACCTCCCATCTCTTAAAAACTAGATCAAAGGAAGTTCAAATTGGTTTTTAATGAAATATCTTCCAACTGGATGAAGATAGGACTCTGATTCTAGTTGTGTTCATGAATCAAGCATAGATCTCCCTGATCTCTACAAGTGGATCCTTGGCACCCTAGTTTTCCACCTTTGAATTTCACAAGTTTTAGTTAATTAAATTCATAATTATTCCCCTAAATTTTCCCTGGTTTAGATTACATCTTTGCCTAGTTCTAGTTCAAGTTACTTTCAGATTACGTAAAAGGTTCAGTTCATGTGGATTTGAGCTCAGTCTTACTGAGATTATTACTACATCACAACCCTATACTTGGGGTGTGAACAAGTTTTTGGTGCCGTTGCCAGGGACTGATGGTTACGTTCTTCTAATGTTAACTAGTTTTAGAATTAAGTTAAGATTAGAGTTTTCTAACTTTAGGATTAGATTTTATTTTTCCAACTTTAATTCTAGGATTTCCTTTTTAGAAATTAACTTACTTTTTAACTTTAGGTTTAGAACTTTCCTAATTAATTTTAGAAACTCTTTCTAATTTTAGAAACTAACTTATCTTTCCTTTATTCTAGGTTTTTTTTTTTTTTTTTTAGACTAACTTAGCTTTCTAATTCTAGGTTTTCTTTTAGAAACTAACTTAGTTTTTTATTTCTAGGTTTAGAAACATTCCTTTTTAGAAACTAACTTTTTATTTTTGTTTTTAGAAACTTTCTAACTTTAGAATTTCTATTTTTAGAAACTAATTTCTTTTATTTTCTTTTGCAGGACCTTAACATAGAACTCTAATCTGGTGACTTCTTTCTAACTTCTCCTCTACCTACTTTCCATATTGTTGTAGGATTTTTCTTTTATTTTCTTTTAGGATTAGATTTAGAGTAAGGGTTTCACCATGTATATGTAAGAATGGGAACATCGGTATGCTGAGATAGCTAAGAGACACTGGGAATGGATGTATGATGATTATGATAGAAATCAACCTATGTCTCAGAATTTTCCTGAAACAATCATCGAGAACCGACCAGAGTATAACGCTCCATCAGTTAAGAAGTCCTTACGCGATCATATACGGGAGAACAATTATACCTCACGGACAGTACGTGAGTGTTAGGGTTATCATAACTATGGGAGTGAGAATTATTATCACCCATCCGATAAAAAGAAAACAATGTGTGATTATATTATGAATGATAATATGTATTACCAACCATCAGATTCTCCCACCTATGATCCATATGACTATAATCAGTGGAAACATCAATGTTGGGAAGATGAACCAGCAATATATCCTAGTGATAATTCTCTTGGGTCCTCTACCTTTGAAACCCAATCAAAAACAATCCAAGAGGATTCACTTCAAAAACTCATGAATGCACAAGAGCAGTTCAATCAAATTGTCATACAATCATGTGAATTGCTCAAATCCTCAATTCAAAGAATTCAGTCATACCTTATGGAGGAGGAAGAGGCTAGGTTATCCCAGCCTCAACCCAATCTAGAAGCACAATGTGAAGAAAGTGATCATAACTCGCTTATGGAAGAAACTGAAATTACGAATGAGGAATTGGATTCCATTAATGAGCATATGGTTCAATTTCTCGATGAGTCGATCTCGATGACTGTCCAAAGGAATAATCAAGAGACGTGGGTGTCTTTCAAATATAATGATAGTAACACACTTCACTCACATGACACACATGATTTCAATGATGAGGTAAAGGTTAGTTTATTTGAACCTCAACCTAATTTAGGAATAGAGTGTGAGGAAAGCGATCCGATCCCAAGTGTGCACTACACGGAATTAGAAAATGATGTGTATTGGGATGACAATTATGAATGTGCAGCCCAAATTTTCCTAGAATCAATCTCAAGTATGGTCCAGGTCAGTGATCAAGAAGTACACGAAGTAATCGATCATAAGGATCTACTCCACTCATCTGACATGCCTAATTTAAATGTAGAAGATGAGCCCCTTACAACCGACCCTTCTAACTCTTGTGAAACATGTTTGGACCACTCCTTTGAATTAAATGATGATATGAGCTAGGAGAGTGATGAGTTGCTCAATACAACTCTGGAATTTGAAACCACCTAGTTGAGGCCATCATCTGAGTCGTACACATTTGACGATTCAATGCCTCGACTGAGTAGTTTCAATGAACAGAGTGTTCACATCAATGCTTCCCTTGTTGATTTTTAATCTGTCTGTGCAGGGCGAGAGTAAGAGAGCATGTGTCCATCCACTTTCAAAGACGATGGATTCTTTGGGCAGATTATCACGAACTTCAATGTGGAAAATAAGTCACTCTCAGCTGAATTTTCCAACTCTTTGGATGATTGCTTGGCAAACTTTACAGATTCAAATAATGTCATGATAAAAGACATAGTGAATGCCTTGCAAGACAATATCTCGGTAATTGTTACGGACCGAGAAAATCCTTATTCTGAAGCCCCTCCTGTCCTAGATCCTGAATGTATACCATTAAAGGAGGAGGAGCTGATAATGGAACCGAAGTTTGGAACTTTGGAATGTGTTGAGACTATATCACTTCCTAAAAAATTTTCTAAATTTTATCTACCTGTAGTCTCTGATTCACCATGGAGTACTAATATTGAAACTTTTTCGATTACAAGTGAATCATATATGCTTTGGATACCTCAAGCGATTCAATGACAATTTTGTGCTAAGGTCCATAAATTTCTCTGGAAATTCATGCTCCAGGGCATCCAAGCCTATTACAAAAAAGGCTTGGACGATCTTGTTGAGAAACCTACTGAGAAATTTATCAAGATACTGGCCGAAAGAGGAACCATGCGGCATGACTGAGTAGTTTTTCCCTTGCTTTCATAGGACTAGGATAGTTTGCTTGATGCCGTTCTAGGTTAGTCGGTTTTATGCTATTAGGTTAGTTTACTTTCTACATTATTTTAGGATAATTTGCTTTTGTTGGTTTCACTCTTATGCTGACCTGCTCTCATGTTAATATCTTTAGAAAGCCTCTTGCTTCTTTCGTCCAGGTACTATTTTTTCATCACTCCTCTTTTACTTTCATTGTCTCATGTGCATTGCATGCTTATTTCTTTTACATTGAGGACAATGCAGATTTTAGGTTAGGAGTGAACGATTAGGTCACCTAATCAGTGTTTTCTCAGTCTTGAGCAAAAATTGTGAAAATTTTTAAAATTTTTCTGAAAATTCGAAGTGAATTCGAAGTGATTTTGATGGCCATCATTGATTTAGAATTATAAGAAACGAAGTGTTGGAGATTTACGTCTCTTGGATTTAATTGTCTGATAAATTCCACAGTTAAATTCGAATTATCAATCCATGATTAGAAGTTTTAAACACTGATTGAATCATGATTTCACATGTCACATCTCTCTTACACATTAAGGTTTCAATTTGATATTGAATGATTAACTTGGTAATCACTAAGCATGAAAGGAACCAACCTGAGAAATTTTACCATCATGCTTATAAAGAAGAATTGAAAGGATTGGGCGAATGGTCTTCACCATAGGTTTGCTCCCTATAGGTGAAGGTTTGATTCCCCAAGGTTGACATTCGGAAAGGATTGGGCGAATGGTCTTCATCATAGGTTTGCTCCCTATAGGTGAAGATTTGATTCCCCTCCTTGGCGTTATTTTTAATGGAAAAATCAAAAGTTGGTAGAATGAAAGGATAATCTTTGAGGCAAGTTTTGGTTTAGGTTTTGGTTGTCCTGAATGCTATTGTTGGTTACCAATGATATCATGAAATAATAAATTGAATCTTAATGTTGATAAGCTGAGATTTCACTATACACTCATGGATCCTAATGTTTAGAATTTTTTTTTCTAATTGATAGATTAATACTTTGAACTTGATTATGAAGTCTACCGTGTCCTCGACTCTAGGAGAAAGTAATGCCCATCATTCAAGAATCTTAGAATTCTAATATTTGGATTGTTTTTCAAAACTCACTCGAGTTTATAGAAAGTGTCCTGTAATTCTCAACTTATTTTTCGCATATTTTGCTCGGGACTAGCAAAATGCTGGTTAGGAGTTGTGTTGAGGGTCAAATATTACATATCAGACCCCAATTATTACCTGCTTTTATAAACATGATACTGTTTAATGCCTAATTTTAATTGTGTTTATGATGCAAGGTATATTTAGAAGTCTGGACTAGAAAAGGGTACTAAAAGCATGGATTTAACGCTCATAAATCACCAAGGTAAGGGATAGACCCCAGGGGACCGAGATCGAAGAAAGTACATGCCAGAAATTTGAGAAAAATCAGGTGTAACATTTCAAAAAAATCTGTACAAAGACCCGAGTACCACCTCAGGCAAAAATCACTAAGGACCGAATTCTTTGGAAATTAGGTGAAAAAATTAATTAAGTACTAAATTGAATTAATCGGTAGATTAGCTTGAACCACTTTCTATACGATCTATAAGACCTAAAACTAGTAGAATCACTAATTCTACATTACCTAAAAACCTATGATCAATCTCTAAACCCAGTTGTTCTCGAGAGCATCTTGAAACTCCGTATCATACCTGGACCGCGCATCGAAACTCCGATTACTACAAAACTATACAATTATGACCGCCTTACTGAGCTTGACAACTATCTCGGAAATCAAGTCCCAACAGTATCCAGAAATGCACAACTTGAGCCCTGAGCGAAGTGTGTGAGAAACGCGACTATCTTTAGAAACTGAACTCAAACTTAAGTGAATTGGGTCGTTCGCTTGTGGGCCAAATTTAAGGTTTCAGACCATCAGATTCTGACCCAACTACACCTTCGGATCAGGAAAAATTTCCAACACATGTTAGTGTACTTGTGGCCCTGATCGAGTAACGATGACCATTGAATTGAAACAGGTCCACCGCAGTCGATCTGTAAATCCGATCGGACCGAAAACTTAACCTGACATAGATCCATTGTTAGGGAACTTTCTCTAGACCATATGCAGAAAATGGGCCTCCAGATAAGCTCCGTTGACCCAAAACAGCCACTCTTTGGCTATAACCTAAGTATACCATGGCCCTAGGGCCATTGACATCAGTTCTGGGCCTATATAAGGGCCTTAACCCACCCCTCTCTCATTCCATACGAAATTTCAAACCCTAGGGAGAGAAGTGAGAAAAGAGAATGAGAAAGTGAGGAGAAGTGAGAGAGAGTTGTGGTTTGTCACCGGAATTCGATCCCGCCACTCTACATGTTGAATCATCCTACCTGCATCGCTATACTAGCGATTTCGATTCCGTTCTTGGGTAAGAAATCCTAACCCTAATCTATTTTAGGTATCCAAATAGAGTAAATGGTGAAATAGCTAACCTATTTCATGCTATAGGTTGTCGTTGTGCCGTAGACGAAGACTTAGTATTCGAACTAAGTTCGATACGAGTTTACCAGCGAAAGGTGCGAACTGTAAACGTTTAGGTTATGGTTTTCAAGGCTTTCAATGTCAGTTAATGATTTATGACTGACTTGATTGCTATCACATGTGCTTAGATGCGATGGTTTCCGTGTATTACACATATATATAAACTATGTTGAATATAATGCATTCTATATGTTTGTTGAAATGTTTGAATGAATACGGAATTATGATTTGTGCTTACTATGTTCACTTATTGATAATACATGATTGTTGTACGTGTGGCAACTCCTATGCGGAAGGATTTGCTATAATATGTGTTTTAACTAATATATTACATGTATGTGATTTGTGTAGTCTAAGTATTTGATAAAATGCCTGAATGAGAAAATGCTTGTTGAAATATACTTAATGAGGGCGTTGAGATAGGATTCTCAATTCCCTTATCTATAGATATAGTTTCCTTTATGTAACCTATCTTACTACTATGTGATTTATGGATGAAATGCCTATGTATGAAAACACGTTTACTATTTGTTTGTTGAAATGCTCAAATGAGATTTATATTTAGATTGGCTATCACATGTTGTCTTTGACTATCACATGTGAATGCTATTGTTTAGAGTGTGATTGGGCTACAATGTAGTCCAGGCAATCGATAATAGCTTACGATCAGTGGCCGAACTGTTTTAGCCATGACGGATATGTTCGATGAATCCGAGTCGTACGGTAATTATCGACAATGGTTAGGCCACATAGAGTGCTTACGTGCTCCATGTCGATTAATTCAACATGCACTCATACCAGTTGAGCTTATCAAGTAACCCGATTAACCTAATGTATGTTCACCATGTATGGACACTACTGCTTGAATCTAAGGTACTAACTTACCAGTGAAAAGCCCATTTAACCTTGGTACCCCGATCCACCAAGACTCATGAGCCGGGTATGGTGGTATGGGACACCGTGGTCGAGCTGTCGGCCTACGCTGGGGTGACGAGCCTCCCCGTAGTGACCAGTGAGCAACCCAAGCTTGTGAACCGAATACGGTGGTATGGGACACTATATTCGAGCTGTCGACCTACGATTATATGACGAGCCTCTCGTAGTGACCTCGAGTATACACTAGGACTAAACTAAGGTGACGAGCCTTTCCGTAGTGACCTCGAGTATAAACTAGGCCTACGCTAAGGTGACGAGCCTCTCCGTAGTGACCTGGAACTTTTCTATCGTATGTGATGAACTAGGATTGATGACCCTAAATGGATCATCATTTAGGTATATGATATAAAGGGAGGTACCTTAGCTTCCCAAATCTACTGCATGAATAAACCTAATTAAATATTAGCTAACATAATCATATACCACATTATATGTGCTTTGGCGAGGAAGTGCACGTTTAGGGAGTTTGTCATGCGCGACTGTGAGATGATGTCACTGAGGGAGTGCAGGCGAGGGCATGCATCATTACAACATATCACTCCTTCATTAACAAGAGTAATTAGGACATGATTATTGTACTGCTTTATCATTACTGCTTGACTGAATTGATAACATGTTAACCTTTGCCTTATAGCTCCACTGAGTTGATCGCTCACTCCCACTCTGGGACGGTATTTTAAAACACCAACCAGACTCTAGTTTAGTTGCAGATGGTGGCGATGCTTACGAAGCAGAGCCTGACTTTTATGATGACGAGGAGGAGTTCTCCTACATGCAACTCTCTAGCGGGTCTATATAGACCTGGAGTTGCATCGACGGGATTACAGGGTTGCAAACTAGTTGGACACTACATTGTATCATTTTGTGAATTTTGAAACTATACTTGTAATTATTTAACCTGGTGACATGCTCATGCTCTGGGGACTTACAATCACTTATATGTTTTATATACTTATCACAGTCTTCCGCTTGCGTAATCTAAATGTCGCTAGAGTATGATATGCTGATTTGGTGTAATTCCATTCATGTTTAATGCACTAATACAGACAACATTCAATCATCATTATTTATGTTGCATAAGTGATGCGTTGGAACTCGGGAGTTGGGCATCTGCTCGAACCCCGATTTTCAGGGCGTTACATCATGTCACTCACGTTAAACAGGCCCGAAAACCGTCCAGAGGCGAGATAGGGTGTCCACAATCCTCACCAAGAAGTCAGATGTCCAAATTAGTTGGCCAATCCACACCAAACTCAAGCCAAACACAACTGTATTTGTGTTGTCTATGAATTCTGCTACAAAACAGAGTCGATCCGGCTCCAAACCGACTCTCAGTGTCTCTAAACCAACATACATCCTCTATAAAGGAGAGAGGGACGTGAAAAACAAAAGAGAGACAGCCGTGGAGGCAAGGTGGATACGGCCAAGAGTTCTTCTTCTTCTCTTTTGGTTTTTCTTCCTTTATTTTTTTTAGAGTTTTTAGCATGATCATGCCTATGATCAGCTAAACCACTTAGCTAGGGCTAAGAGGTGAAGCTTGTGGCATGATGGATAGCTTTCTATGGCTTGGATTCATGTTTTGATTAAACTCCCTTTTGATTCTAGTTTGATTAATAGGAATGCTTTCAATTTTTAATGGTTTGTTGTGACTTAAATTACAATGGATCTACGATAGCTTTGAGCATGTTCTTAGCATTATAGGGTTTGTGAATTTGGGAACCCTGTTGCTCACCATCGTCTCCTAGGCATGGTTGGATGATGGAATCCTTCCCAACATTCATATATCCCTTAGATTGGATGTGGATTGGTTAAATTCTGTTGTTTACTTTGTATCTTAGGTATAGTCTTATGATGGAATCAAGTCTAATTCTCATACCTCCCATCTCTTGAAAACTAGATCAAAGGAAGTTCAGATTGGTTTTTAATGAAATATCTTCTAACTAGATGAAGATAGGACTCTGATTCTAGTTGTGTTCATGAATCAAGCATAAATCTCCCTGATCTCTACAAGTGGATCCTTGGCACCCTAGTTTCCCACCTTTGAATTTCACAAGTTTTAGTTAATTAAATTCATAATTATTACCCTAAATTTTCCATGGTTTAGATTACATCGTTGCCTAGTTCTAGTTCAAGTTACTTTCAGATTACGTATAAGGTTCAGTCCATGTATATTCGACCTCGGTCTTACCGAGATTATTACTACATCACAACCCTATACTTAGGGTGTGAACACCCTTGCACACACTGACACTTGTCTTGTAAAGGATACAACACTTCTTTCCTCCGGCTGCGATCAATGAACCCTTGATGAGCTTCCAGAGCCCACCAGCAAACCGGCTTTTATATCCATCATCATCCAACCTTCTCGTCGACATCAATTTGAGGCGAAGGTTTGGAATGTGCCTCACATCCCTAAGAACCAATGTGCAGTCCACATCGGTCTTCACACAAAATCACCGACTCTTCCGATTTTCGATACACTAGAATTTCTCATCTTCACAGTCCCAAAGTCACCTGATTTGTAGCTTGTGTAGAAGTTCATGCGTGGAGTCACATGAAACAAGGCTCCCGAGTCCATCACTCAGTCGGTGTCCTGACTCGTAGCGGTGAGACAAACATCATAATTTGCTAAAAGAATAACTACAACGACGCCATCTGAAGCGACCATAGTGGAATCTGATTCATCTTCCTTCTCCTTTCCTTTTCCTTTCTTGTCATTCTTCTTCTTATGACATTCATGCTTGTAGTGGCCCTTCTTGCCACAATTCCAGCATTCAACATCCTTCCTGGTACTCGACTTGCCTCTTGATTTATCTCGGGTCTTCCTACCCTTTCTTTTCTTTCCTCTCTCTTGATCTTATATCACAAGAGCCTCTTGCTGAGTAGACCCCTTAGACTTCCTCATTGTCTCCTTATTGAAGAGACAACTAGTTACCTGTTCCATGAACACCTTTCCGTCTGGCGCGGAGTTGTCACCAACAATGTCTCCCAACTATCACGCAATGAGCTAAGCAATAGTAAAGCCTGTAATTCATCATCTAGGACCATCTTCATAACAGAGAGCTGGTTCAATATATTGTTGACTTCATTCATGTACTCAACCATAGAACCAACATCTTTGAACTTAAGATTCACAGTCATCTTATTAGAAAAATCATATTTTTGGCTATCTTCCTCTCATACAACCCTTGTAGTTTCAGCAATAGGCTAGCGACTGAGGTCTCCGTAGACACATGGTGGAATACAAAATCATCCAGCCATTGTCTAATAAACCCCATTGCCTTCCAGTCCAACTTTTTTCAATCATCATCTGACATATCCTTTGACTTTGCTGACATACCTTGAATTGGAGAATACAAGTGTTGAGGGTCAAATATTGCATATTATCCCCCATTTATTACTTGGTTTTATGAACATGATAATGCTTAATGTTCTATTTTAATCATGTTTGTGTTACAAGGTGAATTTAAAAGCTTGGATTGAAAAGGGTGCTACAAGCATGGATTTGATGCTTAAGAATCACCAAGGCAATGGATGAATCTTAGAAGGCCAAGATTGAAGAATTCACATGCTAAAGATCCAAGAAAACTAAGTGAGGAATTAAGAGCATTGAAGACTTGAAGTGAAGAAAATGAATCCTGAAATTGTCCTGAAAATAAACATATTCCTGAAAGTCTCCTGAAGAAGCATATTCTGAAACGCTAGGGCATTTTGTGAAATTGTGCAGAGTGAAACCTAATTTGGGAAACTGCGTAAATTTAAGCCAATTTTTAGAGTTTTCCAACTAAGTGCGAAAGTTAGAGTTCCACAACTATAAATAGGACTCCCTAGGATGTTCCTAGGCATCATCTAGGGTTTGAGGAGTGGAGCAAATGCGTGGAGAAGTCATCGCCAAGAGCTTTTCTTCCCTTTCCTTAGTTGTTTTTATATTTTTCTTAAAAGATTCTAGTTCAATCATGTCTATGGTTGGCTAAACCTCTTATATAGGGCTAAGAGGTGAAGTTTGTAGCGTGATGGGATGTTGTATATTGCTTTGATTCATGTTTAAGTTGAACTATCTTTGATTCTAGTTTGATTATAAGAAATACTTTCAGTCTTTAATAGTTTATTGTGACTCAAATTACAATAGATCTATAATAGCTTTGAGCATGTTTTCTTTTTCTTTTTTTCATGTATTGAGATTGTGAAATTAGGCAATCCCGTTGTTCACTACCATCCCATGGGCATGGTTGGGTGATGGAATCCTACCTAATCTTCTCAATTATCTTATGATTGATTGTGGGATTGGTAAATCCTGTTGTTTGCCTTATCTTATGAGCATGGTTTTGTGATGGAATCACTTCCAATTCTCACAACTCTCATCCATTGAGAATTATGTCAAAAGAAGTTTAGATTTGGTTTTACTGAGATATCTTCCAATTGGATAAGATGAGACTCTGATTCCAGTTGCGTTATTGAATTAAGCATAGATCTCCCTGATCTCTACATGTGAATCCTTGGAAACCTTAGTTTCCCACCTTTAAATTTCTTAAGTTTTTCATTAAATCTCTCACAATTACTCTCTATACTTCCAAACTTAGGTTTTCATCTTCTTCTAGTTCTAGTTCTAGTTGCTTTCAGAAAACATACGAGATTACCTGTGGATTCGACCTCGGTCTCACTGAGATTATTACTAAATCGCAGCCCTACACTTGGGGTTGTGAACAAGTTTCTGGCGTCGTTGTCGGGGATTAACGGTTGCGTTTTTCTAAAATTAACTAATTTTAGAATTAGGTTAAGATTAGAGTTTTTGTAGTTTAGAAAAATAAATCACTCTTAGCTGAATTTCCCAACTCTTCAGACGATTGCTTGACACACTTTGCAGATTCAAATGATCTCATGATACAAGACATAGTGAATGCCTTGCATGACAACAACTCGGTAGTTGTTATTGACCGAGAGAACCCTTATTCTGAAACATTTTCCTCCACAGATCCTGAATGTTTACTATCACATGAGGGGGAGCTGACAATTGAACCGAAGTCTGAAACTTCGAAATGTGTTGAGACTATATCATCTGCTGAGAATTTTTTTGAATTTTTTCTACCTGTAGTCTCTGATTCACCATGGAGTACTAACATTGAAACTTTTTCAGTCACAGGTGAATCATATATTCTTTGGATACCTCAAGCGATTCAACGACAATTTTTTACTGAGGTCCATAAATTTCTCTGGAAATTCATTCTTCAAGGCATCCAAGCTTATTGTAAAAAGGGCTTTTGGATGATGTTATTGAGAAACCTACTGAGAAATTTATCAAGATATTGGCCAGAGGAGGAACCTTGTGGCATGACTAAGTAAATTTCCCTTGCTTTCCTAGTTTAGGATTAGTTTATTGCTTTCATATTATGTCTAGGATAGTCAGCCTTATGTTGTTTAGGATAATTTATTTTCCATTTGTTTTATGATAGTTTTCTTTTTGTTGGTTTAACTCTTGTACTAACCCATCTTCACACTGAGACCATTGGAAAAACATCTAGATTCCTTCTTTAGGTACTACCTTTCCATCACTTCTCCTTTACTTTTGTTGTCTCATGTGCATTGTATGCTTATATCTTTTACATTGAGGACAATGTCGATTTTAGGTTAGAGGTGTGGATTAGGCAAGCTAATCAGTGTTTTCTTAATCTATGAGCACAATTTGTGAAAATTTTTCAAAAAATTTTGTAAATTCGAGCGATTTTGAAGTTCATCTATAATTTAGAAGTATAAGATACTTAATTGTTAAGGATTTATGACTCTTGGGTTCAGTTACTTGTTAGATTTTACAGTTAAGTTCGAATTATTAATCCATGATTAGAAGTTTTAAACATTGATTGAGTCATGATTACCCATGTCACATCTAGCTTACACATTAAGGTGTCAGTTTGATATTGAATTGTTAACTTGGTGATTATTAAGCATAGAAGGAACCAACCTGGGGAATTTGTCCATCATGTTCAATGAGAAAATTTGAAAATAATAATAATAATAATAATAATAATAATAATAATAAAAATAAATAAATAAATACCCAACTAAAAAAAAAAAAACAGTTATCGTCGAAAATGACTACTTAATAAAGATCTTTAAAAAGGTTGACATAGTATGAAAGTCATTAATGGAAAAATCAAAAGCTGGAAGAATGAAAAGATGAAATATAAGGCAAGTTTTAGTTTAGGTTTTGGTTGTCCTGAATGCTTTTATTATTATCAATGTTATTATGAAAATTAAGAATTGGACCTTTGATTGTGATAAGTCCAGATTTCACTATGCACTCGTGGAACTCAATGTTTAGAATTGTTCTAATTTGTGGATTAATACTTTCAACTTGACTATGAAATTTACTGAGTGCTACAGTTTAGGAGAAAATAATGCTCAACATCGATGTATTTTGGAACTCCATTATCTGGATTGTTTTAAAACCACTTGAGCTTATAGAAATTGTCTTATGATTCTCGAAATATTTTTCGCATACTTTGCTCGAGACTAGCAAAATGCAGGTTGGGGATTGTGTTGAGGGTCAAATATTGCATATTATCCCCCATTTATTACTTGATTTTATGAACATGATAATGCTTAATATTCTATTTTAATCATGTTTGTGTTACAAGATGAATTTAAGAGCTTGAACATGATAATGCTTAATGTTCTATTTAAGATGACTTGTATATGTGTAAACGACAATTCAGCAAGCCTTTTTCGGCATTTTTGCATATCTTTACTGGCATTTTGACAACTTTTTGGTGGCGCTTAAATATAATTTTACTGGTGCTTTTACAAACTTTTACTAGCGCTTAAGATATACTTTTATTGGCGCTTTTATAGACTTCTACCGGCGCTTCTTCTTTATCTACGAGAAGCGCCGGTAAAGGGTAATAATCGTCTGTAAAAGTCTTCATTATAGCGGTGGCCATCAAAAGCCCTAGTAAAAAAAGATACGACCGCCGGTATATGATACAACGACACCCCCCTTTAGTGGCGCATGTACGACCACCGGTAAAAGTATTACCAATAGTTTTTAGCCACTGATAAAGCCCTATTTTCTTGTAGTGTAAAGACAGTCGCTTGTACGGACAGAGTAGGTGTCAAACACTTTCCATCTCTATAACCGCGTCCCATACTCAAAATCTCCGGAATTCAAACTCACGAGTCATCTTAAGGTTAAGGATTTTCGAATCCTCAATCCCAAGCGCTTCTACAAGATCTATCCAACTGTAGAATCGAAGTAATTGTTTAGTGGTGACTCTGGATCCCTTATGATGTTTATTTGCCACCTAACCTATTGATAAGGTAACACTTACTAGATTATTCATCATCCATTTTTCTTTCTTTCTAAATTTGCTAATTCCACACGTGTGTGGGATTTGTACATATGCATCAATAGGCGGGGCACGTACATATAACAAAGTGACATTTGTGGAAGAGTTGAGCTTTTCAAGTGAGATAAATATTTTCTATTTGAGGCCCATTTATTTTTCAATTTAATTAGATAGTGATTGAAGTATAAATAAGGAGTCACTACTTTTCACACCTAATTAAAAGACAGGGATTTACGAGATAATTATATCTCTTGATGTAAATATGTTAAAAACAATATTCAAATTGTGCTTGTAAAATTTGTGGGGCCCACTAATACTTATGTGTTTAATCCACGTTGTGCATCCTTTTTACCTGCTCATTTGGTGGGATGGATCTCTCATGCACGCAGTGACCCCTGCGGTACCAAGCTCCTGCTGGTGGGTACTGGTCAAAGCTATGTGGGCCTATTATGATATATGTGTTTTATCCACGCCATCTATCTATTTTTTCAGATCATTTTAGGACATCACATCAAAAATGAGACTGATCCAAATCTCAAATGGACCACACCACAGGAAAAAGTAGAGATTTAATGCCTACGGTTGAAAACTTCTTATGGGATAGAGAAGTTTTGGATCAAGAGGATTTAAATGTTTTCCCTTTATCCAGAGGTCTATGTGACCTTATGTATAAGTTGGATGGAAAATGAACATCACGGTGGGCCTTAGGAAAGTTTCAACGGTGGCGGTAAATCTCTACTGCTTCCTGTGGTGTGGTCCACTTGAGCTTTGGATCTATCTCATTCTGTGACTTGTACCCTAAAATGAGACTACAATACAAATGGACGGCGTGGATAATACACATACATCATGTTATGGCCCACAAAGCTTTTCAAGTACCGACCCTTACTGAACTGGGACCTGGAGGAGCCACTGACTAAACCGAGTAGGCGGACAGCGGACGCGGAGTTTCCTTTAGCAGTTACTTCCCGCGACGGGAAACTACGTGGAGCCCACCGTGGTGATTGTGGGAAATCGACCCCGTCCGTCCGTTCGTTTTGCCAGTCATTCCTACATGGGTAGATAAATGCCTAACATTGAAACCTCACTGGGTACACCGTGATGTTTATATATCATCCATACCGTTCATAAGGTCATTCCTACATGGATGAACTGAAAACATAAAAATTATCCTGATCCAAACTTCAATGGCCCCATGAATGTTTCAACGATAGAGGCTTAATCCTCTGTCATACGGTCCACTTAAGTTTTGGATATGCGTCATTTTTGGGCCTTAACCTAATATGATACGGAAAAACGGATGAACGGAGTGGATTTCTCACAAACATCACGGTGGGCCCCACCTAGCTTCCAGTCGCGGAAGTTGCTACGAAAAGAAATCCGCGTCTGTGCAACGGCCTCATCCAGTACACACGCGCAACATTGGCAACCTGGAAGGTGCATGCAGAGTTTCCAAATACGAGAAGAAGCTTTCTATAAATAAAGCCCAAATCCCAACCGATGAAATAACCGTTGCTTTCTTTCCATTTTCATTCTCCTCTCTTAGAGAAAAGCTCCATGAGACTTCAAGCCAATATATCATTCACCCATACAACATGGAAAGCAGAACAAGAATCTGAAATTGAAGAACCAACACTCACACTTCAAGTTGAGCTGAAGAACGAGTACTTCCTCTTACACAATTCTGACAGAAACCGACCTCCTATCATCCTGCCGTCTACCTTCTCCACCACCTCTTTTCGTACTAAGATGTCTGCCTTCTTGTGTCCCCAAACCTCCCACTGCAGAATCCTCCGCATGCTTTCCATTATAGGAATCGAGTAGCAGGCCATCGCCGAGGATTTGAATTCTGCCATTTCCACTTACAGCCGTGGGAGGGTCGAAGAGGTCATCCGTATGGGGGTTAATGCAATGGAGATTGTCGCTCATATAGAGCTTGGATCGATAGGATCTTATGATGACTTGATGGGTATTGATGATGGGCAGGTCAAGACTCATGGGTCGAAATCATTGGCTGAGATAGAGGCTTTGTTGGAGAAATATAAAGTCAAGAGGTGAGATGAAAGGGAGAATTGTGGGATTTGTTTGGATGAGTTGGGTGATAGTGAGACAGAGGAAGTTAGTGTTCTGTCCTGTTCACCTCCGTTTCATGTGAGGTGTTTGAAGAGATGGTTGGAAGAAAGTGATTTTTTCCCTCTGTGTGGAATGCATATCTGAAAATACATTGTTATTTCTATTTTGTAATCAAACATTCGATTTTTTTCAAAAAAAGATACATTGTTATTTTTATTTTTATTATTCTCTTTTGTAATCACACATTCAATTTGTTTCAATATAGATTCGAGCAACTTCTTGTTTTGGAGTTTTTTTTTTTTTTTTTTTTATTTGTTTTAATGCTACACTCATCATGCTCTCTTTCCGTGGAGCTTGTCATCCTTGTCATCCATAGAAGTATCTTGGGCTGGACTCAGCCTATCTGTTTAGCCTGTGAAGGCCCCACTCCCCCTATTAGGCTGGACTTAAGCCTACCTGTTTAGCCTGTGAAAAGCTTAAGCTAGACTACTGATGCTAGCTCGCATTTGACTTCATAATCCTATTATTCACTTTGGCATTAAAATCATCTCTCATTGCATGATGAACAAACATAGGGTCTCTTCTTTCAAGTATCTGATTTTTAAGTAAAAGAAAAAAAATGAATATCAAACAACATCCCTCAGGCAAAGGTAATCCAAACCATTGAATTTGAATGAAAAGTCCCACTAGTGGCCTGCAAGGAGGTCTGCCCGACTTATTATTACCTTTTATGGTTTGTAGACAACAAATAAAATCTCTCAATTGGATTATTTCAACTCTTTGATAATTTGACTCTTTTGCCTTGAATATGATCAGTCACCACAACCATTGCATAATCAACGGGTTGAAGTACATATTCAATCAGAGATTTTTTTTCCAAGCATGACCAAGGGGAGCCTATGAGGTAATCGAAGCAAACAGTTAGTGTCATTGAAAAAATCCCAAATCAAACAGCTAGAGTGCCTTGTAATACATCAGTATGTATTCAACCAAATCTCATTTGCAAATTGACAAGAGATGCAACACCAAGTTACTTGCAAGGCAAATGGGCCAAAATTGGATGTGGGGATCTTCCAGTCTGGCAAAATTTTCGGTGGTTAGGACATATATGGAATCCATCCAACGAACGGTCCGTACACAGCCCTCCCCAATTGTTCAATCCCAACATCAAATGCTGTCTTCAACAGATAGCATTTGTATCCATAAGCTCAACCTCAAGGGATATGATGCAGGTGCTCCATGGATTCCAGGAGTAGGAGGAGAAAAAGAAAGGTCAATTGAAGATTGAAATATTTTATGCATTGATTGCGTGTGAATGACGCAGAGTTTTGAACTTGTGGTCCTACCGTAATTTTTCAGTGCCTTCTAACTATCCATTAGATGGATCCCTAATGTTAGGCCTAGATTCAAAATCCAACCTATTCCATAATTCATGCAATCCACACCCAAATGAACAATGAAAGACATTTGGGAGGGGACACCCACTGTAGAAATTCACAGATGGAATGTGGGGTCCACTTGTGTATTTCTCATCAAACAGGTACACCTCAGAAGGATTAAGGGACGTAGCTGGACTCAAAACATTAGAAAATTAACATAGGCCACCACAAGTGAATACGAAGGCTGTAGACATAATACTTCATTGCTACTGGTGTATCCAACCTGAGGTTTGGATATGTGTGATTCTTGCTATGTACCTAATAAATGGTTAGAATTCTTCAAGTGAGCTCATGTATATATCAGATTAGTAGCCCATTGACACCCTTGTCACTTGTGGGGATTCTCCATGCTTTGAAAAAAAAAAAAAAGGGTGCCAAAAAAATATTTCACACCAATTACACTGAATTCAAATTTCAATAAAAAAAATTCAAAACATACGAAAAATAACTTTTCATTTACCATCTCTTCATTTATCTCTCATCACATTACTGCTAGAACACAGGTATATGCCATCACATTCCCAAGCGCCACCCTTGCAGGAAGATCCTATCGACAAAAGCTCTATGAAGCCACTGTGATATCTGTTTGACATCCACTCCTTCCATTAGTTTCGCCAACTCAGCTTAAAACATGAGTCTGGAAATCAGGTGTACCTAAAACTCAAGTGGGAACTCCCATCACTGGAACCTTCCAAGAAGGGTTAAAAGATGAGGCAAATCCAAAATTCAAATGGGCCACTTGATATGAAACAGTTAGAATGAAAAATGTGAACTCTTGAAACCTTTTCAAAACCCTTCATAATATTTACAATGACTCATGAATCACAACTAAAGTTAAGCAGCGTAATTGAAGATTGAAACATCAAGAAACTAAATTAACTCTCTAGGTAAAAGAAAGGTTACCATGTGATGAAGAAAATTTTACTTTTTTTGGCAATTCTCCTTAGTTCCAAAGTTGAAGTTGTAAGTTGAAAGGCTGTTGTTGTGAACCAAAGCTGCAACAACAAGAATTGATGCGTTCACCTGATCCCGAAGAAATCTGAAAGCATCCATGCATGGGAATTACATGGTCATGGCCTTCAGACAGCTGATAATACTTGGAAGTTCTCAGAAACTCAAGTAGGTTGACCTACAATCAAGATATGCTTAACGAAGGTAAGAGCTACTTCCTCATGTTGATCATTAACGGATGTAACAAAATGGTTCTTACAGCAGGTACTCTGTTTGTAACCAACAGAAAAAAGAAAAAAAAAATGTCTAAGGAAAAACAAGCATGATTCTTCAAGGAAATAGAAAGATACTAGGTTTGCTTTGGTGCAGACGGGCATCCATCACTTTATAAAGCCCCACTATAGTTGTTTCCTGTCACAAAATCATTTTCATGTAAGTTAGGGAAACTACTACAATCTAATGGTTTGCATAGTCCAAAATCAGACAGCTTCATGTGACCATATCTATCAAATAACAAATTGCCGGGCTTGATATCCCTGTCAAATGTCAAAGAAAGGTTTAATCCTTCAGATTGAGGATAACCAGAAAACGTTTTCAGTATAACGACATTCTATGAACACAGTCAATTAATAATATATGCAAACCTGTGGATGTTATGGTGTTTGTGGATAGATTCAAAGGACAGAACTGTTTGCCCAACATAAAATCTGGCCTCATCTTCTGTCTACATGAGTAAAGTCATCATATCTACCTAGATACTCCATAATGAGAATTCATTGTCTTGGAAAGAACAATAAAACTTAACAATGCAATTGTTGTTAACCTCGGCAAGAAGATTTCTTTCACCTTTAACGTGCTCAATCAGAGATGCATCCATATGATTACGTTCTAAGCAATCAAATGAAGTGGCAATTAAAGTAGCAATGACATGAAAAATCACCCACCTGATGAATGATCTCTGGAGTCGAGATGAATGTGACTTTATTGGACTGGCAACACCACATCACCATGAGTACCCCATCATCTTGAGCAAGTTCAATAAATCTCATCAAATCTATAGAAAGGAAAATGCGTCACATGATAAAATGATCAGAGACTAGTGTTTGTTCATGGACAAAAGCATTGAGAATGCAGTTCACCTGAATCATGAGTCAACTGTCATGTGCGTTTAAGTCTAGGTTATGAATTTCCCAAACATGTTTAGAACAACAACCACAAGGAAAAATAAGTAACAGAAGGTAGGAAAAATAAGTAACATGTAACCCATAAATGAGGTGCTAAAAGTGGATTCTAGGAAAACTAGTCAAACTAACAACTGTAGAATCAACATCTCCATGAAATTCCTGGAGTTTAGCCTTAAATCAATACAGTAAAAAAAAAAAAAAAAAAAAGAGGGTTAAAGCATGCTCCATTTTTTACAACAAGCGATTATGGCAGCAACAGTGCTGGATGATGATACTAAAGGCCTATGATGAAGTTAATTAATTGCAACATAGCTGGTGCTTATACAAGAATGCCTTGTTTGGGATAAAGGAAATGAGAATTGGAATTTTGTATATCCATGAACTAGTCAATTCATGTATTTGGATTTAGCAAATTCCAAAGTCCACTGTTTGGGATTCAAACTACAAATCCATGGATTTGGGAGCATTTATTGCAATGGCAGGGCATTCATTGCAAGGAAATATCATAATTGGAAGGTCTCACATGCAAGTTGTAGATGAGAAAACATGCAACAAAGTTGCATGTGGGGCTCACCATGGTGTATGTACAACATCCAATTTATCCAACAGGTTTGCCCCATCGATTGAAAATAGAATGGCCCAAAAATCATGTTGATTCAAACATCATGTGGGGCACATGATAATAAACGATGGACAACCACCCAAAAACCTTGGAATTCACATGGTGGCCTACTTGATGGTTGGATTGGCATGAAAATCATGATATTTGCACAAAAATAGACTGAGCAGGCATATCGTCATCTAATTTGTTGGTGAACTCAGTTGATCCAGTATAGTAGTCATGCTAGCTTCTGTCTTCATTCTGACATCAGCACTGTAATAAGTGAATTTTTCCTGTCCAATTTGAAGCTCTTGACCCAAGCTTAAAATAAGTATGAGAAACTTCAGAGCAACCCAGTCCACATCACTGTTCCCTGTGCATATATTAATGCCATAATTTTGGAGAAACTGCAGACGCAAGTGTCAGAGCAAAGTTTCAAAAATCCTTCAAACAAATACCAAGTTGAAATAATAGAACTGATGCAAACAATTTAAAATTTATTTCTACCAAAATAAATGTACCAATAAGCCCAATTCAAATTCATGAAAGCAAAATAAAAATAAAATTTTAACGAACTGCCAACCTGAACGCATGAGAGCATTGTTGGAGTTGGCCATATGAGAGTAAATCTGTAGCTATATGAACAGGGCTGGCATGTTTGTCGGCAAATGACCAGAACTTCCGATGGGTGAGCCATCATGTCAATAGAAATCATGGTTTCACTGTTCTGCAATTTAAATAACAGTACAAGGTATCAACAATTTAAAGACCACTATTTCAAATTCAAATAAAATTATCAATCTATAGAAATATTGCATTTGGATCCTTTGGAACCCCATCAAACCTGATTGCAGCCTGTACGTAACCTGTTGTTTCAGCATCATGTGATTCACTATGTTGTCGTCAGAATAAAAGCAAGCAGTCTAAATCATATCTGGAACCCTATCAAACCTGATTACAGCCTGTTGATGCAAATGTTGATCCTTATCTTGGTGAAAATGTTGATCAGTTGACAGGTCAGGCATACATTACTAAGCACGGTGATGCAAATGCAAATGCAAATGTTACAGTAAGTTCTAGAAGTCCCTTCATCACTTTCTTTATAGTTGTTTCCTTGTTCTGATACTATCGTAAACTATGACAATCTATTGGGCTGACATCTTGATTCTATCCCATGACTGTTTGCAATGACTACTAACTGTTTCCAAAGCTACAGTAGATGAGAACCTTTTTACTGTTTTTTTTTAATCCTCCAGTCATGTTATTGTCTTCTGTTTTTGACTTTTTCTTTTCTTTTGCAATGCAGAAATTTAGCATTCAATCAAATCAGCTAGAACATCCCATCCTCCTTGGCTTCTATGAAATATCTCTGCTCCCTGTGAGTTTCTTGTTGAATAAGAACTTAAAAAGATTTTGGTTTATGAATATGCGACAGATTTTCATGAATCACATTTTATCTGAATGCAGGAATCTTAGCCACAATTCCAATTCTGGGCCCATTAGGAACGTATTTACAGATATGCTAAATCTAAAACAATTGTAAGATTTGAAACAATAATTTTGCTATGTAGAAAAGTAGATGAGAATTTAGGTATCTATATGTAATTTGTTTGGTCTCGATTTTTACTTGTTTTTCTTTAGAATCAGAATTTTCCCATTGAATTTGACCCAAATTTTGTTGTTTAAATATCTTTTCAGGGATCTATCTTACAGCAATTTCAGTGGAGATTTGCCAGTCTCATTCAGTAATTTGACCAATCTTAACATTCTGTAAGCATGACAACAGACCTATACTTGTTCTAATTACAAATGTAATTGTTCTGCATTCATCTCCTTTGTTAATACTTTCTTCTATAATTTCTCCAATAGTCACTTACAGAACAACCAATTCACCAGATTGGTTATCTTCCTGGCTAATCTCCCATTGTCTGAACTGTATGTCTCAAACTCAAGTGTGTTCCTAGCAAGTCTTTAAACATGTTTTATTTTTGTTATCTTATTCCAGTTCTGATTCAACTACTTTTTTTTTGTCAGTAACATCCAAAACAACCACTTTGGCAGTGTCATCCCAAAGCATTTTGAAACCATTCCAATTCTCAGGTATCTACTGCCCATATATTCTTTTACACACACACAATGTCTGGACTGGAGGCCACTGATTGAAGGGATTAGGATTTTCCCGTCTGTAAAATTTTTGGGCACAGTCAATCGACAGCAGTCTATCAAATCAATGTTCTGGATCACAGAACCATGGGCCCCACCATATGAACTCGGGGCCTGGAAATACATGCATATCCTTGCATCGAAGATAGTATAACTCCTCAGTTGCAAGTACATGAAAATGGTATCGTGTTTTCTTATTCAATCTAGTTGCATTGAAATGCCATTTTTATATAAAACATAAAATTAGGAGATTTCTGCAATTGGTCTGGGTAGGCATGCCACCCGCATTTCTGTATCTCTATCTTCTTCTTGAGAAGCATGGCTGCTATGAAGACTATACTGTCGTTTGAACGGTGCAAATTCTGTTTTGACTTTTTTTTATTGAGTTGAGCATGTTTGCACCATTTTCCCTCTTCATGGAATTGGCTGAAGTTCTTTATCTTTGATTAGACCCATTCCAGCTGTTGATTTCATTTTATGATTTTTTCTTCCAATCTGATTATATCAATGCTTTTTCATAGGCCATTCCCACTTGATTAACGGCAGCCTCGGGACGGATGGGGCTGCATGTTCTCCACAGGCCATCGTGGTAAGAACTGCTCCAGATTTCACTACTAATCGATATTCAGAAATTGGCTGGCGATCCAGGCAATAAAAATTTCACATAGGAAAAGTCTCACTGTTTGGAGATCTTCCAATATTGTCCCAGTTATGAAAATGAATGGGCAAATAAAGGTTTGCATGGACTTCTGCGACCTAAATGAAGCCTACTAAATAGGGTTCAAGTATATAATAATACTACCAATCTAAAATTACCAAATATAAGATTTTTGGTTCCAATGATTTGCCGATTTGGGTCCCACAAGTGCCTCCATATCTAGCTGCAGCCAATGGAAAGCACGGAGTGACAGGATTCAAGGACTTTAAGGAGATGAGCAATCCAAGGGCTGGCAAAAGGTGGAATGACAAAGGCTTCAAGGTTCCTCAGTTCAATTATGTACAAATTCGATGTTCTTTCGTTATTTCACATAGATAATATATTCTTGCATAATATCAACTATTGGTATTTTTAGGATTGGAATGATAAGTGTTGTGGGGAAATCCAACTCGACAAGTTAAGCTAGCCACCTACCTCAAAGCTCAGAGGGGAGACCTCGAAAGTGTGTGACGGATAAGCGGGGCCGAGTCCTCTCTCGGCCCATCTCCGCTCATAGCCGCTATCCTCGTTTAATAACTCGACAAAAGGGTCAATCTGTGCACTAGTCTTGGTCCGAGGCTTGGAGCCAAGGCCACCTTAGTTCGAGGTCCAGAGCCGAGGCAAAGGGAATTCTACCAGTCTCGAATACTAGTACTCGGCCTCAGGTCCGGCAAGGTCAAGGCTGAGGCTAGATGTGGATATTCCGAGTGCCAAACTAGGAAACTGCCCTACGCGGATGTGACTGAATATCTCGCCCGCGGATACGCTCCTCTAAGACACGACGCGCTACACAATCCCTGGATTACAGACGAAATCTCCATGATCACAGTATACCACTGATTGAGCGAATCGTGCCGAGATTAATGAACGCAAATCATCCAACACGTAGGTATAAATACAAGGGGAACCCATTGCTATTTGTATGCAATATCTCATACCTTCTCTCTACATTCAACTTAGACCTAGATTCCCTAGCCTGACTTAGGCATCGGAGGGTCCCCCGGCTTAGCCAAGGTCTCCTTTGCTCACCCTTTATGCAGGGCCAGGGTCCGTCGAAGGTTCATCGCATTGAGCAGAGGGTGGTCCAGATTTTGACATCAACATTTTTTGGCGCCATCTGTGGGAATCTGATACGAAAAGTCAGTTTCCTATTCTCAAGTAAGATGGTAAGAGGAAAGAAAAAGGCAGTAGTGGTGGTGCCTGAACCTAGCGGGCAACACCAATCTTCTTCGTTGCTGCACACCGAGTCGGCTCCGATAGGACCGTCTCAACGAACTCGAAGCCAAGGAGGAAAATACAAGGCACTGCAGAATGAAGTCCAGATACTGAAGGACGAGATTAGCCGAATGAAGGTACAGCAGAACCAACAACCACCGCTAAACCTAGTGGAAGCCACTCCAGCGCCCGAAGAGCGATCGTAGCCAATCGGTTCCGGGGCCAGAGGTTCCCGGGCACAGTCCATACGCACTCCTGACCCTGCACCCAATGCAATGCCTCAGGAGCAATCCGCCCGAATTACAGAACCCGCTCGGAACGCCGAGCAGTCTTATGTGTCTGCCACCTAGGCTCTGGCCCCCACTGATCTCCGCCATCGGCTGGAGAGAAGCAGGCGGGGAAGAACATCCGAGGTAGCGGATGCCCTCCGAGAGACAGTGGCTGAGAATTAGAATCCTCTGGAAGCACAGTTCAAGGAACTTCGATACCAGTTTAAGGCGTTCTAGAAGAAACAACAATCAACGTCCTTCCCAGCTACAGTACAGACAATGATGAAATAGACCGAGCCTCCCTTCACCTTAAAAATCATGGACGAGGTGATGCCATCAAGGTTCAGGATGCCTCCTGTCATCCAATTCTCCGGATCCGGAGACCCCTCGAAACATATCGAGTCATATCGTTCGTGGATGCAAATCCAGTCAGCCACGGATGCCGTGATGTGCCGAGCATTCTCAATAACTCTCTCCGGGTCAGCTCAAAATTGGTACTGACAACTTAAACCGAAATCGATCAGCTCCTTCTCAGAGCTCAGCAGATTGTTCCTTACCTAGTTCGTCTCTGGAAAGAAGAGTCGGAAGTTGACTATGCATCTGTTCACCCTCAAGCAAAGGAAAAAAGAGCCGCTGAAGGATTACATTGCCCGCTTCAACGAGGCGGCGTTATTAGTGGAAGATTACGATGACAAAATGACGCTCTCAGCCATGTTTAGCAGACTCAAAGGAAGGTTCACTTTCTCAATCGGGAAGAATGCACCGACTACCTTGGCAGAGCATTTCAACAGGGCTCAGAAGTACACCAATGCAGAGGAATTCTCCAACTCCCGTAGGAACATTCAAGCAACCGAAGTATCGTCAAAGGAAAAAAGATCAAGGAACAAAGAGCCTCAGTCATCTAACAAAAACCCTGATGACCAAGCCCCTTGTGATCGCCGGCGGAGCCGGAGGCCCGAGGGCAAATTCCATTCTTACACTCCTCTCAACACTTCTACGGAGCAGATTCTGTTAGATATTAGAGGCCAGAGACTCCTGAATTGGCCTGTCTACATGAAGACCGACGCGGAGAACCGAGACAGGCGCAAGTACTACAGATTCCATCGCGACCACGGCCACGACACTAACGACTGTGTGGATCTCAAGGACGAGATCAAGACCCTTATCCGCAAGGGTCATCTGCGCCGGTACACCAAGGAGGAGAGGTCAGCTCAGAAAGAAGAACGGCTGAGCAAAATAGTGGAAGAGCCAGCGGAAATTCGAACTATTTATGGGGGCTCATCTGGGGTAGGCAATTCGCACAGGGCTCATAAAGCCCACTCTTGGAGTTCAGACCCCGAGCACTATGTCAATTTGGCTGAAAGGCTAAAGAAAGAGCTCCGTGTCAACCCCTGCAGCTTGACTTTCATAGAGGATGATGCGCGTGAAATCCAGCATCCACACGATGATGCCCTCATGATGGCTATGACCATAGCTAACTGCAAAGTCTTCCGCATCCTGGTTGACACAGGGAGCTCAGCTGATATCATTTACTCCGAGGCATTCGAGAGAATGGGTATCGATAGGTCGCACCTCCGACCCGTGAAGACTCCTCTACACGGCTTTGCCGGGGTTAAGGTAATCTCCGAGGGAGCCATCTCCCTCCCAGTAATAACGGGAGAAGGAAAGCACCAGGTCACGCTTCTAGTAGACTTTCTGGTCGTCAATATGCCATCGGTGCATAATGTCATTCTGGGACGACCCTCCCTTAATGCAATGAGGGCAGTTGTGTCCACATACCACTTAATAATGAAGTTCCCCGCAAAAGGTGGGATCGGATACCTCCTAGGAGACCAGCGTGAAGCTCGGAGATGCTGTGCAATAGCTGTGAGGAAAGGATCAGTGAAACAGGCCCTCACCGTCAATATCCTCGACATCACGAAAGATCCCCCCAAGGACTTGGAGATCATCCAGCTCGAAGAAACCGACCCAAGTAAAATTGTTCAACTCGGGACATCGTTGAATTCCGAGCAGAGATCTCAAATGCTAACTTTCCTACGACAGCACAGAGATGTATTCGCGTGGTCACACGAAGATATGCCAGGAATCTCTCCCAATGTTATGGTCCACAGGCTGAATGTGGATCCGGATCATAAACCAGTGAAGCAAAAAAGAAGAGCATTCGATGCTGAGAGGTATGCAGCAATAGCCGATGAAGTTTCTAAGCTCCTCAGCGTCGATTTCATTGAAGAAATCCATTATCCAGACTGGATCGCCAACATGGTCCTAGTGAAGAAAGCAAGCGGGAAATGGCGAGTCTGTGTCGACTAATCAGATCTGAACAAGTCATGTCCGAAGGATAGTTTCCCATTACTTCGAATCGATCAACTAGTCGACAGCACGGTTGGTCATGAACGTCTCTCCTTCCTGGATGCCTACTCTAGGTACAATCAGATCCCGATGTATCGCCCAGACAGGCACAAGACTACCTTTGTCACCGACAAGGGGCTCTACTGTTACCGAGTCATGCCTTTTGGCCTGAAGAACACTGGGGCAACATACTAGAGGTTGGTAAATCAAATGTTTGCTAAGCAGATCGCACAAACAATGGAAGTTTATGTCGATGACATGCTCGTCAAGAGCGTCAGAGCATCCGACCACCTCGCAGATCTTGCAGTGATGTTTTCAATCCTCCGGGAGTATCGAATGAAGCTGAACCCGGCCAGATGTGTCTTTAGAGTCGGTTCAAGCAAGTTCCTCGATTTTTAAGTCAACTAGAGAGGCATCGAGGTGAATCCTGAGAAGATAAAAGCGTTGCTTGACATAAGCTCCCCATGAACAACAAAGGAAATCCAATGCCTAACTGGCCGAGTGGCGGCGCTCGGACGGTTTATCTCCAAAGTTACCGACAGGTGCCTCCCCTTCTTCCAGCAACTGAAAGGTCATAAGAAGGCTAAGTGGACCTCTAAGTGCGAGCAAGCATTCCAGGAGCTGAAGCAATACCTGGGTTCACCTCCCTTGCTATCAAAATCAGAAGAAGGTGAGCCCCTACTATTGTACCTGGCTGTCTCAGCTTCGGCCATCAGCTCGGCACTCATCAGGGAGGTAGGAAATAAACAGTATCTTGTCTACTACATGAGCAAAGCAATGGTACCCACAGAGACCAGATACCCGAGCATCGAAAAGTTAGCGCTCAGCTTAGTTTTTTTGGCTCGAAGGCTTTGTCCATACTTCTAAGCACATACCATCATTTTCCTAACTGACTCTCCCCTCAGGCAGGTCCTTCAGAAACCTGATGTCTTCGGACAGCTGACTAAATGGGCATTAGAACTTGGGGATTTTGACATCCAATACTATCCGAGAATTGCGATTAAGGGCCAGGCGGTGGCTAACTTCATAACCAAATTCACTATCCCGAACGATGATAACACAGCAGAAGCAGCCCTAACAACACCGCTAGTCCCATCGCTCGCCAAGGATCTAGAGTCGGAGCAGAGGTGGGTCCTTTATGTCGACGGGTCTTCCAACTTCAAGCGAGCTGGGGTAGGAATCGTCTTGGTCACGCCCGACTCTACAGCTATTCAGTATGCCATCAGGCTCAGTTTCAGAGCTTCCAATAACGAAGCCGAATATGAAGCCTTGTTGGCAGGACTAAGACTGGCAACAAGTCTGGGGGGTCAGTCCCTTGAAGTACGATGTGATTCCCAACTTGTGATGAACCATATCTCCACAGAGTATGAAGCCAACGAAACCAGGATGGTAGCTTATCTGGCCGAGGCCCGAAAATTGATCGAGAGATTCTGGAGTTGCACCATTAACCAGATTCCAAAGGCAGAGAACTCTTGGGCTGATGCCCTTGCAAGGTTAGCCTCGGCCACGGAGGGAAAGATCCCTCGGATCATTCCCTTGGAATTCATGGAGAACCTGAGCATCGACCAAAAGGGACAAGAAATGGTTAACCTGGTCGAGACTACACCAAGTTGGATGGACCCAATCTACGACTACCTTATATCTAGTAAGGTTCCCCAGGACAAGCTGGAGGCTCGACGCTTGAAGATCAGAGCAGCCCGATATATTATCATGGATGGGATCTTATACAAGAAGGGGTACTCACAACCATATCTCAGATGCTTTGACCCGAAGAAGCGGATTATGTGATACGAGAAATCTACGAGGGCATCTGCGGTAATCACTCAGGTGACCGAGCTCTAGCTCTGAAGATACTCCGCCGAAGGGGTATTTCTGGCCGACCATCCGAGAGGACTCGAAAGATCATGTCCGAAGGTGCGACAAATGTCAGAGGTTTGCAGCAATACCGAGGCAACCCGCGGAAGAAATGACCCCTATGAGTGGGCCATGGCCATTCACTCAGTGGGGAATCGACATCATTGGACCTCTGCTTATGGGGAAAGGACAGGTGAAATTTGCTATTATCGCAGTTGATTACTTCACTAAATGGGCCGAGGCCGAGCCAGTGGCTAAGCTAACCAAACAGAAGGTGATCGACTTTGTCTGGAAGAATATCATTTGTCGATTTGGGATTCCATGCACCATCGCTTCTGACAACGCCAAGAAGTTCGACAATGATAAATTCAGAGGCATGTGCAGGGGGCTCGGCATCTCGAACGCTTATTCTTCACCTCGGCATCCGCAATCTAATGGGCAGGTGGAAGTTGTAAACAAGGTCATTAAGCACCATCTGAAAATGAAGTTGGAAAAAGCAAAGGGCAACTGGGCAGAGGAGCTTCCATTTATCCTATGGGCATATCGGACCACAGCCCAGTCATCTCCTGGGGAGACCCCCTTTTTGTTTTCCTACGGCTCGGAGGCGGTAGTCCCAGTCGAAATCGGCCTCCCGATAGCTCGGGTCAAAAACTACCAGGAAGATCAGAATGCAGAGCACATCACAGCAAGCCTCAACTTGCTCGAAGAGGCAAGAGATATTGCCCGGCTTCGAGTCGCTACTAGGCATCACCAAGTGGCACGATTCTACAACTCAAGGGTCAGGACAAGGCGGTTCCAGCTAGGGGACTTGGTCCTACGACGCGTCTTCCAAAATACGGCCAAACTAGGGGCTAGGACACTCGGGCCCAACTGGGAGGGGCCTTACCGTGTGGTCAAAACGACCCAGCCAGGCTCGTATCACTTAGAAGACCTCGAGGGATGTCAGCTCCTCCATCCTTGGAATGTCGAGCACTTGAAAATCTACTATCCATAAAAATCTACGAGCCGCTGAAGGCCCTCAATAAATGTACTGCTTGAAGCTACTAGCCTCTTAAGGCTTCTAATAAAAGTTTCCTTCTTACATCGTCTACTTGCACAAATTATCTCAGATTATTTACAAGCGGAAGAAGTTACCTCTCATAAACAAAGGCTAACTTAACGGACCGATCCCTTCAAGAAAGTGTATGGACATTAAACCCACGAAAATCTACATAGGGATCCCCTCACACAGAGGGAGAAAGCCCAAAGATGATCCGATCTCCTGAGAAGAGGGTTGGCTCGTTACAAAAGCAACTGAGCACGCCATTCGTGGGGGGGTTGGCCCCTCAAGGGGTCGGTCCTTAAAACATTAGACACCTAAGAATTATCACAATAATCAACACATGCGAACAAGCCGTATGCCAACAATCGTCATTGATATAAAAGAGATCTATTTACATTGCAAAAAAAAAAAAAACAAATGAAAACTTGTTATTCCCTCTGAGTAGAGGGACCAGCTACAAAGCTAGGGGGCTGAGCATCGACGGTGGCTTCGGCGACAGGAGCACCTTAGGCAATTTCCATAACAGGAGGGGCATTCTCAGGCTCGCCTGCCACGACAGGCTCGGCGTCATCAGTGGTCTCTGCCATGAGGGCGTCGCAGTTGAGAGTTGGATAAAGCCTTCTAACCTTGACCAGGCAAGCGTCAAAGCCAGTGTCATAGCCGAAGTAATACAATTTATCCAGCTCCTTGGCCCTTTCAACGAAATCCTTGTATTCGTCCACTATCGTGGACACCTATAAGACCGCTTGAGCCTCAAGCTCTGCCCGTAAGAAAGCCTTCTCCGCAGATGCAGCAGACTCAAGGACCCTCCGTTGTTGAACTAATTGGTTCGCCACCATCTACCGCTTTACCTCGAACTTCTCTTTCGCCGCCTTGAGCCCCGACTCGGCTTCTGTGGCCCTAAACTCCAGGTCTTCGTTAGCCTGATGTAAATGCCAGACTTTGGGTTCAACCACATCCAAGCGAGCTTGGAGTTGGTTGATCTCACCCTGAAGCGCGAGTTCTCTTGCTCGCCCCCCAGCAGCAGCCTTCTTCAGCTCCTCCTGTTCCTTGACTGAAGCTTTCAGCTGCTTCTCGAGCTCGACCCGCAGTGCGTCTTGCTCTGCCTTCTCGACCACAAACTTGGCCTGTTCTGCTTCAAGCCGCTCCATCTCCTTCAGCCTCTCCTTCACCTCCATCATCATTGGCAGCGACTGGTAACATATAGCCGCATAGTCGTTCATGAAGCTGACGTGGTGGCGGGAGATCGTGTCAGCTATCCGTGTCTTTGGCGCATGCTTAACTGCCCAAGAGTTCAGCTAGGCCATGTGAAAACTAGGAGGCAAAACCCCTAGAGAGGGTGCGGAAGCTCCTCCCCCTGGAGAGGGAGTGGAAGCTCCTCCAACCCCGCTGGCCGTTGAAGCTTGGGCAGTCACGTCAGGAATGTTCACATACCCGACGAGGATGTCACCTTGACCAACCAGGGGCTCGGCCTAGGCAGTAGGGGGACTACAGATCATGCAGAAACAGCAATGTCAGGAGTCTCCCCTATCATTTCTCCCCCCACCCCAGAAGGACCCGCAACCGCCAAAGGGGAAGCTTTGGAGACTTGTTCCCCCGCTGAAGGTGACGAGATGGTGATAGGCTCGATTCTGACAGGAGCCTCAGTAACTGGAACCTCAGGGGCAGGGGTCGAAGCAATGCTGGCAACAACCTCAGAGGCGGCTACAATAGGCCCAACTCCAGCTAGTCTCACAGCTGGGGTAGCTTCGGCCTCGACCTCAGAGGCCTTCCTCTTTCTCGGCATCACCTTCGTCCTTGGTTCGGAGGAGAGGAGGACATCCATCGGAGGGTGCAGGGCCCTTCTCTTCTTTAAACCACCTGCCTCCATCCCTATAAAAAGAAAAAAGAGGAATCAGCCCAGTGTGATCCACGGAATCAATGAAGGTCAGCAAACTAATCTCCAAAGGCTCTAACCCCACTTACCCAAGGCAAAGAGAGTGGGCCGAACTCTGCAGAAGCCGGATAACACCAGGCTCTCCGGGTTAATAAGCCCGAACCAAGCGCGTCGGTCTACAGGGATTACTCGGACCCGGTCGACCTAATGCTTGTAGAAGGCGGAGAGGTCGGGGGCCCCCTTCGGTTGGACTGCAAACAAAAGCGAATAGTGAGATTGGGTACAAGAAAGGACCGAATACGCAATACGATTAAAAGAAGTGTCCAGTGACCTGGATTGGCGAACTTGGTAGGGACTCGAGTCCGTAGCCAATCCAATTCAGAGGTCGGGGTTTCCCATTCCCCCAAGGCCCAGAACCACTTCCCCTTCCACTCTTTGTTGGAAGAAGGGAGTTGAGTTACCAGTCCTGGGAGACATGGGGGCTTGGCCGAGAAGTACCACTAGGCCTTGTCCGTGTTATCGTATTTGGCCTTGTACAGAAATAGAAATTCCTCTGGCGTCAGTCTCTGGTTCCCTGCCTGGTGCCAGAGAACAAAAGTGGAAGCTAGAATCCTCCAAGAGTTCAGGACTAGCTGCCCCGGCGTAATTTTCAGCTGCGCTGTCAGTTCACGCAAGAAAGGATGGATGGGAATTGAAGTCCACATTAGAGGGCACGGACGAAGATGGCAATCTCGCCCTCAACCAGAGACCCTGCTTGGTCTGTGGGGACAGGGGCTCGGATGTGGACCGAACTGAGGATCTGATAATCTTCGCGGAGTTGAGCCATTTGGGACTCAATCATAATCGATCCCCCAGGGACTATTGGCCTTGTTCTGCCTCCCCTAGGGCTTACTTTCGACTACCCCGTGGGATCTCAGAGAGCCCTCTTTGGTCCTTTGCCATGACTCTTGGCCCTCTGACTTGCGGATCCTTGGGCCGGAGCTAGGTTGTAGAGGGGTATGGCCTCGAGTGGGCCTTCAGACTCTCCGGGTCCCGAGGCTATGTTTTCTGGTTCAGCCTCCGAACCAGCTTCTCGAACCGAACTCATCTCGTCAGAGTCGCTCAACATAAAGGAAAGATGCGTTAAGTGTTGAAAGACTCAAGCGTTGCAGACAATCTCCCCCGGCAAAAGTTTTTCCAGCTCCGATGTCTTCCGCTGCATTGAATCGTCCCTCCGATGGTCAGGAATCTTTTGTCAGGTGACAATCTCTAGCAAAAGGAGATTTCTGGCGAAGGGCGATTTCCGACGAGGGCGATTTTCGGCAAAGGCGATTTCCAGTAGAAGGGGACTCGGAAAGGAGCAGGGAAAATGAGAATGCGAGAAGTGTGAGAGAGAGGGAGGGAGGGGTTTATATAGCCACCTCATTGCTCGGCGCGATCATTACTAGCGACCGTACCAGAAGCCGATACGACTCAGCACTTGTCACGCACCAAACCCAGAGATCGGACTCACAGGATTCCCAATCGCCAAATCCGGTGCCGACAGCCTCCGTAGTACCCCATTCTCGGTTCCCAGCACTCATACGCCAGATTTCGATCTTGGGATCCTACAAGGAGGACTTTTCCAATGTACATTTATCTCATAAGAAGCATAACCACAAGTTTACCCAAATCACAAAAGCAACATCATCATCACATATCCACTAATATAAACATTTGAATACAATGCTGAAAGGGAAATACATATGTCAAAATCAACGCTCCTGTAGACCACTGCACACTCTATGCTCAACGCTGCTACAATATAATGCCACCTACACGCATCTATCGTGCATAAGCTTATAAAAAGCTTAGTGGGTGGTGAAAGTGTGTGCACAAGGTAAGTGCTAAGTAAGCAATATCAGAGTAAGCAGAAATACTGATAAGCTCATAAATCATACAATATCAAAAATACTATCAAGTTCATAAAAATTATACGAAATCAGAGTAATACAAAAACATACTGATGGGCCCATAAATACCTCCACCCTTATCCAAGCTATGCGATATAAAAAGATAATAAAAACAATATCATATACTGATGAAGCAATGTAGATTAACTATACAATGCGGAGACAGCAAACCAAATTTCAGATGCCGATGATGCAATGCAATATGCAAACCCTGATGAGTCTACGAATAGTGTCAGTCGTATCTAAGCCGTATAAATGAAGAAACATAATAACCCAAAATGTCATATGTTGCGGATGTAATGCGATATGCGGTGCGAATGGAATGACCATGCTGGAGTGTGAAGTCAGGATGATAGTACATAGTATCGCAGGCTATGGGGTCCATCACAAGGGACTTCTATCCAAACCAGTCCCATACCTAAATTTGGATAGTCAGATTCAAGGTGGTAAACTCCTGATCTCAAGTTAATCGCGCGCCCCAACCGAAATCCTGACCATTGCGAAGGTACACGTAATAAATCGTTGCGCACCACCAGCCCAAGTGGATAGTGAATGAATGAATGAGTATGCAACTCCTGCTCAATAAGCCCACATATCAGTACGGTTCCTCTCTGAGATCATCACCGGGGTCTAGTACACTCTACACCATCTTGCCGCCCCATCAAGCGCACAACTGGGTAAGTGGAAGAGGCCTCACTATCTGCCTAGCTAGTAGTCAGCCAATATCTACTCAGCATGTCGATAGCGGACCCATTCACGAGCTGGTCAAACTCAGCCTAGCTATGCCTACTTCCTTAGGCGAGTAAGGCTACACCCCCTCCCAACCGACCACGACACAGTGAGAGACGCGGCCTACTGGTTACGACCCTCATGCGCTCATATATATCCACTCGGTCTAGACATTGGGGCGTCCTCTGGTACCAAGAGGGTTTAGGTATTTTCATCCAGGGCCATCTATGATAGCCCGATGCTAATAACATATTTCTAGTGTCCCATCTAGCCATTCACGATATGCCTGTGGAGGCTATAGCCCTGATGTCGCTAGGGCGTTCAGTAAGCACAACATACAATGCAACATGCATGAGTCATACAATCCAGTCATGCATCAATCCTGCGCATACCATGCGCTCATGTGAGACAATCTCCGCCTATCAGGGAGTCTCATAACAACCTGCCCAGTGAGATATGCAATGGTCAACCACATCTCATAACAAACATGCAGATGATGCGTATGGGCATGTATCATGATGCTATGCTGTCACATACTCATGATAGGTATCAATAACCGATACTGATAATCGGCATCGATAATCGGCCTATACGATCGGCCTCGACAACTGGAATCGGCCTAATAAAGGGCCTAAGGGAAGGTCACGATGTGGACATTTAACCATCATTGCCCATCAATGTGGACATTAAACCATTATTGCTCACAAGGCATGGCCCACCATAATCATCATTACACACATCATGGAGTAATTACACACCGCAATAGACTTCATATACATCACATTTGGCCCCATACAAAGGCCCCAAACACGTCTCATTGGGCCTCACTCGTGGCCCTTATATACATCACATTGGGCCTCCACCCATGGGCCATCAAATACATCAAGTGGATCGCATCCACGGGCCGCACCAATGGCCCTCATATATATTGAGACAGCCATAACACATGGGCCGCACCAATGGGCCTCATATACATCAAGTGGGCCACATCAACGGGCCATAAATACACAACAGGTGAGCCCTGCACATGGGCCTCATATACATCAAATGGGCCACATCATATTAGCTGCACCAGTGGGTCAAATCAATTGGGCCAGTCAAATGGGCCGAATCAAATGGTTTGAATCAAATGGGCCGATCAAATGGGCTGATTCAAATGGGCCGAATCAAATGGTCCACTTGATGGCGTTCATCCCATTCTCTACAGTGTGGTCCACTTGATATTGGATCTGCCTTATTTTTAGTCTCAAGCCCAGGGACGAAGTCGCCAAATGGATGGACGGTAGGGATACATCACAGTGGGCTCCACCCATAAAAATGGATGGACAGCATGGCTTACATCACGATGGGCTCCACCCATAAAATGGATGGACGACATGGCTATCATGCTTACTACGCCGTCCAGCAACTGGACGGTGCAAATATAACCATACAGCATGGTGTGGTCCACGTAGTGGCCCACCAATATAATCTTATATTATATAATATAATATAATACAATATACAATTACAGTGGCAGGAGGCTGCCCATACTCGAACGTCTCTGGACGGTGCATAAAACATGATAAAGGTGGGTCCCACATAGCATTGGCCCACCACAACATCCCTCTCTCATTAAGTGGCCCACCAATATAATCTTATATTATATAATATAATATAATACAATATACAATTACAGTGGCAGGAGGCTGCCCATACTCGAACGTCTCTGGACGGTGCATAAAACATGATAAAGGTGGGTCCCACATAGCATTGGCCCACCACAACATCCCTCTCTCATTATATATATATATATATATATATATATATATATATATATATATATATAATATAATATGATATGATAATATATATTATAAAATATTATAATCATAATTAAATGCTCACTGTCCAGACCTCTAGATGGTGGGATACAGAATACTTTCATTAAGGTGGGTCCCACGTAGGGCCCACCATATAGCACTATAATAAATATATATTATAATATATATATTTATATTAAAAAAATACATGCATCAACACTCCAGCGTCCAGGCCTTACAGAGCTTGCTGACGTCAGGAGCTTACTGACGTGCAGTACAGTAGCTATGTAGCTGCACGGTACACCAGCCATTCTACGTCCACGGTAAGTGGATCCCATCGTAACGTTTATTTTCCATCTCATCTATTCATAAGGTCACATAGACCTAAATAAAGAGGAAAAACAAATTTCATTTCGATCCAAAACTTCTGTGACTCAGACAGGTTTCAATGGTAGACGTTCAATCCACTAATATTTGTGGTGGTGTGGACTACCTGAGCCCCACGTATGGCTGATTTTTGGGGAATCCCAGTTCCCAAAGGGGACTCATCAAATGCACGATGTAGATGAACAACATACATCGTGGTGGGGCCTGTGATAGGGCCCATCGTCACACCCTTAAACAAGCAGCAAGGACACCGCTTGCTACACCGTCCAGAGGACGCTGACAGCAACAGCATCGTGTGTGTGTGTGTGTATTGTTGTTTATGTGAGGTTTTTTTATAGGTGGGGCCCATATCAAGGGGATCCATGCCGACTATTGGTCTCCCCGGCTCGTAACAAATCTAATGAGTCTAATATACAATATTTTTTGGGCACATAGAAACATCACACTGGACCTTAACAGTTTAAATCACCCAAAATCATTATTTTCTACATTATGGCCCACCAGAGATTCGAATTGGCTTTATTTTTCGGCTCAACGCTCAAAATGAGCTAGGAAAAAGGGTGGACAGTGTGGATCAGATACATACACTAAAGTGGGGTCCATGTGTGTGGAAGGTGTGAATATAAATAAAATATATACATAACGTGGGGCTCCCTGTGGGTGCACGGTGTGCAGTTAACACATACCACGGTGGATGGCATGGATGAAACGCATTCACCTAGTGGGTCCACACGTGTGGATCTAGTAGGCCACGCTAGGATTCGAAGTGGTTTTTAGTATGTATAGATTAACAATTCGAACTTAATTGTGAAATCTAACAGATGGATGAATCCAAGAGTCATAAATTACCAACATTATGTATCTTATAATTCTAAATCAAAGATGACCGTCAAAATCACTTCAAATTCATAAGAATTTCCATAAAAAATTTAAAAAAATTCCACAATTTTTACTCAAGACTAAGAAAATACTGATTAGGTAACCTAATCTCCCATCCCCAACCTAAAATCTACATTGTCCTTAATGTAAAATATATAAGCATGCAATGCATGTGAGACAATGAAATTAAAGGAGAAGTGATGGAAAGATAGTACTTGATGAAGGAATTAAGAGACTTTTGCCAAAGAGATCTCAGCATGAGACTGGGTAAGCACAAGAGTGAAACCAGCAAAAACAAACTATCCTAGAACGACTGGAAAGAAAACTATCCTAACGGCATAAAACCGACTATCCTAGAACATCAAAAAGCAAATTAACCTAGTCCTATAAAAGAAGGGGAAAAGCTACTCAGTCATGTCACAAAGTTCCTCTTCCAGCCAATATCTTGATAAATTTCTCAGTAGGTTTCTCAACAAGATCATCTAAAAGATCTTTTTGTAATAGGCTTGGCTGCTCTGGAGCATAAATTTCCAGAGAAATTTATGGACCTCAGCATAAGGTTTCCTTTTAATCTCCTGAGGTGTACAGAGTATATATGATTCATCTATGACAGAAAAAGTTGCAATGTTAGTATTCCATGATGAATCAGAGACTACAGGTAAATATAATTCAGAAAAATTCTTAGCAGATGATGTAGCCTCAACACGTTCCGAAGTTTCAGACTTCGGTTCAATTTTCAGTTCCTCCTCCTTTAATGGTAAGTATTCAAGATCTATGGAGGGAAGGATTTCAGAGTAAGGGTTCTCTCGGTCCGTGACAACCATCGAGGTATTGTCTTGTAAGGCATCCACTATTTCTTTTATCATAGGATCGTTTAAATCTGCAAAGTATGCCAAGTAATCATCCAAAGAGTTGAAAAATTCCGCATTGAAATCTGTAATAAGATGCTCAAGGACTCCCTCATCTTTAAAAGTAGATGGAGGTATGCTCTCTTGCTCCAGCCCTGCACAGACAGATTGAGGGTCAATAGACGAAGTACTGATGCGAGGACTCTATTTATTGATACTACTCAAAAGAGGCATTGAATCGTTAAATTTTGACGGTTTAGATGGTGATCTCAACTGGGTGGTTTCAAATTCCAGAACCTTATCAGGCAATTCGTCCATCTCCCTAACTATCTTATAAGTCAATTCAGGGGAGTGGTCTAAACATGCATCACAGAGGTTGGAAGGTTTAGGTGAAAGTGGTTCATCCTCCACATTTAAATTAGCCATGTCAGATAGGTGGAGTAGATCACTATGGTCGACAACTTCCTGAACCTCTTGATCATTGATATGGGCCAAACTTGAGATTGAATCCTAATACGCATCATCATCCAATTCAGTGCAGTACACACTTGGAATGGGATCACTTTCCTCACATTCTATTCCTATATTGGGTTGAGGTTCGAATAAACTAACATCTTCCTCATCATTAAAATCAGGTGTGTTATGTGAGTGAAGTGTGTCAATATCATTATATTTGAAAACCAACTGTGTCTCTTGATTATTCCTTTGGACCGTCATCGAGATCGACTCATCGAGAAATTGAGCTAGATGCTCATTAATGGATTCCAACTCCTTATTCCAAATTTCAGAGTTCTTCATAAGCAAGTTAGGATCACTCTCCTCGTATTGTGCTTCTGGATGGAGTTGTGGCTGGGACGAACTAGCCTCCATTATCTCATCATAAGTAGGGAATCCAAAGGAGTAATCAACAAAATCAATTGGCGGTTCATCTCTCCAATGTGTCGGGTTGAAATCACTTTCCTTGCACTGTATTTATAATTTGGGTTGTGAGTGGGATGAATTAGTCTCCATTAGCCTATCGAGATGTGATTCAAATACTTCTAATAATTTCCTCATATCAGTAACATAGTCTGTGTAACTCTGAGGTGACTCTTCTTGGATCGTTTCTGGTGGCTATTTAAAATTGGTTGATCCAAGAGGGTTTTCACCATGATGTTTTACTGACTCAACTTCGAAATATTTTTGTTTCCACTGATCATAATCATACGGGTCATAAGTCGAGAGTTGATACGCGTCATCATTCCAATAATCACGTTTCTTAACTCGTGGAGTGCAATTATTCTCCCACAGATAATCACCGAAGGACTTCTTAATTGGTGGAGCATCATATTTTAATTGGTTGAAGAAATTTTCAGAAAATATTTGAGGCATGGGCTCTTTCCCATCATAATCATCATACATCCTTTCCCAAGATTTCTTACCTATCTCAACATACTGACGTTCCCACTCTTGCATGGTGAAGCCTTAACTCTAAATCTAATCCTAAAAGAAAATAAAAGACAAATCCTATAGCAATAAGAGATCTAAATAGAGGAGAAGTTAGAAAGAAGTTACAAGATTGGAGGAGATCTATGTTAAAATCCTATAGAACAAAACAAAACAAGTTAGTTTCTAAAACAGAAATTCTAAAATTAGAAAGTTTCTAAAAACAAAAATAGAAAGACGAGTTAGTTTCTAAAAATGAAAAATAACCTAATTTCTAAAAAGAGAAAAAAGGAAATTTCTAAAATCAAATTAGGAAAGTCTCTAAACCTAGAAAAAAAATCCTAGAATTAGAAAGTTTTTAAAAATAGAAAATAAAACCCTAATCCTAAAAATAGAAAAAGTAGAAAAATTAGAAAGAGATTACCAATTTAGAAAGCCTATATCAGAAAGAACCTAAACCTAGAATTAAAAACTAGAAAAACAAAAAAGTTAGGTTAGTTTTTAGAATTCAAATAGAAAAACCTAAACCTAGAATTAAAAACTAGAAAAACCCTAATCTTAACCTAATTTTAAAACCAGTTAATCTCAGAAAAACGTAACCGTCAATCCCCGGCAATGGCGCTAAAAACTTGTTCACACCCCAAGTATAGGGTTGCCATGTAGTAATAATCTCGGTAAAATCGAAGTCGAATCCACAGGGACTGAACCTTGTACGTAATCTGAAAGTAACTAGAACTAGAACTAGAAGAAGATGTAATCTAAATCAAGAAATTTTAAGGGAATAATGGTGAAATCTTAAACTAAAACTTGTAAAATTCAAAGGTGGGAAACTAGGGTTTCCAAGGATCCACTTGTAGAGATTAAAGAGATCTGCGCTTGATTCAAGAACACAACTGGATTTAAAGTCCCATCTTCATCCAATTGGAAGATATATCATTGAAATTCAAATCTGAACTTCCTTTGATCTAGTTTTCAATAGAAGATAGGTACGAGAATTAGAATTGATTCCATCACAAAACCATGCCCATGAGACAAAGCAAAAATAGAATTTAACCAATCCACAACCAATCTAAAAGAGTTATGAACATTAGGAAGGATTTAATCATCCAACCATGCCCGTGAGATGATGGTGAACAACAGGGCTTCCCATCTTCACAATCTCAGTAATGAAAAAAATATACTTAAAGCTATCGCAGATCCATTGTAATTTAAGTCACAATAAACCATTAAAAACTAAAAGCACTCCTTATAATCAAACTAACATCAAAGAGAGTTCATCACATGAATCAAAGCCGTAGAAAGTGACCCATCATGCTACAAGCTTCACCTCTTAGCCCTAGCTAAGTGGTTTAGCCGATCATGAAACCTCTTAGCTAGGGCCAAGAGGTGAAGCTTGTAGCGTGATGGGTCACTTTCTAGAGCTTTGATTCATGTGATGAACTCTCTTTAATGTTAGTTTGATTACAAAGAATGCTTTTAGTTTTTAATGGTTTATTATGACTTAAATTACAATGGATCTGTTATAGCTTTGAGCGTATTCTTTTCATTGCTAAGATTGTGAAGATGGGAAGCCCCGTTGTTCACCATCGTCTCACGGGCATGGTTGGATGATGAAATCCTTCCTAATGTTCATAACTCTCTTAGATTGGTTATGGATTGGTTAAATTTTGTTGTTTGCTTTGTCTCATGGGCATGGTTTTGTGATGGAATTATTTCTAATTCTTGTACCTATCTTCTATTGAAAACTAGATCAAAGGAAGTTCAGATTTGGATTTTAATGATATATCTTCCAACTGGATGAAGATGGGACTCTAAATCTAGTTGTGTTCTTGAATCAAGCGTAGATCTCCCTGATCTCTACAAGTGGATCCTTAAAAACCCTAGTTTCCCACCTTTGAATTTTACAAGCTTTAGTTTAAGATTTCACCATTATTTCCTTAAAATTTCTTGATTTAGATTACATCTTCTTCTAGTTCTAGTTCTAGTTACTTTCAGATTACGTACAAGGTTTAGTCCCTGTGGATTCGACGTCGGTCTTATTGAGATTATTACTACATCGCAACCCTATACTTGGGGTGAGAACAAAAATGTTTACCAAAAAAATGCCTAATTAATATATAAGATTTTACATTACAATATATTTTTTTAAGCATTTTTAATAAGCTACCTCATTATCATCCCAATACATTTGCTTAAATTTCTTAATGACTATCATGTGAGAAAATAAGTTGTTTGGCTAGAATAGGCTCCACCTTGATGTTTATGTGAAATCACCCCACCACTAGATGCTTCACCCCATGTTACGCTTAGAACCAAAACTTAGTCCCATATATGATTAGGTGAACAACACAATTGGAAGCAATATTGTACAGGGTAATGCTAACCCTCTAAACAATCTCACTTGTTATGGCCCACTTGAATCATAGATTGGCTTGATTTTTAGTCCTTATACCTAAATTTTGATGTGGCATCAGTGGATTTCATATAATCATTATGGTTTAGGTCATCTGGCTCAACCCAATGATTTGGTCAAGTAAGGTTATCCCAAGCCCAACCCATTTACTTTAACGGGTTACATTTCTAGCCTGAGCTCGATCTACTACCCATTTACCTTAACCCAAACTCACCTTAATAACAGGCCACCCTGACCCATTACCACCCCCAAGACATGAAATTATGTCTTTAAGCCAAAAGAGATGGTCCTATATGTCAAGACTTCATTTTAATTATTGCCAAACCAATTGATAGGCGATAGGAGCACTAAATTTATGGAGTAAACCACCATGTGTGTTCTTGCAGTTTCTTAAATGTTGGTAGCTCATCCACCCTCTATGTTGATTTACATCAATCCAAACATTCCAGATGTTCACCACCCCAAGTATAGGGTTTTTTTTTAAAAATAAAATAAAAAATAAAAAATTAACACACACACACACACCCCACACACTCACGTCGTAGTGGGCTTTCACCACCTATGGATACTCGAACCCTTGACCGGGTGTTGAAACTCCTAAGAGTCTACCACCCGTGCAAGAGCAAGGATCCCAAGTATAAGGTTGCGATGTAGTAATAATCTCAGTAAGACCGAGGTCGAATCCACAAGGACTGAACCTTGTACGTAATCTGAAAGTAACTTGAACTAGAACTAGGCGAAGATGTAATCTAAATCAAAGAAGATGAAGAGAAAATTTGTGAATTTATTTAACTAAAACTTGTGAAATTCAAAGGTGGGAAGTTAGGGTGCCAAGGATCCACTTGTAGAGATCAGAGACGTCTATGCTTGATTCATGAACACAACTAGACTTAGAGTCCCATCTTCATCCAGTTGGAAGATATAACCTTAAAAATCAAATCTGAACTTCTTTTGATCTAGCTTTCAAGAGATAAGAAGTATGAGAATTAGGATTGATTCCATCACAAGACCATGCCCAGGAGACAAAGTAAACAACAAAATTTAACCAATCCACATCCAATCTGAGAGAGTTATGAACATAGGGAAGGATTCTGTCATCCATCCATGCCCTTGAGACAATGGTGAACAAGAGGGTTCCTACGATTATAACCTTCATACATGAATAGAAAATACCAGAAGATATCACAAGTCCATTGTAATTTAAGTCACAACAAACCATTAAAAACTAGAGGGATTCCATATAAACAAACTAGAATCAGATAGAGTTCATAAATTAAATTTAAATCAAAGGCATAAAGAAAAGTCTCCCATCTCACTACAAGCTTCACCTCTTAGCCAAGCTAAGAGGTTTAGCCACTCATAAACATAATTAGGCTAAAAATCTCTTTAAAAAATCATAAACGGGAAGGAAATAATGAAAGCAATAAAAGAAAAGGAGGAAGGAACCCGAGTCGTCCCACGTTATCTCCCTCTCTTGCTCCCACCTTTGCTCCACGTCCCAGATGATGATCTCTCTCTCTTCTCCTCTCCTTTATATAAGCGCCAGGGCGGTTTAGAGGGCTGGAGGTCGGTGGAATTCGCGTTTACGCAGCAAGGACGCAAGAAACTCACCAACTTGCGTTTGGACCGAGTTCGTCGCCAATAGACATCTAAGAAATCAATTTGGACTATATTGGTGGGTAAAAACCCTCCTATGAAGGTTCTGAACGGTTTGGATCACTCATCCGACTACAAACAGTGGCCCACAACTCCCCACAACGTACGGTTTTCCCGGACGTGCGTTACCTGCGAAAATCCTGCGCTGACGTGTTCGGTGGGCATAGTGGTGTTTTCGGCGAAATCCACCCCATTCATTAGATTTCTGGCAAAATTTCAGTCGGAAGTGGTTTTAGTCAAGTTTTGATGCGTTCTACTTTTAAAATCAATTCACCATCCATCCTACGTTTTCTGGTGATCCATGTGTATACATGCGCAAGGGACAAAAAGAAAGCATGGTCAGGATCTTGGCCACCCTCTGGACGCAATGGACGGTCCAGATCAGTGATCCAGAGGATGAGTGGGGTCCACTGGGCATCGCAGCGTCGAACGGCGTTCAACGCTATCTCCTCACACGAGACGGAGTGGAAAGAGACGTGCGGGGGTCGGTCAAAGAATGTTGACCGATCCTATGTTGCGCGCGTGCGCGTGCAATGTGTGCATGCTCAACCCTATGTGGGGTCAACTATGACGTATATGAGGAATCTGTTCCGTCCATCCCTTTTCTCATCTAATTTAAGGCCTTGAGACTGAAATGAAGGCATATCCAGAGATCAAGTGGGCCCCAAATCAGGATTTTGATTGCTGATCTGTCCACTGGGATACTTTCACAGGATCCAATGGTTGAAATTCAATATGTACAGTTAATTTATGGTCCTTAGGCCATATATAAATTTTTGAGCCAAACGGATGGTGGGAACCTTGATCTTGCATTTAGGACGCTTTTCAGGCCTCTTTAACGTGATTTTCTCGGATCTCTGGCCTGTAAATTCCTCGATCTTGGTCCCCTGGGGTCCGTCCTTTGCCTTAGTGACTTTGAAATGTTAAATCCATACTTTTAGTACCCTTTTTCAGTCCAGGCTCCTAAATTCACCTTGCAGCACAAACACGATTAAAATAGAGCATTAAACATTATCATGTACGTAAAATCAGGTAATAATTGGGGTCTAATATGTAATATTTGACCCTCAACACCAGACCATCCAAATTGTAGGAACCATCACTGATGGAGAGTATGACAAAAATCAAGTCTACGGAGTGATCATAACCTTCCAATTGCCCTGGTAATTATTCAATGACCTCTATAAAATGGTTGAGATTTTCCAATGAGTGCAGTCTTTAGGATGTGCCCTCTCCAAGATAGGTCCTGGGATTTACAAGGTCAAGAACATCTTCACTAATGGAGAGTATGCCAAAAATTAAGTCTACAGAGCGATAATAACCTTCCAATTGCCCTGGTAATTATTCAATGACCTCTATAAGATGGTCGAGATTTTCCAATGAGTGCAGTCTTTAGGATGTACCCTCTCCAAGATGGGTCCTGAGATTTACAAGGTCAAGATCATCTTTCATGAACCGATTACATACAGGTCATGGCGCCGTAATCCGTACCATGCAAATGGTACACCCCATCATGAATCTCACTAATTTCCTAAATCACATTGATCCGCTCATTAGATGGGCCCTATCTGTAGGTTGAGTCATACAACCTTTGTTTGTAGGGTTCAAAGTTCATTCTTTTGTGGTGATTGAATTGTAAATTTGTTTGATTTGTTCTCTTATCATCTTGTAAATGTAGGCTTAAGTAACTTTAGAAACATAGATTTATATGTTGAATGTTTAATTCTTTAAACTCTGTTGAGCTGTATGATTGTTCATTTCAACATATTGATTGATTTTCATTTTCCTTTCTTAGTCATTTCATTTATGGTGTTCTCTCATTTCATTGGCTGCAGGTCAAGCATATTTGCTAGGATTCAAGGGATTCAATGCTCATCGAGCCCATGACTAGCCTTTATATAGACCAAACACAACCATGCAACAATCATTTAGTGCAGAACTTTTTGCTGATATTGTTAGCTAAACAAGAGAATAAATTAGGAATTTATGTCAATTCAATCTCCTGGTTTGCCTTCTTTTAGTGGAAATAGATCTCGGGCAATGTTTTCTATTAGCCAGACTAATCTCATAGGAAACAAAAAGAGGAAGTACATTCTAACATGGCCGGGTGGCAACCTGGGATTGGGTAATATACAATCAATTTTTTATGAAAATACAAATTTTATATGTTTGGGATTTGGATGATAGATCTAATTTTGATTTCTTCCTTTTCTTTTGTGTAGAGTTACCTTCTCAAATAGGTTGGTTGGTTTAGGGCTTTGGAGAAATGGATATATCTAGTTTTGGATGTGTGCATTGATTAGGTAATTCATTTTCATTATTTTTTTTAATTTAATGAGAAACGTCGATGGCTAAAACTATCGGTGAATGGCCATGGGACATGGCCGTTGGAAATGCCGACAACTTTTGCCATAAAAAAATGCAGACGGTTTAAATCCGTCAGCGATAAGTGCCAACGCCCCCTATCCCGACGGTCTGACTGACGGCTTTAGGTCAATGCCGACGGTTCTTAGCCGTCGGCATTGCCCTGTTTTTTTTTTTTTGGTAGTGTTGTGGTGTGGTCCACCTGAGATTTAAATCTAGCTCACTTTTTGTATTTAGCCCTAAAATGATCTTGAGAACTGGATTGACGGTGTGGATAAAACACACATCATGGTTGGGGCCACATAATACCCACCACTAGCCAACTTGTTAGTGGCACCATCAATATCTTGGGGAATGGATTAGGTGAGACCCCGACCTCACCAAAGATGGTGCAACCCTTAGAGTCCATCTTGATGTGTTTATTTTGTACCCATGCCATCCATCTGTTTTTCTAGACCATTTTAGTGTATGGTTCTAAAGATGAAGAACTAAATCTCAGGTGGGCCATGCTCTACGAAATAGTGGTGATTGACGCCCTACCATTAAAAACCTTTTAGGGCGCACCTTAATGTTTCTGTGGTGTTTATTTTCCATCTAATCTATTGACAAGGTCACATAAGCCTAAATGAAGGTAAAGAACATATATCAGCTTGATCTAAAATTTTTGTGGCCCATTAATGGTCGATAACTACTGTTTCCTATGGTATGGTCCACCTGATAATTGGATTTACTAGATTTTTTAGATAATGGACAAATATAATCTGAAAAAAAGAAAGGTCAACGTGGATACATAATAAATACATCAAGTTGGGCCCATGGTAAGGGCCGCACTAACTTGGGTAAGGCGGGGGTCTCACCTAATCCACTCCCATCCAAACCGCGTCCTTTAGCGGTAAATAGTCCAAAAATAGAGAGAGGAGAGAGAGAGAGAGAGAGAGAGAGAGAGAGAGTTCCTGGAAATTAAGGTTTTCGAGCAACCCGAGAAGTTCCAACAAATTCACCTATTAACGTGTCTTGAAAACCCGTGTGGGCTGTTGCAGATGATGAAAGGGAAGGAACTTCATGGGATTATAAATAGGAGAGGATTCGAATCTGATGTTTCTGTGGCAAATGCTCTAATTGATATGTATAGCAAATGTGGGGATCTGGAGGCTACTCGTTGGTTGTTTGACATAAGGCCTCGAAAAGATGTTGCTTCATGGACATGCATGATATCTGGCTACTTGCAAAGAGGGTATTCAAATGTTTTCTTTTCTTTTATTTGTCATCTTTTAGACCTTTAATTACAATGTACTTTCAAGCTTTCATTATGCCCAGCGTCGTTCAACAGGAATAGGTTTTGATGACTAGCCGCCGCCTTGGTTTGAGGGACCTCAAATCGCTGCCCTCCAGATCCCTCTGATCACGTGGCAATGTCCTCCCAGAGTATGCCAATGTTTATTTACTTTTCGAGTTCTCAATGCAATTTGTGAGAAGTTGTACTCTTTACTCTTTCTGAACCTTATAATTTTTAGAAACAAGAGGTTCTTGCTTTTAGAAGGGAAGGAATCATATTATCCTAGTCTATTTGTTTTTTGGAAAAAAGGAAGTCATATAATCCTCAACCCAAGGATGTGCACATTTTACTTTCTTCCATTTGTGAAAGTGAAGTCCACTACTCATTTATCTAGATCAGTGGTATGTTGAGCCCTATTCTTGATGGATCAAAAGTTTCTTCTATAGGACAAGCCTAACTTTCAGTCTGGCTCGGAAGTAGATGAGTAGGCTGAGAAATACATCATCAGTCCACATTCAATTTCAAAAAGAAGATGATTAAGCTTGGTGGCTAGGATCTTCCTGTCTGGGAGATTTTTGGGGCTTGGTCCATCCATGATGGAGCCCAACAGACCAATGGCCTGGTCTCTCTAGACCTTGGCCCTCTGGTACAAAATTGAAAATATGAGTATAATGCATATCTTCTTGCTAAGGATTCGGTAATTCTTATTTAAATGCTTCCCGCTCAAATTCCTCTAGTTTAAATCCAGTAGTAAAGGATTGAAGTCATATAGCTGCTTCTTTTCCTCTAATGTGTGGCTAATGTTGAATCCTGATTGGCAAGTTGTGGCTGGAGATGAGAGCAAAGAGGTGGAGGTTGAAAACCAACGGCAACTTAGAGTTCTCGAAGCAATTTATCCCCTTCCATCTGCCATTCCTCCAAGGTGATCCATCTGCCCCTCCATTTAATTACTCTCACAACACCCATTCCTCCAAGGTGTCTACCCATGTCAGCTGGATGGAATTTGATGTATCACCATTGGCCCCTTCAACGGAAAATTGCTAGTTGTGTGTATATTTTCACCTTTTTAGAATCATTGTTGATGTGATTATGATGTCTTCTTGGTTTCCATTTGCAGACATGTGATTAACACATCGATGTTTTGGGTAGTGGATTACTTGGACTGGCCATCGACTTCACCTCTATGTGGTTTTTAAACTAAACAGGTCCCACCACATACAGGTAAGAGTCATATACCATTGAGAGAGCCATCTTGATTCACAAATTGACTACTGATGAAAAACTTGTGATGCGGAACACATGATTTAATGCTAGCATGCAACGTGAAGATTATGAAAGAGTCCATAAAGTAATTCAATCAACAAAAGATGCTAACCTACCAATTAATTAAGAGTAAACAATAAGAAATAAAATCAGATTTAACCTAAATCACATGCCCACATGCTAAGAAATCACATAAATCAATTAAAACTAGGACCGATGGAAGGATAAAACTTTCAATTTAGCATAGGCATGTTCCACACTCAAGGGACAGATTTGTAGGTTTTATTATTAGGGTTAGAATGGGGAAAATATGAAATTTGAAGAATTGGGGTTCATGAGAATTGAGAATTTTGGAATTAGGGTTTTTTCTTTTCTTTTTTTAGAAATTGGGGAAAATCTAGGAAAGTTAGGGATTTTAGGTTTAGGGTTAGGGTTTAGATTGTAGATGGGTATGAGAAAGTAGGGTTTGGGAGAAGATGAAGATCTGGGATGAAGAGAATGAAGAACTTGACGAAAATACCTAGATGGGGAAGAAAAGAGAAGATGGTGTGGGGATAGATGGAGACCTCACACCTCCACTGATGAAGATTAGCCTCGCACCAATTTTCCTTCTAAATCGCATGAAAGTATCTTCAAATCGCATGAAGATGGGAGAAGAAAGCAAGAGTCTTTCTCTTCTTCTTTTTTATCATAAAATCCAATAGGTTTGGAACTCCACCCCCCATGTGCTTTTATTATTAAAAACTCAGCATAATTACAACTATGTCACTCACTTAAGTGAAGTGGTCCATCACCAAAATAAGAAAACTAAAACATATATTATCAATCTCAACGATCAAATAACTCCTAAAAATAACAAAAAACATAAAGAAAACAAGATCAGAGTCCAAGGGGCCCAGATCTAAAAGATTTGGTGGCCTGATGGCCTGATTGACAAGATCCAATGGTCGGATCGACACGAAATAGAAATCCTATGACTAAAATGATCTCCTAAGCAACCCACATGCATCATCCCAAAGTAGGTCTTCCTGATGTAAGTCCAATGCATGTGGAGTCTTCAAAATGGCCCGCGAGCCCCATCTGGAACTTGTCTCCCATCCACAAAGAAAGTTGCACTGATGTGGGTGGTCATCTCCATCTCCGGTACACCTGAGTAGGTCCTTTGATGTCCCCATCGCATAAACTCAAGACATGAGCAACTGCCTTCATTCTGCAACAAAGCTTGCAACAATCAGATAGTTGTAGTTATTCAACTACTTCTATTTTTATGTATAGCCCGTCTATGTGGGGATGGCACTAAATGGAACTTAAATAAATCACATATTCTAGTAAAATGTCTTTTGTTTCTATTTACTGATATTTCTTTCCCAAATAATCCATGGTTTTTGTAAGTGGTGTTATGATGTTTATGCTACTTAGTCTTTTTATCCAATGACTACATCTAGTTCTTTGAAACTTGAACCATGCAGCTTCAGAAGCAACAAACACAACAAAGAAAGTTGGCTCTGTGAATCAAGTAGAAAGTAAGGCCCAACCCATGTATGGAATTGAGGACCTATTTAAAGACTCGCCATCCAACTCAGAACACCCCTGGCCATGATCACTAGTATGAATGCTTAACTTTCATTTATTATGCAGAGCATTTATGTTGTGAATGCCTTTTCACTTAGACTGATATTATGAATCAGCATGGGACATCTTTTTCTTGATTTGAGTGCGCATATGTGGTCTTGCAAAGCAGTTGGACTTGCGGTATTTTGACTTCATGAGCTGTCATATTCTTGACCGGGTTATTTCTTGGTTCATTTTATGGATATAGCTCGAGATGAGCATGTTACAAGTCCTGATGATATATCTGTAGAGAAACTGCAGGTTAGGTTCCATTTCACCTTTGCTAATAGTGACTTGATGTCTTCCTATTCTATTCTCTCTTTTTAAAGATTATTAAAGAGCTGAGGAGCAGCTTCAGATCCATTTTAATGTATGATGTTGTGGAAGAGTACATTCTCTTCTGGACCTTGCTTTGTGGACCACAGCTGCAGCAGCAGATCCTTGTCTTGAGGAACTGACATGTTTTGTGTAAGTGAATCCTTTTATCAGCTTGCATTAATATAGAGTTGGTGGGAATTAAATGAGTGTTACCTGCAGACACATGCCGCAAATGCTGATTGGAAAGAACAATGCAAGGTTCTAGAAACGTTCTCCCTGAGTTACAATGTATGTCATAATTCTTGCTTCTCAAAAAGAAAAAAGAAAAAAAAGAGCTCCCTGCTGGAGTATGAAATATCCAGGTGAATTTTTTGTGGGCGGTGACACAACATTCCTTCAAAATTTTTAATCCAATATACTTCTTTTTTTTCTTTTTTTTTGTTTTTTTGGTTTTTAGAGATACTGAATTTTATTAAAGCTGGTAGGGCAGGAAAAAAAAACTACAAGTACAACAACCAATAGTCACCTGGCAACCCAGAAACAACTATCTAGATACCAGCTGAGGTGGAATGAATCCGAGTTTTTGTTAGATACCAGAAATTACAAGGACTGAGTTAGCCTGATTTGTCTGGGCACATGGAGTGCTTGACTTATACTAACTAATTTCTAAGTGGGACAAAAATCATCAGATTCAACTAGGTGTGCCATCACATTTTCACCACAGATCCTAAAAGTCGGTCAATCCAAGATGTAGGTGGGCCACATCATAGGGGAAGGTGTAAAATCATGCATAAAACCTCTGAATTAATTCACAGTGTGACCTACATGAGTCTTGGAGTGTATGGATTTTCAGCAATTCCAGTCTCCAAAAATGGCACCTGAAATGAATCGAATCCAAGAGTTTGCATGTATTTAAGCTAATTTTCTGGTTCCATGCATTATTATGCATGGTTTACATGTGGTTTATACTTTCACAAATGTACACTTGCAAGAGTATTTACATGTGGTTATGGCAGCGAATCGGGCTGCCACTGCTACTAGAGTTGCTGCAATCAAAGCAGTCCAGAACCAAATAGACGGGAATCTTTGCGAAATGGATGTGTAAGAACATTAAGGATGGCTCCAGTTGCATAGATTGAAAAAAAAAAAAAAATAGATAGGTTGGCCAATCCAAACCTTTCATATGTGGCATTTGTCCATTGAAATAGGATCATTGAATGCCACCTATTAAAAAAATAATAATATTAAAGATGTTTGATATTGATGTGAGTTATTCAATGGAATTATGTAGGTGTGCTATGACTGGAGCAAGGGTGCAGAAAATCACAATCCAGCTGCTGCAAAGACTTCCATTTTCCTTCCCCTTCTTATCCAATTGAGTGATCAAGTGAATGGGCATACAATATATTTGGTTGTCTAAATTTAAAAGGAAGAATATAGTAAGTAGCGTGTTCTCAAGCTAATTTTTAGGCTGGGCTCTATCCAAAGTTGTCTTTGTGATTTTTGAATGGTTTGGATTGCTGTAAGCTTATGTCATGTGCCCAGCTTGGATGATTATGATGATATTGATGAAGAGACAGTAAGTTCAATGTCACTGCATGGAAGAGAAGCTTGACTGCTATTCCTTAGTTGCCGATTATCTCCTGTGATTTCTTTTTAACAGGCTAAGCAGCTTCAGAATCAAATGGAGAATGATTATGATGTTGGGTACATTCTCTTTCCCTTGCATTATTCACATGTTTCTTGTCTACTTCGTTCATTGCAAAAGCCTCGTTCCTTTCTAACTAATGATGGAGAATGCCCATGATTACTTCATTCATTCGCTGCAAAAATTCAAATATGGATGTTAATGAATTTAACCATGAAGAGAAAATCAGAACTCACAATCTATCAAGCATAGGTTTTCTTCAGCCATCATTCATGATATCACCACCAGTGAGTTTTTCTTCTTCTTCTTTTTTTGGTGGAGAAATGCTACAACAATTTGTGGTAGGATAGACTGAGTGGCACATGTATGCCAACCTGTCACACGTGATGTGAGATCTGTGCCATCCGTCAGGTGGGTCACTCTACAAACAAGCGCTCTCTGGATTGCTTTGATTTTTCTCTATCCTAGTGATTTCATGGGGAAAATCTTTCGCAAATGGTCCGAGTTAACTCAAGGGACTTTTTATGAAGTTGATGGTAAGCATTACCAGCAAATCAAAACAGTAGTGATTTCAGTTACCCAATTCTTTTAAGAGTATAAAGAAAATAGTGTAAAATATCAAGATGGATATTTTGTGTTGGAAAATTGCAGGAAGTTTGTTTCCCATTTTCTGTGTTCGCATTAATCAAGCCAGTAAATGGTTCAGAAAGAAAAGGGAGGCCTTTTTCTGTTCTCAATCATGATTTGATGCTAGTGCATTCGTTGACCTTGGGAACCATGAACAACCAAACACTACCTAATGCAATTGGTTTGTATCTGCAGTTAGCAGATTGAAGAGGAATGGCATTTCCAATCTCCCTGGAGTAATTAGCCTCTCGGCTGGCCTGTCGATGTGGGTGACATCATTGCCTTCACTGAGGAAGAGGAACTTTGAGCTCTTCTATTACACCCATCAACTATTTGTGGTTTTCATCGTTTTCTTGGCATTGCATGTTGGAGTCCATTTTCAGCAAGCATCAGCAGGGATATTCATCGTACTTGATCACTTTTTGAGGTTCTGCCTATCGCAAAACACCGTCGATGTGATTTCTGCAATGTACCTTCCATGTGGAACGGTTGAATTGGTTCTTTCAAAGCCAAGAGGTATTCTTCCCAAACATTTCCATACTGGAGAAATGAAAAACTACCATCCACGAATCGAACATTCTTCTTATCCAAGTCATTACCTCTCCTGGCAATTTTGTATTGAGTTGTTAGAGAAATTTGATCAATGGTATTATACTCCCCACATGTGTGCAATATCCACACTGATCATCAGATGGACATTGCAGATATTGGTGGCCCAAGAGGCAGTCTTGTCTAGATCTCTCACATTCATGCCACACTGGTGCGGGATGGGTTTGTTTGATCTGGCGAGTAGCTATGCAGAGCTCAATCTGTTGAGTTATATGTCCTAATTGCTATGTAGGTATTCCAGATATGCAGTACAACACTCAGTTTTATTTTCCTTCAGGTGCAGGAGTTATCTTGGCTGTAGTGGCATCCCTTCGGTGTTTCCTCGAGTCCTTTGGACGGTAGACACCATCTTTCAATTCTTGTAAAGGTTCTTGGGCAATGGACAAAGGATCTTAGAGACACTATCTTCAATGCTCCCAAGTAGCCTCAAAAAGGGTTATCATGTCAACCTTATCCTCAGATAAGAGCTTCTGTTGAGGGGTCATATGGGCATGAATCACCATACTATTTAATGTATGCACTCTTCTTTTATGATCACATTTCTCTAAGATAGCACATGGCGGCAGTATATTTCTTGATAATCTTTGAATTTTACTACGTCAATGGGATATTTTAGAACTTCTCAATAGAAGTGTGTGATTCATATGCCTGGAGATGCTAAGATCCCAATTAGCCATGGAGGTCCTGTTCTAGGTCCTGGCTTGACCCCTACTCCAAAGTCATCAATTGAGGAAGCACTTTTTAAAGAAGTCATAAATGGTATATCACTCCGTACACTTTCCCAACTGGGAAAGCTCCACAATTTCTTGTTGTGTCAAAATAGTTTGGAGTGTTCTAGGATGTTTCTTCTCACTAGGATATGGAAATTCACATGAGAAAAATTTCTTTCATGCCTTCTAGATTGCTGGGGATATGTGAGGTGCTATATTTGGTGGGCTGTTAGAATGCCCCCTAAACCCTACAGCAAAAAGAAAATATCAAGTACGTTTCTACAATCTTTGACTTACTCATTTGGTTTATCTTGTTACTTGAGATCTAGTTGCTTGTTTTATTTTCTTATTTTGCCAACCTAAACTTCCTAAACTTCTTTTATCACTTCTTGTTGGTAGGGGACAAACCAAACATTTGTATTCACAACAATATATGGTGAACCAAGAGCAACCGGTATGCATTTCACTCATTGATTTGTCTGCTCATTCTTTATAGGGAAACATTTTGGGGAGGGAACTCAACCAAAGTTCTCTTGCCTTACAATGAAATCCTAAAATCTTTGTATAGTGATGGATTTCTGTACAAACGGGGTCCATGGTTTAGCAAATGTGTGTTTCTATTGAAATTGAAATAGTTTATCTAATGCCGAAGGTGCGTGTGTTCTAACATTGTTTTCTCATCAAGCCCACCATAACTGTTTAACAACTTCTTTCACATGAACTTGTTTAGTATTGGAATCATACTAACAAATGGTTATTCTTCTAGTACATTGATGGTTTAAATCAGAATTACAAGTGTAATTCAAAAAACATGTGCAACTAAAGAATCCACCAACCAATTATCTTCATTGTTGGGCCCGCCTTTAATATGGCACACGTGACATTCTGTCACATGCATCGTGGCAATGGACAGAGGTTGGAGATACCTAGCTTATTGGCCAAGCTAGGAGTGGACCACATGGAGGATTTTTCTTTTAATGCATTCGGACAATTTTCAACTCATTGTTGTAAATATTATATATTTTTTTACAGTAAAGTCGTACAATATTTGTTTAATATTTATTTTGAATTGTACTGCAACATTATGTGGGTTTCAAATATTTTAAAAAAATATAGGTTCCAATAGAAAAAAAAATCACTGTCCTTTTCTAGTTGTTGCATGGCTTTTAGGAAAAATAGTTACTAAAATTAGCTTAGCCATTCCTAAAATTAGTAGTTGTGACGGTTTTCAACCGTCGCTAAATAGGAGAATTAAAATTTCGCGACGGTTTTCAACCGTCCCTAATTATTTACAACGCCGGTTCAAAACTAGCACATGCGCATGCGCATGCACATGGGCACAGGCTCAGTCTCGGTGCGAGGGCATGGGCATGAGGCAGTGTGACTATAGATGCGATAGTGGCGCCCTTTACACCTTGCACTTCACACGTGCGCATTATGTCACAGATAGGTCGCTTCCTCATGACTTTACGTGAACTGGTGCGATAAGGCTATATCAGGTGGCTGGAGTGTTGTGGGCAAGTAATCTGAATGAGATCAGTCAGTCTTTTACAGAGGTTAAAAACTAACCGTTTGAGAGAAGTGTAACTGCACATGCATTGTATAGTCTCTACTATGAAGGATGTTATATTTTGAGTAGTATATTGTACTCCGATGGGCTTGATTTTGGGCTTAACTAGGTGAGTTGATTGGGTTATTGGACTATGTAGACTGACTAGATGAGCTGACTCCGTGAATTGACCAGGTAAACCGACTTGTTAACTCAAGGCTCTAAGGTTTTAGCGTTATAGGATTTAAGGTTAGGTCAACTGGGTTGATTGAGTAGAGTTGGGTCAAATTTATAATTTAGGATTAGGGTTCTTAAGGTTTAGGTCCCTAAGATTAGGGTTTAGGATTAGAGTTTTGGTTGACTGGGTTGAGTTGGGTCAAATTTAAGGTTTAGAATTATGGTTCCTAAGGTTTCAAGTCTTTAAGGTAAGAGTTTAGGATTAGGGTTTTGGTTGACTATCCATTGATTCAAACTCAATCAGCTTGTCACCTCGGGATGGGGCGTCTACACCATCATGGTGGGCTTAAGAAAGATCTCAACTGTAGTATCATGATATCACTACAACTTTCAGTAGTATGGTCTACTTGAACATTGAATCTAACTCAAATATAAGGTTGTACATTAAAATGATACGGCAAAATGGATGGCTGGAGTGAATAAAACACATATGTCAGGGTGGGCCCTCAAATCCCCTATTCACTCCTGGCTAGCGATGTCGGGTATAGTACCAATTGGGGTTACTAATTTTTGGTGTCGTGTCCTTTTTAAGGATTTGATGATCTAAATGCACAATGTGGACAAAACACATAGGAATTGACTTATCAACTAGCGGCAAGTAGGAGAATCTTGTTTGTTACAATCTAATTAGGCAGCATTATCATATACTGCATTTAATGTAGTAGTGCTGACAATGCCAATGATAATGTGGACATTTGTTACAATCTAATTAGGCAGGATTATCATATAGTGCATTTAATGTAGTAGTGCTGACAATGTCAGAGATCATGTGGACCAATCATGATGCAAGAAATTTAGATTTTTCTGCTTGTGTCAAGGATTGGAATTCTAACATATATGTTCCTGCCAAAGCCTTTTGCAGGAAGTTCCTGTGCTGGGATACCATGTGGGGCCACTATGGTGTTTCTAAAAGATTCACTCGCCTTTTATTTTTTCAGATCATTTTAGAAAATTAGACCAAAAATTAGGCGGATCAAAACTCAAGTGAACTGCAGAGAGGATACAATGGGGATTTAGTGACTATCAGTTAAGCATTTGTATAGCCACATTAGTATAAGGCTAATAATTTTGTATTTTCACTTCATCTAAGTGGAAATAGACTCATAGACAATTTGTATGGTATGTAAACATCAAGATAGAGCCCAAGAAGGTTTCAATAGTAGAAAACTCTCTCCATTTTCTCTTCTCGTAAGGCCACTTGAGTTTTGGATCCATCTGATTTTTTATTGTATATGCTGAAATGATCTTGAAAAACGGCTGAACGAAGGATTGTTCGGAAACATCATGATGGGCCGCACGTAGCATTTTAGGGCAGGAACTTCTGAAGAAAATCGGCATCCCACGTACTTCGAGATAGGGGATAGCGGAAACGGATTGGCTACTCCCCCTGACACCAGCCCCGTGGCTGGTGGTCGATGCTCTGTGGGCCCCACAATGATGTATGTGTTTCATCCATTTTTAAAGATCATTGTAAGGTTTGATCCCAAAAAGGAGAGGTATATAAATCTCAGGTGGACCACACCACATGAAAAAAATAGTGATTGGATATCCACCATTAAAATCCTCCTAAGGCCCAATGTACTGTTTATTTGACATCTAATCTGTTGATTAGGTCATAAAGACCCAGATGAAGGGAAAAAACCAAAAATCAGCTTGATCCAAAACTTTTATGGCCTCCAAAATGTTTTTAATGGTCGACGCTCATTCAACACTGTTTCCTGTAGCGTAGTCCAATTGAGATTGGGATATACCTTATTTTTGGTCTTTTACAGTAAAATGATCTTTAAAAATTTATGGACGGCATGGATGAAACACATACATCATTGTGGGCCCCACAGAGCACCGACCACTAGTCATTGGCCGGTGTCAGGGGGAGTAGCCAATCCGTCTCCGGGGATTGCCTACAAAAGTTTTCCACATCAACACAGTGCCCACCTCAAGGGCGTGGATTAGGTACTACCTGCTCGGAGCTTGAGACAGGCTGGGCTTCGAGCGGCCTCCCTGATGTTTTGATTTCATCCACACCGTCCATTTATTTTTTTATATCATTTTAAAAGATAAACTGAAAAATAAAAAAGATCTAAGGCTCAAGTGGACCACACAGTGGGGATTAAATTCCTACCATTGAAATTTGTTGGAACCATAAAAGTTTTAGATCAAGATTATATTTCTTTTTTCACTTCATCCCGGCGTATATGACCATATAAACACGTTGGATGGCAAATAAACAATACGGTGGGCTTGCGGATGGTTTCAATGGGGTGTCTTTAGCACCACTGCTTCCTGTGGTGTGGTCCACTTCAGCCTTTGTTTGTTTTGATTAATAATCTAAAATAATATAGAAAAATGGATGAACGGTGTGGATAAAAGACATACATAATGGAAGCCCCTCAGTGGCATGCACCTATTCAGCGCCCATTCAATCGATGATTACTCCAGTCACGCTGTATCACGTTCCAAGGCTCGTGTGTGGGGTACCGTTGGAGGGAGAGCTGACTGGTCAGTTACCCTGCTAAGGGGTGTACATAAGTTGAATCGGCTTGACTTGGCTCAGCCACTAGCTGACCTCAGCTCAAACTTGGCTCGGCTCTGTCCTCGAGCCTAATTGGCTAGCTCACTCGATTTAGTCAACAATTCAGGCCAATTCGAGTTGAGTTCACCATTGCAACATTTTCACAAACATTTGGACATCACCTTCAAAATCTCACTGTATTTGAGATAACAGCAATGGTTTTATAAGTATTTATCAAACACATTGTAAGCAACATAAAAAACAAGAAAAAAAAGTGTATTATTTTCATATACATATCTTTCTTGCCACCTGTCACACTTCTTTCAGCCATTTCATCAAACATTTGGTGAGCAACATCAAAATCAAAGTAACCGAGTCACAAAACTAGCTTGATTCGAGTTCGATTCAAGCTAGGTTCAATTTGAGCCGAGTCGAGTTGGGGCTAGCTCGAACTCATTTTCAAGCTCAAAAAATCAGCTCAACTTGGCTCGAACTCAACTTTGAACCGAGTTGAATTGTGCTTTTTCGAGTTGAGTAGAGTGAGCTAACCGAGCTAGCTGGTTCGTGTACACCTCTAACCTCACCTCTAGTCAACGGCTAGTAGTTAGTGCTATGTGGGTCTCACCATGATGTATTGTTTCATCCATGTTGTTCATCTATTTTTCTAGATTATTTTATGCTATAATTCCAAAAATGAGTTATATCTCAATTTCAAGTGGACCACGTCACAAAAAGCAGCATTGATTAAACCTCCACCATTAAAAACTTCTTGAGGGCCAAAAAAGTCTTGGATCAAGCTGATCTTTGTTTTTTCTGTTCATCTAGGTTTGGATGACCTAATCAACATATTGGATGTCAAATAAACAGGACAGTGGATCTTATGAGGATTTTAATAGAGTGTATTCAATCACTACTGTTTTCCTGTGGTGTGGTCCACTTGATATTTATATTCCCATCATTTTTGGGTTCAAGCCTTAAAATTATATGTAAAAATGGATGGACGGCATGGATAGAACATATACTTTATAGTGGGCCCACAGAGCACCCACACTAGCCACCTTGCTAGTGGCAGCGCCAAACCGCGTCCGTTGGGGGGTTGGCGTCGGTGGATCCGAGATGGCTGGGTCCTAACTGTGTGACGTACTGTAATGTATGTACCTTTAATATACCCCGTTCAACCATTTTGACGGCTCGTTTTAAGTTTTGATTTAAAAAAATAAAAATAAATAAACACTATAGGAAAAAAAAAAAAAAAACCGGTCTTTACTCTTACTCGGGTGGTAGACTCTCATGAATTTCAACTATGGTGGTGAAATTCCCCCTGACGTGCTAAAAAAGTTATAAAAATAAAACTAAAAGAATAAACATTCCGTGGGCCCCTAAGAAGTTTTCAATGGTAGGGATTCAATCACCACTGTTTCGTACAGTGTGGTCCAAAAAAAATTTGGATCTGCTTCATTTTTAGGATCATACCACAAAATAACGTATAAAAACAGATAGACGGTGTGGATGTAAGGAAAATATATCAAGGTGGGCCCCACAGTCGGGGATCCACCCACCTCGGTGGATCAAGCCGCGCCACAGTGGGGCAGATTGGCGTTGCCTGAAATTGAGAATGAAAAAAAGAGGGAAGGAAACAAAGGAAGACAGATCGCCGATCGTAGAAGCGCCATGACCGTCCGTTGCAGCTCTTTTCTTCTCGTATTCTTGCTGTTCTCGTGTTCCTGTATCTTACCCTCTGCAAGGGCTGAGGTTATCACCCTCACAGCTGATACCTTCGCAGACAAGGTATTTTCCCTGCCCTAGATGCTTCTCTTCCCTTCTCTTCCAGTAGTCTCTCCTTCTGCCCGATCCAGTCCGTTCATCTGGAAGACCCCACCATAGATGGGTTACATGGAAAAAATCTCACTCATCAGAGATTGAACCTTCTATAACTTGAGTTAGAAATGATTGTCCAGGAGAACAGTTTCCGACTCGCCTTGTATGTTTGGATGAGCACTGAGGTTTTTCCATGTGCGTATATACGGTGGAAGCTTCTACACGAACGGTCTGGATGATTGCGAGGTGGGGCGGTAGGGCGAGCAGCTTGGACTTGTCTCCTCTAGGGGCGAGTCTGTATTTGGTAAGATTTAATTGATTCTTATTTCATTTATGATTGATGATTCAAGAAAAAAAGAAAAGAAAAAAATGTTAGGTTAGTTCTGTTACCCTCTAGGTGGTTATGGAAGATTATTTGAACATGATCGAACAGATTTGGGAATTCTGATCAGCAGAAAAAGAATTTGGAAATTTTCTGAGGAATTGGTGTTTGTTTAGGAATAGATCTCGAATGGGTTTCGGTGGGCATATCAGTGTCCACCGAAACCAATACGCGTATCGGCCGTGACATGGTCTTCTTCTTCTTCTTTTTTTTTTCTGGCTAAAAAATCAGGAAAAATGTAGGCAAATCCAAAATATTTAGAGGATTCCAAATATGTATTCTCTTTGTTTGGTTTTTACCATGTTTATGATGGCTTAACGGTCCACTCTTTAGTGAGAATGTTGTCTTGGGCTATCTGGATTTCATGAACTTGAAGTGCTTAGACTAACTGCAGATTGGCTCGAAATTCATGCAAACTATCATACTTATCCCACTAATGCACATCCCTAAGCATTTAACATTATCCCTCAAGTATTTTTAAGAAAAAAAAATTACAATTAAAATTTGAATGAAAACATCCCTAAACATTTAACATCATTCACTCCAATAGATTCCTTCTGCATATAGGAGCCCAAATCACCTCATTCCGTTTGATAGAGTAACAATGAGCAACCATGATATTCAAATTCATTGATATTCATACACTCTAATCCTTCTACCTCCTTCCTCTAATCCATATTTCTTAACTATGACTTGTTTCCATAAATGACCTTCCTCCCCACCAAGCCGCTAAAGCCATTTCCCAATGGCGCAAACTTCATCAATTCCAAATTCTTATGCCCGTTCCCTGCTCTTAAAATGGTTTGCACATGTCCTCCATTTTGTTAAATGGAATTTATGCTTTTCTTCAGCTCCTTGCCATAGAAATTCTCACCTAATTTTATCTAAGTGATCTAAAATCAACTTTGGGCATCTAATGACATAAAATAAATTAGGAGATTAGATATAGTTGCTTTTATCAACGTCAATCGCCCCCTAAGGACAAATGCCTTCTTTTCCAACATGATAACTTTCTTTCAAACATTTCCACCACCTTATCCCACAAATGTTTAGCTAGTTTTCCTATACAAAGTGGTAAGCCTAAATAGGTTGAAGGAAATGAGGTTGACGGACAACCAAAGATTCTAGCATATTCATCCACCTCTTTCTTAGATAAATGTATCCTCAACAGTTCACATTTACTTATGTTCACCCTTATACCTGAAACTGCTTCAAAACAAAAAATAACTTTCCTTAAGTTATCCACCTTTGTTACATATGCATCACAAAATAGAATCGTACAATCTGCATATTGTAAACATGACACTTGAAAGTTGAAACTCTCACTTATCCACCTTAAAACCTTTTATAAGTTTTGTTTCTACTCGTTCAAGTATACAACTTAAAGCCTCCATCACTACTACAAATAGATACGGTAATAATAGGTCCTCTTGCCTCAAACCCCTTGATGCCGAACAATAGCCTTTTGGAGATCCATTTACTAACATCAAAAACCTAGCTGACTTGACACAGGCCTGTTTGCATCCATTTTCTCCCTTTCTAATTACACCTTAAGCGAAGAAAAATCCCTATCAACATAATCATATGCCTTTTCTATGTCCAATTTACAAACTATTTTATTTTTTTTTCTTTTCTGTGTCGAGAATCAATGACTTCATACGTAATCAGTGCACTATCCATTATTTGCCTACCTACTAGAAAAGCACCCCGCGACTTAGAAATCACCCCACTTAGTACATCTTGAAACCTTTAAGCCAATATCTTAGTTAATATTTTATATGGATTGCCAAGCAGGATGGTTTGAAGTCTTGCAAACTCTCCACTCGTTTCTTTTTTGGAACCAAAGCAATGAACGTAGTACTCAATTCAACTGCTATTTTACCTAAATCATGAAACTTGTTTATAAAAGCAATTAGGTCTTCTTTAATCAATTCACAAAATTCTTGATACAAAGTTATAGGGAAACCTTCCAGACCTGGATCTTTATCTTTTTCTTACTCATCAATCGCCATTTAATTTCTTCTTCCGAAAATGGCTTCTCCAAACATACTGCCTCCACATTCAGAATTGCATAAGAGAGAAGATTATCTAATTTTGGCCTAGACCACTACTCTCCAGAAAGTAGATCATTATTAAAATCCACCATAGCATCACACTTCTTTGTTTTTTTCCTTTATCCTCGCTCCCTTCACATCTACACTTTTGATTTTATTCACTCTTGCTTGAGTACTAGCCATTGCATGAAAAAAACTAGTGTTTCTATCCCATTCCTTGAGCCAAATTGCTCTAGACCCAGCCTCCATCTGATTTCATCATCCCTTAACATTGCATTATATTTAGCATTATAAACCTCACAACATGCCAACTCCTCTACTGATAATTCTCCTCCCTCCTCTGTAATGTCTATAGCATTATAAACCTCCATCTGATTTCATCATCCCTTAACATTGCATTATATTTAGCATTATAAACCTCACAACATGCCAACTCCTCTACTAATAATTCTCCTCCCTCCTCTGTAATGTCTATAGCTTGATTTCTTGTAACACTAAAGCCATTTCCACCTCTCTACTACCAAGTACATTTTTCCCACACAATAATTTTTTTTCAACCCCTCAACTTTTGAAATAAAGAGAAACCTGCATAGCCCTATACCTTTAGTGATGCCCACTAATTCTTAATAAGATCCTTGAAACCTTTAACCACAAACCATACTAGTTTGAACTTAAACGGAAGCGGCCCCCAATTTTCTTGCTCCACCTCTAAAAATATTGGACAATGATCAGAAATCGGTTTAGGTAAACCCCTTTGATGCACTGACTGAAATTTCTCCCCCCATTTAAAAGATATAAAAAATTGATCCAAGTTGGACTTCACTACCTTTTCTTGGCCATTTGTCTACTCATACTTACCTTCACCCATTTAGCTAAGTAAAGGTCACACATGTATGAAGGACTTCAATTTCCTTGACACGTGAAGATATAAACAATTCTTCCTCACGAGAGCTCTTGTCCACTCTAGCGAGAGACTCTCCAGTCAAATTGAGAAATAACTTTCCACATGGTGCTTTGACAACCACTCTCCATCAACCCCTTCCTTGTGCCGCTCTTATCCTGTATGTCATTGATTATGCTGACATCATCAGCCCCTCGAGACGCTCCATCGCACCCCCAGGGCCCACCACCTCCTAGCTAATTCGTTGCTCACACGTATCCTTCTCCCACCTACCCCTCTTGATCATTCTCCTCCTGCCGGAGCAACAATTCTATATGGACTTTGAGGTTGAGGACCTCTGCTCCATCCTTGTATGAATGCCCCAATCAACCCAAGCATCATCGGAGACCTGAGAAGATGTCAGAGAAGATATCAGAGGTAGTTAGAGATGCGGGAGACCGTCTTTGTGCCTCGGGGACGAACACTATGGAAGAAACCCCTTATGGAAAATCTATTCAAGCGGAGACAATCGAGGGCGTTCATTTAAAAGAGAAAAGTGTAGGAGGAGAATGGACTCACATAACAAGGAGGAACTCGAAAGATTCACAGTCAAGGATAAAGACGAGAGATGTGGCTAGCTATCCGACATTGTTTTTCAAGGGTTTCCCAGAAGGGTGGCTACTCATCAACTTTTTGAGAGTGTTCGGGAAAGCTAGAGCAGTAATGGATGTGGTGCTGCCCAAAAACAAGGTAAATGGGTCCATTAGGGGTTTCACGTTGGTAAGAATGAGCTCGGAAAAAGAGTTACACAAGGCAAGCAAACACTAAATGGCAAAAGTTTTGGGGGTGCAAAAATTCTGGTCAAGAGGGCGAGATTTGGACTGGAACTCAAACGCAAATGCAAAATAGGAGGAGGCTCAGACAACCCGAAACCAAGCCAAACGGTACAAAAGCGCCCTTATTCGAGCCGATCCTACCATCAGGGAACATCCACCTTCAAGGAGGTGCTACTAAATCCAATAGGGAATCCCGATCCATAGAAAGAATATACTCACAAAGACGATTGTAGACAAAAGGAGGAGACAGGAAGAGAAGAGGTGAAAACAGCTCAAATCGAGGAAAGGCCGATTTTGATAAATCAAGATAACTTCAATCAATCCAAATGCGCTCTAAGGGATTCTGTGGTGGTGATCACTAAAGAGGGAGCATCGATAACCTCAGTAAGGAGTTGGTTAGAGGAAATTGGAGGGATCTCAACGAAATCATACTCAATCAAACCCATCGGCTTCAACAAACTCTGGATCATATCGTGCCCAGGTTATAATATGGATTTCCTGATTATGGCAGGGGCACTTCGTACAAACGGCCCGGTATCCAGGGTCCAGAGATGGGAAGAATATTCAGCGTTCAGATATGAAGAAGTTTGGTTACTGGTCTGGTCAGTTCCGCTAGAGTTGTGGAATGGAGATTTTTTTTTTTTTGGAAAGCAACATCCCGGCTGGGAGATCGCATCGAACTAGATCCCAAAACAAAGTTAGGTGAGGAGATGGGAGTTATCAGAGCTCAGATTAGGAGAAGGAAAGGCATATCGCTGCCACCCTATATCCAGTTCTTGGCCGACGAGCGAAGTGTCTTTTTGCCAGTGCAATAGGAGGCTAAGGACGATCCCATCCCTAGATGGGGTGATCTTTGGATGTGCAGAGAGAAGGATTCTTTGTTGCCAGCGGCAAAGATAGCAAGGATGGACGATGGAGGTACACGAATGCAGTGCTCTGCAGGAACACCGAATTATAGCGAGTCATCAGATCCATACACTGCTAGACTACCTAACTTTGCGTGTAACACACGTCTGCACCCAAACACTAGCAACGGGCACGTGGTGAGCACATAAAAAGATCGTCAGCGTCGAGTTTTAGCTACTCCCGCGGCTGCCAACTGTCCAGGATCGATGGCTAGTATCCTTGCACTGTCGCACATGTGGATGGTTGAGATATCTCCTCGAGATCCCCCCGCTACGAGGGTGCGAGTTTCAACACGTAGCAGCCTCGGTATCGACTATCGGAAGGATCGACATTCTAAAGGTTGCTTCGGATCGTCCTTGGGGTCGGTCTTGGATGCCTCGGACCCACCGAGCCTGAAACCCTTAAACCTCAACCTTTCCTTATACGCGCAACCAAACTCCGAACGTCGAATCGTTCTTAGAGCTTCAATGTCGGATATATCGAGCCATATTTCGGAGCTGGAGCCTCTTTCCTATCCAATGGAAACAATGTCGACGGAAAGGGGAATGCATCTCGAACCCATCAGAGCTTATCTATCGTCGTCTTCGGAGAGTGCGGACTCCTCTGAACTTCATTCTCCCCGATCTATGATTCATTCGGATGATATGTTAGATCAAGCTCTCATACCTTTGTTCCACGAAGATACTGGGGAAGGAATCATAGAAGTGGATCCTCTTCAAATGACGGTGGGAAGAGTAACAGAAGGAATGGGGGAAGAACGTCTGATAAGGTTGGAAGTCGAAGATCATAGGGCATAGATAGTCCAGAATATTTAGAAGAAGAAGTGGATTAGGGATGATATGGGCCATGTGGGGAGATCGATAGAACTTTCGTTTGGAGATCATCCGGAAGATTTCATAACCTTATTCAATTGCATTGAGTCCCGAGGTTGACCTCTTGCAGTGTCAAAATCCCCAAGAAAAGTCCAAATCAAGTCAAGCAACAACAAGGAATTACACAGCCTTGTATCCACTCTAAACTCATTCAACGGAAATGATTTGGAAAGGGTTAAAGGAGGTCGTCATGGAACGTTAGAGGGGGCTTATAAAAGACATGTGGTAGAAGCAAGGCAGACATTATTTGCATACAGGAAACCAAGGTTCAAAATTTCAATATCAAGCTAATGGGTTCTCTGTGGAAGGTGAAAGACGTGAAATGGGAGGTCTTGAATGCAGTAGGAAGCATGGGAGGCATCCTGGTGGCGTGGAATTCGACAGCATGGTCTCTGGAGCAGAGTTGGAACGGAAACTTCGCAGTTTCGGTAATTCTCAAAGAGGTATACTCCAACTTTCGCTGTCTCATTACTTTTGTTTATGGTCCAAATCAAGAACAAAAAAGGAAACTATTCTAGGAGCTGAATGCAGCTAGGCAGAAGTTCAACGGGCCCTGGTGTATAGGAGGAGACTTCAACATAACGCTTTATGCGGAGGAAAAATCCAACGAGGGTAAAGTGACTGTGGCAATGCGATCTTTCTCACATTGGATCGATGTCCAGGCATTGGTAGACTTGCCGCTGCTTGGAGCCAAATTTACCTGGTTGAAGGAACGTGCTAACCCAAAATTTGCAAGGCTGGATAGATCCTTCGTTTCGACAGAATGGCTTGAATCGTTCCCGCTTGTTTCTTAATCTCTTCTCCCTAGACCCACGTCAGATCATAGCCCGGTAATCCTCTCGATCAATGAAGATAACTGGGGGTCGAAGCCATTCAGATTTGATATTTCCTGGTTGAAGATAGAAGGCTTTTAGCAACAGATAAAAGAATGGTGGTCAGGGTTCAAAGTAGATGGCTATGCTGGTTTCAGAATATGCAAGAATTTAAAGCTTTTGAAGGAAAAGATTAAAGAGTGGAAGATAGTTGATCTCCGTAAAAGGGAGTTGGAAACTAGCGCAATGCTTGCTGAATTACAGTCGATTGATTCTGATGCTGAAGTAGACTTAATCTCAGTGGAAAGATGGAACAGAAGAGCTCAATTAATTCAAAGTTTCTCAACTAGGGTGCTAGCAGAGGAAATTTCCTGGAAATAGAAGTCATGGAGCAAATGGATAAAAGAAGGGGATAAAAATACAAAATTTTTCCACAACATTGCTAGCACGCGTGCAAGAGACAACAAAATCAGCAGCTTAATGGTGAATGGGGTTCGAACAGAGGAGAAACAAGGCATTTCTGAAGAGGTGATCAGATACTTCATCCATCTCCTTCACACATAAGGGTGGCACAGACCAAAATTAGATCATCTTCACGTTGATCATCTCTCAGAAGAGGATGCAAAGTCTCTCGAATCACAATTTACGCTTGCTGAAGTAAAGGAGGCGATGAAAGATTTGGAAGGAGACAAAGCTCCTCGACCAGATGGGTATCCGTTTACATTTTTCCAGACTTTTTGGGAAATTTTAGAGGGAGATGTAATGGCGTTTATCAGCAAATTCCATGAAAGAGGTTAGTTATCTAAAGAACTTGGAGCTTCCTTCCTAGCTCTGATTCCTAAGATTCTAAGTGCAGATTCCTTGCAAGACTTTAGATTGATCAGCTTACTTGGTGGTCCATATAAGATTTTGGCAAAAGTTTTGGCGTCTAGATTGAGAGGGTGATGGGAAAAATCATATCAGATAATCAAAATGCATTTATCCCGGGAAGACAAATAATAGATAGTGCTTTGATCATGTATGGATCTCTAGATTCGAGTCATAAATTTGGATCCAAAAGTCTCTTATGCAAGCTAGATCTAGAGAAGGCCTACGATCACGTCGATTGGGATTTTCTTCAATAATGCTGCAAAGGATGGGTTTTGGGGTCAAGTGGCAAAGATGGATTAAGGAATGTGTGGGATCTGCTTTCTTCTCGGTCCTTCTTAATGGCTCTCCCAAAGGTTTTTTCAACAGCTCTAGGGGTCTGCGACAAGGGAACCCCTCTGTCTCCATTTCTCTTCCTAATAGTGGGGGTTCTCCAGAATGCTGAAAAAAGGGCAAGACACTGGTATTATTACCGGATGCAAAATTGAAGGAATGGATTCTCCAATATCTCATAATTCGTAGATGATACTTTATTATTCTGTGAAGCTAATCAGGACAAAATCAGCAATCACCGCACGATAATCCGATGTTTCGAGGCAGTATCGGGTCTCAAAGTTAATTTCTCCAAGTCGAAAATGTTTGGTGTCAACACGGACGAAGCAGAGATAACACATTTTGCTGATTTTTTTGATTGTGTGATGGGAAGACTTTTGACCACGTTTGTCAGCCTTCCATTATGTGTGGGAAAGCCTACAAAGTTCTTATGGGAAAAAGTCATAGATAGATTTGAGATATATCTTACTAGATGGAAATGCAGATATTTATCCTTGGGTGGTCGTCTTACCATGATAAAAGCGACGCTTTCAAAGCTGCCCCTATATTTCATGTCCTTGTTCAAATTCTGGGTGCAATTCTAGATAGGCTTGAAAGATTAAGACGAGACTTTCTATGGTATGGAAGGGACAATAAGAAGAAATTCCACTTGGTTGACTGGAAGGTGGTGTGCCAACAAGTTCAAGAAGGCGGTGCAGGTGTTAAAAATCTCAAGAGTATGAACCGGGCCCTTTTAGGCAAGTGGACTTGGAGACTTGGAACATAAAACGGTTCTTTATGGAACTCGTTGGTAAAGAGTAAATACCGTCAATTAGAAGGAGGGTGGTGGCCGAAAGACTCAGCCTATAGAGCATCTGCTTTATGGAAAGGAGTGTTATCTATGAAGCAGGAGGTCCTCAAAGGTATCAGTTTTATCATTGGAAAAGGTGATAATACTCGTTTTTGGGAAGATATTTGGGTGGGAGAAGCAGCCCTAAAAGAAGATTTCCCGAACATCTATCGCCTCACTCCCAATCGGTCTATAATGGTAGCTGACAGTTATTACATTCATGGGAACGATATAGTGTGAAACCTTTCTTGTGGAAGAAATCTCCATTATAGGGAGATTGAAGAGTTTACGGCTCTTCTTAGTCGCATTAGCAGTGGGAAACTAGATCGGCTTGGTTCAGATAGGCCGATGTGGGGATTCGACAAATCTGGTACCCTCTCAGTCAAATCCTTTTACAACTTCATCTGTAGGAAATCCGATGTTACAGAAGAGATTATGACAGATAAAGTGTGGAAATATAAGCTCCCCCCAAAGATTGCAGCATTTGACTGGTTAGTTGGTAAAAGGAAGGTATTGACAGTTGATAATTTGAGGAAAAATGGAATGATTATCACCAATATTTGCCTTTGTTGTATGGCCAATGAAGAATCGGTGGATCACCTGTTCAAACATTGCCCTTCATCAGTCAGATTTGGCCAATTATTTTTTCTTGGTTCGATATATCCTGGTCTCTTCCGGATTCAACGGGTCGGTTACTTAAAGCCTGGCATGGCGTTACCCTTGGAAAGCAATGAACCTGGGTATGGAGAATGGCCCTTCTTGCCGCCTGGTGGTCGGTGTGGGAAGAAAGGAATGGGAGGTTTTTTAATGGCGATTCCAATGCGATGGGGTCCATAGTGAAAAGAATTCATCATTATATTATAGTGGACCTCCAATGTAGTTCATTTAAAGGATCGTAATCTGTTTTTGTTCGGAGGGTAATTGATCTGCTATCTCAGCGGGTTGATTTCCTCCTTGTAATCTCTTCCCCTCTTAATGCAAGTTTTTGTTATCTTAAAAAAAAAAATAAAAATAATTCTATATGCCTTCATCTGTTTTGACTGAGGCCGCCATTATTGCTGCTTCGGAAGAGATGCCCTTCTTCCCGCAACGAAGATTTTCATGAAAAATCTTTCAGTGACTTTTTGCAGAACCTATTTCCTCCACCACTTTGATTGCGATCGTATCTTCTCCGACCACAATTGCAACTTTCTCTGGTACCAGATCTTGTTTCTTTCGTCTTATGCAGATAAGAGCATATCACAACATCTCATAACATTCAGACAGAGGTTCAATCCCCAGCTTCCCAAGGCAAGAACCCACCACATCAAACACTTCGCTAAGTTGATGGTGTAACATATATACATGCATCCATGCATGTCTAACCAACCATCCATCCATCCATTCCACACACACACACAAATGCATGATCCATCCATCCATCCATACATACACTAATGCATCAATCCATCCATGCATACATACACTAATGCATTTGTCCATCCATGCATACATACATATACACATATATGATCCATCCATCCATCCAACCATCCATGCATGCATGCATACATACATACATACTAACACATACATGAGCATGACCCATCCATCCATCCATCTATATATGCACACATACATGCATGCATGCATTTATGACAAAATCATATGTTCATGGAAGAAATAATTCTTGAAAATGGAAAAATAATTTTTAAAAATTTTGTTATTTTTAAATATTCATTTATTTTTAAATAGAAAAATACATCCATTTATTGGACCCCAGCAATCATGAACATGCAATTATAAATAAGGAAAAAGTTAAAGAAACATATATCCAAAAAATTAGGTCAAAATTATTTTTTGGATATTAAACAGTTTTTAAAATTATTTGTCGAAAATTTAAATAATTATTTTAAAAAAATAGAAAAAAAAAATTGAACTCTCATCAACATATAAAAAATGGGGCTATCAATTACTTAATTTAGGCAGGAAAATGGGAAAAAATGGATTTCCCATTTCCCCCTATTTCGACTCTTAAATCGTTGGATTTTCAACTCAAATCCATGAGAAAATTAAAGGCAAAATCATTACAATGCAATATTATATTCCTTCGTGGTTCTGGCTGACCGAGCTTTTGATCTGCAATTTCTCTCACAAATGGGAGATTCGATTAACGAGGAATAGAGATGACATGCTGAAATTCACCCCCACTTGGATTTGGGAACAAAAAAATTTAAAAAAAAAAAAAAAACTCTTCTTCTTCTTCTTCTTCTTCTTCTTTTTTTGATTTTTTTTTTCTTGAATTTCCACTGAATAACACAGTTGTTGAAATAGAGGGGGGTTGACTTGTATCAGCGAAACAAGCGACTTCTAGAATTTATACACATGAGAAGCTGATGATATCTTAGGGATATTTTCGGTTATCGATACATGGAAAAATGATAGTTTTCTGTGGAATCGGAATTTGCTGATGTGGATTTTGGCGATATCGATATATCGGAACACTGTTGGGGATAAAATGTCTTATTCTGTCTGTTTTTCTGCATAAATGAATTAGAAAAACCATGGACAAGCTGTTTGTCCCAGACAGCTCGTACCTGACACAACTAGGGCTGTACATGAACCGAGTTAGCTCGGTTAGCTCGCTCGACTTGACTCGAAAAAGCTTGATTCGACTCGAAAAAGCTCGATTCAACTCAGTTCGAAATTGAGTTCGAGCTAAGTCAAGATAATTTTTTGAGCTCGAAAAAATTTCGAACTGAGTTTGAGCTTGACTTGACTCGGATCAAACCCAACTCGAATCGAACTCAGATCGAACCAGTTTGGTGACTCGGTTACTTTGATATTGATGTTGCTCACCAAGTGTTTGATGAAATGACTCAACGAAGTGTGGCTGGTGGCAAGGAAGGTATGTATATGAAACCAATACCCTTTTTTTCTTGATTTTTATGTTGCTTACAAGGTGTTTGATGAAATACCTGTAAAACCATTGCTGCTGTTTTACATACAACGAGATTTTGAAGGTGCAGTCCATGTGTTTGTGAAAATGTTGCACCAGCGAACTTGGCTTGAACTCGGCTCGAACTGGCCCGATCTGCTGACCGAACCAAGCCGAGCTGGCCAGTTAGGCTCGAGGACCGAGCCAAGCCGAGTTCGAGCTAGGGTCAGCAAGTGGCTGAGCCGAGTCGAGCTGTGCCAAGCTCGACTCGGTTCGACTCGTGTATACCTCTAGACACAACTATGCTTGCAATCCGAACAGCCACTAAATACTAGCGCCAAATGCTTTCCCATGAATTTATAGCAAGTGATTAGTTCCTTCTGTGGATGCTTCAATGTATTATGTTGAATAATGTAGTGGAAATGCTTCCTTGTATTTACTTTCCTGAGTTCGTAATATTTCATGGTAAGATGCATTGGTATGAGCACTGTCCAAGGCTTCATTTTCTTTGTTCTGTCTCAATTAGGTGAAGGAGAAGAGCACTGTGTGGTTCGTGCAGTTCTGTGTCCCTTGGTGTAAATATTGGTAATATTTTATGTTTTTTTTTTTTTTTTAAACCTGTGTTATTTGGCTTATGGGAAGCATGATTCCAAAATTTGGCGATGCCTATGGGTCTGCTTAACAGCTTCTTGTACATATTATGGAATTTACTCGAATAGCGTTTTATTGTTCTTTAACTGCTAATGTCCACCTTACCTTTCAGTAAGAAGTTGGGCTCATTGTGGGAGGACTTGGGGAGGGCTGTGGAAGGGGAAGATGAGATTGAGATAGGGCAGGTTGATTGCAGTACAAGTAAATCAGTATGTACCAAAGTCGATATTCATTCTTATCCTACATTTAAGGTCTTCTACGATGGAGAAGAATTCGCAAAATATAAAGGTAATTTTCAGCAGCATGTTACATGCAAGGTGTTATAATAACTGCATATTCTTTAAGTACTCATTGGGATCATTGGTATTTTGATGATTAAGGTTTAATAAGGGGATCTGTCTCCATTTGCTGTTCTCTCTGGCCCATACATTTGCTTGAAACATTATGTAGAAATGGTAACTATTTGGTTGCATACGTATTTAAGCACTTCTTAGTTGGGAAAAAAGACACTTCAGCTGAATTAGACGATGCCGACAATGCCATAGCATTGGAACTCTTCAGAAAAGGGCACTACATTCCATAGATATCCAAATCAATTTTTATTTTATTTTTTTTTGAAGGATGACAACTTTATTAGAAAGCGGCAAGGCTGAAAGAATGCACAACAAAACAAAAGTGAAACAAAAAGAGAAACGAAAAAGATAAATTACAAAGGCAGTAGCTCAACTCACTCTACTACTATAGAGAGCAATAGAAAAAACACCCTTGGAAGAACCACATTTGTCTTGGAAACATCTGTTGTTTCTTTCAGCCCAAATAGCCAAAAGACCAGCCAAGAGGAACAACCTCCATCTTCTCCTTGACATCGCTGCCATTGAACAAACAAGTCCGAGATCGATTCTGGTAGCACCCAATTGACTCCAAAGTGATCCAATACATAGTGCCATACTTCCCTAGAACAAAGGACAATGAATAAATAAATGATTCATGGACTACTCCTCTTTCTAGCAAAGATAGCAAGCATTCACAACAATGATGCCCCTTCTCTATAGATTATCAATGGTTAAAACTCTGTTCCCACCCGTGAGCCAACCGAAAGCCTCCACCTTTGACGGGGCCCCTAGAACCAGATAGGGAAAGTATGGGCATTGGCTTCACTTTGAATATAACCTAATAGAGCTGGACTGGACACGAACCAAGCCAACTCGAAAGCTCCGCTCAGATTGGTTTGAAAAAGCTTGGCTTGGATTGGTTCAAGTAAAAGTTCAAACCAAACCAAGCCTTGGTGTCAAGCTCGTTTAAAAAACAAACCAAGCTCAAACTAGGGTAATACTAGCTCATATCGGCTCAAAGCTTGGCTTGATTCAGCTCAGTTTGATTCGGCTCGTAGATTGTATGTACACTGTTTCTTGTGGTGTGATCCACTTGAGCTTTGGGTATGATTTAATTTTGGGATCATCTCCTAAAATGATATGTAAAAACAGATGGACGGCATGGATAATACATATACATGACGACGTGGATAATACATATACATGAACGCACACTGTTTCCTGTGGTTTGTTCAAACTTGGCTCGGTTCGGCTCGTCTTGGCTCGGATATTTGGACCAAACCAAGCTCAAACAGTTGGGATAGGCTCAAAGCTTGGCTCGTGTAAAGCTCGAATAGGGGGTGTCACATAAACAAGCCAAACCAAACTTGGGTCAAACTCAGTTCGGCTCAGCTCGTGTACAACTCTGTAACTTAATAAGCAGCCGTAAAGTAATTTTTTCGCACAATATTTTCTTTTTCAATGCCCAACTTTTAAAATAAAGAGAAACCTGCATAGCCCTATACCTTTTAGTGATGCCCACTAATTCTTAAGAAGATCCTTGAAACCTTTAACTGCAAACCATGCTAGTTTGAACTTAAATGGAAGCAGCCCCCAATTTTCTTCTTCCACCTCTAAAAATATTGGACAATGATTAGACATCTGGTTAGGTAAACCCCTTTGATGCATTGATTGAAATTTCTCTCTCTCTCTCTCCCCCCCAATTAAAAAGATATAAAAAATTGATCCAAGTTGGACTTCACAACCTTTTCTTGGCCATTTGTCTACATATACTCACCTTCACCCATTTAGCTAAGAAAAGGACGCACACGTGTGAAGGACTTCAATTTCTGCAGGAGAGCTCCTGTTCACCTGAGCGAGAGGCACTCCACTCAAATTGGGAAATAGCTTTCCACGCGGTGATTTGATAACCAGTCTCTATCAACCCCTTCCTCGTGCCACTCTTCTCCTGTAAGTTATTGACTATGCTGACATCATCAGCCCCTCGAGACACCCCATCGCCCCTCCCCCCCACCCCCCAATGGTCAAGATAGACCTCCACATTGATGGTCCTCTGTAAAGCGGAATGTGTTTGGGCCACCACCCCAAAGCCCTCTACCCCATACTCTCGAACCAACACTTCATTTCGTAAACCCTCGCTCTTCGCGTCGAACCTCCAAATCCATTTTTCCGGTAGGGCATGTTTCGTTAATTTGAGATCTCGAATACCCACTCCCCCTTCCTCCTTCGACTTGCAAATGTCAGGCCACTTTGTGAGATGTATTTTTTCTTTGAATCCCCCCTTGCCACAAGAAGGCCCTCTGAAGTTTTTCTAGACTAGAGATCACTCCTTTTGGGCATTTGAACAGAGACATGAAATACAACGGGAAATTAGATGGGACTATTTTAATCAAAAGAACTCTCTCTCCCCCCAAGGATAGATATCTACTCTTCCAAGATGACAACCTTTTTTCGAACCTCTATAACTAAATGCCAAAGCGACTTGTATAGTTTACCAATGAATAATGGAATGCCTAAGCAAGAGGATGGAAAGAATCCCACCTTACACCCAAATAAATGCGCGAAAGATTCCACTTTTTCCTTCAGCAACCTAATACCCAATAATTCAGAGTTCTGGAGATTAATTGTAAGACCCAAGACTGTTTAGTGCAGGGGCATTTTCACACCGGGCTCGAGTGGGGTGGCCTGTGTGAAGTAGGGACATGTGAGGCAGGACCCATGTGAAGTGGGGCCCACGAGGGGGGTTCGTCTGAGGGCCTAACCTGGGCTATGAGATAAGGGGATTGATTAACCACGCTCTATTAGTTTGAGCGGGGGCATACTCTGGGTGGGTGTTTCGTGTGAGGCGAGACCCATGTGAAGTGGGGCCCACGAGGGGGGTTCGGCTGATGGCCTGACCTGGGCTATGAGATAAAGGGATTGATTCACCACGCTCTATCAGTTCGAGCTTTTAGAGCAAGTGGTTAGTTGTCTCGCGTCATTGTTTTAAAACAATATATTGCCTTTTGAAGATTATCGACTAGGACAACATCCGCCTCACAAAAAAGTATTGTATCGTCCACAAACTAAAGATGTGACACCTGAAAATCCCCTCCGTCTACCTTGAACCCGTTGAATAAACATTCCCAAACCCCTTTTGCTAGCATCCTGCTTAGGACGTCAGCTACAACAACAAAAAAGAAAGGAGAGAGCAGATCTTCTTGCCTTTAGACCTCTAGAGGATTTGAAAAAACCATAGGGAGAACCATGGCTAAGTATTGAGAACTTGGCCAACTCCAAACATTCCTTTATCCAGCTTCTCCACTTTACACCACAACCCATATGACCCAACAAATAGTCAAGAAATGCCCAATTTACATGATCATAAGCTGTCTCCGAATCTAGCTTGCATACTACACCTCTACCGCCTTCCTTGTGACGTGAATTAATAGTTTCATTAGCAATAAGGGAGCTTTCTAAAATCTGCCTCCCTTCCGCAAAAGCCCCTTGCTCTTTGGATATCAATCCTCCCAACACGAATCTAAATCTGGTTGCCAATATCTTTGCAAGAATCATGTAGGGAGATGAAATAAGGCTAATCGGCTGGAAATCCTTCATGCATTCCGCCCCTTCTTAGGGATGAGTGCAATAAATGTCGCACCCAACTCCGAAGCAAGCTTATCGTTCATATTAAACTCACAACAAAAAGCCACAAGATCTGAGCTAATAGTTTCCCAAAACATTTGAAAAAATGCTAGTGAAAGCCATCTGGGCCTGGAGCCTTGTCCCCACCCATCACTTTAACGATAGATCTGACCTCCTCAGAAATTTCCTTTTCTAGAGATTCTGCTTCTTCGCATGACATTGACGGAAACTGGAGCTGATCTAATTTCGGCCTTTGCAAACTTGAATCTGATAGCAGATATCTTAATAGGACATAATAGCTTCACAAACTCGCTCTTTACCTTCAATCCGGTTTCCATCTTCCACCATCAATTCAATCCTATTTGAACAAGCCCTAGCACTGGCATAGCCATGAAAAAACTTAGTGTTATTATCCCCTGCTTTGAGCCAATTGGCTTGCGATCACTGTTTCCACTTTATTTTTTCGTCCTTTAAGAAGTTATTGTAATCTTTCCGAATTGCTTCCCTTCTATCTCTTTCCATGTCAGATAAAACAGCACCTTCCTCTTTGATGTCCAAAGCTTCAATTTCCTCTAGTAGGCTTTCCATCAATGATTCTCTATTTTGAAAGAATTCCTTCCAGCAAGAAATTTTACCTTCAAGGAGACGTAACTTTTGAAACAACACAAAACCTGGCTGACCTGAAATATGAAATGAATCCCACCAACAGATCACTAATTCTTTGAAGCCTTCTGCTTGAATCCATGCAGGTTCAAACCTGAATGGTCTTGGACCCCAGCTTTCCAATTCCTCTTCTAACATTACCGGGTAATGATTGGATATGGGCTTAGGTAAGCCTCTTTGAGAAGACAAAGGATAGCGATCTATCCACTGGCCGAAACCAGGAAACGGTCGAGCTTTGATTGAATTGGGTTGGTTTGGCCATTTGACCACGTAAATCTGACCCCTCCAATTGGCATATCAACCAGACCATTTCAGCAAATCCATTCTGAAAAGGCCTGCATGCTTTGAGTAGGATCCCCCCCCTAATGACTTTTCATAAGGAAATCTCGTAACGTTAAAGTCACCTCCGATGCACCACGGAAGGCCCCATTTAGACCCAACCGAGTCTAACTCTGCCCAAAACTGCCCCCTTAATGACGGAACATTTGGACCATATGCTGCCGAAAAGACCCAAGCAAAACGTGAAGCTTTTTTTTTTTTTTACACACGCACACACCCCCACACACTCACGCTACATGCACACACGCACGCCGTGGGATTTCACCACCATGGGTACTTGAACCCTTGACCCGGTGTTGAAACTCTAAGGAGTCTACCACCCGGGTAAGAGTAAGGACCCGCAAAACGTGAAGCTCTATCATGCAACAGTAGGCTTAAGGAGAACTCACCTGTCCAATTATCCTCCATAGACCAATGCGCCGAGTTCCAAATGATTAAAACGCCTCCTGCTGAGCCAACCACATCTTTCGCTATCTATTCGCTATCCATTATTTTTGTGGACCTCTCCACACATCATTTACCACCCTTTGATCCATTACTGTGATTTTAGTTTCTTGGATTGCCATTACCTGCGCCTTAAACTTTTTGCGAATAGCCTGGATTTGGACTCGTTTTTGGAGACAGCCCATACCCCTAACATTCCAAGATAAAATCTAGGTGGATCACCCTTTTAGCCCTTGTCCCTGATTGGCCTACCAGATATCCTGATGGATTATCATAATTAACCGAGCACTCTAGTCCCTTCAGCTCCTTGCGGCCTCTGGGAGAGGCCATAGCTGCAGCTAGCTGAGCTTCCTTTTCTTTCTGAATACCCCTTTCTCGAATTGTATGAAAAATCGTCACATAGTCCTCGCAATCCCCAAACTTGACACCGAGTAATCTCCCAATTTTCCCCAGAGCCTCCCGAGTCCACCTCATTCCTTGGGATATTGAAGTGTGGCCCATTCCTTCCTTCCCATTTACCATCTGAAAGTTTGCCTCACCAACCACCTGGATTGGGGTGACGACGACAGCTGCTTCAAGGGAAACGTCTGAATTCATAACTGAAATCATTTGATTTTGTTCTTTTGTGGGTTTGGGCTCCTCTGAATTCGTGATCAGAATCATCTGATTTTGTAAGTTTGCGATTTCGGGCACCTGGAATCTCTGCTCTGCTACTTCCATCTGAGATCCCTGTTGGGTAACATATTTGATAACAGCAACTTCCTGATTAACTTGATAAACTGGCATCGATTTCATAACATGAGTCCCCTCATACCTAAAGCAGTTGAACCAATCTTCCTGCTTTGTTAGCATCAATCTGCATCAAATCTTCTTGAAGTCCAGCAGTGCTAATGTGAGCACCTTAATACAATGATTTAAATATCAGTATGGTTGCAAGTATCACACCCTTGGGATATGGTAACATATTGGTATCGCGTGTGAAATATCACATGTATTGCAGAATGTATCACTGTTTTTGGAAAACATTGGGAAATTGATCGAATTTTTTAATGAAACTTTAGGAGATGTTAAAAAGGACATTATTATATGCTTAGAATTCAAAAGATCACAAGAACATATAATAAGTATCCTTTGTTATATGGTCCTAAACTATGCACTGTCCAACGTAATTGATGCAATTATATCCAAAATCAGTTCATTGAATGTATATTTCTATAACGCATATAATTTATTAGCACATTGAACGTATTAATTAGTTGCATTAAATTTGTTCTACAACGTATTGTGCATTTATTTTAAATATATATATTATTTATTTATTTATTAATTATAATTTTTAAATTTAAATTTATTTTTGAAAATAAATAAATGAGTGTGGTTGATACTAAGATCAACATACACATCAATACACAAAATATTAGTAACAAATTTTGGTTGGTTGGTGTAATTTCAAAAAATATATATTTTTTAGTTTTCGATATTTTTAATTTAATAGTAAATTTTTTTCAAAAATTCCAAAAATGTCAATTTGTAGATCAGCCTATAAGCACTTTCATAGATTTTTTGACACTTTAATTGAAAGTTAAATGGGTGAAATCCGGAAAATTTTGGATTTTCCTCAAATTCCCCCTATTTTCTTCAAAATAAAAAATCAGATGTAAAAATCCAAGATTGAGAATACATGCAACATCATGGATTACTAAGTTGGTTCCACCTATTCTAAGCAATTTAAACAAGAAAAAACACTGTAAATGAAAAAAAAAAAAAAACAATTAGGTTATGGTTCGTCTTCGCTCTCTGATCATGATTTTCCCACCCAAATCCTTTTTTTAAAAAAACCTCCAAACAACTCAAAATGACTGGTCAAAATCCTTTTAGGAATGTAAACCACAAAAAAGAGAGGAGACGAACCCCGCAAAGGGGCTATTTCTGTTGATATCATCAATACATATTGCATGTATTGACGATATTGGAGACTTTATACTGCGAGATATTGAAAATATCATTATGTACATGTATTACCACTAGATTGTGATATATTGGGCAATACAAGGGAATTTTACAGCTCTCCACTGGCTTCGTATTGGTTCATGTGATACTATACTATCGATATTTAAAATCATTGCCATAGACATCATTTACACAAGTAGGAAACTATCTTATGCTTCTTTTGTCTACACAAATTGTCTCCCTCTTAAACATTTGGTGTTTCGTGCTGCTACATTAGTCCTAAAATTTGCATGTAATCTGATGCAGCCAATCCATGTGAAATCTTCACCTTAGTAACAATTCTAGGTGTATGCCACTCAAGTATAGCTTTCACCTTGCTTCATCCACCCGAATTATATCTTTGTTGACAACATTGCCCATGAAGATAAGGTTGTTGGTCATAAAAGCACTCATTCAAGTTTGCATACGTTTCCCGTTTGCAACATTGTTACTACCTCCTATAAATGTCATGCATGCTTCTCGATGTGCCAAAAATAAGGATGTTGGCTAAATACACGGATAATAAACTTTCCAATGAATAAATGTAGCACTTGGTCCCAGTGTTTAAAAATGTGCTTGAGGCATATATGCTAAGGTGCCTCAAGGAAGTAATGATTCCCAGGGTGTACCCACCGAGTTGCATTGCGCGTGAGGCATATGCCTCGTAAAGAAGGCGTATGCAGCAGGAAGAGCCATAAACCTCTTCGTGCCTTCCTTTTTACACAGCCCTTTCACTATTGTTTTCTAAATGATGAAAATGTCCTTATTTATACTATTACTTGTTGCCTTCTTATCATTAAAGAAATAACGAAGGACTTTTGAGGGGCAAAATTGTACTGGTGACACTCTGGCGATGGCTGGTCAGAACAAAAAATATGTTCTTTTTCTTTTTTTTCATTGGTTGACTTACCCCTCAAGAGAAAATACACCAAACCCAAGGGACATCAACTATGAGAAACAAACAAGATATCAAAAAAAAAAAAAAAATCAAAGAACTATCTATCTAATACAAAGAACTGGAAGCCCCAACCTTTTTATGAAAAGAGCTGATTCTGTCTGATTAGGAACCTGTTGAATAGAATGGAAGAAACTGTCTTGGACTTGCACCCAGGATTAACCAAAGAGTCCTACTCTGTTCCCTTCTCTGAACATATGAACAAGGTGCCTACAATTTCCTTCCTGAGGTGGAATACTTGAAGTCTTGAACCCACCATGGCCACCCATCCTCTTTTGACCATAACTCAACCACAAATTTGTTTCAATCACAACATTTTCGAAAGCCAATTGTGAATTCAGTTTCAAGTCATAAAATAAAGATTGAACCTCAACAACTGAACAAAGCCCAAAAAATGTAGAGTGTACCCATATAATCCTGCCATTGTAATCACATAGAATGCCACCTCCTCCACTAAGACCTGGATTTCCTAATGCCACCTACCGCTCATTAGGTGAGCTTTTAGAGACACTAGCATGTGTGAGTGATCCAGGGTTTGATCCCTAGGTAGTGTTACCTTTCCCGTGCCCCCGGGAGGACATTTACACGTAACTCTAACAACCTTCCTTGTGAGCAAATGTCTCAATGGAATCCAATAATGTGAATAGACATGGATTTAGAAAAAGAACAGCCCTGAAAATCAAATACCCTGTCTGATCGTAACTTCTGATTCCAGTTAGCATTTTTAGCACAAACAAAGGCATCAGAGTGATATTTTCCTTCTCGTTGAATTTCTTTACCCGAGCTCCTAACAGCTGAACAATGGAAGAACAAAACCAAGCTTGAGACGACAAGGTCGACACCATACTAAACCATAAATGGCAGTGAGAGAGGAGATCATCGGCAACAAAGGGAATGTCTAATAGGAGGCTAAAATGTTCCAAACAAATGCAGTCAGCCTACCAGCACTGAGAACATGATTCACTGGTTCTAAATTAGAATTATTGCAGCAGCAACATTTGGATGGGGACTAAATTCCAAGTCTTTGAATATTATTGTCATTCGGAAGGCAATTTCTCCATGCTTGCCAAAAGAAAGCACCTATCACCACCAGAATATCATTATTTCTAACTCAATGGCTCCGTTGAAAGATCGGCCTGTGATTCCAAACAATATTCCATGCAATTTTAACTGAGAAAAAAGAAACTGGCATGGGAGTCCATACCAGTCTATTTTTCATACCATGAAAGCTCAAACTGTATGTGACTCCAAATAACCATTCAACAAGTTGACATTCCATACACCAGCTGTGTTTTTCATACCATGGAATGGGCTTTCTGAACCCTGTTTTGCCAATGCACTATTAATATTTGCCAACTTCATCATGATTACTTCTCGCCTTTGGCATCTCTGAAATTGGATCCCATCCTGTTGACAAGAGGGTTGTTTTTCTAATACCGCTAGAGAGGTTAATGAGATTGCTGATTCTCTTGCCAAGTTAGGGAGTGATGAGAGGGTCACTAGAAGTCGGCTCATTCTTGCTCGATTGATGTTTTTCTTTTAAAACTTGCAACCTTTCAAAGCGAAAACTGTATTTAAGGCCCCATTCTAGGTAAGTAAGCAAGCCTTCACATCCCTTCCATCCCTGCCTAGATCCAAGTCCTTTTAGTTCTTCCTCTTATCCTCCTTTCAGTCTCTATAGGACTGCAGTAAATATCTAGGACCACAGTAGATACTAGATGGGACTTTGTTATTGTGGCCTCAGATCACCATGCGGATTCTCAATATTATACTTCTGAGCTGCCCCTTGAGATACTGGTGATTGCCCACTTGGAAGAATTGTTTACACATGGGAATTGCTTAAATTCAAGGATCTGATTTTTCACACCTAATGTATGTATCAGGTACAAAGGATGTTGAATCACTTAAAGCATTCGTCTTGGAAGAAGCGGAGAAAGCAGCAAGTGGGCAGCTGGTCGATGATAAGGATGAGTTGTGATAGCTTCTTGACATGTGTTCCCATCTGTTTTTCTGCTGTAGCATAGCATATTCATGAAGAAAACAAAGATCCTGATGTCCTTTTCTGCATTTCCCTTCACAAGTGTGATTAGGATGATCCATTTGAAGGACCATTGGTATTAGTCTTTCTTTTTTGCATACTCACTTCAAACATTGTTTCTTGCAATTGGCAATGATGTAGAGGGGTTCCATTCGGGTGGTAGCAGTACAGGGGCTGGGCTGATTCCGAACCTGTAAGGGGAGGTAAAAGGTGAGACTGATTCCCTTTCATCACTTACTGTTTCTGAGGGCTGGAATTGCAGATAAGTTAATGCACACTGGATTTTCTAATAGTCGTGTGAAGATGGTAGGCTGGAATCTAGCAGCATTTCAAAATTTCAAATTCTCAAAAGTCTACATTAAAATCTAAGGATAACCCTCCCATAATTTATGAATGATGAGAGAATAAGTGTTCAGTTGAAGCAGTATTGTCTACGACACCTGTTTTATGCAGCGCGTACCACACCCAAGCTCCTCAGGGCCCGTCATGTTGTATTTGGGTAATCCACTCTGTCCATCAGATTCAGGACCCTTATGTTAACATGTAAAGACAAAAGATAAGCCTGATGTTAAACTAAGATGGGCCACACAACTGGGAACAATGTAAAATGGCAACCAAAACCTTTAGTTTTTGGTGGTGTGGCTCGACTGAGTTCTGTGTCAGGCTGATTCTTTTTTTCCCCTTCATCTTAGCCAGTCAATGAATGGCTTTGATGAAATATACACTCCATGGTGGCCCAATGGCCAACACAAAAACCTATGGTTGCCATCCCATAGCAATTGTTCCCTGTGGTGTGGCTCACCTAAGTTGTGGATCCAGCTGATTCTTGGCCCTGGAGCCTAGCATCGAGGGGGCCCCTGATGAACAGAGTGGATGTCCCACAAAAAAACATGGTGGGCTGACAGAGCTTTATTGTTGTAGGCACTACATAAAACAGGGTGTTGTTGAGGATACAGTCATGTTCGGTTGGTAAAAACAATCATTTCCCATAAATTATTCATTGGGATCCCAAGTAGATCTCCTTAAAACAAATGGATGGTTGTGATGATTTTTTATTTTTAATTTTTAAAGATGCTGAATGTTTATATATTTGTTGAGTTCTCAATGAGACCTGGTGACTCTTGAATTAATCACAATCTATTGCAATATCTTGCATCAATTATTCATGCAGCAACTATATGGCCTTTAGTGTTGGGGTATGTGTTCCGAGGCTCCCAAACTTTATAATGTGCCCCATGTTGCATGATCCACACAATTGAACTGATGCGTCCCACAACAGATGTGGATACCCACAAATTTTCAGGACCAAAAGATTCCAGCCATCTGAACTTTTACCCCTTCTCAGTTGAATGTGGACTCGTATGGTTTATTTTCTTTTATTTTCTATTCTTTTTTCCACAACTCACTATTTATAGGTTGATCTTTAAATTCTGGGAGATTTTTAGGACCCCTGTTGTTGACATTGGGACACAGAAGCATGTGCCCCACCTGTATAGATGCTATATACATGCTGAGTTACAGGATCTGATAATTCCTTTTGTATTGGAAGTATATTCAACCTTGTTAGAAGATTCTTCGAGCCAGTTTGGATTCAAGGAATCCTGGGTAAAGAAATCAATTATGCAGCATTTTAAGAATTCTCCCTTTTCCATGCAATCCAAGCAGTAGACATCTGAAATGATTGTGAAATTCTTTTCTTTTCCCTTGCATTCCTCCAATCGATACACTTGTGGTGTGTTTGGATTGTCGATTAATACCTGGTAAAAGAAGAGAATTTCACAGTTGCTGAAAAGAAATTCAACATTCATGGAAAAGTATTTCTCCCATTTCCATGCAATTCAAACAGTGGACATTTACAAAGAGAGTAGGACACGATGTAGAGACAGAGTAGGTCTGTACATCTATTTTCATAGTGTTAATATTCACCACATAAGTATTTTACCTATTTTATCTATTTATATTTTTTTTGTTGGAGAGATAATTAGTGTTTTACCATGTTTGCTATATTAGTGTATTTTTCCTAAAAAATTCATTTCCCTGTGTTTCTCTATGCTACGACATGTAATTACGGCCCCACAACACACATCAACTGACATATGGGAACTGTTGTATGTGTCCAGAAAATGGGCATCAAATGTACGAGGAAAGGTCCAATCAGTGGTATAGATCTTGGCCCACCTTTGGTGTCCCTTCCCTCCCAAATCACTTCGATTGGATGATCTTAACCATTTGATTAATGGCTATGGAAATGTATGATCCATATTGATAGCACCAGGGAAGGTCCAATCGTTGATTGGATTGTCCATCATTTGGACCTCACTATCTCTATCAAATCGCTTTAATCGGATGATCCTAACCATCTAACTAATGGCTTAAAAAATGGATGATCTATATTGATTATGCTAGAAATGGTTTGATCATTGATATGGATCGTCCATCATTTGGAACCTACCTTGATGGTCCATCGTGGTCAAATCACTTGGATCATATACTCCAGCCATCTGATCAGTGGATATGAAAATAGATCATCAGAATTAATTATGATAGAAAGGTTTGATCATTCATTGGCAATCCCTCCTAAATCACTTTGATTAGATGATCGTGATCATTTGATTGGTGATAGGGAAAGTTGAGGGTCCATATTGAGTATACTAGAGGTCTAATCATTGATGTGAACCGTCCATCATGTGGGGCCACCTTTAGTTGCCCATCCCTGACAAATTACTTTGCTTGGATGATCCTAACAATCTGATTAGTGGTTTGGGAATTGATAGTCCACATTAAGTATAGTAGAGATGTCAAAAGTACTGATGTGGAATGTCCGTCATGCAGGCCCAGCTTTTTTCTCTCATTCCTCTCCAGTCACTTTGATTGGATGATCCCACGTGTTCTAAAAGTTTCTGTTTTTTCATTTATTTATTTTTATTTTTTATTTTTTAAAATCTTTGTCTCTTTCTATCAATCAGATTCTTCCCAAGTAAACTCATCTAAATAAAAGTCTTGCATAAAGAAAGATGAACCAATCTTCTAAAAGTGAAGTTTTTTTTTTTCTTATTATTTATTTATTTTTAAAAAAAATCTTTTATTTGGCAAAGGATCCATCTACAAAAAATCTTTTGAAAAAAGAAAAATCGGTCTTTTAAAAATGAAAATTTTATAATATTTTTTTCTATATCATTTCCTCTCATTTCATCCCAAACAAGTTAATTTCAGTATAGCAGTTAAAAAGAAAAACAGAGAGTTTCTGCTGAAGAATTGTTGAAGAGTGCAAAAAGGTTCGAAAACAGGAAAATCGTCGAAGTGTAGCGGTAAAAGAAGAGTTAGCTGTACAACAGTGATAAAAGAAGGTACGATGGAAAATGTGAAGGAGTATTTTCGTCCGGCAAAGATTAAAAAATGTGTCAGAAGTTTTCAATAAAAAAAAAAGAGTCTTTGAAAAGAGAGTTTATCTTGGTTTTCCCAACAAACCTTTGGTCTACTTATGGAAAAATCTTATTATTATTATTATTTAAAATCTATTTTCTAGAATGGCGCTAGTAAACCAGTCATGAGATTTTCAATTTTCACAAATGAGGCATTTGGTCTAGCTATCGAGGCGATTACTTTTATGCCTGATCAACCTTATATGGCCGTCCTTATAGGGTCATGGCTAGTGCCGAGGTTCTTATAAGTCTAATTTGGGACTAAGTTACATTTGTGCCCCTATATTACAAGGGGCGTTCATGTACAAATTTACTACTACACTTGTTACAGAGTGTTTGTTCAATAAAATTTATGTGGGATCCAATTCAATATTTGTGGATGATATCTATGGGTTTTTTGTTTTTTGGGGTAGCTTGTTAGTACACCCACTGTCAGTTCACACTTCATTGTTAGCCACCTCCACTAGGGAATTGATTCCAAGACCTTAGTGTTGGAACGAGGTATCTTTCACTCAGTCTACCACTTGAGCTATGGATTAGGACGTGGATGATATCTACTTCGGGAGCTCATGTTAGGTCGTATTCCAAAAAGGCGTCAGATCAAGAACTCAAGTGTAACGCACCACATAAAACAACCCTTGAAACCTTCCCAGCGACGGATGGGGATGCTGCTTCGGTGGATCTTGACTAGTGATCACAATGATGTATGTGTCTTATATCCACGTTGTCCATCCGTTTTGCATCCTCATTTTCGGGTATGATCCCATAGACCACACCACAGGTCATTGAGCTCCTACCATAAAAATAAATAAATTTGGGGCCCACTAAAATGTTTATTTTCCATCTAATCTGTTGATAATATCACACGGACTTGGATGAAGGAAAAACATAAATATCAGCTTGATTCAAAACTTTTATGCCCCACAAGAAGTTTTTAGTGGTCAATCACCATTGCTTCCTATGGTGTGGTTCACTTAAGATTTGAATGTGCTTCATTTTTGGGTTTATGGCCTAAGTGACCTAGCGAAAGAGATGGACAGTGGGGATATAAGACAAATACATCACAATGGGCTCTACAGTCAAGGATTTAACAAAGTTGCCTCAAGAGGGTGGATGTCAAGTAGACATCACCGTGGCCAACACATTTTTTGTTTCCACAGTGGAAAATGAAATTGTGTCGATTGTCTAATACAACACCACATTAAGCAAAAGCTTACAGAGCTTAAGAATTATAACTAAGTCCCATGGGGAGAAGTGAATAGGACCATTTAAAAATATGTGTCAATTAAAAGCAATTAACACTTAGACTTTCAAGCCAAGTGGATTCAAGTACATATATTACAGATAATACAATTATATGAGCAACTAGTCTATATAAGATAGATATATCAAGTGTGTGCAGTTGTATTAATCATTAAGTATACAATCTATTCATGCATTCATATACAACAATTCAACTCACAAGTATAAATAAAAATGTACACAAATTGCAATTGCAAATACAAGGATATATAATAATTTTATAGGATCACTTCTAATCTTTACAATGGTTTTACATGTTCACCACAAATCTACACGTACACACCCATGTCGGTGGACTACGTACACACTCGTGTCGGTGACAGGCCTACATGTACTCACCCGTGTTGATGGAATACATTTTCACCCGTGTCAGTGGCTCTCGCAGAGACTTAGTTGGTTTTATAGCAGTTCACCAGCAACTACTATGGTCATAATCTAAGGACCTATGTATACTCCCACCAGAGGCTCCTAAGGAGACTAACACTTACACACATGTGTCCCATGGTGGTCCTACACGAAAACCTACATATAATCCAACCAGATGCAGTCATACATAAAGACCTAGATGAGTTTTGATCTCAAATCAATAGACTTTAAAATGATAACCTTACTTGTCGAATTGAGCCCGGTTGATGCATCTTTCTTGAAAGCGTCTTCACTATTTGAATCTGCTTCTCTTGTGCTCCCTCGATCTTTAAAATCGATCTTCTTCCGCTTCTTTGAATCGGTTACAAACAACAATCTTCCTATTAAGATGTCAAGGTAATAAGAGAGAGGTTGATTATCCTACAATTATCAAATAATTGGTTTTAATTTGGAACTCACTTAGATAGACATTCTAGAGGATGATAGACATTATGATTTACCTATGGGATTTACTTATGAGATTAATGTCTACTTTCTAGAGAATGCAAAATACCATCTTTTTCCTCAAGTGGAGTTTGGAAAGCTCTTTGGAGTGATGAATCATAAGGAGGAATGCATGGATCTCTTTAGGTTATATCCCATGAATGTTGGGAAAGTTTATAATCAATAGGGTTTCTAAATCACATAAAATCATCATTTTCACAAAGATCCAGTTGTAAACTTTATAGAGAAAAAGCTCCAACAGATCTATAACGGCTTGTCGATCGATCGAGCGATCCATCGATTAATCGAACTAAAGCTTGTTGCCATTTTTTATCGATTGAGCGATAAGCCTTCGATCGATTGAGTTCGATCGATGAATTGTCAATACGATCGAGAATCGATCAACAGTGCACAAAATTTTGATGTTTTGGGTTTCTGATTCATAATAGCTTTGCACCTCTTCTAAGCATATCATAACATGTTTATTTAAGGTCTAAGGCTTGGGTTAGATGAATCAAATGTTTATATATGGAATAAAACATTTAGAGGTAGGTTATTTGGGAACTTAAGGGGTTTAGAGCTAGGTTTACTAAGGTATCTCATATTTACCTGTATCTTCAAGCCTTGATGCTTCAAGTCTTTGAATCTTAAGTATTCAATGTCTTCGTATGTAGGCTCAATCGACTCAAGACACCCTAGCTCACACCATTGACACATCAAGGTACTAACAGAAATTGGTGCGTATGCTTTCCAACACCACCAAGGACATAGATCAGGTTGTGTTTCCCACACCACCTCCAGTTGTTGTGTGGTAATGCGTTGGGCACTGTGGGGTGCACCATGATTTATGTGTTTTATATCCACATCGTCCATCTTGTTTTCCAGCTCAATTTAGGACATTAACCCAAAACTAAGCAGATTCGAAGCTCAAGTGGACCACACCACACAAATCCGTGGTAACTGTACGCCCACCATTAAAAACTTATGGAGGCACAAAAGTTTTGGATGGAGTTAATATTTGTGTTTTCCCTCTGTCCAAGCATGTGCGACTTGTCAACGGATTGGATGGCAAATAAACATTACAGTGGGCCTGAGGAAGGTTTCAACTATTGGTGCCATTATTCCCCACAGTTTCCTATGGTGTGGTCCACTTGAGCTTTGGATCTACTTTAGTTTCGGCTTCACATCCTATAATGAATTGGAAAAATGGATGGATGACATTGGGCCCCACCATGATGCTTATGTGAAATCCACCCAGACTACCAGATGCTTCACATCATGTTAGGCATTGGGTCTAAAAATCAGCCCCATCCATGATTCAGATGGACCACACTATTAGAAACAATTTACAAGGCAACTCGCCTCCAAACTTTTTTATTTCTTGGTGTGTAATGTAATGGGTAGAGTGGGTTTTATATAATCATCACAGTGGGTCTTATAAAACTCAAGGGTAGACGTATCTCTCTAAATTATGAACCTTTGTAAAATTTTGAAAATCAAACATTTCCTTTAGGCAAAGATAAATTTTCCTTGCATAAATCATGTTATGCAATTGGTTGTGAAACACATTAGAAATAGAGGCTGAAATGTATATGTTGGATATCTCATTGTCTCTTTTTCATTTTTCATTCACTATTGGTATGGACAACCAGGGATTTCTTATTATCATCTCCATTAGGAGAAGCAAGGGATTGGCTACGGTGAGCACATGCTTTAGCTTCTGGGAACAGTTTGTAGAATTCTTTCAAACAAACTTCTTGGAGAAATATCACATTTAACTTTGACATTTTATTTGTTACATGACCAAATCATTGTTGCACATGATGTACATTTCAAATTAAAGTGATCCCATGATGGACATGTGGGACTTAATCTATATGCGGAATAAGCCCACGGATCTGTCTGTGCATGGGACATGGCGATCAGGGGTCGGATAGCTTACCTAACTGAGACGCCGCCATGGAAGCCGGATAAGAATACCAGAAAACCTGTAGAGCTTAGGATCTTTCTCTCCTTCACACCCTTTTTGCAATTCACAAGATGGGACTCGAATTTCTACCGTGGTGTAGGATTGGGGACCCAGCTCTCTTTTATAGAATCTGTGGAGAGAGAGTTTGAAACCCATCACAACTCTCTCTCCCACGCTCCACATTGTAGCATCCTAGTACAACTCAAATTGCTGTTTGCGTAAGACAGTTATAGCATTCCAGCCCTAGTACGCAAAGCTGCGCAGATAGACTGCGCAGCGCATCACCTGAAGTAGGGCCCACTGTTCTACTCAATCATCCAGTCCAACTGAATGACAATCTAAACCGTTGATCAGTAAGGCCCACTAAACAGAGTTCTTACATTCTCCCACTTGGGCCTCATTGAGCAACGTCAATGATGGTCATATAGAATAATTTTGAAAACAAGTTTTGATTATTCAAGAAAATATCTAAATGGTTAACCAATGAAACAGTTGGACAGTATGAGTAATGCTATTCAATCTGGTCCATTAAGACAGTCAGTATCGAAACGCGGTAGTCATCACAACATTTAATTTAGGCGAAGTGAGTCTAAGCGCGATCACAAATACTTTCAATCTTAACGACATAGATCACGAACTAGGAAATGTGGTATAAGGATTACACACTTTAGTGTGATAATATGTGCCTATCCTTAAGAGGTCTTGAAGCTTTTTCATGTCTCCAACGAGACACAACTGTAGTTCCACTTATTCAAAATTTACGCATATATATAAATAGCAGAAATAAATCTTTACATCAAAATCATCCAAACAAACTGTATAAAACGAGATCTCTAAGTGTCTGTGAAAATCAAAGTACGCCTAACTCCCACTAACTGAAAACATCTGTGGGATCAATGACTCCCATGGATGTTACATGCTCCTGAAATGGCGTGACAGGGAGCCCTTTAGTGAGCGGATCTGCAATCATCTGCTTAGTGCCGATGAATTCCACGGACACTTGATGATTTTGAACTATTTCCTTTACAACAAGATACTTGATGTCGATATGCCTCGACCTTGACGAATGCTTGTTGTTACTAGAGAAGGAAATTGCAGCCGAATTATCGCAAAATATTCTCAATGGTTTCGGGATATGCTCTAGTACCTGCAAACCTGAAGAGAAACTCTGTAACCATAGTGCCTGATTAGATGCCTCATGGCAGACAATAAATTCAGCTTCCATAGTAGATGAGGCTGTGGTAGATTGTTTCACGCTTTTCCATGACACGGCTCCTCCTACCATCATGAAGATGTATCCTGAAGTAGACTTCTTAGTATCGACGCAGCCTGCGAAGTCTGCATCTGAATATCCGATCAACTCCAACTGATCAGACTTTCTGTATGTGAGTCCGAAGTCTTTTGTTCTCTGAAGATACCGTAATACTTTCTTTGCAGCTATCCAATGTTGCATTCCTGGATTAGATAGATATCTTCCCAATATTCCAGTGACAAAGGCAATGTCCGGTCTCGTACAGACTTGAGCATACATGATGCTCCCTACTACTGATGCGTACGGAAATTCTTTCATTCGATTCTTTTCTAAATCATTCTTTGGACACTGAAATAAACCAAATTTGTCACCCTTCACAATGGGCGACTTTCCTGAAGCACAATTTTGCATGCCATATCTTTCGAGTACCCTAGCAATATAGGTCCTCTGTGACAAGCTAAGCAGTCCAAGTGTTCTGTCACGGCGAATCTCAATGCCGATGACGTAAGAAGCTTCACCAAGGTCTTTCATTTCAAACTTTTGAGATAAAAATTTCTTGGTGTCGCTCAACATCCTGGTATCACTGCTAGCTAACAGAATGTCATCAACATACAAAATCATCATAACGAACTTACTCCCACTGGTTTTAATGTAGATGCATTCATCTGCAGTGTTTTCTACAAAGCCATATGAAGAAATTACTTCATGAAACTTAAGGTACCACTGCCACGATGCCTGTTTCAACCCATAGATGGACTTCTTAAGTTTGCAAACCAAATGTTCTGCGCCAGTAGCTACAAAACTTTTGGGCTGCAACATGTACACATTCTCATTTAGATCCCCATTGAGAAATGCAGTCTTTACATCCATCTGATGTAACTCTAAATCCATATGAGCTACAAGAGCCATTATGATCCTGAATGAGTCTTTCTTGGATACTGGTGAGAAAGTCTCCTTAAAGTCAATGCCCTCACGTTGGTTAAAACCCTTGGCAACAAGTCTGACTTTATATCGTTCGACATTACCTTTGGAGTCCCGTTTGGTTTTAAATATCCATTTACAACCAATCGGCCTTATTCCAGTGGGTAACTCTACAAGATCCCATACTTTATTGTCCTGCATAGATTTCAACTCATCTTTCATGGCATTAAACCAACGAGAAGGATCAACACTTTGTTTGACTTGTGTAAAGGATTCAGGATCCTTTTCCACCCCTATGTCAAAGTCGTGTTCCTGTAAGTATACGATGTAATCGTCTCGATTTACAGGCCTTCTCTCTCTTTCAGATCTTCTTAATGGTTCAGTTTGTTGGGTTTGATCTTGATTTTTCTCATCAGTGGTTTGTATATAAGGTTCTACGTGGTGCTCTACAGTGACTATAGAATCGACTGCATCATTAATGTCTACGTGATCTGGATTGACTATGATAGGAGTTACAGTCCTTTGTTCTTCAAATACAAAATTTCTTATGTTCGTGCTCCCACTGTTTTCAGTGTCCTCAATGAATCTGGCATTCCCAGTCTCAACAATCCTGATGGAGTGGGAATGACAGTAGAATCGATAGCCTTTTGATCTTTCTGGGTATCCAATGAAGAAACAACTTATGGTTCTAGGATCAAGCTTCTTTTCATGCGGGTTATAAATTTTGGCCTCAGCAGAACAACCCCAAACATGTAGATATCGGAGACTTGGTTTTCTCCCATTCCACAACTCAAAAGGAGTTTTGCTTACTGCTTTGCTGGGAACCCTGTTTAATATATAAACTGCGGTTTTGATCGCATCACCCCATAGAGATTCTGGTAATGTTGAATTTCTAACCATACTTCGCACCATATCCATAAGGGTGCGATTACGTCTCTCAGCAACTCCATTCTGCTCTGGAGTACCAGGCATAGTGTACTGAGCAACAATGCCACAATCTTGCAGGTATTTAGCGAATGGCCCTGGATTGCGTCCTGATTCGTCATATCTGCCATAGTATTCACCACCACGGTCAGATCTGACAACTTTAATTCTCTTATCGAGTTGATTTTCAACCTCGACCTTATAGATTTTAAAAGCATCCAGGGCATCCGATTTCTCACTGATAAGGTATAGGTACCTAAAGCGAGAGTAATCATCTATAAAGGTAATGAAATATTTGTGGCCACTCCATGAGGCTATAGGGAATGATCCACAGATATCTGTATGTATAACCTCTAATAGATCTACACTCCTGGTTGACCTTTCTTTCTAGTTCAAGTCTGTTTTCCTTTTATACAATCAATGCATACTTTATAATCAGAGAAGTCTAGAGAATGCAAAATTTCTTCTCGCAGAAGCCTGTCTAGTCTCTCACGAAATATATGGCATAGTCGCCTGTGCCACAACATGGGAGAATTCTCATAGTCTAGCCTTCACTTAGATCCCACTTTATTTCCATGCAAGGTATTAATATTATAGACGTGAGAGGCAATCAAGTCTAATTGGTATAAGTTGTTTACTAAAGTGCCGGTTCCAACTTTAATCGAATTAAAGTAAATACTAAAACTTTTATTTCCAAAGTGGAACGAATATCCCAACTTATCTAAACAGGAAATTGAAACTAAATTGCGCCTTATAGACGGCACACAGAATGTATTAACTAAATTCAAAAAATGACCAGACTTCAACTTAAGCCTATAGACTCCTATTGCCTCCACGTCAACTTTGACACCATTGCCTACGTATACTGAGCGCTCCGCATCAGTTGGTGGCCTGGCCTGTAGTAATTCCTGCATAGAAGTGCATATGTGAATAGTAGTTCCTGAATCTATCCACCAGGAATCTACTGACACATCGGTCAGATTAGATTCAAAACAGACAAGAACAGAATGATTACCTTTCTTTATGAGCCAATCCTTAAAACCTTCACAGTCTTTCTTTAGATGACCCGTCTTTTTACAAAAGTAGCACGGCTTGCCTTTTACCCGTTTGCGTTTAGATCCATTTCCAGATTGATTCTCATGGTTTCCAGATGGAGGACCAGAGAATCCATTATTAGAACCTTGTTTCCTCTTCCTTCTACTTTTATTCCTTTGCCCTTGCCCTTGTCCTGAAGTCACCATATTAACATTTTGAACCTTTATCATCTGTCTGATCCTGTCTTCTTCTTGGACACACTGAGTGATGAGTTCATCCAATGTCCACATGTCCTTCAGAGTGTTATAGTTTACCAGGAACGTGCCGAATTGGGGAGGTAGGTTATTCATGATCAAATGAACCAGTTGATCATCGGTGAGTACAAGCCCTAGAGCACGGATCTTAGAAACAACTTCGATCTGCTCTACAATGTATTCACGGATGTTGCCTTTTCCATCGTAGGACGAGCGAGTCAATTTATTCAGAAGAATGCCTACTTCAGATTTATTAGATTTCTTGAATCATTTTCTCATTTCAGTCAGGAAAACTTTGGCCTTATCTGTTTCAGGCATGACACCCTTCATCGATTCAGAAATTGAATACTTAATGACTTTCAGGCATGTATCATTTGATCTAAACCATGCAACCCATCTATTATATTCAGCTTCAGTGGCATTATCAGATGGCTTTGGCGGTTCTGGTGTTATCAGGGCAAGATCTAATTGAAGACATCCCAGTACAACTTCAATGACGTTCTTCCATTGAGTATAATTAGACCCATTTAAGGCAGGGACTTGATGCGTATTAGTTGAAATTGAGACTGAAATATAAGAGATACACATATACTCACATTAGTTCATAGTTTCACAAAAGCAATTTTGTGAATGTAAACAAATATCAGGCAAAGTTAATCAATTCAGTTGCTAAGGGAGGCATCAACTAAATCATCCAGGATGAAAATGGGCCCAACCATCACATCCTAGTGAGAATCTGTTACATCATCATCATTCCTCCTGTGGGAGGAAATAATAATATGTTAGTGATCCTCCTGAACATGAAGCTAAGTGATGTCAGTGATGTAAATCTGAGACACTCATCACCTGTGGGTGAGATGAGTCTTTCAGTTTTACATTACTAGCACCATTTACTTCACCCGTTCACGCGTAAACAGTAATCATCTGTGTTTTCGTTACTGCATGCATGAAGACGTGAACGCAACTGTATGTTATCATTTTAATCCAATGTTACAAGTCTGTACTTGTAAAGTTTTCATCGATTGAGGTCACTATGGTGGCTAACACAACCGAATCCAACACTACAAAGACAGACTCAAGATTGCGATCATAATCCTGCCTCTCCATGAATTATATCTTAATAGTCTGATGCGGTCCATAAGTTAGTTGATTTTGACCTTTTTGAAAATCCTTAAAGTGAAACATATAAATAGGTTTCATACCTTATATTCCAACGGTCCATATCAATACTTAAAGATGGGTGATGGGCCAACTATAGGGCAGAATCAAAACTATTATTTGATCTGTACTAGTTCAAATGAGCAAAACTAAATCATGCTACTGTCATTCTAATGATAGATGGACTATATATTCTGATGGGCAGATTCATGTAGGGTTGTTCATTAGTTGAACAGATCAACTCAAAGTCTAATTATAGATGGAAGTCCATGATTAAATAGACAGCCCATATCAAAATAGACAGCTCATAACCTCCTGAATGTGACAGGCTAAATGCTCGTGATTGAACACGTAGATGGTTCATACCAAAATAAAACTTAATGTTACTGAGTGAACCAGTCACTAGGATTAATGGGCCTAGAACGATATCAGGGCCCATCAATCAATAGTCCGTAACCAGAAACGATCTAGGTCGGGTCCTATATTGCAGACCCGACTATTATATTCTCAACAGTGCCCTGGACTCTTCTTGAGGCTATCTCCGAAATTTTCTCATCGAGAGAGAGAGAGAGAGGAAGAACGAGAGAGACGATCAGGAAGTCCGTCCGACGCGACAAGGAGAGATCAAGCTCCTCTCCTTTTTCAGGATTTCTTGCAGTCACAGCAACACGGCACTGTAAACGGTGTCGAAAATAGCGGTGGTCGCGGCTGCCATTTGTGGACATGAAAGCTCGAGACGCTGGTAATGGCTTCGGAAAGAGGGAGAAAGATGGTGGTGAGCCATCACCTTCGTCTAGCTGTGACGCCGTTCGTCAATGGCCGCCGATCCATCAGGTCAAGGTAAGAGATGAGGTCCGATGGGATCAAATCCCTAATATATACTGAATCTGGGGTTATGGAATTGAAATCCCTAATTTCTGATGCGGGAATCGAAAATCCCCAATCTGAAAAACTGGATTTAGGAATTTTCAAAATTCCTAATATGGGTTTCTGTATTTAGGATTTCAAATCCAAATTTTGTGATCTGAAACTCTGAATTTAGGGTTTCGAATCCAAATCCCTAATCTAAAAATCTGATTTTAGGGATTGGAAATTGACGCCCCTAATCTACTTTGGATTTTGGGGTTGGGAATCTGAAATTCCCAATTTGGGATTTAGGATTCGAAATCCCTAATTGCTGTATTTGTCTTTAGGGTTTTCGAAATTCAAATCCCTGATCTTAATATTTCTGGATTCAGGGACTCGGAAATCCCTGATCACAACTGTTTCAGGAATTCGAAAATCCCTGATGCAGATCTGTTTCAGGAATTCAAAATCCCTAATTTGATCTGAAATAGCTGGATGCGATCTTCCATACCTATGCACAGGAAGCTCTGATACCAACTGTGGGACTTAATCTATATGCGGAATAGGCCCACGGATCTGTCTGTGCATGGGACATGGCGATCAGGGGTCGGATAGCTTACCTAGCTGAGACGCCGCCATGGAAGCCAGATAAGAATACCAGAAAACCTGTAGAGCTTAGGATCTTCCTCTCCTTCACACCCTTTCTGCAATTCACATGATGGGACTCGAATTTCTGCCGTGGTGTAGGATTGGGGACCCAGCTCTCTTTTATAGAATCTGTGGAGAGAGAGTTTGAAACCCATCACAACTCTCTCTCCCACGCTCCACATTGTAGCATCCTAGTACAACTCAAATTGCTGTCTGCGTAAGACAGTTATAGCATTCCAGCCCTAGTACGCAAAGCTGCGCAGATAGACTGCGCAGCGCATCACCTGAAGTAGGGCCCACTGTTCTACTCAATCATCCAGTCCAACTGAATGACAATCTAAACCGTTGATCAGTAAGGCCCACTAAACAGAGTTCTTACAGGACATTCTACATTAATGGTGTGCCCGCATGATGGACAATCCACATCAAAGGTGGGCATCACAATATGGACAGTCCATGTAGAAGGTAGGTCCCACATGGTGAACATTTACATAGAAGGTGGAACCTGCATGATAGACAGTCCATATCCAAGTTGGCACCACCCAATGGAAAGTTCTCACATTGAAGGTGCACCTAGGTGATGGATGGTCCACATCAAAGTTGGGCCTATCATGATAGACGGTCTGCATCTAAGGTAGGCCTCCCATGATGGACAAACCTTAGTGAAGGCGAGCTATGATGAACTGTTCACATAGAAGGTGGAACCCACGTGATGGACAATCTACATGGAAGTTGAACCCTAAATGATGGACACTCCATATGAAAGGAGGGGCTGGCATGATGGATAGGAACGCATCATGTGTTTCATTGTTTATTTTTCGAAAAAATAAACAGTTGCATCCAACAACATTTACATGTAAACTTAGAATTTAGGAACTAAGTTTTCAAAAGTTGTTTTGCAAATTTATTTATTTATTTTTATTTTAAGAGCTTTTTCCCCATGTAATCTTGAGGTCTACTAGGAGACCCAAAATAGCATCCCTTTTTAAAGACTTACTTTTTAGATCTAAAAGTGCCTTTCACTTCTTTTTTTTATTGGGATAAAAATACCCCCTAGCCTTTTTCTCAATGCCTTCTTCGTTATCATCACTCTTCGGCTACTTCTTTTGCTACTGCACTCCATTAGCCTTCCGTGGTTTCCAACAACTTTTTATGGTTTTCGACTACTATTTTTGGTAGAAACTCGTACCATAGAAAAATGGGTTATAAGTTTATTTTAGAAGAAGATGTGAGAGGAAATGAGATAAAAAATATTGCAAAATTTTCGCTTTTAGAATATGGGTTATTCTTTCTCTAAAAGATTTTACTTGGATCACTCCTTTGCCAAGAAATAGATAGAAAGGCAAGAGATACAAAAAAAAAATCACTTTTTAAAAATGAAAGCGAACACAAGATGGAATTTGGGCCCACTTTTCAAATGTCTCACAATGTCCAAATGAAATCATTCCAATCCGATTTGTAAGGTCGTCAAATTATTTTTCCAATGAACCTAAGATCACCTTGATCTGACCTCTAATGAGAGAGTTATGAGTATTTTTGTAAAATTATGGGATGATGGAACAATAACAATCGCTCCTTTGTTATAGCAATGATTGTTCTTATATAACAACAATGACCACTCCTTTATTACAAAAGCGATTGCTCATGTGTAATAACAACAATCACTCATGTGTGCTCTTGTGTAAAAACAATGATCGCTCTTTTGTCACAACAATGATTAGTCTTGTGTAATAATAGTGATCGTTTATTTGTTACAACCATGATCGCCCTGGTGTAACAATATTGATCACTCCTTTATCACAATAGTGATTACTATTATAACAAAATAGGAATCTATGTTGTTAAAAAAATGTTCATAACTTTTTCATTACTGGTTGAATCGGGATGATCTTGGGCTCGTTGGAAAGATAATTCAAAGACATTTCAAATAGGACTAGAATAATTCCATTCAAACATCATTTGAACTTTTAAAAGTGGATCGAAAGTTTGCCAAGAGCTAAAAGATCCATCTAAGCCTAATCTTTTAAAAAAAGAAGAAGAACCCATATTCTAAAAGTGAAGGTTTTTTTTTTTTTTTTTAAAGATCTCATCTCCTTCTATTATTTTCTTACCAAGTATATTCATTTAAACATAAATTTTTTTAAGAAAGAAGATGAACTAATATTCTAAAAGGAGAGTTTTTACTATCACTTTTCTTTTCTTCTATCTATTTATTGGCAAAAGAATCATCTCCACAAAATCTTTTGAAGAAAGAAGCAAATCCATCTTCTGAAAGTGAAAATCTTATAATATATATTTTTTCATCTCATTTTCTCTCATTTTCATCCCAAACAAGCTAATTTCAGCATAGCAAATAAAAAGAAGGGAATTTCCACCGGTGGTAATCGTTGAAAAGCACAAAAGATCACAGTGTGTCTGTTCAATAAAAAGTTACTCTAATTTTTATTGAACAGGCTCCATGTAATAGCCGTTATGAGATTAGGTCACATTTGCACCCCTATATTATAAAGGGTGTTTATGCACTCAATTACTACTAGACTTGTTACAGTGTGTCTGTTCAATAAAAATTCAGTGGAATCAGTGTGATATTTGTGGATGATATCTAATCTCATAATAGGTCACCCGTAGATCATGCTCCTGCCCTTACTTTAGCTGGCATGGCGGATGGGGATGCTGCTTTGATGGATCCTAACCGTATGGCATAAGGTGATGTATGTGTCTTACATCCACGCTCTCCATCCGTTTTGCAAGCTCATTTTAGAGCATGATCACATAGACCACACCACATAAACAATGGTCAATGAACCCCTACCATTAAAAACTTCTTAAGGTCTACTAAAATGTTTATTTTCCATCCAATCTGTTAATAAGATCACACATACCTATTAGATGAAGGGAAAACACAAATACCAACTTCATTTAAAACTTTTGTGACTCACAGGAAGTTATTAATGATCAATTACCATTGTTTCCTAAGACGTGGTTTACTTGAGATTTAAATCTCTTTTTATTTCTCGGTTTATGCCCTAAAATGAGCTGGCGAAAGGGATGGACGAAGGCGGCGAGGTTATAAGACAAACACATCGCTGGTGGCTTTACAGCTGGGGATCTAACGAGGCCGCCTCAACAGGGTCGATGTCGAGTAGACGTTACCGTGGCTAACACGTTTTTGTTTCCGCGCATGCTTTCCAACTTTGCAACACAACACCGCCTAGGACGCAGATCAGGTGGCGGTTGTCCATACCACCTCCAATGGTTGTGCGGTAGTGCGTTGGACACTGTAGGGCGCACCATGATTTATGTGTTTTATATCAGCGTGGTAGATGTGTTTTCGATTTCAATTTAGGACATGAATGCAAAATGAAGCAAATCCAAAGTTCAAGTGGACCACACTGTATAAATCAGTGGGAAGTGAACTTCCACCCTTAAAAACTTCCTAAGGCACACAAGTTTTAGATCGAGCTGATATTTATGTTTTCCGACAAATAAAAATTACAGTGGACCCTAAGAAGGTTTCAGCCACAGGGGACATTATCCCAGGGTTTCCTAGCTATGGTGTGGTCCACTTGAGATATGGATATGCATTATTATTATTATTATTTCACATCCTTACAGTGACCTGGAAGAATGGATGTACGGCGTTGGACCTGCCATGATGCTTATGCGAAATCCACCCGAACCAACCACCAGGTGTGTCACATCATGTTAGGTGTTGGGCCCAAAAATCAGCCTCATGTGGACCACGTGATTAAAAATAATTTACAATGCAGCTTGCCGTCCAAACTTACTTTCTTTCTTTCTTTTTTTCTTTTTTTTCTTCTTGGCATGGTTCCACTTGAATCATGGAGGGGTCTGATTTTTAGGCACCGGGCATAAATTATGTTGTGTCATCTAATCGTTGATTTTATATAATCATCACAGTGGGCCTTATAAAATTTAAGGGTAGAGATATCTCTCTAAACTATTTTCTTTAGTGTGGCCCACCTGAGGAACAAGTTACTCTAATATTTTGGACATATGCCTAAAGTAGGATTATACATCTAATCATTAGAGTGGATTTCAAATAAACATTATATTAGGCCCGTAAAAATCAAGTGAAAGCTTCCCCGTCCCCACTATTAAGATAGAGAGTCTACCGAGAGGCATTAAAAAAAGAGAGAAGGTCAAGTCCAACCGTTCGAACAGAGGTCACAGTCCATCCAATGGATAATTTCCAACTTATTAAATGCATGGGAAATCCAACACGTTCAATAGATTGGACCCACCATGGGCAACAATTTCTGAAAACATTCAGCCCCATCCACTTGTCAAGTCGACCATTAAAGTATTTTTTTTTTTAAAATTTATTATCAGTGGTTAAGCACTATTTTCTATCATGTGTCTCAATTGGTGAATGGATAGGGCTAATGTTTGCACCATGTGAACATCACGTTGGGGCCAACTTATTAGATGGATTGGATGTCATAAGGACTTAACAGGTAAGAAGTTATCCACAAGGGGTGTAAACTAATGCTTCAATGGGTTGGGGTGGCCCACCAAATTGTATGTGGAAGATCTACCCCGACCATTAAGTATGTAATCGCATGTTAACTCTAAAAGAACAAAATCAGGCTGACTCGCGCTTCAGGTGGGTTATGCCAAAGGAAAGAGTTGAGAGAGACATCCACCCTTCATTTTTACGCATGTAATGCACCCTTCATTCACCACTTGAGCTATTACATAGAGCCTGTTCAATAAAAATTATGTGGGATCCACTTTGATATTTGCGTATGATATCCACTTTAGTAAATTACTTTCTGGAGCTCATGTTCGGTCATGGTCCAAAAAAGAATGGGAAGGCGGCTTCAGTGAATCCTGTGGGGCCTATGGTGATGTATGTGTCTTATATCCACTCTGTCCATCTATTTCGGAAGCTCATTTTAGGATATCCAACACAGCAGATCCAAATCACAAGGGACCACACCACAGGAAGCAACTGCCATTGAATGCCCGTAATTAAAAACTTCCTAGGTCCCACTGTAATGTTTATTTTCCATCCAACCTTTTGATAAGGTTACGTAGACCTGGATGAAGAGAAAACATGAACATCAGCTTGATTCAAAACTTTCGTGGCCTATATGAAGTTTTTGATTGTCAATCACCATTGTTTCTTATGGGGTGGCCCACATGAGATTTGAATTTACTCTATTTTTTAGTTCATACACTAAAATGAGGTGGTAAAATGGATGGACAGCGTGGATATAAAGATACATATATCATGACGGCCCTAGAGGCAGGAATCCACCAACCGCCTCTAAACATGACTGTGGCCAAGGCTTTTATTTCCAAGCTGGAAATTTGTACGTAGGCTTTCCAACACCGCCAAGGACCAAGAACAGAAATTGTGCAGTAATATGGAAATTAGGGCTGAAAGTCCGGGCGGTTTCAACCTGACCGACTCGCGACTGACCTGACATTGGGTTGGGCTCGGGCTGGATGTATCGGGTTTAGTTTGGAGGTTGGGCTATATAAACACTAACCCGATAAAACTTGGGTTGGGCTTGGGTTGAAGTCTCGGGTTGCCTGACCCAACCCGAACCCGCCAATATATATAAATTATTTATAAATTATAATTGGGTGTGGATTGTCTGTGTTGAAGGCACATGAAATTCTAGTACCGTCGGGTCTCATTGGTCCACACCATTTGCGATGACTTAAGCTACCAAGATATGCCAGATTTCTCTCCCAAATAGATTGCGTGCTACACAACACGACTTTTAAAGGAGTAGTTGTCCTATATTTTAGCTTGTTTGTTTAGAAAAAAATAAAGTTTTTATAATAAATAACTACATATATAATTAATAAAATCATTCGTATAAAAAATAAGACGTGTATTAAAATATAATAGACTAATATAATAATGAAAATATTAGCATGTATCCACCCGACTAACTCGATCAACCTGACCGAGCCCGCTTGGGTTGGACTTGGGTTGAGAATTTCCAACCAGAGGTTGGGTTGGATTAGGGTTGAGGTATAGGAACCTTGGGTTGGGCTAGGGTTGAGTACCAACCCGACCCAACCGGCCGACTTTCAGCCTTATTGGAAATCGGATTGCGTATTAAGTCACTCCGTGTACTCTTATCGTACCGAGCAAACTCAGTTGGTCCCAGCTTGAATGTATGTGGTCTATCCACGCCGTCCATCCATTTTTTCATATAATTTGAGAGGTTGAGCCAAAATTTGAAGCATATCCAGTGATAAGTGGATGTGGGGACAATGATCTCCACCGATGAAACCTTTCTAGGCTCCACAGTGATATTTATTTGTCATCCAACCTATTCATAAGATCATACAGATATGGATGAAGGAAAAACACAAATATAAGCTTGATCCAAAACTTCTGTGGCCCCCAAGAATTTTTCAACGGCAAACATTCAATTCAACTGTTTCCTTTGGTGTGGCCCATTTTAACCTTGTATATGTTCATTTTTTTGTTTCAATCTCTAAAATTATCGGATAAAATGGATGAACAGAGCAGATAAAATACATAACTCACGGTGGACCTCACAGAGTTTCCTCAGAAGGCTTAATGGGCTTCCAGAAATGTGTTGGGCACTGGGCATACCATAATTTATGTGTTTTATAACCATTTCATCCACCAGCTCAATTTAGGACATAACCCAAAAATAAGCATATCCGAAGCTCAAGTGGACCGCACCACATGAATCAGTGGTAATTGAATACCCACCGTTAAAAATTCCCCAAGGCACAAAGGTTTTAAAGCAGATATTTGTTTTTTCCCTTGGTACAAGCCCGTGTGACTTGTCAACAGATTTACAGTGGGCCCCAAGAACGTTTCAACTGCAGGTGCCACTATCTCCACAGTTTCCTGTGGTGTGGTCCACTTGAGCTTTGGATCTGCTTTATTCACATTCTGTAATGATTTGGAAAAATGGATGTACAGCATTGGGCCCATACCATGATGCTTACATGAAATCCACTCGGACCACCAGATGCATCACCTCATGTTAGGTCTTCAGTAAAAAAATCAGCCTCATCTCTGATTCAAATCGACCACATGATTAGAAACAATGTACAAGGCAACATGCCCTCCAAACGCGCTTTTTTTTCTTTTTAAAAATAAAAAATAAAAAATTTCTTGGTGTTGCCCCACTTGAATCATGGAGGGCCTGATTTTCAGGCATTGTGTGTAAATTATGATATGTAATCTAATGGTTGGAGTGGATTTTATATAATCATCATGGTAAGCCCTATAAAACCTAAGGGTGAACTAATCTCCCTAAACTGTTTTCTCTGGTGTAGCCAATTGAAGTGCAAGTCACCCTAATATTTGGGCCCTATCTCTAAGGTGGGATTATACATCTATCAGCCAGGGTGGATTTCACATAAACGTTATATTGGGCAGCTTCCAAGTGGGAACTATAAAGACCTACAGTCGACTGAGATATTAAAAAAGGAGAAGGTCAAGTCCAACCGGTTCAAAGTCCATTCATTCGAATGCACGGGACATCCAACACGCTCAATATATTGGACCTACCATGAAAAACAATTTATGAAATGATTCAGCCCCATCCACTCATCAAGTCGATCGTAATTTTATTTTTCTATTTATTAGTGGTTATGTACTATTTTCTATCATGTGCCTCACTTGGTGATGGATGTTGGAATATTTGGTTGAATTAAATAGATTATTAAAAATCGAGAACAAAAAAAAAAAAAAAAAAATTTGAGAAAGAAGAACTTATTGAATTGAGTCGAGGGGTGACTGAGTCACTCGGCTTGAAATCGAATTTGCTCCTCTTGGACAGCGTCCCAAGTGCAACAGGTTTCCAGAGCAATCGACCTCCAGGATACAACGACTATGACCTGGTCCCAGCGGTGCACTCACTGTACATGGGCTCGAACCACTTGTAGTTTAATCCGAAAGTGCTGAGTTGACTCAGCGATGAACTCAGTAAAATTCTTAAAATTGTATTAGAGAGAGTTTTATAAGAAAGATAATAATTTCGTATATTTAAAACTGGAATCGGTAGTCTTTATATAGACTCCGAAGTGGTGCATAAGCACCCTTTACAAAAGGTTAGGTCCGTTGGGTTTAAACCCAACAGGGGCGACCAACCGGAAGGGATGCATCTCTCTGGTTTAAAACGAAAAAGCGCAAGTGCGAGTACACTCTCGCACATACAGTCCTGCGAGTACCCATACACACACACACCCACACGAGTACACTCACACTGCACCCGCACCCGCACCCACACCCGCGCCCACGCCCGTCCCGTCGCGTCGCGTTGCGCACGTGCACGCGCACACGGACACGGACTCGGCATGGCACGGCTCAGCTCGGCTCGGCGCGCGCGCGTGTGTGGTAAATGACATAGATTAAGCTATTGACATAGCCCCCCACAGGACCAAATTCACATGCCCCCTGAAAGGGGCTCAAGCCCTAGGCAAAAAGACTATCTTATATACAAGATAGTTTACTTTGTCAAATCCGATGTGGGACAAAACCCACAACTCAAAAGTACTACAATTTTTCAAAAATGGAGGGAAATCACCGAAAATTTGAAAATTCAAATTTTAATATTTTTTAAAAACAAAATATAACAATCCCCCACATGTTTTAAAATAAAACTCTTTCGGATTAAAGCGTAATAGTTATGCAATGGTGTCGGTGTCACCATAGACTTGAATCGATATTAGAGTAAGCAAGACAGGTCTACAGGAATTAGGTGACATCATAGTCTTGAACCTGAATTCTTTTAATGTAAATCGCAAGTACATACCACTCACACAACTCTTCCTCTGCAAGTGATTCTGCGGTTCGGTGTATTTCGGCCATACACTATTACTTGAATTTCATAAGTCCTCTAGAGAATTCGCCTATATTCTCATAGGAAGCGGCCTCCACCTCCACACCCATATAGGTGAATTTCATCAAGTGTATGCAGCAACTGTATACACCACTAAATATATGGCTATGGATCCATTAAGAATTTTAAAAACTCATCCTTCTGCATTGCTGCTCGCACTGTATACCATAGAAGGGGCTCATACAACTCAGTGCAATCGTCTACCTCGTGTCTTGTTGTTTACCCATTGAACTTATCTCATGGGATCTCTACTTGTATAGGTTGGGTTGCCGACACTGGCAGCTCATATATTAGGCTCAACCTCATTCCCTTTGATGTATCATTGACTAACCTTTTAGATAGTCCTTTAGTCAGAGGATCTGCTAGATTCTTTTCTGACCTCACAAAGTCAATAGATATGACTCCATCACACAACATATGTTTCACTATATTGTGTCTGAGTTTAATATGCCTACTTTTTCCATTATATATTTTACTCTTTGCTTTCGCTATAGCTGTTTGACAGTCACAATGAATAGATACGGCCGATACAGGCTTTGGCCACAATGGTATATCAGCTAAGAGATTTCTAAGCCACTTGGCTTCTGATCCAGCCTTTTCTAAGGCAATAAACTTAGATTCTATAGTAGACCGAGCGATACATGTCTGCTTAGTAGACTTCCAAGAGACTGCTCCTCCACCTAAAGTAAAGACATATTCACTCGTGGATTTTGTCTCATCTGAATCACTAATCCAATTAGCATCACTGTATCCTTCTAATACAACAGGAAAACTATTATAATGTAAACCATAGGCTATACTGCATTTTAGGTATCTCAAAATCTTAGACAAAACATTCCAATGCTCTTTTCTAGGGTTATGTGTATATTTACTTAGTCTTCCTACTATAAAAGCTATGTCTAGTCTAGTGCAGTTTGTTAGATTTATGAGGCTACCAATTATTCTGGAATACTCCAATTGAGACACACTATTTTCTGTATTCTTCATGAGAATCACACTATAATCATAAGGAGTACTAACTGGTAAACAGTTAAAATAGTTAAACTTTCTCAATATCTTCTCAATGTAATGAGATTGAGATAATATAATAATGTCATTTTTCCTGGTTACTTCAATACCCAAGATTACACTAGCCTCTCCTAAGTCTTTCATGTCAAACCTAGATGACAAGAATTTCTTAGTTGTATTAACTAATTTAATATTAGTTCCAAAAATAAGCATGTCATCAACATAAAGACATATAATAACATCTCTCTCTAAATTATGAACCTTTGTAAAATTTCGAAAATCAAACATTTCCTTTAGGCAAAAATAAATTCCCCTAGCATAAATCATGTTATGCAATTGGTTGCAAAACACATTAGAGATAGAGGCTAAAATGTATATGTTGGCTATCACATTGTCTCTTTTTCATTTTTCATTCACTACTGGTATGGACAACCAGGGATTTCTTATTATCATCTCCATTAGGAGAAGCAAGGGATTGGCTACGATGAGCACATGCTTTACCTTCTAGGACCAGTTTGTAGAATTCTTTCCAACAAACTTCTTGGAGAAATATCACATTTAACTTTGACGTTTTATTTATTACATGATCAAATCATTGTTGCACATGATGCACATTTACATGTAAACTTAGAATTTAGGACTAAGTTTTCAAAAGTTGTTTTGCAAATTTATTTATTTAATTTTCTTTTAAGAGCTTTTTACCTAAGTAATCTTGAGGTCTACTAGGAGACCCAAAATAGCATCCCTTTTTAAAGACTTACTTTTTAGATCTAAAAGTGCTTTTCACTTCTTTCTTTTCTTGGGATAAAAATACCCGTTGACCTTTTTCTCTATACCTTCTTCGTTATCACCCCTCTTCAGCTACTTCTTTTGCTACTGCACTTCGTCAACCTTTCGTGCTTTCCAACAACCTTTTGTGGTTCCTGACTACTTTTTTTGGTAGAAACTCATACCATAGAAAAACAGGTTATAAGTTTGTTTTAGAAGAAGATGTGAGAGGAAATGAGTTATATAAAAAAAATATTGCAAAATTTTCGCGTTTAGAATATGGGTTCTTCTTTCTTTAAAAGATTATACTTTGATGACTCTTTTGCCAAGAAATAGATAGAAAGACAAGAGATACAAAAAAAAAAAATCACTTTTTTAAAAATGAAAGTGAACACAAGATGGAATTTGGGCCCACTTTTAAAAGTCTCACAGTGTCCAAATGAAATCATTACAATCCTATTTGTAAGGTCGTTAAATTATCTTTCCAATGAGCTTAAGATCACCTTGATTCGACCTTTAATGAGAGAGTTATGAGCATTTACGTAAAATTATGGGATGATGAAACAATAATGATCACTCCTTTATTACAGCAATGATTGTTCATGTGTAACAACAACGACCACTCATTTATTACAAAAGTGATTGCTCATGTGTAATAACAACAATCACTCATATGCGCTCGTGTAAAAACAATGATTGCTCCTTTGTCATAATAAGGATTCGTCTTGTGTAATAATAGTGCTCGCTCATTTGTTACAATAATGATCGCTCTGGTGTAACAATATCGATCACTACTTTATTACAATAGTGATTACTGTGGTAACAAAATAGGAATCCATGCCGTTAAAAAAATAGTCATAACTTTCTTATTATTAGTTGAATCGGGATGATCTTGGGCTCGTTAGAAAGATAATTCAAAGACATTTCAAATAGGACTAGAATAATTCCATTTAAACATCATTTGAACATTTAAAAGTATACCAAAAGTTTGCCAAGACCCAAAAGATCCATCTAAGCCTAATCTTTTAAAGAAAGAAAAAGAACCCATATTCTAAAAGTGAAGTATATATATATATATATTTTTAAAATTTTTATTTTTAATATCTCGTCTCCTTCTATTATTTTCTTTCCAAGTAAATCCATTTAAACATAAATTTTTTTTTTTTAAGAAGAAGATGAACTAATATTCTAAAAATAGAGTTTTCACTATCACTTTTCGTTTCTCCTATCTATTTATTAGCAAAAGAACTGTCTATACAAAATCTTTTGAAGAAAGAAGAAAATCCATCTTCTAAAAGTGAAAATCTTATAATATATATTTTTTCATCTCATTTTCATCCCAAACAAGCCAATTTCAGCATAGCAAATAAAAAGAAGGGAGTTTCTGCCAGTGGCAATCATCAAAAGGCGCAAAAGATCATAAAGTGTAATTGGAAAGCATGAAAGATCACTAGAGTAAAGTAGGAAAAGAAAAGTTAGCTGTAGAACAATGTTAAAAGAAAAAGATACGACGAAAAGAGTGAAGGAACATTTTGGTCCAACAAAAATTCAAACAAGTGTCCAAAGTCTAAAAAATATATTTAAAATTAAAGTTTATTTTATGACTCCCATCGAAGCTCGGGTCTACTGATAGAAAAAACCATTATTCGAAAAAAATTATTTTCTAGAATGACCAGTAAACCAGTCATAGATTTTCAAATTTCACAAGGCCTTTAGCCCAGCAATCCAGACCATTACTGCAGCCTTACAGGGCTAGGGCTAGGGCTAGTGCCGGAGCTCTTTTAGTCTAATTAGGGCCTAGGTCACATTTGCACCCCTATATTATAAGGGGTGTTTATGCACTAATTTACTACTAGACTTGTTACAGTGAATCTGTTCAATAAAAATTCAGTGGAATCCACTGTGATATTTGTGGATGATATCTAATCTCATAATAGGTCACCCGTAGATCATGCTCCTGCCCTTACATTAGCTGGCGTGGCGGATGGGGATACTGCTTTGGTGGATCCTAACAGTATGGCATATGGTAATGTCTGTGTCTTATATCCACGCTCTCCATCCGTTTTGCGAGCTCATTTTAGAGCATGATTACGTCGACCACACCACATAAAAAATGGTCATTGAGCCCCTACCGTTAAAAACTTCTTAAGGTCTACTAAAATGTTTATTTTCCATCCAATCTCTTAATAAGATCACACATACCTATTAAATGAAGGAAAAACATAGATATCAACTTAATTTAAAACTTTTGTGGCTCACAGGAAGTTATTAATGATCAATTACCATTGTTTTCTGAGATGTGGTTTACTTGAGATTTAAATCTCCTTTTATTTCTCGGTTCATGCCCTAAAATGAGCTGGCGAAAGGGATGGACGATGGCGGCGAGGTTATAAGACAAATACATCGCTTGTGGCTTTAAGGCTGGGGATCTAACGAAGCCGCCTCAATAAGGTGGATGTCAAGTAGACGTTACCGTGGCTAACACGTTTTTGTTTCCGCGCATGCTTTCCAGCTTTCCAACACAACACCGCCTAGGACGCAGATCAGGTGGCGGTTGTCCGTACCACCTCCAATGGTTGTGCGGTAGTGCGTTGGACACTGTAGGGCGCACCATGATTTATGTGTTTTATATCAGTGTGGTAGATGTGTTTTCGATTTCAATTTAGGACATGAATGCAAAATGAAGCAAATCCAAAGTTCAAGTGGACCATACCGTATAAATCAGTGGTAAGTGAACTTCCACCCTTAAAAACTTCCCAGAGGCACAAGAGTTTTAGATCGAGCTGATATTTATGTTTTCCGACTAATAAAAATTACAGTGGACTTTAAGAAGGTTTCAGCAACAGGCCACATTATCTGAAGGTTTCCTATGGTGTGGTTCACTTGAGATTTGGATGTGCATTATTATTATTATTATTATTATTATTTTTCACATCCTCATAGTGATACGGAAGAATGGATGTACGGCATTGGACCTGCCATGATGCTTATGCGAAATCCACCCGAACCAACCACCAGGTGTGTCACGTCATGTTAGGTGTTGGGCCCAAAAATCAGCCTCATATGGACCACGTGATTAAAAATAATTTACAATGTAGCTGGCCAACCAAACTTTTTTTGTTTCTTTCGGCGTGGTCTCACTTGAATCATGGAGGGGTCTGACTTTTAGGCACGGGGCATAAATTATGTTGTGTCATCTAATCGTTGGAGTGGATTTTATATAATCATCACGGTGGGCCTTATAAAATTTAAGGGTAGAAATATCTCTCTAAATTATTTTCTTTAGTGTGGCCCACCCGAAGAACAAGTTACCCTAATATTTTGGACCAATGCCTAAAGTAGGATTATACATCTAATCATTAGAGTGGATTTCAAATAAACATTCTATTAGGCCCGTAAAAATCAAGTGAAAGCTTCCCTGTCCCTACTACTAAGATAGAGAGTCTACTGAGAGGTATTATTAAAAAAAGAGAAGGTCAAGTCCAACCGTTCGAACAGAGGTCACAGTCCATCCAATGGATAATTTCCAACTTATTAAATGCATGGGAAATCCAACACGTTCAATAGATTGGACCCACCATGGGCGACAATTTCTGAAAACATTCAGCCCCATCCACTTGTCAAGTCGACCATAAAAGTATTTTCTTTTTTAAAAATTATTATCAGTGGTTAAGCATTATTTTCTATCATGTGTCTCAATTGATGAATGGATAGGGATAATGTTTGCACCATGTGATCATCATGGTGGGGCCAACTTATTAGATGGATTGGATGTCATAAGGTCTTAACAGGTAGGAAGTTATCCACAAGGGGTGTAAACTAATGCTCCAATCGGTTGGCGTGGCCCACCATGTTGTATGTGGAAGATCTACCCCGACCATTAAATATGTAATCGCATGTTAGCTCTAAAAGAATAAAATCAGGCTGACTCGTGCTTCAGGTGGGATATGCCAAAGGAAAGAGTTGAGAGAGACATCCACCCTTCATTTTTACGCATGTAATGCACCCTTCATTCACCACTACAGCTATTACATGGAGCCTGTTCAATAAAAATTATGTGGGATCCACTTTGATATTTGTGTATGATATCCACTTTAGTACATGACTTTCCGGAGCTCATGTTAGGTCATGGTCCAAAAAGGAATGGGAAGGCGGCTTCAGTGAATCCTGTGGGGCCTATGGTGATGTATATCTCTTATATCCACTCTATCCATCTATTTTGAAAGCTCATTTTGGGACATCGAACTAAAAAACACAGGAGATCCAAATCACAAGTGGACCACACCACAGGAAGCAATTGTCATTGAATGCCAATAATTAAAAACTTCCTAGGTCCCACTGTAATGTTTATTTTCCATCCAACCTGTTGATAAGGTTACGTGGACCTGGATGAAGGGAAAGCACAAACATCAGCTTGATTCAAAACTTTCGTGGCCTATATGAAGTTTTTGATTGTCAATCACCATTGTTTCTTCTGGGGTGGCCCACCTGAGATTTGAATTTACTCTATTTTTTAGTATGTATACTAAAATGAGCTGGAAAAATGGATCGACGGCGTGGATATAAGATACATATATCATGACGGCCCTAGAGTCAGGAATCCACCAACCGCCTCTAAACATGACTCTGGCCAAGGCTTTTATTTCCAAGCTGGAAATTTGTGCGTAGGCTTTCCAACACCGCCAACGACCAAGAACAGCAGTTGTGCAGTAATATGGAAATTGGGGCTGAAAGTCCGGGCGGTTTTAACTCGACCGACCATGACCGGCCCGACATTGGGTTGGGCTCGGGCTGGATGTATCGGGTTTGGCCTGGAGGTTGGATTATATAAACACCGGTCCGATAAAACTTGGGTTGCGCTTGTGTTGAAGTCTCGAGTTGCCCGAACCCGATCAATATATATAAATCATTTATAAATTTTAATTGAGTGTGGATTGTCTGTGTTGAAGGCGCATGAAATTTAAGTACTGTCAAATCTCATTGGTCTACACCATTTGTGATGACTTAAGCTACCAAGATATGCCGGATTTCTCTCTCAAATAGATTGTGTGCTACACAACACGACTTTTAAAAGAGTAGTTGTCTTATATTTTAGCTTATCTGTTTAGAAAAAAATAAATTTTTTTATAATAAATAGCTACTTATATAATTAATGAAATTATTTGTATAAAAAATAAGATGTGTATTAAAATATAATAGACTAATGTAATAATGAAAATATTAGCATGTATCTACCCGACTAACTCGATCAACCTGACCGAGCCTACTTGGATTGGGCTTGGGTTGAGAATTTTCAACCCGAGGTTGGGTTGAGCTAGGGTTGAGGTATAGGAACCTTAGCGTGAGCTAGGGTTGAGCAACAACCTGGTTCAACCGGCCGACTTTCAGCCCTATTGGAAATCGGATTGCGTATGAGTCACTCAGTGTACTCTTATCGTACCGAGTAAACTCAGTTGGTCCCACCTTGAATGTATGTGGTCTATCCATGCCGTCCATCCATTTTTTCATCTAATTTGAGAGGTTGAGCCAAAATTTGAAGCATATCCAATGATAAGTGGATGTGGGGACAATGATCTCCACTGATGAAGCCTTTCTAGGCTCCACTGTGATATTTATTTGTCATCCAACCTATTCATAAGATCATACAGATATGGATAAAGGAAAAACACAAATATAAGCTTGATCCAAAACTTCTGTGGCCTCCAAAAATTTTTCAATGGCAAACATTCAATTCAACTGTTCCCTCTGGTGTGGCCCATTTTAACCTTGTATATGCTTCATTTTTTTGTCTCAATCTCTAAAATTATTGGATAAAATGGATGAACGGAGCAGATAAAATACATAAATCACAGTGGACCTCACAGAGTTTACTCAAAGGCTAAATGGGCTTCCAGAAATGTGTTGGGCACTGGGCATACCATAATTTATGTGTTTTATAACCATTTCATCTACCAGCTCAATTTAAGACATAACCCAAAAATAAGCATATCCGAAGCTCAAGTGGACCGCACCACATGAATCAGTGGTAATTGAATACCCACCGTTAAAAATTCCCCAAGGCACAAAGGTTTTAAATCAGATATTTGTTTTTTTTTCCCTTGGTACAAGCCCGTGTGACTTGTCAACAGATTTACAGTGGGCCCCAAGAATGTTTCAACTGCAGGTGCCACTATCTCCACAGTTTCCTGTGGTGTGGTCCACTTGAGCTTTGGATCTGCTTTGTTCACATTCTATAATGATTTGGAAAAATGGATGTACAGCATTGGGCCCATACCATGATGCTTACATGAAATCCACTCGGACCACCAGATGCATCACCTCATGTTAGTTCTTCAGTAAAAAAATCAGCCTCATCTCTGATTCAAATCGACCACATGATTAGAAACAATGTACAAGGCAACATGCCCTCCAAACGCTTTTTTTTTCTTTTAAATTTCTTGGTGTTGCCCCACTTGAATCATGGAGGGCCCGATTTTCAGGGACCATGTGTAAATTATGATATGTAATCTAATGGTTGGATTGGATTTTATATAATCATCATGGTAAGCCCTATAAAACCTAAGGGTGAACTAATCTCCATAAACTGTTTTCTTTGGTGTAGCCCATTGAAGTGCAAGTCACCCTAATATTTCGGCCCTATCTCTAAAGTGGGATTTTACATCTATTGGCCAGAGTGGGTTTCACATAAACATTATATTGGGCAGCTTCCATGTGGGAACTGTAAAGACCTACAGTCGACTGAGATATTAAAAAAGGAGAAGGTCAAGTCCAACCGGTTCAAAGTCCATTCATCCGGTTGCATGGGACATCCAACACGCTCAATATATTGGACCTACCATGAAAAACAATTTATGAAATAATTCAGCCCCATCCACTCATCCAGTCGATAGTAATTTTATTTTTCTATTTATTAGTGGCTATGTACTATTTTCTATCATGTGCCTCAGTTGGTGATGGATAGGTCTAATACTTTCACCAGGTCATCATCCTAGTAGGGCCAACTTATTAGATGGATTGGATTTCACAAAGACTTAATAGGTTAGAACTTATCCACTAAGAATGTAAACTAATGGTTTCAATCGGTTGGACGCTACTCTTGATTTTGACATGGCCCACCATGATGTATATAGAAGATCTACCCGACCATTAAATAAGTAATCACATGCTAACCCCAACAGCAAAATATCAGGCTGACCTGAGATTTAGATGAGCCATGATGAAGGAAAGAGTTGGGAAAGACGTCCACTCTTCATTTTTAGAGGACCAATGTGATGATTATATGAAATCCACTCAAGACATTAGACACCACACCATATTTTAGACCAGGGACCTAAAAATCAGGCCCATGTGTGATTGAAGTGGGCCACACTGAGGGAAATAATTTGGATGGCGAGCATTGCTATGTACACTTTTTCTAATCATGTGGTCCACTTAAATAATGAATGGGGCTAATTTTTGGAGGCCGTGCCTAACATGGCTTGATGCACTTGGTGGTTGGAGTTGATTTCACATAAGCATCATGGTGGGGCCACTCAAGCCACATATCATTTGTTCCCGTGGCCAACCCAACGGCGGTTAACAAATAAATAAATAAATCTTAATAATGGACTGATAGTACAGGGATTAATGAGATAACCTTTTGAAAATGGTACTGAATTTAAATTCTATATTAATTAGACAGTTGTTTATAAAATTTTCTTTTAAAAAATCAGTTTTCTAAAATGGTTAGTAAACTGGTCTTAAGATTGTTAATTTTGACATGTGGGGCCTTTGGTCAAGCAATCCAGGCCATTACAAACGTGGACCAACCTTATATGGCCGGCCCTATAGGGCTAGGGCCGGGCTCTTTTAGTCTGACTAGGCCTGGCTCACATTTCCACTCTTATAATGGAAGGGGCGTTCATAGGCAAATTTACTACTACACCTGTTCAATGAAAATGATATTGAGGGATCCACCTTGATATTTGTGGATGATATCCACTTTAGTAAATAACTTTCCGGAGCACGTGTTAGGTCATTATTCAAAAAGGAGTCGTATCAAGAACTCAAGTGCTGCACTGCATCACATAAAAACAACCCTTAGAAACCTTCCGAGCTCACGGTGATGTATGTGTTTTACATCCATTTGGTCTGATGGACGGCGAGAGATCTCATAGAGTTGATTAAGATTTGGACAGGAATTCCAGTTTATACAAGTATCAGGGATTCGACCTTAGGTGGCCATCAATAAATCAGAATATTTGAAAAATGTTTCTGGCTATTGATCATTAATTTAAGTCATTTCTGATCATCGGATCGAAAGATTTTACCGTTGGATCATCATATCCCATTTGTTTTCAAACAATTACTTACACCCTCGTCGTATGCGAGTGCGCACATGTGCGAAATCTTAATATGATAATATCCAAAACTCCAAGTAAGAATATTACACACTTCTACATATAAATCACAAGTTTTCTTTTCTTACTTTTGATGTTAAACAAAAGTATAAACCGTACTTTTTAATTAAAAATTTTTCAAAATCGTTTTAGCAACAAACCAAAATTTTTAAATATTTTTTATTTTTCAAAAACTAAATTTCAAAAGGTACATCCATTTTGCAAGCTCATTTTAGTACATTATCCCAAAAAAAAAAAATGCAATAGATCTAAATCACTGGTAGACCATGTCATAAAAAATAATGGTTATTAGACGCCCACTATTACAAAAAAAAAAAAAGAAAAAAAAAACTTCCGAGAACATATTGTGTTGATGCAGTTTTTGGCTCACCCCCCTTTTTACACTCGAGTACTTGTTGTCTGCACAAGAATAGGACAAAGGAGACCGTGGCTAGTTTAGGGACCCTCCAATGCTTAAGTCAAGCTTGGAACTTGGGTCTAACGTTAAGAGTTCAAGGGTAAGTAATGGATGTTTTTCGTACCTTCCACCGTGGGTGGGCTCTTTATTTATAGAGGCAAATCAATCCCATGGTGTATAGAACTTTCCCTGAAGGGGATTGATCATTATCTATGATGATCCCGAGATCTTCGATCTCTTGGATTTCTGGAGTCGAATGTTATTCTTCGAGGATCCTAATATCGTGCCAGCTCCTTGGCTCGGCTCCAAGCGTACAGATGAGAAGGATTGACGAAGCTCAACTGATCGTTAACTGATCTTCAGAGTATCAGTATGTTTAGATGACTTACGCTCGTCGACTCGCTTTCCGCCGAACTGTAATTGATAGTGGATGGATGACCTTCGATCGGCTATCAACCAAAGTATGGTAGACCCATACTCGGCATATCGCTAACTGACGGCCGACCCATGGCCGATCTAAAAGATAATCTGATCTAGAAGATAAACTGGATTGAGGTTAAGCCAAGGTCTGGTCGGTCTGCGCTTGATTAATAGTCGACCCATGAATTAGGTCAGTGTGAGGGACCCTTTGAGTACCCTTGAAGGTGTATCGGCCTCCTTAGAGGTCTCGCCCTATGGCTCTGGACATGTGGGCCTCGGTCAGGCTTGACACCTGGTGAGTTTGGGCTATGTCAGTAGAGTTGGTCTATTCCATAAGCTGACTTATTGACTTGTCATATTTTTCCGACAACAGTGAGCCCCCCTACTCCTTGTGTCGACCTATGGAGCCCGAGGAGTAGATTGGTGTTGGGTCGGATTATACATGGTCCAAACTTATAATGGAGCAGTTATTGCTGGTATGATGGCTAGCTCGAATATCGAAGCGGACTACCTTCTCCTAAACACGCGTCGGTTCAGTTCTCGAGGCCGCATGAGCGGGAGGCCATGGTTTCAGCGGTGGGACGAATGAGCGGTGGACGCGTGGCATGGCATTTGTGACGGGTCCGTACAGTGTGTGGCATGGCGCCACGTGTCAGACTGGGGAGCTCGAGGGGGCATCGAGTCGACTTCTCCTTTAATGCGGGTGTTATGTGGCACGACTATAAAAAGATCGCCCTAGCCCTCGAATTGGCCCCATTTCTGCTCCTCTTTTCTCCTATTTTCTGTCCTTTCGCTTTCTCTGCCCTCTTTGCATTTTTCAGCCGTCAGTGCATACTCCGGTGAGCATTTTTCTCCCTCCCTTTCATTTAATTTCGAACAATGTCAGGCTTCGTAAACCCTCGGGAGGGAGTATACAGTGACAAGGGCAAAACGAGCAACTTTTGGGCCGCTTCGGAACCACCCTCGTTGCTGGTGGAGATGGTGGCCGGTGTTAATGCCGCATTCTGGCATTCGCAAAGGGTGATGGAGTCCCCGACACAGAGGCTGGTGACATCTGTTGGCATGTCTGACTCATCTCTTAGGCGGAGGGTAGTAATAAAAACTACTCCTGGCAGGCCCAACCCCCCTGATGTGGACGAGGATGACGAAGCCGACAAAGCCGTGGTTGAAAAAGCTTCGGCTGAGGAAGGATCGAGGGGGCCAGTACCCTCAGTTTTGATTAAGGATGACCTGCTTCGGATCCGGGTTGGATATCATATCCCTGACTTTATCGGCCTTAGTCTTCTTCGATCGAATGAATTGCCCGATCGACCTCCCCCTAGGGCGGTCGCAATTTTTCATGTCACACTACAGTGTGGCCTTCGTTTACCACTTCAGGATGTCGCTCGGCGTCTTCTGGGCTCTCTTGGTTTGGCTCCGGGGCAAAAGTTCCGAACGGGTGGAGGGACTTGTTTAGTTATGCAGTCTTATGGGCTGAGATGGATCAGCCAGCGCTGACCATAAATGAATTCCTCCATCTGTATCAAGTGCGGCTGAATCCTCAGCAGCCCGGCTGGTATTACTTCTGCTCTTGGCGGAAGAAAGGAGGAGCGCTGATAACCGACCCTCCTTCCTCTAACAAACATTGGAGGGATCGGTGGTTCTGAGCTTGTGGTCGCTGAGAGATGGTCGGGTCGGAGCCATCGTGCCTTTTGTTCCCCAGGCTTTTTCTGAGCCAGGTGACTTAGCGTTTATTATTTTTTCCCTCTTGACTGGTTGAACCTTCTTAATATGTCCTCTGACCGTCTGTGCTCCTTCAATCCTCCTCGCGCACCGTCTAGGAGTTGGACCGAGCTTGGAGGCTCGAATCAAGGATTTGAGAGCACTGGACCCGGAGACGAGGTCTTATAAAAGGCTTCTCCAACCAGAGCGTCTTTTTGAGTCGGGCTCAGATTTGGCCCCGACAGGTATAACCCACAGCTGAGCATTAATACTTGGCATAATCTCCTTTCATCTTCTTTTTTTGCTGACACTTGTTGAATCTTGCTTCTAACGCAGAGATGTCTGAGGCTCGACCTACCCTTCGTCCTCCTAAGATGAAGGCTCCTCCTCAGGGCGAGCCTCGGGTAGATACTCGCCCTCAAAGAGGCAGAGGGCGGCCTCCAAGAGGGTAAGGAGGTGGCGGAGGTGGTTCTACCTGAGCCTTGGGAGGTTCCCGAGCCAAGACCTATTGCAGAACAGGTCCTTGAGAGGAGAGAGGAACTGGAAAGGGATGAGCCCCCCAGCGGGGAGGTGGCTGAGGGAGAAAGGATGGGCTTCCTTCAGAGCGTCGAAGGGATTCTCCATTGGGCGAGTCGTCAGAGGACCGAGGAGGATTTTACCGACCTCTTTGAGTCCTCCATGGAACGGATGCTCACCAAGATGATGAGGATACTTCTTAAGGTAAGAGCAAATACTGCTTTTTGCTCAGCTTTTCCATCGGATGATAACTTTTTATTTTTGTTTTGCAGTTCGCGCCATGTGCGCTGAAGGCCCACGCGAGCTGTCCTAGGCCAACAAGCACGCGGATGAGGCTGAGGCTCGGCTGGCGACCGCTGAGGTTCGAGCTGCCACTGTAACGGCCAATCTGTCCTCAGCAACTGCGACCCTTGATGAGTCGGCTGTAGCTGGTCATTCAGTGGTCATGGTTGATCCCGAGGCAACTTCCGCGGTTGCTCCTGCGTTGGCTCCTAATGAGGTGGCCGGGCCTTAAAGTTGATTTCGCGTAGCAAAATTCCTTTTTGCTCCCTTTTTAAGCTTTAAACACTTCAAGCATGCTAAGCGCCAAGCTTGAGAGCATCTGCAACCCCGAGCGCCGCCAACCCTCGACACTTATGTATTTTGTGTCTTTCTTTCTTTATTAATGTAATACCGATGTACATGATGATGTGTTCCCAATGTAAATCTCATTCTGATCAATGAATAAACTTTTTCCTTGCATTCAATTGTTTGATCTACATGGTTGTGAATTTTTGTATGTTTATCAATAGAACCCGAGTGATGCTTTGCCTGTTAATCGATTTAGGGATAGTAGATCTTGAGATGCTCGGCATTCCAAGGGTGAGGTAGTAGTTGGGCAGTTAAGTCTTCCAGTCGATATGTGCCAGGTTGGATGGTGTTGGCAATCATGTAAGGACTTTCCCAATTGGGCCCTAACGTGCCTGCGCCGACCTCCTTAGTGTTTTGGAATGTCCTTTGAAGGACCAAGTCCCCAACTAAGAATCTTCTTACTTTAACTCGGGCATTGTAGAATCGTGACACTTACTGTTGATGAACGATCATCTGGAACCGAGCTTGTTCTCTACGTTCTTCTAGGAGATCGAGGCCGATCACCAAGAGTTCTTCGTTGTCTTGTTCACCGAACGAGCATATTCCGGCGGTCGGTAGTCCGATCTCAATTGGGGTGATGGCTTCTTACTCATATACAAAGGAGAATGGGGTCTTCCCTGTTGTGGTCCGGGCTGTAGTTTAGTAGGCCCACAAAACTTTTGGAAGTTCCTCAGCCCAAGCTTCCTTGGTTCAGTCGAGTTTAGTCCGGAGATGCTGTTTGATGATCTTGTTAATGGCTTCAACCTGGCCGTTCACCTAAGGATGGCGCGGAGATGAATATACATTTCTGATTCCGATGTTCTCACACATCTCTCGGTACTATTTATTATCGAACTGTTTTCCATTATTGGAGATGATGGTCCAAGGCACGCCAAATCGACAGTGATGTTTTTCCAAATAAAGTCGGTGATTTTTTGCTCGGTTATCCTCACCAATGGTTCGGCTTCCGCCCACTTGGTGAAATAGTCTACAGCAACAACGACGAACTTCGTCTGACCCTTTCCCGTAGGAAAAGGTCCGATAATGCTGATTCTCCATTGAGCAAAAGGTCATGGGCCGGTTATAGGGGTGAGTTCTTCAGGCGGTTGCCGAGGGACAGTCGAGAACTTTGGCATTTGTCACAACTCTGGACGAGTTTCCGGGCATCACACTGGATGGTTGGCCAGTAATACCCTTGCCGTATTACCTTATGAGCCAAGGATTGTCCTCCGAAGTGATTTTCGCAAATGCCTTCATGTATCTCCCTCAGGACGTAGCTGGGTTCGTCTGGTTGTAAGCACCGTAGTAGAGGCACGTAGTATCCTTTCTTGTATAGTATCCCTTTGAGCAAGGTATAATGAGCAGCTCAGATCTTCAGTCATCGGGCCTTAGTTCGATTTTCTGATAGCTAGTCTGCTTCGAGGTAACGAATGATTGGATCAACCCAAGATGGTCCCGAATCAATCGGGAGTATGGTCGCAGCTTCGGTCTCGTCGATGCTCGGCCTGACAATGTATTCGATCAAGACAGACCTGGGGATCTCATCTTCATTAGTTGTAGCGATCTTAGCCAATAAGTCGGCTTGGGCATTCTCTACTCGCGGGATCTGGATGACGGCACATGTTAAAAACTGCCAATAAGTTCCTTTGCTTTCTGGAGATAGGCCTTCAGCCGCTCTTTCTTGATCTGGTATACATCGGCTATTTGATTGACGAACAACTGTAAGTCACTGTATATGTCGAGGTGAGTGACTCCCAAACTGGCCGCTAAATAGAGTCCGAGGAGTAGTTCTTCATATTCTTCCGTGTTGTTAGAAGCTTGAAATCCAAGTCTCAAAGCATATTGTATGTATGTGTGATCGGGAGTTTCCAGGATGACCCCTGCCCTGCTTACCTTGGAGTTGGATGAACCATCGACATAAAGGCGCCAATGGGGTAGGGCGGGAGGGGCAATCGAAATGGATATGTTCGAATTCTGAGCATTGATCAAGCTATCAGTTGGATCGACCTGGTGAGGATTGGCCACGATTGGCTCGGACTGCTATGCGACTTTAACGATAAAGTTGGCCACTGCTTGGCCTTTAATTACGACTTAAGTTTTGTATTGAATGTCGACTTCACTTAGCTCGATCGCCCATTTGGTGAGACGTCCAGATGCTTCTAGTTTCTACAGTATCTCTTGTAACGGTTGGTTGATCAGAACAATAATCCAATGAGCTTGGACATATGGTCGTAGTCGTCAGGAAGAGGTAACCAGCGCAAGGGCCACTTTTTCCAAGGCCGGATATCTTGTTTCTATCGGAACAAGTGCTTTGCCGACATAATACACTAGGAACTGTTTCCCTCAAACTCACGAATCAGAGCCGAGCTTACAGCTGCATCAGATACTGCTAAGTAGATTAGCGGTGTTTCGCCTGGCTCGGGCTTGGAGAGTAGTGGTGGCGATCCCAAGTGTTGTTTCAATTGCTCAAAGGCTATCTCGCAGTCCTCTATTCAATTCACCATCTTCCGACCCTTCAACTGTTTGAAGAAGGGAAGACATTTATATGTGGCTCGGGACATGAAGCGATTAAGCGGGGCAACTCTTCCGGTTAGCTGCTAAATGTCTTTAATCGTCTTTGGCGAATCTATGTCGAGCAGAGCCTGGATCTTCTCCAGATTTGTCTCAATTCCTTGCTGACTGACTAGAAAGCCGAGAAACTTAGCCGACCCTACACCGAACACGCACTTGCTCGGATTCAGCTTCATCTGATATTTCTGGAGGACGAGGAACATCTCTTCCAGATCGGCAATATGCTTGGCTGCTTTGATGCTCTTGATGAGCATATCGTTAATGTATACTTCCATTGTTCACCCAATCTGTCGGGCGAACATCTTATTGACCAACCTTTAATAGGTCGCTCCTGCATTTTAAAATCCAAATGGCATCACTCAGTAACAATAAAAACCTTTTAGTGAGACAATTTGTGAAACCTATATGAAGGGAAATTCATGTTGAATAAGATAATTTTTCGATGGCAACTGTACAACTTGAAGTTGGAGAAAGGGTCATCTTTGCAAGAACACCTTAATGGGTTTAATACCTTGATTAGCAGATTGAGGGCATTTCATGTGAAGATTGACGGTGAAGAAAAAGTCGCACTTCTACTCTGCTTCATTCCAAAATTGTGGGATGGTTTGATTATGATTCTCAACAACAGTCTCGACCTCACTATGGAGTTAGCCATGTCAACATTGCTTACTGAAAAGTCTTATAGAAAAACACATGAAGAATCTATTGGTAATGCTATGATGGTCATAGGAAGATTTATTGAGAATGATACCTATTATGGGAAAAATTGGTCGACCAAAAAGATAAGGTTAGGTCAGGACTTTGTACACTTCACCAAGTCGAACAACGACAAATACGACCAAAAGGTTCGACCTCTGGCCCCAGACCGAGTTGGAGATGAGGACGAGCTCGGTCAACTTGTCAGTGGGTTGGAAGACCCACTGGTCAGCCCTGTGCCAAAAGGAACTCGACTGTTACTCGCCAAAAGAGTCAGGTCGGCATAATCTCAGGTCAGCACAACCCTTCTTCTGCTAGTTCCAACCTGATCCCAATGGTGTCTACTCAAGATCCCAGCTGAGGATCTAAGGAATCGACCGCAATACGGATCTGCTTGAGATCCAAGCCAAGAATCTCGGAAGATCCTCACGATGTGTACAGGATCTGAATCCTACTACAATATGTCCCTACTAAACAGGGAGATCTCCTCTACACCACCACCTCCCCTCACATATAAATAAGAGTCCCTCCAATGGTGAAAGGTATGCACAATCTTTAGCCTAAAACCTCGTTTACCACTAGACCAAGATTCTCTACTCGACTTAGGCATCGAAGGATCCCTTGTGCTAGCCAGGGTCTCCTTTGTCCATTCTTTGTGCAGGTGTTCAAAGGTTCGCGAAAGGCTTACCAGATTTCTACATCAACAATTTGGCATCGTCTGTGGGAACGACATCGAAAGTCGTTTTTATAATCCACCGAGGTATTAAAATGGCGAAAGGGAGAAAAAAGTCCAGACCTCCACTGCTGCACTTGATCTTGCGCCACCAGAACAATCTGCTGATCAACAGGATTCATCTTCCCAACTTCAAGCTAACTTTCTGCCCATAGGACCAAAACAGCGATCCCGGAATTGGGGAGGATGACTTATCTCTCTTGAACAATAAGTTGAAGCACTGACTAACAACATCAACTCGATAAAGCAACTTTTAGAACAACAAAACCCTCCCCTTGTCTAGGGAATTGGGGAAGTAACGGCTCGAGTAGTTACGGAAATTACCACCCCACCAGAAGCACCCGCCGGCTCTCGAAGGATTAGGCAGATCGGAATATCAAGGCCGGTGCCCTCCCACGTTTCAGGCATTACTGTGCTGGCTGCCTCCAACTTACGCCATGAGCTAGAAAAGAAGAGGCGCAATAAAGCTCCCAAAACCGTGGTTGAGGCAATAGTCAAAAGTAGGGACCGGTGGGAAGCCAAGCTCAATGAATTGCGGGGCTAGATCGGCGATATCCGACAAGCTTACCACACACACACTCCAACATCAATAGAAGCAATACTGGAAGAAACCGAGCCACCTTTTACTGCTAACATCATGCACACTCAACTCCCACGCCAGTTCTGAATGCCGCACACCACCCCTTATTCCGGGACCACTAACCCGCCTGAGCACCTAGAATCTTTCAGGGCATAGATGGAGCTTCAGGGTGCATCAACTGTGGTTATGTATCAAGCGTTCTCCTTAACCCTAACAGGAGCATCTCAGAAATTGTTTCGGCAATTGAAGCCGTAGTTTATCAGCTTGTTTACATAACTCGGTAAAGAATTCATTATCAATTTTATAGGAGGAAAGGAGAAGTTCAAGCAAACTATTCACCTCCTCACTATTATCCAAAAGGAAGACGAGCTACCAGAGGACTACATTAAGCGCTTCAACTTGAAAGCAATGCAAGTAAAAAGACACTTAGAAGAGATCGCCCTAGCTTCCATGATGGGAGGCCTAAGAGAAGGGAGGTTCCTCTTCTCACTCGACAAAAACCCACCAACAACATTGGCCGACCTCCTCAATTGAGCTCAGAAATACTCCAATGCTGAAGGGCTTTTCAGTTCGCGGAAGGCTACTCAGAACAAGGAAAGCTCGCCTAGGAAAAAGCGGTCAAAGGAAGAACTGACCTCGACCAATAACAACAAAAGGAGAAAAGATGACGAGCCAATTAGAGGCCAGCGCCTGAGAAGGTGACCCCAAGAGCAGGTACAGTTCGTACGCACCCCTCAATGCGACACCCGAACATGTCCTCATGGAAGTTCAAGACAAACGAATCCTCAAGTGGCTGAACGAAATGAAATCCAATACTGATAAGCGGGACAAGCAGAAGTACTGCCACTTCTATCACGACCATAGTCATTCAACCAGTGACTGCTTTAATTTAAAAGATGAGATTGAGGCCCTCATCCGCAATGGGCACTTGTGAAAATATGTCAACGGGAGGGAAGAGCGAGTAGATCCAAAAAATGAGTGACCCATCAACAATGAACCTACCGGGGAAATCCACACTATCTTTGGTGGGCCCGCCAAGGGAGGAGACCCGAGCTCGGAGAGCTCATGCCCGAGTATTAGTCATTGCAGCTCGGAGCATCAAATTCACGTCACTAGTAGGCCTCCTAAGGAACAGAAAGTGGCGTCTTGTGACCTGACCTTCACTTAAGAGGACACCCGAGGTGTCCACCATGCCCATGATGATGCATTAGTGGTGACTATGACCATAGCCAACTACAAAGTATTTTGGATATTGGTGGACATTGACAACTCGACTGACATCCTCTTCGCCAAAGCCTTTAACAAAATAGGGGTCAGGAGGTCTCGACTCTGACCTGTCAAGACCCGCTTGCTCGGATTCGCATGGGATAAAGTCACCTCCGAAGGATCTATTCAACTCACAGTCACAGCAAGAGAAGGACAAAACCAAACAATGACTATTATCGACCTCCTTATAGTCAATTGTCCCTCCGTCTATAACGTCATCCTTGGACGACCATCTCTCAACACTCTATGAGCAGTGGTATCAACGTACCATCTCGTGATAAAATTTCCGACTAAGCACGACACCGGGCTAGTTAAAGGAAATCAACAAAAGGCTCGATAATGCTATTCCATGGCATTAAGAATATAGCATCAAGCGATGACTATCACCTCCCTCAATCCTCGGGAGGACTCGGTCGAAAGATGATGCCCAATGGAAGACCTCATGACCATCCCGCTCGAGGAATTTGACCCATTCCGCACAGTACAGGTTGGCTCGTCGCTGACTGCATCACTACGGGATGAGATGATGAATCTCCTCCGATGACATGCCGACGTGTTTTCCTGGTATCATAGGGAAATGACCGGCATCAGTCTAAAAATAATGGTTCACAAATTAAACGTTGACCCCGATTACTGACCAGTCAGGTAGAAATGGAGAGCGTTCGAGCCTAAATGATATGCCATCATCGAAGAAGAGGTCGGAAAACTCCTCGAAGCAGGCTTCATCGAAGAAATCTGTTATCCAGACTTGATAGCTAATGTCGTCCCGGTGAAAAATCCAATGGGAAGTGGTGAGTCTGTATTGATTACACCGACCTGAACAAAGTCTGCCCCAAGGATAGTTTTTCCCTCCCACAAATTGACCAGCTCGTTGATAGCACGGTCGGGCATGAACTTCTAAGTTTCACGGATGCTACTCGGGCTACAACCAAATTGCCATGCACCCTTACGACAAGCAGAAGACGACCTTCGTCACCGACAAATGTCTCTACTGCTACAGGGTCATGCCCTTTGGACTGAAAAACGATGGGGCCACATATCAGCGACTCATCAACAGCATGTTCACTCAACAGATCAGACGCTCCATGCAAGTCTATGTCGACGACATGCTTGTCAAAAGCATCAAAGCCACCGACCACATTGACGACCTTGAAGAGATGTTCACGATCCTGCAGAAATACCGGATGAAAATGAATTCGAGAAAATGTGCCTTTGGAGTCAATTTGGAAAAATTCCTCAGATTCTTGATCAGCCATAGAGGAATAGAGGCGAACCCCAACAAAATTCGGGTTCTCTTGAACGTCCGCTCTTGATTTTGGTGGCCGGCCATGATGTATAAGGAAGATCTACTCTGACCTGCAAATATGTAATCCCATGTTAACCCTAAATTAAAAGAAAAATGTCAGGCTGACCTGCTATTCAAGTGGGCCATACACGAGGAAAAGTTAGGAGAGAGACATCCACCCTTCATTTTTACAAGGACTGCTGTAATGATTATATGGATCCACTCAAGCCATTAGGCTTCACACCCTAATTTAAACTTTAGGGACCTAAAAATCAGGCTCATCCGTGATCGAAATGGACCACACTAAGAGAAATACTTTGGATGATGAGCATTATCTGTACACCTTTTTCAATCATGTGGTCAACTTGAATAATAGACGGAGCTAATTTTTGGGCCGTGAAACTAACCACGTCAAAGTTAGTTTTACGTAAGCGTCGTAGCGGGACCACGCAAGCCATTAACTATTTGCTCCTGAGTACTCTTGACCGAAAGGTAGTGGACTTCACGGTACATCAATTAACGAGATAACCTTTTGATTGGGAGAACGGATTAGGCCAGGACGGTGCGGAACGACCATGGGATTACCGTAGGGCCTACCTAGATGTATGAATTATGTATCCATGCGGCCCATCCGTTTTTCCATATCATTTTAAGGTATCATCCAAAAAATGAATCAAATCCAATTATCAAGTGGATCATACTATAAGAAACAGTGGTGATTGACCGTCCAACCATTAAAAACTTCCGAAGGCGCACCTTAATGTTTCCGTAGTGTTTATTTACCGGCCAATCTGTTGGTGAGGTCACATAATCCTGGATGAAGGGGAAAAAAAACAAATCGATCTAAATCTTTTGTGGCCCATTAATGGTCAATCACCATTATTTCTTATAGTATGGTCCACCTGATAAATGGATTAATTTCATTTTTGGAATAATGCCATAAAATGATACGAAATATTTAGGCATATCAAAATCTCAGGTGGACCACATCACAGGAAAACAGTAGACACTGAACGTCCACATTAAAACCTTCGTAGGACACATTACAATATTTATTTGGCATCCCACCTGTTGATAAGGTTACAAATACCTGAAGGGAAAACCTAAATATTAAATTGAACCAAAACTTCCATGGCCCTAAAATGTTTTCAATGGTAACTATTCAATCCTCACTTTTTCCTATGATGTGGTCCATTTGATATTTGTATCTACCTCATTTTTAGTCTCATCCCCTAATATGAGCTGGAAAAATTGATGGACGGCGTGGATAAAACACATACCTTATGGTGGGCCCCAAAGCGCTTTGACACCAGCAAGCTGGCTGGTGTTGGCGTGGCTAGCCAAATCACGTCCCATCAGAACCCGGCCATGGAATCGAGCAGGACACGCGCTAGCAGATGATGGGGGAACGAAAATTTCCTCTTAATATGTTTTCTAGAAATACTTGTAAACTAATCATGAGATTTTCAATTTTCACAAGCGAGGCCTTTGGTCCAGCTATCCACGCCATTACTACCATTCATTAACTAACCATATACGACCGACCTACGCTTTTACTACTACACCCGTAAAAGGAGCCTGTTCAATTTAAAAAAATCAGTGGGACCCACCGGATATTTGTGGATGATATTTACGTGAGCTCCTGTTAGGTCAGAATAGCCTCACCAATGCGTCAGATCGAGAGCTCAGATGCGGTGCACCACGTAAAATTCTTGAGCCGGCGCAGCATATGGGGATGGAGCTTCGGTGGATCTCTGTGGGCCCCACGGTGATATATCTGTCTTATATCTACTCCATCTATTCGTTTTTCAAGCTCATTTTAAGTCATCATATAAAAATTATAGGAGATCTAAATCACAGGTGGACCACACCACAGGAAACAGTGGTCATTGAAACCCACTACTAAAAACTTCTTAGGGCCCACTTGAATGTTTATTTTCCATCCAACCTGTTGATAAGTTCACACAGACTTAATTGAATGGAAAATACAAATATCAGCTTGATTCAAAACTATTGTGGTTCACTAGAAGTTTTTAATGATCAATCACCAATGTTTTCTAGGGTGTGGTCCACTTGAGATTTGAATCTGTTTCATTTTTGGATCCATCCGCTAAAATGAGTCATAGAAACCGATGAATGGCATGGATATAATAAAAATACACTAAGATGGGCCTCACAGTCAAGTATCCATCGAACCGCCTCCAGTGTACGGATGAGTGTCATATAGACATGACAGCGGTCGAGACGTTTTTTGTTTCCTAGCTAGAATTTGGTGCGTAGACTTTGCAACGCAGCCAAGAACGCATATCACATATCACATGAACTAAAAACAAAGATGATGACAATCTCAAGTGTAGTATACTATAGGAAACCGTGGTAATTAAACACCCACCGTTAAAATCTTCTAATGTACATAAACCTTAATGGGCCTACGGTGGTTTTCATTATCCCTGCTGTTTGCTACGGTGTGGTTCACTTGAGCTGCTGATCTACTTCATCTATCGGTTTCTGTATTAAAATGATATAGAAAAATGGATGTGCAGAGTCAATATATATATATATATATTGTGTGTGTGTGTGGGAAAAAGTATCATGCGCTCGACTTCGATAAGCTCCCATGAGATTGAGCTGTGTGGGCCTCACTGTGATGCATGTCGAACATCAACACTGTGCATTTGATGGTCCCCTCTAAATTATGGGATATCTCAAAAATCAGTCGTATACGGAACACAGATGGGCCATACCATCTAAAATCATGTGAAGACATGTCAAAAACATATAAAAGCACTTGGTGGGGCCACCTGAGTTTTGAATGCTGCTGAAACTTGGTCTGAACCCTCATCCAAGTGGGACACACATAATGGATGGGCTGGATTTGCAAACCACATCTCGGTGGGCCCAAAAAATGATTATGAATGTTTTAATGGTGCAGGGCCCCTCTCAACTTCTGTATGTAGTGTGGCCCATACAAGTCACGGATTTACTTGATTTTTGAGATCTAGGCCCATGATGAAATGTTTCATCTGACTGATGGGGTAGATTTTCGATATACATCACGGTGGAGCCCACACAGCTCGACCTCATTGGACGTTTCCATCAGCTCGAGCGCATAGTACCTTTTCCATATATATATATATATATACACACACACACATGCGGATATGGCACACCATGCCCGACGCATCACCGCACCACCGCTGCGGGTGGTGTGCGCAACACCACCTAATCCGCGTCCCGCGGCCAACTCATATATGTGCGGGATCCTGATTGTGGGGCCCACCTTGATATATATTTTTTATATCCACCCGGTCCATCCATTTTAATTGATCATTTTATTTATGAGCCCAAAAATAAAGCACTCCAAATCTCAGGTGGACCACACGATAGGAAATAGTGATGATTGAACGCCAGCCACTAAAAACTTCATAGGCCCACATAATGTTTATTTGCTATCCAACCTGTCGATAAGGTCACACAGACCTGGATGAAGATAAAAAAAAAAAAAAATGAAATATCAACTTGATCCAAAACTTTTGTGTAAAAGTTTTTAATGGTCAATCGACACTTTTTCATTTGGTGTGGTCTACTTGTAATTTGGATCTACTTCAATTTGGGGTTTATGCACTAAAATAACTTTTATAAACGGATGAACGGAGTAGATATAACAATATACATCAAGGTGGGCCACACCTAATCCGCTCTCATCGTAAAGACACCCAACTGTTTCCTTTTGCTGCATGCATTGTTTGACTGTTCCAGAGTGGGCAGATACAATGATCTCCAGCTGGGGTGAAGGTATGGTAGCCCGCCGAACCAACAGAGGCTGTAGTAAATATGCTTCTCCTCAGCGCAACCGGTCTCATCTGAGCCGTTCGATTGGTGGGCCCACTGATGTAATAAGGCCCGGACCAACGCAGATTGTATATTTATCCTGCCACTAGCGACCTCCCTACTGGTCGGTGCTGGAAAAACTCTATGAACCGTATCATGACATATGTATTTTATCCATGCCGTCCATCCATTTTCCCAGCTCATTTCAGGCCATCCAAACCTTAAGTGGCCCAAGAAGTTTTTAACGGTGGGCGTTCAATCACCACTGTTTCCTGTGGTGTGGTCCACCCGAGATTTGAATCTGCCTATTTTTGTCGTCATGCTAGAAAATGAGCTGCCAAAATGATGATGGACAAAACACATACATCAAGGGGCCCACATAGTCGGTACGCAATTTGCGTCTGGCGGTCCGGACAATCCCCATGATCCAGTGGATCATTAGTGTTTCTTTTTTCTTAAAATGTTCAAATGTCAAGTGGACCACTCATACCATGATGGGACGTTGGATGTGAAAGACTAACAGTTTTGTTGGGCATTAGCCATGTAGCTATCTTAGATCCAGCATGATGAACGGTTCTGATCATGGTGGTGGGCCACTCATTACAAGTAAATTTTTAATATTTACTTGGACTGTTTTAACACAGGACAAAACCGAACCATGCGCAGGTTACGTACTTTGGTGGAAAAGCAAATCTTTTGGTAGAAAGTACGCAATAATTGGAGGAGATTTACGGAGGAATAGCTATATTCATACGATAGTTCTCTACTAATTAATAAAACGGTGGAGACCCTTCAACCGTACAATGTTATAGTAGAATCCTAATCTAGACCATCCAGTTCGCTGATCCAGCTGTGGATGGTGTTTGATCGAGAAAATACTCTCAGAACATAATATTAGCCATCGTTATTGCTTTATAATTTGGACCAGTTATTTGTTTATTGTCATCCATCCATTTAATAGCTATTAATTGATGTTTAAAATTATTTAATCACTGAGATTTTGGAAGTACGGTCCATCGAGAATGGGACCCACAATTCAGATGGTCTGGATAGATGAACATCGATCCTTACGCGAATGACTATGACTCACCACCAATTTTCAAAATATGCAAAGCTGCTATGACGGAAACACATACATGGGCAGATGGGAAGGTGCGCGTCTACATCTGGATCTCCAAACCATGGGCACAGCTGTGTAGTTAAACAATGCACTCGCAGTTGCAGTAGTTCTGAACCATAAAATCAACGGCTGAAATTCAGCAATCAAAATGGGTCTTCCTAGATGTGCTCCAGAACTGGTTTGGATGGTTTAGATTGACTAATAAATGCCACGTGTAAGTAGATTGTATTAACGTGTATGATTCATCATACTCTCTCAGACACGCATGCTTTAATTCCTCGTGATAGCGACGACTCCGACCGACCTTACCCCCTGCCTTTCCGAAAGGCACTGGTACCGTATGTCAGATTGTAGGAATCCCTACGTATGCATAACGCTACTGTGAAATGCCTAATACAACTTTATCCATTCCATTAGGATTGTGGGGTCCACTTTAGAAGGGCTGTATGCTTAAATTTAGTTTAGATTACAATCCTAACCGTCCATTAATGGGCATTTGTTTTTTGAATTAAGATCGCTGGCCATTTTTGTAACATCATTTTCACGGTTGAGATCATCTGGCAATGCGTTTTTTTTGGGGTAATACTGCATCGGCGTGATTTGAACGATCTGGATTGAGATATGAATATGCCATGTGTACAGTGAATCTTTAATCGGCGTGGATGTTCGTTTCTGGCAGCGTACCACACACACCCCTCTTTTTCGGGCCATGCTGTTTCCTGATATTTTTGGCATCGCTTTCCAACTTGGCACACGTGTCATGCAGTTTATTCCAATTGGCAATGAGTGCTTTTTATATACGACCCCAGGCCGTGTATCAAATCCGAGACCGATCAATTAACCGGCGGAAACGGAAGCGCACCCGGTTACAAAATTGCACCGCCCATATCGTGGCTCAACAGCCCACTTATGTGCTATGCCTGCACTGTTACATGTGAGGGTACCGTGGAGCACATGTGTATGGATCAAGTAAAGTAATTCAATCACACTAAGCAAGCTTAACACAAATACTTCAAATTTAATGAGAAAAAATTATAGTACAAAGCAATAATAAACACTATAAAAGCAGAAATTACGAGAGATAGAGAAAATACCTAATTTGAACAAGCCTCGAATCTCCCTTATAAGCCCTTTGAAATCCTAAGAATGAATTAGAAAACTTTATATACATCTCAATCCCGATTATACTTATATATATAGCATCTAGGAGAATACCAATCAAAATCGAAAACAAATCCCGCAAATTCACTAATCTGTGTAACTCTGCGATACATTCGATGACACTTTCGATGAGACTTCGATGTCATTGAACTAAATCTTCGATGACATCAAACCAACTTTGATGACATCAAAATAATATCAAAACGTTCCAGCGACCAAATATGAAAATCTGAATTTTACGGATGACATCGAAGGGCCTTCAATGATATCAAAACTTACTTCAATGGCATCGAGCATGACACCTAAAGTGTTCAACAACCAAATTGATTTATACCAATTTGTAATCGACAGATTGTTGAAATACATATTTAAGACATCTATCAACATTTTATGCATGCCCATCATCTCTTACATAGCAAGAAAGCACTTGGAATACCAAATGGCCCAGCCGGGCAGGCTAGGCTGAACACACAGCCCCAAGCTCGGCTCAATTGCTACATGGGTTTAAATTTTAAGGTTGGGCTTAACTTTTAGGGCTCGTTTGGATACCACCAATTAAGTTTTTGTTTTTTTTTTCCTTACGATAATAGGTAAAATATGTAACTTATTTGAGATAATTAAGTTTAGTTTATAATAAATTATAAGTAACTTTTTTACTTGAAGTTATTTAATCACTTCAGTCTACTAAGTAGAAATCAAGATAAGTTATTTAAGGTATAAATAGCTTATTTTGAATAACTTATGATTCAAAAGCTCCCTTAAATAGCCATAAACTAATAAATTAGATTGTCCAGTAACGGGTTGTAGGAATATTTTGTAAGTTTTATTAGGGCTTATTTGGTTTTTCTGATACAATGGTAAATAGTTGTAAATGCATAATGATTATTTAGTTTTTCAATTATGAGATGACGGTGCTTATATTCTATTTGTAATGATGATTTTGCTACATTATTTATTTCACTCTAAAATTTCAACAAAAAAAAAATATATAATTTTAGAATAAAAAATAATAATTGTTATTGATGACAAAATCTAGACCACCCTCCACTCGGTGCGGCGAACCTCCAAGGAACCTCGGTCCTACACAAAGGGTTAACAAAGGAGACCCTGGCTAAGCCAGGGGACCCTCCGATGCCTAAGTCAGGTCAAGGGAGTCTGGGTCTAAGTTGATTGTGGAGAGAGGGTGTGAGATCTTCTGTACCTATAGCAATGGGGTCTTATTGTATTTATACCTGATCATTGGACTGTCTGAGTCCGTTATGCTCGGTATGATTTACTCAATCAGCGGGATACTAAGATCGTGGAGATATTATCTGCAATCCTGGGATCATGTAGCGTATCGCGGCCGAAGTAACCGGTCATGTTCGCCTATGGCAGTTTCTAAGTTCGGTGTGAGGATCCCATACCTTGCTTCAGGCTCGGCTTAAGTCGAGCAGTCAAGGGTGTCCGGTTACGGGCATCTACCTTAGACATGCTCGGGCCTTCGTCATAGAGTTCGCTCGACGCGGATCGTGTCACAAGCTGAGCCTCGGCACGGAGGGGACGTGTCAGGACAGAACCTTATTTTGAGCATTCTGAAAGCTCTACCTCCGAGTTCTGAGGTGAGGGTCGGTCCTTGCCCAGTCGTGACGAGCCCTCCTGCTACCCAAGCGGATGGTAAATTTGTTTTTGGTCGAACAGTAAGACGACCTGGAATATTTGTTCTCAGCGTCACGCCAACTACTTTGAGCCCAATCCGAGCCGACTGCTGGCCTCGGAGTAAGAGTGCCAATATGACTTAACTGGGACTCTTCTTCAGTTGTATTTATCATTTCAGATTCCTGTATGTCCGACTTGATCAGGAAGACGTCAGTCCTCCGAATCGTAAGGGGCCCGGATCTTCCCATAACAAAAGCCCCCTACTCTTCGAGGTCGACCACGGACTCGGAGAATAATCACATGGAAGATCAACCGCCTCATCTGTTGAACCTTCCACGCATGCCGATGTCATTATGATTTCAGCACTTGAAGCGCTGTCTCCTCAGGATTTCGCGCCTGCAGGCTGTCCTTTAGTGGACACGTGGTGACGGTTACGATTCTAAATAATTACTGAGCCTATAATAGTTTACCATGTATGCCCAAGGAGGCGTTCAAGTGACGTTTCCTCTGCTCGGGCACCGTTTCGTATACCAGAGCATGTTGTTCGATATCAGAACCGTACCGTCTGGCAGGGACCGAGCCAGCAGCGAATGGCCACGTGTGCTCTAGAGTCAGCTCGCGACGATCCGACTGCGGCCATCATTGCTCGCCATTAATGCAAAGATTCTATATGACCTATATAAACTCCCTTCGGAATCGTTCTCCCTATTTGTATTCTGAATTCGAGTGCGTGCCAGAGGATGCGATTTTCAGTGAAAGCGATTCCGACCGATTTCAAGTTTCCGGCAAGGTGATTCCGGCCGATCAAGCATTCCCGGCAGAAGCGATTCCCAGTGATCGTCCAATGAGTCTTTTTTTCTTGTGTTTTCTATATTCCTTCCAAGATGTCATCTGATATGGACGTGGTCCGAGAGGATTATAACGACTCCAAGCCGGCGAGCTCGGATGATGAGAGGGGGGCATCTAAAGGCCCCTTCAAAGCAGTGCCTCTATACCCTCCGCCCCGAAGGAGTAAGGAGGCGGGGGCTCGGACCCGACAGGCTCGCAGAAAGAAGTCCACCTGAGCCCCCAGAGATTTGATGGTGGGGGGTGCTAAGATGCCGACAATTGAGCGGGCATCGGAGGTCGTCCCATGAGGCTCCGTATTGACGGAGTCTTGATCCGTTCAAAGTTTGAAATTCTGAACTCCATTCAGATAAGGGCACCCGAGCCCCTTGATACCGCTAGCGCGCCTGCTGAAGGGGAAGTCACCATTTTCCTCTGTGGCTTGCAATGCGGGCTTCGACTTCCTCTGCACCCCTTCGTCTGAGCCTTAACAGCCTATTTAGGGCTAGCTCCCAGCTAATTCACCCCCAGCGCTTAGAGGGTTTTGATCTCTTCCTTCATCATCTGCGTCAAGTCAGGAACTGGAGCTGACACCAGAGGAGTTAGTAAGTCTGTACCTGGTCAAGCACGACAGCCAAGAACCATGGTACTACTTCGCGACCCGAGGCAACAAGGGGTCGGGTATGATTTTGAACCTTTCGTCCTCCAACAAGGATTAGAAGAATAAATGACTCTATGCTTCTGGTAAATGGGAGGCACCGGAGGCAGAGCTCGAAAGCTTGATGACTCAGGTTCCCACCCGATTCACTTCACCAGGTCGGACCACCCACATGTTCTTTTTTCATGTATTTCTTCCTTCCGTCGTAATTGAACTGTTGTTGAACTAAAGTTTTCTCTTATTTCTGTAGACTTCCCAAGGGGCTCGCCTCTCCTATCCTCTGATCAGAATAATCGGGTTGCTAAGGCTCGAGCGTGATCAGGAGACCTGCGCACCTGATCGGATCTGATCACAGCCAGTAACCTTCACTGGTCCAGGCTGTGCAAGTCCAAACCCCTCCCTACTTCCTTCAGTAAGTTTATAGCTTATTTTCAACCCCTTACCTCTGGAAGGTTTAAATCTCTTAACTTGATTGCTAATTCATTATTGCGTGAGCAGGCATGGTCGAGGCATCTGGCTCTCGGGGGAGGAAAGCCGCCCCAACGACAGAGGAGATGTTGACGGCTGAGCGCCGGACAAAGACTACTGTTCAGAGGAAGCAGGCTGCTCCTCGTGGGGAGGGCCCCTCAGGTCCAGTTTCTATTACTTCAACCCCAATTTTTGTTGCCGCAGCTCTGGCTGTGGCACCCGCCAAGGCCCGAGTCCCAGCAATCATTGTTCCAACTCCGGCAATCATTGTTCCGACTCCTTCCCTCCCGCTTACCGTCGCTCCCCCTACTGCGGAGGCTCCTCCTGCAGCCCCCGAGCCTTGCATCATCGTGCCCTCTTCTTCTGAACAGGAGGAGGCCGTTCGGATGGCTGATGACATGTTTTCTCCTCCCAACGCCGGGAATGATCCCAGGGCCAAGGCTTAAGTCTTGGCAGACAGTTGGACCGAAGCTGGGGAAGCAGTGGGCTTAGTGCAGGTGAGGACGAGCGGCGGGAGGTTCTAGCCAGGCTACCATATCTCTTGCTTGGTTCCCTGGGCCACCAAGCACGCTCCGGAGGAGGAGATAGCTAGCCTTCTCACTAAATCGAACGACTCTTTTCTAAATGACATGGCTTCAGTATTCTACAGGATATCTTCTTCTACTGTTTCTCAGCTTCCATTCTCATTTTTCCATTCATGTGCTCATACTTCCATTTTTCATTCAGTCTGTCCCAAGGCTTCTTTTGACTCAGGAGAGGGTACGGGAGCTGGAAAAGAGAGATGTCGAGGGGAAGGTCCTCAAGACAGAAGCAGGGATCTTGCGGGATGAAACCACTTTTCTCCGATTTGAGCAAGGCGAGCTACGCCGGCAGCTTGAGGATTTGAAGGCTAGAGAGCTCCAGCTGCAGGGGATCTTGAATGATCTTAAGGCCCGATGCGGTGCTGCGACGGCTGAGCTGACACGAGCCAGGGCCCATGCGGATTCGTTAGCTAAGGAGAACACTCGATTAGGTGAAGTCCTGGAGCAAACTAGGGCCGAGGCAGTAAAAGAACGGAACTGAGCTGTCTCTCAAGCAATGAAAGTTCAGCGGGTTGAAGATGAGGCCTCTATGGCTGTGGAGGTAGCTTCTGCGGTGGACGCCTTCAAGGCTTCAAAGGAGAGGGAAGCCGAAGCCACCAAGTTTTACAACTGTGGCTTTGATGCTTGTATTGAGGCGGTCTAGGATTTGTATCCGGACCTCAACCTCGAACCTTTGTTGTCTGAAGACACAGAAGAGAAGCCCGTCGAAGATGTCCGCCCGAACTAAGCCCCTGACTCCCAAGCTCCTCCGACTACATAGTTTTTAGTACTTCTTAACAGAAAACTCGGTTGTTTTTATGAATTTTATTTTTTGACCCTCTGCAGAGGGCGCTTGGATGATGATAATTTTTATGTTAATTGGTGGCTAATCTTTGAAAATTTACTAACAAGTAGGTTTGCTTTAGGGCATTGCCGAGCCGATTCCTTAACAGATCGGCTCATCCCAATGCCGTTTTGTAGATTTTCAAACCTTTATGGTTTTGTTATTGTTAAGTCCAAATCCCTAGGGGATTGGCTCATCCCACGATTGGCGAGAAATTTCTGTTTCATCCGTTAGTTGGGTGATGAGCCGACTCTTCTGTTGGTGAGCCGGGTCGTCTTTTAGCTTTTCCCCTGACTAAGAGGAGATGCCTTGTCGAGTTTTCGTGGGATAACGCTCTGACCCCTTCTTTAAGGGATCAGCTCGTTTAGTTCGCCTCTGCATATGAGAGGCAACTTTCACTTAGCAGATAATCGGTGTAGGAAAGGCAAATCTTATTGAGGGCCTTAAAAGCTGGTCGCTCGGAGGCGTACACTTATCGAGGGCCTTAAAGGCCAGTACATTAAGGATAGTAGATTTTCAAATGCTCGGCGTTCCATGGGTGGGGGAGCTGACGGCCCTCGAGGTCTTCCAAGTGATAAGAGCTCAGTTTGGTCAATCGGACCACATGGTAGGGTCCTTCCCAGTTAGGTCTAAGCATTCTAGCTCCCGGCTTAGCGGTATTCTAGAATACACGCCGAAGGACCAGGACCCCAAGGTGAAACCTCTTGATCTTGACCTTGGAATTGTATAATCGCGCCACTTGCTAATGCCGAGCAGCGACTCGGAGCCTTAAGATCTCTCTGACTTCTTCAAGCAGGTCCAAGTTAGCCGCAATCTACTCGAAATTCTGGTTTTCTTGATAAGTCCTTACCCGAGCCGTAGGGAGGCCAATTTCAACCGAAAATATTACCTCTGAGCCGTAAGAAAGTGAGAATGAAGTTTCTCTAGTTAAGGACTAAGCTGTGGTCCTGTAGGCCCAGAGGACGAACGAGAGCTCCTCAACCCAACTGCTTTCGCTTTTTCCAACTTCGTTTTAAGATGGTGCTTAATAATCTTATTGACCGCTTCCACCTGTCCATTGGACTGTGGGTGCCGAAGCAAAGAATATGCATTTGTGATGCCGAGTCCTTGACACATGCTTCAGAACTTATCGTTGTCAAACTGCCGGCCATTGTCTGACACGATGGTGCGCAGAATCCCGAACCGATAAATGATGTTTTTTCAGACTAAATCAATCACCTTCTGTTCTGTAATTTTCGTAACGGGCTCAGCCTCGGCACATTTAGTGAAGTAGTCGACTGCGACGATGGCGAACTTGACTTGCTCCTTTCCTGTGGGCAATGGGCCGATGATGTCAATTCCCCACTGAGCGAACGGTCATGGACCGCTCATGGGAGTCATTTCTGAAAAGGCCAAGTTATATGTCCTAGAGGAGGGGGGGTGAATAGGACAATGCCAAATAAAACTTATAACAGCGGAATTAAAAAGAATATGATAGCCAAAGTAAATCACAATGTAGGAAAGTAAAATAACCTCAAAATTCAGATCTTGAGAGGTTGATACAAACGTTGTTCTAAGGACAACCTTACACCAAAAACCAGAGTTTATGGTAGGACAACCTTATTTCTAGAAAGATCTTTGTATCAAATCTCAAACCGAAGAGGAATACAAAAACGGAATTGAAATAAATTGCAATCACAAATGTATTGTTCTAGGGACAGCCATACACCATAAAAATGGCAGGGCAACCTTACTGGAACAACTTTTAAAAGAAATTAAATATCAAGCTGATAAAGGAATAGCAGAAAATAAATTCTAAACTATTACAACATTCTCACAAAGCTTGAATTAAATGATTATAACATTCACCACCATACATACATCCCACAAAAGAATAATTAAAGATCAGAAGAATAAATCATTCAACCACAACACAAGAGATTATAGTGGTTCACCTGTGTGTTCACCAACTGTTAAACAACAGCCACACAAAATGCTACTCCACTCCTAATATCCTCACACAGGGGATATTAGCGTTCACTAACAAAATAGGTTTTCCCAGGTTCACCCAAAACCTTCACAATTGTGTCTTTGTCTGTGGGCTTACACAATTAAAAAAAATCCCACTTCTGAGTTTTCTTGGCTCTCCTCAGATAACCAATACAACAAGATTTTTCTGGCAAATCTTGAAAGAAACCAAAACAAAAAGGAATTTACAATTAAATGTAAAATACCTGATTATCTCATTCGTTGTAGCAGCCCGGTAGAACCAAATCAGAGTAGATGATTGAATGTCCAAGTTCAATGTCCAGTACTCAATTACAATGGATCTAATTCTAATAGATTTTAAATTAAACCGAATAGGGCTTGCCTTAATTGATTTTGATTCCAAAGAAAGGGAATAATAATTCCTCTTATCAAATCAGATTGGAATAGTAGAAACAAAATCAATTAAAATAAAGGTAAGGAAAGAGAATATTAAATAAGCACACTTAGCTTAGATGGAGCACAGAATTATCTCTCAGAAGTTCGATGAAGATTGGCTTGAATTGATTAATTAATTCGATGATTTCTTCTTAGATTCGTGCACTATTTATAGGTGAGCAGATCGCGTTTTCGACTGGTCTAGAGAGCACTTCGACTAGTCGAAGCAATAACAGATATTTGAAAAATCCGGCGGGATATGCTTTAACCATTCTACGACTGGTCGAAGGTCTCCTACGACTGGTCGTAGGTCACCTACGACTGGTCATAGGTCACCTACGACTGGTCGAAGAACCTATAAAATATCGCTGGATTTCGAGTCGAAGATTTTCGACTGGTCGTAGATGCAGTCGACACTGTTCCTACGACTGGTCGAACAGATTCCTGGACTAGTCGAAGCCTAACAGATTTCATCCGGAATTTGTAACAAACTCACGACTGATCGAGGAATTTCTTAGACTGGTCGAAGCAACTCTAGGACTAGTCGAAGAAGGCCTAGGACTAGTCGAAGAACAGACCAACCTCATGTAAAATAAACATTCGGTTTATGTATCCAAAATGACCTACTTCTAAGGTCAACCTATGGTCAGTCAAACCTCAACCATGAAGTATGGACATTGAAACATTAGGAACAAGTGACCTTGATGTATGAGCCTTGAAGCCTTGATGTAGTTGAAACCTTGATGTAGCTCAATCTTGAAAGTGTACAAACTGCCTTGAACTCTTCTTGAAGTCTTGCAGCTTGAGTCTTGTCTTGTGAGCTTTGCTTGTTTATGAATGTTGATCCTTGAGAGAGCTTCACTTATGTAAGTTATTTATAACAGTGATTTTGGCACCACAAATTTGATAACAGACAGGGATATAAACTATAGCACTTACAATCTCCCCCTTTGTCAAATTAGTGACAAAACACATAATCAAGATAAACAAAAAGTAAAACAACTGGTAAATACCTGCAAATCAATATTCAATATTCAACATTCAACCAATTTCAACATTTAACCAACCAGTTTCAACATTCAACCAACCAGTTTCATTCAACAAGATCAAACATACTCCCCCTTACTCTCCCTGAGTAACATAACCAATGCTACTCCTCTCACAATCACATCGTTAAGAATAAACCATTCTCCCCCTTTTTGTCACAATATGACAAAGGAGAACTAAATAAAGGGATATATGAGAGTAAACATAAGGAGTTATATGAGTATAGCAAAAGAGAGAAAGAGATACTCAACATAGTATCACATAGAATAAATATCCAGCATAAAACATAGATAGTATCCAACTCAAAATCAGTCAACCAAGTGCTAAGTTATAAAGTTATTACAGACCAGAAGTCTCATAAAAACTCTTCAGAACCAGAACTTGATGACGGAGCAGGAATAGATGGATCAAGTTGGTACATGCCTTTGTTCAAGCGCCTAAGATATTTGCGCATGTACTTGAATTGCAAATCATGAGCAACAGACATGTTTTCCATCTTTACATTTATATTCTCAACTTTCTCCTCTAATGCTCTCAGACGAGCATCAACATCAGATGGTTCAAAATCTGGATCATTTGCTGAGTCAGAATCCAGTTCCTCAAAAATGTCATCCATATTAATGTCAACACCAGCTTCTTCATGACCACCACCACCACCACCTTATTCAGGAAGCAGATCCAACTTCATCTTATTGATATTAGTATTGTTGAAAATCAGATGATGGATAGGTGCCTCATCAACTGGCATATCGACTAACATATGTGTAGCCAATACAGTCATTAAATAGGCAAAAGGAATGTCACTATGACCAGGATGAAGTCTAAACTGAAGAATGAAATGACAGATTAAGGATGGCAAACAAATCTGAGTACCATTGGAAATAGCATGGATAACACAAACCATAAACGAAGTCAAGTCAGATTTATTACCCGAACGAGGATACAGATTAGACACAAAGATTCTGTGGAGAATTCTGTACTTAGGTAACAAATACCTTGCGAGAAGCGCATTCCCTTTTTGAGTCCATTGAACATCCATGTTGCACAAGTCTCTAGTGAGCATGCGTTTTTCAGCCATTGAGGGTTTATCAGTTAAGTTATGGATAGGAATACCCTCATCATTCACAGGAATGTCCATAAGGGCTGAAATTAAATGACGATCAACATCAAAAGGCCCTTCTCTAGTAGAGATTTTAAAAGTTAAATCATCCTATGAGAAAGCACTAATACATGTAAACATGGATTGGGCAATGGACCGGTATGCAGGCCCACCCCAATGTAATAAGTTAACCCAACCTACAGCTTCAAGCATAGGAAGGATGTCAAAAGGTGCAATATGATTAACATCAACAGGATGTTCAACAATAACATTACGTAATCGAATGTCCCTAACATATGATGGATCATCATTGGGAACAAGAAGATGACGCTCAGAGATAGCGGTCGATCTGGAGGAAGAAGAAGGACCACGTGAAGTAGTTTTTCTTCTTCTAGAAGCCATTTGCAACAAGGATTTCAAGGAATAAAGAAGTTGCAAAGGATTGAAAAGTGGGTTTTTTCAAAACAAAATTTTCAAAATCCAAACCCCAAATCTCAATGAAATCCAAAATAGAAAGCTTCAAGCTTGAAAAGAAAGCAATCTAGACACAAATCTGTAAGAAAAATGGAATTTGGAACACTAACCTTGAAAAACAAGAAGGATGGGTTCGACAAGTCGAAGCTCGACTCCAAGGAGAAGAAAGAAGAAATGAGGAAGAAAGCAAAAATCTCCAATTTTAAGTGAAACCCGAGTTCTACGACTGGTCGTGGGTATCTGCGACCGGTCGTAAGACGACTGGTCGTGTATACTCACGACTGGTCGAAGAAGCCCCAAAAATTCAAATTTCTTACAAATTTTACAAAAATTGGAATTCAATCTAGCAAATATATACACTATAATACAAGTAGGCATAAATAATCAATTTAAAATGCACATGCCAAGATCAAATTTCATCTTTTTAAACCTGCTTTTATCGAGAGGTTTTGTGAAAATGTCAGCACGTTGAACTTCAGTAGGAATATATTCTAGAGATATAACTTTTTCTTCTACTAATTCCCTTATATAATGAAATCTAATGTCAATGTGCTTAGTACGAGAATGCTGAATAGGATTTTTTGAAATATTTATCGCACTGGAATTATCACAATGTAATAACATAGAATCCTGTTTAATTCCATAATCACTTAGCATTCGTTGCATCCAAACAAGCTGTGTACATGCATTACCAGCTGCGATATACTCAGCTTCAGCTGTTGAAAGTGATATAGAATTTTGTTTCTTACTAAACCAGGAAACTAGACAATTTTCAATGTAAAAACAACCACCACTGGTTGATTTTCTATCATCTAGATTACCAGCCCAATCAGCATCCGAGTACCCAGCTAATTGAACATTGGTTTCATGAGGATACCAAAGACCGAGATTTACAGTACTTGCGATATATCTAATAATTCGCTTGACAGCCATCAAGTGAGATTCTTTTAGATCAGATTGATATCTTGCGCAAATACCAACACTTAGAGAAATATCAGGTCTACTAGCTGTTAAATATAACAAACTACTAATCATACTCCGATAAAGTTTTGAGTCAACATTTTTACCATTAGAGTCTTTTGATAGTTTCAGGGTAGTACTCATAGGAGTATCGAAATTCTTGCCATTCTCAAATCCAAATCTCTTGATTAGATTCAAAGCATACTTAGATTGAGAAATGAATATTCCTTCAGGTTGTTGCTTTACTTGCAATCCAAGGAAATAAGTCAATTCCCCAACCATGCTCATTTCGAACTGTGATTTCATCAAATCTGCAAACTCAGTAGTCAAGTCAGTACAAGTTGATCCATAAATGATATCATCAACATAAATCTGTACCATTAAGATATGATCATTATGTTTTTTAACAAACAGAGTTTTATCGACAGATCCCATTTGAAAATTATGACTTAAAAGAAATTTCGTTAGTTTCTCATACCATGCCCTAGGTGCTTGTTTTAATCCATAAAGTGCCTTTTTAAGCCGATATACATGATCAGTATTTTTGGAATCTTCAAATCCCATTGGCTGTTCAACATAGACTTCTTCATGTAAATCGCCATTTAGAAAAGCACTTTTTACATCCATCTGATAGATCTTTATCTTTTTAAAACATGCAATGGATATAAACAGTCTGATAGATTCAAGACATGTTACTGGTGCAAAGGTTTCATCAAAATCAATCCCTTCAATTTGAGTATAACCTTGTACCACTAGTCTAGCCTTGTTTCTAATTATATTTCCACACTCGTCAGACTTATTTTTGAAAATCCATTTTGTTCCAATGATGTGTTTATCTTTAGGTCTTGGTACGAGATACCAAACATCATTTCTTACGAATTGGTTGAGTTCTTCTTGCATCGCAACAATCCAGTTCTCATCAGCAAGAGCTTCTTTTACGTTAGATGGTTCAATTTGGGATGTAAAACATACATAATTACATATGTCCTCAAGTTGTCTACGGGTGCGAACACCGGTGAGAGGGTTTCTAAGAATTTGTATGGTTGGATGATCTTTAACAGTCCTCAACTCAGAATCAGTCTGATTCGATGAAGTATCGGGTTTATCAATGATTAGTACTTCATCATTATCTGAATTAGGAATTGGCGTGTTTAAGTGATCATCAATGACAACATTAATGGATTCTTGAATCACACCAGTCCTTTTGTTCAGAACCCTATAACCTCGACTGTTTAAGGAATATCCTAGAAAAATCCCTTCATCACTCTTCGTATCGAATTTTCCTAAATTTTCACGATCACGTAAAATATAACACTTGCTGCCAAAAACTCGAAAGTATTTAACAGTAGGCTTTTTATTGAACCACAATTCGTAAGCCGTTTTATTTTTATCTTTGCTAGTGTAGACACGGTTAATAATATAGCAAGCTGTGTTGACTGCTTCAGCCCAAAGATTTTTAGAGAGCTTTATGCTATTCAACATGACATTAGCCATTTCTTGAAGCACCCTATTCTTTCTTTCAACAATTCCATTTTGTTGTGGAGTTTTGGGAGTAGAGAATTCATGTAATATTCCTTGGTCGGTACAGAACTTCTCAAAATTGTTATTCTCAAATTCAGATCCATGATCACTACGAATTTTACTGATTTGAGAAGATTTTTCAGTTTGAATCCTTTTGAGAACTTTTCTTACTTCTTCAAGGGTTTCAGATTTATCCCTCAAGAAGACTACCCAAGTGTATCTGGTAAAGTCATCAACTATTACCAAGATATACTTTTTCCCACCACGACTTTCTGTTCTGGTAGGTCCTATCAGATCCATGTGGAGAAGTTCGAGTGGTCTTGATGTGGTATTTGAATTCACCTTTTTGTGTGAGTTCTTTGTTTGTTTGCCTATCTGGCACTCACCATATATTTTATCTAATTTCTGAAGTTTGGGTAAACCTCTTATAAGTTCTCGTTTGCTCAATCTATATAAATTTCGATAATGTACATGTCTAAGACGTTTGTGCCATAAATCAGTCTCGTCTGTATGGACCATGTAACATGTTTGATTAGATGAGCTGGATTCACTAATAATATAGCAATTTTCAGACGTTCTACGTCTAGTTAATATTACAGAACCCTTATTATTTAGTATCTCACAGCTTTGATTAGAAAACCGAACATTATGGTTATTATCACATATTTGAGATATACTAAGCAAGTTATGTTTTAATCCTTCAACGTATAAAACATTTTTAAACATAGGAAGATTAAAAAGTTAAACCGTACCTTGGCCTATAATCTTGCAGTTGCTACCATCACCAAATGTGACTGAACCATCAGTCATATCTTTCAAATCCGTGAATAAAGCTTTGTCACCTGTCATATGCCTGGAGCATCCACTGTCTAGGTACCACTTTGAATGACTTGTTGCTTTGAAAGCAGTGTGAGTAACCAAGCAGGTAACTTTAGGAACCCATTTCATAACTGTTTTGGGTTTAGGAACATAGTTGGTCTTCTTTTGTGTATATTTGTAAGAATGACCTATAGAGTTAGATTTTAAGAGCTCCTTGAGTAAATCAACTATCTTTTCAGCTAGTGGATTTCGTTTCTGATTAAAGTTGACATGGCTTCTTCTAGGTTTTTGAATTTCTAGAAAAATATTGATAAGTACTTTTCCCTTTTGAGTTTGAGGACTCTCTTTTAACAAACATAGGAGGAGTATACTTTTGTTTAGGAGGTAGATTTTTATCATAGCCCAACCCGGATCGATCGCCACTTTTTCTTGATCCGGATAAAAGTTTCTCTAACTTTGGATCACCTTGGGCATATTTCCATGTGTCCTTTAGACTCAGAAGAGAAGATACTTCAGTTTTAAGTTTCTCAATTTCAGATTTTAAATCAATAATTAGGGAGTTTTTGAATTCCAAATCGCATTTCGATTTTTCAAAACAATCTGAAATTTGTGATTTTTCTAAGACAAGTGATTCAAAACAATTTTTGAGTTTAGAAAACTTTTCTTTTTGAAGTTTAAGTTTGACAGCAATTTTATAACTTTCCTTATATAGGGCATTGTAAGCGTCTTGAAGATCATCTTCATTTTCACATTCACTATTCAGATTTTCTTCACTTGTTGAGTCATTATCTGAAAATGTGAATTTGGCTAGAGTCATAAGAGCTTTAACCTCATTGCCCGACTCAGTTTCAGAATCTTCTGATTCAGAAGAACCTTCAGAATCAGATGATTCATCCCATGTAGCCAACATACCCTTCTTCTTGGGTTTGTCCCTTTTAGGACATCTATTTGCTAAGTGCCCATATTCTTGACAGTTGTAACATTGACTATCTTTCAAAGATTTTCGAGATTTGGGTCTAAACTTCTTTTTATCATTTGATTTTTGAAAATCAACCTTTTTCTTGCTTTTGAAAATGTTGTAAAATTTTTTTGCTAAGAGAGCCATATCATCTTCTGAATTACATTTAGAAGATTTTAGTGCGATAGATTTACCTTTAGGAGCTTTAAAGTTTAACTCGTAGGTTTGTAGAAAACCAACTAGTTCTTCTACCCTCATATTATCCGTATCACGAAGTTCCTAGATCGCGGTTACTTTAGAATTGAACCGTTCAGGAAGTGAGCGTAATATTTTTTCACACACTTTACTTTTTGAAAATTTATCGCCAAGACCCCACATTGAGTTTACAATGTCATTTAATCTAGTGTAAAAGTCCATAAACATTTCATTTTCCTTCATATGAATTTCTTCAAATCTAGTTGTGAGGAGTTGGACTTTAGATTTTTTGACAATTGTAGTACCCTCATGTGTCATTTCTAATATATCCCAAGCTTGCTTTGCAGTATCACAGGAAATGATTCTTTTGAACTCATCCGGTGATAATGTGCAAGTAATTGCATTTAGTGCTTTAGCATTTGCACTACTCTCACTTTTCTGAAGAGTGGTCCATTGATAATATCGTGTGACTCTCATAGATTTTGAACCATCAACCCCAGTAACTTCCATGATAGGAGGATTCCATTCAGTCACTGTAGCTTGCCACACATTTTCATCCATTGATTTGAGGAAGATCCTCATTCTGGCTTTCCAATAGGCAGAGTTGGAGCCATCAAAGGGTGGAGGCCTTGTGACTGAAAGGCTATCAAAATTTGACATCTTAAATAGCTTAAATCGTTAGCTCAGGAATTAAATCCAAGAATTAAGAAAGAGCTATTAGGCTCTGATACCACTTGAAAAGGCCAAGCTATATGTCCTAGAGGGGGGGTGAACAGGACAATGCCAAATAAAACTTATAACAGCAGAATTAAAAAGAATATGATAGCCAAAGTAAATCAATAAGGACAACCTTACAGGTCTTGAGAGGTTGATACAAACGTTGTTCTAAGGACAACCTTACACCAAAAACCAGAGTTTATGGTAGGACAACCTTATTTCTAGAAAGATCTTTGTATCAAATCTCAAACCGAAGAGGAATACAAAAACGGAATTGAAATAAATTGCAATCACAAATGTATTGTTCTAGGGACAGCCATACACCATAAAAATGGCAGGGCAACCTTGCTGGAACAACTTTTAAAAGAAATTAAATATCAAGCTGATAAAGGAATAGCAGAAAATAAATTCTAAACTATTACAACATTCTCACAAAGCTTGAATTAAATGATTACAACATTCACCACCATACATACATCCCACAAAAGAATAATTAAAGATCAGAAGAATAAATCATTCAACCACAACACAAGGGATTATAGTGGTTCACCTGTGTGTTCACCAACTGTTAAACAACAGCCACACAAAATGCTACTCCACTCCTAATATCCTCACACAGGGGATATTAGCGTTCACTAACAAAATAGGTTTTCCCAAGTTCACCCAAAACCTTCACAATTGTGTCTTTGTCTGTGGGCTTACACAATTAAAAAAACCCCACTTCTGAGTTTTCCTGGCTCTCCTCAGATAACCAATACAACAAGATTTTTCTGGCAAATCTTGAAAGAAACCAAAACAAAAAGGAATTTACAATTAAATGTAAAATACCTGATTATCTCCTTCGTTGTAGCAGCCCGGTAGAACCAAATCAGAGTAGATGATTGAATGTCCAAGTTCAATGTCCAGTACTCAATTACAATGGTTCTAATTCTAATAGATTTTAAATTAAACTGAATAGGGCTTACCTTAATTGATTTTGATTCCAAAGAAAGGGAATAATAATTCCTCTTATCAAATCAGATTGGAATAGCAGAAACAAAATCAATTAAAATAAAGCTAAGGAAAGAGAATATTAAATAAGCACACTTAGCTTAGACGGAGCACAGAATTATCTCTCAGAAGTTCGACGAAGATTGGCTTGAATGGATTAATTAATTCGATGATTTCTTCTGAGATTCATGCACTATTTATAGGTGAGCAGATCGCGTTTTCGACTGGTCTAAAGAGCTCTTCGACTAGTCAAAGCAATAACAGATATTTGAAAAATTCGGCGGGATATGCTTTGATCGTTCTACGACTGGTCGAAGGTCTCCTACGACTGGTCGTAGGTCACCTACGACTGGTCGTAGGTCTCCTTCGACTGGTCGTAGGTCTTGAAAAGCTTCGCTGGATTTCGAGTCGAAGATTGTCGACTGGTCGTAGATGCAGTCGACACTGTTCCTACGACTGGTCGAACAAATTCCTGGACTAGTCGAAGCCTAACAGATTTCATCCGGAATTTGTAACAAACTCACGACTGATCGAGGAATTTCTTAGACTGGTCGAAGCAACTCTAGGACTAGTCGAAGAAGGCCTAGGACTAGTCGAAAAACAGACCAACCTCATGTAAAATAAACATTCGGTTTATGTATCCAAAATGACCTACTTCTAAGGTCAACCTATGGTCAGTCAAACCTTAACCATGAAGTATGGACATTGAAACATTAGGAACAAGTGACCTTGAAGTATGAGCCTTGAAGCCTTGATGTAGTTAAAACCTTGATGTAGCTCAATCTTGAAAGTGTACAAACTACCTTGAACTCTTCTTGAAGTCTTGCAGCTTGAGTCTTATCTTGTGAGCTTTGCTTGTTTATGAATGTTGATCCTTGAGAGAGCTTTACTTATGCAAGTTATTTATAACAGTGATTTTGGCACCACAAATTTGACAACAGACAGGGATATAAACTATAGCACTTACAATTTCCTCTGCAGGTTGCCTCGGCACAGCCCCATGGCGCTGGCATTTGTCGCACCTTTGAACGTAGTTCTTCGAGTCCTCCCTGAGGGTTGGCCAGAAATACCCTTGTCGGAGTATCTTCAGGGCTACAGCTCGGCTGCCAAATAGTTTCCACAGATTCCTTCATGAATCTCCCTAATCACATAATTTGCTTCGTCGAGTCGGAGGATCCTGAGGTAGGGTTGAGAATGCCCTTTCTTATACAGGATACCATCCAGGATGACGTACCACGCCGCTCTGACTCTCAGGCGCCTAACTTCTAACCGATCCGAGGGGACCTCACCAGACGTGAGATAGTCATAGATCGGGTCCATCCAGCTCAGCGTAGTATCTACTGGATTGACCGCTTTCTTCTCTGCCTGATCGATGCTCAAATGTTCTATGAACTCGATGGGGATGATTCACGGGATCTTCCCTTCTGTGGCCGAGGCAAGTTTCGCTAGGGCGTCGGCCCACGAATTTTCTGCTCTAGAGATCTGATGAATCGTGTAACTCCAAAATATTTCAATTAACTTCCTCGCTTCGTCTAGATGAGCGATCATCCTCGTCTCCTTAGCTTCTTACTCGGTGGAGATGTGGTTTACTACCAGCTGAGAATCACATCGAACCTGGAGAGACTGGACACCCAGACTTGCCGCCAATCTGAGTCCAGGTAATAAAGCCTCGTACTCCGCCTCGTTATTGGAAGCCTTGAAGCTAAGTCTGATCGCATACTGGATGGACGTGGAATCAGGTGCGATCAGGATGATTTCAGCTCCAGCTCGTTTGGGGTTAGACGACCCGTCTACGTAGAGCACCCATCCTAGCTTTGGCGTCGTCTTTTGATCACTTGGGGGAATAGGCGGAGTCATCTCGACTTTGGTGTTGATCTCTTCTACGCTCGGAGTGGTGAATTCGACAATGAAGTCGGCCATGGCTTGGCCCTTAATCGCTGTCTTTGGACGAAACTGGATGTCGAACTCACCAAGTTCGATGGCCCACTTGGTTAATTGACCCAAAACTTCAGGCCTCTGGAGAACTTGTTTGAGAGGAGAATCGGTCAACACCATGACAAAATGAGCTTGGAAGTATTCGAGCTGAGAAGACGAGACTAAGTACCAGCTTCTTCAGAGTTGGATACCTCATCTCAATGGGCACCATAGCCTTACTAACGTAGTATACGGGATGTTGCTTCCCTCCTACTTCTCTGATCAGGGTTGAGCTGACAGTTGAGGCCGAGACCGCGAGATATAGGAATAGAGGCTCACCCTCTTCGGGTTTGGACAGCAGGGGTGGTGAGCCTAAATACTGTTTCAATTATTGGAAGTCTTTCTCGTATTCTGACGTCCATTCTACCTTCTTATGACCCTTCAACTACTGAAAGAAGGGGAGGCATTTGTCCGTAGCTTTGGAGATAAATCGTCCGAGCGCTGTTACTCGTCCAGTGGGGCATTGTATTTCCTTGACAGTCCGAGGTGAACTCATGTCGAGGAGCGCTTTAATTTTGTCGAGATTAGCTTCAATGCCTCTCTGGCTGACCTGAAACCAGAGAAACTTTCCAGAGCCGACTCCGAAGGTGCACTTTGCGGGATTCAGCTTCATCCGGTACTCCCGGAGGACGGTGAAGGTCTCTCCGAGATCTGTCAAGTGATTGGACGCTCTGATACTTTCACCAGCATATCGTCGACGTACACCTCCATAGTGCGTCCAATCTATTGAGCGAACATCTAATTTACCAGCCTTTGATACGTGGCCCAAGCATTTTTCAAGCCAAATGGCATGACTTGGTAACAGTAGAGTCCCTTGTCCGTGAAGAAGGTAGTCTTCTACCTATCTGGGGGGTGCATCGCGATCTGATTGTACCCTGAGTAGGCATCCAGGAAGGAGAGTAATCATGACCTGTTGTACTATCTACCAACTGATCAATCCAAGGTAATGGGAAGCTATCCTTCGGGCATGCCTTATTCAGATCCGAATAGTCTACACAGACTCGCCATTTCCCGTTGGCTTTTATGACAAGTACCACATTTGCAATCTAGTCGGGGTAATACACCTCCTCTATGAAACCAGCGTCGAGAAGGATGGAGACCTCGTCGGCAATGGCCTCGTACCGCTCAACATTGAATAGTATTCTCTTTAGCTTTATTGATTTATGGTCTGGGTCCACGTTCAGCCTGTAGACCAAGACGTCAGGAGAGATCCCTGGCATGTCCGCATGTGACCATGCAAAGACGTCCCTATGTTGTCGTACGAAAGTTAGCATTTCGGACCGTTGCTCAGAACTTAGTGATCTTCCAAGCTGTATGGTCTTGCTCGGGTTTACTTCATCAAGGGGCACTTTCTCCAGGTCTTCTATATATGAGTTCTCTGCGGGTCCTTCAGGATACAAGACGTTGATAGCGAGCGTTTACTTCACGGACCCCTTTTTGACTGCATTGCGTAACATCTTCGAGCCTCGCGCTGGTCGCCTCGGTGATAGCCTATTCCACCCTCGGCTGGAAACTTCATCATTAGGTGATAGGTGGAGACGACCACCCTCATTGCATTGAGAGAGGGTCTGCCCAGGATGACGTTGTGTACGGATGGTACATTGACAACAAGGAAGTCTACCATAAGGGTGACTTGATGTTGCCCTTCTCCCACAGTTACTAGGAGGGAGATGGCTCCCTCGGAGATCACTCTTTCTCTGGAAAAGCCGTGCAGGGGGTCTTCACAGGTCGGAGGCGTGACTATGGAATCCTCATTCTTTCGAAAGCCTCGGAGTAGATCACGTCGGCTGAGCTTCCGATGTCGATCAAGATACGGTACACATGGTCATAGTAACCACCAGGGCATCGTCGTGCGGATGCTGGATTCCATGTGCGTCTCCTCTATGAAGATCAGGCTGCACGGGCTGACCCGAAGTTCCTTGCTAGGCTGCTCGGTCAGATGGATGTGGTGTTCCGAATTCTTTCGAGAGTGGGCTTTCCGAGCCTTGTTTGAATTTCTCCCACCGGAGAGCCCCCAAAGATGGTGCGAATCTTGGCTGGCTCTTCCGTGGCGTTGTTCGGCTGTTCTCGTTCTCACTCTTCTTTTCGAGCGGTTCTTTCTCCTTTAGTATAACGGCGCAGATGACCCTTATGAATAAGGGTCTCGATCTCGTCCTTGAGGTCCACGCAGTCGGCCGTATTGTGACCGTGATCCCAATGAAAGCGGTAATATTTACGTTTGTCACGATGTTCTAGGTCGACCTTCATGCACATAGGCCAATTCAGAAGCTTTTCTCCTCCGATGTCCAATAGAATCTACTCGATAATGTGTTGAGGGGGGGTGTAGAAATGGAATTTTCCCTTCGGCCTTCTGCTTGGGCACCGATCGCGAGGGGTGCAGTCATCGGGTCCCTTGCCGGATGACTAGGACTCCTTGTTCCTAAGCCTCTTCCCTTTACCGGTCGGGTCAGTTACTTAGACATTCTTGCGGGCGTTAGTGAACTCCTCGACATTGGTGTATTTCTAAGCTCTGGCGATGAGGTCAGCCAACATCTTTAGCGAATTCTTCCTAATAGAGAAGATGAATCTTCCCTCTTTCAAGCCACCGAACACTGCAGAAAGTGTCATCTTATCATTATAGTCTTTCACCTGTAACGCTTCCTCATTAAAGCGTGCGATATAATCTTTCAGTGATTCATTGGGCTCTTGTTTAATGGTGAACAGGTGAGTATTTAGCTTCCGACTCTTCTTACCACTAATGAACTGGATAAGGAATAATCTGCTACATTCTGCGAAGGATCCAATAGAGTTTGGCTTGAGTTGACGATACCAGCTCCGAGCAGATCCTGTGAGTGTAATCGAGAACCCCCTGCACATCATCGCGTCCGTTACTGTCTGGATTTACGTTCACGAATGATAAGCTTCCACGTGCTCTGACGAGTCACCTGACCCGGAGTATTGGATGACGGGAGGTATCCGGAACCTCTGCGGCATCACCTCATTCATGATTGTTGAGATGAAGGGAGACTCGGTTTCTTCCATCATTGCCTGGACGATGGCGGGAACTGATGACGGCTGCTGCTTCTTTTCCAGCGTTAGGAATTTGTCGTTGAGCTCCGCGAACCGTTTTTCTCAAGGATTTTTGTTCTCAGCTACAATCTCTTGGGTGTTTTTTATTTCTAGAGTCCTCCTTGCCCTCCTCCGTTCTAGCTGATGACGGAGATCTGTAGGTGTCAGGGCTGAGGGGACTGAAGCATTGGTTGGAGCTTAAGCAACTGTGTTCCAAGCCGAGACTAGGATTTGGGTCAGGGGAGGATTCTGACCCGAAACCGGCGCCTGAGGGCGTTGAGGCGCCTTGGGCCTCATACTCCTCGACGCAGAGTGAGCTTCCACAACCAGACCGACCGATTCGGGAACAGGATTTGCCTGAGTCGGGTGTGGTTGTGGCTCCTATTGCTGCTTCATCCTATTCACCTCGTCGCGCAGGGCCTGTATCTCATTTTGCATGGCTCGATACTTACTCGCCCGATTGCAAGAACGCTGAGAAGGCCCCGGGGCTGATTCGACATGAAGTAGTGAGGAAGAGCAAGTCTGCTCATTTTCCTCTGGTTCCATAGTTACACTTTCTTCTTTCCTCTCGCCATTATGCTTAGGAGTAGGAACCTGACCTTTTATATCAGTTTTCCACAAACGGCGCTAAAAAATGTTGATGATAAAATATGGACTATCCTCTAATCGGCGCGGCAAACCTCCAAGGAACCTCAGTCCTGCATAACGGGTTAACAAAGGAGACGCTGGCTAAGCCGAGGGACCCTCCGATGCCTAAGTCAGGTCAAGGGAATCTGGGTCTAAGTTGATTGTAGAGAGAGTATATGTAATCTTGGTACCTGTAATAATGGGGTCTTATTATATTTATGCCTGATCATCGGACTGTCTGGGCCCGTTATTCTCAACATGATTTACTTAATCAGCGAGATACTAAGATCATGGAGATATTATCCGCAATCCTGGGATCATGTAGCATATCGCGGCCGAAGTAACCGGTTACGTTCGCTTATGGCAGTTTCCAAGTTCGGTGTGGGGAGCCCATACCTCGCTTCGGACTCGGCTTGGGTTGAGCAGTCGGGGGTGTCCGGTTACGAGCATCTGCCTCGAACATGCTTGGGCCTTCGTCATAGAGTTAGCTCGACGCGGATCGTGTCACGAGCCGAGCCTCAGCACGGAGGGGACGTATCAGGACAGAGCCTTATTTTAAGCATTCTGAAAGCTCTCTCTCCAAGTTCCGAGGCGAGGGTCGGTCCTTACCCAGTCGTGACGAGCCCTCCTGCTACCCAGGCAGATGGTAATATTTGTTTCTGGTCGGACAGTAAGACGACCTGGAATATTTGTTCTCAGCGTCACGCCAACTACTTTGAGCCCAATCCGAGCCAACTCCTGACATCGGAGTAAGAGTGCTAATATGACTTAACTAGGACTCTTCTTCAGTCGTATTTATCATTTTAGATTCTTGTATGTCCAACTTGATCAGGAAAATGTCAGTCCTCGAAATCGTAAGGAGCCCAGATCTTCCCATAACAATTATAATTTATTTTATGTACTTCTAGTACATGTCTAATTAACTCTTAATTTATGAATTATAATTTTTTATTTAAACAAGCACTTAAAAATAACAATAATGACTCATCTATCTTCCATTTCATAGGAAATTGAAAAACCAAATAAATCTTTAGTTGTAAAAGATTGATAGATATTTCACTTGTGTAGGCAAGGTGATTTAAAAAAAAAAAAAAGAAAAAAAAAAGATAAACCATAAGTAAATTACAAATTGTTGGTCATTTATACTAATTTTCTATCATACTTGAAATTTTCCAAAAAGAGGTAGGCTTACTTGCGTGTGAAGTAACATGCTTAGCATTTAAAAAGTCATGGGCATCAAAATCACACTAAAAGTTATATAAGCATCCAAATGAGACTTATGAGTAATTATTTTATCTATTATTATATTAATATAATAATATTAGTAATGATTATAAATTATTTTACTTATTTCTTATAAATAACAACATTTGGTCGTAACAATAATAATTTTACATTATTTGATTTATTTACTAAAAAATCATGAAAATGACAATAATATTACATTATTTCAATATCAAATTATTATAAAAATAAACTTATATTATTGTTCGACAGTATTTATTAAAAAAAATGTATAATAATTAATTGATTATAAATAACTTTTCTTGCTTGTTGAATCATTTGTATTTGGCTGCCATTTTTGATTTGGCAAAATGATAATAAAATTGCGCTAATAGGCAAGTGGCCAAAACAAATAGCTAGGCCTTAAATGTAACTTTAATCCCATGCTCTATCCACGAAGAGACTTCATTGATATTTAATGTCTAGTACGCTTTAGATATTTAATGTACACGTACCCATTAGGTGAACACGTGGACGGTAGATGGGTCACCACAACTTAAGAATGGATGGAGAACCAGCGACTCAGTCCCTTCTTCGAGGTAGTTTACGCTCTAAGCCGACATGATCACTTACAAGAAGAACAAGTAGAGGAGATAGAAATCAGAGAGAGAGAGAGAGAGAGAGAGAGAGAGAAAGAGAGAGTTTCAAAGATGAGAAAGAGTAATAACTTGGTTGGATTCGTAAACTTCCTAACATTACTATTATCGATTCCGATATTGGGTGGAGGAATATGGCTAAGCAGCAGATCAACTCAAACAGATTGCATGAAGTTCCTTCAATGGCCACTCATCATTATAGGAGCGACTATCATGGTAGTCTCTCTCATGGGTTTCGCTGGATCTTGCTATCGGATTACATGGCTTCTTCGGTTATACCTATTCGTGATGTTCTTCGTCATCGCTGCACTTTTCGCCCTCATCATTTTCTCTTATTCTGTAACTGCCAAAGGATCGGGTCATCAAGTACTTAATCGGGTCTATCTTGATTACTCACTATCCGATTACTCGGGTTGGCTCAAGGATCGAGTATCAGATGAGAAGTATTGGATGAAGATCAGTTCTTGTATTAGGGATGCTAAGGTGTGCCAGAAGCTTGGAGCTGGTGTTGGTGGGTTCTCTGAGGCAGCTGATACGTTCTATCGCCGTCATCTCTCTTCCATTCAGGTGATGATTCACCTCTCTCTCTCTCTCTCATTCAGATTTTATTTTTATTTTTTTTTAATCGGCCCTCAATCATCATCACATCCGAACCCGACGGACCCAACTGGAATTCGGGTTGTGAAGGTCCTCAGGTTGGATCGGGGTTAAAATTTAAAAACCACGAACCCGATTTCATTTCGGGTTGTGCAAATTCGGGTCGGGTTTGGAGGAAGCACTTGTATTTAGTCGGGTACAGAGGACTTCCGGTTCGGCGCTCGGGTTGGAATGGGATCTGGGAACCATCATCCAGTACCGAGGTCTCCGTGCTGTGGGCCCCACCATGATGTATGTGTTTTATCCGTGCCGTTCGTTCATTTTTTAAAGCTGATTTTAGGGCATGAGCCTAATCCAAATCTCAGGTGGACCACATGAAAGGGAAACAGCGGTGATTGAACGTCCACCGTTAAAGTCTTCGTAGTGGCCACTGTAGTGTTTGTTTGCCTTTTTACCTGAAAACAAAAATATTTGCTTGATCCAAACCTTTCTTGGCGCCCAAGAAAATTTTAATGGTTGAGTTCAATCACCACTGTTTCCTGTAAGGTGGTTCACCTGAGATTTCTGCCAACGGTTGGATATTATTTTTATGGTGTAGCCCGCCTAATTAGTGGATGGGGCTGATTTTTTTTCACAAGGTAATCCTTAAGTGGGCCCAACCTATTGGAAGGATTGGATGTCACGTGAAAATGATAGGTTGGAAGTTAGTCACTGGTGGGACCGCAAGATGTGGTCCAACCCGTTGGACCTGAGATCTCTTTAGAAATTATTTTGAAATTGCATCTGCATCAGACAAGCAATTCAAATTAAAATGTCCAAATAAGGGTACCTAATGAGAAAAATAAAAAATAAATTGTAATTATTTGATTTTATTTTTTTTAGTATCATTTTTATGGACATTTATTGGACGGTTAAAAATGAAAAAAAAAAAAAAAAAAAAAAACCAGGTCTTATTCTAACAAAAATGTGTCCACAGATCAGATAAATCTGATTTTGGATTGTAAATTAGTGCTAGTGGAATCTGAGTCAGCATGCCACATGTACCATTTCTACTACCAAGCGTCATAAGCAGGCAGTGTATCAAATGATTCCTCATGTGCCAGGCTTGCTTTATGCGGTCACTCTCTGTGGACGGTGAGATCTCTGTCTAGTGAGATTCTTTTCATGTGTCACAACTGTGGTGGCCCATGTGGCTGGATAGTATGGAATCAATTATGGGAATTGAAATAATAAGGAAATAGAATGACACTGTACTTGATTCTCTTAATTACATCTGACACACGTGTGCAACCTCACCATGTGTGAGAGGGCGAGCGGATTAGGTGCAGCCCTAGCCTCACCCAAGATGGTGCGGGTGCCGACCTTGATGCATTATTCTGTATCCAAGCTGTCCATCCGTTTTGCAAGATCATTTTAGATGATAAGCCTAAAAATGAAGAATATCCACATCTCAGGTGGACCGTCCTCATAGGAAACTGGTCATCGAACTCCCTTCAATGAAAAACTTCCAAGATCCCACTGTAATGTTTATTTTCCATTCAGCCTTTCTGAGGTCATGTAAACATAAATCAAGGGAAAAAACACAAATATCAGCTTGATCCAAAACTTTTGTGTCCCATTAATGGTCAATCACCACTAATTCTTATTGTATGGTCTACCTGAGAATTAGATCTGCTTTATTTTTGGGCTGATGCTCTAAAATTATCTGAAACGATAGACTGCCTGTACATAGAATAAATGCATCAAATGGACCGGTCTCTTGGGTCTTCAATGAAAGAATTGGAATCAAATGGAGCCACATGGACTCATCTTGACCGAGTCCAAGTCGACTCGAACCACATCCCACTCAAACAAGGTTCTCAAACCATAGTTAGCATTCTGAATTTTTATTTATTTATTTATTTATTCTTCTGGGTGGCAGTCGGGTTGCTGCAAGCCACCAACAGCATGTGGGTTCACTTATGTGAGGGAGACGGTGTGGGACCCGTCCGGAGCACAGGGGATGGTCACCGACGCCGACTGTACCCGTTGGAACAATGACCAGAGTCAGCTGTGCTATAGCTGTGATTCATGCAAGGCAGGTGTATTGGCAAGACTCAAGAAGAGCTGGAGGCAGGTGGCAGTGCTGAATATCGTAGTACTAGTCCTTTTGGTGATAGTCTATGTCATTGGTTGCGCTGCCTTCCGAAACAACAGAAGGATCGACAACGACGAACCTTATGGTACGAATAGGATGACTAAGTCACAGCCTGCTATGGTCCACTTCTAATAACACTCCTACTTAGACATGATAACAAGCGTGTAGTCTAGGGTTTAGGATTTGGGGTTTGGATTTCTACTTGTTTGGTAGAGACAAGGGAAAGGGTGGTTTTTGTTTTTAATTTTCTTTTGTACACTTAGGATTTGATAACCTTCTTCAACAACATGAGCTTGGTGATGAAGGTACTCTATAGATTTGGAGGCCATCTCTTGGGTGGCCCAGTACCAAAGAATAGGATTTGATCGGATGATCCTTGCGGGTTGAAACTCACGTATCATTACCATTGATTTGGATAGTCATCACAGTACGGTTTTCACGAAATTGTATTGACCATCTAATTAATGGGCATTGTAGGTGTGAATTTGCTTGGTTCATGTCATTGAGTCAATCTAGGCTTTTGTACTGGTGGCCATCATGATGGATGATCCAGATCAACGGGTGCTTCATCCCCCACGTCATGTCGGAGTGGTCATCAAATCATCTTTTCGCTTTGTTTTTAAGATAATCATGTTGTATAATCTATTACATAAGAAATGCTTGCTTATTTGAAGGAATTATATCATGTATTATGTATAGAAAGGCTTTGTTTATTTCTTCATGCCATAATAATCCAAATTCTCTTGAACTCTTTATGGTTCCAACTTTTGTGGGACCTGTGTGGGCCCACTTGAGATCTTAGTGGGCCATTGGCGAGAAACATGTCGGATTGGATCGCAAATGAGCTTAAAAGCATTCAGTTGGATAACAAGCAATTGAATTAAGGTATGAAATATTTGTAGGAGATCATGGCTACTAAAAACATATAGCTTATGCGGATTCTTATTGAATATGTTGTTCATATGGAGGATGTTATGGGGAAACCTGAATAAGGGCAATCAGGGTCGTCCTCAGCCACTCAAATCAGTTATAAAGGCCTCGAAAGGGGAACATTGAGACAAGTATGAGCCAACCTCTGAGTCGCGACTACAGGATGGGTGAGGCGAGTCCTCGCTCTCGTCCCCATCTGAAGACGACGACATCCTATGAACTCCGACCCCGAGCATCCTGACAGTAAACTCCGACTGCTATTACTCGGTCTCAGGCTTATGCAAGACGAGATTGAGCCTGGACTGACACTCTGAATACTAGTACTCGGCCTCGGGTCTGGACAGGCTAAGGCCGAGATCGGGTGAGGACATTTCGCGTACCGAGCCTGGAGACTAATCTAAATGCGGATGTGACCGAAGATCTCGTCCAAAGATATGCGTCTTTAAGACACTATACGACATACGATCCAAAGATTGCGAATAATATCTCCACAATTAAAATATCCGCGCGATTAAGTAAATCGTGCCGAGATTAACGGACGCGATCCTCTCTATCCACAGGTATAAATACCAGGGGATCCTATTGCCACAGGTATACAATATCTCACACCCTCTCTATACATTACACTACTTAGACCTAGATTTCCTAGCCTAACTTAAGCATCGGAGGGTCCCCCGGCTGAGTCAGGGTCTCCTTTGTTCACTCCTTTGTGCAGGACCAGGGTTCGTTTGAGGTTCGCAGCATTGGATGGAGGGTAGTCCAGATTTTGACCTCAACAGAGGAAATCATTGGACAGAAGACTTTCAGACTCTTGCAGAGTAGTACTTATAAATTGCATACGTGGCATGCAAGTTACTCAAATTAAACAGGTCAGGCCTATTTCAAAACTGGAACGAGTCAAGTCAGCCCTTACTCGGTCTGACTCGACTCGATGCCGAGCTCTATTGATTAGGTAGTTGTTTGTAAAATTTCCTCTTAATCTATTTTTTAGAAATACTAGTAAACTAGTCATGAGATTTTCAATTTTCACAAACGCGGCCTTTGGTCCAGCTATCCACGCCATTACTATCATGCCCGATTAACCGTATTGGACCGACCTACTCTTTTACCACTACACCCGTTAAAGGAGCCTGTTAAATAAAAATTCAGTGGGACCCACACGGATATTTGTGCATGATATTTACGTGAGAGCCCCGCAAATAAATCAGAGCGAGAACTCAGATGCGCTGCGCGACATAAAATTCATGAGCTGGCGCAGCATATGGGGACGGAGCTTCGGTGGATCTCTGTGGGCCCCACGGTGATATATGTGTCTTATATCTAGTCCGTCTATCCGTTTTGCAAGCTCATTTTAAGTCATCATATACAAATTATAGGAGATCTAAATCACAGGTAGACCACACCACAGGAAACAGTGGTCATTGAAGCCCAATATTAAAAATTTCTTAGGCCCACTGTAATGTTTATTTTCCATCCAACCTGTTGATAAGTTGACACAGACCTAGTTGAATGGAAAATACAAATATCAGCTTGATTGAAAACTATTGTGGTCCACTAGAAGTTTTTAATTATCAAGCACCATTGTTTTCTACGGTGTGGTCCAAATGAGATTTGAATCTGTTTCATTTTTGGATCCATGTGCTAAAATGAGTCATGGAAACCGATGAATGACATGGATATAATAAAAATACACTAAGATGGCCCCACAGTCAAGTATCCATCGAACCGCCTCCGGTGTACGGATTTAGTAGTGCCGAATAGACATGACAGCGGTCGAGACGTTTTTGTTGCCTAGCTAAAATTTGGTGCGTATACTTTCCAACACAGCCAAGAACGCATATCACAAGAACCAAAAACGAAGATGATGAAAATCTCAAGTGGGCCACACCACAGGAAACCGTGGTAAATAAACACCCACCGTTAAAAACTTCTGAGGGACATAAACTTTAATGGGCCCTTAGGACGGCTTCAACGGTGGTTTTCATTATCCCCACTGTTTCCTATGGTGTGGTCCACTTGAGCTTCAGATCTATACTAAAATGATATGGATGGATGTGCAAAGTAGATCCGAGACAACACCTGGTTAGAGCTGGGCATATCTTACACTATCCGGTGGATCCGACCTGATCCAACCCGATCAAATCCCAGCTGAATCGACGGCCTGGATCGGTGTGGGTCGAGTTGGACCATCCAGATCCGAATGTTTTCTGGATCGAGTTCGGGTCGTGGTTAATCCAGACCGACCTGACCCGAAACTTGATCCAACCCGACCCGACTCAATCCAGAGTGGATAAACCACATGTATTCATGGTGGGGCCCATCAGAGTTTACTCATTACACACCAGCTATATAAGTTGTTGTAGGTACATGTTATCTATCGTGCGAAGACGAAGAGAGGACGCAAAGGCTTTCTCAAGAAGTTCCTGTGCTGGGATGCAAGGTGGGGTCCACCATAATGTTTATGAGAAATCTAACCCGTCCATCCATTTTTTGAGCTCATTTTAGGATATGTGACTAAAAATTAGGAGGATCCAAAACTCGATTGGGCCATACAAGATGAAATAGTGAGAAAAGGAATTCCTACCGTTGAAACCTTCATAGGATCTGTCTTGATGTTTATATGCCATCCAAACTGCTTATAAGGTCATTTTTACTGGGATGAAGTGAAAACGTCGAAAACTTAGACCGATACAAAACTTTGATGGCCATATAAATATTTCAACGATGAAAAATAAATCCTCAGTTTTTCATCTCTTGTGGCCCATTTGAGTTTTGGATCCACCTTATTTTTTCCCACGTGTCCTAAAACGAGATCTAAAAACAGATGGACGGGTTTGATTTCTCACGAACATCGCAGTGGGCCCCACTGGAATACTTGCACAGGAGCTTCCTGTGAAAGCCTTTTGCAGGAAATCCGCATCCTGCGAAGACGTACTGACGTCTCTAACGCTCCTCGAGCTCTGGGTTGTACGAACAGGTCAAAGGAGATCAAAGTTATATGGGCCCCACAGTGATGTATTTATTATATCTACACCATTTATATATTTTTAGAGATCATTATAGAGCATTATCCAAAAAACGAATAATATCCAAAGATCATCTGGACCACACCACAAATAACAACAGAGATAATGATTTTCACCTTAAACAATTCGCGTGGTCCATTTGATAGTTAGATCTATCTCATTTTTCGTCTCAAGCATTAGGACAAGCTCGTAAAATGCATGGACGGTTTAGATACAACACATACCCCTAATAAAACCCAAAGAACTTAATAATGTCAATACAGTGCAATGCACTGTACACAGCATGCCGCTATGCTTTCTTGCTAAGCAAGCCACTATGCTTTCGTGCATAGCACGTCTACACCACGTGTCGTGTAAAGGTGAACGGAGTCTGCGCCTCAAGCTCCGAGTTGTACGAACGGCTCAAATGAGATCAAAATTACATGGGCTCAAATGAGATCAAAATTACATGGGCCCCACGATGATGTATTTATTATATTCATACCGTTTATCCAATTTTGGTGATCATTTTAGAGCATTTGAAAAAAAGTTGAATCATATCTAAAGCTCAAATGGACCACACCGAAAATAGCAGCGAGGATAATGATTTTCACCGTTAAAAATTTTGATCTGAATCGTGCCCAACCCGATCCGAGTCGGACTCGGTTCGGGTCAGTCTAACCGCCCATCAGATCGGATCGAGTCAAATCTCCCTAACCCGGTCCTGGATTGGATCGGGTTCGAGTCAGACTGCTTGCATTTCGGATCGGATCGAGTTGGACCCAATCTGATCCGACTCGGTCCGATGCCCAGCTCTACACCTGATCTATAGCTCAAGTGGTAAACTGAGTGAAAGATACCTCGTTTCAACACTGAGGTCTTGGTATCGATCTCTGGTGGTGTTGGCTAACAGTGAAGTGTGAACTCACAGCAGGGTGTACTAACAAGCTAACAAAAAGAATAATAATAATAATAATAATAATCGTAATCTGAGACCAAGCAAGCACAACGCAAACACTTCAAATTTAATGAGAAAATATCATAGCACATAACCACAGTAAACACTATAAAAGTAGAAATTACTAGAGAGAGAGAATATTTGATTCGAACAAGCCTCGAATCTCCCTTGCAAACCCTTTGAAATCCTATAAACGAATTAGAAAGCTCTAGATACATCACAATCCCAATTATACTCCTATATATAGCATCCAGGAGAATTCCAATCAAAATCAGAAATAAATCCCACAATTTCGCAAATTTGCGTAAACACATTCGATATGACTTCGATTTCATCGTACTGAACCTTCAATGACATCAAACCAACTTCGATGGTATCAGAATGTAACAACCTAAATTTCGAGGGTCGAGTAATACCCAATTTTTGAATTTTCGGGTGCCACTTATGCTTGGAATATTTAACTAATTTGGATTTCATTTGATTGGTGTATGAGCATTGGAAAAAATAATAATAAATGGGTCATGCAGCGTAAACGGAAACCAACTTAACTAAATTAGAGCATGACTAACAAAATGGTGAGTTTACGTTTAGTGTACGGGACCACATCCGAGCAAAATATGTACCGTCCAGAAAAATACAAAATATCCCTGCCCTAAGGCCCTTTCGCTGGCTCCAAAGCAACCTATAGTGACCCACCTAATAGCTGAAAGTATGAGAGCTCCTCCTCAGTATCTATGGTCGTCTCATCCAGCACGTCGGTTTCTGTGATACCTGTATTTAAGATAAGGTCTAGTTGGCATTTTAAAACACCTCCCAGAGTTGGAGTGAGTGATCAACTCAGTGGTTTCATTAGCATCAAGTTACACAAGTTATCAATTCCACAGGTGTCACGCCCCAAACCCGGAAACCGGACTCACAGGAATCCAGATCGCCGAATCTGGTGCCGATAGCCTCCATAGTACCTCATTCTCGGCTCCCAGCGTCTATACGCCAGGTTCCGATCCTAGGATCCTACAAGGAGGATTTTCCAACGTACATTTTTCTCGTAAGAAGCATAACCACAAGTTTACCCAAATCATAAAGGCAAAATCATCATCACATATCCACTAATATAATCATTTGAATACAATGCTGAAAGGGAAATACATATATCAAAAATCAAAGCTCCAGAGGTCCGCTACATGCTCCATGCTCCACGCTGCTGAAACCTAACGCCGCCTGCACGCATCTATCATGCATAAGCTTATAGAAAGCTTAGTGGGTGGTGAAAGTGTGTGAGCAGAATATGCGTGCCCAGAATATAATATCAGAGTTAACGGAGATACCGATAAATCCACAAGCCATATAATATCAGAGTAAGCAGAAATACTAACAAGTCCATGAGGAGTCAAAGAGAGACAAATATCAGATGGCGAGGGTACAATGCAATATGTAAATCCTGTTAAGTCTGTCTAAGTCATATAAGTGTAGAAATATAGCAACCCAAAATGCCATATGCCGCAGATGTAATGCAATATACGGTGCGAATGACTATGCAGGAATGTGAAGTCGGGGTGATAGTACATAGTATCGTAGGCTCCGGGGTCCACCACAAGGACTTCTATCCAAACCAGTCCCATACCTAAATTTGGATAGTCAGACTCAATGTGGTAAACTCTTGATCTCAGGTTAAGTCGCGCGCCCCAACCGAAATCCTGGTCATTACGAAGGTACCCGTAACAATTAGTTGCGCACCACCAGCCCGAGTGGATAGTGAATAAATGAATGAATGATTATGCAACTCCTGCTCAATAAGTCCACATATCAGTACAGTTCCTTTCTGGGATCATCATCGGGGTCTATTACACTCTACGCCAGCTTGTCGCCCCTATCCGAGCGCACAACTAGGTAAGTGAAAGAGACCTCACTATCCGCCTGCCAATATCAGGCCCGGCTCGTCGATAGCGGACCCATTCCTTAAGCTGGTCAAACTCAACCTAGACATTGCCCCCTCACTCAGGCGAATAAGGTCACACCCCCTCCCAACCGACCATGACACAGTAGGAGACACGGCCTACTAGTATACGGCCCTCATGCGCTCATATATATCCACTCGGTCTCGAAGTTGGGGCGTCTCCTAGACACGGAGGTTTAGAGATTTCCACCCAGGGACATCTATAGCGCCTGTACGCTAGAACCAAACATTTTCGGTGTCCCATCTGGCCATCCACGATAAGCCTGTGGAGTCTACGACCCTTATGTCACTAGGGCGTACAGTAATCATAATGCAAGATGCATGAGTCATACAATCCAGTCATACATCAATTTTGTGCATACCGTGCGCTCGTGTGAGATAACCTCCACCTATCAGGGAGCTCATAACAACATGCTCAATGACATATGCAATGATCAACCACATCTCATAACAAACATGCAGATAATGCGTATGAGCATGTATCGTGATGCTATGCTGTCACATACTCATAATCAGTATTAATAACCGGCATTGATAATTAACCTTGACAATGTAGACATTTAACCAACATTGCTCCCACGGAATGAACCACATAGAGCCTAACATATAGCGGACCCATGGCCTCACACAAGGGCCAAATATATAACACCATGGGCCTCACTCAAGAGCTTAATATATATCACGATGGGCCTCTCTCATGGGCCTAATATACATCACAACGGGCCCCATCGCTTGGCCCTCAAATGCACTACAATGGGCTTCATCACATAGGCCTCATATACATCTCATTGGGTCTTATACACGGGCTGAATGCACATCACAATGGGCCTTAAATACGGGCCGTATATATATATATATCATAATAGACCTTGGCAATCGGCTTATACAATCAACCTTGACAATCGAAATCGGCCTCAATACTCGGTCTTGATAATCGGAATCGACCTTGACAAATCGGAATTGGCCTCAATACTCGGCTTCGACAATCGGAATCGATCAGGAAATCGATCACGTCAATCAAATCAGCAATCGGTCATGACAATCGGGGGATCGATCGATAATCAGAATCGACAAATCGGTCACGTCAATCAGAATCAGCAATCGGTCACGACAATGGGGATCGATCGATAATCAGAATCGACAAATCGGTCACGTCAATCGGCAATCGGTCATGACAATCGGGATCGATCGATAATCAGAATCGGTAAATTGGTCACGATAATCGGGATCGATCGATAATCAGAATCGGTAAATCGACCACGACAATCGGGATCGATCGATAATCAGAATCGGCAAATCGGTCACGACAATCAGGATCGATCGATAATCAGAATCGGCAAATCAGTCACGACAATCGGGATCGATCGATAATCAGAATCGGTAAATCGGTCACGTCAATCGGCCACGACAATCGGAATCGATTGATAATCAGAATCCGCAAATCGGTCATGTCAATCGGAATCGACAATCGGTCATGACAATCAGAATCAGAAAATCAGTCCATCAATCGGAATCGGCAATCGGTCACGACAATCGGAATCGATCGATAATCAGAATCGGCAAATCGGTCACGTCAATCGGAATCGGCAATCGGCCACGACAATCAGAATCGATTGATAATCAGAATCGACAAATCGGTCACGTCAATCGGAATCGACAATCGGTCATGACAATCGGAATTAGAAAATTGGTCCGTCAATCAGAATCGGCAATCAATCATGACAATCGGTATCGATCGATAATCGAAATCGGTAAATCGGTCATGACAATCGGTATCGATCGATACTCGGAATTGGTGAGAATAAGCCTAACAAGGCCTAAGGGAAAGTCACAATGTGGACATTCAACCATCATTACCCATCAATGTAGACATCTAACCAACATCACTCTCAAGCAGTGTCCCACATAGAGCCAAACATATAATGGACCCATGGCCTCATACAAGGGCCTCATACACAACATAGTGGGCTACATACAATCTCAATGGGCCTCATTACGGTGAGCTATATATAATCTCAATGGGCCACATCCCATGGGCTATATAAACATCACATTGGGTCTGATATCTGGGCCTCAAATACATCTCAACGGGCTTCATGCCTAAGCCTCAAATATAACACATCGGGCCTCATTATGTGGGCCTCATCACATCACATCGGGCCTTACCAAATGGGCCTCGAATACTTCATGACGTGGCCCAACCACGGGCCTCAAATACATCTCAACGGGGCCACATCACATGGGCCTAAGGGCAACCCATGATCTAGAAAATGGATGAGCGGAGTGGATGTGAAACAGATGAACGGTGTGGATGTAAAATACATACATCATAGTACGTCGCATGGGTGGCGGTGTGGTTGCAATGTACATAGCAAGTGGGGTGTACGTCAGCGCGGATGGTGGAAATAAAATACTTACATCATGTGGCACCACCCTGCACCGTTCCAGAAATGGACGGTGCATATAAAACACATACATCAAAGTGGTTTCCACGTGTGGGGCCCACGCTGTTAGGCATCATGGATAAAACACTTACATCACGGATTCACGGTGGATACCAGGCCATCATGGATGGAACACTTGCATTATGGTAGGGTCCACGTCCAGTAGACTGGATGGACAGCTGGGGTGTAATACATATATATCAATGGTAGGCCCCACGTGGCACCATCCAAAATGGACTGTGCAGATAAATACATGCATAAGAGGTGGGTTCCACACATCCTGTGATTGAATGGTGGGAATGAAACCCAGAACCTGTAACGTCAATGGGTGTGAGGTATACTGGCCAACCCACACCCCACACGTGTGAAGTATATTAGCTAATCCTCATCCCACACTTGTGAAGTATACAAGCCTATCCTCACCCACACGTGTGATGATATGAAATACATACGTTTGGTGGGTCTCCAACGAATGGATGGACGGTCATCATGCTGTACCCACAGTACTTGCTGACATCAGTCAGTAGGTGAGACCCACCGTCCCTATTAATGGACGGTGTGGATCATGTGACACATACATCATAGTGGGGATACACGTCCCACGTGGAAGGCCACACATGTGGCTATCCTCACGTTAGCCCTGGACGGACGGCTAGGCTATAAGGCACATACATCACTTGGGTGGCTAGACGGTGTGGATCCTACACATGCAAGGTGGGTCCACACGTGTGGCCCACCAGATATTTTATATATATATATATATATATATATATATATATATATATATATATATATATATATAAAAACCAACTTTCAGGCCTATGGCCTTCTCAATTTGGATGGACAGTGAAGATTACCCACATAGGGTCCATGTGATGGATGGCAGGGATGTAATGCACGTACATTAGGTGGGTCCCATCCCACACGTGCAGCACGTGTGGGGTGGGCCCACGCCTCCATATGGATGGTCGGTGGAGGACACATACATCTTATAGATGTACAGCACGTACATCAAATCTAGCCCACCACACATACATCATGGTGGGACCCATCGTCCATGTTCTGGACATGTGGAAGAATAGATGAGATACATATGGTAGGTCCCACGTGGTGCCACCACAACATATCTTACATTATATAAAAATAATAAATATGTTGTGGTGGCACCACGTGGGACCTACCATATGTATCTCATCTGTTCTTACGTCCAGAACATGGACGGTGGGTCCCACCATGATGTATGTGTGGTGGGCCAGATTTGATGTAAGTGTTGTACATCTATATTGTCTGACCTGAGGACTGGACCCCACCAAAGATGTATGTGTCCTCCACCGACCATCCATATGGAGGCGTGGGCCCACCCCACACGTGCTGCACGTGTGGGATGGGACCCACCTAATGTGCATGCATTACATCCTTGTCATCCATCACATGGACCCTATGTGGGTAATCTTCACTATCTGTCTAGATTGAGAAGGCCATAGGCCTGAAAGTTGGTTTTTTTATAACAGGCACAATTAATGAAAAGCAACTAAGCATACGATCTCTAGATACTCTTGTTAATGCACGTGCATGTTGTTATAATATGATACATGCCCTCGTAATCCAATACTCCCTCATAGCGACTCCATCTTACGTTCGCAAATGACTAACAGTCCCTCATCACGCGACCTCAACTGTCAAGTCGTCACTATCTAGTGAAATGCGACATGGTCATGTTAGCCAAGTATTTATTTAAGTCCGTTCGTCCAAAAAGATTAGGAAAACTGATGCACTCTCACGAAATCAAAGGTCTTAACCCGATCGCGAGGCTCAAGGCGATCATAGCGGCCCTACACCTGCGACCCTTGATCCGTCTGGGTTCGTCACTCCCAGCTAAGCTCATACAATAAGCATGATTTAAATTGGATTGCTTGTGGTCACTACAGGGAGGCTTGTCAGCCTAGTGTAGGCTGACAGTTCGAAGAGTGTTTCATACCACCATACCCGGCTCTCGAGACTTGTGGATCGTATGACTAATGGTTGTAAGTGGGCATTCTAGGGACGTGGGGTGCCCCATGTTCAGATGGGCGTGATCATACATAATAAACACACATGGTTGACCAGTTGGTGGACTAATTCGGCTAATTCAGGCGAACTACGGTGCAATCGGCATTGGGTGCGAGCATCCTGTATAGTCCAACTACTGCTGACTGTCTATATTCAACCTAGCTTAGTAGGATTGGCCCTTAGGCAGCCAACCCAATAGGGTTGCCCGTACGGCTTTTGCAATTTGTTGGCCAACCTGATTGGCCAGTCAATTAACATTTCATAGCAGGTCACGTACATTACTTATTTCAAAAAAATTTAGGCATGCATGACATTAAATTTGGGCATTCTATTCGAATCAAGCATCATGTCGGACATACGGATATATTGCCCTAAATCATTACAGACTTCACAATTATCAAGCAATTAGCTGCATGAGTCAGAGAATAGGGTAAATCATGAACAACAATTCAATAATTATAGCCTAATTTAGTATGAAAGCAAAGTTCAGCTACACTAAGCATGATTCACAAATTCATGGAAGACGAACAATCGAAGGATACTTGCTGATTAAGATACGCATCACAATTTTCATAACACAATCATTAATTGTGACCTAGGTTCGATAATTGGTTACATAAGGATAATGGTCCGCACTTAGGGGAAATCCGACAATTCTTTAATGTCGTGCCTAGGATACCGACTGAATAATTGGTGAATTGACGCCCTATATCGCAAAGTTCAAATTTCAAAGGGGGCTAGGGGTTTACCTCTCTATCATCGCCAGGCTGCTCTCTACGATGGGGCGCTGTTGCGAGCTCCGATGTGGGCAGCGGCAAGAGAGAAATTCCCCAAATAAACTCCCTAAGGAGCTCTCTCTCTCACTTCTCCCCACTCCCTCTCTCCCTTACAACTGAATTTTTGTATGAGAGTGAGGGAATGTGATTTTGGGCTTTAAATAGTCCAGATTCTGTGTCTAAATGACCATATGGGTCCTTTTTCTAACATACATGCCCCTAATGGGTTGGATTTTGGTCCACAGGGCTCCTATAGGGGTCTGCTGGCTCATCCACGCCATAGGGTGGGTGCCCCATCATAGGATGAGCGATCCATCCAAATTCAATAGAGATTAGATGCCTTGATCGATTGTGGGGACCCTACTTGCGATCGACGGCCATCAGCACTCGATCGGGGCCACTGTTATATGGATATGAGCAGACAAATATCTCTGGCTCATGACTCGAGTTTAGTCGCAATCCGATGGTTGAAAAGTCGTAACTTCATAATTTAGTAACAGGGCCAACTTCACTTAAGTTTTATATTCAGGTCCAGGAGAGTCGCGCATTTCAAGCATTTCTTTCCCGGCCCAAGTTGCTCAGTTCAGGGCACCGTCTAAACTTGTCATCCGCGATGGACCTCAACCCTAGTGAGGCCGACAATTTCCAATAGTTTCGGGCTTAGTAAAATTTTGATGGGTGACCCACGCTCATTTTAGTACTTCGATGACATCGAGTAGGATACTTAAAGTGTCCAGCAACCAAATCGATTTATACTAGAAAATCTCAATGGCGTCGAACTTGTCATTGACAGACTGTTGAATTACATCTTTAAGACATTTATCAACATTTTATGCATGCCCATAATCTCTTACATGGCAAGAAAGCACTTGGAATACCAAATGGCCCAGCTGGGCAGGCAAGGCTGAATACACAGCCCAAGCTTGGCTCAATTGATATATGGGTTTAAATTTTAGGCCTAGGCTTAACTTTTAGGGCTCGTTTGGATACCACCAATTAAGGTTTCTTTTTTTTTCCTACCATAGTAGGTAAGATATGTAACTTATTTGAGATAATTAAGTTTAGTTTATAATTAATTGTAAGTAGTTTTTTTTTTACTTAAAGTTATTTAATCACTTCAGTTTACTAAGTAGAAATCAAGATAAGTTATTTAGGGCCCGTTTAGCCGGGCGAATCTCATGGGATTAGGAGGGATGGGATGGATTTTAAGGTAATGATGGTGGTTTTAGTGGATTGGTTTAAGATCCATGGGATTGCTATATCTGGGAACAAGTTCATTGGGTCTGTTTGGCACGCCCTGCATATCCCGGGATTTTACTTTCCAATCCGTCTAACCAAGGGATGGGATCAATTTTAAGGTAATGATGGTGATGTCAGTGGATTGTTTTAAGATTCATGGGATTGCTTATATCTCGAGACAAGTTCATCGGGTCTGTTTGGCTCCTCATGCATATCCCGGGATATCGCAATCTCATCCCTCCTAATGCCGTGGGATCAGTCTGGCCAAACAGGCCCTTAATGTATAAGTAGCTTATTTTGAATAACTTATGATTCAAAAGCTCCCTTAAATAGCCATAAACTGATAGATTAAATTGTTCAATAAGTGGTTGTATGAATATTTTGTAAGTTGTATTAGGGCTTATTTGGTTTATATGGTACAATGGTAAATAGTTGTAAAAGCATAATGATTATTTAGTTTTTTAATTATGCGATGACATTGCTTATATTCTATTTGTAATGATGATTTTGCTACATTATTTATTTCACTCTAAAATTTCAGTAAAAAAATATAACTTTAAAATATAAAAAATATAATAGTTGTAATTTATTTTATGTACTCTTTTTACATGTCTAATTGACTCTTGATTTATGAGCCATAATTTTTTACTTAAACGAGCACTTAAAAATAACAATGATGACTCATTTACCTTTCGTTTCATTGTAAATTGAAAAACTAAACAAGCCTTTAGTTGTTAAAGATTGATAGATAATTCACTTGTGTGAGCATCTTGATTTAAAACAAAAAAATTTTAAAAAATAAAATCAGTCATGAGTAAATTACAAATTGTTAGTCATTTATACTAATTTTCTATCATACTTGAAATTTTCCAAAAAGAAGTGGCCTTACTTGTGTGTGAAGTAACATGCTTACCGTTTAAGAAGCCATGGGCATCAAAATCACACTTAGAAGTTATATAAGCATCCAAATGACACTTATGAGTAATTATTTTATCTATTATTATATTAATATAATAAAATTAGTAATGATTATAAATTACTTTACTCGCTTGTAAATAATAGCATTTGGTCAGAACAATAATAATTTAACATTATTTGATTTATTTACAAAAAAATCATGACACCGACAATATTACATTATTTCAATATCAAATTATTATGAAAATAAACTTATATTATTGTTTGACAGTATTTCTTTAAAAATTGTATAATAATTAATTGATTATAAATTACTTTGCTCGCTTGTTGAATCATTTGCATTTGGGTGCCATTTTTTATTTGGCAAAATGATAATAAAATTACACTAATAGGCAAGTGACCAAAACAAATAGGCCTTAAGTGTAACTTTAATCCCATGCTCTATCCACGAAGGGCCTGTTTGGCTGGGCGGATTAGAAGGGATTGGAAGGTAAATCTTGGGATTGGCCGAGCGTGCCAAACAGACTTGGGATTCTGATTCTGGATATAACAATCTCCAGCAATCCATTGACATCACCATTATTTCCTTAAAATCCATCCAATCTACCTTAATCCCATTTAATTTTGCCTTCGACGTATTTAGGGCCTGTTTGGCCGAGCAGATTGGATGGGATTGGATGGTATTAGAGTGGATTACATGGATTTCAAGGTAATGATAGATGCGTCAATGGATTGGTGCAAGATCTATGGGATTGCTATATCCGGTTTGTCTGGCACGCTCGGCCAATCCCAGGATTAAACCTTCCAATCCCCTTCAATCCCTCGAACCAAACACGTCCCAGGCAATTTTGAAGGGATTAGGGTGGATTGGATGGGATTTAAGGGCTTGTTTGGCCAGGCAGATTGGATGGGATTGGAAGATAGATCTCGGGATTGGCCAGGAGCGCCAAACAAACACGGGATCCTGATTCCAGGATATAGCAATCCCATGGATCTTAAGACAATCCACTGACATCACCATCATTACCTTTAAATCCCATTCAATCCACCCTAATCCCTTCAAAATTGCCTGGGACGTGTTTGGTTTGAGGGATTAGAAGGTTTAATCCTAGGGCTGGCAGGGCGTGCCAAATAGACCCGATATAGCACTATAGTAATCCCATAGATCTTGCACCAATCCACTGATGCAGCTATCATTACCTTGAAACTGTGCAATCCGCTCTAACACCATCTAATCCCATCTAATCTGCCTGGCCAAACAGATGGTGATGTCAGTGGATTGTCTTAAGATCCATGGGATTGCTATATTCCAAGATCAGGATCCTGTGTCAGTTTGGTATGCATGGTCAATCCCAAGATCTATCTTTTGATCCCTTCCCACTCTTGCCAATCTCATCCAATCTGCCTGTTTGGCCGGGTAGATTGGGAAGGATTAGGTGGGATGGGATTCAAAAAACATAATTATTACCCATGGCAGGGATTGTCCCCCCTTACCATGGGATAAGCTTAATTCCATGCTTTGTTTGTAATACAGTAGTACATTGAATGGATATACTTACTATCATTTAAAATTATTGAGAATAACACATGTGTTATATCTAAACTGGTTATTTGTTTTGTAACCTCATTTTATGGCAAAAGCCTAAAAATGAGGTAAATCCAAAACTTATGTGGCCCTAAAAAAGTTTTCATCTATAGGTATTCAATCCATATTGCTTTATATGGTAGGGGACCTCTTGAGCTTTAGATCTACTTGATTTTTTGGCCCATACTGTCTTGAAAAATAGGTGAACAGTGTGAATATAGCCCACACATCATGGTGGCACTTGCATAACTTGCTAATATTGAGTAAAATTGACACCGAACTCGACGCAATTCCATCTGATCTAATTTAAGAAATTGGAAGGGATTGGAACGTGCAATCCCAGGATCAGACAGCCATCATTGCTTCGAAAGTGATGCCATCCACCCTGATACGATTCAATTCCTTCCGATCCGCCCGGCCAAACGCGCCCGACGAGACATCTTTGATATTTAATAAATTAAGTACGGGTTGGATATTAAATGTCCACGTACTCAGGTGGACACGTGGACGGTAGATGAGTCACCACAACTTAAGAATGGATTGAGAACCAACAATTCAATCCCTGCTTTGAGGTATCTTACACTCCAAGCCCACATGATTACTTACAAGAAGAACAAGTGGAGGAGATAAAAATAAGAGAAAGAGGGAGAGAAAAAGAAAGAGAGAGTATCAAAGATGTGGAGAAAGAGTAATAACTTGGTTGGATTCATAAACTTCATAACATTCCTATTATCGATTCCGATATTGGGTGGAGGAATATGGCTAAGCAGCAGAGCAACTCAAACAGATTGCATGAAGTTCCTTCAATGGCCACTCATCATTATAGGAGCGACTATCATGGTAGTCTCTCTCATGGGTTTCGCTGGATCTTGCTATCGGATTACATGGCTTCTTTGGTTATACCTATTTGTTATGTTCTTCGTCATCGCTGCACTTTTCGCTCTCATCATCTTCTCTTATTCTGTAACCTCCAAAGGATCGGGTCATCCAGTACTTAATCGGGCCTATCTTGATTACTCACTATCCGATTACTCGGGTTGGCTTAAGGATCGAGTATCAGATGATAGCTATTGGATGAAGATCAGTTCTTGTATTAGGGATGCTAAGGTGTGCCGGAAGCTTGGAGTTGGTGCTGGTGGGTTCTCTGAGGCAGCTGATACGTTCTATCGCCGTCATCTCTCTCCCATTCAGGTGATGATTCACCTCTCTCTCTCTCTCTCTCTCTCTCTCTCTCTCTCTCTCATTCAGATTTTTTTTTTTTTTTTCAATCGGCCCTCAATCATCATCACATCCGAACCCGACGGACCCAACCGGAATTCGGGTTGGATTGGGGTTGAAATTTGAAAACCACGAACCTGATTTCAATTCGGGTTGTGCAAATTCGGGTGGGTTTGGAGTAAGCACATGTATTGGGTCAGGTACAGAGGACTTCCGGTTCGGCGCGTCGGGTTGGAATGGGATCGGGGAAGAACCCTCCAGTACCGAGGTCTTCGTGCTGATTGGTGCTGTGGGCCCCACCATGATGTATTTGTTTTATCCGTGCCGTTCATTCATTTTTTAAAGCTGAATTTAGGGCATGAGCTCAATCCAAATCTCAGGTGGACCACATGAAAGGGAAACAGCGGTGATTGAACGTCCACCGTTAAAGTCTTCGTAGTGGCCACTGCAGTGTTTGTTTGCCTTTTTACCTGAAAACATAAATATTGGCTTGATCCAAGCCCTTCTTGGCGCCCAAGAAATTTTTAACGGTTAGAGTTCAATCACCACTGTTTCCTGTAATGTGGTTCACCTGAGATTTGGGTCTGCCTTAGTTTTGGGCTGATGCCCTAAAATCATATGGAAAAATGGATGGATTGGATGGCTGGATGAATCACATACATCATTGTGGGGTCCACAGGACCGAGGGGTTACTACCGAATCCGATTCAGGGACCCGACCCGATCCAACACTCCAAAGTTTTACTACTAATAATCAGATCCATTCAAATTACATATCATTACGCTTTTTATAATTATTTAAAATTTGGAGCTCATGAGGAAAGTTTTTGGGTTTTTTCATTATTTATTTATTTATTTATAAACATGACGTAGAACTTTGTAGACGCTGTACTTGTCTGTTCTCAGATTTAGAAGATTCTGCTCTATCCTTGGATTATCCAGACGGTTAATCTAGTAACTCTTACTGTGGATTTTCAATGTAAAAAAAAGGAATCTCACTTTTCCAATATCTCATCGTCAATAGTTAGTGAGTCAGAAACAGAAGGTCTAGAAAAGCAGGTTTCTAACTCAGCTTGTTATGAACGCTGTCGATCCCTAGTCAACGAATCGATGAACGGTCTGGATCATCGCGTGACGGGGGCAGGAGCGGCATGCAGATCAGGGGAGAGCGGACGCGGATTGCCTACAGACGCTGCCAGCAGCGAGCTCGCTACTGGTCGTGGCTCTGTGGGCCCACCATGATGTATGTGTTTCATCCGCCCTGTTCATCAATTTTTCCAGATAATTTCAGGGCATGAGTCCAAAAATGAGGCAGGTCCACATCTCAGATGGGCCACACCACTCACGCCACAGGAAAACAAACAACCACCGTTAAAAACTTCATTGGGCCCACTGTAATGTTTTGTTTACCTTCCAACCTGTTGATTGGATCAAACAGAACTGTTCAAAGGTAAAACACAAATATCAGCTTGATCCAAAACTTTTGTGGCCCTAAGAAGTTTTGAACGGTGGGAATTCAATCACCACTGTTATTCTGTGGCGTGTTCCACGTGAGGCTTGTATCTTTCTCGTTTTTTGGAATCATGCCATAAATGATCTACCAAAATGGATGGACAGCGTGGAAAACATACATACATCATCGTGTGGCCCACAGAGCTGCGTCAGTAGGCAAACTCGTCCAGGAGAGCGAGCCTTTCCAGCAATGAGCAATCTCTTTTATTATTATTATTATTATCAAGGCTCGCCTCTTGGGCCCCACATGCACCATGTGATGTTCCAGATTCCACATCTGGAAGCGCGTTGCGTTTATGGTTAGAATCGCAGATCTCAATGAAAGTACATTCTCACCGTCCATGCTAGGCCCCCGGCAGACAATTTGCACACCACCCTGACACGTGTAAATTCAATGAGATGGCTCTACGGTTCTCATCGCCCCATGTGCGTGTGACATCCAACTCGCCCAATCGGTAGGCTCAGCACGAGATAACCTTGTGAAAAAAAAATAAAAATCAACCACACCCACCGATCAGGTGGGCCACACTCGTATTTTGTTATATACCGACGGTTGGATATTATTTTTATGGTGTAGCCCACATAATTAGTGGATGGGGCTGTTTTTTTGCACAAGATAATCCTTAAGTGGGCCCAACCTATTGGAAGGGTTGGATGTCACATGAAAATGATAGGTTGAAAGTTAGTCACCAGTGGGACCGCAGAGAGTGGTCCAACCGGTCGGACCTGAGATCTCTTTAGAAATTATTTTGAAATTGCATCTGCATCAGACCATTAATTCAAATTAAAATGTCCAAATTAGGGTACCTAATGAGAAAAAAATTGTACTTATTTGATTATATGAGTACCGTGGACATTTATTGGACGGTTAAAAATGAAAAAATAAAAATAAATCCACTGGTCTTATTCCAACGAAAATGTGTCCGCAAATCAGATAAATCTGATTTCGGATTGTAAACTAGCGCTAGTGGAATCTGAGTCAGCATGCCACGTGTACCATTTCTACTACCAAGTGTCCTAAGCATGCAGTGTATCAAATGATTCCTCATGTGCCAGGCTTGCTTTATGTGGTCGCCCTCTCTGGACGGTGTCATCTCTGTCTGGTGAGATTCTTTTCATGTGTCACAATTGTGGTGGGCCCTTATGGCTGGATAGTATGGAATCATGATGGGAATGGAAATAACAAGGAAAAAGAATGACACTGTACTTGATTCTCTTACATCTGACACACGTGTGCCACGTCAGCATGTGTGAGGGGGGAGTGGATTAGGTGCAGCCCTGGCATCCCTTGCTGTGGGGCCCACCTTGATGCTGTCCATCTGTTTTGCAAGATCATTTGAGAGCATGAGCCTAAAAATGTAGAATATCCTCATCTCAGGTGGACCATCCTATGGGAAACTGGTCATTGAATGCCCTACCATGAAAAACTTCCTAGGGCCCACTGTAATGTTTATTTGCCATTGAACCTCTTTCTGAGGTCAAGAAAATGTGGATGAAGGGAAAAAAACAAATGTCAGCTTGATCCAAAACTTTCGTGGCCCATTACTGGTCAACCACCACTATTTACTATGGTATGGTCTACCTTAGAATTGGATCTACTTTATTTTTGGGCTGATGCTCTAAAATTATCTAGAACAATGTACAGCCATAAATGCATCAAGGTGGGGCCCTATGGTAAGGGCCGCACGCATAAACATAAACCTACGGTTGGCATCTCATTTCCATTATTTCATATGGCCTACTTGAGTTGTAGATATATACTGCTCGAAACAGGTGTTGTAGAGGATTACCACCCTCCGCCGAGCTCTGAGCGCTCGGAACAAACCCTGGCCCTGCACAGAAGGGTAAGCAAAGGAGACCCTAGCTCAAGCAGGAGACCCTCTGATGCCTAAGTCAGGCTAAGGAATCTGAGTCTAAGTAGTGTAGAGTAGAGAGGGTGTGAGATATTGCGTACCTGTTCCTGTAGAAATGTGCTTCTTTTTTCTTTTCTTTTTTTTTTAAATACCTGAGGGGCGCTTAGGACGTGCCTGATAATCTAGGCATTGTCATAGCCACTACACGAGGGCTATGCGTGCGCGGTAATTGGCAGTTATTCCAAGATCGTGCCGATCGTGTCGCGAACACTACCTGATCATGGCGCGAGCACTGCCTCTGCCGAGACTTAGTCTCTATCCGAGCCAACCTCATGGTCCGAACCTTACTCGGTGCTCCGAGTCTACGGATGTATGGAAGCGGGCTGTTGATGTACCAAGTAAAGAAGCTCGGCTCGGAATACTAGTCCTCGGCTCACGACAGTGACCCTCGGCTCGGTAGTACAATGGTCGAACAAATGCTCTCCCGCGTTCTGAGTTGTCTCAATTGGGTCGGGCATGATGTCACAGCTCTGAGGTTCGACCCGTCTTGTAGAGTGCACGACTTATCTCGAGTCCAGGGTCGGTGTCATCATTCAGCCAGAATCCTTGGATCGGACATTCGCCTCCGGTCAGATACGTGTTTGCTCAGGGGCCCTATCACTGATGTTGGAGTTAACCTCGATTAAACTCGGTTCAAATTTCCCCATAACAGAAGGAAGCCCCCTACTCTCTAAGTCCGAGCTTGGACTCAGAGAGTAATGGAAAGCGAATCGAGGCCTGGGGAGACGAACCGTCGATTTCCTTGTAACAATTGGACTAAAAGAAGCGTCCCCATTATGGTCTTTGGGATCCGTGTTTCACATGGGGCTGGCCGTCGCTCCCGTTCTTACCATTGTGCATCGACCACGTAGCCGCAGATGTCGAGGCGGTTCGTCCGAGTGGATCAGTGGGTGCCACGTGTATCTCGAAATATGAAGGGTCGTCAGCGCATTGAACGCTGGCGGCTCACGGATCGGGACGATGCGTAAAGACGGCTATGCATTAACTGTTGACTGCGCACGGGTTGGGATGACTTTGGTTACTCATATCATGGATCGCCACGTGCACAGGAGGGCTCGGATCCGAGCCTTTTCAGCTTCGGCTATAACTGGCCGTCATGATGGCGGGCGGCGGACTCGGGCTATAAAAAATCCTGACACCTCTTCCATTTCATTTTCCCCGCATTTGAATACTCTTCTCGTCCCTTACTCTTCTCATCGAGATCTGCTGCCAAAAAAGAGGAATCCATTCTAATACTTTTGCCGGAAAGGGAAATCATCACCAGAGTAGATCGCCCGCAAATCGGAGCAAATCCCGTAGCGCTGTGAGTCTTCTACCGCTTCTTTCTTTATTTCGCAATGTCAAGCAACTCAGACGAAGTCCATGAGGTCTTGAACGGATCGAAGCCCGAGACTACAGATTTTGAGCGTTGGAGCTCGGAAGGTCCTCTCGAGGCCATCCCACTTTACCCTCCGCCCAAGAGTACTGGGGCGAAGTCTAAGGGGGCAACAAGGATATCCCCAGACCTTGCTGGGAGGTCGTTGGCCGGGCCCTCGGGTGGCCGGTCCAGAGCTGAAACTTCGTGGGGATCGGTCTTTGTTGAGTCTCAGTTGGCTCGCCTCCGAGCCGAGTACCAGATTCCAGACTCGGTGCATATGAGGTCTCCTTCTGACACGGACGGACCGGGAGCCCCTTCCGATGGGGAGATAGCCATCTTCCATTGCGCCCTACAGTGCGGACTCCAGTTTCCGCTTCACCCCTTCATGCGTGAGGTGCTGGCGCGGCTAAAGCTCGCTTCGGGTCAACTCGTCCCAAATGTGTGGCTTATCTTGGTGTCGTCCTACATCTTCTGGTGACAAGCGAAGAACCAGGAGCTTTTGTCGGACGAGTTCTTGGCAATGTACCAGGCAAAGCACGACAAGGCTGAGCCATATTGGTACTATCTCTCAGCTAGGGCGTCATACACTCCAGGCCTTGTCGCCAAACTTCGTACTTCCAACAAAGATTGGAAGGGAAAATGGTTTTGGGCCTCGGGAGAGTGGGAGGCTCCGGCATCCGAGCTCGAACACCTTCGAGTCCGGGTACTCACCCAGTTCAGCCTCCAAGGTAGTGAACCGAGTATTTGTAAATTTCCTTGTCTTTCGCTCGTTGTTTATTCTAACAGCCTCTGCTCTTGCTTGTACACTATCCGAAGGGGGCGCCAGAACTGTCTTCCCACCTCCGAGCCTAGATAGCTAGGGCTCGTCTGCTCGATGAGGAAGGCCGCACCTGACACTACAAGATCAGTCTAGACAACCCCATTTAGTCTGGATTTTGTAGATTCAGACCTTTCCCAGCCGCGCTAGGTAAGCCTTTTGACTAGATCTCGCGCTTGAGTTTCCCGATTAGATGAGGCTGACCCTTCTTGTTGATTAGGAATGTCTGAAGCCATGGGATCGAAGAGGAAGAGGGGAGGGACAGTACGCCCCTCGTTCAATGATATTTTGTCGTCAGCGTTGGCGACTCGGGTTAAGGTAACGGCTCGCAGAAAGAAGATTCCAGTACCCAAGTCTGAGGCCAAGGAGAAGATTTCAACACCTGAGGCCGTTGCGGCCGAGCCTCTTATGGCCAAGGTAACTGCGGTGCAGGTGCCAACATCAACACTTGCACCAGCGCTTGCTCCAGCTTCCACAGCAATAGCTCCAGCCTCCACGGCTTGCCCATCATCGCCCCCCGGGATGCGGGGGAAATTCGTGGTCGTCGCAATGCCTTCTCCTCATTCATCTGATGAGCGCAATCCCAACCTCCACTTCACTACTGCGGAGTTGGTTTGCAAGATTGAGCCGTTGGTCAGCAATTCTGCCATGCCCGAGGCCGAGGATCGGGCCTCGACTGCGCCTGACCTTAGGCAGCCCGCAAGCCCCGCCCCTTCCCAGGAGCAGGAGTCACTCGTGCAAGGTCACCACTTGGCGTTACTAAATGATTGGGCAACGAAGCATGCAAATGAGAGCGCCATCGTCAGCACTCTAAACCGACCCCTCGATGGGGTATTGAATGACTTCGCATCGTACTGTTACACGGTAGACTTCAATCTTGATTAATTTATCCTCTTCTCCTTTTTTTTTGTTGTCGGTTTGATTGTCTAGGTCCTTCCAGGCGCGGCAATCACTTGTCCTCGCTTGAGAAAGGCTGCGGACGATGGCTAATCTTGAGAAAGAGAAGGCCAAGGTTGAGGAACGCCTGAAGGCCTCGGCGTCGAAGGTGAAGCAACTACAGACCCAACTGAATACCTTGGCTTCGGAGGTGAGGCAGCTGAAGGCCCAGCTGGGGGCGAGTCACTTAAAGGAGATGGGTCTCCAAGGAGAGATCAACGAGTTGCAGGCCCGCGCAGACTCGGCTGAGTCTGCCTTAAATGGCTCGTGGGTGGACAATGCTCAGTTGGCAGCTGAGCTCGAAGCGGTTAAGCGTGAGGCTGCTGAGGTTCTTGCCCGACAACGCTCCGAGCTGGAGGCCTTGGCCACATCCGAGGTCGCCGCGGCTGTGGAGGAGTTCAAGTCCTCCAAAGAGCGGAATGACGAGCTAGAGAAGATTTACGACTTTGCCTACAACGCAAGCCACAAAGTGTGCTTAGATGAGGTTTGAGATGCTTATCCAGATCTGGACCTAGACGTCTCGGCGACAGATGCTGGGGACTCTCCTGGCACAGAGACGAAAGTCCCTCTGGCGGTAGCTCCAGGCGCAAAGACGGAAGTCCCTCCGGTGGTAGCCAACGCTAAGAAGACCCCTGAAGCCGAGCCTCCCGTGGAGCCAACCTTGGGCTGATCCCCTCAAGTTTCCTTTTCTTTATCTTTTTGTGATAAACAAGTCCAGTATTGTTGGATATTTTTTGTTTCATTGAAAGCTTTACTCGTGGATGCTTGTGTTGTGGTTTGCTGCATATGTTGAGTGGCGAGCCGACCTCTTCTTTTAAGGGGTTGGTTCATCTTAGGGCTTTAACTCTGTACATGAGAGGTGACCCTTGGTAGTTCTGTAGGCCCTTGTTGAATGACGAGCCGACCCCTTCTTTAAGAGATCGGTTTGTCGAGTTCATCTTTGCATATGAGAGATGACCAATTCTGTAGACCTTTGTCGAATGATGAGCCAGCCCCTTCTTTAAGGGATCGGTTCACCGAGTTCGTCTCTGCACATGAGAGATGACCCTTCGCATAGAAGATCAAGTAGAACAAAGAGAGCAGGTAGAAGGGAAATAGATGATGCTTTTATTGAGAGCCTTAAATGGCTAGTCAATCTAAGTCGTACATAGCTTTTATTTCTTCAAGGATAGTAGACTTTCAAGTGCTCGGCGTTCCATGGGTGGGGTAGCGGACGCCCTTCCAGATCTTCTAAATGGTAGGACACAGGCTTCGTCGAGCCGACCATGCGATAGGGCCCTTCCCAGTTTGGTCTGAGCGTCCATACTCCAGACCCCGCAGTGCTTTTGAAGACGCAGCGAAGTACTAGATCACCTTGTCGAAACCACCTTGTCTTGACTCTGGAGTTGTAGAATCTAGCCACTTGTTGATGCCGAGCTGTGACTCGTAGTTTGGCGATATCTCTTGCTTATTCACTTAGGTCGAGATTTGTCACAATCTGCTAGGCATTTTGACCCTCATGATAATTTCTTACCCGCGTTGTGGGGAGGCTGATCTCGACTGGAACGATCGCCTCCGAGCCGTAAGACAATGAGAAGGGGGTTTTCCCTTTGGATGACTGGGCTGTGGTCCTGTAAGCCCAGAGAACGAACGGGAGCTCGTCCGCCCAGTTGCCTTTAGTTTTTTTCAACTTCGTCTTGAGGTGATGTTTGATGACCTTGTTCACGGCTTCCACCTGCCCATTAGACTATGGGTGATGAGGTGAGGAATACGCATTCGAGATACCGAGCCCCCTGCACATGCCTCTGAATTTGTTGTTATCGAATTGCTTCCCGTTGTCGGAGATAATAGTATGCGGGACTTCGAACCAACAGATGATATTCTTCCAAACGAAGTTAGTCACCTTCTGCTCTGTAATCTTCGTCACCGGTTCGGCCTCGGCCCACTTGATGAAGTAGTTGACTGCCACAATTGCAAATTCGACTTGCCCCCTTTCCGGGGGGCAGAGGTCCAATGATATCGATCTCCCATTGAGCGAACGGCCATAGCCCACTCATAGGGGTCCGCTCTTCCGTAGGTTGCCTCGACACAACAGCGAATCTTTGGCACTTGTTGCACCTTTGGACAAAACTCTTGGAGTCTTCCCGAATGGTCGACCAGAAGTACCCTTGGCGAAGTATCTTCTGAGCCAGGGCTCAGCTACCGGAATTATTTCTGTAGATTCCCTCATGAATCTTTCGGATCACATAGTTTGCAAGAATCTGGACCACCCTTCATCGAGCTCCGATTGCTCAGAACAAACCCTGGCCTAGCATAGAAGGGTAAGCAAAGGAGACCCTAGCTCAAGCAGGAGACCCTCCGATGCTTAAGTCAGGCTAAAGAATCTAGGTCTAAGTAATGTAGAGTAGAGAGGGTGCGAGATATTGCGTACCTGTTCCTGTAGAAATGTGTTGTTTTTATACCTGAGGGTCACTTAGGACGTGCTCGATAATCTAGGCGTGGTCATAGCCACTGCGCGAGGGCTACGTGCGCGGTAATTGGCAATTATCCTAAGATCGCGCCGATCGTGTCGCGAGCACTACCTGATCATGGCACGAGCACTGCCTCTGCCGAGACTTAAGTTTCTATCCGAGCTGACTTCATGGTCCGAACCTTACTCGGTGATCCGGTAGTAGAAAGTGCGTAAAACACCTAAGTATTATGGTCCCCACCCTAATTTGCATGTTCATTCATACTGTCCATTAGGCAACCTTTTTTAATTTTATTTTTACCATTCATTTGAAAGTTCCAAGCATCATCTTCATCCAAAACTAAGGTGGACCACACAACATAGAACGATGTTGTTCACCACCCCAAGTATAGGGTTGCGATGTAGTAATAATCTTGGTAAGACCGAGGTCGAATCCACAGGGACTAAACCTTGTACGTATTCTGAAAGTACCTAGAACTAGAACTAGAAGATGTAATCTAATCTAAACTAGGGGAACTTAAGAGAATAATGGTGAATAAAATAACTAAAACTTGTAAAATTCAAAGGTGGGAAACTAGGGATTCCAAGGATCCACTTGTAGAGATCAAGGAGATCTATGCTTGATTCACGAACATAGCTGGATTTAGAGTCCCATCTTCATCCAGTTGGAAGATATAGCATTAAAAATCAAATCTGAACTTCCTTTGATCCAGTTCTCAAGAAATGAGAGGTATGAGAATTAGAATTGATTCCATCACAAAACCATGCCTATGAGACAAAGCAAACAACAAAACTTAACCAATCCACATCCAATCTAAGGGAGTTATGAACGTTAGGAAGGATTCCATCATCCAACCATGCCCATGAGACGATGGTGAACAACAGGGCTCTTGCGCTCACAATCCCTGTAATGCAAAGAACATACCCGAAGCTATCGCAGATCAATTGTAATTTAAGTCACAATAAACTATTAAAAACTATAAATATTCCTCATAATCAAACCAAAATCAAAGATAGTTCAATGTAAACATGAATTAAAGCCATAAACAGCCTATCACGCTACAAGCTTCACTTCTTTGCCCTAGATAAGAGGTTTAGCCGATCATAGGCATGATCAGTCTAAAAACTCTTAAAAACATCAAAGAGAATAATGAAGGAGAAGGGAGAAAGAAAAACTCTAAGGTTGGCCGTCCTACGCGTCTTCCCGCTCCTTTTCTTCTCACGTCCACGGCTCCAAGCATTGATTTTCAAGCTCTCTCTCTCTCTGCTTTCCTTTTATAGGCAACAAGGGGCGGTGGAGAGGCTACTAGAGTTGGTGCAGAAGCTCCTAGAAAGCTTCTTACGCACCACCTTGCACAGGAAAATGCAAAATGAGCTGCGTTTGGGTGGAGTTCTCGGCCAGAAGATCGTCCCACGATCTGATTTGGCTTCATGGTTGGGGTAAAGACCCCCTTTTTCAACTTTTAGACGATTTTCAGGCCTCTTGGACTTCAATTGCTTGATTTTCTCGAATCTTTTGCATGTAAATTCTTCGATCTCGGTCTCCTAAGATCCGTCCTTTGCCTTGGTGATTTGTGAGCATCAAATTCATGCCTTTAGTACCCATTTTCAGTCCAAGCTCCTAAATTCACCTTGCAACATAAACACGATTAAAATAGGACGTTAAACAGTATCATGTTCGTAAAATCAGATAATAATTGGGGTCTAATATGCAATATTTGACCCTCAACAAATGCAAAATCAGAGAACTGATTTTTGTAGGAGGCGGAGTTTGGTGAGTATCTATTTACCATGGTGAGGCACACTGATAAATGGGGTTGGATAAAATATGCACCCCACAAAAAACCTATGGTTGGCATCCTCTCTCCGGTTTTCCCTGGTGATGTGGCCCACCTGAGTTGTACATGGGGCTGTGTTTTTGCCCCAAACTCTAATACACAACAGGATGGAGCTCAGTTGTAAGTGCTAAGTGTTGTGTACAACTGGTGTTGCAAGGATCTCGGTCCAGCAACCAACAGGTCACTCATCAATGGCTAGGATCATTTTAAACCATTTTCCATCCATAGGACAGTCCCCAATGATCAGTCGCCTTCCCATGTGTACCATAGAAATATGACCCTACCATACTCTATTTAGTGTAGTTTTTTTTTTTTGGGTGTATTTCCAGTAGAGAGAGAGGAAAAATCAAAGCAGTGAATGCAACCTAAACATGGTACAACCCCTGTTTTGGTGTTGTGTGAGAGAGGGAAAAACCCAAAAAAACCCCGAAAACTCAACTCGACTAGGCTCAATGTTAGGCTGGGCCAGGTTGACTCAACCTGAGTCAATGTTCAGCCGGGCCAGGTTGACTCGAAGACTCAACCTGACTCGATGTTCAGCCAGGCCAGGTTAACTCGAAGGCTCAACCTGACTCGATGTTCAGCCCGGCCAGGTTGACTCGAAGACTCAGCCTGACTCAATATTTAATTATTATAAATTGAAAATAAGTAATAGAAAATGGGAGTAATTGCAGCACAAGCCTCATTGGTTCAGGTAGTTGCTCGTTTGAGACCCGGAGATCCAGACCAATACATCTAGTCCAAGTGAAGTTGTATTGGACAAGTTGGGGGGAGACAGCCGAGTCCGGTTGAGTTGCCTCCTTTTCTCGAAACATTAGGAAATTTTTGAAAAAATAAATACAGAAAAATTAAGACAAACAATAATTTTTTATTTAATAAAATAAAAGGTTTTAATAATAATATTTTAAAATAATAAATTCATAGGAGGCTGTTAAATCATCTCTTGGTTCTTCAATAAAAGAATTGGAATCAAATGGAGTCACATCCCACTCAAACAAAGTTCTCAAACCATAGTCAGCATTCCTCATTGTCTGCCTAGCGAAAAGTGACTAACTGAATTTTTATTTATTTATTTATTCGTCTGGGTGACAGTCGGGTTGCTGCAAGCCACCAACGGCCTGTGGGTACACTTATGTGAATGAGACGGTGTGGGACCCATCTGGAGCACAGGTGATGGTTACCGACGCCGACTGTGCCCGTTGGAGCAATGACCAGAGTCAGCTGTGCTATGGTTGTGACTCATGCAAGGCAGGTGTATTGGCAAGCCTCAAGAAGAGCTGGAGGAAGGTGGCAGTGCTGAATATCATAGTACTAGTCCTTTTGGTGATAGTCTATGTCATTGGATGCGTTGCCTTCCGAAACAACAGGAGGATCGACAACGACGAACCTTATGGTGAGAATAGGATGACTAAGTCACAGCCTGCTAGGATCCAATTCTAATAACATTCCTACTTAGACATGATAACAAGCATGTGGTATGGGGTTTAGGGTTTGGGGTTTGGATTTCTACTTTATTGGTAGAGACAAAGGAAAGGGTGGTTTTTGTTTTTAATTTTCTTTTGTGCACTTAGGATTTGATAACCTTCTTCAACATGAGGTTGGTGATGAAGGTACTCTATAGATTTGGAGGCCATCTCTTGGGTGGCCCAGTACCCAAGAACAGGATTTGATCAGATGATTCGTCGCTGGTTGAAAGGCAGAAAGGCACGTACCATTACCATTGATTTGGATAGTCATCGCAATATGGTTTTCCCGAAATTTTATTGGCCATCTAATTAATGGGCATTGTAGGTGTGAATTTGCTTGGTTCATATCATTGAATCAATCTAGGCTTTTGTACTGGTGGCCATCATGATGGATGATCCAGATCAATGGGTGCTTGATCCCCCACGTCATGTCGGAGTGGTCATCGAATCATCTTTTTGCTTTGTTTTTAAGATAATCATGTTGTATAATCTATTACATAGGAAATGCTTGCTTATTTGAAGGAATTATATCATGTATTATGTATAGAAAGGCTTTTTTTATTTCTTCATGTCATTATAATCCAATTTCTCTTAAACTCATTATGGTCCCAACTTCTGTGGGACCTATGTGGGCCCACTCGAGATCTTAGTGGGACATTGGCGAGAAATGCGTCGGATCAATCGGATCATAAATGAGCTTAAAAGCATCCGATTGGATAACAAGCCATTGAATTAAGGTATGAAATATTTGTAGCAGATCATGGCTACTATAAACATATAGCTAATGTGGATTCTTATTGAATATTTTGTTCACATGGAGGAAATCATTGGACAAAAGACTTTCAGACTCTTGCAGAGTGTGATTGAAGATACATAGACAGTCGGAGATTACTTATAAATTGCATATGTGGCATGCAAGTATTTCAAATTAAACTGGTCCCGGCATGGACCAAAAATTAAAGATTACTGTATTATTTTCTTAGGATGTCTTCAGTACAATGGCCCACATATGTGCACGCAAGCACATGTACAACCACTTTGGCCTAATTTGGTTTTGGAAATTTTGAGCTCAATAAAGGGAAAAAAAAAACTTCACATTAGTGGAAGTTCACATGTGTCAGGAATGAGAGTTCATGCAGGACTTGTTTTTATAATGGAAAAGAGGATCTAAAGTCTGTAAATAACGGAGACTCTTGGTTTCTTCATCCAACAAACTTAAAATGTGTGGAGTTACTCATCTTTTACACGCACTCGAGAGATAATTGGAGAGAATGGGAGTTAAAGAAATGTTACTTCAGCAGAAGCTAGCATATGCATTTGCAGGGAAAGAGAGTTAATGTAGGACTTGTTTTTATGATGGGAAATTCGAAAATGAATTTAAGCATAGGACTTAATTTTATGATGGGAAAAGGAATTTAAGCGTATAAATAAAAGAGACTCTTAGGACCCATTTGGATACCATGAAATAAATTACCTTTTCTACTTATATCAGTAGATAAGTGACGTTTTTTCAGATAAGTAAGTTTGGTTTATAATTAGTTATTAGTAACTTTTTTTTTACTTAAAAGTACATAATTACTTCAGTTAATTTTTTTAGCTTTTTAAATTTTCATTAGTTGCTGAAGATAAGGAGACAAAAGAGGAGAAGCTGATAATTATGTTGTTTGCCAAACATACTTATCTTCTTAATAAGTATAAACTAATTAGATAAGCTACTTGAGTAGCTTATATTAAGCAACTTACAATCCAAACACTCCCTTAGCTTCTCCATCCAAGATTTAAAAAAAAAATTGGGCAACCCATCTTTGGCACACGCTTTGGGGATAATTAGGGAGAAGGCGATGGAAGCCATTCCTAAGCGTTGTTTTTTTCACATGGTTCGAGGTCTATAGCCAATCTCCTTTCTAGTTCTTGGTTTTCTAGTTGATATAATTATGTATTTTTGCATCTCACAATTCTCACTATGAATCAGGACTTCATTCGATTCTAGATCAATTAACATGTAGTATTAGAGTATAGGTTTTGGGATCATATAAACGCATTAATGTTTAATTGAAAACCACATAACCATTACAGTTCGTTCAATAGTTTTGGTAATTGCACTAACTTGTTTTTTGGATTCACTACTCTAAAGGCTAAAAGTGGATAAGGCCTTTGATTATCTCTACTAATCCTACTAATCAGATCTATAAATCCAAAATTAGAAATAGTAGTATTCCATCTCATCGGCTCTTAATTTGTGCATACGATTTTTGTAGTCTTTTAGGATTTGTTTGATCAGATCAAGACCATCCATTATGGGACACAACGGTTAGATCTAGACCTCAACTTGATTAATGATTGGTTCGGGCCATTCGCCCAACCTGGCCTAGCATCTGGCCTAGATTTTAAACCTATGCCCAGCCCTTGCACCAAGTTTTTTTTTTTTTTTTTTCCCGTAGAAAAAAGTATTTCTATTGCCAATCTTCTTAAGTATACAGAGTTTTAAACAATGAAGCAATCATACACTTTCTTTCAAAAAATACGGAGTTTAAAATGGAGTTTTGCTAACAACAGCCAGGCACATTGTGAATGAGCCATACCCCAAAAGCCACATTACCACCATTGCTTATACGCGAGGAGTAGTTTGTAGAAGTTGCAGTGGTAGCATTGGTTGATACAACCGAGAATGGAGACCCGCCTCTCGGGCTGCATAGTTTGAGGGCGTGCTGAAGTGGCCAAGGAAATCCAGCGTGCTCTGATGGGAGGCTTGTCTGGTGGGGAGACCGCAGGTATTCTTGGTGTAATGATCAAGTTCTCTTTGTCTTCCTTTGTTGGTTGGGGAATGACACTGATCCGAGTGGGACCCATGGGAAGCAGGACGTTGGTGATTCTGCCGAGAGGTGGCTGCAGCTTAGATGTGAATAGAGGTGGTTTTTTCTTATTTTGGGCCGCCTTCTGATCTTTGGCAGCAGCTCTATTTTCCTGCTGCAGTCTAGTTGGCTCTCAAGTTCTTTAACCCCAAAAGCCACATTACTACCATTGCTTATACGCGAGTAGTTTGTAGAAGTTGCAGTGGTAGCATTGGTTGATACAACCGCGATGGAGACCTGCCTCTTGGGCTGCATAGTTTGAGAGCGTGCTGAAGTGGCCAAGGAAATCCGGTGTGCTCTCATGGGAGGCTTGTCTGGTGGGGAGACCGCAGGTAGTCTTTGTGTAATGATCATGTTCTCTTTGTCTTCCTTTGCTGGTTGGGAAACGGCACTGATCTGAGTGGGACCCATGGGAGGCAGGACGTTGGTGATTCTGCTGAGAGGTGGCCGTAGCCTAGATGGGAACAGAGGTGTTTTTTCTCATTTTGGGCCGCCTTCTGATCTTTGGCAGCAGCTCTATTTTTCTGTTGCAGTCTGGCTTTCCTCTCTTCAGCTAGTTGGCTCTCAAGTTCTTTGACCCCAAAAGCCACATTACCACCATTGCTTATACGCGAGGAGTAGTTCGTAGAAGTTGCAGTGGTAGCATTGGTTGATACAACCGCGATGGAGACCCGCCTCTTGGGCTGTATAGTTTGAGGGCGTGCTGAAGTGTCTAAGGAAATCGGGCGTCCTCTCATGGGAGGCTTGTCGGGTGGAGAGACCGCAGGTAGTCTTGGTGTAATGATCATGTTCTCTGTCTTCCTTTGCTGGTTGGGGAACGGCACTGATCCGAGTGGGACTCATGGGAGGCAGGACGTTGGTGATTCTGCCGAGAGGTGGCCGCAGCTTATATGGGAACATAGGTGGTTTTTTCTCATTTTGAGCCGCCTTCTGATCTTTGGCAGCATCTTGATTTTCCTATTGCAGTCTGGCTTTCCTCTCTTCGGCTGGTTGGCTCTCAAGTTCTTTAACCACCATTGCTTATACGCGAGGAGTAGTTTGTAGAAGTTGCAGTGATAGCATTGGTTGATACAACCGCGATGGAGACCCGCCTCTTAGGCTGCATAGTTTGAGGGCGTGCTGAAGTGGCCAAGGAAATCTGGCGTGCTCTCATGGGAGGCTTGTCAGGTGGGTTTACCGCAGGTAGTCTTGGTGTAATGATCATATTCTCTTTGTCTTCCTTTGCTGGTTGGGGAACGGCACTGATCCAAGTGGGACCCATGAGAGGCAGGACATTGGTGATTCTGTCGAGAGGTGGCCGCAGCTTAAATGGGAATAAAGGTGGTTTTTTCTCATTTTGGGCCGCCTTCTGATCTTTGGCAACAGCTCTATTTTCCTGTTGCAGTCTAGCTTTCCTTTCTTCGGCTAGTTGGCTCTCAAGTTCTTTAACCACCATTGCTTATACGCGAGGAGTAGTTTGTAGAAGTTGCAGTGGTTGCATTGGTTGATACAACCGCGATGGAGACCCGCCTCTTGGGCTGCATAGTTTAAGGGCGTGCTGAAGTAGCCAAGGAAACCCGGCGTGCTCTCATGGGGGGCTTGTCTGGTGGGGAGACCGCAGGTAGTCTTGGTGTAATGATCATGTTCTCTGTCTTCCTTTGCTGGTTGGGAAACAGCACTGATCCGAGTGGGACCCATGAGAGGCAGGACATTGGTGATTCTGCCGAGAGGTGGCTGCAACTTAGATGGGAACAGAGGTGGTTTTTTCTCATTTTGGGCCGCCTGCTGATCTTTGGCAGCAACTCTATTTTCCTGTTGTAGTTTGGCTTTCCTCTCTTCGGCTAGTTGGCTCTCAAGTTCTTTAACCCCAAAAGCCACATTACCACCATTGCTTATACGCGAGGAGTAGTTTGTAGAAGTTGCAGTGGTAGCATTGGTTGATACAACCGCGATGGAGACCCGCCTCTTAGGCTGCATAGTTTGAGGGCGTGCTGAAGTGGCCAAGGAAATCCAGCGTGCTCTCATGGGAGGCTTGTTTGGTGGGGAAACTGCAGGTAGTCTTGGTGTAATAATCATGTTCTCTTTGTCTTCCTTTGCTAGTTGGGGAACGGCACTGATCCGAGTGGGACCCATGGGAGGCAGGATGTTGGTGATTCTGCTGAGAGATGGCCACGGCTTAGATGGGAACAGAGGTAGTTTTTTCTCATTTTGGGCCGCCTTCTGATCTTTGGCAGCAGCTCTATTTTCCTGTTGCAGTCTGGCTTTCCTCTCTTCGGTTAGTTGGCTCTTAAGTTCTTTAACCACCATTGCTTATACACGAGGAGTAGTTTGTAGAAATTGCAATGGTAGCATTGGTTGATACAACCGCGATGGAGACCCGCCTCTTGGGCTGCATAGTTTGAGGGCGTACTGAAGTGGCCAAGGAAATCCGGCGTGCTCTCATGGGAGGCTTGTCTGGTGGGGAGACCGCAGGTAATCTTGGTGTAATGATCATGTTCTCTGTCTTCCTTTGCTGGTTGGGGAACGACACTGATCCGAGTGGGACCCATGGGAGGCAGGACGTTGGTGATTCTGCCGAGAGGTGGCCGCAGCTTAGATGGGAACATAGGTGGTTTTTTCTCATTTTGCTCCGCCTTCTGATCTTTAGCAGCATCTCTATTTTCCTGTTGCAGTCTGACTTTCCTCTCTTTGGCTAGTTGGCTCTCAAGTTCTTTAACCACCATTGCTTATACACGAGTAGTTTGTAGAAGTTGCAGTGGTAGCATTGGTTGATACAACCGCGATGGAGACCTGCTTCTTGGGCTGCATAGTTTGAGAGCGTGCTAAAGTGGCCAAGGAAATCCGGTGTGCTCTCATGGGAGGCTTGTCTAGTGGGGAGACCGCAGGTAGTCTTGGTGTAATGATCATATTCTCTTTGTCTTCCTTTGCTGGTTGGAGAACGGCACTGATCCGAGTGGGACCCATGGGAGGCAGGACGTTGGTGATTTTATCGAGAGGTGGCCACAGCTTAGATGGGAACAGAGGTGATTTTTTCTCATTTTGGGCCGCCTTCTGATCTTTGGTAGCAGCTCTATTTTCCTGTTGCAGTCTGGCTTTCCTCTCTTTGGCTAGTTGGCTCTCAAGTTTTTTAACCATCATTGCTTATACGTGAAGAGTAGTTTGTAGAAGTTGTAGTGGTAGCATTGGTTGATACAACCGCGATGGAGACCCGCCTCTTGGGCTGCATAGTTTGAGGGCGTGCTGAAGTGGCCAAGGAAATCCGGCGTGCTCTCATGGGAGGCTTGTCTGGCGGGGAGACCACAGGTAGTCGTAATGTAATGATCATGTTCTCTTTGTCTTCCTTTGCTTGTTGGGGAACGACACTGATCCGAGTGGGACCCATGGGAGGCAGGACGTTGGTGATTCTGCCGAGAGGTGGCTATAGCTTAGATGAGAACAGAGGTGGTTTTTCATCATTTTAGGCCTCCTTCTGATCTTTGACAGCGGCTCTATTTTCCTGTTGCAGTCTGGTTTTCCTCTCTTCGGCTAGTTGGCTCTCAAGTTCTTTAACCACCATTACTTATACGCGAGGAGTAGTTTGTAGAAGTTGCAGTGGTAGCATTGGTAGATACAACCGCGATGGAGACCCGCCTCTTGGGCTGCATAGCTTGAGGGCGTGCTGAAGTGTCTAAGGAAATCCGGCGTCCTCTCATGGGAGGCTTGTCGGGTGGAGAGACCGCAGGTAGTCTTGGTGTAATGATCATGTTCTCTGTCTTCCTTTGTTGGTTGGGGAACAGCACTAATCCGAGTGGGACCAATGGGAGGTAGGACGTTGGTGATTCTGCCGAGAGGTGGCCACAGCTTAGATGGGAACAGAGGTAGTTTTTTCTCATTTTGGGTCATCTTCTGATCTTTGACAGCGGCTCTATTTTCCTGTTGCAGTCTGGCTTTCCTCTCTTTGGCTAATTGGCTCTCAAGTTCTTTAACCACCATTACTTATACGCGAGGAGTAGTTTGTACAACCGCAATGGAAACTAGCTTCTTGGGCTGCGTAGTTTGAGGACATGCTGAATTGGCCAAGGAAATCCGGCGTGCTCTCATGGGAGGCTTGTCTGGTGAGGAGACCGCAGGTAGTCTTGGTGTAATGATCATGTTCTCTTTGTCTTCCTTTGCTGGTCGGGGAACGACACTGATCCGAGTGGGTCCCATGGGAGGCAGGACATTGGTGATTCTGCCGAGAGGTGGCCGCAACTTAGATGGGAACAGAGGTGGTTTTTTCTCATTTTGGTCCGCCTTCTGATCTTTAGCAGCAGCTCTATTTTCCTGTTGCAGTCTGGCTTTCCTCTCTTCGGCTAGTTGGCTCTTAAGTTCTTTAACCACCATTGTTTATACGCAAGGAGTAGTTTGTAGAAGTTGCAGTGGTAACATTGGTTGATACAACCGCGATGGAGACCCGCCTCTTGGGCTGCATAGTTTGAGGGCGTGCTGAAGTGGCCAAGGAAATCCGGCGTGCTCTCATGGGAGGCTTGTCTGGTGGGAATACCGCAGGTTTAGGGACTTAAGACCCAGACCATTACCCGGCCCATTGCCACCTAATACAAGACTCAGATGTTTTAAGCATATATTAGGGCTATAGCTGTGGGATGTGGGTCATCTTTCAATAATCCAAACCGTTTGTTTATATGATGGGCGATACTAAAAAAAGCTACCATATTGAAATATTTTAATCTTTGGATCATGTATCATGTTATTCTTTTCCTTGAAATATGGTCCGTCCCCTTATCAGTTGCTTTGTATTGTTTTAGGATATTCAAATTTTGTAGTATTTTCAAACAACCATCATCCATTCTGAGGCCCATCATATAAACCATTTAGATGAGGGGAAACATTATCCAAATCCAACGGCTACAGTCTCTACATATCCTAACATATCTTATTTCCTACTGTGACATGTTCGCCACATGACTGTAGCAAATCTTTTTTTCTCTTTTTATATATTATTTATTATTTTTTTCTTTTTTACATAAACCAACACCACATGGATCTTATGATCTCAGTGTTGAAATAGAGTCTGTCTACCACTAAGCCATGGAGCCGGACCCTAGCAAACCTTGCATTTTAGCTGGTTTGGAGATTTTTAAAGATAGATTTGAGGCATAGGGCTACTCTCAATGAGAGACTTTAAAGAGATTGGCATAGTTGGACGATCCACATACATGCATGTAGAAATTGTACTAATAATAATCATGGGACCATTATTTATGGGTCATACTGAAAAGCTTACACAGCTAGATATCTAAGAGGTAGTTGAAAATAGAAAGTAACCAGTGATGATGAGTTCAAGAAACAAATGACCATTAATCAAAGGTGAAATTCATCCAACATTTTGATTTTTGGTCCTATATGCTATAGAGAGAGTGTGTGTGATGGTTCATACGCTAGCATTCAAAACTGTGCAATTGCTGTATGTAAAACTCAAATCAAATTCAATGCAGACAGATCATCTTATCAGATTGATGAGCTATCATAGCCTTTGGTAAGAGCCGTTTGTTTATTTATGAATGTCGATTTTTTATTTATTTTTTTAATGACTGTTCGTGTCAACCAATCACGCATCCAAATTCACCCAGATAGACTATTCTCCTTTGATTGGACGATCCTGGCCACTGATTATATATAGACCAGTTGGAGCTTGAATTTGGACCATTGACTAACTGAATGGTTAAGATATCCTTGAATCAGGCGATCAGCATATCATTTCAACAAATGTTTATGGCCCATCAAAGTGAATCAAGAATCTGATGGTTATTTTAGTTATTTGCACGGCTTGGCTGTAATTTTTTTTTTTAGTGAGAGCTTGCCTTGCCAGAAATGAAGAAGCTCTTTTATTATTATTTATTTTTTAAGTATACTATGATGTTTTGAAGTCTCACCATGTGATGATCCAGCTTCCTCATCTGGAAGGGTTTTAATTATATGGTTAGCATCGCAGATCTCAATGAAAATAGATTCTCACCGTCCATGCTAGGCCCCCAGCAGACAATTTGCACACCACCCTGAGACGTGTAAATTCAATGAGATGGCTCTACGGTTCTCATCGCCCCATGTGCGTGTGACATCCAACCTGCCCAATAGGTTGGCCCAGCACAAGATAACCTTGTGAAAAAAAAATCAACCACATCCACCGATCAGGTGGACCATACTCGTATTTTGTTATTTACCAATGGTTAGATATTAATTTAATGATGTGACCCACCTAATGATAGGTTGGAAGCTAGTCACTGTTTAGACAGTAAAGTGTGGTCCAACAGGTCGGACCTGAGACATCTTTAGAAATTATTTTGAAATTGCATATGCATCCATCCTTCAAGTAATTCAAATTAAAATGTCCAAATTAGGGTAACTAATGAGAAGAAAAATATACTCATTTGATTATTTGAGTATCATTTTGGTAGACATTTATTGGACGGTTAAAAATGAAAAATATCCATTGGTCTTATTCTAACAAAATTATGTCCTGCAAATCAGACAATTCTGATATTGGATTTTAAATTATCGCTAGAGGAATCTGACTCCACATGCCACGTGTGCCATTTCTACAGCTGCGTACCAAGCGTCCTAAGCAGCCAGTGTATCAAATGATTCCTCGCATAGCAGGCTTACTTTATATGGTCAGTCGGTGGAGGGTGATATCTCTGTTGAGTGAGATTCTTTTCATGTGTCACATCTGCAGTGTGGGTCATATGGCTGGATAGTATGGAATCATAATAGCAAGTAACCAACAAAATGAATTTCTTGAAATAATAACGAAAAAGAATAACACTGTACTACTTGATTCTCCCACATCTGACACTCTTGTGCCACGTCACCATGTGTGAGGGGGGAGCAGATTGCCTGTGAACCGGGCACAGATATATATACACACACACACACATGTGCCGGGGGCTGTGTGAGGCCTACAAAGATGTCCGTGACAAATCCACTCCGTCCATCTGTTTTGAAAGACCACAAACTTAAGTGGGCCACATCAAACGAAACAGTGGGAACGGCAATGTCCACTATTGAAACCTTCCTGGAGCTGAAGATGATGTTTATATGCCATCGTATAGCCCACATGAGTTTTGGATGTGACTGATTTTAGATTACTGTTCTATTGTGGTCTTTCAAAACAGATGGATGGAGTAGATCTTTCATGGACATCTTTTTGGCCCCAGCAAAGGGAATACCTCTGTGCCTGCAATCTGCTTCCGTGTTAGCATGAGCCTAAGAATGAAGAAGATCCAAATCTCAGGTCGACCGTACCAAAAAAATAAAAACAAGAGTGATTGAACGCTCTAACATTTAAAACTTTATTTTCTATCCAACCTTTTGATAAAGTCACATTAACCTGGATGAGCTTGATCCCAAAACTTGTGGCTCATTAATGGTCAATTACCACTGTTTACTATGGTATGGTCTACTTGAGAATTGGGTGCATGCCCTAAAATGATATGGCAAAATGAATGAACAGTGCTGATATAGGCCACATGGTAAGGGCCCAGGGAACTTAGGGTCGGTTCACAGAATCCTAACAAATCAAGAACCGATCACCTAAAATATCGGTTCAAGACTAAACCTCCTTTCCATTGGATAAATTTCCTCAAAAGAATGTAAGAAAAAAGGACCCTACTGCAAGCTTATTTATAAATGATAAAATAGTAGAACATGGCCTGCCTCCCACAACATGATCCAACAACCCATTACAGTATGCACAATTATATCTAATGTTGTCCAAAGACCATTCCATCTCCCTCACTCTGTGATCCCCAATTTACCTTGAGTGGAACTCATAACTGCCCTTCCCAGGTTAATTGGGACCTGGCTTGCCTATTGAACAACACAACACCAATGATGGTAGTGTGTTTATGTGGCCACCCCACGATTATGTTTTATCCGGCCCGTCCATTCATTTTGCCAGATCATTTCAGGGCAAAGGGCCCAAAACTGAGGCAAATCCAAAGCTCATAAGGACCACACCACAGGAAGAAGTGGGGGTAATGATGCTCACATTGAAACCTTACTAAGGCTAACCATGATGTTTTATTTGCCATCCCACCTGAAATATCAGCTTGATCCAAAACTTCTGTGGCCCCCACGTAGTTTTCCATGGTAAGCATTCAATCCCAACTCATTCCTGTGTGGTCCACTTAAGCTTTGCATTTGCATCTGCATCTCCCTCATTTTTGAGATCATGCCCTGAAATGATCTAGCAAAATGAATAAAACATATACTTCATAGTGTGACCCAGAGAATTTTGCCGTACATCATTACTGTGTTCTACACTAGGCAATGTGTATTCCTCAAGAAAGAGAAACTCTCAGAGGGAGCGGGCCAGTTTTCCTTGATAGCAAGATGGTCGGATGTGTGATGTGATGATTCTTGATACGATCATGATACAGAAAGGTCATCATATCCTCAAAAAAGTGATTGGGTGACTAAGGATTCTGATAATGAGACTTACCCATAGCAACCAGACTTATTGATGATGAACTGGAGAATAACGCCATTTTTTAACTGATTATACCTTTCCTTATCTACTTATATCAAGTATCAAGCAATGCATTTTCACTGCTTTCCACCATGGGAAAAGTGGGGTGCCCTGCCTCAGTAATCTAACTGCAGCCACTGGTGATTAACCTCATCCTGGGTATCCGCCCCCATGGTAAAATGCTAACTCTTCAATCGGTAGGCCAGCGGACTGCTGTCCCCTCATCTGCAAAGGGCAATGGAATTAGCACGGGGCCTAACGAAAATCAGCATCCTATCCTTTAATATCCTCAAGAGGACAACGGTCCACTTGTGACCAAAAGACGCCAGAGCTTTAGCAGCTGGGATCTTCCAATCCGGTGTATTTTTTGAGCTATCCAGGGCGGGGATCATCACAATAACAATTTGGATCACTGAATGATGGGCCCACTAGTGCAAAATGAACCAGAGCATTCCCAAGAAAATGGTATTACAGAATTAATAATCAGTTTCACAGGGAAAAAGAAAAAAAGAAAAGAAAAGAACTAGGAAGGAACCCACTACTCTGAAATAATAAGATCAGAAAGGAAACAGACCAAATACATCTGCAGTGTCTGTCACCAAGAAGGAAAAAATTACTTGAAATAAAAAAAGAAAATTGATTAAAAAAGAAAACTTCAAAAACAAAAAAGGGGGGGTTGAAGGGGTGATAGATATCACACAAAAAAAGAGGAACAGATGGAATATAATAAGCAAGAGAACTTGACATAAGAGGCCCGTGTTAAGATTTCAAGCACACCTTGAAACCCTAGGGTGGAAAAAATAGAGCAACTGCAACTGCAAATCCTAGGTACACATCCTATCATTTCCTCGGCTGCTTCCATATATCATATAAACCAGAATCTGCTCATCAAAATGCTCAACCACAGAGACGAGCACACCCCCCAATAAAGAAGAATATAGGAGATATCAACTGCCAATCACAACACTCAGCTTAGTATTTATACATGGATGAACCAGACTGTGGGGGTGCAGGTGGCAACCGGTTGGGGGTGCGGCGGCTGCTCGAATTCGACCCCGAGTTTGCATCACCATTCTGTGCTGGGTCACTGTACCGCCGGCTGTGACCGTTGGGACCTGACCTCGATTCAGCAAATGAGCTGGAGTGATCCACCGGTCCGTTAGCTGCAGCATCAAATGCAGATCTCCAATCGTCACCAGTTGCAGTAGTGGTCCTTGGGCTACTCTCTGCATAGCAGCAGACATTTCAGCGTCAAAGTCAGCTTAACAAGTGCACTCCAGTTTATCACAGACAAGGAGACAAGGGGAATCAATTCTATCTTGTCTGGGTCTAGTCTAAGGGGGTCCAGCTTACTACTAGTTATCCACATCAAATGAGGAACCATCAAATAGGAATTATTTCTGACTCAAATTTTTTAACAGATGCTTCACACTAGTAATTTCAGATGCATTTTCACCCGTTTTGGAACTCAAAATAAAATAAAGTGTACAGGAATCGTTGGCTCCTTAATGGATCCAAAGAAGCTTAGGAGAACCATTTAGAGAAGTACTCGTGCCATTTCCACATTGAAAATCCAGAGTTGCTTTCATGGATGCAAGCAGCTGAGAAGCCTAACCATATATAGCGTAGGCACAGCTCATGAGGTGGTTGTTATGAAGCTGCAGAGAAAATTTCAACAGACTTGTGTGGTCAACTTCAGTTAATGGATCAAGGGTATCTTAAGCCATTCCACATTTTCATACAGTAAAATATAATCCCTCCATCTGTGATTGCCTAATACATCAGTAAACGTCGCTTCTTTCTATGTAGCAGTTGAAAAGATGGTTTAAAGTAAAGAACGTCCACTCAAGTTTCTTTTTCTTTTTCTTTTTTTTTTTTGCTCCCTTTTTTTCCCTCAAACCCAAGACAGCATTGTGCTTGCACAACAATCCTGAAACAGGAACAAAGTATTCCAGAAATCCAGATATCTTAACCTGAGAAAAAGCATGTCAGTTTCAAAGCGAGGAACTTTTCCACTTGAAACTTTTGTGGAAGAAAATTGATGGTAACAATATAGATGAAATTTCTAGCCTCTTGCCCAGCTTCAGATATGACCAACTTCCCTAAAAGTTTATAGCATCGCACTGCTTTCATAGAGCGAATGGCATCCCTCAAGAGAAATTTTCAGTATAATTTGAGGGATATCACAAGTTCACAACCATTAAATAGAGCGCAGACAACAATCAGTCTACCAATCTATGATTATTGATATGTAGTTTCAACTGACCTGCTCCACCATTGGACCAGCTCGCTGCAGCTGCTCGGTTGTCATGAATGCTAAGCTGTCTAGTGAGTTTCGACAGAATCGATGACTGTTTCTGGTAACGCTCCCTCCTACGCTTTACATTTTGGTCCTCTTGAAGAAGTTCTTCAATCTTCGCATTGTTTTGGGAACTAGCCATGGGCAAACAGAAACGGAATTTTGATTATTATAATTTTTCCCATTGGTTAAATGTCAGCAATAGGAACTGAAATCCATGACTGCAACACATTAACATGCACATATGCATGTCTAAAGAGTATTAACCTGATAGAGCTGTATAGCTGATTAAGCATGTCTTCTTTTGCCTTCTCAACTTGGCAGAGAACAACAGCCTGTTCAACCACCAATCACATAGAGGACATTACAGATCTTAAAAACTTCCTGCCAGGACTGAGTGCATGAAAATAGGAAATAGAGGCTTACTTTGGGAACATTGGCAGCAAGACTGTTCAAAACAGCCTCCACATAACCTCGGACTTCTTGAGACATCCACCTGAGCTCTTCTTCTGGATCTGCAGGCCTCCTAGCCATTGTGTCCTAAAAAGGATGCAAAATGCATGTTGTACATATACGCACATAAGAAAATGCACACGCACATAGGGAAGAGATGGCACATGCATGCATTGTGTTCATATTCATGCAAAACAAATTCATGTTTCCATGTAACTGTTTGTATCAGTGGTTCCATCGCCCACATCATATGTATAACAATGGAATACTAGGAAACTACTTTCTCTGTCATTAATTACTTCAATTTCTGGAGTATTTCCAAAATATTTAAAATGTGACCCTTCTTTTCCTTTCTTTTTTTTTTTTTTTTCCTTTTTTTTGTTTGAAAATGCAGCACGTTTTCAATCATTTCATACAGAAAATCGTAGATTCTATCCTTAATAAAATATAAAACAAAAGAAGATATTATCATTTCATTTTAGTTTCATTGAGCCATAGAACATTGAAAAAAAAAAAGCATCAGTTAGGAGCATACCAGAGAACCATCAGAAAGACTTTGTCGAATGGGCAGGCCAGTTTCAGAAGATTGCATTCCCTTGCCAGGAGCTCCCTTTGAAGGCTGCATAACACTTCTTATCTTGTTTATCCACTCAACCTTCTCTTGCATACTCTCAGCCTTCAAAAGAACAGCACTGTGGGCTGCATGATCAACAGAAAATTAAGGTATATATTAGCTCACAAAGAATGAAAAAGAAAGAGAGAACAAGAAGAAAATAAAAGAAAAAGAAATAAATGGGATAAATATTCAGAAGGGAACAAACCTTTCAAAACAGTTTTATAAGGAACCTTGCTAGTAATCTTGAACACAAGACTTTGACCTTTTCCTGAATCTGGTCCATTTGCCTTCTTATCCTTGGAACTTTTTGCTGGAGGTTCATCATCATCTGGAACCTCTTCTAAATTACACTCCTGCAAAGATAATGTATTAGACAGAGCAGAAGTGCACTGACGATTATGTAATAGTGTTTGAGTTTTTGGATTTCAACAAAGCTTTTGTTAATTATCAAAAAGAAAAGTCACTGAATTCAGACATAAAACAACAGGTTATATTCACTGGAAATGCACATACAGTTTGTCGGGCAATTAGCATAATCATTGCCAGACAATCTATGCATTAGTTTCTGTGTTTTATAAAGAAGGATGGCCACCACATTGCTGTTTGCTAATGTAGCCAAGCTGATCAGGCTAGACAACATCAGACCATTAGAATTGAATTGTAGGACAGTAATGAAGATACCAATTGATTTGACCAAAAAAAAAAAAAGTATTGAAGATAAGATAGCAATCTCAAAAAGAGAATAAAATAACTAAATATTGATGAGAAAAACAATTCAGTAGAAAAGAAAAAAAGGGCTGAATTATAGAAAAAGAGACGGGAGTCACGGGACATTAATACTATGATCATGGTGTGACACTTTTGTTACTATTATATTTCTTTAAAAATATGGTGTGCATGCACACTGTGTGGGCATATCACTTAGAGCATATATCACTCTTTGTTAAAATCTTCTTCTTCTTCTTTTCTTTTTTCTTTTTTTTTTAAAAAATTTTTTATGATCATGATCAGTGTTTTAAATAGCACGTGGCATATTGTGTAGCATTCAGCCATCTATAGCGTGTGTAGCATAGGCTACGTCACATGCAGTGTTCAAAGTATTGGTATCGCTACAAGTTTCACTGGCCGGGGATACGGAAACAATATCGATATCGATGATTTCCGGAAATGTGGGGAAACATTGGGAGAACAATGGAACTTTTTAATGGAACTTCAAGAGATGCTAAAATACTCATATTTGCATTTTTTGGAAATTACAAAATTGCAAAAAGAATGCATACATAATAAACTTTCATTTAATGGAGCCTAAAAGTATGTGCTATCGTGAGTAATCAGTCCAATAGTAACACAACAATCACTTAAATATCATTAAACCAATTAAAAAGCAAACAAACATGAATAATGCATTCATATACTATACATCCATGCATAAATACGCATATAAACACAATGTACATGCATGATGATCCAACCATCAATCCATCCTTCCCATTTAAACATCCATCCATCCCATCTATCCATCCAAACATCCATACTTCCATCCCATCATAAATACATCCATCACATCTATCCATCCATACATCCATCCCATTATCCATACATCTATCCATCCAAACATCCATCCCATCTATCCATCCAACCATCCAAACATTTTTCAATAAACAATTTTTTTTTTTTTGCGATATCAATGCATTGGCAATATTATCAAAATATCATTAATATATTGGTGATACAAGCGACACCTGGAATTTACATCATCGAAAATAGTGGCAATACATCGGTGATATATCATCGATACTAGGAATTAATGAAGCTACCAATGTTATCATTATCACCGACCTAGAGATATGGATAATATCAAGAATACTCAGAACAATGGTAGCGTGTAGCATAAGCTACAAGATACTTCTATTTTTAATTACAAATTAAGGAAAATATGATAAATAGTAGAAACTAATATTTTTTATAAAATAAAAATAAGCCTAAAAAATGCTTCATTTTTTCAAGTAAAAGCATGTTCAAATGGACAAGGTTAATTCCATGCCATACACCACAACAGGCCCCACACAACAAATGAACAAGCTTTATTCTACAATATTGCACAGTACCAGTCCCCTAAAATAGGGAGGGGGGGCGGAGGAATGACCCTCAGCTTTAACACTCTTTAAAATACAGCAAATGGACCTTGTAAGGCTGATTGATCGGCCAAAGTCTCCTTTTCAAGGGCTTTGTGGATAGAGAAAAACGAAAAATTGAATGTGGGGCCGTAGGGGTGCTTCTAAGACATTGTTTAAAATGCGAGTTTTGCACCATTTAAAACAGTCATAAGTCCTCAATCGCACATGTGGAGGCCCTGTTATTGATGGTTAAGATTGTCTGACATGGGTAAATGTGCAAATAGGACCCACTATTTGGGTGGTCTGGATAGCTCAACATCATTGCCATGTGTGAGAATGGGTGGTCACCACCATCTTATATCGGCTAATGAACTAATGACATAACAAATTTATTCTCTCTCTTTTTTTTTTCCTTTATAAAGCCTGAGTATGGTGTTAGCATATGCAACAGATGCTACAAGCTCCGTAGCTCTTGGTGCAGAATATGGCTCTGTAGTGTACTCTACAGGGGAAAATCACTATTTTGCACACTACGTAGCAGCACTATTTAAAACACTGATCATGATTTTCGATTTGCTTTTTATTCTTTGCCTTTTCTTATCAATAAAAGAATTTTATGAAAAAGAAAGACAGTACGGATACCCATTAAAGCAATGGATAATGATACTCTACATGAAAAAGATCTCGAGAATTCTGCCCGGTGGCGTTGCACCTGACGGTATCCTTTGCACCGATCATTCCCCGACCCATGTGAATGAGGTTTGACATCAGGTGGGCCAGCTAACTATCAAACATCTGCCCAGCTACCATGAGAATGAATCCTGTTTGGCAAAACAGGATTCATGAAGCTGAACCCAAATAATGGAACAAGGCTATGATGCTGATGACAATCATGAAAAAAGAACTCAAGAACCCTTAGCTGGTGTATCTGCTAGGGAACTAGCCTCTCTTGAAATATTTGCTAAATGAGGTTCGAAGATAGTAGAATTTGGCCTTGAGTTTCATTAATTAGGAATGCGTGCTTCCAAGGAGCTACACGCTTGCAGGAGACGCAAGCAATTTCAAGGAATACGCATTAATTAGGAATGCTGGCAACGGAAGGTCGAGTTTTAAAAGGTACATTGCAAAACTTTAACAATTTGATGGCAAACAAACATAGACATACCTCTTTTACCAGGGCTCAATAGAAAAGAAGAAGAGAGTGCAGGAGAAAGGCACAATCAATAGTTAGGCACACTGACTAAAGCGTCTTATTAATTACAAAAAAGGAGACTGATATGGTAGTACTCATTACTACACATGAATATATACTCATATCTCCATACTATCTATTATAAGCCAAAGCATTAATGTCAAGCATGCCGAACTTGGAAGACTATCTGATTTAAATTATGATGACTGATGCCTTTAGTGAGAAAGCAAGTTAGTCGTCATCAGAAGTTGTTTTTTATATGACATTTGAACCGCCTTGGATGAAGCGACAATTCACTACAATATGCTTCGTATGCTCACGATACATAATGAAGTTTTATCAGAAGAATAACAAGGACACCTAATTCTGTCAAAAAGGTTTTCAACCAAAGCAAGTCACAAACACCATGAGTCATTGCCCGAAATTCTGCCTCAACACTCGAACGAGTTGCTTTTTACTTTTCCATGTAACAAGGATACCCCCAACTAATATGCAATAATTATGAAGTCTTCTCTTATTTGCTCCAAAACAATATGCAACAACTGGCAATAGATCTTCTATCTGCATGCGATTCAGCCCAACCAGAATCTGTATTCAGCATCAGCATCACCATGCTTAGAATATATAAGACCTCTCTACCAAGCAACCCTTTCAAATATCGCAAGAAACGAAAGATGGCCTCTAGATGACTTGAACTAAAAAACACTGTATTGGCCCCATAACAACCATTACAGGCAATTTCCCATAACAGCCATTAAGGCCCCCTAACGTGTAACAGTGGACACCGTTACCGTTACATGATGGCCATTATATAACCGTATTTGGATACCTTGGTAATAAATCCCCATTGTCTGATTGAAGACGATGATTCTGCTCAACCAGAGTGTCACTTGGCTGGGCCCCCAAAACAACCAACATCATGCAATAAATCGAGAACATATTTCTGCCAAGAGATGACAATGCCCTGCTTCAACCTAGCCACCTCTATCACCAAGAAATATCATAACGGACCAGATCTTTAATTTCAAACTCCTAACCAAGAAAATGCTAAAAGTTCCTAAATTATCTCCGGATCATTCCAATAACAACAATGTCATCAACATACACAATTCCAACTGTGATGTCAAAATCTTGCCTCCTAAAAAACATAGTATGATCAGCACAACCACGAGTGTACCCAAATTTCAGCATGGCACTCTTGAAGCACTAAAATCATGCATAAGGATATTGTTTCAAACCATATATTGCTCTTATGAGCCTACATAGTGTGCCTGAACCCACCCATGAACGTAACCAGGATGAGCCATATACCAGTGCTTTCTGAATCATGTGATTCACAATATAAATGACACAATTTAGGCACGATTTGGATTTTAGATCCAAAACACACAATCCAAATCATAAATGATACTGAATCATAAGATTCATTTTCTTATATTGGATTTTACATCCAAATCATAAATGATACTGAATTGTAAGATACATTACCCCATGATTCAAATCATGAATCGTAAGGTTCAATTAACTTCATAATTCACCAAAAAAAAAAAAAAAACAAAAAAACAAAACAAAACAAAAAACAAAAAAATGGTGAAAAATTCAATGTGTTTTCAAGCGACAACAAATTTGGAGTTTTTGAGCTTAGAAAACCTAGAAGAAGGAATGCACGATATTATTTTTGACGACCAACAAATTCAACGCCACTTTCTCCATTAAGATTCTACATCAAAACATAAAAAATATCATACTTTGTTAGCTCTTTCGTTGATTCTCTTTTTAGGACAATATGTTGAAAGAAACTCAATATATTGTCTTTTCTTTACTTCAAGATTCTTTTGAATATTGAAGATTCATATGCTTATTTTAAGGTAAATAATTATCTTTTTTCTTAATACTTATCCATTTCATTTATTTTTGGCTTCTTAATATGAAGAGGGGGGTCTTGTACTCCCTTGGTCCCTTTTTGTTATTTTAGTCTTCCCTCCCTCTTCTTCTCATCATCAGTAGAAAAGGGAGATAAGAATATTGGAATTGAGCATGTTTCCAATGGAAAATTAAAATCAGCGGGACGAGCACTCTCAGCAATAATGCCAGGTTTATTTGGAAATTATAACAGAGATACTATGAAAACGATAAAATATAAGATTCAAAACAATCTCATAAAAATCTGCTGCAAACCTCCAAAATGATGACACCACGAAAATGCCTCTCCTCTTGCTTTTTGGTGTATGCAAGCTGGAAACAAGGTAACCATCAAGATATATCCCGTCAATCTCAAAATAATAATAATACCAGCACAAAACCACATTTTACAAATGTTTACTTTAAAAGGATGCCAGTATATCACTGACCTTGCCATTTTTCTCGTTTAGAACAAACCATCGCCTGCTCCATCCACTGTTTTTTGCACTTTTTTTCAACAGATATCCTAAAAAGAAAGTGATAAATAAAATTAATGCAGCCAAATCTTGTTTCCAGCCAAATCAAAAGAAAACTGTGTTTAGGCTGCAGAAGCTAAAACTAATGCATTCTGAAATTGAATGATAGCAATCATCAAATTTTCTAGGTACTTGACCAATTCAAACAAAAGAAGCCATAAACTCCATGTGCACAAGAGCCCCACATGGCATGCAAGAGAAAATCACATGGTCAAAGAACCCCATATAGCATGCAAGAACCCCTTAACAGTTCACATGCACGAGTAAGATGCATGGTCAAAGAGGCCCTCCTGATCATGGAATACAAAAACAGTTATGCTATGGGCATAATGACCATTACATAATAGTAACTGTGGCACCAGTTATGCGATACACGGCTGTAATGCCCAATTTGAAAAACAAAAATAGCCTGTAACCGCCAATATGGGGCCAATACATTTTTTTCCTTTAAAAAGAATTGACCATTACGGGGGTGTGAAGGCCGTTAGAACCCATATCGTAACAGGCATAAGGCTGGCTATTATGGCCACTGCTAGCATTATGAATACCTTGCTACCGATACACATTCTAACTTCAGAAGATGAAGAGAGAACAGAGAACTTGTACAGAGTGACGCTTCCATATGTTATCCAACTTGGAACAAAGGTTCATATCATGCACTGAAAGTAGTCAGAATTCAGCTTTGACAACCAAGCATATTAAAAGTTTGTCACTAAATACACAATTTACATCTCCCACAATCATTTGAAATAAGGTAGAAGCATTGTTCCTTAGTGTGGTAGATGGGAAATTCTATGTGGTTGGTGGAGTCTCAATGTTTTCTTATCATCAGTGGAAGTTCATTTTTTTATTATCAACAACACAAATCAGGAAGTAGTGTCTACAGCAGGTTTGAATGAGGGACCTGTGCCTGAAGGAGGTCTACCACTGATGACATAACCTCTTAGATGATAGGACAAAGCTATCAAAAGAACTGGGGGAAGGGATCTCCTTGGGAGTTAAATTCCTATTGGGAGGATGGGAATTTTGTTTATCTATGTAGTTGGTGATGCAATCGCTTAAAGAGTTCCCAATATTGATGCATGATGAGAATTTATTCCAGAGTGCAATAGATTCTTCAACATTCTGAGGTCGTGAAACCTTTCACCTGTTTATGGTTTGGCATATCCTTATACTCGAATACATTCTCAATCAAATCCAGTAAGTTCATAATATGCAATCATCCATGGAATTCAGGATCTCAACCTTAGTTCCTGACTCTTGACGTTGTTCCGTTTCCTAGATGTGTTGATCTCCATTGAATTCATCTTCACAGCCTTAGTTTTTATCCTAATTTTCAACTAAGCCCTGAATTCAAGGTATTTAATAACGGTAATGGTGGCCGAAACATTCCCCCCCCCTGAAAAAGCCCTATGGCCCATAATGGACAACAGTTCCCACCATTTACTGTTTTTTTTTTTTTTGAAAGATGAAAGATGATTGCATTAAACGAAAAGAAACAAGAAGACAGAGAGGGCGAAACAAACCAAACACAACCAGAAAACAAAAAGCAGGAAAAAACAAAAAAAAAAAAAAGAAGCAGAAAAACTGAGGCTGAAAGAACTGCTGAGATAGCAGTATTTAATAACGGTAATGGTGGCCGTAACATTTTTTTTCCCCCTGAAAAAGCCCTATGGCCCATAACGGACAACAGTTCCCACCATTTACTGTTACATGACCATTTTTTGATACCTTGCCTATATTGAAGGAAAGTAATGATTCCAGACTCTCCTGTCAACTCTTTTACATTCCAATTGCCTCAAAATACATAATGAATTGCAAAGTTGATCTCATTGCCAAGTTCTTCTCATGATAGCTTTTGCTTGATCCATTCTCAATGGAACATCAACTGCAACAGCTCTTATAGGCGGCATTCCAAATCCTTATATGTGCATCCTCCCACAGATCAATAATGCATGTATACCAATCAGATATGCAAATCGGGAATCATAGCCCAAAAACCCTTCAAATTGCATTAAATTATACGTGTTATCCAGTGGAACCAGAAAAGAATAAACCATTTGTGGATGAAACAAGTCAAAATTAGAGACCTAGAATGATCTCAGCTCCGACAAAGTTCAAAGGAGAAGCAATTTTGCTTTTTAGAAATAAAGAAAAGTAGGGTGGAACATCCACCCCTATACACGCTCTTTGGTTTTTCCTTCTAGACTCAGGCTTCAACTTCTTGACCTATTATAACTAAGACATGGCGTTATACTTTTCCGAAAACTTCCATCTCTCTGTGTTTCTTCAATATCTGAACCTTCAAATCTTGCCTTGGACACGGTGACGAATCTTGTTCTGGCAGTTTATTGATGTGCAATTGCTCAAGATATTTTCAGACTTTCAAGTCTTAATCGGGATGTAGTTCGAAAAAACTCACAGGAAAAAATAAATAAATAAATAAAAATCAATCATCATCATAGAAACAACATCTTCATAGGATGAGTATAGCTGAAATGAGGATGTTGAGATGGATGAGTGGGAAGATGAGAATTAGAAATGAATGCATCCAAGGGAACTTATAGGAGTAGCACCAATAGGTACTAAGATTAGGGAAGGTAGACTTAAGACGGTTTGGTCATGTTTAACAGAGATCAAAAACCGCACATCAGTACAAGTTGAATGCTCTAAAGGCCAAGGGGGAAAAGACCCAACAGGACATGGATGGAGATAGTAAGAAAAGACTTGATCTACGGTCTAATTGAAGGTCTGGCCCTTGATAGAGTGGAATGGCAGAACAGGACTCAAGTAGCCAACCCTAATTAGTTGGGATAAGGCTTAGGTGATGATGATCATCATCATCATAGCCCTATCCCAGCAATTTGGGATTGGCTTTATGAATCCTCTCATGATTGCTTGGCAGAAGTTCAATGACCAACTTCTTACATGACTTCGACCTTCCACCAAGGATTGGAACCATCCAATGCATCACTACTAAGTGAAATTGTTTGTTTTTTTTTTTTTTCGAAAGATTAGGATTTTATTGAACAGAACAAAAAGCAGAGGAAACAAAAAGCGAGAACAAAGGAAAACAAGAAAGATAATAATAAAACAAGAAATGAAAAATACAACTTGCTACCCCCATGGCAGCACCGAACCCCCAACTAGAACCAACCGCGCCTAAGGAGCCCAGTCCCTGAACATAACTAAAACTCTCAACAACCAAAAAAAAAAAAAAAACGGCTGAAACACTAACATTCTGAAAGCATAGGTTATTTCTTTCAGCCCATAGCCAAGAGGACAACATCAAAAGGATTCTCCATTTCTTTTTTTCCCATTGCTCCTCCCAAGTCCGTGTGCCAGCCACAGAACAGATCGTCCATAGCTTTCGGTATCACCCAGGAGATACCTGCGAACCTAAGAACGCTCCACTAAATGTCAAAGGCGAACGGGCGATGAATGAATAGGTGATCAACACATACAAATCAGTGTTTTAAATAGCTACGCTACGTAGCATAGCATGGCCTTAACGCTATGTAGCTCATGAAAATAGCTTAAACCACATGTAGCCTAAACTTCATGATAATTTGCATACGCTATACACTATGTAACTACGCTTTATGCTATGTAGCTCACAGGATGTTTTCAGTGATTTGTTACATTTTTCCATATCCAATAAAAATTAGTTAACCTTTTTAATGCTTTTAGTAAAATAGTATAAAAAGCAATATTAAATCAGTTTCATTGCTCTCTGTTTACCTTTATGCTTAATCATTGCCCTTTCCTATTACTTTAAGTTCCATTTTGTTGCACCAAAAATCATGAAATTTTGTTGAATTTCATTATTAATCAGTTTAATTTGGTACAGAATATCATGACATTGGTGCAACCAAGCACCTTGATTAAACATCTAGTAGTTGCTACACGCTATTAGTGTTGTCATGTGCGACCGCATATGCACATATGCGCATATCCATATGCAAATCGCATATGCGATTACGGCACATATGCGATCACATATTGGCCATGGCACATTGAATTTTATTTTATTTTTTTGCAAAAAACAATATTTTGCATATAAAAAGGCTTCCAAATCTCCTCCATTTGCAATATTCTCACTCCAAAACTCTCTTACTCTAGTTTTCTCTTACATTTCTTAATTACAAGTATTCTCTCTCTCTCTCTCTCTCTCTCTCTCTCTCTCTCTCTCTCTCTTGTATTTTCTACTTCCAAGTGATCTTAATCTCTCTCTCTCTCTCTCCCTCTCTCTCTCTCTCTCTCTCTCTCTCTCTCTCTCTCTCTCTCTCTCTCTCTCTCTCTCTCTCTCCTGCATTCCCTCTCTCTAGGAAGTTGGAAGATCAAGATTCAAGCACTTTCAACTTTCAAGGAAGATACCTTGTTGATTTTCTACAATAATAAATAAATAGCTTGTTGATTTTGTCGTTACTTCTTGTTAACTATATTGTTAAATGTGGATGACTTGATGTTTAATTGATTTTCTCTCAAATGTATTTTAAATATGTAAAATTAGTTATCTATTAACTTAGAAAAGTTCTCCTTAGTTTCTTATATTTTTTTACATTGTTTTGAATTTTCCCTCTCTCTCTCTCTCTCTCTCTCTCTCTCTCTCTCTCTCTCTCTCTCTGTATATATATATATATATATATATATTGCAGAAATTTAAAAAAAAAAAAATATATATATATATATGCAGTTGCATATGAGATTGTTCAATCACATATGCGCATAGGCATATGCGATCGCACATGTGATTCAACAACATTGCACGCTATATAGCTTATGCCTCATGCTTCAAAGGAGTGAAAGCTCCGCTACACACGATTCGCTATTTAAAACACATACAAATACAAATACAGGTAAGTGGTATAAAATAAACAGGAATGCCAAAAACTTTGATATCTAAATATTATCATGAAATAAGGAGGATATAACATTTGAGGTTTTGGAGGTAAAAGTAGCTAGATATTATTAAGTAAACATTATTCCCTGAAAATATCGGGAGAATATTGCTATATTTTATCAGAGATATTGACCACTATGCTTGGAAACAAGAAAAATAAATCAAAACAAGTTCCTCAAGGTGTTCCGTAATGGTAATGGTGGCCGTAACGGCCACTACTATTACCTTTACGATACGGGGCATAACGGTTGTTAGGGCCCCGTAATGGCCGTTACAGTCTCACATGTGATTCAACAACATTGCACGCTATATAGCTTATGCCTCATGCTTCAAAGGAGTGAAAGCTCTGCTACACACGATTCGCTATTTAAAACACATACATACAAATACAGGTAAGTGGTATAAAATAAATAGGAATGCCAAAAACTTTGATATCTAAATATTATCATGAAATAAGGAGGATATAACATTTGAGGTTTTGGAGGTAAAAGTAGCTAGATATTATTAAGTAAACATTATTCCCTGAAAATATCGGGAGAATATTGCTATATTTTATCAGAGATATTGACCACTATGCTTGGAAACAAGAAAAATAAATCAAAACAAGTTCCTCAAGGTGTTCCGTAATGGTAATGGTGGCCGTAACGGCCACTACTATTACCTTTACGATACGGGGCATAACGGTTGTTAGGGCCCCGTAATGGCCGTTACAGTCTCTTTTTTTATTTATTTTATTTATTGCAACCTCCCCCCCCCTGCCTCATGCTTCAAAGGAGCGAAAGCTCTGCTACACACGATTCGCTATTTAAAACACATACAAATACAAATACAGGTAAGTGGTATAAAATAAACAGGAATGCCAAAAACTTTGATATCTAAATATTATCATGAAATAAGGAGGATATAACATTTGAGGTTTTGGAGGTAAAAGTAGCTAGATATTATTAAGTAAACATTATTCCCTGAAAATATCGGGAGAATATTGCTATATTTTATCAGAGATATTGACCACTATGCTTGGAAACAAGAAAAATAAATCAAAACAAGTTCCTCAAGGTGTTCCGTAATGGTAATGGTGGCCGTAACGGCCACTACTATTACCTTTACGATACGGGGCATAACGGTTGTTAGGGCCCCGTAATGGCCGTTACAGTCTCTTTTTTTATTTATTTTATTTATTGCAACCTCCCCCCCCTGCCTCATGCTTCAAAGGAATGAAAGCTCTGCTACACACGATTCGCTATTTAAAACACATACAAATACAAATACAGGTAAGTGGTATAAAATAAACAGGAATGCCAAAAACTTTGATATCTAAATATTATCATGAAATAAGGAGGATATAACATTTGAGGTTTTGGAGGTAAAAGTAGCTAGATATTATTAAGTAAACATTATTCCCTGAAAATATCGGGAGAATATTGCTATATTTTATCAGAGATATTGACCACTATGCTTGGAAACAAGAAAAATAAATCAAAACAAGTTCCTCAAGGTGTTCCGTAATGGTAATGGTGGCCGTAACGGCCACTACTATTACCTTTACGATACGGGGCATAACGGTTGTTAGGGCCCCGTAATGGCCGTTACAGTCTCTTTTTTTATTTATTTTATTTATTGCAACCCCCCCCCCCCCCCCCCCCCCAAAAAACTTGTATCTGCCCTGTAATGTTGATTTGAAAGTATGAAAAAACTGTATATGTCCCGTAATAGACCATCACAGGGCTATTATGGCCTTTATAGGGATGTAACGTGTCGTTAACAGCAATTACGGGTCATTTTTTTCCATAACGGCTGTTATGGCCGTTACGACCCCGTAACGTGTAACAGTTGCCACCGTTACCTTTACGGCCCCGTAACAGCCTTTACGGCACACCATGAAGCTCCTACTAGTTAGCTTGGAAACAAGTTTCCTGTGTCACCTTACAACTACTAGCAAGCCATGTAAACAAAACTCCAAATCTAACTCAACTTCTAACAAACTCATTGGTTTATGCTTTCAAGAACCCATATTACACCAAATCCAGTCCAACCAACCACTTATGAGCCCACCACAACATCACAGAATCTCAGTGCTAATGCCACTTTCTGGGAGGGCCTTTCTATGTTTTATAGGTTGTGTGAATAGCCCCCATCCCCATGGGACCAATCAGGCAACTCTGCATTACCAAACCTTAGAATCAGGCCAGTCAATTCAGCAAGTGGACCTATATGCGTGGAAACAACAGATGGTTAAAGAAACCAGTGGTCCACCCTCAATGTAAACATGCGGCCAGCCAAATGAGTTGATTGGAAGGCCAGTTCATCTGCAAAGTGGAACCCGCCAGATGCATAGCCCTGGATCTCCCATCCACATGACAATATGGCACATGTGCCCCCATGAGGGCTGGGTGTTTCTTAGCAACTCAATACACATAACCAGTAATTCGTGTATATCATACTAATTCCAAGTGGAGCCCCATCTCAAAAGTGTACCACATGCAAATGATAACACATCAAGGCAAAAGACAATGGAATCCAATCAAACCAGACAAAGCAAAACAACATCTCAAAAGTGAGTAGAAAACCTGCAACCAAATCCCCAGCAATCTGCAAAGTCGATCCCTCTTTTGCATCCTTCTCTGGTTGATTGGATTTGTCCTTCATTGATTTCAAGCTTCCCCCACTTTGTTGGGCTCCTGTCTGAGGGCTAGTTGCCTTTATAAAAAACAATACATAAGATAAACCACATAAAGTAAGACTAATTACCTCTGACGGCAACACGAGCTATAATCTCAGCAAAGCATTGAATTCATATTAATGTGTAACATCTCATAATATTATTTATCTTAGAGAAACAGGAAAAGGAGACATGAAAATCTAAATGTTGAAGGCATAAGGGGTGTGATAGCATGGCCATCCAACATGCACAAAGCATTGTGGAAATTGACTTTCACATTTGAGAAAGTGCGGGACCTACTAGCTCCAAGGACAAACATTTCAATTGATTATGTTGTGAGGGGGCCAATGAAAATGCTGCCACCCTTGCTAAAGAGGGAATCGAAATATTATCACTTTGTAATTGGCAGTTTCTTTCCTCTCATTTGATGTATCTCATTTAGATTTTTATCAAACCCCAGGATGTTTCCCTATATTTCTTTTACCTTTTTCAAGCTTTGAAATTTTATCATTCATTCATAAAAATAATAAAGAAAAGCAAAAAAGCTCACTCTGTTTAGCATGGCTTGCTCTGCCTCGTGCCCTTTCTTGGAGGATCGGTTCTTCTGCTCTTCCTCCCGACGTTGCCTATCCATCCTGGTGATAGAGGGATCAGAATAAAAATGTCTTGAAGGAAGAAGAATAAGAAACCCATCCATATAAATTATTCAATACAACAGGCAGAGCTTTATTAAATAACAAGTTAACAAAAGACTAGACTATAATATTTTACAGAACATTTCATCATTCACTTTTACCATTGTGATATGTCTTTTGTTCTATTGAAGCTGAAGAGGAAATAGGTACTTGGCAATCATCATGTTTATTTATAAGCATTTCATTACATTTATCAAATGTCATTTTATAAAATAATAAGGTAGCACAACATGTAAGCATAAACGTGTTCTAAAATCTAACATTACTCAACACAAGAATTCTATTCAAGCCTCCTGATAAACAACAGAATACTTAATTGTTTTTATTCATTGTTGCAAGTTTCTACTAGTTTCTCCTCATTAATCTTCAAAATTTTACACCATTTTCTAGTATAATATAAAAGGATTTATCTGTTGCAGAACTACTACAAAACTCATATTCTATTTGTGAGAGTTCCCTTCAGCTCGGGTTACTTTCAATTCTTAACAGTCAGACAGTCGCCGAAACTATCATGACCCAATCATATATGGACCATATGGAAGACTCCAACTGGGCTAAGGCAGGCATTGGAAGCAGCAATTCATTGAAAGGCCAGCATCAATTTCCTCCACCTTATCATGCAGCTTACAATTGAGGCAAGAGGTTCACTCCCAAAGGAGTTTCATTTGACCAAGTGAAATCATTGGCGGGTCCTGGAGTGCTCATCACGGGCTCTTGCGCACAGTGTTTTTAGTATCTTGCAATATCACTAATATATCTCACGATATATCTTTTATCCCAACTGGGTGATACAAAACCCAGCTTCAATATCTAAATTTCATGGTATCATGTGATACACCCACACCTCCCCTTTATAAATTCTTAATGTATCATGCAATATATCGATACCGAATGTGATATCATGAGAGATAAAGGGAAACTAGCGCTATTTTGTCTGCAAAATCCTCAAATTTCACAAAATTTGATTTATTTTTTTTTTCAGTAAAAAAAACTTCTTCCTAGTACATCGTAAGATGATTTCGACCAGTCCACTCTAGTTTGTTGGAATAAAATCTTCAAAATTTCTCAAAAATTGCGATCGAAAGCTTCTTGGGGCCAGATTCTACAAGGTGCGTATGTGTTAGTTTTATTCGTTCTTTTCATTTTTATATATTGTAAATAGTGTCAAGTCATAAGAAATGCATGATTATTCATGTTTTGCATGAAAATTTATGGATTTAGAGCTTGGATTTCAAGATTTAGGGGAGATGGGCCAAGTTGCAAAAAAAAAAAAAAAAAAAGGGGGAGAAATTTAAATTTCCTCAATTTTTCCTAAATCAATTGCAATCACAGTGTCCAAATACGAAATCAAACATGTATATAACCAGATCTACACATTCTTGCCAATTTGGGGATTTTTCAGGAAAAATGATTTTTAATTAAAAATTGTTAAAAAGATATTTTTTCCGAAATCTAAAGGCATATTTCTAGTTTTTTTACTTCTTTTGCTTTTGAATGTAATGCTTCTGTTTCCATACATGTCTTCTTACATTTACAAATTTTATTAATTAACTTTGAATATAGTTGCATCAGTTTAGTCAAACAATGCATAGATTAGCACCCTATACAAAGGAAATAAATTATGTACACTTGTTTTTGTGATTTTTATTTCTAAGCATGTATTGGTGTCTTTTTTAACAATCCCTGAAGTTCCATTGAAAAATTCAACCAATTTCCCAATGTTTCCCCATGTTTCCCAACAACAACGATGAAATTATACAATAGAAGCGATATATCCCGTGTGATAACCGATATGCATCCATATCACAGGGATGTAATACATTACGTGATAATTATATGGAAAACATTGCTTGTGCATATACCTCGGGATGACACCACAAATGAAGCCCCCACCACCCTACAGATCACAATCCAGCGACAGTCACAAACTCGTCACTTCGATCAATCAATCCCGCCACAACAAGGAACCATGGCGAATCCTCAGACAACCATCAAAGGAAAAGGTGGCTATACCGAGGAAAGTTCCTCAATTAGAAGATGCTTTAGCCTAAGCTTCTTTTATCTTTAGTCAAGTGAAGCCCCATTCATCATGATCCTAATACATACTAATGCCAACCCAACAAAGAATTCACTCGAGAAAGAAGTGCCAGGCGGATGGCCTTAAGAAGCTAAGTCGATCATGTTGTCTTCTTTACGATGGAGGGTTGGGACTAGTGGTACAATACGGCAATCACATAGAAGCGACAGATAAAGTTAAATTTTACAATTTTTATTCCCCTTTTGTGAATTTTTATTCACCCTTATTTCCCCTTCACTTAGCGAATTTTTATTCCCCTTAATCATCATCATTGGTATTCAAGAAGAGTCCGGATTAAGGTAGGCAGAATCTCGAAACGATGACCCGAAAGAAGTGAACAGAGATGAATGAGCAAATAGAAAGTGGCAAAAGAAGTGCCAAGGAAATCTAAGGAAAGAAAGGTGCACACATAAGAAAACATGGTTGTAAGATGTGAAGGGCACACGCAAGGCAAATTACCAAAAGGGTCAACCATGAAGCAGCCAAGAAGATAAATATGTAAAGCCTTGAAACATATAACAATGATAAAAGGGGAGCGAGAAAAGCAATACATAGGACCAAATATAAGGCGTACAATGAGTGGTATGATGTCAAATGCTAGAGAGGGGGACAGATATCGACGAACTAGCTAAACTGCAGTAGAAGAAAAGCGGAGACAAACCACATTAGATGTATCGAATGGTGAGAAATGAAAGGTCATGCAAGAAAATGGTGAGATAAAAGAATGATAGAGAGACTACCTTCAAAGGTTATTAAATGAAGAAGCACTGGGATGAAAACAAGAGCCCGGGACCCTTGGTGGTCGGGAGGGTGTGTGATTGTGTGTATTATCATAGAATTTGGGAAAGCGAATAGAAGTGCCTGAACAAGGATGAAGAAAGGGAAAGTTGTGGGGGCAAATGATACACTAGACATGTGGAAGGTTCTAGGAAAATTAGAATTAGTTTTGTTACGTGATTTCAACAAATCTTGCAGACAATGACAAATGAGTGGAGAAGCATCATGATATCTATTTACAAGATCAAAAGAGACGCACAAAGTTACGCCACCGATCAAGGGATCAAAATCGGTTTGGCAGATGGTGGTAGAGCAAAGACTAAAACAAGATACAAAGATATTTGAGAATCTGTTTGGCTTCATGTCGGAATAGTAAGAGTATTTACCAAAAAAAAAAAAAAGAGTATAAAGAGAAGAAAAAGATTCTCCTCAGTTTTTTATTTACTTGGAGGAAACATACTGTATAGTGCCTAGAGAGGTTGTGTGGTGGGTGGTGAAAAGGAAAGTTGACATGGTACAACGTGGAAATTGAGACAAAATAGAATAACATTGAATATGGAATCTACTTCATAGGTTCAAATCACCTCCGAGGTCTGTCTGGAATGAAAGGAACTTCCGCTACTTTCGGAACCGAAGCGATTCCTCTGTTGGGGTTCAACAGGGTTCTCTTGTATTTTAGAGATTGGGCTCCTTAGCCCTGTTGGGTTTTTTTATTGGGTTCCCCCAGTCTTGGGTCTGTGCTATTGTATTTTTACTTTTTCCTCTTCTTTTTTCTTGTTGTGTTTGTTTTCTGTTTTATCCTTTTTGCTTTGTTTCTATTTATTCGTTGTATCTTTTGTTTAATAAATGAATTCATCTTTCAAAAAGAAAAGAAAAAAGAAATTTAAGAAGAAGAAAAAGTGTTATTGAATAGCAACAGATTCTAGGGCATCATGGAACTAGGAATGGAATGGCTGTTCAAAAAATAAAAAATCACAACACTAGAACAGAACAGGAGTCTTTCATCAACAATCATGTCCCAAACCATATATATATATATATATATATATATATATATATATCTATGGAGGACACCAATCTAGCTTTTATATATATATATATATATATATATATATATATATATATATATTGATGGAGGACAATTAACCACTTACTCTAAAAGCTAGAACTGTTAGAGTATGGCGAATTAATCACTTTATCTTATAGCCCAGGCCCCACATCGCATGGTTTAGGACCTCAGCCGAACCCCATTCGTGGGCCCCAAATCACATGGGCCGCCCACCCCCAATGTGTCCCCACATCCCACGGGCTACCCCACTCGAGCCCAGTGTGAAATGCACATTAATCACCCCCAGTGAGGAGTCTCGAACACGATACCTCTCCCATGGGCCTCAGATCACATGGGTCACCCACCCCGAGTGTGTCCCCGCATCCCATAGGCTACCCCACTCGAGCCCGGTGTGAAAATGCTCCTGCATTAATCACCCCCAGTGAAGATTCTCGAACACAAGACCTCCTGCTCTGATACCAATTTGATGCAGGACAATTAACCACTTGCTCTAAAAGCTCGAACTGTTAGAGTATGGCAAATTAATCCTTTTATCTCATAGCCCAGGCGCCACATCGCATGGGTTAGGACCTCGGCCAAACCTCCTTCGTGGGCCCCAAATCACATGGGCCGCCCACCCCGAGTGTGTCCCCACATCCCATGGGCTACCCCACTCGAGCCCAGTGTAAAATGCGCATTAATCACCCCCGGTGAGGAGTCTCGAACACGAGACCTCGCCCGTGGGCCCCAAATCACATGGGTCACCCACCCCGAGTGTGTCCCCGCATCCCATGGGCTACCCCACTTGAGCCCAGTGTGAAAATGCCCCTACATTATATATATATATATATGTGTGTGTGTGTGTGTGTGTGTGTGTGTGTGTGTGTGTGGCAGTGTGTGTGTGGCAATGCTTATATAGGCCTTTCACAAACTAGGTTGTCTGCAGTTATCATACTTCTACTAGTTGTTTACTTGTCAAACAAATTCTAGAACAACAAAAACAGAAACTTTCTACCAAATTAAAAAAACACAATTAACTTCTAGACTAAGTTTCTATGACATAGTGGACCTCATATTTTTGTAAAGGATGAATATTATTGAAAGAAACAAAACACAGGGGCCCGAGGAGGGCAAAAACAAAGGCAAAAAGGAAAAAGAGAGAAGAAGAAGGCTTTTTTTTGAAAAAAAAAAAACTATAGAACACGAAACAAAGAGAGACAACAAAACTGCCAACCCAAAAAAAAAAAAAAAAAAAAAAAACAACATTAGCCCAGGAAGGCTGAGAGGATGGATCTTTCTACCAGAGAGAGACTGATGGACCACTCTCAAACTTCCCTAACAATGTGAACGGCAACAGATGTGGCAGATTGGAGTTGAGGAAGCAGCGCAAGTTCCTTTCCTACCAAATTGCCCACAAAGAGGCCAACCCAATGAGTCTCCACAAAGCCGAACAATCATTGTGAAGGCCAGGGTTGTGCCAAGCATGCAGGAAGGGATGCACCCTAGCATTACCCAAACCACTGAGAACTTCAAGCAAATATCCATATAGATGGCTAACAAGAAAAAGGGCATAGTGGACCTCACATTGGTGAATAAGGTCTTCCAATTGGTCTTGCGGGCACCACAGGTCAACCAGGCCACTAAAAGGGCTACCAAATTGGATTTGTGAGCTCCACATAGTCCAACTAGGCCACTAATTGGACCATCTAAATGGGTCTATGAAACCAAAAAAGATCAAAATGCCCTATACCTCAAAATCATGGATTAGTTAGGAGCAGTGTTCGAATTATCTCCGATATTATCTTTATCTCCAGCTTAGCGATACCAATAACGTTGGTGGTATAAGAAATTTCAGGTATTAACAATGTATCGCTAAGTATCGCCAATGTATCAATATCGCTAATGTAATCATCAATATTTTCAACTATGTAAATTCTAGGTGTCGCTTGTATTGCCAATGCATCAACATCGCCAATTTATCGTCAATATTTTCGACTATGTAAATTTTAGGTAATGTTTGTATCATAAGTGTATCGACGATATTTCAATAATATCGGCAATGTATTGACATTATCAAAATTTTGTTTATTAGCAAAAAATTATTTCAATTTTTTTCATGGGCGCATGGTTGTATGTAGTGTACAATTTGTCATTGATAATATTGATAATATTTCGATATCATCGATATCACAACATGCGCGATATTGAGACCACAATTTTTCGTTTCCTTTCCAATCGTTGATGATTTCTTGGTGAAATATCATGTGTTGTTGATATTTTGCAATATCAATGGATGTTTGGATGGAAGGTTGGACGGTTAAATAGATCGTATGGGATGGTTGGACTAATTTCTTACAACAACACATGCTTTTAAGGCTCCATTAAATGGAAACTTGTTATATATGCATTCTTTTTATAATTTTTTATTTCTAAATATGCAAATATGTACATTTTAACATTTCCTAAAGTTTTGCTACAAATTTCACCGTTTTGCAATGTTTGCCTGCATTTCCAGTTATCAGCGATATTATCGGCGATATTGATATTGTTTCCATATCCCTGGCCAGCGAAACTTGTAGCGATACCGATACTTCGAACATTTTTTTAGGAGGTGGGGCCCACCTCTGATCTTACATGTGTTTGATGATTGATGAGAAAAAGAAAATAACTAATGAAATATTCTATGTGCTTAATACCAACCGACAGACAACGGGTATATTTATTTACCTGCCAAAACATCAGTAGTACTATTGAAAAAATAAAGAAAAAAGATAAGTGTACCTTCTTTGCACTAAACGGATGAAGTGTTGGGGGGGAACAAAAGCGCGTTCCATATCAACTAGCGCAACCACCATCTTTTTGGCCTCATTTCTAAACCCATCCAAAGCAGCAGATGCAATGGCAACAACCTTCACAACAGTGGAAATATTATTTACTGAAAATACTGTGGTGGATCTTTGTTATAAATCATGAACATTTCTCGTAAAGCCTTGCAGATCAGTGGGAAGAATCTTTTGCTCAAAGATGCCAATCACAGAGCACAATTACCTCTCTCTTAAAAGGAGGGTATCTACCAAGACCTGGTGTAGCATTTGCAGATGCAGAAACAATGTCTATCAACACACGGTGAACCTGTATGGGTAGTCACTCCAAAATAGATCGAAATGAGAAGTGTACAAACAATTTATTTATCACAATGTCTATCAACACACAGAGCATCTCGTATAGAATTACCTCATCCACACAAAGACGTGATGGTTCTTTCGCCAGCTCCAGGACCCCTTTTATAAGAGATCTTAAACCTTTCTCAGGAGATATGAGATATGGTTGATAACCATCAGCTTCCAGCACAATCTAAAGTGCAACATATAGTTACAGAATAATAAGTTGCAATAATAAAGACGGCACAGAAGCATCAGAAAGGACAAAACAGACAGGACAGATACCCGTTTGACGTTATTGATATCGAAATGTCTGTCCAATGGAAGCTGCTTGATCCTGTTTGGAAAATTTCCTTCAAAACTTGCAACAACTTTCCAACCACCACCCTGTAACCAAAGGTCATAATCAGCAGTAAAGGGATTGATTAAATTGTACAAGAGAACTCATTCAGAAGTCAGAACATAGAACAATGCAAAAACTGTGACTGATTCAAAATCTAATTTCTAAGTACTGGGGATTCCCTAACAGAGTGGTGCGCACAAAAGTTGCCACCAGAACTTGTGAAATGAAGTGAAATTACAAACCAACTTTTAGGCATCAGAGCAGTTTCAGTATTTATTTTTTTTAGGAAAACCACAACATGATGCATAATCAACCATTGTATTAAAAGAATCATTTACTGCATTGAAGAACAAAAAACACTGCTACCTTGCACACATCTACACATCATGAAAAGTTTCCAAGAACAAATTTGTTAATGAATAGAGAGGCCAAGTACTCTGTGCCCTCAAAAGCAGGAGTTTGAAAGACAAAATACTGCTTGAAAAACATATTGAGGACCTTAGAAAAAAAAAAAAAACTTTACATTGATGCCCATAACTAACATTTCAATCCAAAATCAGATTGCATATAGCAGAGGTTACCTTAGAAAAAAAAAATTTACATCAATGCCCATAACTAACATTTCAATCTGAAGGCAGATTAGATATAGCAGAGGTGCGACTGTTAATTCATGAAATGGAGGGAGATAAGAAACATAAGGGCTCATTTACATGCACTAAAGAGCTTCTGCAGAAATCCATTTACGTGGATACACCATATTTCGTGTTTGAGAATCAGAGGAAATGTCCCATTCCAGAGAGATGGATTTCGTTGCCATTTCCATTTCCATGAAAAACCACTGTTACCATTTCAGCCTTGAAACTAACTACAAATCTATTCCCACATTGGAATGGAGCTGAGCTCATTAATGATACTTAATGAGAGAGATTTCATGCCCATCTTCCACATCAGGAACAGAGCTTGGCCAAAAAGATTTCACCCTTTCTGCCATTACCATTTCCATGTATTTAACCAAAAACATATTTCAAAGAAAAGAAACATTGCTAAGAAAACGCCTGAATCCATCCAAATGGGCCCTAAACAGAAAGGAATAGTGATTAAGGGACCCTCTTTATGCATAATGACACTAGTCAGAAATCAGAAAAAGTATCGTCTCATATCCAATCCTAAAAGAAAATGATAACGTTGCTCTGATTTCATTCCTCAAAACCATGACGACAATTGAGGGAAAAAAATGAACCAATTAAAATCTAAAAAGGTTCTGAATCAGGTGAAACCTCCCATTGAATGAAGTTGCCTGTGTGTGGCAATCCAAAGCCTAGTGGCAATAGTCATGCATCCAAATGATTATTTTATGCAAGAGCTAGCCATGAATCCTAATGATTATTTTATGCAAGAGACAAGACTTACAATTCATGTAAAATGATCATTTTCTATGTAATTTTCAAGATTCCATCCTAGAATACCTGTGGTGAATCTTTTCAACTACAACGGAAAATATCTGCACATTTAAACAGTAAAATCTAAAAGGTAACTATAATACTAGAAGAAATTATTCACCTCGCCAGTTGCAATATGCTGGAGAAATTTGTCCTCAAATTCTCGGCAGAGCTCCAAAGCAATAGCCCTTGTTCCTTCAGCACTATGAACCATTTGTTCCCCAAGCCTTACCAACTCATCCTCAACCACTTGGGACTTACCCTGAAGCCTGCAATTTTTTAAAGTAACTATGTTATAAGAAACTCCGTTAACTGAATATCACCTAGAGCAACAGAGGCCACCTATAGCTATTAACTTATAGGCAGTGAATACTATGATTTCTCAAGGCTTAGGAATCGCTTCATAGGCATGCAGCCACCCATCATAATTTAATGGGGAAAAATAATGCATCACGTAAGTTCTGGATACATGGGAAGACCAACACGTCACTATATGCAGAATTGACTGAATAAATCTCTGTAGCCTTCTTTATTTTTGACAAATAGTGGAAATGGCTACATGGATACATACCTTTTGGCCCAATATTTACACATCAAGAGTTGGCAAAGTAGGCATCACACAGCCCTTTGAGTGAAATTTGAACACACAAGGCAACAGAGACCACCTATAGCCAATACTATGATTTCTCATAGCTTAGGAATCGCTTCATCAGAATGTAGGCATGCATCATACTTTTAGTTCTGGATATGTGAAATCAGTTTAGGCAAGACCAACAAATCACTATATGCAGAATTGACTGAATAAATCCCTCTACTCTTCATTATTGAGAAGACAAAGCAGGCACATCACACAGCTCATTGAGTAAAAGTTGAATACACAAGGCATCCAGGCAACAGCAAGAACAATTCAGAAAATAATTTACCCAGACAGGAGGTTTGGAAGCCTGACTTTCATCCGTTTACGAATCTGGCGAGCAAGGGTTTCCACCAAAGCTAATCTTCCGAGCTTGCTTTGAGGAGCTCCTGTCAGTATGGATTTTAAGCTTTCACTCTCCGCTCTCCAAGCAGTTTCCAATGAGTTTTCAGAGCCAACAGACCCAGATTGTGCAGAGGCAATAGAAACAGATTGACCAATTAAAGCAACCCATGGAATGTCAGATGTGCTACGAGGTCCCTGATTCAAGAGAAGAGCCTGAACAGCAGCAAGGGTTTTCTGGTCTGTTGATGCTTGATCTATTTTACTAATAACACCAATGGTTCTGGTACCTATGATCGACAAAAGAAACACAAAATCACTACTTGATATTAAAAATAAGAGGAAAAAGGACACCACTCTCTTGCTAAAGTATTTAGGTCTGTCAAGTGTTCCGGGTTGGGGACGACATATACTGCTGTACTAGTATCAGAACCCAACCAAGGGATCAAGATTCAGATCACGTCAAGCTTTAAGATACAGTTACCACATGCAAGGCAAAGGAACCAAATCCAATTGGATCCAGGAATCCCATCAAGTCCTGTCAGGTTCAGTTTCAAACAAGAATTAGAATTTAAAATGGGGCATCATACCAGAATCAAGTCTAGATGGTTCAAATGTGGATTCGGACTCCTAACATACCAGAAACAAGCCATTTGTAAGGTCATTAAAAAAAAGTTTAATTAAATAAAATTTACAACTGAAAGTTTCTTATACTTGGGGTACTTGGGTCAGGCATCTAAGTTGATTACCCAACCCGATCCATTTTCTAATTTACCTGAATCGGCATGGTGAAAGGTGGCCCAAGCACATGCCTAGGCATTTTGGGCCTAGTGCACCTTGTTTGGCCTTTCATTGCAGGACCCTTTTAACTAGGTGTTGCTCCCACTTCAAATCCCCGCTTTAGAATCTCCCTCCCACTTCCTACCTATTTATACTTGTTTACATTTTGAAAGAGACACTTCCCCGCTCACACACCTGGCATGTACCTCACATGCACACACCTAGGTGCACCTGGGTGGACCTAGGTGCACTTACATCACTATGGACATTTGAGGTGAGGTAACCTTTTGTTTACGTCTTGTGGTTTTTTCGATATTTTACCACCCCATATGGGTGTAAATAGACGAGAAGTTTTTTCAACCCTATTTCAACAGCTCTCCTCATTTCTTTGAGATCCAAAGCTTAAGATTGTCTAAACTCTAACCAACATTTTGAGCAACTTTAGCTTTTGATTAACGGTTATTAGTGTAGTTGACCAGTTCATGGATGGTTTGATTAATGATTAATGATTAGTTCATTACTAATATTAATTTGATGGTTTAGTGTACAAGTTGATTTTCTATAAATAGTCTTAGCTCCATTTTAATTTTCATTTTCCTTTGAAATTTGAATGGTGTTGATTTTGATAGAATGAAAAATCAGCATATAAATATGTAATATTAATATTTATTATATATGTAATGTAAACATTATTTGTTATTACACATTTTTGAAGAAAATCGCCTCATAACTCCAAGCACTTTGACTAGGCATTTCCAGCGCTCCAGGGGCAAGTGCACCTATCCCCTTTAACTACATTGATTGGAATCATTGAACCTGAATCTGAACCGATTATCACTTGAGCCCAAAATGTGGATACAGAGACAATTAAATTGGATCTGAAACTACAGGTATCTGTGGATCCAGGTACCCATCGACAGAACTACAACGTATGCAACACCAAAGAGCATTAGCATAATCACTGTTGTAACTAGTACACACCATGCAACAGCCTACATGCTCAACTGGAACTCACCTTCCGAATCGAATTCCTTAGCCAGTTTAAGGGCACGAGATGAAGAAATATCTGGTGCTTGAGTTGCGGGTACTATGACAAGCAAAATTGCATCATTGTGCTCAACATAATCACTGATCTGGAACATGGACCATTTACCAAAATTAGCACTATTATCAATGTGCACAACATACTTTCATTCGCCTCAGCCAAAAACTGAGCCATAAAAAAGAAATTCAGTGGAAACACCAAAATGAATGCTTCATGTTCACCTAACACTTGAATGTAAATAATGATAAGCAGAGTTACACACCATAGAATCATCCATAGCCCGCTGATCCAATCCAGGTAAGTCAATCAATTTCAACGGAGGAGCTGGAAAAGTAATTCAGAAAATACACCTTAGCTGAAAAGTAAAGAAACTTGTAATAAACAACTAATCAAATGAAACGCATGTGCCCAACTCATGCATCATACAAAAGCAGAGATATCTTCGCAAGGTAACCTCACAGCATGTCATGCAAGAAAAGTAGCAGTCAAAAGCAAATACACTTGAGATGTACGCTGCCGCACCAAGGCAAAAGTTCAGTGCAAGGAGATGCCAATAAGAAAATATTAGTTGTGTTTTGGGTATTCCAACTTTTGGCAGAAATGGATGAGTTCCTCTCACAAACCGCAAACTGAGGTACATCCAACTCTGCCCTTTGTTTAAAAGCATGTCCACAGGATTTCCAATTTCCTTTTTGTTTCTTTTATGGAGGATGAATATTATTGACCTAAAGAAATTTATGGGAAAGGAGAAGGAATCTGGTGCAGTAATGGCTAAACCCACTTAGCATGACATTATTAGTACCATGTACTCTAGTGCAGAACTGTTGTAAGAATAGTCAAACTGCAGCATGTCTATGGGCCTTCCATCTTCTTTTCCATTTCTTTTATGGATGATGAATATCATTGGTCAAAAGAAACTTAATTCACATAGAAAAGAATTGGATGCAGTAGTGGCTAGACCTACGTAGAAAGAGATTGATGACCAACCTGTACTGGTACGTAGCTTCAAATATATCTCATCTGCACGGCTCTTTCCCGAGCCGTGAACACCAGCACCCTTGCTTAGCCTGTCTTGGAGAGAATGCCGAAGAGCGCCTACGGCAAATCCCAACAATAAATCAAAATTCAATAAATTGCAATGAGAAAATATAGAAAATAATTAGCTCTCTAGGAATGGGAATAAATAGAAGTAGATGTGAAATGCATAGAAACCGCAAGTCATGCAAGCCATGGAACTAAAACAATAAACATCAGTGTGTTAGGAGGCCTCACTTGCAGAAACTTGCTGAGCTTTGTTGTCTATTTGCAAAACAATATTTTTGCTACTTAGAGAACTATCCCTTTGTAAATCAATACCGATAGGAGCCCGTGTAGCGCCATTTTCTCCAGTTGGCTGAATAATATAATACAAACATTAAAAAACTGAAGCATTACCAAAGAACAAGATCGCATGTGAAACCTCCTTCTTACAGATAAGAAATCCATAAAACTAATGTGCTTACAAGAACGGGATGCCCAATCAAACTGTTCAAGACCGCCGACTTTCCAGCACCCTGCATAAACAGCAACTTAGCAAAGTACCAGAAAAATGCCTACAAAATAAATCATGAACATCAATAATGTCATAAACCATGACCGATGTTTGCTAACCCCGTGCGCACCTTCACAAACAGCAGGGCCTACCTGGCAGGTGTGTGCATGGGACATCTAACCCATGCATAAGGTGGCCCCACAGTGAAGACGACCTGGCGCAAAAAATCAGGCCTGACCATTGATTTGGGGGGTGAACACTGTATGAAAGCAATGGGCAATTGTGCAATATATCCAAAGTGGCAGAACCAATGGACACATATGGCCTGCCTGAGCGGCGGACCTGACCATTTTCTGTGCCAAGCCATCTGAACAGTTGTGTCAACCTTTTGCACAGGTCAGAAGTCCCACGGGCATTATTGGCATGTGAGCCATATCTAAGGACGAATATGAAGAGGACAAACTGCAAAGCTCACAAAACCTCACATGACAAACGACATTAATTTTCAATTTTCTTGGTGTGGGTATTCAAATACATGCAAAATAAACAAATACATAAGCAACGTCTGACAGATCTGAAATTCAACTGGAAACCATCATTCATCCAAAAAAAAAAACACAACGAAGAAACAAAAGGTAGAATCTCTATTCGCTATCGGCATCAGATCAGAATGGTTCAATTCCTAATTATCCAAGATGCCCAAAGCCAGATCAAGAATCCACACGAACAAAACATCGAATCCATGAAACATTTCAGGGGAGAAATTAGGGCACGGACGACTTACAACATTGCCGAGCGCCACAACGTTGAGGAAAGTGGATGACCTCTTTGATGAAGACTCGTCCACATCTTCATCAGCAAGAAGAGCAGCCGCCTGCATCATCGATTCAGATAGCTGGGTCAGCTCGTCCATGGCCTCCATCGCGGTCTCGGGACACGTGGATCAGACGGCTCGGGAGAAGATTCCGGGGTTTCGAAAACAGGACGAGATTTCAACGATTCAAGACCTAATCGTGGGAGATGAGATCGGGAGAGACGAGATCTAGATCGAGATCGAGGGATTTCTGGAGGAATTGGGAAAGAGACGGACGATTTGAGGGGTTTGAACGATTTGGGAACTCTAGAGAAACCCTCTCCCTTTTTCCCGTCCGCGGATTTGATTTTTGGAAGATCGGAAGCGGTGAGGAAATGAGGGAATGCAAGAGAGAGAGAGAGAGAGACAGGAGGGCAAAGACTCAAATATCAGGATCGAAGGGGTATTAGAATGCAGGTGGTCGCACGCTCCAGTAATAAATCGACGTTTCCGGGGTTTTAAATTTGTGTGGTATGATGCTCGATCGAAATAAAATGGCGTTTTTCCTGTTCGGCCCCGCTACGTTGCTAGTGGGGCCCACCATTCTGTGACCCGAGCCCTTGATCCAGGACGCTGTTTCTCTAGTGACGCTACCACCGGCCAGGTGTCTAGTGGTCGGTTCTATGTGGGCCCACTATAATGTATGTATTTTATCTACGCCGTACATCCATTTTTTCAGATTAGATAAAAAAATGAGCCAGATTTAAATCTCAGGTGGACCACACGAAACTTGTAAGTCCCACTATAATGTTTATTTGTCATCTAAACGGTTGATTAGGTCAAACACACCTGGATGAAGGTAAAAAACAAATATTAGCGTGATAAAAAACTTTCGTGGGCCCAAAAAGTTTTTAATGGTGAGAGTTCAATCAACATTGTTTCCTATTACGTTGTCCGGTTGAGATTTAGATCTAAATCATTTTTTATCTCACTGCATGAAATGATCTGACAAAATGGATGGGCGGCATAGATGAAACACATACATCATGGTGGGGCCCACATAGCGTCGACCACTTACTAGCCAATACGCCTCTCCCATTACCTCGCGTCCCCCGCATTTTGAAGAGGCTACGTTGGCAGGAGAACAACGTGAAATGTGAACTCCACTCGCGCCTATGCGATAGAAAGAGGAGGGGCCTTCTCATGTGGCCGACATGGGCAAGACTCAGTCCATCTGGTGGGCCCCACATGGCACACACTCCTCAAAAGATAGGTGGGTCTGCTCATGCTGTGGGCCCCAATAGGTATCCTGAATAGGGACAGCTGCTATCTTTTTAAATTTTCCTTTTTTTAATTTTATAAAATTGTGACCCATATGATGAATGGTCTGATCTGATTTTGGTTTCATTGTATTTTCATGTTGGGCCCCACCAGATGAATGGACCTGATCTTGAATACGAGTGCCCCACGGCACAGTTTATTTAGACGCGTCCATTCCACTGGCAAGACTACGACTCATTCTTCGGCTACATACGGGGGCCCACATTTTGGTGATTTAAATCATTCGTATGGTGCACCGACTGTAGATGGATGGGAGATGCGAACGTTCCCCCATCAAACGATCCAAACCACTGGATCGACCTGTCGCTAAGTTGGACCGTCAGTTATCATTTATATTGGACGGCTACAATCATCTGGCACGGGTGACGTCAGTTCGCGACCGCCCTCCATCTCAAGGACGGGACTTGCCTGTAACCGGGGGCCACAGGAATCTCCTTTTTAACCCAATGTTCTATGGGGACCACCACAACTTATATCCACTCCGTCCATCGGCTTAGCCGTCTCTTTTTAGGGGATGAGCTGAAACATGACTGAGATCCAAAACTCAGGTGAGCCGCACCATAGGAAATAGCCAGGTTGGAAACGCTCACCGTTGAAACCTTCTTGCCCCACTGCCATTTTCAAATGCCTTGTAAGACCTGATTTCCGCGTGTATGAAGGCAAAACACAAATATCATGCCGATTCAAAACGGTGGTGGAGGGCATTCAATCTCCACTGTTTCTTGGCCGTGTGGCCCACTTGAGTTTTGAATCTACATGATGTTTAGGATTATTATTTTTAAATGGTCGGCCCAAGAAAATGGACAGAGTCGATATAACACAAAACATCGTGGCGGGCCCCATTTGGTTGCAGGAGATTCCAGTTATAGATAGTTTTTGTCCTCAGGTCAAGGAAGCGGATTAGTTAGTGACCCTGCCACTAGCCCATGGCTACGCGGATTGCCTCCTGCCCCGGCGTCTCCACCTGGGAACGGGCAGGAGGTTTGAGTGGCCACCGTGATGTGTGTGTCTTATCCACATCGCCTCCTTCTTCGTTTTTTTTTCTTATTTTTTTTTTTCCATATCATTTTAAGGTATAGGCCCAAAATTGAGGTAAATCTTAGGCTCAAGTAGGTATAGGCCCAAAACTGAGGCAGATCTTAGGCTCAAGGGGACTACACAATGGAGATTAATCTCTTACCTTTGAAAACTTCTTAAGGGCTACGGAAGTTTTGGATTGAGCTGATATTTGTGTTTTTTCTTCTTATAGATCTATTTAACTTTATGAATAGGTTGGACGGAAAATAAACATCACAGTGGGCCCTATAAAAATTTCAACGATGAGAATCATTATCACGATTGCTTCGTGTGATTTGGTCCACTTGCATCTTGGATCTGCCTCATTTTTGTCTTATGCATTAAAATACTAGGAAAAATGGATGGACCCTGTGTATAAGATTCATACGTTACAGTGGCCACTAAAAGGGGAAGGACGCAGTCCAAGTCCTGGCTAGTGGTCATTATTCTATCCGCCCACTATGATGAATGTGTTTCATTTAGGCCAGTTATCATTGTTTTAATTTATGATTTGAGGTAGATTGAAATCTCAAGTGGGCAACATTAATTGAACTCATAATATTAAAAACTAAGGTCACAAAAGTTTCTCTTCATTCATGTGTATGTCAAATAATCATTATTGTGGAACTAAAGAGGTTTCAAATGATGGACATTTTGTTTTCCATTTGTGTAGTCCACTTAATATTTAGATCTACTTCTCTTTTTTCTTTTTCATTTTTATCAAGCCCTGAATGATATGAAAAACTGAAGAGGTGTAGATAAAATACATACATTATGGTAGGGCTCATAGATCACGGAGCCACCAGCCAAGCCATGTCCTCGGAGGATTGAGTACTAACCAACTAGGACCTAACTAGAGATGAACAGCCATGTCAAGGACTATGTGGACTCACCATTATGTATATGTTTTTATTAACCTTGTTCATCCAGTTTTCAAAATAATTTTAGAGCATGGACAAAAAATGAGATAGACAAGGCGCAAGTGTACCACACCACATGAATGAGAGTGAGAATTAAAAGTCTATTGTTGAAAACTTTTTGGCCGGCTATTGAAGTTTTGAATCAAGCTGATATTTATGTTTTCCCTTTACATGGGTTTACGTGACCTTACTAACAAGTTTGATGGTGAATAAACAATTGGCCCAATGAAGCTTTCAACAGTAGGAATTCAATCCCCATTATTTCCTATGTCGTAGTCCACTTTAGCCTTCCATTTAACTCATTTTTTGGGTTCAAGCTCTAACATGATTGGTCAAAGTAAATGGACGGCATAGATAAAATAAATACATTAAGGTGGGCCCCACAGAGCCCCTGACAATAATGGGAGAGCAATTACGTGCAGCCTCAGCCTCAGTCAACACATTGTGGCCATGTCCATGGGACTACCCTGTGTATTCATAGTATATCCACACCTTCCATCTTTTTTACGAGCTCATTTTAGGCATAATACCCAAAACAAAGTAGATACAAATCTCGGGTGGGTCACACCACATGAAATAGTGGTTCTGAACTATTAAAAACCTCTTGTAGGCCACAAAAGTTTTGGATCAAGCTAATATTTGTTTTTTTCCCTTATCGAGGCCTTTGTGACCTTATCAACTGGTTGGATGGAAAATGAACATCACGGTGGGCATTAAAGTAAGCCATAGGAAGTTTTTATGGCATAAGTTCAATCACCACTGTTTCCTATGGTGTGATTCAAAAGAGATTTAGATCTGCTTCATTTTTCCAATGATGCCCTAAAATGATCCGGAAAAACGGATGGACGGCGTAGATATAGAATACATACGTCATGGTGGGGCCCATGGACAGGGCCGCACTGTGTTGGGTGAGGTCGAGCTGCACCGAATCCGCTCCCCCACTTTTTGGAGGTAAGAAATTAGATGATGAGCAAGAAAAGAGTGGTTATTTAAAAAACTACCACGCCTGAGCACACTAAACTGTACAGAATTACTATAGTCACAATCCAAAAATCTTGCTGTTGGATCAAAATCGTATCCACTGATCCGCAGACTCTTCGTTTATTAAAATAGAAGTCCTGGGGATTCTGCATTTTTAACTTTCCAAATAATGTCTATTAAATAGATCATTAGATAATTAAGCCTAGGGCTCACATAGCACATATCTACGCCGTACATCAAATTTGCCACCTCATTTTAGGGCATGGCCCAAAAATTGAAGTAGATCTAAATTTCAGTTGGGCCATACAGAAGGAAACGATGTTGATTGAATGCTCACCATTAAAACTTCTCAGGGCCAACCATAATGTTTATTTGCTATCCAACCTATTGATAAGCTCATATAAACTTGAATGGAGGGAAAACACAACTATTAACTTATCCAAAACTTTTGTGGCCCACAAGAGGCTTTTATTGGTGGGTATTTAGTCACCAATGTTTCTTATAGCGTGGCCCACTTGAGATTTGGTTCTTATTTGTTTTTTGGCGCAAGCCCTAAAATAGTAAAACTAATGAATAGTGTGGATATATAAAAGATACATCAAGGTGGGCCTGACAATCACACTTATTGTTCATTCTATTTTTTAATGTTTATTTTCTTTCCATATATCAATTTGTTAAAGATATAGGCCTTATTTGTGGATGAGCTAAAGGCCATAAGCAATCAAGAGTCTAACTTCTGTGTGTATATGAAAATTTTATTATATAAAAATGGTCATGAACCGCATCTTCTCTTTATTTCTTAAATGCTTAGATCATTTTCAACTTGCTGAAAATTACCAACTAATTGTTGAAAATTAATTTCTAATTGTCCAATTGCATCTTCTCTTTATTTTTCAAGTAACAAGATCATTTGCAACTTGCTAGGAAATTTCAGCTATTTGCTAGTGTAGACACCCCACCCCAACAATGATGCACCGCATTTTGAATTATTTGAGATAGCTCGTGAGCTTGGAAGTCCCTTAAGAATGAAGTCCAACTAATCTAAACCACAATAAAGCTCATAGACCCAATTGGCCAATGGAATTTATAAGTAAATTGAGAGTACAAACACTCGTTAGGACAACCTATGTCACCCCTATGTCATCCATAACGGGTAATGGTTTACTATTGATATACAACAAGTGTTGATGGCAACAGGGCCACCAACTAAGCCCATTCCAACAAGCCCATACAATGAATAGGGTTCCCAAAGTCGCTGTAACAGAAAATGCAAAAACTTCGAACAAATGGCAATCCTATTGCCACTCAAATCTTTATAAACCTAGACATATACTAGGATCTCTCCTAAGATCTTTCCGGGTGGCGGTAAAAGAAAACAACGGCTGGCGCGGTAATCTAATTGCCACCCTAGGGTAAAACGACCATTTCATCCTCCCAAATGGTGAAATTACATGTTTTATTATTTATCAAAGTGATTTTATGATGTCATGTGTTCTCTAACTGTTTAGATCATGCCATGTGGTAATATTGGCCCTCTAAGTTGCCTTAATTTACTAAGTTACCGAGGTCATTATAAATAAAGGCCCACCCGTCTCATTTCTAGAGACTTGATTTGGAGCTAGAGCTAGTAATATATTTAGTTCCATCTAACAAAAGCCAGTAGAGATGAGAGACTATACTGTAGAGAGTGATTAGTGGAAGTATAGAGTGATTAGTGAGTGTAGAGTGAAAGTGAGAAAACCTTGTCGGTGGGCCTAACAATTGAGCTGTTATGTGATAATTTATACATTTGTTATATTGTTATAGACTTTAGGCTCAAATCCTATCTAATGATATAGATTTATTTTTTTAAAAATACATCTCTAATGAGCCATGTGATGAAGATAATCAATGGTCAATGTTATACATTAACGACAAACAATATACAGGTCCAAAATTTTAATGGTAGGCCTAATTGTCAATTTTATATATGAACGTATTGTAATTGATATACCATCCATTTGATCATAAGAGGAAGTGAATGAAGACATGTACTTGAATATGCCATTGTCGACGGTAAAAGGTCATCAAAAAAGATGGTGACGTACCAATCTTCCTCTATGTCTTATCTCTCTATTCGATGGGGTTTGTACATCTTTGATAGGTCACCAGAGAGGGGACTATAGTATTTTTTATAAGCTTTCTTTGTCAGCGTGAGAGTTCCTCCCATTGTGAGATTTCACTACTAAAAATCATACCCATCACACCTTCTCTAATGACAAAGACACTCTCTGCTACATATGACTCTTAAGAGAAATGTCCATATGTGGAACATAAGTCTCACGTGGAGGTAGGTTGACCCCAAAAAGAGGTTGCGACTGCAAGGCTCTCTCTCTCATCGACTCGAGCTTATATGTTTATTTTAATACTAATGAGGGTGGTATTGACTCGTGGATGATGAACGTTTATTTCAAAGTCATTATTAGTCAAATTTAGCTTAAGATCTATAGACAACTGAAAACCATATAATTATTTATAAAACAAAAGATCTGAAGATTCTTTGATCCGGGTGACTCCTGTAGTTGGTTTGCAACTAAATAACTATAAATATGAGTGTAATGCTGATGTGACGAAAAAGGAAAGGGTTTGGACGCTATTTTTTCGTCCTCACTAAGTGCAGTATCTATTTTATGGGATTTTGAATTTTTTGAAAAATTGAAAGAGCTCTAAAAGTAACTACGTCTAGGGTTCGAGTGGACGAACATCTGAAAAAAAAAAAGTAAAGAGAAAATAAAAAGAAATATAAGTGTGATGTTGATGTGATATATATGAGATATTGGTATTAACTAGTGGAGTGTGATAATAAAAGGAGAGAAGCCAAATACTCTTATATGAAAAGAGCTAACTAGGAGTTTTTAATTCTAACTTTACTCTACGGATCAACGAACTCTTCGAAAACTAGCAGCTTATTGGCATAAAGAAGATCGATTTGAGAAGGAGAACACCCTAAGTTCACCCCCCACCCCCTTAAAGTTCTTACAAAACCCTCAGAGCTTGCACTATTTCCCTTGATGTTGTTCGTAGCTCTTGTAAATGTGAGAGGATAACCTGATATTTACAGAGGTGATGGCAATAATCAAATTCCCACCGATGTTGATGTAGCTTGTTTGCATACTTTTTGAGGTTCTCAGAATGATATGAATGATCATAGGTTGATAATTAGATTTTTGGAATAGACGGAAAAATAATTTTCAGTGGTGGTATTTTACATCTTTGGAGGTAAATTTTCTACTTCAGCTACCATGAGGCCCCATCTGTCGATCTAGATCACTGCTACATGCCCATCGGGAATTAGATTCTCAATGGTTACATTTGGTTAATCCGAACCATCAGTTGGTGCCGGATGGGTTCAAATATCCTTTTGATGCACATTTTCTCCATTTTGCAATGTTTATTTAAGTCACTCAAATGTCAATTTTGAGAATTCATTATGATTATATAAAGTATTATCTATGATCTTAATTAGAGTGTCTATACCATGGTGGGGTTATACATGACCATTCTTATGGGCCCTACCCAATGCCCAAATCCAAACCATCCATCATGTTGTTCGAATAGGCGATGACATGTGTAGCCTGTTATTTCTAACATTCACTCACTTGGATCATTAATAATCCAAACCATTCATCATATCACCCGAATAGGCGATGACATGTGCAGCTTATTATTTATAACATTCACTCACTTAGATTACTCATATCATTTTTGTATATGTAATTGATTATATATCTAATTTAGACCTTACAACCTTGAAACCTTACTAGAAATCTTACAATAGATCATGAGAAATATACCCTTTATAATTTAGCCAATTAAAACTACTAATATAGGACCATCTCAACTATTATTTATCAAAGAAGAACTAGGTGTAATAATAAATATTAACACTTCTAATGACATGAATTTTGATAATATGGACGCGTGGTATGAAAATATCATGCCAAGTATAAAATCATATGCATAATTCAAAGTGCTCATACCATTATGCCTAAATAAAAGCCAAATTGTATTGTTCATTCACCTTATGTATGCACAACAATCGTAAACTGTATTATTATAAAACTTGAATCATCAATTAAACTATATATAATTTATCAAAATATGTACACAATTCTAATGTCTGTTATATTCTTACTGATCTTAAACATTTTATAAGAGACGATGTATTTTTAAGGTCAACAGACATCTAATGATTCTAAAGCCTTTCATTTTCTTTTTGATAAAAACTTTGAGCATGTGCTCTTTATTCTTATCATTGAGTGGAATAATGTACTACAACACCCACCACGACATTAATGGTAGGTGTGTACAATGGATCATTGTCTTCATGGTGAACATTTAATTTCTGTTTTACATGGTTGAAGTCACAAGTGCATGCATTGCACTATTTTGTGCAACACATTCATATCATAAGATAAAATCATAAATGGACTTTACATTGAGAAAGCAATCAATGTAATCCAAATTGTACATTCGATTAGTTTCACTTAAGCATAATACTTTATCACCTTGTCACATTTTCGTGGATCCTCGCTTAGATTCACAACTTTTTTTAAGTACTTTATTTTACGATTTCTATAAGACAGCATGCCCAAGCTTTTACAGTGGTTAAAATCGATTCTCACTATTCCACTATTAATTAAGTAATTAAACGACATATTTTGATTTTTAGGGAAAGTTTCAGGTTATGTTTATTGAGATTTTTTTTAAAGATTTTAAACAGATGTCACATATCCTCTAAGAGTTAAATTTTCATATGGATATTTTCTTTTTCCTTAATGTCACAACATGTACAATGATCTTTAAAAGTAATATCAACATTTTATTTGGATTGAAATTATCTGTACATCACCTAATGAGGGGTTGAACCTTTATTGACATCCACCTTACTTTTATTATTGTTTATAATTTATATTACTATCATTCACATCCACATCCCATCACATTATCAGATTATTGATACATAAATCATTATTTGAATTTAAAATCAAAGTTTTTCTTTTATTTATTTTCGAAACTAATGTAATATAAAATATAAGAATGTTTAAATAAATTTAAATATACATTAACTCATATGTTTAAAAGAAAAAAAAAGTTTCAACATAACAAGGTTATGGTATTGTTATTAATCTATTCATGGTTTGTGATTTTCCACCTCCATTTCCTCACTCTTATTGACTATTGAGCATTAAGGGGCTGTTTGATTTTTAATTTCCCTGATAAATACAAGGAAATAAGTAATTATTACTTACTCCACCTGTTTAAAATTCACTGGGAATTACGTTACGAAAAGCGGTCTATACAATACCTGTTATTACTGATTTAAATATGTGGGCCCCACTATGATATATGTGAGTTATCCACATCATATATCCTTTTAAAAAATACATTTTAAGGCATGAACCCAAAAATTAAGAAAATCAAAAGCTCAAGTGGATCACACCTTAAGACATTAATGGTTGAAATTTGTTTTCTCCCCAGAGCCCACATTGATGTTTATTTGCTATCCAACCTGTTCATATGGTCACACAGTCATGGATAAAGGGGAAACAAAAATATCAGTTTGATCCAAAACTTTTGGGATCCTCAAGAAGCTTTCAATGGTAGGAATTCAATTCCTATTGTTTCCTGCGTTGAGCTCCACTTGATCTTGGGATCTGCTTCATTTTTCGGCTCATGCCCTTAAATGAGTTGGCTAAAGGGATGGATGGTGTGGATAAGACACACACATCATGGTGGGCCCCATGATTTAACTTTTTTTTCCTTAGGTGACGTGAAGAATTATAAATGAAAGGTAGCGGTTAACATCACCTTGGAAATCCAACCAGAAATACACTGGTAAATAATTGTTACCCATTTACTTTAAATTACCTCTATAATTAGAAAATCAAACAGGCCCTAAGGGTCTAAGGATTCATCCCTTACCTAATGACTCACCATCCCTGCCAAAGGTATCTGATGCAACTCATGCACCCTCATGGAAGGTTGTGCATTTTATTTTGAGACACCTTCATTTGTTATATGTACTACGTGTATAGAGCTTGAAAGTGCATCTTGCTTTGAGGGTTATAAGTCCTAGATGTGTTGTCTTAAGGTAAGTCTCGCACTATGTCTAACACATGGGCAATGACTTATTCATATGACCAGACTTCATGCCAAAATTTTGAAATGACTTAGGTCAGTTTTCACCCGACATCAAAGTGTTTAGGAGAGTTATATATGATTTGAATCATAACATATTGTCTCTAATGGTTACGCATGCCTTTGCTGGACTGCATTACCTATTAAAGGAGTTATGCGCCCTAGTCAAAATGTAATTTTGAGTAATCTTTTCATCATTTATAGCATATGAAACTCATTGATAATGCTGGAATGATTATGCTAATGTAAGCCGCAATGTTACATGGATTTTTTAAGTGATACCTCTCAGGATACATGATGCACATCATTTTTTAGTATCCCAACACTTAGTTAATTATACAAGATGCCTAAATGCTAAAGGCTATTACTTCTACCTGGATCTGATCGATGATCTAGATAATCTAAAGACAAATGATCATATATTAAGACTTATGCATCTACTTTATACTATGTAATAGATTAATTTTCTCCTTTTTTTTTCTTTTAATTAAGTTTTTTTTTTAAGAAATGTAATTAAGAGCCTCATTAGACCGCAACTTGAAATTTATTTGTTTCCTATATTGATAAAAAAATCTCTCGGTAGGGCATAGATAAAACACATATATCATGTGTGGGATTTCACATACATTGTCCAGATAGACGGTATGGATACAATATATATATATATATATATATATATATATATATATATATATATATATATATATATATATATATATATATATATATATATTAAGTCTTAGTTAAAAAAAGTATAAGAATCAAAGTTTTAGGTTAAGCTAATTAGAGGAGTATCAATCAAATGAGTTTGAGAAATTTTTAAATAAAGAAGTTATTATCATGTAATGGACTACCCATTATATTCTTTAATAAAATGATGTTGCTGAGAAAAGAAACAATATACTCCTCAACATGGTGATATCCATAATAAGCTATGCTTCGTTCTTATTTTCTTTTTTGGGTATCGTGAAAATTATTGTCTTTGGAATGATATTCCTATCAAAGTAGTATCCAAAACACCAACTATGGTGAGGTTGTAAGCCTGGACTAGGTTAGATGGCTATTTGGATATGCCCCGCAATGATGAAAAGTCTATATGCAAATGAATTGAAATTTAAAAGTAGAAGGTACTTTTTTATTAGATATCATAGGAGTTCATGGAATATGAGTTCTATAAACTATTTGAATAAAAAATTGACACAGGGATGAACGTGATGAGGTTGATCACTGTCTCCCTCAAGGATAATTACTCCAAATCCACGGAGCTTCTCTGGACTCCTCACAGAGACTTCTTAAATCCATAAGGAAAGAAAGCAAGAAAATAGAAATAAATTTTAATAAATTCATAAATTGATTAATGATCGAATTAAAGGAGTTCACAACCCTTTAAATAGGGATACCAAGCAATGAGAGAGAAATCAAAATCAAACTACGATTAAAACTCCTAGAATTCGCAACTTGCTATTTATAGTTGATCGTGATGTCTACTAGTGCGCAAAGTTTTCAGCCAAAAATAGTAAGTGTCCTATTTGGCTTCACCAAGTTGTTCTCCTAATTTTCTAAGCATTTCTCGCGTTGGGCACAACTCCTAAAGTCCAACGGATGAAGAGTTATAATCAAACTAAAACTTATTATTTATAGTAAAAACGGAATTAAAATACAGAAACGACCGTCAATCTGGTGGTATTTCGAAAATTCGGCTTGCGTAACCTTGCATAGTGGGGTTGGGTGGCTAAAGTATCTCGTTTTACCCTAAAATCATATATTTTACGTTCAATAATTTATTCCGGATTGCGAGAAATGCGCGATTTAAGGTCCAACGGTTCAGATCACTTTTGTTGTTGACTAGGCCTTTTCTGATCCATTTTGGCCATGAAACTGTTCGCGACCCGCTCTACATCAGTCCCCTCCACTTCAAAAGAACTCGTCCTACTCTGGTTCATAATACTCGGTTAGGTCAACGACGTTGAAAGTCTGTGAGATCGTAATGCCATCTAGAAGATAAACAATGTAAGCGTTGTTATTGATCTTTCGGATGATTGGTACCAGTGTAATCTTATTATTCTTTAATTTATTATACGTCTCGGTCGAAAATCTTCTTTTTGCGCATATGGACCATAACGTGGTCGCCTACCTCGAACACCTTTTGTCGTCGATGCTTGTCCGCTTGCTCCTTATACTTCTGTTCGAGGCATGTAGCTTATTCTACACCTCTACATGAATGCCCATGATTATGTTTGCTATATATTTTGCTGTAATGCTCTTGCATGGGAGTTTGGGCAGATGGACTAAGTCAAGTGTGTGGCGAAGCACTCGTCTGTAAATAATCTGGAATATGAATTTTTCTATTGAGCGGTTATTGAATGCAAAGTCCGATGAGACAAGGTCAAATCTCACTGCTTCGGTTTTTCTCTTGAAATACATCGAAGGAGGTTTCCTAAGGTATGATTCACAATCTCGGTTTGCCCATCAGTCTGTGGATGGTAGGTACTGCTGAGCTAAAGTCGTGTATTGAATCGAGTTCATAAAGTCTGCCAAAAGTGGTTAATGAACTTCGTGTCAAGGTCAGAAGTAATAGTCTCGGGAACCCTGTGTAGTCGCACAACTTCTTTAAAGAATAGATTTGTTATGTGTTGCATCGAGAGTCTTCTTGTATGAGACAAAGTGCGATATCTTAGAGAAAACGATTTACCACTGTGAACACCGAATTCATGCCACATTATGTTCGTGGGGGACTAAGTATGAGTCCATAGAAAAATCCTCATAAGAGCCGTTAGGCATAGATAAGGGGGTGTAGAGGCCCGTATTCTAAGATTGTCCATTGGAGGTTTAATAAACATGACAACGTTTTACTGAGTTTTCCATATCACGTACCAATTGCGGCCAGTAATACCACTCTTCCACAAGAGCGCACGTCTTGTCTTGCCCAAGGTGTCCACCAAGGCCACCTTCATGTAGCTTTTGAATAATCTACTCCCTCAGAGAACTTTGGGGGATGTACAATCGATTCCCTTTGAAGAGGAAACCGTTCTGTATATGTAGGTCATTGAGATGACCTTCTTAGCACTTCAACCAAGAATTCTTGAAGTCTTCATCCTCAGCATATAGCTCCTTGAAAGAGTCAAAGCCGACCATTTCATTGCTCATCGTAACAAGTAGTGATGCCTGACGGCTAAGTGCATCAGCCACCTTGTTCTGCTGCCTTGACTTGTGCTTCAGAACGAACATGAATTCCTACAAAAATGCAACCCATCTAACATGCACACGATTCATATTAGTCTGACTATTAATAAACTTTAATACTTGATGGTCAGTGTACAGACTCTCTTTGAATCAGATAATGTTGCCAATGTCGCAGTGCCTGAACAACTGCGTACAATTCAAGACTACTCTCCTCAATGGTTATTTAGAGGAATAGATAAATATGAAGTAATTAGAAGAACTTTACCAATCTAAATATAAATATAAAATATGTAAGCTTTAGAAAGTTATATATAGTTTCAAATAGGCATCGAAAAGCTGAAATCATAGGTTTGATGAGACACGTGTTCATTTAACCTTGTTAAGAACTTAAAGTAACTATTTATTTATTTGTGATCCACATAGGCTAAAATATTCTTTTCGGTCTTCCTTGTGAATAACATTTCTCTTTTATTGAGAATGATATTGGATTTACGACGAAGGCTAAAGTTTGGCTATTTGCAACCTTCAGTATGAAGGATTTGAAAAATGAGTCCCATATTATGAAAAGCAAGCTACATCGTAATTAGGCTTCTTCCACCCTAGAATTTTTTAGATAACACATCGTAATAAGTAATGGATAGATTCTTCATACTTAATTTTAAGAAGGGTGAACCACATTTTAGAAAAAAAAAAATCTTTATTTAGAAATGATTGTCCTGAAACCCCTAATGAGAGATAAGTTATGGAGAAAGTTCGTTGCAAATATGTCATTGGGAGTTTCATATCCATTGTGCTGTGTATGAGCCCAAACATTGTTTGTTTTTTTTTTTTTGTGGGAGTGATTAGCTAATATTAAAACACTCTAGCCCGAATCATTAGACAAAAATAAAACATATCATTAAGTATTTGAGGAATATGGAGGACCTCGTTTTTGTATTTGGACATGGAGATTTGTTTATTATCGGATATACATATATACACTTCTAGATAGATCTATATGCTAGGAGGTCGATAAGTTGGTATATCTTTTGTGGTTGGTGGTATTGTTATTTATCATAAAGTCAAAATGAATTGAAGGCAGAGTATGTGGTTATGAACGAAATATCCAAAAAAGTCGTGTTACTTAAGAAATTTGTCTTAGAGATACATATTATCGAAGAAATCGATAGACTATTTTAGATATAATATATCAACAATGGTATGGTTTCAAGTGCAAAGAGTCTCGGTATCATGGAAAATCCAAGCATGTTAAAAGGAAGCACCAAATTGTGCGAAAATATTTAGAAGACAAAGTTAATGAAGTTTTGTGGGTGACATCGATAGATAATGTTGCATATCTTTTAATAAAGGCATTACATACAAATCATTTTAATGCCTATGTTTATACCATGTGATTGCATGTGGAGGTAGATTAGTTTTAGAACAAGTGTGATGTCGTTAGTTGTATCTTGAAAAATTAATGTTTATGTTCTTTGTGCTCTCATGTTAAATTTATTATTTAAACTCATTAATGCGCGTGACATATATAAGATCATGTTTGTAAATGGGTAAAAGAAAGATTTCTTTGGTTGTCATTAAAAACTTAAGATTGAACACAATTGCAAACTAAGGGAGATCTATAGGTCATGGATCTTAGTATCCTATTTTACCATAACACTTAATAGGTTGTAGGACAAACCTGCGGTTATTTTTATCCTGTGTAGGGAAACTGATGATGAATCGGAATGGAAGGTCTCCACAATCATGCACAACAATGAGTTGGTATGCCTTTGCACTATACCCCTACATAGGAGTGTGAATGTGTTATGGATATAAGCTCTTGGTATAAGACCTGGTGGACACTTATATTGGTGAATCATCTCAAGTTATAGATCGGGAGGCCTATCATGCCCGGACTAGATTGACTAATTAATATAGCTTTGATTAATTTATAGACTTGAAAGTGTGTGAGGAGTTAAAGGTCTCAATAATGTGTTTTGACTCTCGTTAAGAGATAATTATGATGACTGACAAGTGTGTGTAGTTGAATTGACCTAGGTGCATACATTAAGGTCTAGTTGAGGCTCACATGATTCAATAAGGGATTCACTTAGGGCGTATTTGATTTTTCAATTCATCGAAAAATACCATGTAAATATTTAATGATTATTTCTCCTATATTTACCTCACTTTTTTCAACATTTGATTTGACCACATACTTTTTTGACTCAAAAATCGAGAACACCATAACATATTTGTGGGTCCCACATATCGCTCATCCACATCGTTCATCTATTATGCCTAATGCATTTATGGCATGAGCTAGAAAATGAGGCATATCCAAAGCTCAAGTGGACCACGCCATGGGAAAAAGGGAATCAAATATTTACCATTAAAAACCTCTTAGGGCCACTGTTTCTTGTGGTGTGGGCCATTTGAGTGTTCGATGTGCCTCATTTTTCGACTCATGCCTTAAAATATTGTGTTAAAACAGCTGGACGGAGTGGATATATTATATACATCATCTTGGAGTCCACAAATATAAAAGAGCTCTTTTGAACCGGACGGGTGAAGTGGTAATAATTACTCATTTTAAGGGTATTTACATAGGCCCTGAAAAATCAAACAAGCCCTTAATTACTAGGACATTATTATTGGATTGATATTATGTTTTAGTCCATTCATCAAGTGTCTTAAAAGGTCGGTCATGTTATCAAAGATTTTCTATTAGTTAATTAAGGTTTTTCAATTGTCATAATTTAGTTTTAACAGTTTATATATTCTAAATTAAGCTTGATAAACATCTAATGCTTAAGATCTGGTGATTCATACCTTAGAATTTCACGTGTTATTAAATAAGGATGGTTGGTATGATGAATGAAGGGATTTGGTTAATTTGGGTGCATGTTTAAAATATAGTCATATAATTTAAATGTAGTGGGCTCATCACAGTCTGTATGATAGTAGAGTACCATAACAAGTGTATCATCTTGCAATCCTAATTTCTCCATATAAATCAATCCTATTCTAGAGGGAGAGAAAAGAGAGCCTCGGACGTCATAAGCCCATTCTCGTTCCTCATTCCCTCACATCGCACATTCGTTTGGGTTCCATCAAGGATAGCTTGCGTATGCCTCCTTGGCTATATTTCGATGTTGACATGTGACTTTCATATTTCTCATTCATTTGGGATACATTACGAAAGAGATCTTCTAATTTGAAGGATCGGTGTTGATATATTTTGGTTATTTACAACATTTTTCAAAGTAATTCTAATCGTATGATTTGTGTTTTTACTTTCTAAAAAATTGATGATATCTAAATGACAATCCTTAATTTAATCAAATAATATATATATATATATATTTAAAATTTTATATTTCATTACATGTCAAAAATCTTAAGATTCCTATAATAGATGATAGTGCTCTAAGTAAGCTAGATAATTCCAAGATCTCTTATCGTTGCTAGTCTCACTCTTTTACTACAATGCCTAATGATTCATGTTCATCTCTTTACTTTCATCCTGTTGTTTGTAGAATTTAAGGCAACATTGTTGCCCAAATACGATATCATTCTACTTCTCTACACTATATTAGTTAGTTTGTGTCTTATCACTACTTGTCTCCATCATTTTGCATATTTATGTTTGTTATCTCTTTTGTTTTGTCCATTCCTCAGTTACAATTACTTTAAAAGACCCTTGATGGAAACAATCTATGATCCAAATGATGACAACTATTGAGAAGTTGAGAGATCTCCTTTATGACCATCATGAGGTCAATTGCAAGTGGCTTTACACTCTCAAGCATAACCTAGACTCTTTTATCACTCGATGTAAGAAATGTTTCATTGCTAGATATTTTATTTAGAAGCCTGAAGTTGATTATTATAACCTTTAAGAAGAAATATATGTGTTTTCATTTTGATTTCATCCGAAAGGTATGTCTTAAAAAGTTTGTCAGTTGAAGAAGATTCTTTATGAACTCAAGCATTCTTCTTGTGCGTGGTTTGAACGATTCAATACTACAAATACTCTAGGTTGTCTTTCAGTGGTGTGCATCTGATCATTTTACTTTGTTAAACAATATGACTCCTACATCACAATTTTGGTTGTCTATGTTGATGACATTATTACGGTGATAGTGATGGTAACATTTCTTTGATAAGATATTTTTGGCCAACACCTTTAAGATTAAATATTTAGGTTCAATGTACTCCTTTTTTAGAATTGAAATTGTTCGTTCTTTTAAAACCATCTTCTCTGATCTTTTTAACTTCACATGTATGCTTGACTCTCACCTCATTGAGTTACCAATGGAAGTTAATCATTGTTTGTTAACCAAATACTTAATATCTTCAAAGACCCTAAATTGTATTGACGATTAATTAGGACATTGATCTATTTATCTATTATTAGGTTTGGTATTACATACCCAATCAATATTGTAAGCTAGTTTATGCAGGCTCTGTGTTCCCATAATCTTGAGACTTCTTTTATATTATTCGTTACATTAACTCAGCTAATGGGAATAGTCTTTTCTATACTAACCATGACTACATTAATATTCGTTTCTACTGTGATGCTGATTGGATAGAATTTGTTGATAATTGTCGTTCGATCATAGGGTTCTATATATTTGTTGGAGAAAAATTCGTTTCATGGAAAGGTAAGAAGCAGACAGTTGTTATCCCATCCTTTGTTGAAGCGAGAATCGATTTATGGGGCACGGGACAAGTGAAATTCTCTGATTGTGCTTATTTCTCATTGATCTTGATATTTTGAGCTCGCCACTTACCATTGTTTTGTAATAACCAAGTTGTCATTTATATTGCCTCTAACCCTGCTTTTCACCATCGAATAAAACATATTGAGGTTAATTGCCACTTTATTTATAAGAAGCTAATGTCATGTATCATCTATACTCATCATTGTCTACTAAAGATCAGTTAGTGGACGTTTTTATAAAAGCCCTTCATTATTCTTGCTTATTTAACATTATTATCAAGCTAGTGTTGAGTGTGAAATATAGCATATTTCTCCTCATTTATACCTTGGTTTTATAAACATGATGGTGATTAATCGATTTAATTATGCATATTTTCATGTGCGAGGTGATTTTAAGAGTTTAAGGTGAAATTGATGTCAAAAGAAAGATTTATATTCAAAAGATAACTAAATAAAGATTTGGAGATTTGGAAGTTATTAATGAAAAATTCACATGCTAAAGATACAAGAAAACCAAGTGAGAGATGAAGAGAATCAAAGATTTGAAGTGAAGAAAAAGAATCCTGAAAATAAACATATTCCTGAAAACAAACATATTCATGAAATTGTCCTAAAAAGCATATTCTAAAACTTCAAGTATATTTTGGAAAACTGCGCAGAGTGCTAAATTTGAGGCAGTTTAAACCCTTAGTCTATTTTGAAAAACTGCGTAGAATGCATAAATTTAAGGTGGTTTTTAGATGTTTTCAACTCGGTGTGAAAGTTGGAGTTCCACAACTATAAATATAAGACTCCCTATAATGCTTCAAAGCATTTCTAGGGTTTGGAAAGGTTTCAAGGAATATAATACAAGGGTGGAGCAGCTACTAAAGAGTTTTTTTTCTTCCCTAGTTTATTTTTCATACTTTGTTTAAGAGATTTGGTTTCAATCATGTTTATGGTTGGCTAAACCTTTTAGCTAGGGATAAGAAGTGAAGCTTGTAGCGTGTTGGGATGTTTATTTTGCTTTAATTCTTATTCATATTAAACTTCATTGATTTCTAGTTTGATATTAAATGAATATTTTCAGTTTTCTACGATTTATTGGGACTTAAATTACAATAGATATTGTGATAGCTTTGGATATATTCTTTTCCTGTTTTTGAGATAATGAGATTGGTAAATCTTATTATTTACCATCGTCTCTTGGGCATGGTAGGGTGATGGAATCTCTTCCAATCTTTACAATTCTCCTCCATTGAGAATTAGGTCAATGAAAAGTTCAGATTTGATTTAAATTGCTTTATCTTCCAATTAAATATGATAAGACTCCAATTTTAATTGTGTTTATTGAATCAAGCAAGGTAGCATCTTAATAGATACAAGTGGATCCTTGGCACCCTAGTTCCCACCTTTAATTGATAGCTTAAACATTATTCATAATTACTCTCTTTTATTCAAGAATTCAGATTTAGATTTTCTTCTTATTCTAGTTCTTTTCAGAATACGTACAAGTTTATTCCCTGTGGATTCGACCTCGTTCTTATGAGTTATTACTACATCGTGATCTTACATTTAGAGTTGTGAACAACTAAGCATGATTAATATCTCTGCTTCATCTTGAAGGAGAGTTTTTAGTAGTAATGTATCATATGATCCTTGGACTATTATATATTTATATGCTTATAAATGGAAAGAGGTGAGGGGGAACTATAATTCTATTTTTTCACTAAATACACTTCTAATTCATTTTCAGATACCGATTAAATAAAAAAAGCATTCATAAAGACAAAACTAAACATTATGTTTACGCAGTTATGCTTTTTATCATTCAATTATGGATCTTCCATACCAATGATAGGCCTACTTCATCAATTCTAGTGAGAAACCTGACATATTATTGTGACCAACCTTTTAGTCTAAGACCATAACATACAAGTGGTTTCATGACCCCGAAGTCGATTCATACTAATTTCATGAAATTTAAGACACTCAACGCATTTGGGTTCGATGGATTCTTTAAACCGATGTCATCAATGTTTACACTCATTTTCAATGCCTTGACATGGACGAATAAACATCACATGTTTGGCACAGTTAGAATTGTACTCGCACCCAGAGAAGATTTGTATATGATCTTCCTTCGACGTTACATTTTTTCATTATTGTGATGATATAGATTCTTATTAGGCCCTTTAAGGGGACGAATTGTCGCATGTCACGTGGTTACAATTAACGTGCCCATTAAATGAGAGTCATACCTGGAAGGAGTGCACACGGGTCGGTTTGGTTCGGTTCTGGGGTGAAACTAGAACCGAACCATTCTTAACGGTTCTATGAAAATCGGAATCGGATCGTTTGCACATTAGAAACCAGTACAAGATTGTAAAAACCGGTTCGGTTCTGGATTAGTTTTAGGCGAGGTGGAGAACCAACGAGTGAGAGAGAGATAGAGAGAGGGAGGGAGAGAGAGACCATGGTCGCTGGGTTGGGTGAGGTGGAGTTGCGACCAATGTGGGTCGGTGGGCATTGGGCGATGGTTGTCTTGTAAGAGAGAGAGAGAGATGAGAATTGAATGCGGGTAATAGGGGTGGCGTAAAAAGAATAAAGAGATTAGAGTCTTATTTTATTTTATTTTTATTTTATAAAATATTTATTGCTTGGGATGGTTCAGTTCTAAGTTCAGTTCCACGGTTCAGTTCGGTTCTACATAACCCCAAACCGAGAACCAAACCGAACTAATTGGTTTTTTGAATTTTGAAACCGGAACTGGTGCACTTTAGAACCAGACCAAACCGTGGAGTTTGGTCGGTTCCGGTTTGGTTTACTTGTTTTACTATTTTCATGTGCACCCCTAATACCTGACACGACTATAAAAGACCTGCTAGATGAAGGTATCACATCTCATAATTGGAGGCACGACTAACAAAGGAGACTAACAAGGCGAAATTATGTACTTCATCAAGGAGTACATCATTCATCGGTTTGGTATACCTGAGACAATCACAAGTGACAGAGGAGCAACCTTCTCAGGCCAAGAATTTTAAGAATTCGTGGCCACATATAAATTCAAATTCCTACACTCTACGCCATATTATGTTAAGGCTAATGGTCAGGCTAAATCAACTAATAAAATATTGAAGAATATCATCAAATGGATGGTAGAAAAGAATACACACCAATGACACACATCGTTGTTTGAAGTATTTTAAGCTTACAGAATATCATAAAGAGAAAGTACATGGATAACACCTTTTGCGCTGGCTTATGGGCATAATGTGGTTTTGCCAATTGAGGTTAACGTGTTATCGCTGAGGGTAGTGTATCGGCATCAGTTAACACCAGAAGAGTTCAAAGAATCTATGTTTGTTGAGCTAGAAGAATTAAACAATATACATCTCCAGGCCCTTGACAACTTAAAAGCTCGTAAGCTCAAAGTGGTTAGGGCTTGTAATAAGAGGGTTAAAAAGAAAATCTTTATAAAAGGAGAAATCGTATGGAAGACTAGGCTTCCAATCGACGTAGAAGACGAAGAATATGGGAAGTGGTCAACATGGGAAAGACCACTAAAGATAAATGTCTTGCATGGGGGAGCATATCTTCTGCAAGATATGAACAGTCAGAAAAACAAAAATCTCAACAATGTCCAATACCTAAAGAAATAGTATCCAACGCTGTGGGAGACCATTTAAACCGAAGAAGAAACGACTGCTGATCAAGTCGACCTGCATCAAAAGTAAAGAAACATCGATGAAATGACCATGGTAAAAGCAAAAAATTACCCACGACCGACTCGTGTCATTTTATAAATAGTGGTCGAGTACTGCACTTGGGCCACCGCCCCTTTTGGAGCATTTGTCATGACTCAAGACCATTATAGGTCTGATTCCCAAAGAAGCTTGCGTGATGGCTAAGCGCGAGCCTCATGTTAACACGTGTTGAGAAACTGAACGGCCGTCAAAAACCCGAATATTAAATATCCCATTGCATCTCTCGATATAAAGAGACATGAGGGCATTGGTTACACTCATTTTTGGTGCCCCGATGTGGACAATAGGAAGATGCCACGTTGACACACTACGTGTTTGGCAAAATCAGAATTGTACTCGCACTTGGTGAAGATTTGTGTCTGATCTTCCTTCAGCGTTACGCATTCTGTCATTATTATGATGATACATATTCTCATCAGGCCCTTTAAAGGGATGAGCCGTTGCATGCTATGTGGCCACGATTAACATGCCCATTTAATGAGGGACGTGCCTAACACGACTATAAAAAGACTCACTAGACGATCGTATCACATCTCATAATTGGATATGATCTCATTCACGAAGCTCTCCTATAGTCCCTCTAAAACGGGAGATTTCTCCAAAGACATTTGCAGAGCTAGTAATGATTTAGAGGAATTCGAAGATCTCGACGTTGGCTCAATCTTTAAACGAATCTAGCCTAGGATTGGGCCACGATTGAGAGGGACAGAAACATTATCTAGGTTAGGTTCGCAACCATGGTCCCATCAAGATTAAAAGAACGGGGGAACTATATCTAAATTTAATCCCATAACCGATCGATATCAGATGTTAAATCCTACTCCTATTGAAGACCGTGTGATATACATCGGATCACCATAGTAAACGACTGTGATTAAACGAAAAATGCTCCCTTAATTGAACCAATAGGGTCCTATAAGGTAGCATTTATGTGTAGGGAGTGGAAATGTGAGACCCATTCATTATGAACGTTTCAAAGATCTTCTTAGTTAAAAGCTTTCGGATTTACGGAGAAAGAATTGCGTGTTTGTAAAGCCCACACGAAGAATCCTGAAGGACCAAGAAATCCAGCGAGGGGCTATAACCGCCTTGAGAAAGCTATAAAAAGATCATATAAAGAAGAGCTGGAGGCTCCATGCTAAATACATTTATCTACATGTCTACTTTACATTCATGCATATTCTACTTTTCATAACCTTGTTCACTATTGCCTAGCGGCTCCCGCTGAAGTACGTTTATCTTAAGAGTACATTAAATATCTGCAATCTTAAGTTGCTAGATTCCTATGTCAGTTTGAGTTCCGATTCAGTTGTTCATACATTTGTCATATCCTACTAACCATCTGCGTGGATTGTTTGTTCCGATAGGCGCTTCAGGTATTTATCTTACTTATCGCATCAATTAGATTGTAAAGTATGCCGGTTGTAATAAGGCCATTACATTAATAAATCAATTGTATTTATGCTAGTCTTTATTCTGTTACGTGCAAATATTCTGCTATATTTGAGGAATATCGCATTAAAGCATTGTTGAAATAGAAAGTTTTTAAACTGCCCGTTTCTGTAATCATTGGTACAAGGTTAAAAAAAAAACTTATTAGTAAAGGCTAACCCCTTCCCTTGCTCAAATCGCCTGAGTATGACGATTGACATACACCAAATCAATAAGTCGATGGTCGAGAGGAATCTGGATCCAGGTCCAGTCTCCAATCTGTACATCTCGGCGCAGGGATACTGGCCAATTCAGTCAATATCTTTGAGTCGAGTAGACTTTGGCACGCCCATACAATCATACATGCATTCATACTTCCTATCTAGGCCCTCAGTCGCACGAGTAGATTTAACTTGCTGAATCGAGAGCACCAACCAATGCCCATCACTTCACACCTCTTGGATCTTACAAACAGTGACCTTTCACTCGATTATTGCCCATGAACAACCCAACAAAACCTTATGCATGTGACTACCATAACCCACTCTCTAGACCCAGAGAAAGGATTGCCAAAGTACCTTTTGCTGCAAGGAATCAATAAAATTGGCCTTTGATTTGGCCCAAATAGTGGTCAATTTTGACCTATATCCATTGGTCAAATTTCCTTTTCAATAAAGTGGTGGGATCTAGACCTACATCCATTGGTCAAATATCCTTTTCAATGAAGGGGTGGCAAATGGAAATGGTCCATATTAATAATGAAAGTACAGACTAACAATAGAAATGGCCCATATTAACAACATAAAACGATTAGATTTAGGCACATATGGGCCAAATCTATGGCTTGCAATGGACCATCAGAATAATCCAATATTGAGATCTAAAACTGTACCAAGGTTGAAAAACTCTTCCAGACATGGACGTAAGAGACCCACAAAATGCTGACCCTGAATGGTTGAGATCATTGTTCAAAACTGGTACAAACTGGTCCCTTTTTGAAGGACAGTTATTCATTGGTGCAGGAACGTCCAGGAATTCTAGTGATGCCAAACAGTGAAACTTGTCCAATTTCAGGAATCCAGAGTTTCTTAGATCCAAACAGGGCCTTATGGCTTGTCCCAAGTCAAGAGTATTAAGATCCTGAAGGTTTTTGTTTTTATTTATTTATTTTATTAAAATCTTGGATTTATGGTATTTGGTAGAATAAAATTCCTGAAATCCACACCTGCCTGTATGTCATGCCTTGCGAAATATGAACTTCCCAACAGGTGGGGCCCACATTGTTAGATCTTTTACCTAACAAAGCATGCAAATTTCACTCTGATGCCTCTGAAATTTGATGATCCTATTAAGAGCTTTGACCATTAATCTGGGCCATCCATCACGTGGGGGCCTACCTTAGATTCCCATCTCTTTCAAAAATCAATTGCTTGTATGATTCTAACCATGCATCCATTTTGATAATACTAGAAAAGTTCCAATCATTGATTTGGACTATGCATATAGCAGGTTCCACCTTTGGCCGCCCATTATTCTAAAAAATCATGATTCTAACCATACATCCATTTTCATAATACTAGAAAAGTTCCATTCATTGATTTGGAGTATGCATGTAGCAGGTTTTACCTTTGACTGCCCATTATTCTAAAAAATCACTTTGATTGGATGATCTAATCAATCAATGGTTAAGGATACAAGGAGAAAAGGTCCAATCATTGATCTATACCATCATCATGCCATTCCTCTCCCCAATAACACTTTGATTGAGAGATAATTACCATCCATGAATGGCTAGAAAAATGGTGAATCCATATGGATTATACTAGAAAAAGGTCTGATCCACCCGGCCGATTCATAATACAAATGGGTGGGATCTAGATACTCCTAAGCCCAGACCTAAATAGCTTGGCTTATTTTGAATTCGACCCGACTTAAATTCTAATTAGTTGGGTTTGTGATTAAAATACAGATCTGATTATTAAATGAATCGGGTCCTCGACGGGACCAGACCAATTTGTGCCCATCGCATCGAATGTTTCATTAGGATCGAACTGTTGCGATCTGTCAATTCGCCTTTCTTAAACTGATGGAAACACATTGGTCTGTTTAGATGGGTTACCAGGTATATGGTTTGATGCATCTGATTCAGATCAATAGGGAATTTTTATTATGAGAAGAAACCATGAACGAACATCGTTGTGGTTGCATTGAGGTAGCTAAGAGCGAGCTTTCTATAGGCCACTCCATAATCTTGCTGAAAGCCAAGAGAGTGCTGGGTTTTCTAAGGCATGGTCTGAAAAACTACAGGGGTTGGAAGAATGGGAATAACCGCAACGTATTAACTCTTTTAATTTTTTTAAGATTCTCGGATTCTAAAAATAACTGGATCCATTGGTGGTATATTAGCTTAATACACCAATAAATTTATCTGGACAATTATAGACTTTAAGGGCACGTTTGGATATCACCAAATAAGTTACTTTTTAAATTATGTTAAGTAATTAAGCTACATTTTTCACTTAATTTCTTTTGGTAAATATTATTGTAAAAGTAACTTATTAGTGAAAAGCTACTTATCTTAATAAGTTATTTTCTTTTTGCCTTTTCACTTATAACTTTTCTACTTTCTCACTCCTGGCGTCATTTTGAATACTATCAAATAAGTAGCTGTTTTAACTTATGGAGGTTAACAAGTTACTTTTCTAAAATAAATTAGTTTAGTTATTAAACTCAAATAAGTAGTTTTTTTAAATAAAAATATAACTTATAAAATTATTGTTTTTCATAAGATTGGAAAATCTTCCCGATGAATGGGTGGATGATCTAGTGATATCTATGTGATGATGGCTCATATCAAGGTGGTCCCACATAATGCACGATCCACATCAAAGATCCACCCTAATGATGAATGGCCCGCATCCAAGGCGAGCCTCGCATGATGGGCAACCCACATTGAAAGTGGGGCCCACATGATGGGCAACTCACATCAAAGGTGAGCTCCACATGATGGGCAATTAATAATGGTGGGCCCCACATGATGGACAGTCCATGTCAAAGCTTGGCCTAATGATGAGTGACCCATGTCTAAGGCGGGTCCCGCATGATGGGTGGCCCACATAAGAGGTGGACCCACCTGATGGACGTCCACGTCAAAGGTGGGTTCCACATGATGGACAATGGACATTGAAATGGGCCCCACATGATGGACAATAACATTGATGGTGGGCCCCACCATGACTAACATCAAAGCTGGCCCCTACCTAATGAACCACAACCAAGGTGGGCCCTAATGATGAATGACCTGCATCAAAGGCAGGGTCCACATAATGAATGATCCACATCAAAAGTTGGCCCCACATGAAGAATGTGAGGGGAACCAAATAGACTTTCTGAAAATTACTTATGATGTTGGAAACCAAATATGCTTTTTTACTTTTGAAGATAAGTATGTTGTGATTAAGTAAAAATCAAGATAAGCTACTTATGGCTAAGGAGCTTATCTAAAGAAACTTACTATCCAAACACACCCTTATTGTTCATGTCTAGGGAGGCTCTCTCATTGTAAATATCAATGGAGGCCTTACATGGTGGACTGCCTAAATTAGAGGTGGGGCTCACATGGTGGATGGTCCACATAAACGGTGAGCCCTACACGATGGACGACCTAATATTAATATGGGCCCACATATGGATAGTCCACATCAAAGGTCGGCCCATAATTATAAAAGGCCAACATCCAGAGCGGTTGATATAATGGACGATCCACTTTAAAGGTGGGACTTATATGGTGGACGATCCACATCAAAGGTAGGCTCCACATGATAGGTAATGGACATTGAAGTTGGGTTGTCTATGATGGATGACCCATATTGAGGTGGGCCCACACATGGATGATCCACATCAAAGGTTGGCCCCTAATGATGAACGTTCCACATCCAAGGTGAGCGTCGCATGATGGGGCAACCCGCATTGAAACTAGGGCACACATGGTGGGCCTCACATGATGGACGGTCCACATCAAAGGTTGGCACTAATGATGAAGTGCCCATATCCAAGGTGGGCTCCAGATGATGGATGGTTCACATCAAAGGTGGGCTCCACATGATGGGCGATGGATATTGAAGGTGGTGGACCCTATATGATGGACAATAACATTGATGGTGGGCCCCATATGATGGATGATCAATATCAAAGATGGGCCCTACATAATGAACAATGCACATAAAAGGTCGGTTCCTAATGATGAATGGCTAGCATCCAAGGTAGGCCTCACATGATGGATGGCCCACATCAAAGGTGGGGCCCACCCAATGAACAATGTACATCAAAGGTTGGCCCCAAATGATGGTTGGTGGATGTGAGGGAGACTAAACAAACTTGAAAAATAATTATTTATGATGTTAGAAGCCAAACATGCTCTTCTACTTTTTGGTTGATAAGCATGTTGTTTACAAAATATACTTATCTACTTAATGAGTATAAACTAAGATAAGCTACTTATGGCATAAGTAACTCATCTTAAGTAACTTAAGATCCAAACACCCCCTAAGGCCTGTTTGGATGCCACCGAATAATAACCTTTTCTAGTTGCAATAGTAGATAAGTAACTTAAGTTTGGTTTAAGATCAATTATAAATAACTTTTAAAGATTGGTTTAAGATCAATTATAAGTAACTTTTTTACTTGAAACTAACCGCTAAAGCGTAATAAGTAAAAAATGATGAGCTACTTAAGGCATGAGTAGCTTAAGTACCTTATTATCCAAACACCCCCTAAGATAAAAAGGACTTTTAAGTGTTTGAATGATAAGTTACTTGTACCCCAAGTAACTCATCTTGGTTTCTGCTTAATCAGTAGATCAGCATATTTGGTCAGTATCCAAAAAGCACATTGGGTTATTAAAACACCAAATCTAGTAATGTGGTGACAGTGGGGCCTGCGTTAATGTATAGGTTATATATCTACTCTGTCCATCCGTTTTCCCCAGCTCATTTTAGGGTATTGGCTCAAAAATGAGTCAGATCCACATCTCAAGTGGACCACACCATAGGAAACAGTGGTCATTGAATACCCACCATTAAAAACTTCCTAAGGCCGACCATATTGTTTATTTGCCATCCAACCTGTTGATAAGGTCACATAGACATGCATTCGATCATTATGTTTCCTATGGTATGGTTCACCTGAGTTTTGGGTCTGATTCATTTTTGGGCTCATGCCCTTGAGTGGGCTAGCAAAATGAATGTATTCAACACATACATCAAAGTGGGTCCACCTCACTGGACGTGGATTACTGGGTGAACCCAACTCCACGTGTCTAAAGGTCCACCGTGATGTTTCTTAGAAATCCACCCCATCCATCCATTTTACCAGATCATGTTAGGAGGTGGGCCCAAAAATGATGTAGATCCAAAGCTTAACTGGGCCACATTGAAGGAAACAATGGAAATTGAACAACCACCATTGAAATCTTTCCGAGGTCCACTGTGATGATTAAATGAAGAAACGGATGGAGAGGTGGATATTTCAAAAAAATAAATGTGGGCCTCATGGCTATTTCAACAGTGGAGGTTCAATACCACAATTTCAAGTAGTGTGGCTCACTTGAGTGTTGGATTTACCTCATACTTGGGCCCACAGCCTAAAATTAGCCAATGAAAATGGTAGACATGGTGGATTTTTCAAAAACATTATGGTGGGACACTACAATTTTTTGAGCTCCTCCGATCTAAGGTGGGGTTTAATAATACTTTTTTCAAGTTGTGCGGCCCACCTAAGTATTGGATCTTCATTATATCTGAACACACTAATTAAAATGAGCTAGAAAAACTGGTGAATGTAGTGGATTTCTCAGGAACATTATAATGAGCCACACAACAATGGGTACAGTTTGAACAATGGGTGTTCAATACCATTGTTACAAGTTGTGTGGCCCACTTAAGTGTTAGACCTATCTTATATTTAGGCCCACCCCTAAAATGATATGAATAAAATAGTTAACAGAGTGGAGTGGATTTCTTGAAAAACATCACAGGATGTATTTCCCAACATGGCATATCCATTCATTAGGTTCCAAAATGTGAAAACCCCTTTAAGTTACCTTTCGTAAGTTGAAAATCCAAACAGGCCCAAAGAAAGAAAGGACCTTTTATTAAATGCTAACCATTTAAAAAGATTCTCATCACCCAAATTTTCAGGAGTCTCTTTATTTTACCACTTTCTGACTAGCCCATTAGCCTATTTCTGAAAATGATGAAAATATCCTTAAGTGATCATACTTTTGCATACACTGATATAAGAATTGATCTAAATTATTGCTCACCATCTTGGAATAGTCCGGATCATTGTCCACCTATTCTTCAACTGTATGGATTGTTGTCCACCATCTTGGAATGATCTATCCATGTACTTGTGAAAAATCCAGATAGTTTCTCACCAACTCTTGAATGGTCCAAATCGCTAGTTGTGTTGAACTATTAAAATGTTCTCTTGAAATCGTCCACATTGCTGTCCACGTATTTTTCTAGATCACTGCCACAGTTATAGGGCTTTTTTTATTTTTATTTTGGTCATTTTAGAAACAGGCTAATGACTGTTATTGGAATTGATAAGTGGTAAAATAAAGACTCAAAATTTGGGTGGTGATATCTAAAGATATTTGTAAGGTTGTCTTGTCTAATTAGGCCAACAAGGACGGGGGGGCATTTCATAGAAAAACCAAAAAAGAAAAGAAAAGTACTTAGCGCCAAACAATCGTTGTCCACATGAAGAAGTAAGCATGATGATTTCTTGCTTGTATCCTAGATGGTGGAAGTGTACTGAGAACATGGTGTACAACTGTCAGCAATGTATTTGAAATTCCATTAATCCATCTCTTGATATCAACCCTGAATAGAAAAGGTACCTTGGGGGAGCAAAGAATCATATGAGAGGTTGTTAGAATGTACATCGGTTGCCCACTCAACTGCTGCAGAGCTTTCAAAACCTGAAAAAAAAACATGCAAAGATTACTTGCGACTCGAATGCTTTACCACTGTTACTCTTTCACAAGGAATTTTGACTGCTGTAATTAAACTAAAATAGTGCTTATGCATAGAATCCTTGAGCGGGTTTGTACAAATGGGGCCCATGGTTGAGTGATGCAGACCCTTGATCTTTCGGTTCCCACAATAAATGTCCATGATTTGGCTGTTGATGGGTACCCAAACCTGTGGGTAACCAATGGACCCAACCTGATTTTAATGTGATCGGATCCCATGTGTTTGGACCTGTTAAGAGTTTGGATTGGGTTTGGGTCTCACTTTTTTGGCCCGGTTAAAAATTGGGTCTAGATGGGTTTAGGTTGGGTCCATCACATGGACTGGGTTCAAGTCAAGTTGGGTTGGGTTTAGTCAGGTCTGGTTGGTTTTTTACAGTACAATTATATATACACATGCATATACACATCATGTGAGATGAGTTCTCAAGGAGTGTTCACTAGTTCTCGTGAGAAACGGTTCGCAGGTGAGCATTACTATATATATATATATATATATATATATATATATATATATATATATATATATAGTAGTGGTCTCCTGCGCACGTCCTGCAAGAGACTTCCGTGCGCACCAAGGCGGACTTGCTTAGAGGGTATAGCCAGGGTGTGCTCCATCATATTGTATTCATGGAATCCACTCTGCCCATTATTGTAGGACAGGCTAAAATTAGCGCTGAGGCTCATCAATCAGTTATATTCATGATTTAGGTGTGGCAAACAAAGGAAACAATGGAAAAGGGAGTAACTGCCATTGAATTTGTACTGGGCCTACCATGATGTTTATGTGAAATCCACTTCAACCAGTATTCACCTAGTGAAGATTCATACATCTGAACCAAAATTTATGGCCGGAAGTGATTTATGTGGCCCACACTGAGTGAAACAGTTTACATGGCAGACATCCCCTTCACTGTTTCCTCTATACATGTGGATGATGTTTGAGCCCTGTTACCAAATTGTCATCACATGCCATATGTTTGGAGTGGATTTCACTTACACATCACATTAGGCCACCTCCACCCCTCCCTCATTTTTCCCACTCATCTCTGCATGTTGACCAAACGGCCTGCCAGCATAAACTTCTCTGTGGGTAGGTGCTGGAAGCATAATGTGGGCCCCACTATAATATATGTATATTTTATCCACCGTTCATCCCTTTTTTCATATCATTTTAGGGCATGACCTCAAACATGAGAAAGATCCAATTCTCAAGTAGACCACACCACTGGAAAAGGCGGGGATTAAATGACCCCCATTAAAAATTTCCATGGAGGCCTTACAAGTTTTCTACTAAGCTGATATTTGTGTTTTCTCTTCATCCAGGTTTGTATGACTTAATCAATACAGTCCACCTAAGAAGTTTTTAATGCTGGGCGTTCAATCACCACTGTTTTCATGTGGTGTGGTCCAGCTAACATTTGGATCTGGCTCAGTTTTTAGCTAATGCTGTAAAATGAGTATGATAGGATAGATGGACAGCTTGGATAAAACAAATAGGTTATTTCGAGGCCATGACCACCGGCTAGCAATCCATGTCCATTAGTAGGCAATCCACGTCGAGGGGGGTGTTGTGATGAGTATGTGAAGTCACCCAAATACCTGATCTAGGCGGGTAATATGAGTAGAAACAGTGCACAGGGGAACCTACCATCCAAATGTTTTCGCTTGGTGTGGCCCACATAAATCACCCATGGGCCTAAATTTTTTCCCCCTCTGCATGCATTTTCACGAATCAACTAATGGTTGGAGTGGATTTCATGTACATATCACGGTATACCCTGTAAAGATTCAACAATAGGCATTCACTCTCCCACTGTTTCTCATAGTGTGGTTCACCTGAATCACGAATATTTCTGTTTTATTACCCTTACTGCTAAATTTATATTACAAACCAAATGATTGGAATAGATTTCATGAACTTATCATGGTGAGGCCCACCTCATCCTGCCCAACCCTACCCATCTAAGTGAGTCAGCCTAGGTGCGCAGGAGACCACCACACACTCTCTCTCTCTCTCTCTCTATATATATATATATGGGAAAAGGTACTATGCGCTCGACCTCACGATTTCGTCCCATGAGGTCGAGCTGTGTGGGCCCCACCGTGATGCATTTCGAACATTTACCCCATCAGTCAGATGCACCATTCCATCATGGGCCTAGGTCTCAAAAATCAAGTCAATCTGTGACTTGTGTGGGCCACACCACATACAGAAGTGGGGAGGGGCCGTGCACAATTAAAACATTCATAATCATTTTTTGGGCCCACCGAGATGTGGATTGCAAATCCAGCCCATCCATTATGTGTGTCCCACTTGGAAGAGGGTTTAGACCAAGTTTTAGCAGCATTAAAAACTCAAGTGGGCCCCACCAAGTGCTTTTATATGTTTTAACGGTGTCTTCCCATGATTTTAGATGGTATGGCCCACTTGAGTTCCGTATACGGGTGATTTTTGGCATATCCCATAATTTAGAGGGGACCCATCAAATGCACGGTGTTGATGGTCGAAACGTGTCACGGTGGGGCCCACACAGCTCGACATCACGGGAGCTTATCGTGAGGTCGAGCGCATAGTACCTTTTCCCTATATATATATATAACATAATGATGATTTTAGAAACAAAATAAGGTTTCCTAAGCCACATACTTGTAAGAGTCCATTTACATGCCATACACATGTCATAGTGGCACATGTGTGCACGATCAAAGTGGCTGTCAATGGGTGCCCAGACCCACGGGTACCCAATGGACCTGAACTGATTTTAATGGGTTTGGGTCCCATGTGTTGGACCCATTAAGAATTTGGGTCAGATTTGGGCCTCACATTTTTTTGTCCTGGTTAAAAATTGATCTAGTTGGGTTTTTGGTCAGCTCCACCACAAGGACCGGTTAAAGTCAGGTCAGGTTGGGTTGGGTTTTTATAATTTAACAGATACTAATGATTTTAGCAACAAAATGAGGTCTCTTAAGCTACACACTTGTAAGAGAGTTCATTTACACCATGCACGTCAAAGAGGCACATGCGCGCGCGAACTAATCCATCCATTGGGTGGGCCGAATCATGTAAACGCTCTTATTTTTCCCAAACCCAACTTGAAGCCTAGACAAAAAGACCCAATGGGTACCCAGACCTAATTGGATCTAGGTCCAACTATTCAAGAGCTAGAGCAGGACCCACAACTGAAAGGGTTTGAAGATTAGGTACATGCACACACAAATGCAAGGATTGTCATTGACATCGTCTAAGCCTGATCCCAATTAAGGGCTAGACCTTTAATTAGACCATAGGTCATCAAGTCTTTTCTTACTACCTTCATCCACATCCTTTTGGGCCTCCCCCTTGCCCTTTTAGAGCCTTCACTTGCACAAACTCACTCCTAGCCAATGCGCTTCTTGGTCTCCAAGTTTACTTTCCCTCATCTTATTACCTATTGGTATACTTCTCTCGAACGCATTCATTTCTAATTCTATCCTTCCTCGTCTTGTCACTCATCCATCTCAACATCCTCAATTCAGCTACACTCATCCTATGAACATGTTCTTTACTACTTAAACATTCTGTCCCATAAAGCATGGCTGGTCTTATAGCTATCTTATAAAAATTCGCTTTTAGTTTGAGTGGAACACAACAATCATATAAAACTCCGGAGGGACGTCACCATTTCTTCCACCTAGCTTGAATTCTATGGGCAACATCCTTTTCAATCTCTCCACTCTCATTAACTATTGACCCAAAGCATTGAAAGTGATCATTTTGGAAGACTTCTTAGTCAACAACCTTAACTAAACCCTCGTTTTCACTACTATTATTATTATAATTACACCCTATATACTCTACTTTAGTCTGACTAATTTTAAATCTTTAGATTCTAAAGCTTCCCTTCATAAATCTAGCTTTGTGTTTATGCCCTCTTAGTCTGGTCAATCAAACTATGTCATATGAAGACAACATACACCATGGGATCTATTCCTGCAAATGCTATCTGCAATTTATTTATTTGTGTGTGCGGCGGGGGTGGGGGTGTTGCTAGTGCTCCCACCTTTATTCAGCCCCTGAAGCTTCTAAATGCCATGTGGGATGCCCATTCATCAATAGGGACGGTGCATTCAATGGTACTATAGGGAGCAAGCCATGGTGCAAGAGTCACACCAATTGGACAATTGTAAACTTTCGAATGAGGTCCTTTGTTACCACCTTCTGTTTACAGGCCATAGATCACATGATTAGAATCATCAAACCAAAGTGCTACTTTGGAAGCATATACAATATAAAGTGCGATCTATCGAACAATTGTTTCAAGACGATGATTGGACCTATTCTGTTTCTCAGCTCAATTTAATTGTCAATTTTTCATGCCATTGAATGGATGTTTAGGATCATTTGATTGGTCTGATTTTTGTACCATGGCTTGCAAATGGTCTAAATTAACAATATGTCATACCATGTGCCATTTAAAATCTTTGGGGACGTTGCTAACATACTCATGAAGGTGGGGACATTAGGCCGTGAGTGCATGTCCTCTCCACTGGTGAAGGGTCGAGTAAATTCTCCTCTCGACAAAAAATTAGCACTGTGCCAGTTGAGTGTGGAAATGGAGAAGCAAAAGCAGAACCTCATCTGTGCCTGGGTGGCTCTAGCTGATCGTGGCCCGCCCTCATACGTATATTCCCAATCCAATCTCTTTTGGATCCGTCTCCACCATCCATGGAGGCCTGTTGTTGAACGAAAATTGAACAGATTCAGAGCAGGAAGATAAAAAAGGAAGGTCTGGACAGGTGTCAAGAGCCTTTTACTTGTTCATGACAAAATTGATTGTTCCTTGTGCTGCACGTTCGAGAAGTAATTGTCTTGCCTCGATTGCAATTCCTTCTGGCTGTGGTAAAAAATGTAATTAGAGCTTACTAAGCCAGAGCTATCATGGTTGTGTATTGGGTGCATTTTTCATGATGGAGTTACCTCTTCTGGGTACCAAACACCAGGCTCTGTGCTTCCCTCAAGAACTGCCAATGCGAATGCTGCCGTTGCAGATCCAACTGATCTGAAAACACAGATTATTGCACATGTAAAAGTTGGTACCTATGCAAGTAATTCTATCACTCCAATTAAGGAGAACTCAAGACGGACCAGCATGTGCACGTACGGAGCTTAATAGAAGAGAGCTGAAACCTAGGATCTTGTTTAGGGCTGGGCTCCTCATGTAAAGGCAGCTAAAGCTGATTCTGTTTCTTTTTGTGGTGTCTTAGTTCTAAGTTGTATTATTTTCCTGCCTTTGGGTCGGCGTTCTAATTAATTTGTTCTATCTAAAAAAAACTAGGATTGATGTGGGTACCAAAGCTATGGACGCTTTCACAGTTTCATTTGAGTATCACCACTTTAAGGGGTCAAACATCCCAATTGCATGTGTGGGACGGCCAAGCTGTGCATCAGTTGGGCCCTACTATTGTAGATGAACTGGTCTAAACATCAGGCCGGTCCAATCATCAGACAGACAATGTGCTCATCGAATGTTGACTATAGTTTTGACATTGTCCATTGTTTCTTACGTGTAGTCCATCTGACGAATTGACTAGCCTAATTTGCAGGCTAGGTCATCTATATGATTGGATCCACCTTATACAGAATATGTGATGCAATCCACAGCATTAGGGAGCCTTGTCAGGGAAATCCAACTGTTGGATGTCCGTTCAATGGTTAGATCATCCAGATGTACCATCTAATATGAACAATGGGTTTATTCTAGTGGTCTTTGGATTTCGAGTGAGCAGCAATGGCGCAGTAGGGTTCATGGTGACAAACGCTTCAAATTGGTGTGCTTTGATCATGATTTGGCCAATGGATGGCCTGAATTTGGATGTGCATATTTATGGTTTGGTTTGTGATGACTGCTATTTTTTGGCATGAAGACTGTTATGCTTTGGGGGTAATAAGCATGGTAACTGTTTATGTATTGAGCATGATAATTATGAGGGAATGTTATGTTTTGGACATTTATATCTAGAGGGGCCTATATATATATATTATTATTCTCTTTGAAGCTTTAGGGTTGAGACTACTGGTGCTCCCTTCCCTTTTAGGTATGCATGTTGAGAACATTAGTGCTCTTTGAAGCACCATATTTGAGGCCCGATCAGGGTTTCCCAATGGTCAGACCACATCAGTATGTTCCAGTTTGGATTTACCCACATGAGGGCTTAACAAGTTCTTCTCATTAAACAATAAAATAATTAACGAACCATTGGTCCAATTGCCAGATGGGTAGAGCATCATCATCATCATTAGCTAAGCCTGATCCCAACTAATTGGGGTCAGCTGCTTGATGGGTTGAGATCGAGATAAAATTCTAGGTGGGAGTTCTAGAAGCAAGTACCAGTTGTTAAAGAAACCCAGTGTGATGTGGAAGTTCAAGAATAGCTAAAAAGAGGAAATTACATATGCATAAGTACAGAGATGATAAAAACCTTGTCATATGAACAATGTCACCCTAAGCATATCCTGGTAATTTCATATTAATATTGATTTAGTCCACCGTGCTGGGTCTGCTTATCTTTGAATTTGTCTTACAGTGTCTGTTTTTTTTTTTTTTTTTAAAGTTGACAAAATTTTTATTAGAAAGCTCGCAAAAAATGAGCAAAGAAAACAACACCAACTACATCCATCTAGGCCCAACTCTCTAAGAATCCAGAGATTCTTCTAACAATCTCCTCAGCCCTAGGCTGGATATTTTGAAAGCAACAAACATTCCTCGCTCTCTAGATAGCCTAAAACACCGCCAGAATGAGAAGCCTCCACCTAGCTTTATCGGTTTTCCCAACTGCTCCCCCTTGCCATGCCCAAAGAAGATCTACCGTTTCTGGCATCGCTCAAAGCACATCGAATAATGATAAAAAAATGACTCCACACCTTGGTAGCAAGGGGGCAATGGATCATCAGGTGATCGATAGTCTCTTCATTTGCCATACACATGAAGCAAATGTTAGGAAGAATTATTGCTCGTCCACAAGTTGTCTATTGTAAGAATTCTTTGCGACTGACCAACCAAACGAACACTGCTACTTGAGGAGGGGCCCCCGTAGTACCAATGATGAAATGGATGTGGAGGAGAATGCTGCCCAAGATTGGAGACCATGCCAAACAACAACTTGACCGAAACGTTCCTAGACGCATTTCTGGCCCACACCATGGAATCCTGCTCTTGCAACTCGACCTTGATGTACCTTAGGGCCTCAAGGAGTTTAGAATATTCCTCATACTCAAAATCTAACAAATTCCTGTGGCAAGGAGGCACCCACAGTACCGAACACCCCAAGATCGAGAAGCATTCAGCAACTGAGATTTACAGTTTGGGAGCAAGGTTAGCAATTGTAGGAAACCTGGATTGCAGCGCTTGATCGCCACACCAAGTATCTACCCAAAATTGAATACGATGCCAGTTGCTTACCAAGAATAATATGCCACTGTGGACATGATGCTTGGTAGCCACGTCTGCCTTCCAAATAGCGGGCGCTCAGAACAGAGAAGAAGATTTCACAAACCAACTGCTTTCCTGAGTTCCATACTTACTAGCCACCACATCCCTCCACAATTTCCCTTCCTTCAACCCGAATCTCCACACCCATTTGCCAAGCAAAGCCACATTCATATCCCCTAACGGTTTAATGCCTGCACCACCTTCCTGAATTGGTATGTAAACCTCATCCCACTTTAGAAGATGGAACTTCGTCCCCTCATTTGCACCTGACAAAAAAGATCCTCACCTGAACCTTTCCAATCTGAAAGGACTGACTTTGGGCATTGAAATAGCGACATGAAGTAAATGGGCATGTTTGAAAAGGAAGTCTTGATAAGCATCAACCGACTTCCCAAAGACAGTCCTATCTTTCCAACTTGCAAGCTTTCTATAAATTCTTTCAATCACCCGATCCCAAAGGTGAGTAGGAGGCTTCCCCAAGCACAAAGGTAAGCCAAGATAGGTGGTGGGAAAGGAGCCGGTTTTGCACCAAAAAAATATCCACAAAGTCTTGCAACTCTTCCTCTCCTATATGAATGCCTAGAAGCACCGACTTTACCACCTTAACTTTCAAAACCGAAACTGGCTCAAAACAAACAATCCACTTTCAAATATCATCAACTGCATTTGGCTCTGCCTCACAAAAAAAGAAGAAAAAAAGAAGAGTGTCATCTATGTATTGCAGATGAGAGACATGAAGCCCATTTCTAGCAACTTGGAAACCTTGAAACAATCCAAACTCCACTTCTCTAGTAAGAATTGCGCCGAGAGCTTCCCCAATGACCACAGGCAAGTATGGAGATAGAGGGTCCCCCTACCTTAATCCTCTCAAGGACCTGAAGAAACCTTTAGGAGACCCGTTAACGAGAATGGAATAGGCAGGAGATTGGACACAGGCCTTCATCCAACCCCTCCATTTCTGACCACAACCCAATCTCCCAAGCATATAATCCAAGACCTAATCAACATGATCGTAGGCTTTTTCTAAGTCTAGTTTGCACACTATCCTGCTTTCCTTCTCTCTAAATCTTGCATCTATGCACTCGTGTGCAATTAATGCATTGTCTAGGATTTGACGACTAGCTATGAAGGCTCCTTGATTAACCGAGATAACTTTCTCTAACAGTTTCTTGAACATAGCTACCGAAATCTTATAAGGCGCTCCAATAAGGTTGATTGGTCTGAAGTACTTCAACTGTTCGACTCTTTCAACCTTTGGAAGCAATATAATAAAGGTGTTCCAAAACGGTATCATTATGATACGGGCTGTAATGGCCGTTACGACCCCCGTATCGGCTGTTATGACCCTTTTTTTACTTTTTGAAAAAAAAAACTGTTACATGACTGTTATGGGGCCGTGTTTTGTCTGTAACGGCCGTTTCAACCCCATAATGCGTCATGGTTATGACCGTTGCTGTTGAGGGTCGAATATTGTATATCAGACCCCGATTACTGCCTGATTTTACGTACACGATAATGCCTAATATTATAATTTAATCGTGTTTTTGTTGCAGGATGTAATAAGGAGCTTTGATTGAAAAAGAGTATTAAAAGCATGAATTTAATGCTCCGAAGTCACCAGAGTAAGGAATGGACTCCAAGGGACCGAGATCGATGGATAAACACGTCAGAGATTCGAGAAAATTGAGAAACTGAAGCTTAAGTGGCCTGAAAGTTAGTCAGAATGCAAGATCACAGGGTTTCCACCATCCACTCGGCTCGAAACTTCATACATGGCCTGAGGACCATAAATTAACCGTACACGTCAAATTTCAGCTATTAGATCCTTGTGGAAGTGGCCCAATAGAGAGATCAGCGGATAATAACCATTAAGAAAGCATCTTGGACATCCTTGGGAGATCTGGATCCAAATTGAACTGATGGAAAGAGCACGAAAAACGGTGGATATTTGTCAAATTTCACTTCTTTTGGATGGTGCAATCAGGAGATACTGACGGCAGAAGATATAACAAAACAGAATGGCAAATCTGTAAATAGATGTGCCATGCATGGCTTACGTGAAGCCCATTGTTTTTTTAAACGGTAAATGTTGTCCATACATTGGTTAAGCGTGTGGCCCACCCTGAAGTCAGATCTACTTTAAACTGGAAGCCATGGGCTAACACTATGTATAGGAGCTGATGGAGGGAGTGGATCTCCAAGAATGTCATCATAAGTGGGCCCCACCAATTTTTTGTACAAAACATGCAAATAGTAAAAAAACGTCCAGTGACGTACGTGCCTGTGATTGAGTTTTTACAGTGAGCTCCATCCATCATCCTTTTTCATGATCTGGACCGTCCAATGTGTCCTAGAGGGGTGGCTTGACCCTCTCCTAGGTGGAGGAATTATAGAAGATAGCATGAAGCGGATTTCAACCATTCAAACGGAGGACAGACGACTAGAAGATCCGGTACCATGGGCCGCATCAAACTCGAGACCAATCAGCCTGTCCCGAACGGTTTTCCGAGGAGAACACAATGGACGTGGTGGATTTCTCGTCTGACACTGATTTTGGGCCCCACCATCGAAACAGCGCAAGTGCCATCCGCAATCCCTGTTTTAGCGCCGGACACTGGGCGTTCCTTTTTTGGCCATTGCACGATCATGGCAATGATCGGATAGAAGATCTGATCCGTCTATCATGTAGCTCATTCAAAAACGTCCCAAGGGATGTTGATTTTACGGACAGATTGCAAGGAAAATGGGAGTTTGGAGGCTCCGAATTTGACTGCGTAAGGGTCATTCACGCCATCGACTTTCCAGTTCGGTGAACTGCTGTGCGTAAAGACCTCTTCCGCAGCCTATTTCTTTTGGGACTCCACAGCAGCTCCAAAGGAGTCCTTTCATCTTTAAAAAGGAGGAGACGTGCGGGAGAGAAGGGTAATTTTCAGGCGGACGGCTGGAGCGTGTGGAGGGAAGTTTGGCATGGGCAGCCGTGGAGGCCAAGAGAGAGGGGGAGAGGTGGCACGTGAGTTTGGCTTGGCTGGAACAAGGAGGACGATTGAAAGGGAGATGGGAACGTGAAGACAGGGAGGAGAGAGAGAAGTTTTTTTTTTACTTTCCTTGCTGTGGTTTTTCTTTCCTATTCTTTTTCTTTTGTTTATTTGTTTATTTGTTTATTTTAGCCCATTTATGTGTGGCTAAACCCCTTAGCTAGGGCTAAGAGGTGAAGCCTGTAGCGAGATGGGAGATACTATTTCAAGCTTTTAACTTAAATTCATAAACTGAATTTGATTTGTGTTGATTATTAAAGGAATGTTTTTCTTAGTCTTTAATGATCTGTTGTGACTAAAATTACAATGGGTCTGCAATGGCTTTGAATATTTCTTTTTCCCTTTTTGATGTTTATGACGTCAGGAAGCCCTGTTGTTCACCATCGTCTCCTAGGCATGGTTGGATGATGGTACCCTTCCTAACTTTCATGCACTGTTGATTGGTTGGTAATTAGTTTAATCTTGTTGTTTACTTTGTCTCCTGGGCATGGTTAGATGATGGAATCCATTCTAATTCATATACCTTTCATCTCTTGAAAACCAGATCAAGTAAAGTTCAGTTTAAATTTCATAATTCCTGATGCAGGCATAAGATCTCCCTGATCCCTTCAAGTGGATCCTCTGAATCCCTAGTTTCCACTCCTCTAAATTCCTTAAGTTTTACATTAATCTCTCACCATTATTCATCAATTTATATTTGATTTAGATTGCATCTTAGGCTAGTTCTATTTCTAGTTAGTTTCAGGAAACGTACAAGTTTCAGTCCCTGTGGATTCGACCTCGGTCTTACTGAGTTTATTACTACATCACAACCCTATACTTGGGGAGTGAACAGTTGCCATTATATAAAGGTTGTCATGTAACCGATTTTGAATACCTTGAACATAATAAAGGATGCCTCCATCGTGGTGAACAACTGATGCAGGACATGAAAATTAAATATGATATGCGAGATTTCAGGCTTAAGATCACGTTAGTTCAGAAACAATTACACAAATTCCATATCCCACATGAAAGTCCAAACATTCAATTAAGGGGAATCTATGCGGGTCAAGGCCTACACATGATAGGGTTAGATCAATAAAAATTATGAACCAAACGATACTCAAAGATAAGAAATAATCTTCCACACATGCATAGTAATCAGTCCCTAATCCAAGGGATTCACCAATTTTAAATCAATGAACTCTAGGGTAAGAAAAGGGGCATAAAATTGGAGATTTGAGTAATTTAGGGTTAGGTTTAGGGATTTTGGGTGAAAGCGGCGTGAAAGAGAGGAGAGAGACAAACTAGAGAAGTACCGCACACGTGGACAACAACAATGGCCCAGATGAACATGCGTGTGATCTTGGCCGCACGTGTGTGAGGCCCACTATTTAGAAAAAGGCCACCTTGGCCCTGATCGGCTAGGGATGGACTCCAAAATCCCCAAATCTCAGCTTGATCCGATGTACGATTTGTGCATGGTGCTTCGCTGAAGTTTCAGCCCTCCTGTATGGCCAGATTTTGAAATTCTACTATGGAGAGGAGAATCGCTGCAACAGATGATTGATTCGAAGTGTAGATGATGGGGTGAGATGAGAAGAAGGGATGGTAGAAAATGGGTAGTAGAGATGGCGATGGATGGGGGCGAATCGGGATGATGTGGTTTCGCACCGCTATAGTTAACCTTTCGATGAAGGGAGGGCTTCGCACCCAATTAGGCTTTACAACTCAGAGAGTAGGAAAACGCATAATTTTTATTAATCTTCAACGAATGAAAAAAGCTAAAAGGGTTGCCTATTTATAAGAAAACCCTATACCCCAAAACTCGCGCCATGTGCGTAACCTATTATTTGGCGATGAAGTAAACCAAAAAAAAAAACTAATCAAAGAAATCTAAAGTGTCCATGATGTTCTAAATAACATTAATAAGCAAAATCTAAAATATGAAATCAATCTGACTAGTGGGCCACGATTATGAGATCCCATGATGGGCTTTTATTGACTAACGGGCCTACTCTTTTGAATCAAAACTTCGTCTTCTAGCTAGGAGGCCCTCTTTGGATGTCGTCATTGATCCAGATCAATGGTGGGGCCCTCTTTCTTCTGGCGTATGAGTGTAGGGAGGGTGGTGTGCGTGCACGTGTGGACGACGTGCGCCCCATCAATTCTCTTCGCCTGCGAAGATTTCGCCACTGGCGAAATAAAACTCTTGAATCGCTCCGAGATGTATGGATCAAGTCTCTGAAGCTCATCCTCAGCGAGCCATGTATGGGTTGAAGCTAGACGTGACTTCCACTTGACCAGGTACTTCTGAAACCCGCCGTCCGACGTAGAAACTATCTGATGGTCCAGGATATCCTCTATTTTCTCTTTGGGTGTGTGAAAATTAGGTATAGGAGGCAGAGGCTGAGAAGAAATGTCAGGAAGAGTACGTATGGGAGGTAGAGGTTGGGAAAATGGGTTGGGACGGGTAGGTATGGGAGGTAGAGGCTGGGAAAATGGGTTGGGACGGGTAGGTATAGGACGTAGAGGCTGGAAAAATGGGTCGGGATGGGTAGGTATGGGAGGTAGAGGCTGGGAAAATGGGTTGAGACGGGTAGGTATGGGACGTAAAAGCTGGGAAAATGGGTCGAGAATGGTAAGTATGGGATGTAGAGGCTGGGAAGAAAGGTCAGGAAGAGTGGGTATGAGAGGTAGAGGCTGGGAAAATGGGTCGGGAAGGGGCCATGGTTCAAGGGATAAATATGAGGAATGAAGACGGGTAGGCGAAGGGCCGGACAAAGTATCAGTCGTCCCCTAAAAAGTAACTAGATCATCCACGTTGAATATGAAACTAATTCCCATAGAAGGTGGAAGATCTACCTCATATGCATTGAGACCGCTTCGTTTTATAATTTTGAAGGGTCCACCGCTACGCGTGTGTAACTTACGAACGGCCCCCGGAGGGTACCGCTCAGGCCAGATGCGGACTATCACAGAGTCCCCAATATTGAATTCTTTGAAACGTTTATGTTGGTTTGCAGAAAATTTGTAATGTTCATTACTAGTAGTGATCTTCTGCCTGATTTCTTGATGCCATGAATGAATGTGATGCGCAAAAGACTCTACAGGCTCTGACACCCTATGTGACAGTGACATAGGGACAAGATCAATAGGTTTCCCAGGTTTATAAATAGTAACGACTTCATAAGGACTGAGACCTGTGGACCTATCGACAGAACTATTAAACGCAAACTCGGTTGTAGGTATTACGGTGTCCCATGTTCTGGTGTGCTTTATATCCCTCCTAGGGAAGACTCATTCGGTAGATCATCAGGAAAGACATCACGTAACTCATCCATTATCGGAATGGCCTCAGTGGGAACTCTACACTAACCTCTGGTGCACTCTCTCCAGCCACAAGGCCGCACATGTCGTACCCCTCAAAATAGTGGTCTTGATGTCTCTCATGGGGTGGGTGCACGGGTGCATACCAATAACTGATTCCTTCACCAACTCCATTCATTGGTCTATCCTCCAGGCCACCTGCCTGAGATTGGACATCTACCCCAATGGTGGGGTTTGTCTTGGCGATGGTCTTTAGTCGAGTAATGCGTACATCAAGCTGTTCAAAGCATTGATCCATTTCCAAGCGCTTAATGAAAAACTCCAACTTCTGGGACAACTTGTTTAGTGACCCTTGCAATTGTTCCATGTTTAGTATAGGGTGTCAACCAAAATTCAGCAATATAGTTGTCAAAATATAAGATTATTATTATTATTATTATTATTTTTAAGAAACAACCTAGTTTCTAAAAACGAAAAAGGAAAGTTTTTTTTAAACAAGTTAGGAAGGTTTCTAAAAAAAAATAACCTAGTTTCTAAAAACGAAAAAGGAAAGTTTCTAAGAAAAACAAATTAGGAAAGTTTCTAAAAAAACAAATTAGAAAAGTTTCTAAAAAAAACAAATTAGAAAAGTTTCTAAAAAAAACAACCTAGTTTCTAAAACGAAAAAGGAAAGTTTCTAAGAAAAACAAATTAGGAAAGTTTCTAAAAAAACAAATTAGGAAAGCTTCTAAAAAAAACAAATTAGAGAAGTTTCTAAAAAAAACAACCTAGTTTCTAAAGAAAAAGAAAAAGGGAAGTTTCTAAAAATAGAAAGTAAGTTAGTGTCTAAAAAAGAAAAAGGAAAGTAAACTAGTTTCTAATAAAGAAAAAGGAAAGGAAATTAGTTTCTAAAAACAGATTAAGAAAGTTTCTAAAAAATTAGTTTCTAAAAAACAGGAAAGGAAAGTTTCTAAACCTAGAAATAGAAAGCTAAGTTAATTTCTAAAATAATTCAAATAAGGGGATAACAGAAAATTTCAGCAGCTTATGTCAGGGATTATGGACTTCTAAATAGCCATATATGATGAGAATTGATGCGTAATGGACATAAACAACCAAACCCTAAACATGTAATGAATTCCCTTACAAGAACCCTAGGCTTTGATACCAAATTTGATGCAGGACATGAAAATTAAATATGATATGCGAGATTTCAGGCTTAAGATCACGTTAGTTCAGAAACAATTACACAAATTCCATATCCCACATGAAAGTCCAAACATTCAATTAAGAGGAATCTATGCGGGTCCAGGCCTACACATGATAGGGCTGGATCAATAAAAATTATGAACCAAACAATACTCAAAGATAAGAAATAATCATCCACACATGCATAGTAATTAGTCCCTAATCCAAGGGATTCACCAATTTCAAATCAAGGAACCCTAGGGTAAGGAAAGGGGCATAAAATTGGAGACTTGAGTAATTTAGGGTTAGGTTTAGGGATTTTGGGTGAAAGCGGAGTGAAAGAGAGGAGAGATACGAACCAGAGAAGTACCGCACGCGTGGACAACAACAATGGCCCAGACGCACATGCGTGTCATCTCGGCAGCACGTGTGTGAAGCCCACTATTCAAAAAAAGGCCACCTTGGCCCTGGTCGGGCAGTGATGGACTCCAAAACCCTCAAATATCAGCTTGATCTGATGTACAGTTTGTGCGTGGTGCTCCGCCGAAGTTTCAGCCCTCCTGTAGGGCCAGATTCTGAAATTCTGTTGTGGGGAGGAGAATTGCTGCAATAGATGATTGATTCGAAGTGTAGATGATGGGGTGAGATGAAAAGAAGGGATGGTAGAAAATGGGTAGTAAAGATGGTAATGGATGGGGGCGAATCGGGATAGATGTGGCTTCGCACCATTGTAGTTAACCCTTCGATGAAGGGAGGGCTTCACACCCAATTAGGCTTTACAACTCAGAGTAGGAAAACATATAATTTTTATTAATTTTCAATGAATGAAAAAAGCTACAAGGGGTGCCTATTTATAAGAAAACCCTATACCCCAAAACTCGCACCATGTGCGCAACCTATTACTTAGCGATGAAGTAAATAAAAAAAAACTAATCAAAGAAATCTAAAACATCCATGATGTTCTAAATAACATTAATAAGCAAAACCTAAAATATGAAATCAATCTGACTAGTGGGCCACGATTATGAGATCCCATGATGGGCTTTTTTTGACTAACGGGCCCACTCTTTTAAATCAAAACTTCGTCGTCTAGTTAAGAGGCCCTCCCTGGACGTTGTCATCGATCTAGATCAACGGTGGGGCCCTCCTTTTGGCGTACAAGCGTAGGGAGGGTGGTGTGTGTGCACGTGTGGACGACGTGCGCGGGATGTCCCCATCAACAACCTACCTCGATCTACGAATTCTGCCAAGAAGTCCATAATGTCCTTCCCAACCACATGCCAAAATCTCTAAAAGAACAAAATGGGGAAGCCATCTAGCTCAGGGGTCTTATCCTTACACATAGACTTCAAAACTTCTCGGACCTCTTCCTCTACAATATGCTTTTCTAGAGATGAAGCTTCTTTAGCTATAATATGGTTAAAACCAATATGATCCAGCTTCGGTCTCTCCCATTTATCGGTCGAAAGGAGATTCTTGTAATAAGATGTGATTGCTTTAGATATCACATCCTTATCCGATGTTTGTTCCCCATCGATAAGTAGACTCCCAATTCTATTACCCCTCGCCCGAGCGCTAGCAAAATTATGGAAGAACTTAAGTGTTCTTATCCCCCTCTTTAAGCCACAACGCTCTAGATCTCTGCTACCATTTAATCTCCTCCTCTTGAGCCTTTTGCGCGTATTTGAGTGACAAGTCGTTTCTCCTTTATCTGCTTTTGTTAGAGAACCATTTTCTTCTAACAAGTCCCATATGCGAATATGTTCAGCCATTTTCTTGAATTTAGCTTCCCTAGCCCCCAACACTTCTTTCTTCCACAACTTCAATTGTTCTTTTAACATCTTCAGCTTCCTGCAAACTCTATAACCAGTGTAACCAGCTACTTGAAACGAATCCCACCATTTTGCCACCAACTGCTCGAACCCCTCTACTTCTAACCACACTCTTTTGAAAAGGAAGAGCCTAGGCCCCCCAGTTCACATTGACAACTTGAAGAACAATCGTGCGATGGTCCCGCGCAACCTTAGGAAGTCCGCGCTGAACCGACATAAGGGGATTTATCGATTTAATAGGCCAAAACTAGGAACCTGTCAAGCCGAGACATAAGCACATATGCTTGCCCATTAGACCAGGTAAATCTAGTCGTCTATAGGCCGATCTACCATTTGCTGCTGATTCACCCAGTCAGAGAATCCCAACATACTATTAGTAATTCGCCTGATGCAGGACAATTAACCACTTGCTCTAAAAGCTCGAACTGTTAGAGTATGGCGAATTAATCCCTTTATCTCATAGCCCAGGCCCCACGTCTCATGGGTTAGGACCTCGGCCGAACCCCCTTCGTGGGCCCCAAATCACATGGGCCGCCCACCCGAGTGTGTCTCTGCATCCTACGGGCTACCCCACTCGAGCCTGGTGTGAAATGCGTATTAATCACCCCTGGTAAGGAGTCTCGAACACAAGACCTTCCCCGTGGGCCCCAAATCGCATGGGTCACCCACCCCGAGTGTGCCCCTGCATCCAACTGGGGACCCCACTCGAGCCCAGTGTGAAAATGCCCCTGCATTATCGCCCCCATTTGGACTTCTCATAAGAAAAACAAACTACGTTAAAATCACTGTCCACACACCATGGGGAGCCCCATTTCTGCCTCACAAAGTCTAACTCTTATCGGAATAGACCTCTCAAATTCTTCGCACAGGGTTCATAAACAGACGTCATCACCCATTGAAATCCCGTCGTCAAATCGCGGAGAAGAACAAAAACATAAAAGGTCCCCACAAATGAGTCAACCTTGCTCCATTTGCCAAAATTACAACCAAGAATAATACCACCCACAGTCCCTAAAACATCAAGAGAAACCCAATCAAATTGTAAAACATTCCAGATTGACGATAGCGTACCTAAGGAGATCGATTGGAGGTTAGTTTCTTGTAACGTGATGATATCGGCTTTGGAATCCTTACAAACCTTCTTAACTTGGGCCCTCTTGCTGTTACACCCCAACCCCCTCACGTTCCAGGAAAGCACTATCATTGGTTGCCTCCCTTCCCCGATCTCATCCTCTTACCCTCACTAACTTTGGTTGTATTGTCCTAATTAATGGAGCACTCCAAGCTCAGGAGCTCCCTCATGAACCTCAATTCTTGAATACCTTGTCGCTGCTGAAGAGCCCTCCATTGAACGGACTGGAAGAAGTCTTCAATGTCTTCGTCTCTGGCATTGAAAGAGAGACTTGCTTGAACTCCCACCCGCTTAAGCACATCTTTAGCCCAGATGAACTATTCCTCTATAATGCCGCTCCTCTCGAAAGTTTCTATATTTTTGTACGTAAGCAACAGATGCTCTGCCCTCTCCTTCGTGTGACTCCTATCATTTGACAAAAGCCACTGTTCTTTGGTAGAAGTAGATCTGGCTTGGTTGAACTGCATCTTCTCTGCGCAGAGGGGGGGTGATTAGCAACACCTCTTCAAACAATTTTTCTCCTATCTTTGCTAGCATCAATACCCCTTCACTCGGTGACGGATACTCCTCCGCGAAGCTTTCTTGTGTGAGGGTAGAATCAGAGAGTTCCCTTCGAAACACTCCTCCCTTCCCAAGAGAATAGATTTCACCGTTAAACTTTGAGAGCCCTACTGACCCCAAACCTTCCTGCGAGTCCTCCGTGGCCTGCAACCCAGAAATTCTTGCAGTCTCGGGGCGAAACTTGCTATTATCTATAAAAGGGGCTTTCGACAAGAGATCAATGTCACACAAGCAAAGATAGATGCACACGTTTTAGCTCAACATTAGTAACCTCATGCAACTCATGAGCGGGAGACTTGAGTTGATTGGGGATCGTTGATACACGCCCCTTGCGTCCGCACGTGACTAGGGATACCGTCGCATCTGACCTAGGCTCAGAACCGACCCTCGTTTCCATAAGATAGGTGTATTGCTCTGGGACTCCATCAAACGATGTGTCGCCCTGATCCCCTATAGAAGTAGGCTTGGCCTCCGACCTTAACATATCGCCTAGGCTCGGACATAGATCACCCTCCAAGAGTGCTCTCAAGGAACACCCTACGCCATATGTGCATACCCAAGTCAATTCTCCTCCACCGACTTCGCCTTGATCACTAGGACGCTACCGCGTGTCGTCCTGGAGTACCAATGCTCCTACCATGCATATAGGCCTTGCTCCTTCGGCCACGTTGAGACGTCTTCCATGTCCGCCGCTTGTCGGAACCCCCTCCCTGGCCCTCCATAGATCCCCCCACCTGGGGATCACCACACCTTTCTCTTCCTGCCACATTGGCATGCAAATTCTTCTGCCTCCGACTAATGCCAAAATGAAGGATGGGAGCACTGTGCCTTTCTTCCTACGAATATAGACCCTAATGACACCCACCTCCTCCCCAAACTTCATTAACAGATCTAACTCGACCAAGCCACCTAGGCACAATGTAGTAGCAGTGATGAAGAATTCTTGGAACCAAACATCCAAGGGATCGCCCAAATGAGCACCCACACGTCTTCACTCCCAAAGGAGGAAAACTCCTTCCACGTTTGGATCTTGGATATTGGCCCATCCCTGTGCAATGCTCCCACCATAATTGGAACGTCTGCGTTCACCCCTGGGCTCAACTAAATCTAGATTTCCTTGTAACTGAATGGTGTGATGATGCACATATTTGGTTTTAACCTGCAGGCTGCAACAATCATCCAACCAGTCCCTCACTTGCGGAATCGTGGCGTCTTCTTTTGTAGTGGCTATGACTGAAAAATCATTCCACAATTGAGGAATAACCTCCTCCGACACCCTCAACACTTTCTCCCCTTAATGCTTGCCTCCTCAACCCATTTTCCTGAGCCAGACCCTGCTTCCTTCTCATTCAAACTTTCATCTGCCTTCCTTTGGTCACCATTTTACCGAGAACAACTGCCTTGAAGGACACCACCCCCTATTACCAGGGGGATTTGCACAGTGTACTTTTGTCTAGTGGGCCACCGGTGCTTGCTTTTTACCACTTGGTTCAATTGCCGCAAATTGAGGCTTCTCGCCTCCTTATGCTTCATTTCAGGCCCGTAATGCGCCCTTTGGACCTAAGTTTTACTCCCCCCAAACTCCCACCATGTAGCATTTCCATTGCTTGGATTAGTTCATCGTTTGAGCTCATTCACATGAAGGCAAAACCCCTCGACGAAGATGCACCCTTGTCTCTAGGACCCATTTTCAAACCCTCACATAGACCATGACCTAGTCACTAACCCATGGCCTTTACCTGACCCATCGTCCCAACTCTTGCCATCCTTACCCTCCTTGCTCGCTAGAAGCGAACAAATTGAAGACACACTAGATGAGCAAGTAGTTTCCACTCGCCAAGGGGGATTTTAGAAATTCTTCGTTATGTGGAGGAATAGGCCGCTTTCAGACAGCACGTGGATCACTGAGATGGAGCCGAAGAGTTTAGACCTGGACATCCTTGAGCGTAATAGGAGTTTTAGTCTGCCAGAGGCGATCTCAGCCGAGGGGAGTTGATGAGGACATCCACGCGCCATCTGTCCAAGTGTATGTGAGGAGGAGAGCACTGGTTTCCTTATGGTTGGATGACCCATACCCGGGGTCCGTTGGGCTTGGATCTTCATGAGCATCTTCCTGAGGAGCATTGGGTTGTTGATCTTCATTGATATATCATTTTGACTATTGGACTGTGATCGAGAACATCATCGTTAGATCGTGACCACTCGTGGGGCCCGATGGATGATACATAGGCCACTTGATGGCATATGATTATCTTAGGATTTATTTTATAGTTTGATTTATATTTTGGAACATTTATGAGAGATGTATCATATTTTTTTTCTTAGAATAGGGGTGATTTAGTAAAAGTACACTACATAAGGTTGTTTTTGTAATTTTTAAAACTTGCTGAGACTATAAAAGAAGGGGGGTTATCTATGTTGGATTATTTTCTTCAAAAACTCTTTTTTTCTCTGTCAATCTTCATGCGATGTGAAAACAAGTTCCAAGCGATTTGGAACGAAGATCGGTGCAAAGCCCTTCTTCAATCATGGGAGTGCGAAGCTTCCAACTATCATCATCGTCTAAGGTACCTCTTTGAGCTTTCATCTTCCTTCCTTTTCCAAACCTCCAAAATCCTTACCCTTTCTTCCCCATACCCTTCTCCATCAAAACCCCACCCTCGAGAACCCGATACCAAGCCCCACACGTGTGACCGTACGGCCATGTGTGAAGCCCGAGGTTGGTCTGTACGGCCCACTTCTTCCCCTTTGAATCTCTTTTGCTACCGCCTTAAAACCCCTTTACCACTTACCCTAAACCCTAACTCTAACCCTAGATTCTTTAATTTCCTATTTTCCCCAAATCTCCCATACCCTAATTAACCTAAAATCCCTAACATCCTACCACCATAATCCCTAATTCCCTTCAATTAATACTTAAAACCCCCAAACCCCTTAGCCAATTGAGCCGATTAAACCCTAATTTCGCCCTTTCCCCAAATTCCTTAAACCCTAGGTTTACCTACATCCTAATTGAGCAAGCCCCAGGTAATATTAGGTCTTTCATTTTTAAGTAGGCTCATCCCTATGCTATTTGGATGTTCTTACATCCATTATATTCTAATTTCAAGTATTTACTGATCATGCGTGGTGTAGTTGTTAATTGTGGCCTAGACTATTATTAGTTCAATGTTGAAATTTTGAGGTATTTGATGATTTTAGCGTGATTTGTGATTTTGATTAATTAATATAATTTGCTGAATGATCTCACTACAATATTTAGCCACATGCATGCATCTTGCATCAAAACGTCTCGGATTTCACTCAGTTCCAACATTCTGGTTTAAAAATTGGATTTATGTGCTTATCACACTAGTTTATCAATTTTCACCATTTCTGCCACAATGGACTTGAGACTGTGTGCAGGTTTCAAACCACCCATTAGTCATGTCATCACATGACCATCCAATCTCTAAAAGATCTCACCCATCTGTTGATCAGGTGGGCCACAACAGAAGGATTGATCTAAACCAGACGTCAACTTCACTAACAGGCACTGACACCTGTGCTATGTTTATCTAGAAAATGAGTTGTTTTCATTGTCATCCAAACAGGCCCTTATGCTTTCACATTAGACGTTTGTTATTATCTAACTTTATCCGAAAGAACTGCAAACCAATATCAAATAATTAAGCATTATGACATTGGAAAACTTACAACAATGATATTTTCAAAATATCTCAATGTATCAATGACATCAGAGAACTTACAAGAATGATATTTTCAAAATATCTCAATTTATCGATATCTTGTCGACACATTGTGATATATCGTGCTATATTGACAGATATTGGTTAGTTTCCCAACTACAGCTTACTTTTGTATTGGCACCATGGGATATCGATAGTATCGGCTGATATGTCGGCCAACATTATCGATATAAAAATTTCTATCATGAGTTGTGGCTTTTGGCATCATCTTCTCGGTGAAACGAGAATTTTATGAAAAGCAGTGCTCTGATACATAACTAGTGCAAACTAGGTGCTCTGTACAAACTAACCTACTAATTCATGATGTTCCCTGAGAAAAAAAAAATCCACAAGCTGGAAGAGAGAATAGATAAGGAAAATAAAGAAGAGAACAATGAAGGAAAAAGAAGAAGAAAAGGATTATTAAACTCACAATAGAGTTGTTCTACAAAAACCTTCCAAATCCAACATTAATGTGGAGAAATAACCAGTCCAACACATGCACATTAGGAATATTTAAATCCCCCAAACTGAATGCAAGGAAGAAATTGTATGGAAGCCTAACACTTACAAAGAGAGTCTTTTGTGACTGAATATACCCGTAGTACTGCGTCCATTTGAACACTCTAAATCAACCTGTCAAAATGTAAGTTGAAATAGCATTAGCTCTACTATCCAAGGTTCTATTTAACACGAGGGGATTCGTTTTTGCTCCTCCCATCTCTCTCTCAACTTCTCATACAGAAAGTTCAGCTCACAAACAGAATTATAGAATTTGCACTCTCTCTCTCTCTCTCTCTCTCTCTCTCTCTCTTTTATATATATAGAATGTGCCATATAAATTTCCTTGGTGTGCTTTTGTTCTAATAACTCACTCTCATTGACACGCGCTCTCCTGCAATCCCATCAACAGCTCGAACAAGAGGGTCAAAGATTTGAACCAACTGCTGGACTTTGCTTTTGTCTCTTAGAAATTCCTGAGAGAGAAATTTTTTGTTTTAGATAAAGAAACTGATTAGATCTAGTAAGATTTAACTACTGAGTTTGAACATAACTTCCCTTAAGGTGGAAAAGTGATCGGTGTAGCTTTCTGAGTATAGCTCTGCATGTTCAAGGTGATAAATATCACTTTTGATCCTTCTCAAAGAGAAGGTATTTCGAGAACTTAAAAGGTGCTAGCCCTCATCTAATGCTATATATATATTGAGATGTGAAGGATTATCTATAAATATGCATCTAATTCCTTGTGTATTCATGTTTGCATTTTTCTTTTTCAAGATAAGAAAAAAATGTTACAAAGAGCTACAACAAGATAGTGGGAAATAATTCCCAATTCAAATGAATTTTGCTCATTGGCTCGCACATCTTTTGCCATCAAATCAGGCAAGTCATTTGGTTAAGGTTCAAGCCCATAAATCAATGAAAGCTTTTCTTCACTTCGACCTTGAGGTCTCAGGTTCAAGCGGATCGTTTATCAAAGAGAAAATGTCAATGGCCAGAATTGCACATTCCAAGACTAAGATATCATCTATTTTAATCTCCTTTTGGAATCAAGGATCTGCAGAACTGCTTCCTAGAGATCCTCAATCCTTCCCTGAGATCCTTGGCTTTTGCTTCCAATGAGTACCAAATTCTGCACAGACTCTTCACATATACCACAAGAATTCTGCTTGCCATGAGTACAGCAATCAAGAGGTAATTCCCAGAGCCCCATTGGAGGCACATCCACCTTGCCATCGCTCTATCATTCTTCACTTCCCTATTAGTCATAGATGACAACTCACAACAGCATGCTATTGTAGAGCCCTTCAAACCACGTGATTAATGTAAGACTACCTAATTAAGGTACTCACTACTTAAGCATCACCTCCTAAGCCTACTAAGGCTTATCAACTAATGCTTCAGAGCATCACTGAGGAAAGGCTTGGAAATATTTGCATTGAATTCAGCTATCAGGTTGACAAATTGCCAAAAAGCCCTCCTTGAGATGTTTTAATGAATGGTCGGAGATGCAGCCGCTCAGGAGGAGGGGGCCCTAGACAAGGTGACTGGGATCAACTATGGCACAACAACTATGGAATCCATGTCTTTGGAAGAAGTGTCTTGATCCCACTTAATTAAGGTATTCGTAATCTTTTCTTCAAAATTTTCTAGGGAGCCTCCACATAGTTGGAGATGCCAAGATTTCTTCTTTCTTTCAAAATTCCCACCAAAGAGCAAGCAAAAACATACACCATGAAATCATCCCTCTTTTAAGATACAAAGGCATCAATGTTTCCCCAAGGGTCCAATTTTCATGTTTCTCTAGCATCGCCTTATTCCTTTAGAAGTAGTCATGCCCATTGCTAGCACTGAGCAAGGACCACCCATCCTTGGCAAATTTAATCCATCATCACCTTGTTAACCCCAACCCTAGACACTTCCCAAGATCATCTTCTATAATTGCCTCATTGTATCCATAGGGAACAAACAAAGATCTCTTGTCATCATCTTCTGCTTGTGTTGATCAAGAGGAGCATTCATAATCTTTGACCTCTCATACTGCTCCACTTAGAAACTAGAACTTCTTTGCCTTTGCTTTGGTTTCCATTTGTTCTTGCCAAAGGCATCAATTCCTACTTGGATCTAGAGCTGGGCACTTCCTGTGCCCCCAGCCATACCCAGACTTTTTGGACCACTGGGACTTATAAATCAACTTGTCAGGGCTTCTAGTGAACGCAAAGCCCTAGACTTGCTAATACCTTTGAGCCTATGAATGAAAGAATCCATGACCACTAGAGAGTACTTGAGCATCACTTTAGATCATCAAACATTGCGGAGAAAGAGATATTGGACAAGAGATAAGCTTTTCAAAATTAATCACCACAAATTCTAAGAATTCATCTCTCATATTCCCTACAATCAACTTGTCCTCGTTTTTCAATTTTCATGCAACAAGAGTTGTTAATCTATTGATGCAGGGAGCATTTGTGAATGATTAATCTCCACTGTTGATCTTCATACAATCCGTGATCAAACTATTCAAAGGCCTAGATTTTCGAGGAACCAAGAATGGATCATCATTTGGCCATGGAGGAATCTGCCTTATGTACAACACTTTTTTCTGTAGTCTTCTTTTGCAAACATCATATTGGTTGAGATCCATTCTAAACAAAATTCAAATTAATTTCCTAACCACTAGTTCTCTTATTTATATAAATCAAATTGACACAAAAGATACAAAAGATCGAACTCTGCTGCATTTGGGAACAAAATTATCCAATATAGCATGCTTGGTAACAAAGTTTGCAAACAAAGTTCTGTTTATTTGGTAAATTAATTCTATTTAATAGTCAGACCCCAGTGTTGCAATGAAATTCCATTACTGAATCAATCCTAAAAAGTGAATTCAGTTGTCAAAAATAGATCCATTGAAGGTGTTTTCATACCTTGGTGAATAATGACTTAAAACCAAGGAACATACAGTTGAAAGCATACCACAGGAACAAGATTTGCAATAGCTTCCATGCCCCAATTCCAGAAGAAAGGTGCAGTACCAAATCTAGCACTGACAGTTGGCACGCCTAAGACTTCATGAGCACTTTTTACTTCAGGTAGGTTTCTGAATATCGAGCAAAGAACTAATTCAATACTGAATATCGAGCAAAGAACTAATTCAATATAGCTTTATAGTGTTGTGCATGATTGTCAAAATGCTAAAGCAAAATTGAATGTCTTGAAAGTTGGCTAAGGTCACAACAAAGAGGAGTTATATGATCCTCGAGCTGAGGCTTTTAACATTATGGTAAAGATTTTCTGTTCTAACAGCACATATTTTGGAAAATCAGAAAACAGTTATATAGCCACAACCATGGATGGATAGTACTGTAAAGACCTCCAGGAGAGGACAATCCAAAACATCCAATTTGTGGCCTACAAGATGTTTAGGAAGCAAATACAACTGCAGGCCACATTCAGCTGAAAGAAAGCCCAAGATTGGTGGCTAGGATCTTCAAATTTGGAAGATCTCTGCAGCATGGTCCATCCACTGTGGCAGACAATGACACAACAGACCAATGGTCTAGATAACCAAACCATGGGTCCCAAGGATGCTATGCAAATCCTTGGATCGAGGATCCTATAATACCTTCACACTGAAACTATCAGCCAAGGAATAAAAAAAAGAGTCACCTCCTTTTACATCTCGTGTTCTTCCATATAGCAGAAAATATTAAAATTATTTCATGAATTTCTACATTCCCAACAGGGATGGTCAATCATTGATCAGGATTGTCCATCTGCTTCATACCACTATTGGCAAGCCATGATGTAAAACCACACTGATCGAGTGGTCCTAACCATTTCATCAGTAGCATGAACAATGGACAAACCAGATCAAGCAAAAAAAGAAAAGAAGAAAAGAAGAAACAACTCCAATCATCATCTTGAAACAACCATTCAGTAGGCCCCGCCATGGGTTGCTTATGAATCCTATGAAGCACTTTGGTTTGATGCTGCTAACCATCAGATCCATGGGCTCATAAAAAAAATAAAATGGAAGGTCATAAAAAACGACCAACACTCAAAATTTATGGATCATATGACTGGACTGATTTTGCACCATGGCCTTCCAATGGTGTTATGGAAGAGGAATGGACAGTCCAGATCTATGATTGTCCATCTCACGTGTCATTTAAAAGCTTTGGGGACATTGCTAATGCCCCTGTGGAGTTGGGGCATTAGCATTCCCTGTTTCTATATTCTGCATATAGTCATGCTTGTATCTGGTTATGTTTGTGCACTCATTTGATGTGTGGGGCGCCATTTCAAAATTTTGTAGGTCTCCATGTTTGAGGTTGTTAAATGAGGATGAAATAAAAAGGCAAAGAAGAACAGTTTATGGAACATTACGGTGTTGCATGGCCGACAACCAACATGAATGAACCACAAAAAAAAGTGGAAAAATTATTGAGGCACTTCTGATTCAGAACTGCAATTGGGAATGAGAAAGTCTTTGGACAATCACTTGTGCTCTTTTGCAAAACTAATGCAAATATGGAGGTGACCAGGGAGAGACTGAACTTCTCAAATTGTAAATTTGTAAAAATTCATGATGGGTGGTTCTGTATGATTTTTCTAATAGACTGGTTGATTACATGCTTTATGGACGATTGCCATCTAGCCAAGTGATTAAGATAAAATTTCACATCTTACTACCTGCAGCCGAGAGCTAAGATATTTGGAACTGCATTGAGCAGATGAATTCAATACATGCGTGTACCCATGGTCTTTTGATTTTTCACTAACATGTAATTTGGAATCTTTGGATATTAGTATTGAATCGCTGATGATCCAAAACACATACCATGCAAAGGTTCAAGATTGCATATTTTACGGCTATCCAAAGGTGTAAATGTCACAAAATGTTAGAGCCGTCATCTACTAAGTGGTGACAAACTTGCTCATGGTGGATTAGCAGATAGACTATGCTTTCGAGAATCTTTTTGTAATAGAACTTACAACAAATAAACATCTCTCTTTCCAATCCCTTTTCCAAAATCAATGTTGAGCATTCCACTGTAAGGCTTTAGTTTGATTTTTTCTCCTGATTAAAGAGTAAACTGCTACAATTAATACCGATCTAAGGTTGTGCAAATTGACAAGCATTGGAAATGAGACATAATGTATATAATCTTGAGAAACATTAACCTTTATTGTAAGCAATAACATCTTCTCCAAGCAGCAGGAAACTAGTCGCTAATATAGTTGGACCAACACCACCAGAACCTGCTGTATAATAAAAGAATCTGAAGAGCCCATATTAGTAAGTTGGTTGTTTCTGCCTGAAAATACACCATTATAGGGCATTTCGATATCCAATGGAAGCCATAAAGCATATCAGTGAAAGTAGTAAACCAAGATAATGTGCAATACACTAATAAAGCCGAATCACCGAAAAATCTCTCACCCAAAATTGGATTCTTCTTCGTCAAAAATAGGGAGGACAATGCTACTTTGAGAAAGAAAGTCTATGAATCCAAGATAAAGCAGAGATTGATTTGAAGTTTACCTTAACCTCTCTGGCTCACCCATGCTTTCATTTTTTGCAGAGCGAACCAACTCAGCTGCCATCACTGTCCAATCAAAGAGAATCAGACTCCAACCCCCCCAAAAAAAGGGGGCCAACAGCATCAGAGTGATAGACATGACAAGGTTATGATAACAAAAGCTGAATGGAAAATACAGTTTATCTTCACTTCCTAATAAAGATTGAAAATAATTCAAGGACAGATTTGAGAAATCAATGAATGAAAGTATTATAATTTTTGGGAGGTTTAAGATATTGAGGAACTTTTCAACTCATTATCAGAAAGCATATAAAAAAAAAAAAAATCCTAATTGAAGAAGGTACCTCCAATTCTTCGAGTCAGACGTATGCCCCTAACATGTTTATACTTGTTAAACAAAATAAACAGAGAAAATACAAGAGATGTATATTAAGAAAAGGGTTAGGGCATTTTTACTACATTAGAGCTCAGTTGCACAGGGTACATCATTGCGTAGACACTCTAAACCAAAAGATGATTTGAGCCCCCTTTAAAAAAAGAAGCTTTCCTATGGTGATGTTTGGTTGCTGGTTTTTATCTCTCAGCTTAGTAATTCCCTGATTTTCACAAAAAACACATGTTTGCTTGACACTTTTTGTTGGCTTTTACATTCCCTAGGAATTCCAATCCCCAGATTTTAGTGGTAGACCTCCTAGGCATTAAATTAAACTAATTTTCTAATACACTTGTCTCATGCCTTTGTCTTTGCTCAATCACTCTCTCTCAAAGTCTCATAGTATGGCTCAAAAGTTTAATCCCACGATAGTTAGTGCAGCTCTATTGTCTCCTTTGTTCTTATAAATAGGTACAACGGTACTTTTCCTCCATTCGTTTGGCATTTTCATTGATCTTACAATCTTCGTAAACAACTTTTTCAACTAAATAACCTAGTATTTCCCATACACTTCCAAAACTCTATTGGTATACCATCTGGTTTGAGGGCCTTTCTTGTTTTCATATTTCTCAAAGCTTCTTTCACTTCAGAATCCTAATCCAATGAAAGTATCCATGGTCTCTAACATCATTTAAGTTTACGGTTCCTTCTATCCCTATGCTCTCGAAGTGGTTGTCATTTAGTAAGTGTTAAAAATAGCTTCTCCACCTTGTCCTTCATTAGTACCCTCTGGTTATCACTCTCAATGCATCTAACATGATCCAAGTCTCTACCATTCCTCTCTCATTTTTTCAAGTTTGAAGACATCTTTCTCGCCTTCTTGTCCCCAATCTATTCCAAAGATCATCATAAGCTTTAAGTTTCACTTCACTCCTTTCTTAACATTTTTTTTTTGGCATTTTTATATTGTTCATAATTTTCATCTGTTCTAGTCCCTTGCCAGGCTTTGAAATACAAACATTTCTCGTGAATAGTGTTTTTCTAAATTGGCATTTCACCACCAAGTTTTCTCATATGATTGGCGTTTTCCTTTAGATACTCCTAAAACATCTTTTGTCACTTTCCTAATGCACTCAACCATCTCATTTGACATAACATTTACTACTTTGACATCCACTTTCCTTCTTCCATCAATTTATTTCGGAATGACATTGTTTTCCCTCCTTTCAGATTCCACCACCCAGTTTTTGGACGCCTATTAATTTCATTCCCTGTCTTCCATCTCTTAGTGTACATCCATAACTACTAACCTATGTTGCGCAATTAGACTCTCTCCGACTAGTATAACCTTGCAATCCTTACTAATCGTTCTATTATCCTAAGTAGAAAGAAATCTATTTGGCTTGTAAATGATCCACTTTTGAAAGTAATTAAATGTTCATCTCTCTTTTTAAAGTATGCATTTGTTAGAGTTAGATTGTATGCCATAGTGAAATCAAGGATAGCATCCCCCATCTTATTTCATCTCATTTCTTCTCCCCAAATCATATCCTCTATGTACATTCTCATATCCTCTACTTTATTTTCCTACATGACCATGCAAGTCTCCAACAAATATCCTTCCTCCATTTGGAATTCCTTGCATTTGTCCATCCATATCCTCCTAGAATTGTCACCTGATCATATCCTCTAACCCTACTCGTGACGCATATACACATGATGATAACATCAATACAAGGTAATTTTTGTGATACTTCCCTCCCCCAAATTTCTTATCCTGGCCTGCAATACTCTGATTGCAACAGTTGATATATCGGTCAATACCATCGAGAAATTGAACATTGGGTATGATTGCTTGGACAATAGGGCAAAAGGCTTATCTAATCTGGATTGTGAGCAGCAACGCCCAGTCTAAGTAGGGTAAGATATGCCTCTAGCAACCAGTGTTATCAGTATCTTGTGATTCATGATACGAATCATTTGATTCTTAATGGTGCAAGAATTAGCATCCACAGACCGTCAGTTCTCTTATTACCATTTTGCCATCTATTGGCATGCCTTACGAGAGAGTGAAAAAGATTAGGTCACTCAGCAGAGATACACTAGAAATACTAAGCACCTTAGATTTCAAAGAGGAACTGGATCATCTCATATTGCAAGGAAGTTGGGGTCAACAAAATGGATAAAAAAGATGGGCTGATTCCAAGGGATTCAGCATCACTTTCATATTCAACAACAGAATTATGGAAACTATAGATATTTCAGAATTCGTTTAATAAGACGGACAATATTTTCGAAAGCTTTTTCTTAAAGTAGAACAAACGTATAGTCACACCATTGCTGACTCCAGGGTAAATTCCACCAGTTGTTATAGCCGGAACATCAGCAGCTACCGCCTTCTCATGAAAAGATTTTGCACGGCATGCATAGATTGTATCATCACACACATCCACATAGGCTGTCTGTCCAAAAAAAAAAAAAACAAAAAAAGGGGAAGCAAAGAGAGAACGCTTATGAGAGATCTTTAGACCTAAGAAACGTTATCTACATAAAGAATGATTATTACCAAGATGTACTAAAAGATGGAACCAAGCAGTCGAACAAAAGAGAGCATCAATGAAGAAATTTAGTGTTCAGGTTGACAAGACAGTGAAAAATTGATGAGGTCCCTTGCCTTGGTAGAAATTGCAGCTTCCAGTACAGTGCACTTATCTGCACGCTGAAAAGGCCCCGCTGCATGAACTACAAGATCCACATCTGCAGAAGAAAACGTTTCACTGAAAATACTAGCTATCACTATAATTTTAGCAATATCATATGGATACTATACCCTAAAAAACGATTGACATCCATAACAATTCAGAAGTTTGACAAAAATAGGATTGTCATTATACAGTTATTCAGAAATAAGAGAAATCAAGAGGATGAAGGATAAGAACAAAAGAAGAGTAAGTAGGATTAAAGCAAAAATCAGGACAATCTCCTGTTTGGGTAGATAAATTTTTTTTTTTGGATTCCTGTTTGGGTTGATTAATCTAACTGTATTATTGAGATGGATAAATGCCCTTAATTAAGGACAAGAAGAGAAGTACGAAAAAAAAGGGACTGAACTACTCCACACATGGAACTGTGTGAGCACATATCTTTCCACATACCCATCATGTTTGTGTTTGGCAGTGTAGACCCATGAAAATAATACTAGCTTTTGTCTTCATGCAGCTCAGTTAGTTCTAAGGTTTTCTGCTCGAGAGCTCTCATCTATTCGCATTTCACACATGGTTTCATTCGGTTGATATTAAGACAAAGCCTCCGCAACACTGGAAGGAATGCTGCCAGAGGGCAGTGTGAACAAAAATATACAATATAAAGAAGATAGTTGTACAAAATTACCTATTTTATGTACAGTATGAGCCCATTTACCCCTCTGATCATCATCAGAGAGACCCATGGGAGGATCAGAAACAAAGTCAGAAACGTTACTGGCATATGGCAACAAGGAGTCATTTGATTGTTGATCACTAGTGATTTCAGGCAATATTCTTTTCCTCAGGTGATCCTAAGTCTTTAAGTCCATCACTTAGATTGGTTACAGGGCCATCAACTCCTTTGTCCAGTGAGGAATGCATGGCAATAACGTCCAAGATTTGATGAAGATAGACCTCTTTACTCCTCACTTCTTGCACATTTCTGCCGAAGTGACAATACATCCCAGAAAATTACTTAAAGACTAACATCCATGAACATATAACAAAATATGGGTAACACTTCTATCCTTTCTGACCAGCTGGGTGTCCTAATAAGGCAAATTTGGAGTTAGCAACCATTATCTCTGTTGTGACCTAAAACATGAACGGAAGCAAAACAACGGAACACCAATGGAGGCACTGTAAAGTAGGAGTAAGAGTTAAGAGTTTGAAAAGGGCCTTAAAGTACCTAAAAAGGCACATAACACATAAGACAGGATGTTGTCAAGAGTCGAGACAAAAGAATTTGGAACCTGCATCATAGAGCAAGAGACATAGTAACTTCCAATGAACGCATTTTTCTTCCTTTTGGCCACCCAATTTAGCTGTAGAGTCAGTGTAAGACCAAGTAGTTAGCAATGCAATTCCTTGGTCTTAGGGTTGTCAATAGATACCCATATCCACAAGTAATCAAGCTATCCATTTCATCTTAATCACATCTGGGTCTAGATTTCAGATGGATTAACAATCAGGCAAGATTTGGGTTCCCTGATTCCAATCCGATTAGAAATCGAGGCAAGCTATTTCTTTTTTAAGGATTACAATAAAACTAATTGCTTTGTATACGTAGATCATCCAGACATCGATATGGACCCTCCATTCATTCCAGTCCACAGTTGGCAGTCTGCCATGCAAAAATCACACTAATCGTATCATCCTACCCCATTGAATGTTGGTCATTTTTAGTGTAAATATCCATGTTGCAAGCCGTAGATCGAGTGGTTAGCATCATTTTATGAAAGTGTTTCTTTAGAACCATAAGCAATCTGATGCAGGACCGATGCATGAACTAAGTAACATGTGAGACCAAATAGCCGAATTAAGATATTTGACAAAAAAACACAAACATCGCTATAATCATCACAAATATCATGAAAATTAAAAGAAAACCATGCATTATCCTAACCTAAGCTACCGACAATGTAACTCAAGGTCATTAAATAAAAAGAAACCATGATCTAATGGATGTAGGGACATCTAATTAGCATAGGATATAGTCTATTTCAAAATTGGAAACCTAATACAACCTAGGGTGAAATTAGGGTTTGGGTAATTTGGGAAAGTAGAAAAATTAGGAATTTTAGGTTTATGGTTAGGGTTTCGGGGATGGAAGAAAGGGGTTTTGATATAATGATGGTGGGAAACCAAAAGGCGTAGGTGGGTTTCACACGTGTGGCCATACGATCACATGTGTGGCGTGGGAGGATGGGTTTAGGTCAATTAGGGTTTGGATTGTGGATAAGTATGGAAATGTTGGGTTTGGGAGAAGATGAAGATTTGTGATGAGGAGATGAAAAATCTAAAGAAAATACCTGAATGGGGAAGAAAAGAGAAGATGGTGCAGAGATAAATGGAGACCTCGTAACTCTGTTGATGAAGATTAGCCTCGCACCAATCTTCCTTCTAAATCACATGAAAGTATCTTCAAATCGCATGAAGATGTGAGAAGAAAGCAAGAGCTTCTTTTCATTTTTATTTTTATTTTTATTTTATATATAATACTATTATCACAAAATCGAATGGGAGAGAGGTCACATGCCCCCCTCTTTTTATAGATTCATCGAAGAATTTTCAAAAATTACAAAAATCCCCGTCTTGTGAACTTTAATGAAATAGCCATAGTCTAAATAAAATAACTAAAATACTCATAATGTGTCCAAATATAAAATAATAAAAAACTAAATCCTAAAATATGATAAAGTCTAAAATTGATGTGGACGATCAACGATCAATGGCATGATCATGTGATCCATGCAATCCAATTGCTTGATCGTCGTGTCCCTCTGATCCAATGGTCTAGATCACTCCATAAAGCAGCCCATATGCATCCTAGTGTGGAGTCTTTTAGATGCTCACACATGCACATGGGGTCTTCAGCATGATCATGGGTACTCACCTAGCCATAGGGAAATCGACGTGGCCTGCCTCCTCCTCTGATAGGTATGTAAGGGTGTACGTGACGTGATGTCCTCATCACAATCCAAGGTAGGTTTCACTGATCAGATCGATGATTTTACCTACTTTTTTGTGGTCGATCTTGATCATCCATTTTGAAGGCTATTGATTAAATGGCTAGCATAAAGTGATTGGTGGTTCCTGCAATGGTATTGCCTAGAATGAATGAACAGTCCCAATCAATGTTTGGATGGTCCCACATTTACAAAACAACTAGCTTTATAGTATGTCCATGACACAACTAGTTGGATAAGATTCTTTACGATAACATTTGCTAAGAACCTTACAAAGGGCATGTTTCAAGTAATGATCGAATTCGAAGCCAGATCCAAACTTGAACCTGAACCTGATTATAGACATGATTCCAGATCGAATGCCATTCTAAATCATCAATCATGCTCAACACTGCACCCAACAAGACTCCATAAGATAGCCAAATATGATGCGATTTGGATCTAGTACCTCATATACAGTACACATATCCTGACCCAACAGGACTGGAATTTGATTCCCTACGTTAGGTTGGGATATTGGTAAACCAGCATCCAAATTTAGACGATACCGGCAGGAATATTGGCTGATATCTCAGTTTTCCCACATCTGAAATACAATATTCTCCTAGAATACACTTTTTAGAAATCAACGATAATATCATTGGTATTGGAAAATACATTGCTGCACCTGTGTTATTCCTGATATTTCTTGCGATATATGTTGCATTTCCCATGACCATACCACCAAGGACCTAGAGTTCAATCCTTCATTCTATAGGAGGGGTTTTCTTCCTTTTGTTTCTAATTGAATAAACTAGAAAACTGCTGGAAAATCCCATTGGGTATCTTCTTCGCTATTTGTGGAAATTAAGCAGGAGTGGTGTATCTACAATTGGTATGTAGTATTTCTCCTTCAACTTAAGTTTGATCCCTCTCTTTGCTACAGCACAAGGGCGACAATGAGATTGATTGAGGAAACAAGTACGAATGCAAAAAAAAGGAGCATGAGACTTTGATATTTGATTTCAAAAATGCCAAGCTCTTGGGGTGTATAAGTCCATGAGTATTGATGTAGAACCCCACCGTCTAATAAAAAGGGTCCCAAAGAAGAGGTAGTATATTCCCCCCAACAGAAAGACCACATAACTTTGATTATTTAATAATTTTATGAATGAGGATGAGATAGTGGAGGAACTAAGAAAAGTTAACAGAAATATAGGAAGATATCCTGAGGTGTATAACAAAATCAAAAGAGCTAAATCAAACGAAAGGGAAAGAGCTAGATCACGTGCCTTTAACATCTTCTAAACTTTAACTGAAAAACTCCACCATTTTCCCAAAGTTTCCCTCAGATTGAGGAACTTTAAGAGATACTTGAGATATTTTTTGATATAGCCAATGATATTTCCAATTCTCGAAGGTGTAATTTCATGCAAGACATTGATACTTAAAAGTATTGCCATATCTGTCCTAAACCCAACGTGCTGACAACCCCACTTGGTCTTGAAGATAATCCCAAAATTGATGTGGTGTACTCCCCCCGTTATCAAAATGAATTACTTTGATACTAGAACCCATGGTTCTAAATATTGGTAACCACGGGTGCATCGGACTGGCCAAAAAGCGATACAATATGAGTGTTGTGTAGCAGTATAAGTCTCCTATCAGATCTCGATTGAGGAACAACAAACCCTTTTCTAATAGCTTCACAACCACAACCAAAACTAAAACCATGAATTGAGAGTTTTTTGAGATTACTCACAAAAGAAAGATTATTGGAAAGGTTAGGAACATGAAATATGGAGGACAACAACAACAAAGTAGTAACAACCTACCCTTGTGATGCGGACATCAGTGGTGCACCCTTTAGAGTGTACCAGAGGAGGAGGCGTCGCCGACAGAGTACCAGAGTGGAGGAGTTGATATGGATGGACGCCGGGTCCATCCGACCCATTTTCTGATGCGCTATGAGTGCAGGAGCGGCATGATCGCAACCTGACCGTAGGCTCATGGGGCAGATTTTACACCCTGTCTCGCGAGTGTTTTAGTTTTAGGCGTCTTTTTGTTCTTTTGCTTGTTTTCAGGAGCTTTAGTGCACTTTTTATTTTTTTCATTGGCTTATATATACACTGCGAGAAACCCTATTTTATGATGGAATGAATGAGAATTCGTATGCTTTCTTCCTCTTTTACCAAAGAGATTAGGGTTTCAGGATTGACCCTTGAGTGTTGAGGATTCCACCCCGGTTTCAAATTTTCTTTCTTTCTAGATCTTTGAGGTGCAGAAAAAGGTAAGAATCAACTGTCTTTTTTTCTTTGATGCCAGAGAATCCATACTTTCTTTCATCTCGAACCCTCTTCTTCATCTCTTTCGTTCCTCTCTGGATAATCCCTTTGGTTTGAACAGAAAAGCGGGATGGCTAGTCTGGAGAATCGGATCCAAACTTGATTATGGACTGGCTTATGCTAGATTTGGAATATCATCATATCCCTAGGTCCTATCTTTTTTACTGTTTACGTGATTTTATGCTAAGGGGCATGATCCTAACGGAATGATTTCATCTCTGTGTTGAGATTTGCTTAATCTCCTTGATTGAATACAATTAGTTGATTAATTTTATTATTTGAATCTCTTCAACCTGATTATGCATGCATCTAGGGTTAGGCCATCACATGTCCCTGCATCACCTTGCCTTTTATAGGCACATGAGAGTGATTAACAATTTGGGTCCTTACTCATGGCATAGTGGTAGATTCACAAGAGTTTCAACACCAAGGTCATGGGTTCGAATATCCATTGTGGTGTGTGCGTAAAATAATTTAAAAAAAAAAAAAACAAACAAACAATTCTTTCCCACTATTAGAGTAAAGAGAATCAACACCACCAACACTATCCTAGCCTTGTCCCATCCATTTGGGGTTGGTTTTACCAATCCTATTTGAATAGGAATTCTCATAATTGCTTGGCAGAAGTTTGATGAACAGCTGCCCACATGACATCAAAATCCTCTTTTATCAGGGGTGGGATAGCTAACACATAAACTACAAGTCACTTGAATTATAGCATAAAGAATCACTATAGAAATAGCGAGGCATACCCGACATGTGCTCGACAGTACTAGAGTTAATGATCTAGAGATGCAATGGTAACTTAACCTGAGTGAGCCAAACCAAATGTACCTTGGCAGAAATAGAGGACTTTTCTTCGAAAAAAAAAGAAGCATCATACCACATCAAACCAATAATTTTCCGATTGAAACAACTACTAAATCATCCGAAGGTGTAGATATAGAAGGCTCACTAGGAACCATTTTAGCACATAACAAAGTTGTATGGGTCCTAGATCTCTAGCTTGGTTGCTTCTTATGACCAAGGTGTGACAAATCGGTGGCGTAACAACCATTACGCAATGGTAACGGCTTGACCCATTACGCGTTACGATATTAAAACGGCCCCGCTGAGAAAAAAAGAGCTGTAACAGCTGGCTGTTACAAACTCGTAACGGTCCGTTACAACCTTACATAACAACCCATAACCGTAGAAGGAAAAAATGAAAAAAATAAAAAACACATATTTGGATGGCTGGGCTTCTTCTTCTTCTTCTGCTTCTTTTCTACTTTTGCTTCTTTTGCTTCTTCTTCTTCTTCTCCTTTCTTCGCTGAAACAAGTCTCTCTCTCTCTCTCTCTCTCTCTCTCTATTCTTCTTCTACTTCTCGTCCTTCCTCCTCTCCTCCTCCTCCTTCCCCTTCCTCTTCCATCTGTATTCAAGTGCGTCTCTCTCACCGTGCACCAAAATGCAATTGCGTCTCTCTCTCTCTCTCTCTCTCTCTCTCTCTCTCTCTCTCTCTCATTTCAAATGCATGTGACATGGCTTCATTGTGTCCAAGCCCTTTTATTTTCAATAACTAAAAGGTCCAACCAGTTGGACTATAACTTACGGTCCATCAACGGTTAAGTTCCAACCTTTATGTGTGTGTGACGTCCAATCCATCCAATAGGTTGGCTTGATCACGAGGATCACCTGTTGCGAAACCTAGGCATATCCGCACATTGAGTGGACCACACTTGTATTATGCTATTTATCAATGCCTATAATTTTTTTCGTCTATGGTGTGGCCTACCTGATGAGTAGAATACGGATGAAATTTGCATTAAGCAACCCTCATTTTGGGGCCAATCTATAGGAAAGGTTGGATTTCACATGCACTTAACCAGTTGGAAGTTATTTGCCAGGTGGACCGTACCTTGTGGTCCAACAGATTTGACATGAGACACTTTTTTTCCTTTCATGCTACTCTGGTGGAGCACGACACTTGATACACTTGCACTTAGAAAATTGTACACGTGGCATATATTAACTAAAAAAATTAACCAATTAAATTATGAGACCCATTATGACTAAGTTACAATCCCAAAACCAAATTGCTTGAAAAAATTTAACCATTGGTTTGTGGACACTTGTTTTTTGAAATAGGACCATTGGATATTTTTCATTCTTCACCGTCCAATAAATGTTCACTGATTTGGGGCCAATTACATTAGCAGGATGAGTGCCAATGGATTGCATGAATTTGAGGCCAAATTGGGGCATTGAGTGGTATTGCAAATTGGGGACACTATTAATCTGAATTTTTTCTTAAAATTTATTGGGGGAAATGATGCCAAATTGTTAGGGATATGCATCAGTGGGATGGGGGCCATAGTTTGCATGAAATTGGGGCCGATTTGGGGGCATTTGAGTGGCCCACCAAATCAGCTACATTTTTCATCCGAATTTTATTTTATTTTCTTATAATTACTTGGGAGGAGTGATGACAAATGCTTAGGGATATGCATTAGTGGGATGGGCGAAAAACAATAGCTTCAGCCCTACCATCATGGACCACTCGCTATGGTTTGAGACATTAATACAACTAACCCAAGATATGACATCTAACTTTGATCTCTCAAATGCATCCATTTCCAAACCGCTCTTGTTCCGGAAACAAAAAACAATAGCTTCAACCCTGCCATCATGGACCACTCGCTATGGTCAGAGACATTAATACAACTGACCTAAGATATAACATCGAACTTTGACCTCTCAAATGCATCCACTTCCAACCCACTCTTATCTCGGAAAAGACGATTACTCCTTTCCCCCACAAAGCCCAGATAACCACCAAGAAGACTAACGTCCACGCCACCATTCCTTTACACCCGATTCCTGTCCCACACCTTCTGAGCAAGCACACAATGGATGAACAAATGGTTCACCGACTCCACATCATTTACATACATGACGCAACAATTGGGAATCACCAACGATCTATTTTGCAAGTTGTCTATTGTGAGTACCCCATTCCTTCCCACTAACCAAGAAAAGGATGCCACCTTGGGAGGGGCCCCATAGGACTAGACATGAGATATATGATCACATGTCACATCTGGAGAGCTATCGGTCAACAAATTGAGAACCAGCCGGACTTGCCCTTGGACCACACCATCAAATAACCCATGCGCAAAGATGGCTTGACACAATGGAGCCACTCTAAGAGCTGAATGAACTCCTCTGATTTCTCGTCCGTCGAGTTCCTCCTACCAGGAGGGAACCGGACAACCATGCTGCTGGAGGCAAAGAAGAACTGGGCTACAGAAACGTCCCAATCCGGAGCAAGGAGCAAGGTTAGTAATAATTGGAAACTCATCAATCAAATAAAGTAAATAGATTAAACTAACCTATAATGGTACAAACCTTCCAGCAAGGGCACGGTTCACACTTAGAAATCTCATACTCCCTAGACTGATTGGATATTAAAACAGCTTGTTTTATTTTCCATTACCATTACCAGTTCTTCAATGGGCCTGTTTCACGCTGCTTCTGACAACTAAGAATTACCTATAGTCAACCCATACTCCTCTCTATATGCAGAACAGTTGGGGTTACAAATAACCACGTTTAAAGGAGAAACTCATATTCTGTTTCATGCTTTTGGTAAATTCTACAACAACTGTCATGAAATGATACTATTCATGTGTCTCTTTGTAAGTTTGTTTCTTGCATCCGCTTTGCAATCTGGTATGAAGAATAACAAACCCAAGTGAGAATGGGTTAAAAGTTTTAGAAACTTGAGCATGACCCTGTAAACAGTTATTTCAAACCCAAGTGAGAATGGCTTCAAATGTGGATAGGTTTGAGTTTTTTCAGTTATTTCAATAATCAAGACTCTAGATTGGAACAAGAACAAAACAACTTAAAATGTTTGTGGCTCTAGAGAACAGTATGTAATATTTTTACACTGTAATTTGGAAAAACTAGAAACCTCATGCGAGCACAAATGGCTTACTGTTTGATTGTTGTTGGATTGGGAATCGAGAAAACAAAGAAGATAACAAATGAAGAAATTCTAGGTTAAAATCTACTGCAGTCTTGTTGTCTTATGTTGTTAATAGAAGATTCGTGGTAGCATGCATACATATTACCACTGAATAAAATCATGCCTACTCCACAGAGTTGTAACAAACCAGAAGAAAATATAAGACGGCAGTTTTAAGCATTTCGACTATTCACATTTGAAGCCACAAAAGGATCTTTATTGAAAAGGTCAAAATTTTTAGAAAATTCCATGCACCATTTAAAGCTGCTTCCAATGTGTTTACATTATCAATGTTGACTTCAACAAACTCCGAATTTTCACCAAGCGTAGACACTAGAGCAGCACCCTTCTCTCTGCCAGAAAATGCAAGTCATACGTTTAGCATCTAACTGAATAATAGAAGAGAAGGAATTTTAAGACAGAGAAAAGACAAGTCTATATGCATGACTATGTTCTAGTAACTGCTGGTTAGTTGGTTAGTTCATATACGGATCAAATCAATCATGACCGTCCATTGACAAAAAAAATAAATTTCATTTGACTTTCCGTAGCATGACTCCTTAATATGCGGCTTGAGTCTGGCTGTTGTAAACAGAAATCTACAACTGAATGCATTGGCTTCAAAATGGTTGAAAGAGTGTGAAAGGAACTGAATCACTAAAGTATAATCCCCATTGAGTCATTGTATTAGGTATGGCTGCTGGGCATGCTTTTGAAAGAGCATTTTGCAGACTCTTTGATGCACTAAAGTCTAGGTTGTTTTAGGATATCTATGTTGCATGGTATAATGATAAATTCTGCATGATAATCTGCCTTGGAGGTTGGGGAGAGGAGGGGGGACGAACTAGACTGGCCTATTATGACAAGACTTCTATTGTGTATGCCACAATCATTATCCTTCTTTTAGGTCTTCATGAAAATTTTCGATGGATTCCGAAACAAAGATAACTGTATTGACGTCATCTTCTGAGTGAGGGCCATCCAAGCGGTGCAACATGGGTTGCCTGGTGCAGATTGATGGGTACCAGCACAAATTATGGGGTAGCGACAAGCAATGTTCGAATTATCTCTAATATTATTGAAATATCTCCGATATTATCTTTATCTCTAGCTCAGCGATACCGATAACACTGGTAGTATCAGAAAATCCAGGTATTAGCAATATATTGCTAAGTATCACCAATGTATCAATATCGCTAATATAATCGCCAATATTTTCAACTATGTAAATTCTAGGTGTCGCTTGTATTGCCAATGCATCAATATCGCTAATGTATCGCCAATATTTTCAACTATGAATATTCTAGGTAATGCTTGTATCATAAGTGTATCGACGATATTTCAATAATATCGCCAACGTATTAATATCATCAAAATTTTGTTTATTAGAAAAAAATTTAGTTCAACTATTTTTTCATGGGCACATGGTTGTATGTAATGTTCAAATTGTTATTGATAATATTAATAATATCGTATCGCAACACACGCAATATTGAGACCACAATCTTTTGTTTCCTTTCCAATTGTTGATGATTGCATGGTGCAATATCATATGTTGTTGATATTTTGCAATATCAATAGATGTTTGAATGGAAGGTTGGATGGTTAAATAGGCTGGATAGGATGGTTGGACTGATTTCTTACAACAACACATGCTTTTAAGGCCCCATTAAATGGAAACTTGTTATGTATGCATTCTTTTTGCAATTTATTATTATCATTTATAAATATACAAATATGTATATTTTAACATCTCCTGAAGTTTCGCTGAAAATTCAATCGTTTTTCCCATGTTTCCACGCATTTCCGGTTATCAGCGATATCGATATTGTTTCGGTATCCCTAGCCATCGAAACTTGTAGCGATACCGATACTTCAAACACTGGTGACAAGGCATACCTGCGGGGAACACATCATGCCATTATGTCTCAACGGTTAAATGTATATCAGTTTGGACCATCCAATTTATGGACCACCTCTTGAATGGATCACAGCCCAATGCCTCATCAATTAGATGATCCTAACTATTAGCCATACTCTTAGCTGAGTACTACGAGCAATTTTTAATTTGTCATGAGCCCAAACAATGGATTCAATGATTTCTTGCCAATAACCACAGCCATTAAATTAAAAAATTAAACTGAAAGCTTAGTCAAAATGAGCACCAAGAAAAAAAGGGCCACATGCAGATAATGAAGAACCCTAAGACTGAATTACCTGATATGTGGTATTTTCATGAGATTCATCTTTCTTATTCTATCATCTACTTTTGGATATTCAGTAAGGGTCTAGAGAAGTCCATTGATTGGAAAATCAAGTGCGCCTAACTGGTGTGTGTTAGAGAGTGCCTTTTGTTCCGTTGTTTATTGCATCGGTACCAATGCACGTATCTCATCCAGTGTTTTAAATAACGAATAGTGTGTAGCATTAAGCTACATGATACTTCTAGATTTTTAATCAAGGTTGTGCTTGGTTGTACTAATTTCATGGTATTTACCAAATTAGATTGATTAAAAATGAAATTTAACAAAATGTCATGATATTTGTTGCAAGTTGCAACCAAATGCAACCTAAAGTAATAGGCAAGGGTAAATATTAAGTATAAAAGTAAAGAAAGAGCAATGAAACTGATTTAATACTATTACTTATATTATTTTTACTAAAAGCATTGAAAAGATTAACTAATTTTTATCGAAAATAGAAAAATCTAACAAATCATTGAAAACATTAATTGATTTTAATGTTGTGGTGAAAAATAACTTGTAATGTGAGCTACATAGCATGCACCATTGTCTATGTAGTGTGTATCTTATGCAAATTATCATCTAGTGTAGGCTACATGCAACTTAAGCTATTTTCATGAGCTATGTGGCATTAAGGCTAAGCTACACTACATTGTGTAGCTATTTAAAACATTGATCTCATCCTTAAGATAAAGAAACATATTGGTGTTGTACGGGAAAGATTGCATGTATCGGGGAATGCATCCTTGTTTGAAGGAAACATTGGGCAATGATGGAATTTTTCAATAGAACTTTAGGAGACGTTGAAAAAGACATGATTACACACTTAAAACTCAAAAGATCACAAAAGTGTGTGCGGGAAAAACAAGTATGTGCAACAAGTTTCCTTTGTATAGGGTCCGAAAATATCTGTTGTTTGATAGAAGTAATGCAACTATATCCAAAACGAGTTCATAGAATTCATAAATCATAAAATACAAGTATAATAAAAGATTCCCCTAAACGATTTGGAGAAAACGGATATTTTTTGTGGGGTTTTAGAGATTTTTTTTTTTTTTTTTTTTTTTTTTGAATTTGTGGTGGGGGAATGTATCATAATGTATCGCCGATACATATCTTAATATATCACATATAATAACAATAAGACGGAATTTAATGGAGGGTTTTTGTCAAACTATCGCAATGTATTGATATATTGTGACATCGGCGATACATGGTGATATTTTGTGCAATAGGGGAATTTACGAACTCCCCCTATATATTAGATCAGTCATGTGTTATCAATAGTATCGTCTGATATATCGGCTAATACTATCAATTTTTAAATCACTATTTGTGTATTCATACTCCTGTAGGACACTATACCTTTATTGTAATTAGGGTTATCGTGAATGAAAGAGGGTTAGAGAGGATTGGCTCTCTAGTACTATTGATGCAGGACATGAAAATTAAATATGATATGAGAGATTTCAGGCTTAAGATCACGTTAGTTTAGAAACAATTACACAAATTCCATATCCCACATGAAAGTCCAAACATTCAATTAAGGGGAATCTATGCGAGTCCAAGCCTACACATGATAGGGTTGGATCAATAAAAATTATGAACCAAACGATACTCAAAGATAAGAAATAATCATCCACACATGCATAGTAATCAGTCCCCAATCCAAGGGATTCACCAATTCAAATCAAGGAATCTTAGGGTAAGAAAATGGGCATAAAATTGGAGATTTGAGTAATTTAGGGTTAAGTTTAGGGATTTTGGGTGAAAGCGGAGTGAAAGAGAGGAGAGATACGAACCAGAGAAGTACCGCACACGTGGACAACAACAATGGCCCAGACGCACATGCGTGTGATCTCGACCGCACGTGTGTGGGGCCCACTATTCAGAAAAAGGCCACCTTGGCCCTGGTCGGCCAGGGATGGACTCCAAAACCCCCAAACCTCAGCTCAATCCGATGTACGGTTTGTGCATGGTGCTCCGCCAAAGTTTCAGCCCTTCTGTAAGGCCAGATTTTGAAATTCTGCTGTGGGGAAGAGAATTGCTGCAATAGATGATTGATTAGAAGTGTAGATGATAGGGTGAGATGAGAAGAAGGGATGGTAGAAGATGGATAGTAGAGATGGCGACGGATGGGGGTGAATCAGGATAGATGTGGCTTTGCACCACGGTAGTTAACCCTTCGATGAAGGGAGGGCTTCGCACCCAATTACGCTTCACAACTCAGAGAGTAGGAAAACGTAGAATTTTTATTAATCTTCAATCAATTAAAAAAAAGCTACAAGGGGTGCCTATTTATAAGAAAACCCTATACCCCAAAACTCGCGCCATGTGCGCAACTTATTACTTGGCGATGAAGTAAACCAAAATAAAAACTAATCAAAGAAATATAAAGCGTCCACGATGTTCTAAATAACATTAATAAGCAAAACCTAAAATATGAAATCAATTTGACTAGTGGGCCACGATCATGAGATCCTATGATGAGCTTTTCTTGACTAACGGGCCCACTCTTTTGAATCAAAACATCGTCTTTTAGGTAGGAGGCCCTCCCCGGACGTCGTCATCGATCTAGATCGACGGTGGGGCCCTCCTTCTGTCGTATGTGCGTAGGGGGGCGGCGTGAGTGCGTGTGTGCGCGTGATGTCCCCATCAATTCTCCCCGGCTGCGAAGATTTCGCCACTGGCGAAATAAAACTCCTGAACCGTTTCAGGATGTCAGGATCAAGTCTCTAAAGCTTCTCCTCAGTGAGCCACGTGCTGTCTGAAGCTGGGCGTAACTTCCATTTAACCAGGTACTTCTGAAACCCGTTGTCTGACGTTGAAACTATCTGATGGTCCAGGATATCCTCTATTTCCTTTTTGGGTGTGTGAAGGTTAGATATGGGAAGTAGAGGCTGAGAAAATGAGTCGGGAAGGATAGGTATGAGAGGTAGAGGCTGGGAAGATGGGTCGGGACGGGTAGATATGGGAGGTAGAAGCAGAAAAATGGGTTGGGACGGGTAGGTATGAGACGAAGAGGCTGGAAAAATGGATCGGGAAGGGTAGGTATGGGAAGTAGAGGCTGGGAAGAAAGGTCAGGAAGAGTGGGTATGGGAGGTAGAGGCTGGAAAAATGGGTCGGGAAGGGGCCATGGTTCAAGGAATAAACATGGGGAATGAAGACGGGTAGGCGAAGGGCCGGACAAAGTATTAGTGGTCCCCTGAAAAGTAACTAAATCCTCCACGTTGAATGTGGAACTAATTCCCATAGAAGATGGAAGATCTACCTCATGCGCATTGAGACCGTTTTATTTTATAATTTTGAAGGGTCCAGCGCTACGCGCGAGTAACTTACGAACGGCCCCCGGAGGGTACCGTTCGGGCCAGATGCGGACTATTACAGAGTCCCCAATATTGAATTCTTTGAAACGTTTATGTTGGTTTGCAGAAAATTTGTAATGTTCATTACTAGTAGTAATCTTCTGCCTAATTTCTTGATGCTATGAATGAATGTGATGCGCAAAAGACTCCGCAGGCTCTGACACCCTATGGGACAGTGACATAGGGACAAGATTAATAAGTTTTCTAGGTTTATAAACAGTAATGACTTCATAAGGACTGAGACCTGTGGACCTATCGACAGAACTATTAAACGCAACTCGGCTGTAGGTATTGCGGTGTCCCATGTTTTGGTGTGCTCTATATCCCTCCTAGGGGGAGACTCATCCGGTTGATAATCAGGAAATATATTACGTAACTTATCCATTATCGGAATGGCCTCAGTGGATAACTCTACACTAGCATCTGGTGCACTCTCTCCAGCCACCAGGCTGCACATGTCGTACCCCTCAAAATAGTGGTATTGATGTCTCTCATGGGGTGGGTGCACGGGTGCACACCTATAATTGATTCCTTCACCAACTCCATTCATTGGTCTATCCACCAGGCCACTTGCCTGAGATGGGACATCTACCCCAATGGTGGGGTTTGTCCTGGTGATGGTCTTTAGTCGGGTAATGCGCACATCAAGTTGTTCTAAGTATTGGTCCATTTCCAAACGCTTCATCATAAACTCCAACTTTTGGGACAGCTTGTTTAGTGACTCTTGCACTTGTTCCATGTTTAGTGTAGGGTGCCAACCAAAATTCAGCAATATAGCTGTCAAAATATAAGATTTTTTTTATTTTTTTTATTTTTATTTTTTTATTTTTTTATTTTTTTAAAGAAACAACCTAGTTTTTAAAAAATGAAAAAGTAAAGTTTTTAAAATAAGTTAGGAAAGTTTCTAAGAAAAAAGGCAACCTAGTTTCTAAAAACGAAAAAGGAAAGTTTCTAAGAAAAACAAATTAGGAAAGTTTCTAAAAAAAAAACAAATTAGGAAAGTTTCTAAAAAAAAAAACAAATTAGGAAAGTTTCTAAAGAAAAGTAACTTAGTTTCTAAAAAACAAAAAAGGAAAGGTTCTAAAAACAAATTAGGAAAGTTTCTAAAGAAACAAATTAGGAAAGCTTCTATAAAAAAAACAAATTAAAAAGTTTCTTTAAAAAAAAAACAACCTAGTTTCTAAAGAAAAAGAAAAAGCAAAGTTTCTAAAAATAGAAAGTAAGTTAGTTTCTAAAAAAGAAAAAGGAAAGTAAACTAGTTTCTAAAAAAGAAAAAGGAAAGGAAATTAGTTTCTAAAAACAGATTAAGAAAGTTTCTAAAAAAAACAAAAAAGGAAAGTTTCTAAACCTAGAAATAGAAAACTAAGTTAATTTCTAAAATAATTCAAATAAGGGGATAACAGAAAATTTCAGCAGCTTATGTTAGGGTTTATGGACCTCTAAACAGCCATATATGATGAAAATTGATGCGTAATGGACATAAACAACCAAACCCTAAACATGTAATGAATTCCCCTACAAGAACCCTAGGCTTTGATACCAAATTTGATGCAGGACATGAAAATTAAATATGATATGCGAGATTTCAGGCTTAAGATCACGTTAGTTTAGAAACAATTACACAAATTCCATATCCCACATGAAAGTCCAAACATTCAATTAAGGGGAATCTATGCGGGTCTAGGCCTACACATAATAGGGTTGGATCAATAAAAATTATTAACCAAACGATACTCAAAGATAAGAAATAATCATCCACACATGCATAGTAATCAGTCCTTAATCCAAGGGATTCACCAATTTTAAATCAAGGAACCCTAGGGTAAGAAAAGGGGCATAAAATTAGAGATTTGAGTAATTTAGGGTTAAGTTTAGGGATTTTGGGTGAAAGCGGAGTAAAAGAGAGGAAAGAGACGAACCAGAGAAGTACCGCACGAGGGGACAACAACAATGACCCAAACGCACATGCGTGTGATCTCGGCCACATGTGTGTGGGGCCAACTATTTAGAAAAAGGCCACCTTGGCCCTGGTCAGCCGGGGATGGACTCTAAAACCCCCAAATCTCAGCTTGATCCGATGTACGGTTTGTGCGTGGTGCTCTGCCGAAGTTTCAACCCTCCTATAGGGCCAGATTCTGAAATTCTGCTGTGGGGAGAAAAATTGCTGCAATAGATGATTGATTCGAAGTGTAGATGATGGGGTGAGATGAGAAGAAGGGATGGTAGAAGATGGGTAGTAGAGATGGCAATAGATGGGGGTGAATCGGAATAGATGTCGCTTGGCACCATAGTAGTTAACCCTTCGATGAAGGGAGGGCTTCGCACCCAATTAGGCTTCACAATTCAGAGAGTAGGAAAACGCAGAATTTTTATTAATCTTCAATCAATTAAAAAAAGCTATAAGGGGTGCCTATTTATAAGAAAACCCTATACCCCAAAACTCGCGCCATGTGTGCAACCTATTACTTGGCGATGAAGTAAATCAAAATAAAAACTAATCAAAGAAATCTAAAGCGTCCATGATGTTCTAAATAATATTAATAAGCAAAACCTAAAATATGAAATCAATCTGACTAGTGGGCCACAATCATGAGATCCCATGATGGGCTTTTCTTGACTAACGGGCCCACTCTTTTGAATCAAAACTTCGTCTTTTAGGTAGGAGGCCCTCCCTGGATGTCGTCATCGATCCAGATCGACGGTGGGGCCCTTCTTCTGACGTACGTGCGTGGGGGGGCGGCGTGAGTGCCCGTGTGCGCGTGATGTCCCCATCAACTATTTTCTCTCCAAAGTTCTCCGCTCTCCTCCAAAAACATGGTATCGGAGGTAGGGTTTTATTGGCTTTAGTTCGTACCTTCCTACCTCTCTCCTTCTCCCTTTTAAGTCCCTTTTCTATTATTTCCAGCAGTTGGTGTCACTACTCAATGCAGCTGCCCAACTGGCGTAGCCGCATCACACAGCAGAGCTGACCAGAGTCAACAATGTTGTTTCTACAGTTCAACCAGCGGCACCTCTCCCACCGCATCCTGTTGGCCCTCTACTGAGTCTGAATGGTGTAATCAAACCCATCGAGAGGCCCCATTATCTTTTATCCTCCCTTCAGTGATGTACAATGAGCATGGTGATCTCTCTCTCTCTCTCTCTCTCTCTGTTTTTGTTCTTGCGGTTATTGGCACGTATGCTGTACGAGAGACTGTCACTTCATCAAATTATGGTACGTGAAGTTTGTTGATCATTAGTTGTTCCTTTCCATTATGTTACATCTTTCATAAGCTATATTTACACGGGAGATACTAGAGGAATGGGTGATCGGAAGGTTAATGCACCTCTGAGTTCTGGGTATTCGGATAATAATCCGGGTTTAGTGATTACAACTATGAAGCTAGATGGAATGGACTACTTGACTTGGTCGCAGTTGGTCAACATGCTTATTAGTGGTGGGAAGAAACTGGGATACATAACTGGTAGCAAAGTGGAGCCCAAGGAAGATAATCCATCCCACGAAGATAGGGAAAGCAAGAACCTTACCATGATGTATAGGTTGCTACAATCTATGCAGCAAGTTATCAGTGGAGGATTTTTTCATACAATTGCTAAGGAAATTTTGAATACCGTAACTGAGATTTACTCCCAACATGATGATGTGGCCCAAACCTTCCAGTTACATAAGGAGATCACTACTAGCATGCAACAAGGTGAATTGACATGGAACAACAATGCTCCTAATATCAGCAATATTATCAATAATATCGGTATCACTTGGTCAAGAATGTTATCGATAGTATCGCGATATCACACGATACACAAGATATGATTTGATATCAAAGAAAATCTCCATTGTATAAGTAGTTGGTATCAACAATCATATTAATATTATTGTCAATATGACGAATCATGCATAAATACCCTAAAAATCAAGCCAAAAATTAAAGAATTTTGAAAATTTGAAAAAAATTGTAAATTGTTTGTTCGGGTAATCATGTCTAGGGTATTTCTTTAAGTTTCTTTGAATCAAAACTTGAATTTGGGGAAGAAATCTCAATTCATCAGTGAAACTGTGTAGGAACTTGAATGTGAGAAAAATTTGAGAAAACCCCTTTTTGTAAATGTTTGCATGGATTGCAATAGAAATCCAGGTTTATGTATATGATTCTCATGCGTTGACATGGATTTATGGCAAAAAAAATCAACATTTGAGTGGTGAGAAATGGAGGAAATTGAGAAATTTCTAATTTCCTCCATTTATACCCCTTAAAATGATAATGGAAGTGTGGAAATTTGATAAATTAATCAATGAGGGCCGACCTATCAATTGGCCATAACTTTTTTCTTTTTCTCCAAAAAAGTATTTAATATATAAAAATATAAAAATTTGTTTAACTAGAAATATATGTTGTTTAGTCTTGATTAATGTGGAAATTTTATATATTCATGTGTTGGCTGATTTGTCGATTGGCAACAAAATTTCCTTTTTCCAAAAAAAAAAGTATTTTTATCATTTAAAAATTAAGAAAATGGAAGAAAAAATTATTATTTTGGATTTTTTTTATTGAAAGGCTTTAAGAGTAATAGGGATGAAAAATTATTTTGGAAAAAATAATTTAGTTGTTTTATTAATTATTTCGGAAAACCGATACAAGCAAAAGATAGAAAAACCACAATTTAATATATTGCTAAGTGGTTGTACCAAGCAGGTGTTACTTTCAACACTGTTAAGTTGAAAAGCTTCAAGGTTATGGTGGAAGCAATAAATTAATTTGGGCTTGGGCTTAAGCCTTCATATCACAAAGGGAAACATGCCTTAAAACTAAAGCTAATTTTACTAGAAGCTTCATGCCGAATATAAAGAATCATGGAAAACCAATGATTGTACTCTTATGTCCGATGGATGGATCGATAAATCCGATCGGACTTTGATACACTTTCTAATGAATTGTCCAACTAAGACAATGTTTTTAAAGTCCGTGAATGCATCAACTATTTCCACACAACCGATTATTTGTTCAAATTATTAGATAGCATAGTTAAGGAAGTATGAGAGGAGTATGTTGTTCAAGTTATCACGTACAACACAACCTCATATATAACTGCAGACCACTTTCTTATGGAGAAGAGGCGTCGTTTATTTTGGACCCCTTGTGCGACACATTTTATAGATCTTATTCTAGAAGATATAAGTAGGTTGTACATTAAAGTGATTGCTACAGCTAGAAGAATCACGATCTTTATGTACAAATATGCCTATATTCTCCATAAAATAAGAAAATACATTGAATATAACTTGCTTTGTCCAGCTATCACCCATTTTGTAATAGCCTTCTTAACATTATAAATGTTGTATTCAAAGAAAGCCAAGTTTAGAAGCATTGTAGTGTCAATCTGTTGGAATAATGAGCCTTGGTCAAAAAAGGCCGAAAGGAAGTTAGTCTAACAAGTCATCATTTCACAATTTTTTTGGACACAAGTGCTAAAGGCAATAAAATTGTCAGAACTCTTAGTGACTTTATTGCGATTGGTAGACGAAGATGAGAAGCCACCAATGGGTTACATCTATGATGCGATGGAGAGGGCTGAAAACAAAATAAAGGATCACTTCATTTATAAAGAGCGTGATTTACAAGCCCATTTTAGATATTATAAATAAGAGATGGGGCAGCTAAATGCCATCCCTATTGTATTCAGTTGCCTACATATTTAATTCGGCCGTATTCTTTGCTTCCACCAATCGGACAAAGATAGAAGCGACACATATGGTCAACTTTCTTGATATCTTAGAAAGAATGATTCCAGATAAAGAAGAACAAGACAAGATTTCAGCTTTACTCAATTTCTATACAAAGAGTGCGGGTAGTTTTTCAAGAGAAATAGTCATTGGGCACAAGACTATGAAATTGCCAAGTATAAACGTCTTAGTGAGTTGGTCTAAGTAACTTACAAATAGTTTCTTACAATGTATAAAGTCTAACTCACTTAAACTATTATGTTAGCTGACTGGTGAGCTACTTATGGAGTGGATCTGAACAAGAAGAATCTAGTACTAAAGAAGGTGTCCATGAAGATTCTTGGACTCATATGTTCTGCCAGTGGTTACAAACACAATTGGAGTACGTTCGAGTCGCTAAGTTTGGCAATTCACTCTTTAATGTTGATTTTACCCTTAAATGTTAGGTAGTTAAACGTAATGGCCATTACGATGCTAATGCACTTTCTTAATTTAGATTCATACTAAAAAAGGAATCATCTTAAACAAAGCTCAATGACTTGGTCTTTGTTCAATACAACCAAAAGCTCTGATAAAAATTCCAAGCTAGGCAAGAAAAGCCCGGTTTCTATGATCCTATCTACCTAGGTGATTTAGATGCAAATAGTGAGTGGCTCATAGAGATAGAGGATCCGGTCTTTGCAGGCGAAGACCTAACATGGGCCTAAGTCGAAGATGTCGCATTTGGATCAACACTTGGAGAAAGTTATTCCACTCAAAGGTGGAGAAGAAGGGCAAGCAGTAGTAGTCAAACAGTGGACGGGATTGAGGAGATAGAAGAAGAAGATGATAAAGAACCAACCATTAGATGTGGATGAAGTACTAGTGCGAACTGATGATGAAGAAACAAAAGAAGATGAAGTATACGTCGAAGAAGGAGACAACTCTGATGACGACGATGATAGTGGTGATCAGATGCCATAACGGCAACCATATTAATGTATATAGTATTAGTGTATTATTATATTAATAGCCTATGTTAGTATGTTTAATTTTTATATTTTTATATTATTATATTAGTAGCCTATGTTAGTATGTTTATTTTTTATATTTTGCAAGTTGTGCGTATTTTTTATAAATTGTATTTGTACATTAAGTTGTAAATTGTAACTTAAAAGTTGTTTCAAGTTCTCAAGTCATCCATTTATCAATAAAATTTCTATGTTCAAAGTTTTTAATAATCAATTCTCTCTTAATATAGCTTGTTGATTGTCTTGTTAAAATTTATGTAAATATAATATAAGTAATTAAATATATAGCTTAGTGAAACACTCAAACTACAATGAAATAAGTAAAATAAGTTATCCAATCACTTAGGCAAGTTTTCCCTAATATTTTAGAAGTTTTTACATTTTTTTTTCGATTTTTTCCTTTAAAAAAAAAAAATTTAAAATAAATAAATATGCTATCACATATGTGCGCGAATCGCATGCAATCACATACGTGATTTGACAACATTGTTAGAAATGAGGTACCATCTGTTGTAACAAAACATTTGATAAGAATGATCTGTACTCGGTTTGAGAGACAAATCAAAGTTCTTCGATTTGAAATGCCAAGGAATGCACGTTTCATAATATAAAGGTTATCTTTCTAATCAAGGCATTAAATTCCAAACTTCTTATCTATATACCACTCAACAAAATAGAGTTGTTGTAACTAGGTCCATGTTAATATGAATGAAGGTTCTAAAGATCTATTGGGATGATGCAATTCTCACAACCACCTACATTCACTTGGAAATAGTTACCCCCTTCAAATGTTAAAGCTTGATTCTTCTTTGGTCAGCATTTGTACTAAAGTGTTTGGGTGTGTATATTTTGTTCATGTATTGAGGACTGCCTGTGACCGGTTAGGACCTCAATCAATTAAATGTGTCTTTTTAGCATATGCGCCAATACAAAAGGGATATAATTGTTACTCTCCTACAAAAAAGAGGTACCTCTCAAAGGATGTCACATTGTTTGAGAATGGACCCTACTTTCATTCAGGAGAAAGTAACATTACTCTTTGATGTGGTGACACCTCTTACCTCTTCCAGCCATGATTGATAGTCCAGACTATGCCCAACTTCCTCTTGAGTCTATGGAAATACCCCTTAAGGTCTATACTCACAAAAAGAACATGGACCAATCTTCAAAGATGAGTGACCACTACCTATCCACCGCTTCAGTACCAAAAACTGGACAATCATCAACCAGCTCCCGAGATGATTCCTTCTGAGACAGTTTTCTCCATTGAGCTTCTCATTACTCTTTGCAAGGAAAAACAACCACATATTGCTCCAAAAAGGTACTAATTGAGTACTAGTAATCCCCTTAGTAATTTAGTATGAGCATCTTTCTCCTTATTTCAAGGCATTTCTTTACTCTATTTTCTTTGCCTATATTCATTCTCGAGTTGCAGATGCTCTGGCAGATCCGTGTTAAAAGCAGCTATGATTGAGGAGATGGGATCTAGTTAAGTCACTATGGGGAAAAACATGCTATAGGGTGGAAGTAGGTATACTCTCTAAAGTATGACTCTTATGGTTCTATTGCTTGGTATAAAGCTTGCCTATTTAGTCAGCAATTTGGAGTAGACTACTATGAGACATTTCCTCCTGTTGCGAAGCTAAATCTGTTTTGAGTTTTTCTTTCGGTAGAAGCTCATCATCATTGGCCCTTTCGCCATTTGGATGTAAAAATGCATTTCTTCATGGCAATTTATAGGAAGAAGGGCATATGTCCTTACCTCTAGATTTTCATCCTCCAAGATCCATGGGCATGTCTAAATTGAAGAAATCATTGTATGGACTCAGCCTCCATGTGCTTAGTTCGAGAGATTTAGAAAGTTTGGCTTTTATCGTAATGCTTCTGATCACTCCGTGTTTCTAAAAAGGGTTGTTTTTTCCCTACGATATTGGCCATGTACATCAACAACATCATTATCTCAGGTGACAGTGAAGATGAGATAGCATATATGAAGAGTTTTGTTGTGAGCACCTTTCAGATCAAAGATTCGACATTTTTCAAGTACTTGGAATTGAAGTTGCTTGATCCAAGAAGGGCATGTTTATTTCGTAACACAAATATGTTATTGACCTCCTTCGTGAGACTAGAATGTCAGGTTCTCATCCTGCAGATTCTCCCATAGAAGTGAACAATCACCTTCATTTTTAGGAGTCAAATCTTCTTAAGGACCCAAGCTTAGAATGTTGTCTAGTGGATAAGCTTATTCACTTGTCCATCACTTGACCTGACATTTATGTTGCTAGTGTTGTGAGTTGTGACCCAATTCATGCAAGCTACTTGCACACATCACTTTGACGTAATTCATTGGATTCTTTGCCATATATTGTCTTCTCTAAGCAAGGGCCTCCTATACACTAATAATGGCCATCTTAATGTCGGCGCTTACTATGATGCCGATTGGGTTGGGTTGTCTAGTCTTCTAATGATAGACGGTCCCCCATTGGGTATTGCACCTTTGTGCGGGCAATCTTGTTTCATGGGAGACTAAGAAACAAACAATTGTTGCCCTCCCCCGTACAGAAGTAGAATATCGCTCTATGGCAATGTAAGACACACACACACACACACACTCTCTCTCTCTCTCTCTCTCTCTCTCTCTCTCTCTCCTCCTCTTCTTCTTCTTCTTCTTCTTTTTTTTTGAAAAAATTGTATTGGCCTCGTAATAGTCATTACGGGCCATTTTTTTGTAACAGCCATGACAGCCCCATATGCACGACAATTCCCACCGTTATCATTACCTAACAACCGTTACGTAACCATTTTTTAATAACATGCTCCATGAGTCATGCTATGCGCGAAGTCATTTAGCTCTAATCCCTTCTTCATGATCTTGGAGTTGACATTTTCTATGCATATTCCATTATATTACAATCAAGCAGTGATCAATATTACACCTGATCCTGTTTTTCATGAAAGAACCAAGCACATTGAGATGGATTGCCATTTTGTTCGTGAAAAGATTTCTACGTTGTTGTTATGCCTCATGTTCATTCCAAGGATCAGTTAGTTGACATTTTGACTAAAGTTATTTAGTCTTCTCACATGCTTGACATTAAAAGCAAGATGGGCATGTTTGACACCAAGTTTGATGCGGACATTACACCATTTAAAGTATATCAATATAGGAGGCGTGCGTTACCCATGTCAATGTGGTTAAATGACGGGTACGGGTCGAGTCTCTAGAGGTTGAAGACCTTACACATGTGTTTGTGATGTGTGTAAGTTGCTAGGAGGAGATATTTGGACCATTGGATTACAAGGATGGTGTGATCAAACCGTTGGATCGTCACAGCCCACCTTCATTGCGCTATCATCGGGGCCCATTGGGGATCTTGTATTTGAGTTTATTTTATGCACATGTTATTTGTTTGAGTTTTGAGACATTGCGCGCACAATTTTTTGTGCAAATTTCTTTTTTTAAAATTTTTTAGTAGGGACATTTTGATCATTTAATAATATCATTTAATGTAATTCCGAATTTATAAGGGTGTTCTGCCCTAAACCTCAAAGGTAATGCTATGTTATGTTTATGAAAAAGAAAACTTTTACCTTTTTAAGGCCGAATGATTCTATCTTCGACTTCCAGTGGTTGGAAGAGGGCATGAGGCCCAAGGAAGTGATTTCCCATCTTCTCCTTCTCTCTCATCATTTCTTTTCTCAAGGTATTCTCTTCTTTAAACCTATTTTCTTCATTTTCTACTAAATCTAGAAGGTTGATCTCTTTTTATTTATTTTTTTCAATCCAAATCATTAGATATTGGAAGATCTTGATCCTTACATATGCATATTTTGATCTTCTTCCAATTCCATCACCCAATTCCCTAGATTTGAAATATAATCAAAGAACCATCCATTTTTTATTTTTTATTTTTTGAATTTTTCAGATTTTCTAATACAGAAAATTACTATTTCCTAGATTGGAAAATTCACTTGGATCGTCGGACAGACCCATTGTGAGACGAAAGTCCTATCTTTCGTCGGATCCGACTAAATTCAGATTTTAAGGTTCAATACAATGTGATTGTCATGGATAGCCGTGATTGTTGCTAAATTTTTCTTAGTTTCTTCTTGTTTTATAATGTATAATGCTGAATTTTTATTGTTAATGCTTGCATAAATCTGCTCCTTTTAAATTACGCATTCATTTAGGGTTGGATTAGGCTGCCCTACACCAAAGTTGGCTGAATCCCTTGAGTCAACTCGGTTTTGAACCCCTACCGAGTCAAATTTGGTGTAGACTCGATAGGGGTTAAAATAGGAAAAAGACTTGCCAAGTTTTCCGAGTTTGGGATTGGCTTGGTGACTCGTCCAAGTGGCAAAACTCATATGAGTCATAACGGTTTACATCAAGGTTGGTCGACTCACCAAATTAACTTGATACTAGCCCTAGTCAACTCGATTTTGAACCCCTACCAAGTCAAATTTGGTGTAGACCTAGTGAGAGTTCAAATAGGACAAGACTAGGGTGAGTTTTCCCGAGTTTGGGATTGGCTCGGTGACTTGTCTGAGTGGCAAAACTCGAGTGAGTCGTAATGGTTTACATGGCATTCTTTTGAAATAGGACTCAAGCGAGTTAAACCACTAACATTGTTGCAAACTCACAACAGAGGTAGTTCATTTTTACCTTTTTTTTTTTTTTTTGTGTGTGAGCGTGTTAACCATAGAGGAGCCTCTTTCTCTAGAGAAAATTTTGATACCATGGCAGAACATGACAAGAAAAACACACATGCAGTCTAATTTGTTCAATTTCAACTGTCTAATTGATTAGATACCAATTTAGACATAACAGGAACCAAAATTTATCCTTATTTGGTTATCCATCTATAAGATTGGTGGGTTTTTATTGGACTGTTAAAAATAGAGAGTTAAAACCAACTAATGGTCCTATTTCAACCAACAAGTTTTTATGAATCTGAAGTTAGGACTATTTTCAAAATTTTATTTTTGGATTGTGCCTTAATGACTATTGATTGCACATTTTAGCTGGTTTAGATTGAGTAATTGTATGCCATGTGTGCCATTTTTCTATAGTAGTGTATCAAGTGTCATTCATAGCCAAGTATAAAATAATCCTTTAATGAAGAGACAAACAACTTGTAGAATTCCCGTTTGTCAATATGAGCTTCCATACGTGCACACGCGTGCACAATAAAGCTCATGTACATGTCACGCAGGTGCCATCATGGGCATAGGTGCGAGATCCCACACATCCATTAGGTTGGTCCAACCTTGTAAATGTTTTCACTAGTTGACTTCAGCTCGAACTCGGCTCGGCTCCATCCTCGAGCCTGACTGGCCAGCTCGGCTCGGTTTGGTCAGCAGCTTGGGCTGAGTTCGAGCCAAGATCGAGCCGAGTTCATCATTGAGGCATTTTCACAAACAACTGGACTGCACCTTCAAAATCTCACTGTATTTGAGATAGCAGCAATGGTTTTACAGGTATTTTATCAAACACCTTTTAAGCAACATAAAAATCAAGAAAAAGAGGGTGTTGGTGTTATATACATACCTTCCTTGCCACCGGCCACACTTCTTTGAGTCATTTCATCAAACACTTGGTGAGCAACATCAATATTAAAGTAACCGAGTCCCCGAACTGGTTCGATCCGAGTTGAGTCGAGTTGGGGCCAGCTTGAACTCGGCTCGAATTCATTTTTGAGCTAAAAAAATCAGCTTGACTTGGCTCGAATTCAGCTTCGAACCGAGTCGAATTAAGCTTTTTCGTGTCGAGTCAAGCGAGCTAACCAAGCTAGCTCAGTTCATGTACACACCTAACCACGCATGCTTTAGGCATAGTGTAAAACACCCATGCTTGTGAGTAAAACCACATTATACACGTAAAATCCACTCCGTCTATCAGGTTCTATCACCAATTCTAGGACCTGGGCAAAAAAATCACAGGGATCCACAATGCAGGTGGGCCACAACCCAGGGAAGAAAGGGGATGGGATGCCAACCATAGGTTTATGTGTGAAGGACACTATGGGGTATATCTTTCATTGAACCAATTAATCAGCTATAACTCACCAGAATGAAGTGAAAAACACAGTGTGAACTTAAAGAGGTTTTAGGAGTAGTTTTACATTCTTAAGATTTTGTGCAGCCAATCAGAATTTTTTATTTTTTTTTAATATATTTAAAATCTGGATGTTTTTTACCGTGTACGGTTCAAATAACTGTTCTCACCTAATGGACGGATTAGATTTACATATAAAACAGGCAGGCCCCACAGAGCTTAGCTGAGTAAAATAGGTGTTGTAGACGATTCCGGTCCCACCAAATCGTCTACAACACTTTAGGTAATTTTCCATTCTTTTTAAACAAGCAGCATTCAACATTCGAAGACTCGAGCAAATTAATTTCAGATAAAAACTAGTACAATTACAACGGAGAGAAATCAAACTCATATCGAGCCGGAAGTTGAAACCCTAGCTATGGTTTTGAGAAATCACCTGTTTCTACCACCAATGAGGATTCGGAGATCAGGGCAGAGCTTGGATAGCGTCCTGGCTGTCGATCCTCCAACTCTTCCCGTTCCTCCCATTATCAATACCCTACAGTTTTTGTGCCCTTTTCGCAGGCTATGATCGAGCCCTTTGCGCCCCCCATTATTCAAGCATGCGAAGATCGAACGGTTAAGATGAAGAGAAGAAGAAGGCAACATCGTCGAATCAGCTCTTCTTCCTATACATCTTCTAATGTTTTCCCTTCATTTATGGTCGTCTGTTCTATCCTGTGCTGAGCTGACGTGGCGAATCTCTAGCGTAGCGACGTGGCGGATCCGTACATGGTGACGTGGCCTGACTCGCGGTCGCGCGAATTGCTAACGCTATTAATCAGAGCTGCAAACGCGTCGAAGCGGATTGCGTTCAACCGCCACCTGAACGGAAACCGGTCCAAGCAGGAGATCCGTGGGGCCCACCATTATGTATGGGTTTCATCCATGCCATTCATCCATTTTTCAAGATCATTTTAGGATGTAGGCCCAATAATGAGTAGATCCAAGGGTTAAATAGACCACCATAGGAAGTAGCGGTGATAATGAAACCCACTGTTGAAACATTCCTGGGGCCCACCGTGATGTTTATTTGCCATACGAATCTATCCATAAGGTCACGTAGAACTGGATGAAGCGTATATACATATATGAGTTTGATCAGAACTTTTGTGGGCCCATGACGTTTTTAATGGTGAGCGTTCGATCCCCACTGAGTGGTCCACTTGAGCCTTCGATCCGTCTTGTTTTTTGGTCTCATGCCCATCTGAAAAACAATGGATCGACCACCTGGATATACCCATACATCACGGTGGGCCCACAGAACTCCTTCCTAGGAGGAGCCAGGCGGGCAGGACACGATCCATCTTCCTTTCTTGGTACCCGTATAACAACTATGGGTATATTCCAAAGTTAAGATCGCCATCCAGATCTGGGTCGAAACATCCAATCCCAGCCATCGCATTAGTTCGTCGGATCCCTCTGAATTTGAACCCGAAATCTTATGCAAAATATATCGAGAAATGTTTTTATTTATTTATTATTTTTTTAATTTTAAATTTTAATTTCACTTTTAAGTGATCACCATCTCTAAACCTTCAGTACTTTACTTTTCATTTTTAACACCGTGCGGTATAATTGACTTTTTAAAGATTAAAATACAATTATTATTTTTTATTATAATCCTTTTTTTTTTTTTTTAAAGTCCTACCCAAAAACCCATCTTTTCTTGGTTTTTCTTCCTGGAAGCTCTAGCTGAATCTTCAATTATTATCATTTTATTTATGTAATCTTTCTCCGAGTTTTGTTCATTACATTAAACCTGTCACATGGATCAACTTGAAATCTTTCTGGTTTTATCCAAAATAATTTTTTACAATGTTTCTCAGGGTTGTATTTTGAAATCGTGTTTCACTTCTTCACACTCTTCTTCTTCTTTTTCTTGAACTCGTGTTTCATTGACATAATGGTTATGGGATGTAAGAATGAAGAATGAATGCATTTTTTCGTAGTGAAATTTGTCGGTTAGTTCTCGATCAATTTTAACGAGTTCTCGGTCAATTTTACCAAGTTCTCGGTCAATTTGCTCGAGTTTTCTGTTAATTTCAACGAGTTCTCGGTCAATTTGCTTGAGTTCTCGATCAATTTTCACCAAATTCTGGGTCAATTTGCCCGTGTTCAATTTGCCTGAGTTATCGATCAATTTTAGCGAGTTCTCGGTCAATTTTAGCAGGTTCTCGGTCAATTTTCACCCAGTTCTCAGTTAATTTGCCTGAGTTCTCCATTAATTTTTACCCAGTCCTCGATCAATTTTCACCCAGTTCTCAGTCAATTTGTCCGAGTTCTCGATCAATTTCAGTGAGTTCTCAGTTAATTTCATTGAGTTCTCAATCAATTTCAGCAATTTCTTGATCAATTTGCTCGAGTTTTTGGTCAATTTCAATGAGTTCTCAATCAGTTTTTACTAAGTTCTTCGTCAATTCACCCAGTTCTCAGTCAATTTGCCTGATTTCTCAGTCAATTTCATCGAGTTCTTGGTTAATTTCAGCGAGTTCTCGGTTAATTTTCACCAAGTTCTCGATCAATTCACCTAGTTCTTGGTCAATTTTTCCGAGTTATTAATCAATTTCAATGAGTTCTCGGTCAATTTGAGTGAGTTCTCGGTCAATTTGCTCGAGTTCTAGATCATTTTCAGCGAGTTCTCAGTCAATTTCAACAAGTTCTCGGTCAATTTGCTTGAGTTCTCGATCAATTTCAGTGAGTTCTCGGTCAATTTTCACCCAGTTATCAGTCAATTTACCTAGTTCTCAATTAATTTACTCGACTTCTCAGTCAATTTCAACAAGTTCTCAGTTAATTTGCTCGAGTTCTCGGTCAATTTCAGCGAGTTCTCAGCCAATTTGCACGAGTTCTCGGTGAATTTCAGTGAGTTCTTGGTTAATTTCGCTGAGTTCTCGGTCATTTACTCGAGTCGTCGGTTAATTCACATAGTTCTTGGTTAATTTTCCTGAGCTCTCAATCAATTTACCCGAGTTCTTGGATAATTTCAACAAGTTCTCAGTCAATTTTCACCTAGTTCTTGGTCAATTCACCCAACTCTTGGTCTGTGACTCTTGAAATTTTGCCAACTTAAGAGTTAGACATTTATGGACGTTATTTTCGATTCATCAATTTGAGTGAATGTCTGTGCATTCATTTGCATATGTTTGGGACCAAAATTAGTGACATGGGGTCCTCCAAAATCGCCCAAAAGAGTGAAAGTTCGAATTTTATAGAGCAGGGATCGACCTCGGTGGTGTCACCCCTGAATCGACGTTACCACCATAAAAAATAGGTTTTTGGACAGTCTTTGAAGGTGCCACCGCCAAAAATTGACAGTAGGTGGTGATTCCACCGCCAAATTGGCGGTGCCATAGCCACCCCTTGTTCAACACTATTGCATGTTCACAATTGACAGTTTTTTATACTGACTTCAAAAATTTATATCTTTTGTTTAAAAACTCCGATTAAGGTGATTCAAAAGCAAGATTGAAGATTAATGAGTCTAAATTTATATAAAATAAATAAATAATAAAAACAAAACTCAAAGTAGGTTAATATTATAACGTTTTGGAAATAGTACCAAATTTTTTGGTTTTAGGCAGCTAGTACTTCCTAAATTTTTAGAATATTTAGAAAACTCAAAATTGTGTGAAATTTGGTGAGGATAAATTATAATTAATGATAAACCACTATGAAAATTTTAAAAATAATGTAGTGATTAAAAGTAAAAAAAAATAAATTACAATTAATAAATTTATTGAAACTAAAAATTTCTGCAACTGCAAGTTACCGATGGACCACATATATCTCTTTCATTTTAGAGTTTTTATATTTGGTGTCTTCTTAGGAATTAATTCTAATAAGACTATGAATTATCTTTTATAATTAATTAAAATTTCTATTTTTAGTGTATTTTACTAATTCAGGTAGTTTCAATTATAGTTAAATTATGGTTCTTGATTAGGGTGATTAGAGTCGAATCATTGTTTTTGCTAATTACGAATAGGTCAGGCTATGAAATAAGCTGATCCAAACTTTAATCATCACGCATAAGAAATTTCACTACCAAATTCATTCCAAAAATACCTTTATTATCCAAACAAGCTTTAAATCACTCGTTAGTGGGGCACTAAACTCAAAATTATAAAAAGACATTCGTCTTAGCAGGCTTGACGTCCATCACGAGACATCGAGTCAAGATTACATCTCAAATCGCTCAACTTAAACTCGTAAGGCCAGTGCATGAGATGCGCGAATACCTTTAGGATTCATCAATAACTTAAGTTAATTGTCTGTATCTGGTCTTTTCCAAAGTTGTGGCTTTCAGACCATTATGTCACGACCAAATGTACAGTAACAACCTAAGTTAATACCCTTGCAACAGATCAACTTTATAGTAATTATGTAGTTAAAAGTGTATGTGATCATGTATTCGTTTGGAGAAAATTATTATTGAATTTAGCATTTTATTATAATAGTGATCCTGCTCATTATACCCTAAATCCTAAAAATTTACACTTTGCACGAGTTCTTGGTCATTTACACGAGTTCTCGGTCAATTTCAACGAGTTCTTGGTCAATTTCACTGAGTTCTCGGTCAATTTGCTTGAGTTCTTGGTCAATTTGATCGAGTTTTCAGTCAATGAAATGAAAAAGAGAATGGTAACGAAAAACTCACTACTTTGAAAGAGTATTCATGCACATGTAACTCAATCCAAACCATTAGAATTCATCGAGTTGCGACAGTTTTCAACCATCATAAATTCACCAAGTAGTCGGTCAAATTCACAAAGTACGAGTCTTGTGATGGTTTTCAACCATCATAAATTCACCAAGTACTTAAAAATTGATCGAGTGTACCACACTTTACTTTTTCTTGGTACACCCCACTGTTAGCGGAAGCAGATTGGCTGGTGTACCACACACCACTAACCTAGCTGGTGTGGGTACGTGTCGTTCAATAGTTTAACAATTACAGTTGTAAATTCACAAATGGTTCAATAGTTTAAATTTACTCATCAAGTGTAGGGTGAAAATTCACTGCATACTGAGTGAAATTGATTAAGTACTTGGTGAAAATTCACCAAGTTTGCTGAAATTGACCGAGAACTCGTTGAAATTGACCGAGAACTCGGGAAAATGTATCGAGAACTCAGGCAAATGGACTGAGAACTCGGTGAAATTGACCAAGAAGTCGCTGAAAATTGACCGAGAACTTACTGAAAATTGATCGAGAACTTGTTGAAAATTGATCGAGAACTTGGGCAAATGGACCAAGAACTCACTGAAATTGACCGAGAACTCAGGAAAATTAATCGAGATCCCGCTGAAATTGACCGAGAACTCGAACAAATTGACTAATAACTCACTAAAATTGACTGAGAACTCGGTGAAATTGACTGAGAACTCGTGCAAATGATCAATTGTAGCGAGATCTCGGTCAAATTTAGCGAGTTCTGATCAATTTTAGTGAGTTCTCGATCAATTTTAACGAGTTCTCGATCAATTTTCACCCAGTTCTCAGTTAATTTGCTTAAGTTGTCGGTCAATTTCCTGAGTTCTCAGTCAATTTTTATCCAGTTCTTGATCAATTTTCACCCAGTTCTCGGTCAATTTTCCTGAGTTCTTGGTCAATTTTAGTGAGTTCTCGATTAATTTCATTGAGTTTTCAATCAATTTCAGCAATTTTTTAATCAATTTACTCAAGTTCTTAGTCAATTTCAATGAGTTCTTAATCAATTTTCACTAAATTCTCCGTTAATTCACCTAGTTCTCAGTCAATTTGCCCGATTTCTCAGTCAATTTCAGCGAGTTCTCGGTTAATTTCAGCAAGTTTTCGGTCAATTTTCACCAAGTTCTCGATCAATTCACCTAGTCCTTGGTCAATTTTTTTGAGTTCTCGATCAATTTCAATGAGTTCTCGGTCAATTTTAGCGAGTTCTCGGTCAATTTGCTCGAGTTCTAGATCATTTTTAACAAGTTCTCAGTCAATTTCAACAAGTTCTCGGTCAATTTGCTCGAGTTCTCGGTCAATTTCATCAAGTTCTCGGTCAATTTTCGCCCAGTTATCAGTCAATTTACCTAGTTCTCAATTAATTTGCCTGACTTCTTAGTCAATTTCAACGAGTTCTTGGTCAATTTCAACAAGTTCTTGGTCAATTTCAGTGAATTCTCGGTCAATTTGCTCGAGTTCTCGGTGAATTTCAGTGAGTTCTCGGCCAATTTGCCCGAGTTCTCGGTGAATTTCAGTGAGTTCTTGGTGAATTTCACTGAGTTCTCGGTCATTTGCTTGAGTTGTCGGTCAATTCACCTAGTTCTCGATCAATTTGCCTGAGTTCTCGGTCAATTTCACTGAGTTCTCAATCAATTTACCCGAGTTCTCGGATAATTTCAGCAAGTTCTCAATCAATTTTCACCTAGTTCTCGGTCAATTCACCTAGTTCTTGGTCTGTGACTCTTGAAATTTTGCCAACTTAAGACTTAGACATCTATGGACGTTATTTTCGATTCATCTATTTGAGTGAATGTTTGTGCATTCATTTGCATATGTTTGGGACCAAAATTAGTGACGTGGGGTCCACCAAAATCGCCCAAAAGAGTGAAAGTTCGAATTTTATAGAGCATGGATCGACCTCGGTGGTGTCACCCTCGAATTGATGTTACCACCACAAAAAATAGGTTTTTAGACAGTCTTTGAAGGTGCCACCGCCAAAAATTGACAGTAGGCGGCGATTCCACCGCCAAATTGGCAGTGCCATAGCCACCCCTTGTTTAACACTATTGCATGTTCAACAATTGACAGTTTCTTATACTGACTTCAAAAATTTATATCTTTTGTTTAAAAATCCGATTAACGTGATTCAAAAGTAAGATTGAAGATTAATGAGTCTAATTTTATATGAAAATAAATAATAAATAAAAACAAAATTCAAAGTAGGTTAATATTATGATGTTTTGGAAGTTGTAACAAATTTTTTTTTTTTGTTTTAGGCAGCTAGTACTTCCTGAATATTTAGAATTTTTAGAAAACTCAAAATTGTGTGAAATTTGGTGGGGATAAATTATAATTAATGATAAACCACTGTGAAAATTTTAAAAATAATGTAATGATTAAATTTTTTTTAAAAATAATTACAATCAATAGACTTATTAAAACTAAAAATTTCTGCAATTGCAAGTTATCGATGGACCACACACATCTCTTTCATCTTAGAGTTTTTATATTCGGTGTCTTCTTAGGAATTAATTCTAATAATACTATGAATCATCTTATATAATTAATTAAAATTTCTATTTTTAGTATATTTTACTAATTCAGGTAGTTTCAATTATAGTTAAATTATGGTTCTTGATTAGGGTGATTAGAGTCGAATCATTGTTTTTGCTACTAACGAATAGGTCAGGCTATGAAATAAGCTAATCCAAACTTTAATCATCGCGCGTGAGAAATTTTACTACCAAATTTATTCCAAAAATTCCTTTATTATCCAAACAATCTTTAAACCACTCGTTAGTGGGACACTAAACTCAAAACTATAGAAAGACGTTCGTCTTAACAGGCTTAACATCCATTACAAGACATCGAGACAAGATCACATCTCAAATTGCTCAACTTAAACTCACAAGGTTAGTGCATGAGATGCGTGAATACCCTTGGGATTCATCAATAACTTAAGTTAATTGTCTGTATCTGGTCTTTTCCAAAGTTGTGGCTTTCGGACCATTATGTTACGACTAAATGTACAGTAACAACCTAAGTTAATACCCTTGCAACAGATCGACTTTATAGTAATTATGTAGTCAAAAGTGTATGTGATCATGTATTTGTTTGGAGAAAATTATTATTGAATTTAGCATGTTATTATAATAGTGATCCTGCTCATTATACCCTAAACCCTAAAAATTTACACTTTGCTCGAGTTCTCAGTCATTTACATGAATTTCAACGAGTTCTTGGTCAATTTCACTGAGTTCTCGGTCAATTTACTCGAGTTCTTGGTCAATTTGCCCGAGTTTTCGATCAATGAAATGAAAAAGAGAATAGTAATGAAAAACTCACTACTTTGAAAGAGTATTCATGCACATGTAACTCAATCCAAACCATTAGAATTCATTGAGTTGCGATAGTTTTCAACCGTCGTAAATTCACCAAGTAGTTGGTCAAATTCACCATGTACGAGTCTTGTGATGTTTTTCAACCGCTATAAATTCACCAAGTACTTAAAAATTGATCGAGTGTACCACACTTTACTTTTTCTTGGTACACCCCACTGTTAGCAGAAGCAGATTGGCTAGTGTACCACACACCACTAACCTAGCTGGTGTGGGTACATGTCATTCAATAGTTTAACAATTACAGTTGTAAATTCACAAATAGTTCAATAGTTTAAATTGACTCATCAAGTGTAGGGTGAAAATTCACCGCGTACTGAGTGAAATTGACTAAGTACTTGGTGAAAATTCACCAAGTTTGCTGAAATTGACCAAGAACTCGGGAAAATGGATCAAGAACTTAAGCAAATGGACTGAGAACTCGGTGAAATTGACCAAGAAGTCGTTGAAAATTAACCGAGAAGTCGCTGAAATTGATAGAGAAGTCGCTGAAAATTGACCGAGAACTTGCTAAAAATTGACCGAGTACTTGCTGAAAATTGATCGAGAACTCGGGCAAATGGACTAAGAACTCATTGAAATTGACCGAGAACTCAGGCAAATTAATCGAAATCTTGCTGAAATTGACTGAGAACTCGGACAAATTGACCAATAACTCACTAAAATTGACCGAGAACTTGGTGAAATTGACTGAGAACTCGTACAAATGATCGAGAATGTGGTGAAATTGACCAAGAACTTGTGCAAATGACCGAGAACTTGCTGAAAATTGATCGAGAAGTCATTGAAATTGACTGAGAACTCAGGTAAATTGACCGAGAACTCGCTGAAAAGGGATTTGAGAACTCATTGGAAATTGACCGAGAACTGAGAACTTGCTGAAATTAATCAAGAACTCGATAAAAATTGACCAAGAACTCGTTAAAATTGAACAAGAACTCACTGAAATTCACCAAGAACTTAGTGAAATTGATCGAGCACTCCCTAAAATTGACCGAGAACTTGGTGAAATTGACTGAGAACTCACTGAAATTCACCGAGAACTCAGTGAAAATGACTGAGAACTCGTGCAAATGACTGAGAACTTATGTAAGTGCAAAATTTTAGGGTTCAAGGTTTAAAGAGGGGTACAAATGGACAATGTACTCATGAAAATTGATCGAGTACTTGTAATCATAGGGTTTAGGGGAATTTCTTCAATTATACCTACAATGCGTGACTTTTTAGATGGAGGCACCATTTTCTTCATTTTCTATCTCTCAAATCCCTCTTTAACCTAACGGGTTTGAAGTGGAGATTGATAAAAGAAAATGAAGAAAACAAAGTAAGGGTTTGTGGTATAGCATGAAGAAAAGTTTGAAGTGGAGATTGATAAAAGAAAATGAAAAAAAAAAGAAGGGTTTGTAGTATAGCAGGAAGAAAAAGTCTATAAATGGAAGAGATGATACAATTTCATGAAGAAATGGGAAGAGAGGAGAAGATTTCAGGAAGATGGGTTTTTGGTAGCAAGGGTATTCTCATCTAAAAAAAGCTTTATGTTTTAGAATTGGAAAGTAAAGTTTTGGAGATTTAAAAAAGCTGGTGGGTTAAAAGTGAAGTTTATAGTGCAAAATTCTCTAATATATTTACCGAAGTTTGAATTTAATTACTAAATCAATTTTAATATCTCTAATTAATGTACATACGTAATATTTGACACAATGATTATAATAAGCCTGTTAAAATATATATTTTGCTTGAAAATGATTAAATTCTATTTCTCGGATGGGTCACCAGCACAAGATCACATACTAGTGACTAACTAATGATTTTTAAGCATTGATTTACATGGACAATGTTTGGATGGTGCAAATTATCCTATTAAAGTAATTATAGTGATGCAATTGATAATTTGATTTTTTTCAGAATATCATCAGTGGGATATGTACCCAATATATTAGTAACCTAGTGACACACATATTACACATGTACCTCTTGGAAGGATTTTAGATATAATCCAAGCTTCCACCTTGGATTTCAAACTCTCTCTTAGGGAATTTGAAATCCCCTGAATTTGAAATCCAACAATTACTTTTATGGTGCCAAACATATAAGGGGATTTAAAATTCCCTCAAATCCATAGTGCCAACCGACCGCTTAGTTTTGAATGTAACAGATGTGCTTAACCCTTAAGTTTGTTTTGTACACCCTTAATATCCACCGTCCATCATGTGGGCCCAACCTTTGATGTGCATTGATCATTATGTTGGGCACATCTTAGATACAAACCGTCCATCATTCAGGCCTACCTTTAATGTGAACCATCCATCATGCAAGGCTCAACTTTGAAGTGGGTTGTCCGTCAAGTGGGGCCCACCTTTTAGATATGGATCATTTGTTATTAGGGACCGACCTTCAATGCAAACTGTCCTCATGTAGGCCCACCTTGATATGGGTTATCTATCATGCATGACCCACAGTCAATCTTATTGTCCATCATATGAGGACCACCTTTAATTTCTACCATTCATCATGTGGAGCCCACCTTTGATGTGGACCATCCATCATGTGGGCCCACCTTTGATGTGGGTCATCCATCATGCGGGGTCCACCTTGGATGCGGGCCTTTCATCATTGACACCTTTGATGTGGACCATCCATTATAGGAGGCCAATATTAATGTGGGCCATCTATCATGTGGGGCCCCACCATTAAAATAAATTATCCATGTAATGCCCAGAATTCCACAACCTGAGTATAATACTTTTTCCTTGAAATCCCAGGTGTTAGTGAAAGTACACATAGGTAGGTAGACAACCCACCTCAAGCTGACAAGCTGATCAAGTTGGATGGAAACCCAAACCCTAATTCAAACCCCAATTCGAACCCTAACCCTAATCCTAGGAACCTGACCCTAGGAGCCCAAACCCTACAAGAACCGAAACCCTTGGAACCTCGACACCTAAGTGACTGAGTCAACCCGTCGAGTCAGCTTGCCAAGTCAACTCACTGAGTTGGCCGACCCAGTTAGTTCACCTAGTCAACCCATCCAGTCAGGCCTGAGGCTAAAGTTAGTCCAAGCCCAAACTTAAAAGCCCATGAAAAATTTAGTGAGAAAGCAAAATGGTGCCTGGGGAGTTGAGAAGCCCACACACTTAAAGAAGCCACCCTATCAAAACAAGAGGCCACGTGTGGCTCCGGTGGTCCCTAGGCTGCTGCTGGCCACATGGTAGGTCCCTTGTCCAGCAGGAGACCCCCACACAAGTGGGATTTCTCCCCTTGTCACCTCATTTGTTTGCCTTGGTGAATGGACTCCTATGACCCTCCCCGAAATTGGAAATTATGCCCCATACCATCCAATCCAACTCTTGAGATCTTGCCATATGGCGATCTCAAATCCATGCCACCCAAACCCTATTTACCCCTGGACTTAACAAGAATTGGAAGCAAAACCAGGCAAGGAGGCTATAAATATCCCCCTCCCATTCACATTCAAATCATCATAAAATCACCAGGAAAAGATCAGAAGAAAACACAAGCAAAACCCATTATACCCTTAAGCCTTCCATCTTTTACCTTAGCCTTTTCAGGCCTCTAGTAAGGAGAGGAGAGAGTCGTAGGAGTGAGTCCATCCCAGATCAGCTCAACCTAGTCCACAACCCTAGCCACCTGAGTAACCAAAGCCCCAACCCCAGCCACTCAATCTGACCCTTGCGACACTACCGTCCACCTAACTTTAATAAGATTCATCCATTCTGCATAAGCATTGTGAAAAATCTATTCCCTCCTCCACCCTTTCTTACTTCATCTATAGCATTGCATTCATAAGCGTCATGCACTCAGCTGCTTAAACGTATGCTTTATGGCTTGTCGACGTAGTTGGATCCTACCATCAGAAATTTAGATTGATTGGTTTTTCACTTTGATAAGTCGGCAATTAAGATGTATTTATCTAGCCAAAGCTACATCTCGTCGTAAGCGTTGCATTTAACACCACATTGCACACACGATATTGCATCATCAGTGTGCAGGAATGAAGCCTTAATCCTTGATATTTCGTATGATATTGTGAAGTAGAGACCATAAGTTTGTATGGGAAGAGTGGGTGCTTAACACCTTTCTTCTCTGTAACCACGGTCCCTTACCTAAAATTTTTAGTCGTAGATCAAGGAGTCATTTAGGATCAAGAACCTTTGGATTCTCCCTCCTAACGTTTCTACAGGGTCTAGCCGATTGTGTGTAACGTTCCATATTTTTGCTATTTTGGATTTCCAAAAACCCTTAAATTTTTTTGCTATAATTAGCTTATGTTGTTACTTACTAACCCTTAACACTCGAGGTGAGCTTATATGTAAGTGGTACCAGTAAAGAACCGCACGAATCCGATTAGTCAACCACATGAAGCTAATGAATCTGCCTGATCACTTAAAACTCGAGTCTAGCCTTGTGATTTGTTCATCTAAGGCTCAAATCTAATAGACCAATCACTGGCTAATCAGGACAATTGCAACTAAATAAAGACCTACCAAAAGCTGAGATAATTAGGGGTTAGATCTTAATTAACAAACCAAACCAAACTAATTAGGGGCTAATTGCGAATAGGCCACACTATGAACTTAGTTAATCCAAACCTTAATCATCGGGCACAAGAAATCTCGCTATCCAATTCATTCCAAAAATGGCCAAATTTTTCTGAACAAGCTTTAAACCGCTCGTTAGTGGGCCAGTAAACCCGAGACTATAGAAAGATGTTCATCTTAGTGGGCTTAATGTCCATCATAGGATATCAAGCCGAGATCTCATCTCGAAATGCTTAACTTGGACTTGCAAGGTCAGTGAATGAAATGTGTGAATATTCCTAAAATTAATTAAGAAGTTAAAGTTAATTGTCTGTATCCGATTTTTGCCAAAGTTTTAGCTTTCAGACCATTAGATTGTGACCAAATTTAAGGCAATAATCTAAGTTAATACCCTACAGTATCCCTATAGCCATGGCCCCGATTGACCATCGGTGAGTGTCGAACTGGCTTTTGATCATACCTGTTGATCGGCGCATCCAAATGGCGAGCCGATCGTTTCCATACGTAGATCATTACTAGAGACAACTATTCTACGACGTATATCAACCCTTATACCCTATAATGGGCCCTCAAAGGTTAGAAACACCATCGCATAGGGCTAGTATAATAAAAACCTAGCCTTAGGGCTATTTGCACCATTTCTGATTATATAAATAGGGCATTTGGTGACAACCCTTACTCCCATCCGATTTTTGCCCTATATAAAGAGAGAAAGAGAGAAAGAAAGAAAGAGAAAGGAGAAAGGAGAAGAGAAATATCAAGTGAGGGGGAGATTGGTGTCTCATTCACCGAATCCTTTAATCAACACCCTATCCTAGACTATTCTCTTCCACCAAATCCACCCCACTCACGATTAGTAGGTAAGAAATGAACCATACTTTCCAACTTAGGTTTTTACCTAGGTTTTTTTAAAGGATGAATTGCATGAATCTCACCTAATTCCTTTGAACTTGGTATAAGAGTCATTTTCCCCTAAACCCCTAACCCTACGAGCTCGAGAATCAGAAATATTTCTTTCTTAAGGTACAAACCATTTTTCCTAGGTTGCCATTTATCAACCCTTGAGGATCTCAATTAATGATTTGTTGATTTAGATGGCTTGGTATATGCTAACATGACCATATTTCGATTTTGATTGCAACATGTGCTATTACTTATTTATTGATGCTCATACTTTCGATGAAATACGTAAGTGTTGTGTTGTTTTATTGATGCTCATATGTTTAATGAAATGCCTAAGTGATGGTGTTGTGTTATTGATGCTCACATGTTGGATGAAATGCTTAAGTGATTGTGTTGCTAAATTTAGGCTTCATATGAAATCTCATTATGATTACCTAATGAATTGTTAGCCTTTAGGGATGTTTAGAATTGTTATGATATTGGGTCAGTCGGCAAATCGCCTGAACTAAGGGGCTGCCCGAGTTAGGTTGGTCACCCTAGGCTTTTTCGATCGATTTGGGTCGAACACAGACGACCGACAATAGCTGGACTACGTGGGATGCTTGCACCAAATGTTGGCTGCCTAGGGGTTTCTCCAAGTTAATTAAATTAGTCTAATAGTCGACTGATCATGTATGTTCATAATGTATGACAACCAAAAATTGAATTTAGAATACCTCATTCCCATTGAATGAGTTTACTTATAACCATTAACAATATGATTTATAAGACTCATGAGCCAAGCATGGTGGCATGTGACACCGTGTCTAAACTATCGACTTACGTTGAGGTGACGAGACTCTCCATAATGACCATCGAGCACTTATGAAGGTGTACTGTATCATAAATGAAATTGATGTCGTGACTTCTATATTTATGTTTGGGTGATGACCCTTGCATCATTTATGGTCGTCTTCCACCCTGTCGATGAGGTGGCTAGCTCTTGTCATCCGGGTCCTTTAGGATTGGTCGGGCTAGTGTTTAGTCCTACATTGGCTAGGGTATTGCCTGGGGTGATGAACCCTAAAATAGATCAAGGGACACACGTGAGGAGTCGTTATGGCCGCCCTATCCTAGTGATCCGGTTAAGACCAATGATAAAATGGTAGTATTCTAGCTTTGCCAATCTACTATATGAATTAGAATTAATAATAACTCGACAATCATACACATAAAATTGCATTGCACTAGAATAGGATATTGTGATTTAGTGTTGGAGTCATTTGATGAGGGAGTGTTGGCATTTGCGAAATATGTATTGAATTCACTTGTGAGGGAGTACTGGATTGTAAGGCACATGCATCATTTCATAATCTCATTCGTGCATTTAACAAGAGTATTTAGGAAGTGTTTGATTTCTTATTTTTCAGTACTTATGTTGATTGAATCGATAACGTGTATAACTTAGAACCAATGAAACCACTGAATTAGTTACTCACTTTGTAACAGCCCAAGATTTTCCAACCAGAGTTTATACTTGTGCCCGAGAAAACTGGGTGTTAATAATGTATAAACTGGATGCTCTAAAATCGCACCCTATTTTTTTCGTTTGGATTACATCCAGATACATTCATGAAGGTAACATTCATAAGAATAACATCAACTGTATTGATTATATTTCATTAGAGTAAAAAGAATAATCAAAGGCCTTCCCAATGGAAGCTTATTATATTCATTGAGTTCATAGCGGAAGTATAAAAATAAGTAATTAATTTATCTTCATATTCTTTTAGTGATGTCTTCTATAGGGAGATAGTCCACTAAGTCTTCAAATCTGTACGTCATCTGCATAATCTTTACGGTTGGGAGAGGGTCAATGCCCTACTCATAGTGAAGGTTATCCTTTAAGATTAACAATAATTCAAGAGATTCATAAAAGCAATATAAAAGTTCTGATACGTCAAGTACTCTACATTACAAGATGTATCAATGCACAAGCAATCTATGTGAGATGCATGCCTAGGAAAGTATATGCGGTGTATCACACTTAGCGATTGCCACAATGTGGAACATGATTATAGTTATCCGACTCGACCCACATCCCATACTACGGATATTTATCGGCGTGTCCCACGCTTAACATGGTTTTATGCGATTGTCCCAGGATAAATACCACACATGACTAGGTGAATCTCGCAACCCAGATTGGAGCGACTAAAGCGATAACCAACCCCCAAAAACTGGAAAAGAAACGACTAACGCGACATCCAGTTCCCCAAGAAAAACTGGAAAAGGAGTGACATAGTGACATCTAGTTCCCCAAAAATCGGAAAAGGAGCAACTAAGTGACATCTAATTCCCCAAACTGATGTGTCACGTATATAGAATGATTTAAATATACCATCTATTGTATTCTCACCTGAGAACATGGAATTATGTGTCGCCCTAAGGCCGCTACTGAAAGCGCATTACATCCAAGATATTTAATCGATCACTAAGGGAGGGATTCCCACATAGTACTTGTATCAAGAGAGAATTTCTTTATCCATGGTCAGTTCAGAATATCAAGCCACCTTCCCAGCCCTTAAAGTATAAAGAGATGAGTGTCAATAACCGGCTCGAATAAGTGGCAAGTGACGAAGGTCAACTCGAACTGAGGAGAGTGGTTAAGGCTAACTCAGGACGATTAAAGGCAAGAGTAAGGCTGGTATCCATAGTCTCACATAAATTTCGGAAAGCCTCTCACGAGTGAATATCGTGTAAAAATCTCAAAGGGCCAATAGTTGATGATAACAATTTAAAATGAAAATAGAGGGAATGTAATGATAATTCGAGAACAGAGAAAAAGAACAAAAAGGGCAGAATAAAATACACCAATTCAATTTAAGACAAAGGTACGTAATAGGTGCGATAAAATATCAAGAAGGCATGAAAGGCGAAATAAATATATCATCTTAAATTCATGTAAGCGTAAGGGATGAAACCCTCACCTTATCAACTTTGATCTCTCCTAGACATTGTTAAGTGTGTGTTCTTATGCTTCAAATCTAGTAACATCAATATGATTCATCTAGTTAAATCATGTGTAGTCTAGGATGATAGGGTACAATTATGTTTTAGGCTAGGTTGGAGTGAATATTGGGATAGGTATGGATATACTTTAATTCGCAATTATTCACAATCCAGTAATTCTTTCGTTAAGTCAATTCGAAACTGTGTTAGGAAAATTTGTGAATTAATACCTTTGATCTCTTTGTCAGGAATTAGGATTGATCCTACCCAAATCCGTCGGACTTGAAGCCTTGGAGCTGTGTATGATCTTTCGCAAGGTCGCCGGTCTCTCTCTTTATTCCTTCTTTCTCTTTCTCTTTCCTTTTTCTTTCCTTTCTTTCCTTTTCTTTCTTTCTTTCTTTCTTTCGTTCTTTCTTTCTTCTTCTCTTTTCCTTTCTTTTCTTTTCTTTTCCTTCTCTCTCTTTCGTTTCCTTTTCTTTTCTGTCTCTTTCTTTCCTCTTCTTGATGGACGGTCGGCTAGCATGAACGAATCAGGTTTGCCGAACTCCTCTACTTCCTTCTCTCTTCTCGTTTCTTTCTTTTCTCTTGCTGTTATGTTTTCTCAAATCGTGGGACTTTATGGGTCTTTTATAGGCCAAGGGATTTGTTTGATCCCTCCTGCAAAACCCTACGCAAGCTTGAAAGGAGACGTGCAGAATTTCCCTATGCACTCCATCTTTACGTAGTAGGATCTGGAACCGGCTTGCAATCCCCTCCAATCCTTTCCGTTGATGTGGAAGGGGTCAGAAACCTCATCCCAGCAGTTTGGACGGTTCAGATCGGGGTTTTGATCCAGACTTTGATCTTCCAATCATGTAGAGATGTCCTGCTCGATCCGATTTCTTTTGCACCGCGTGGTGCGGTTGCACGCTAGTCCTTCCCTTCTTCTTTCCCTTTTCCATCATTGTGGGAACGGTCGGAACCATCTTCTCCGTGGTTCGGACGGTCTAGATTGGCAGTATAATTGGAGTTTTATCGTGAAAGGGCTCTTCTTTAGCTTCCGTGTGTTATCCGGACGTCGGACGTGTTAGAGCGAGTAGGGGTGCCGTTCTTGGTTCACCTACTGGATTCGGTGAGGTCCACTTAGGATGGTTTTTCAAAAGATCCAGTCCCTTCATCAGCTTTAGCATGTCGTGTTGTCCTAACGGTTAAAATATGAAACAAATCCAAGTCCAAGGTGGGCCACACTTTCAAGAGGCGTGTTAGTTCCTTATACCGTTGAAACCCCTTAAGTCTGGATGCATGAGTTACGTAAATTTGATTGTTTTCGTGGATTCCACTGTGGTGTTTGTAGCGGCATGATCCATTCCATTCATTGCATTTGACGTGTCCTATTACAATAAGAGTTCGAAAATGGAATCGATCTATTAATCGAGTGGGCCATACATCTAATCAAGCATGGAAACAGATTGGCTACTCCCCCTGACACCAGCCAATGGCTAGTGGTTGGTGCTCCGTGGGCCCCACCATGATGTATTTGTTTCATCCATGCCGTCCATCTATTTTTACAGTTCATTTTGCAGTATGAGACCAAAAATGAGGTATATCCCAATCTTAAGTGGACCACATTACAGGAAATAGTGTTGAATGAGTGTCGACCATTAAAAAAAATGTTGGGGCCATAAAAGTTTTGGATCTAGGTGATTTTTGTTTTTTCCCTTCATCTAGGCCTATATGACCTAATCAACATATTGGATGTCAAATAAACAGTACAATGGGCCTTACGAGGATTTTAATGATGGATATCCAATCACTATTGTTTTCATGTGGTGTGGTGTACCTGAGATTTATATACCTCTCATTTTTGGGATCAAGTCATAAAATGATCTTTAAAAATGGATGAATGGAATGGATGAAAGACATACATCATGGTGGGGCCCACAAAGCACCGACCACCAGCCACAGGGCTGGTGTCAGGGGGAGTAGCCAATCCGTTTCCATCAAGCATCAACGGTGGCATATTTGGCATCGAGTATTTACAGTCTTGCCACCCATTTCCCAATAAGCTTCTAATGTCCATTACATTGAAATGCACCGTTCGAATGTCTTGAAATTTGGCGGGCATTCATAATTTTTCATGCTCTTTTTATCGGTCCAGTTTAAGTCTTGATCTCCCAAGGATGTCCAAGATGCTTTTTTAAGTAGCTAACATACTCTGTACTTCAAGGCCGAGGTTTCACACATATAGTTGAAATATTACTCGGTGGTTTGGACATATAACCTGATATCTTCAAAATGATTGAATTATCCTAATATTCTGATGGCCCGTTTGGGGGATCGAAACATGATGGCCAGTCAGATGACATGCTAAAAATGTGAAAACTAGATGGTTGGTACTCTAATCATTTATACAAGTACCTATACGGTTAGTTTCGTAAACGGAAGAACACAAGGTGGGTTTCTGGAGTTATTAGGGGTAGAACATGTATACCGCTAGATTTGAGTGATTTGTTCATATGTGTAAGCTCCTCATATTGCAATTCTAATGGTAAGGTATGCATATTCATATGGGGTGAACAAGGTGAACGGATTAGAATCTTGATCTGACAAGTGTACGGACAAATGTAGAGGTCAAGTAGCTAGTCTACTATGATCTAAGGGCTAAAATTCGACATGTATGGTTAATTTATTACAATTAAGTATGATATAAAATTTCACATAAAATGGATCATGGGAACCATGTGATCTAGAATTCAGGGGTCTAGGTTAATGGCATTTTCGTAATTACTACTGATATAAGAGTTTTATGAAATCTAATGGTTCTATGTATTTGTAGGCACGTTTCTAAGCAATTCTTACAAAAGAAGGTATATCTAAATCATTATGGATATGGAGTTATTTGTTATTTCATTACAGGGAAAGTACTTACGTCAAATTACATGATGGATGGTCTTGTCACAAAATCAACGGTCAGATGGCTTGATCTATGAATAGAGGTCATCCTCAATGGTTAGGTTAGTTATCATGGTAAGGATGTAAGGCTAGAATAGTTGGATTGGTAAGGTACACACGTATATGTTACGTTGAATCTTATAGTAATGGTTGAGGACTTTCGATGGTCGAGTATCGAAAAGTTCTGGGCGTTACATACTCCCACCTGGTACATGTTCTAAAAAACCAACTAGGTGATGTTGTTGATATATGTGCTTTCGAGATCTCCAGTGGGTAGGCTTGGACTAGCTTGCACTTTCGCCGTGAAGTTATAGAAGTGTTGGGCGAAATTAGAAAATCTTACATTTACTTTAATTTTGTGCTTATATATGTTAGAGTCCCCGACTAGGTGTGCTCCATGTGTTGATTTTGTTGTATGTTCATTGTGGCTTATATAATCTCCTTTTTGAGTGATCACTATTATTGGAATTGTACATTTGACTGTTAGCCATATATTTATGGGATTTGTTATCTCTGCTTGACTTTTAATGCTATTGATCTAAGGCTACTCTGATTATTAATCATGAGTGATTGTTAATCGGATTGTGCGGGCATGTAGAAACTCACCCACATACATTTTTGGTTAGGTTAACACTCGGAAACTCGGGATCGGAGTATCCATACTTCGGTGCCAATTTTCAGAGTGTTATAAGTTGGTATCAGAGTGGAGTACTGAGATAACCAGTTGTTGAGACACTTGAAATTAGAAGTTTGAACCTTAAGGGTATCTCCCTAGTTTTAGGAGTATCCGACAGTGTGGAAAATCCAGTAAGTTAGGGACGATGAACCCTAGGACTAAACTCCTCGATTTGCTATGCTTTAAAACTCGAAACTCAAAAACTAAACTCTAAGATTAAATTTCCTCTTGTTATATGATTCTAAACTTAAACTTAGAAATGATGAACAATAAGATAAAATCCTCAATTTTGTGATGCTTTCGAACCTAAATCTAGAAATCTGAACATAAGGATTGCCATGGTTAGTTTTGCCACGTACAAAGTATTTGAGTACGTGTGATTCCGACTTAGAACGAGTAAATTTGGTAAATTGAAAATCTAGGGAGTAAGATTTAGCGTAGGGGTTCAAAGACTAAGTAGGATGAGTGATTCGGGCTTATAGAGACCTGACTAATAAATGCATAGTTCAAGTTTTACAAAATATGGACAGTGGAACTCGGTGCCCCTAAGTGACATATAAGAATTTTTTTTAAAAAAAGAAGAAATGAATAAAGAAAGAAAAAAGGTGAAAAACAATATAGATTAGAGATTCTAAGGAGTTCTTAGAAAGGGAAATGAAGACCTTGAAAAAAAGATAGAGAAGAAAAAAATCACGCAAAATCGCTCAACAAAAAGTCTCTAGTGGTGGCACCGCAACAGTGACATTGCCGGCACAACAATTGCACCTCTGAATGTCTAGAGGTCAATGGTGGCACCGCCAGCACTTGCAAGGCTATTTATCAAAAATTCTGAAAAGTTACCAATTTAGCCCTATGTTTCTAAAATTTTATATTTTTGGTCTCGAAATCATAATTTCTTCTTTGATCTTCATTCTTTTGATTCATTTTCTTTTCTTCCTTTAGTACTTGTTTCCTTGGATCTTCATGACTTGAAATCTTCATCCTCGTACTTCTTTTCTTTCTTTCGTACTTAATTTCTTCACACTTCATGATTTTGTGCTTTAAATTATTCATTTAAGCACGTATGATCTTTCTTAATTTTGAAATCACCTCGCATATAGAAACATATCTAATTAGATCAATTTAGTACTTGAAGGCATGAGAAAACAATGCATATGAGAGGATAAATGTGCAATATTTGAATCTCAACATTTTTGTATTCAATATCTTGTTCGGAATTGCTTCTAACCATGATAGGAATCATCGTATATAATTAAATTAAAAATTTCTATTTTATTATATTATACTAATTTGGGTAGTTTCTAGTATAGTTGAATTAGGACTATTAAGTAGGGTTGCATTTTATTATTCAAAACTTAGTAAGTTCGTATTAGAGGCAGACTTCAATAAAATGGTTCAAAATTCTTTAATATCTTGTGGATTCAAGATTCAGATTAGGTTAAGGAGACAATGTTCTTCCTCTTGCCTTTCCCACACCCTTCCTTGTATCGCCAGCCCTCCAAACCTCTAAATGTCTAAGAACTTCTGATTCTTCCTTCCCTTTCGAAATAAACGAAACCGAAGTGTGGTGGGTCTACAACCTACAGGCCGTAGGAACGAAACGGCAATATAAAGACAAAATCTTAGGCCCTTAAAAACCTTTCTAAGATAGTTTTTTGATCATAGGCACCATGGGAGATTCATCACCCACTAAGTTGAACATAAATTAAATAAGAACTCTATTTGAGTAAGACCTGAAGACAACCTTATAAATGTGAGCCTTGAACTTTCAAATGATTTATGATATTCCTTAAACATTTAGGATGTTTGGAATAGGAATTACGGAATTATACACCTGCGAGGAATTCGCAGCTTGGCCTAATTCTCAATCATGGGCGACTACCAATGGACTTACTACTTTGACCAAGTAAGAGACTAGGATCAATTAGGACTATGAAGGGATAAAACGAGCTTTCTACCCTGATCAGGCTTTCTACCCTACCACAACCTTTTTTCGTATTAGCCCGATCGTAAAAAACATAATACACCACCCCTTAAGTAAACTTTATCGTCAAACACTTAGTGTGATACTAATAATTTTGACATATATTCTCAAATCTTTATTACAAATTTTTAAAGGGGGATAGACTACAATAAGCTAGGCTAGTGTATTTAGTATACATCTTAGCATGCATACGAATGTAAAATCAGTGAAACTTAGGTATACGAAATGAGAATATCTTTACTGATTGACATTAGGTAATTTCGGGAATGAATTTTTTTTAAGGGGGGTAGATTATAACGTCCTAGATTTTTACTATTATGGATTTCTAAAATCCCTTAAAATTTTTTGCTATAATTAGCTTACGTTGTCACTTATTGACCCTTAACACTCAATGTGAGCCTATATGCAGGTGGTACTAGTAAAGAACCTCACAAATCCGATTAATCAACCGTAGGAAACCAACGAATTTACCCGATCACTTAAACGTTGAGTTTAGCCTCGTGATTTGTTAATCTAGGGCCCAAATCTAGCAGACCAATCATTAGTTAATTAGGACAACCGCAACTAAATAAAGAACTACCAAAAGCCGATACAAGTAGGGGTCAAATCTTAATTAAGAAACCAAACTAACCCAGTGGGGGAATATGTTCTTCTAGATCGGAAGGTTGGTTAGCTAAAAAATTGGCTATAGCCTGACCTTCACTGCCTTTTATGAAATATAATAAAGATCGAACTCGGACAAGGGTAATACCCATTTTCCAATTCGACCGTTTAGAATTAGCCGATTCAACATATATTTCACCAAATTGGTTACCCCTATTACATTTACTCTCTCACCTAACAAATAATGCGTTAGTTTAGTGGCCGCGAAATAGAATGACAAACACAATTTTTCTACAGTGGAGTTCCGTCTTTCGGTATCGAGTAATGTTAGGCTCAAATAATAGATAGCACGCTCCTTCCACATATCATCATCTTGGGATAGAAGAGCACTAATTAACTTTGATGAAGCCGTAACATATAGCTTACGTGGTCGACCTTTGATTGGTGTCATCAAAACATGTGGCCTCATAAGATATTTCTTGATTCTATCAAAAGCCAACCAATGCTCCACCTCCCAAATAAACTCGAACTCTTGCTTCAATTTTGTAAGTGGAGAGAAGATGTTAGTCTTTCTTGCGCAATTAAATATAAATCTTCATATGAAAAACTTGGCCTAGGAACCTTTGCAGCTTTGATTTATTCTTTAGTGGATGAGCGTTGATGATAGCTTGAGCCTTATTTTGATTGACTTCAATTTTTCTCGGGTGAACTAGGAATCCTAGAAAATTATTAGCCGAGACCTCAAAAACATATTTAAAGGGGTTCATTTTCAATTTATGGAGTCTCATCTGCTCAAAAGTCCTACACAGCTGAGCCACATGATCTTCCATATCGGCTGATTTGACCACTATGTTATCCACGTAAACCTCTATGAATCGGCCAATCATGTCATGGAAGATGACATTCATTGCCCTCTGATATGTAGCTCCCGCATTTTTTAGTCCAAAAGGCATTACTACCCAGTAGTAGGTTCCCAATGGACCAAGATATCTAAATGCCTTTTTTGACACATCATCCGTTGGAATGTAAATTTGATTGTATCTAAAATGCCCATCCATGAAAGACACAATCCGACCCATGGCCAGCAGCCCGATCGATCAGTTGATCGGCTACTGGCATAGGATATTCGTCCTTCGGTGTAGCCAAATTAAAATTCTTGAAATCAATACAAATTCTTAACTTACCATTCTTTTTTTATTACCAGAACAACATTTGACATCCATTTATCGTATTTGATAGGCCGAATAAAACTAGCATTCAAGAGCTGTTCAATTTCCTCATTGATCTTGTGGGTAACTTCGGTCATCATCCATCTAGGTGACTATTTATGTGGCCGATATCCTTCTTTTATTGGTAACGTGTACTCAACTAGACACTGATCGAGCCCTGATATATTGTGATAATCCCATGCGAAACCATCAGCAAACTCATGGAGTAAACTCGTCAATTGTTCGTTCGACCAATGGATCTTGGACTTGGGTTGAGAATCCTCTATATCATCAGGAGCCTCCTCAAGCTCGATGCCGTCTTCTTCGGCCGAATCCTCTATATTGGCCAAATTCATCAGGCATCCATCATCCATTTCTTTCAAGCTCTCTTCGAGCCTTCTTATTATGGCCATGAAATCGGCCAGGTGGATCTCACTTTTTGGCATTTTGATCATGAAATTTCTTCGATAGTACAGCATAGAACTGATCGATAGGGAATGATGTCCCTCTACAGGGTGTCATCACTCACATTACTTTTGGGATGGCTTGCACAATACTCTCCGGGTTCTTCTTCACTGATATTTCGGTTAGGCAGCTAAATTTATTCATTCCAGTGAACTTGCTTGGTTTTAGTTGTTCTCCATAATAATAAGCCTCATTAGTATTTGAAGTGGCCAAGAAAGGTTTATTATTGGTTAGGATTAACTCGACCTTATCTTGATTCCAGAAAATCACAAACCGGTATAGGGAGGTCGGGATGCATGTAAATGAATGAATCCAATCCCTTCCCAATAATGCATTATATCTTGATGGGGGTATCGACCATGAAAAATGAAGCTATACTATCTTGGTCCCAACAGTTAGATCGACTGGTAAGACGTCATAGGTGTTCGTGATAGTGCCGACGAAATTACTGACGGTCGGTCACCTCTGATGGAATCAAATCGGCCAGGTTTTTTTGTTTTTTTTTTTTTTCAATTTAGCCATAATTCTCAATGGCAATAGATTAACCATGCCCCCATTGTTGACTAAAATTCTAGTAATGAGGCACACTTCGAGGTGAGTTGATATGTACAACGGCTTGAGATGTTGCATCATGTCGTGGGTAGGTTTATTGATAATCACCCTTTTAGATGTAGTCCTTGCCTCTGCTATATTAGTATTAATAAGCAGGGCTTCATCGACCTTGGATTCATTTTTAGCATCTTCTTTGAATGGGAAAGAAGCATGTTGGATTATTACTGGGGGTAATTCTCTTTCACATCGCCCGCCATCTTGTTCGGCTGAGTAAGTCTATCTTAGAAACTAGATGGGAATATGAAAACCATGTTGCAATGAAATACAACTGGTGGTAATGTGTTAAACATAATTTCATTATTTGGACATTGCCTCTTTAGTGTTTCAGGGTTTGTTTGCTTTATAACATCTTCTGTCTAATTCACGCACTCATTGGTCATAAGTTTGGCCGAATCATCAGCTGGTGAGATGATTTTTAGTGCTTTCAGCAGTCGATGATAACTCATTAGCTAACCATTCATCCTTCGGTAAAAATTCATTGCTGAAGTAATATTACAAAAGATAGGGCAACACCAACAGCTAAAAACCATTGGCACTGATCTTCCCCAATGGCTTTTATCCATTGGACGAGCCGTCGGGAAAGGAGGCATCTGTTAGTGCTATGGTTTCTTGCTCATTTGATTGTCAAATTTTGTAGTGCCAAAACCACAATTTGTGTCTTGTGTAACACATTGATATATCTGTTCAAGGTAATGCATCACATGTATAAGGACAATGCTTCAACTCAAGAATAAAGATCTACTTCAAGAAATGCAAGATCAAGTATATTGTTCAATCCTTTAAGCTTCAAAGTTTAATGTTTTAAAGCGACATCGAAAGACATGTCAAGTGTTCATATTCAAGACTCAAGGTGAAGTACAACTCATGTACTACAAATTCAAGCTTCAAAAGATCTCAAGTTCAAGCTTCATTATTTGCCGAGATCTCAAGCTTCATGAACTTCAAAGATCATCTATCATCTGAAGAAAAGAAGGGTCAATGTTCATGCATCATGTTCAAGGTATGAAAGACCTTAGATTGATCTTAAGGTAGGTCATTTTGAATACATAATTCAATTTGAATCATTTTATAAGTGTTTGGTCTGTTCTTCGACTAGTCTTGGACTCTGTTCGACTAGTCCTAGCACTGGCTCGATCAGTCCAAGAAATTCCAAGACCAGTCCTAAGTTTGTTGGAAATTTTTTAAATTTTTTATTAAGCCACGACTAGTCATGGAGGCTGCTCGACCGGTCGTGTGAACAATGCACGACTTGTTCACGACTAATCCTGCAGCTACGACTCAAACTCCAACAACTGTTTCAGGTTCCACACGACCAGTCGTGGACAGGTCACGACCAGTCATGGAGGTCCCATGACCAGTCGTGGAGGGCCTATGACTAGTCGTGGAATGACTTTATCCATTCATGTTCAAAAATTCAAAAATCTGTTGGTCCTAAGACCAGTCGTAGTGACCTCAGGACCAGTCATAGGTGCAATTTCTTCACCTATAAATAGATGACGATTTTCAGAGTATTTCATTCAATTCAAGTATAATCAAGACATCACTCTGAGAAATAAATTTACAATCTTCTTAAGCTATATTGTACATATTTAATATTCTCTTTTATTAAATTTTTATATTTAATTTTGTATTTTGCGTTCCAATCTGATTTGAAAGAGGGATTGAGGTATTCCCACTTCTTGGAATCAAAATCAAATAAAGCTAGCCCAACTTGATTTAATTTAAAATTAATTTAGAACCTAGAACTATTTCATATGTGAGTGTTAGACATTGAACTTCTATATTTGAACTTTTACTGCGACTGGGTTCTTCCGGGCTACAACAAAAGGAGAAATCCAAGTATTTTACATTATTCATGTAATTTCCATTGTTTTGGTTTCTTTTGAGATTGAGCCAGAAAAATCTCATTCTTTTGGTTATCTGAGGTGATCCAGAAAACTTAGAGTGTGGGGTTTTTGAATTGTGTAAGTCCACTTGAAAGGCACAATTGTGAGGATTTTTGGTGAACCTGAAAAAATCTATTTTCATAGTGAAGGCTAATATCCACTGTGTGAGGATATTAGGAGTGGAGTAGCTGTGTGGCTGTTGTTTAACAGTTGGTGTACACACAGGCGAATCACTATAATTCTTTGTATTTCGTGGATATGTGGTTTATTTTTTATATCTTTTATCATTCAATATTGTGGGATGTATTTGTGGATGTGAATGTTGTAATCTTTTACATTTCAAGCATTGTGAGGAATGTTGTAATAGTTTAGATTTTCTTTCTTGCTATTTTCTTTTTATTCTTCTGTATTAAGTTTGAGTTTTTGATACATAGACCATTCTAAGAATCAGGTTGTCCTACCATAAACCATTAGTTTTTGGTGTAAGGTTGTCCTTAGAATAACATTTGTATCAATCTCTCAATACTTGTACATTTGAGGTTATATTTAATTTCGATATTTTGGATTGTTTAGTGCTATCTTTGTTTTAATTATTTAAATTCCGTTGTTATCATTTTAATTTGGCATAGTCCTATTCACCCCCCCTCTAGGACTCTAGCTCGGCCTTTTCAAGTGGTATCAAAGCCTAATAGCTTATTTTAATTGTTATATTTTTGGATTTATTTCCTAAGCTAATTGATCTGAGCTATTTATAAGATGTCAAATTTTGATAGCCTTTCAGTCACTAGGCCTCCACCATTTGATGGCACCAATTATGCTTATTGGAAAGCTAGAATGAGGATTTTCTTAAAATCCATGGATGAGAGTGTGTGGCTAGCCACAGTGACTGAATGGACCCCTCCTACCATTGAAGTAACTGGTATCGATGGATCTAAATCTATGAGAGTAACACCTTATTTTTTTTGGACCACTCTTCAGAAAAATGAGAGTAGTGCCAATGCAAAAGCACTAAATGCAATCACTTGCGCACTATCACCGGATGAATTCAAAGAATTATATTCTGTGATTCTGCAAAGCAAACCTATGATATTTTAGAAATGACACATGAGGGAACATCAATTGTTAAGAAATCTAAAGTCCAAATCCTCACAACTAAATTTGAGGAAATACATATAGAAGAAAATGAAATGTTCATGGACTTCTATACAAGATTAAATGACATTGTGAACTTTATGTGAGGTCTTAGTGATAAAATCTCAGAAAGTAAAGTGTGTACAAAGATACTATGCTCACTACCTGAACAGTTCAATTCCAAGGTAATTGCAATCCAGGAACTTCGTGATACGGATAATATGAGGGTAGAAGAATTAGTTGGCTCTTTACAGACTTATGAGTTAACTTTTAAAGCTCCTAAAGGAAAATCAATTGCTCTTAAATCTTCTAAATGTTTTTTCCAAGAAAATTGTAGTAATTCTGATTTAGAAAATTTCGAAGATGATATGGCCCTTTTAGCTAAAAAGTTTTATAAAATTTTCAAAAGTAAAAAGAGGGTTGGTTTTTAAAAATCTAATGATAAGAAAAGATCTAAATCTAAAACTTAAAAATCATTAAAAGACAGTCAATGTTGCAACTGCCATTAATATGGGCATTTAACAAACAAGTGTCCTAAAAAGGACAAACCCAAAAAGAAGGGTATATTGGCTACTTGGGATGAATCTGCCGGCTCTGAAGCCTCTTCTGAATCAGAAGATTCTGAAACTGAGTCGGGTAATGAAGTCAAAGCCCTTATGACTCTAGCCAAGTTCATTTTTTCAGATCATGATGATTCAACTAGTGAAGAAAATTTGAATAGTGATTATGAAAATGAAGAAGATCTTCAAGATGCTTACAATGCTCTATACAAGGAAGGTTGTAAAATTGCTATTAAACTAAAACTTCAAAAAGAAAAGTTTTTAAAGCTTAAAGAAAATTTTGATTCTCTTATTTTATAAAAATCCCACATTTTAGATTGTTTTGAAAAAACTAAATGTGATTTAGATTTCAAAACCTCCCTTATTGAAAATCTTAAATCTGAAAATGAAAAACTTAAACTTGAAGTCTCTTCACTTTTGAGTTTAAAAGATACATGGAGGTATGCCCAAGGTGATCCAAAGTTAGAAAAGCTTTTGTCTGGATCAAGAAAATGTGGCGACCAATCCGGTTTGGGCTATGACAGAAATATTCCTCATAAATAGAAGAATACTCCTCCTAAGATTGTGAAAGGAAAGTCTTCAAACTCAAAAGGGAATAGTTCAAATCAAAATTCTTCTAAAAATACCAAAACTTTTCAATCTTTTAAACTTAAAAGCAACCATATCAACTATAAAAATCAGAACCAAAACCCTTTAGCTGAGAAAATAGTTGATTTACTTAAGGAGTTCTTAAAATCTAACTCAGTAGGTCATTCTTACAATAGCTACAAATGTAAGAAGACCAACTATACTCCTAAACCCAAAACTGTAATGAAATGGGTTCCTAAAGCATCAAGCCATTCAAAGTGGTACCTAGACAGTGGATGCTCCAGGCACATGACTGGTGACACCACTCTCAAAGACATGACTGATGGTTCAGTCACATTTGGTGATGGTAGCAACTGCAGGATTATTGGCCAAGGTATGGTTCAACTTTCTAATCTCTCTTTATTTGAGAATGTCTTATATGTAGAAAGTTTAAAACACAACTTGTTAAGTATATCTCAAATATGTGATAAAAATCATAGAGTAAAATTTTCTAATCAAGGTTGTGAAATTTTTAATAAAAAGGGTTCTTTAATATTAACTGGCCGTAGAATTTCTGAAAACTGCTACATTGTAAGTGATTCTAGCTCATATAATCAATTGTGTTACATGGTCCATACTAATGAAATTGAGTCATGGCATAAACGCCTTGGACATGTATACTACCACAATTTGTATAAATTGAGCAAAAGAGAACGGATAAGAGGTCTACCTAAATTATAGAAAGTAGACAAAATATGTGGCGAATGCCAGATTGGCAAGCAAACTAGGAGTGCTCACAAAAAGATGGACTCTAATGGCACATCCAAATCGCTTGAACTTCTCCACATAGATCTTATAGGACCAACCAAGACGGAGAGTCGAGGTGGGAAAAAATACATACCGGTAATCGTGGATGACTTTACCAGATTCACTTGGGTAGCCTTTTTAAGGGATAAATCAGAAACCCTTGATGAAGTAAAAAAGGTACTCAAACGGATCCAAACAGAAAAAGGGTTCTCAAGTCTATAAGATCCATAGTGATCATGGATCAGAATTTGAGAATAGTAGTTTTGAGAAATTCTGTAGCGATCAGGGAATATCACATGAATTCTTTGTACCCAAAACACCACAGCAAAATGGAATTGTTGAAAGAAAAAATAGAATACTTCAAGAAATGACAAATGTAATGTTGAATAGTATGAAGCTCTTTAGAAATCTTTGGGCTGAAGCTGTAAATACTGCCTGCTATATAATCAACTGGGTTTACACAAGTAAGTTAAACAATAAAACTGCTTATGAAATGTGGTTTGATAAGAAGCCTACTGTCAAATACTTTCGGGTTTTTGGAAGCAAGTGCTATATTTTACATGATCGTGAAAATTTGAGTAAGTTTAACACTAAAAGTGATGAAGGGATCTTTTTAGGATATGCTTTGAACAGTTGAGCGTATCGAGTACCGAATGAGAGGACCTGTGTAATTCAGGAGTCCATTAATGTGGTCATTGATAATCACTTGAATAAACCTGCCCCAAGTTCAGATAATGATGAAGTTCTTCTAATTGACAAATCAGATATTTCATCAAGTCAAAATAACTCTGAACTGAGGACAATTAAAGATCATCCAACCACTCAGATTCTTGGAAACCCTCTCACTGGTGTGCGCACTTGTAGACAACTAGAAGATATATGTAATTACATGTGCTTTACATCTTAGATCGAACTGGCTAATGTAAAAGAAGCTCTTATTGACAAAAACTGGATAGTTGCAATGCAGGATGAGCTTAATCAATTTGTTAGAAATGATGTTTGGTATCTTGTTCCTATGCTTAAAGATAAACATATTATCTGAACTCAGTGGATTTTCAAAAATAAGTCTGATGAATTTGGTAATATAATTAGAAACAAGGCTAGACTAGTTGTACAAGGATACACTCAAATTGAAGGCATCGATTATGATGAAACCTTTGCCCCAGTAGCTCGTCTTGAATCAATTAGACTATTTATATCCATTGCGTGCTCTAGAAAGTTTAAAATTTATCAAATGGATGTAAAGAGTGCCTTCTTAAATGGTGATCTGCATGAAGAAGTGTATGTTAAACAACCAACGGGTTTTGAAGACCCTAAGAACGTTGATCATGTCTATCGCTTAAAAAAAGGCTCTCTACGGTTTGAAACAAGCTCCCAGGGCATGATATGAAAAATTGACTAAGTTTTTACTAAGTCATAATTTTCAAATGGGAAGTATTGATAAGACTTTTTTTGTTAAGAAACATAACGATCATATCTTAATACTGCATATCTATGTTGATGATATTATTTATGGATCTACCTGTACTAACTTGACTGTTGAGGTTACAGATCTTATGAAATCTAAGTTCGAAATGAGCATGGTTGGGGAATTGAATTATTTCTTAGGGTTGCAAGTTAAACAGAAACCTGATGGTATTTTTATTTCTCAAACCAAATATGCTCTGAACTTAATTAAAAAGTTTAGTTTTTAGATTGAGAAAATTTTTGATACTCTTATGAGTACAACATTAAGACTCTCAAAGGACTCTATAGGTAAAAGTGTGGATCCTAAATTATATCATAGTATGATTGACAGTCTACTTTATTTAACTGCAAGTTGACCTGATATTGCATTTAACGTAGAAATTTGCACTAGATATCAATCTGACCCTAAAGAGTCACATTTAACTGTTGTTAAGCATATTATGCGATATGTCGCAAGTTTTGCTAATCTGAGTCTTTAGTATCCACATGATACTAATGTTCAATTAGCTGGGTACACCGATGCTGATTGGGCTGGTAATGTTGATGATAGAAAATTAACCAATGGTGGTTGTTTCTATGTTGGGAACTGTTTAGTTTCTTGGTAGAGTAAGAAATAAGATTCTGTATCGCTCTCTACCGCTGAGGCTGAATACATTGCTACAGGTAATGCATGCACTCAGCTTGCATAGATGAATAGAATGTTAAGTGATTACGGAATTACACAGGATTCAATGGTTTTATATTGTGATAATTCCAGTGCAATTATTATATCTAAAAATCCAACACTGCATTCACGAACTAAGCACATTGACATTAGATATCACTACATTCGTGAATTAGTGGAAGAAAAGACAATTTCATTGGAATACATTCCGACTGAGACTCAACTTGCTAACATTTTCACTAAACCGCTCAACAAAAGCAGGTTTAATAAATTGAAATTTGATCTTGGTATGTGGAATTTAAATTGATTATTCATGCATTTATGTATTATAGTATATATATATTTGTTAAATTATAATTTTAAATTTCAAAATTATGTGAAAAATGCATATTTTTGGCTCTGCACGACCAGTCAAGGATGTACTCGACTAGTCGTGGCACGACCAGTCGAGGACGTCCTACGACCAGCCATGTAGCGCGTTAGTGCTTTTAATTTGGGGGGAAAACACTTTTCTTCCTCATTTGCTCTTCCTCTTTAACGAGTCTAAGCTCGACCGGTCGTACCTAACTTCTTGATTCTTTAAGGTTAGTTCGCTATTTTCATTTTTCCTGTAGATTCAAGTGAAAATCACTTCATTTTCTCACTTGGAGTGATTTATTTTGTGATTCATTGAGATTTTTGGGTTTTCTTCTCCAAAATTTGTTCTAGAGAAACCCCACTTTATTTCTTTTGCAACTTCTTGATTTATTCTATTCCTAGTTGTACATGGATGCTAGAGGTAGAAAGAAAAATACTCGTGGTCCTTCAACATCCAGATCATCACCTATCACAAGGCGCCACCTTCGGTCATCCGAAGATAATCCTCCCAATGTGCGGGATTTGAGGTTGCGCAATGTAATAGTTGAGCGACCTGTGCATGTTGAACATATTGATCCTTTTGATCTCATTCCTCTTCTCCAATCTGTAAGTTGGGCTAGTATCCTACATTGGGGTGGATCGGTATACCAGTCTATTGCGCAGGCTATGTTTGCGTGCATTTCTGATTTTTCATCTGAAAATTTAATGTTTATTATAGCAATTAGAGAAGGTCCAATTAAAGTTGATCGTCATTTGATTTCTGGCTTAATGGACATACCTGTCAATGATGAAGGTATTCCTATTATCTCTCTAGTTGAAGAACCTTCTGAATCAGAAAAATGCATGCTTACTAGAGCATTATGCAACATAAATGCGCAATGGAGTCAAAATGGGAATGCGCTCGCTTCAAAGTACTTGTTACCCAGATACAGGGTTCTTCACAGGATATTTATTTCAAATCTTTATACACGTTCTGGTAACAAAACTGAACTCACCTCTTTATTTGGATTTTGCATTCCATCATATTTGGTTCAAATGTCTGTCTTCCTTCTTTAATCTGTCATTCCATCATATAATTCTGTATGCATCCTTAACACAATGATATCCCCTTTGCATATCTTATGACTGTATTAGCCACTCATATGTTAGTAGCTATGCCTGTTGGAGAGGCTCCTATTCATCATCTTATTTTTAACAACTCAAATATTAACAAGATGAATTTGAGGTTGGCTGCTGGCCAAGTGGATGGTGGTGGTGGAGCTGAAGCAGTGAATGAAGAAGAAGGTGACGATTTACCTCCAGATGATATAAATATGGATGATATCTTTAATATGATTGAATTTGATTTTGTGGCTGACCCTGACTATCAGCCTTCTGATTTTGCTGAGAGGTTGCATTCTCTTGAGGAACAGGTGGCTCAGATTCGTGTAACCTAAGATTCTCAATTTGCTTATATGCGCGCGTAAATATATGAGGTGCATTAATAAGGGTTTACACCAAATTGATCCATCTATTCCTGCTCCCTCTTCTGGATCTGATTAAGTGTTTTCTCATATGGCTTATAATAACTCTTATGATACTTTGATTTCTTTCAGTTTGTGAGACTAACTTTAGATGAACTTGGTTCATGTTGGTTACTTATATGTGAACATCATTTGGTTATTTCTTTCATATCTTAACTAGTTTGCTCCCTTATTCCTCTTTTGTTTATTTTCCTCTTCTATATCTTCCTTGCTTCCTTTGTCATATTGTGACAAAAAGGGGGAGAATATTTTGTTGCTTATCATATGGATATGGATCATGGGAAGTAGCTTTTATTTTTGATATGTGTTACTTAGGGGGAGTAAGTAAGAAGGTGATAAGTGTGTTCTGGTTATTGTAATTGGTGCATTATACTTTTTTATGTATATATGGTGCATGATTCTTTATTGAGATGGTTTGAGCATGTAATGTTTCTCTTATTTTTAATGGAGTGTGTTTTGTCACTAATTTGACAAAGGGGGAGATTGTTAGTGCTATGGTGTCTTGCTCCTTTGATTGCCAAATTTTGTAGTGCCATGCAAATGGATTGCCTAATCAATGCACACATCCAAAACTAGCTTAATACCCATTTCAAAAATATGTTCTCCAAAGCCTCAAACCAACCAACCAACCTATTTAAAAATGTAAAGTCTACACAAAAGAAGAGAAATCAAAATCAGATCTACCATTCAAATCCCAAACATATAAAATGTGTATTTCCATAAAAAATTAATTTTATATATGATACCCAACTCCATATAAAAGCAATATTAAGAAGAACATTGATACAATAATTAAATCTATGCTAGATGTCATTGGGTTTGGTTAAATTGCATCAATTAGTTCCTCAAAACTGTGAAATTCCTCCAAACATATTGATGTCGAAAAATCAAATCTACCATTCAAATCCCAAACATATAAAATATGTATTTCCATGAAAAATTAATTGTATATATGATACCCAACTTCATATAAAAGCAATCTTAAGAAGAACGTTGAGACAATAATTAAATCTATGCTAAATGTCATTGGGTTTGGTTAAATTGCATCAATTAGTTCCTTAAAATCGTGAAATTCCTCCAAACATATAGATGTCGAAAAATCAACTCGAATCTTATTAGTAACTGAGAAGGTGCTTCTAATTGGAACTAAACACAACCCGCAGCTTCGAAGATATTGTTTCGATCCATTTGAGCCATTCGATTTATTAGAATTTTGCATAACACATAATAAATCTTTAACTTCTTGAGATAACTCATAACAAGTATATCAAAGATCATAACAATGACCAACAAATTGATGGAGATCCTCATCGTAACTAGGCCACATGCCATGAACAAGTTGGATGAAAAAAGGGCCGGTCTACTCATTAGGTGGGCCACACATGAGCAAAAGAAATGGATGGTTAGAAGAAAACAACCAATAGTCCATATTCTATGTAAATGTGGCCCATTCAATGAGTTTTACATTGGGCTTAGCTTGATGAATGGCTGGGAGCCTCTTCACACTCTAAGCATTTTACATAATAAAAAAATATACCTACTAGGGATGAATGGGAACATCAATTTTCATTTATGTAGTTAAAACTTGAAATTATAGAAGAAAAGATGAAATTAGGCATATGTTATTTTCTTGGATTTTTTCCTCGCTTCTTCATTTGGCTTTCATGGAGCTTAAATTTTTTTTTTTTTTTTTTTTGAGAAGCTTCAATTCATTAAACTGAAAAACCAAATACAACTTTTCGGGAGGGACCCTACAAAAAGAAAGAGGACCCGCCTATCGTATGCACCTAGGGATGAGCTGAATATAAACAGGGGAGGGAGCCCAGCTCAAAGGAACCTCCTGAGGAATACAAAATAGAGGAAAACTAGGGGGACTATTAGTTCTCTCAGGATTTCCTGACAGCACCCAACCCGACCTTATCTAAGAATAGGAGGCTGCAGACAGTTGCAGGAAGGTTGTCCAGACTTTTCCTCACCATAAGCAGTTGGGTGTTACTCCCTTCACGGGCCATCCAATCAGCTGGGCCATTCCCTTCCCTTGGGATAAGCCGGAGAGTGGAGGAGTAGCCCTGCCTCAACTTGCTGATTTTGCAGACCCAATAGTTCCAGATCCAGAGGGCGCGGGACTTACCCGAGAGAAGATCAACAACAAAATTCGAGTCAGATTCTATTGCTATATTGTCAAATCGCAATTGCAAACACAATGAGAGACCATCGAAGATGGCTCTAAGCTCAGCTCTGTTGTTTGTCCCTGTTCCATACCCGAATGAAAAAGCAAATATGAAGGACCCGTTCTAATCCCTACAAATCCCACCACCTCCCGATAAACCCGAGTTACCTCTTGCCGAACCGTCGACGTTCAACTTGATCCACCCGCTCTCGGGCTTGCTCATAGAGCTTACATTGACTTATTCATGGAGGAACTTGATATATACAATTGCTTTGAATAGAACGGATGCGGTGTCTATCTGAACTAAGAGAGAATAATTATATTCAGTTCAATTCAACCAAATAAAGCTTTTTTGAATTCAAAAACAAGAAATTGTAGCAGAAATCTGTGTAGTATATCTTCAGTGATGAATTGAAGGGGTAATTGAAAGATAGATTTGGTTTGTTTCGGTTGGCATAAGATGATTCTTCTTGCTGAATTCATTTGCTATTTATATCCTTGATTTACTCATGTAGATCCTTCTCACGTTCTGATGATTACCATAACTGCTCGCCACTACTTAAACTCAATTATTTCTTCTGTTGCCATCTGTCCTATAACCGCTTTCACATGATTGCTTCTTCATTGGTCGCTTACACAATGACATGGCCCCATATGATATGCTCTGGCTACTATTATCAAGAAATCTTATATGTACATATTTGTAGATCTTCGAATATGCCATGTCGATCCGTACAAATCACACGTAACTCCTCCTGATTGGCTCTCAATGGGAATGGTGATAATGGGGATAAACAAAGTCGACCCGGGTCTGAATTGCACACTCGAGCACAACTCGGATTTGATCCTGCAGAACAGCAGCAACAGCACAATATCCCTCTCTAATATTCTTCTCTTCCTTCTTTTTCTTCCTAATTTGTTCCTTTCCTCTCTGCTCAAACAGACAGGGTAAGGACTCGGCCCAGACCTACCCAAACTCCCCTTGACTCGGCAGAGAGTACGTAACCGAGTTAGATCGGTTGAACGCTGCAGCTACTGGAGGCAAGACAGCAAACTGATCACAAGAGCTGGACCAAACCTGTCCTTATCTTCTCTTTCTCCTTCTTGCTGAAACTCTGGAGAGACCTAACAGGCCAAGCTCCACACGATCCCATCGAAGACTCAGTGCGGCAACGAGTCAGGCGCAACTAGCATGATCGTTACGCTGGATTCAGATCACGCGGCTCATCTATGTTGATCTTTTGTGGTTGGATGAGTACTGAGAGGCCAATTCAATCCAGATCTTGGATCAAGGTCCCCATATGGACAGAAATCTCTATCAGTTTAGCGATGAAGATGACTCGGTTCTCATGGCAGATCCCCACGCGTTGGGTTTTTCTTCGAGTTGCTTCTAGGGTTTCTATGTCCGAATGCAAGAAGAGAGAAGGAATAAAAAAAAAAATCTTACTATTTATATGCGAGCCCCGGTTCTCTACTCGAACCCTAATCCTTGTGGACTTCATTCGGACGCCCAGGATTGCTTCATATGAATGGATCAGATCTATCAGAGACAGTTCACTTGGATCGTGAAAGGATCAGATGGTTAGAGGAGGAAACGGCAAACGGTTTCCGTTTGAAACTACTACGCAACGGAATCTTTCTGTTTGTAAATCCAATTCTGTTTCTAGCACCCAAAAACGTGTGGACGGCTGAGATCAGACTGAGATGAACGGTTGAGATACATCTCCAGGCTTTACACACCGATTGCAACCGAAACCGATCCTCTAAGTTGAGAAAAACTGAGGGATTTTCATTTTTGGAGGCTATTTTCACGCGTAACTATTATTACGCGCGAGATCGTGCCAACGTACGTGTGAAATCATGGTTAAAACCTTTGTGTTTTTCTTCGGATCCTCTCACCCTACATGATGGACGGTCTGGATCACTTGAATAGGGGTTGGAGGTGGGCCACTCTCGATCGCATGGCATCGGGTGTATAAACACCGTTTTGGCGGGCAAAAACGGAAAGGAGAAGAAGATCTTTCTTCTTGTGGGTCTACGGTCAAAGCCCGATTTGAAACTCGGTTGGTTTGCGGGCGTACGTATGAGGTTACACACGTGGTGTTCTAAAGTAGGTCCACAGCGATGTTTTACAGGATCTACACCGCCCATACACTTATAATACTCCTAAAAGAAAATCATTTCAAAGATAAGGCAGATCCAGATCTCAGGAGGCTACAACTCATGTTTTTGTACGTCTAAGGGATGTTTCCAACGATCCAACGGTTGAATATGATGTTTTAAGTCACGAGTCTAATAAAGTTTAATCGAGTTCTTATTTTCAAAAATAAGATTTCATGTATAGATTTCTAACTCTTTTCGAGTTTAAATGAAGTGTGCACACACTTTTTTTGCATTTTTAATCAAGAATTTACATAGAGAAATCCTACGACTTTTAATGCTTCAATATTGAAAATTTCGAGGTGTTCCAATCATGGAATCTTCATATTAAATGTGGGGTCTATCATCTTATGTATATTCTATTTAATCCATTAATCAAATTATAAGATTAAGGGGCCATATATACTCAAGTCATTATAAAACTCAAAGAGGCCGTAGGCCACACTACTCTGATGCATAGGTTTAAGGCGTGATCCCACACATATGTTTACTGTATGGTGTCCCACCTGAGTTTTGTATTCAGATGAGTCTTTGTACACGTCTTTGATGTTAAGAGCTTGTAGACACCCCACTCAAGATAACGGAGACTACCCCTCATTGAACTTCAAAATTGATACTCGATCAACTCGAAAAAGCACCACAAACCTGAACCGGTCAGGCAGAGGAATCCCCGTGGCCTCTCGGAGCCTGCCAATGGCCTGGATTTACAAAAGGAGACCAGTAGAAATTCAATTCCCATCGGTCACCCCGGGTGACGTAGATTTATCCGACGGACTGCGGGGACTATTGAGGTGGCAAAATACCTTGGAAAGTGTAAAAAAGTATTGGTGGGATTCTACCTAGTATAAAAAGTCCACTTATCAGCTGGACAACTCTTATTACCCTAAGGTCCTAACAAATAAAATACATCACAGACGGAAAAATCAGATTCCTGCCGGTCCAGTTTATAAAAGTGTGCCTACAAAAGTGTAGCTCATTTCCTTTACTAAATTTGTCTTCTCAAGCCTAAGAGATGATTGGATCATGTTAAGAAGGTCTCAACATATTGGATCCTTACTCTTGCCTCAGTGGTAGACTCCCAGGAGTTTCAATGCCCGGTCAAGGGTTCGAATATCCATAGGTGGTGAAATCCCACTGCGGCGTGAGTGTGTGGGGGTGTGTGTGCATGTGGAAAAAAAAAGTAAAAAAGGTCCCAACATACTCAAGGGAGGCTGGTTGCTTAAGAAGTGAGTGAGTTTAAGAAACCCAAAGTAATATGGGTGCCAGAGGCTCTATGGGAGAAATCCCCTACTATGCTGAAAGGATGGCCAGTTTCAACAAACGTTCCTTGACATCCAAAATAGGGTTAGAAGCAAAGATGCTCGACTATTTCTTTTCACAAAAGAGATTTTGGTTTTCTTCCTTTGTCTCATCTCCTCAAGTTCACTCTGCATCCTATGTATATCATTCATGTATCTTATTTGCACTTTTTTTTTTTCTCTCACTTTGGTGTCGGTTAGCTTGACGTTGAGCAAAGTGACATTGCAAGCTGACCCAAATGTAATTTTTTTTTTCTAGAGCTTGCTTTAATCCTTGAAATGTTGAAAATCTAGTAAAGTAAAAATCACACTTTGTGCAGGGTGAAAATGTGCCTAATTTCTTCATTTATGATCTCCAAGGCCTTTACTTGGAATCTTTGCTTCTAGACTAATGGTAGAAGTTCTTTGAGTTGGGGAGTTTTGCGATTCCTTAATCTTTAAGTGATTCCATGGTTTTTAGCAAGTCGTAAATCCTAATCTTTCATAATTGGCCAGTGGGATCTCCAAACTACATGCATCATTATATTTTAATCAATGTCACTCTAATCTCATCAACAATATGAGAAGGGAAGCCTTGTGCAACCCTTTCAAGACAAGTGCTTGGAAACCTTGTCATTGATAATATTGGCATTGGGAGCATTCGGCTTTCGTAGTTGGTTTGTTTCCTTTTTTTTTTTTCCTTTTCATTTATATATATATATATATATATATATATATATATATATATATATATATATATATATATATATATATATATATATATATAGGAAGAGAAGTTGAAACTAAGGCAGATAGAGATTGAAACTGCACCTGATTTATGGTTTGGATTCCAAAGAACATGAACTAGTGTACTCCACATAGCTCGACCATCATACATTCAAACGCATGACCATTTAGCTTACTTAGAGATCACTACTAGTTTTGCTATAAATACTTGAAAAGTAAGATTTGTACAGAGACTACACGCAGGAGTCATTGGGGTGTGTGTATAACATCCTACCACTACCAAAAAATCAAGCAATGGCTATGGAGGTTGAAAGCTTTTAGCTACGGATTTAATCCGTAGCTATAGCCTAATTTTTCTGTAGCTAAAGCATACCTCCCCAACTAAAACATATTAAATATAGATGGTGCTTAGGGGGATCCATGAGGTCCATTGGAATATATGTGTTTGATCTAAGCCATCCAAAAATTCTGATATATAATTTTAGTGCATGAGCCCAAAAATTATGTAGATTAAATGTCTAAGTGGACCATACCATAAGAAATAATATAAATTAAATTTTTACTATTAATATGTTGTGTGGTCTCCTTACAGATTCGATCTAACTCATTTTTTTATCAGCACTTAAAATAATAATTTAAAATTAATGGACGGAGTGGATATATGAAATACATCACAGTGGGCCCCACGGTCCTAAAACCATAAAATGTCCTAGGGAGCCGTCTGTCAGGCGCACCTCTAAAACCCCAAACCCCTCCAAAAATAAAACCCCTATCTGCCATTTTCTCCTGCTCACTGACGAACCCATCTCTCAATCTCTCTCTCTCTCTCTCTCTCTCTCTCTCTCTCACACTCAGTCTCTCTCTTTCCCTTACCCTCTCTCGATCTCCCGATCTCCCTCACCCTCTCTTCTTGTCTCAAGGCCGCATTCCCCTACTCTGTTTTCAAAAACCCATTTCGTTGCAAGAAGGAGAAGAAGAAGGAGACGGAGAAGAAGACGGAGCATGTACGGTTAGTTTATTTCTTTCTCCCTCTTTATCTCTTTCTCAAATCTTTCAATCCTTCAATTCGCATTCCCCTCTCTCTGTTTCTGAAATCTAAGGGCCATTTGGCCAGTCGAATTGGAAGGGATTGGATGTTATTGGAAGGGATTGGAAGTTAAATCCTGGGATTGGCCGGCGTGCCAAACAGAGTCGGTGATCTGATCCCAATCCCTGAGACGTGTTTGGCTTAAGGGATTGGAAGGGATGGGAAGGTTTAATCCCGGTATTGGCCGGGCGTGCCAAACAAACTGGATATATCAATCCAGGGATATAGCAATCCCATGTATTTGAAGACAATCCACTGACAACACCATCAATACCTAGAAATCCAGGCCATCCACCCTAATACCATTCAATCCCTTTCAATCCACCCGGCCAAACGGGCCCTAAAAATGCTTTGTGGGCTCCACCATAATATGTGTATGCAGGCCATTCATTTTTTCTAGCTCATTTTAGGGCCAAATCTCAGGTGGACCACACCATAGGAAACTGTGGTGATTGAACGCCCACCATTAAGGCCTGTTTGGTTGGGCAAATTGGATGGAATTGGATGGTATTAGAGTGGATTGCACAAATTTCAAGGTAATGATAGCTGCGTCAGTGGATTGGTGCAAGATCTATGGGATTGCTATATCCCGGGATTGCTATTTCCGGTCTGTTTGGGATGCCCGGCGAATCCCGGGATTAAACCTTCCAATCCCTTTTAATCCTTTGAACCAAACACGTCCCAAGCAATTTTGAAGGGATTAGGGTGGATTGGATGGGATTTAAAGGTAATGATGGTGATGTCAGTGGATTGTCTTAAGATCCTGAAAGGAATTCCAGAATTTTTTTTTGGGTTTGTCAGATTGTGACATCAATTTGAATTTCTATGTTTTTTTTTCAATGTCTTTTATGTTACTGGCACAGGCATTCATATATAGGGGTGCACACGGGTCGGTTCGGTCTGGTTTTGGGGTGAAATCGGAACTGAACCGTTCCTAACGGTTCTGCAACTATTGGAACCGAACCGGACCGTTAGCACCTTAGAACCGAACCGGAACCGGACCGTGAAGAACGGTTCGGTCCCGGATCGGATTCACGGTTCACAAGACCCATCTCTCATTTTATACAAACTGAAAATTGAAGCGTGCCTTCAGTATACCTTGAGCAAAATTCACAAGACCCATCTCTCATTTTCCAGATTGAAATCAAAGGAAGGAAAAGTTGTGTATAATAACAAGATTAAAAAGAAAATAGAAGCTAAAATATACAATACCCATATAAGAAAAATGATTGAAATTCACAAAAGAGAGAGAAATCAGTACAAAAGAGTATGAAGAAGAGAAACCCATCTCAGCAAAAATGAAAACCTCATAAGAAAAGGTGAAAATGAGAAAACCCATGTTCTAAAACCATGCTTAGAAGAGAATAAGAGTTACAGAGAAGTTGGGTTTTTGGAGACTTATTCTAAAAACATGGTCAGAAGAGAATAAGAGTTACAGAGAAGTTGGGTTTTTGGAGACTTACAGAGAAATCAATGGTGGAGAGAAAAGAGAGAGCTTGGGAGGCCGAGAAATGAAGGGCTTTGCAGACAAGAGCTGTTGAAGATAGAGATTCAACATCCAGCTTCGTTAAGATTTCATGGTGGAGGCTTTGAGGAAGCCTCTTTAGATCACTACCTCTAAACATTTCTCTCCCCCAATTGAGAGAGAGAGAGAGAGAGAGAGAGAGAGAGAGAGAGAGAGAGAGAGAGAGAGAGAGGGACTGAGGGAGGGCAGGGAGTGCGGTGAGAGAGAGGGCAGGGAGTGCGGCGCGAGAGAGGGCAGGGCGTGGACTTAGGCAACTTAGGGTGTTTTTTTTTCTCAAGTACATTGGATCCACGGTTCCTGTCACGGATCGGTTCTACAGTTCAGTTAACGGTTCGGATCAACGGTTCGGTTCGGTTCTATAGGACCTTAAACCGGAACCAAACCGTAATCAACGGTTTAGAAAATTTGGGAACCGGAACCGGACCGTTAGCACCCTGGAACTGACCCAAACCAGACCGATCCAACGATTCCGGTCCGGTTACATGGTTCCAATGGTTAAATGTGCACCCCTATTCATATACATTGAGAAATATGATTGAAGTGCTAGACTAGCATGTGCATTTACACCATTTTTTAAATGTTGGTGACTCATCCACCACACATGTTGTAAAGCATGTTAATCCACTGCATTGCATTCATCAGGAATCAAGCAGTGGTATGGAGCTACTGAGATGCATCTGACTTTATTACACACTGCAGCAATGGTTGGTCATAGTGTTTACAAACATCAACTAACTTTCATTCAGCACATATATATATATATATATATATATATATATTTATAGATATATATAAAATCTTGAAGGGAATTCCAGAAAATTTGTTGGTTTGTCAGTTTACGAGATCAATTTGAATGTCTTTTAATTTGGTGTAATGTCTGTTATGTTACTGGAACAAGCATTCATATACATTCAGAAATGTGATTGAATGCTAGACTAAGTCACTAAGATGCGCATTTCCACCATTTCTTAAATGGTGGTGGCTCATCCACCACACATGTGCCATAACACATGTTAATTCACCTCACTACATTTGTCAGGTATCAAGTAGTGGCATGAAGCTACTAAGATGTTCATTTCCACCATTTCTTAAAAAGTTTGCAAACTCCTTAATACATTGTATTTGGTATATAATATCTGTTTGGGTCTAATCATCTGATAGCACTTCCTTCATTTTCAACTTTGAGGAGGATGGTGCATTAGGCTAATTTCTAACTTTAATTTTTGGTAAGGTGCAGGTTGAAAATGGACCCTTTGGTTAATCGAGATTCGACTGTAATGAATAGGGAGTGGATGACACTAAGTTTCCTATACCCACGTTTTATTTCTGGAATAAAAAGTTTTTCAAAGTTTGCATAAGAAAATCTTCCTGGTAGAGAATCCATTTCTTGTCCATGCACCAGTTGCAGATGTGCACGTTTTTTAGTTTCTTATGATTATATGGAAATACATATAATGAAAAATGGATTCAACCCAAGCTATACGGTTTGGAACAAGCATGGGGAGCATGTATCCCATAATTGTACTGTATGTGAATCAAGTTCACAACAATACCATAGTGTCTCGAACTTAAATGAGGTTCACAACGTGATCGTTCAAGAACTTGATGGTAATAATCTAGATGAAGTTGTACAGGATGAGCCGAATATGACCCCTGTAGTTGAAGGTGTCTTTGGAGAAAATGAAACCAATGATTTTGAAGTAAATCTACGAGACACAATGACTGAGCTATACCCTGGGGCCCAAGATTTCACCGTGCTGACTTTCATTGTACAACTTTTCAAATTAAAGTTGAATCATAGATGGAGTGAAAAAAGCTTTATAGAGCTCCTTCAACTGCTAAAGAAGGTGTTACCTTCTGGTAATAAGGCCCCAACTAATACCTACCAAGCGAAGAAGATTATTACAAAGTTGGGTCTTGATTATGTGAAAATTCATGCTGGTCCAAATGACTACATCTTATACTGGAGAGAGAACGAGATGAAAACCATTTATCCAAATTGTAAAACTTCTATGTACAAGACTGAAATGGATTCTGAGAGAAAACAATCTCAAATACCTAGGAAGGTGTTAAGGTATTTTCCATTAACTCCAAGGCTACAAAGAATGTTCAGTGTGCCATGGTTGGTGAAAGAAATGTCTTGGCACTTAACCAGGAAATTTCAACATGAAAAGATGGAGCATCTGGCTGATTCTATTGCATAGAAGAATCTTGATGACAAGTATACATATTTTTCAGCTGAGCCTCGTAATGTTCGATTGGGTTTGGCTACAGATGGGTTTAACCCATTCGGCCCTTTCAGTATGTCGCATAGTTCATGGCACGTTATGTGTGTGATGTACAACCTTCCACCAAAGCTTTGCATGAAACCTTAGTTTACTATGTTGACTTTGCTCATTGAGGGACCGTGACAACTAGGAAAGGATATTGACGTTTATTTACAGCCATTGATTGATGAACTGCAAAAGTTATAGTGAGAAGGGGTCACGACATTAGATGCATACCATGAAAACAAATTCAACATGTATGTCATTCTGCTTTGGACAATCCATGACTTTCCAGCATATGGTAACGTTTCTGGTTGTAGGACAAAGGGTAAATATGGTTGTCCTGTATGTGGTCCTAATACAGATTCTTTGCGACTTAAATATGAAAAGAAAAATGTTTATATGGGCCACAGATGATGGTTGCCAATGTCAGAACAGGCTAGGAAGGACACAAGTGCTGGCACGTTCAACAAGAAGGTGGAGATACGACGTCAACCGATCCGTCTGGATAGGATTGAGGTCAAAAGACAAACCGCAAACTTGAATATGCAGTGAGGGAAGACTGGGAAGAGTAATATAAGGGGTATTGATGGAGGCTGACAAGAGCTAGCGGATGATGTTGATCACCGTGGTTCTTCAAACGGTCTATATTATTTGATCCGGAATATTGGAAAGATATTTCTGTGCGTCATAACCTTGATGTCATGCATATTGAGAAAAATATATGTGAAATCCTTGTTGCCTTGATGTTGAACACGCCTGGCAAAACGAAGGATGATGCTAATGTACGTAGGGACCTGAAACAATTGGGAATTAAGAAGCGTCTATGACTGAAAAAGAACAATGGCAAATTGATTCAGAAACAAGGTCCTTTCTGTCTAAGAAAAGAAGAGAAAAAACTTTTCATCCAGACTTTGCATGAGCTGTGTGTTCCGATCGGTTTTAGTGCGAATTGGAGGACCATCGTAAAGGAAGATTGCGTGGATTTAAAGGGAATGAAGTCTCATTCTTACCATGTGTTGATGCAACATTTGCTCCCAGTTCTCATCCAGCATGCATTCAGGGATAGGAAGGTCATTCGTCCTATAATTACAAGCTTTTGCACCTTCTTTAATGCCTTGTGATCGACAACCGTAGACCTTCAAACACTCCTTACTCTCGAGAGGGGCATGGCTAGGACGTTATGTCAGCTTGAAAATATATGCCCACCATCAATATTTGTCATTATGATGCATTTGTCGATCCATTTGGCTTACGAGGCTCGCATATGTGGTCCTGTATACTATCGATGGATGTATCCATTCGAAAGGCACGCTGTGAGCTTAATAAGAATAAATTGACTTAACATATACATTTGCATGTATATATAATGTATCATTAACTTTGTCAGGTGTTGCCGGAAGTGATTTTGTCATTACTAGAGTTGCATTTCGAGACAACTCTTCAAAGTACTACATAAATGACCGTGGAAGTAATTTTATAGAGGTTAATAAGAAATTGAAAGGAAAATAAGTGGACTTGGACAACAATCAGTTTTTGATTCTTCGGGTGGGTGATGGTTGAAAAAGGCCTATTTACTTGTGAAAAAAATATCATACCGTCAAAATATATCTTCTCTTTCAATTCTTTATCATTGAAATTTCAGAGTGAAGTCGAGCAAATTTCTCTAATGAAGCTTAAGATTTATATTTTTAGCATTATTGTAATTATAATTGTAACTGATTGAATGAAGGATTGTAATTGATTATAATTGTAATTGATTAAATGAAGGATTGTAATTGTAATTCATTGAATGAAGGATTGTAATTGAATGAATGAATGATTGTAATTGATTGCAATGGAATGAATGAATGAATGATTATGCAGGTGGTAATTGAATAAACAAATGATTATGTATATATTTATTTTAATGTACGAAATAGCTATGGATATTGACCGTAGCCGATTATTTGACAGCTGTAGCCATTATTAAATTTGGCTTATTACTATGGATTTTTAGCTACAAATAATATCCGTAGCTGTTTGTGGTTTTCGCTACAGATATAATTGCTATGGATTATATCTGTAGCTATTGGGATCAATAGCTACGGATTAAATCCGTAGCCATAGGTTCAAGACCTATTGTTACGGGACCTACGACTACGGTCGTGCTACAGACAAAAACCGTAGCCATAGGTCTATGGCTATGGTTTTAGTCCGTAGCCTTTGCCCATTTTTTTGGTAGTGATACTTATCTTGTAGACCAAGCCAATTATGGAAGTTGGACGCTCTAAGGTCGACCCAACTATCATATGGGCAATCACATGAACGTGAGGTCGATTGTTTGTCATTTTCTATGAATAGGCATGGATTCATCATGACAGGTTGACGTGATGTTTAAGTTAGATAGAATATTCAAGACGAGGTGGCCTCTATTGAGGAAGCTATGGACAACTGTTGGACACGGTGGTGGATTGTGCAAATCCAAAACCGTGTGAATGACGTGTGAGCTAGCTGTGTCAAAACCATGCGAATGCCGTGTGAGCTAGCTGTGAGATATTTTTCTGGATTTTTTTTTCTATGCTTAGCTGCCCCTAGGATGTATCTAGACATGGATAAATTAGTCATTTCACATAATAAAAAAAGCCTATAAAAAGCACCTTGTATTCGTTCCTATTCATTCAACAAAAATAAAGCAGTTCAACAGTTCTCTCTTGCGATCCTCTTTAAAAGTTTCAGTTATTATTATTATTATTATTATTATTATTATTTATTTATGGTGGCTGCAGCCACACGTTAGCAAGAAGCTGGGTTTTAGACCCAACAAATTGGTATCAGAGCCATCAGGTGTGGTGGGCCCATAACCCACAGGTCCTAAGTTTCTTTCTAGAAGAAGTTTCCAGTAACTTTTCAGCCAAAACAGAATTATTATTTTTTTCCAAAAAAATCTGTCCAAGAAAAAATCAGATTGCTGAAAAAAATTTGTTTTTAAAAAAATCAGATTGTAAAAGCCAAGAATCTGTGCAAGATTCCACCGTTTCACCCAAAAAAAAAAAAACTAGATTTCAGCAGTTTGTTTTTCTAGCTAAAAAAATCCATTTTAAAAAATAATCAGATTTCTATTTCATCCCTCTCCCTTCATTTTCAAAAAATAAAAAAATTAGCCATTCTTTAAAAATAAAAAAATAAAAAAAGATGGCCAGCACTATCCAGCTGCAGGTTCCTAAGTTGTCAAAGGATAACAATGAAAAATGGTGCATTCAAATGTAAGCGTTGTTTGGGTCGCAAGAACTATGGGAGATCGTCACCGATGGGTATGAAGAACCCATTATGGAACAAGAAGCCGCCTTCACCAACGAAGAAAAGATCGCTAAAAAAAATCAAAGGAAGAGAGACAATAAGGCTTTGTTCCTCCTCTATCAAGGGTTAGATGAATCAACCTTTGAAAAGATTGCCGAAGCAACATCAAACAAGCAAGCTTGGGATACCCTTGACACCATCTTTAAGGGTGTTGATCGAGTGAATCGGGTTCGCCTTTAAACACTAAGAGCCGAGTTCAAAGCGGTGCATATGAAGGAAGGTGAAAGTATCTCTGACTACTTCTCACATTTAATTGTTATTATTAACAATTTAAAAAGAAATGGTGAAAAATTTGAAGACATACGTGTCATTGAAAAGGCACTGCGATCTCTCACAACCAAGTTTGAACATGTGGTTATGGCGATCAAAGAATCAAAGGACTTGGAAAAATTGTCTATTGAAGAGTTGATGGGATCGTTGCAAGTGTATAGGCAATGAATGCAAAAGAAAGCTAGTTCAATTCTTGAACATGCCTTAGAGTCTAAGTTGATTCTAAATGAATAAAAGAATGACCATACACAATGAGGGGGTCGTGGCACTAGCAATCGTGCAAGAGGCAGAGGGCGTGGATATGATTCAAGCCATTAACAAAACCAGCAAAAAAATATCAATTTTCGTGGAAGAGGTAGATCGATATGTGAACGGGGAAGTACAAAGAACATCCAGTGCTCTAATTGCAACAAGCTTGACCACTATACATCTGATTGTTGGAACATGCCGGTGAATCAAGACGAGCGATCCAACTATGCTGAAGCATTACACCATGAACAAGAAGATTCCACACTCCTCACACAAGAAAAGGCATGTGAATGACTAGATGTGTGGTATCTCGACACTAGTGCAAGCAACTACATGAGTGGTAATAAAGAATTGTTCGTGGAACTCACAGAAGGAGTTCGTGGCGACGTGAGTTTTAACGACTCATCAAAGGTACCCATGATATGTAAAGGAAAAGTTAAACTCTATCAGAAGAATGGTGAACCAAATTACATCTCTAATGTGTATTACGTACTAAATATGAAAATAACATCCTCAGTATCGGCCAACTCCATGAGAAGGGGTATGTCATACACATGGAGAACTTTTCTCTTTCCATAAGAGATATACATGGACATTTGATTGTGAAAGTCCAGATGGCGAAGAAGCGTATGTTTCCTCTCCATATAAACACAATGCTTGAGAAATATTTTTATAGAAAAGCAAAGAATGATTCTTGGATGTGGCATCTTCGCTTTGGCCATCTTTTCAGTGGCCTGAAACTTCTATCCTCATCAAGCATGGTGCATGGCTTGCCTGCTATTGAAGCTCCAGGACATGTGTGTGAGGCGTGCACACTTGGAAAATAACAAAGGAACTCATTTCTGAGTGGAGTATCCCAAAGAGCAAGAGAACCATTGCAACTAGTTCACACTGACATCTGTGGACCATTGGAGCCAATCTCTCTTGGAGGTAATAAATACTTTATTACCTTCATTGATGATTTCAGTAGAAAATTGTGGGTGTATATAATCAAAGAGAAGTCTGCTGCTTTTACTATTTTAAAAATATTTAAGGCCCTTGTTGAAAAAGAAAGTGGTCTTAAAATCAAAACCCTTAGATCTGACAGAGGTGGGGAGTACACCTCAAATTTTTTTCGAGAATATTGCAGAGAACATGACATTAAGCAACAACACACTGCAGCTTACACACTATAACAGAACGGAATTGCAGAACAAAAAAACTGCACCATCCTCGACATGACAAGGACCATGCTGAAGGAGAAAAGTCTACTAAAGAATTTCTAGGCAGAGGAAGTTTCATGTACCGCCTATCTACTCAATAGGTGTCCTACTAAAAGTGTCAGGTTCATGACACCACAGGAAGCATGGAGTGGATACAAGCCGAGCGTGGCACACATTAAGATCTTTGAGTGTGTCGCCTAAGCTCAAGTTCCAGAAGTAAGAAGGAAACGGCTTGATGATCATTGCGATGATAAATTGGCGCCTAAGAGAGTGAGATCTATCCAGCACCTCATGGGTTTCTCCAAAGCTAACTCAGGGATCCCATATCTAGGAGTGCCTCTTTCCAAAGGTAGATTGAAGCAGATGGATTTCAGATCTCTTCTCGACAAGGTGGATGGCCGAATTAGTGGGTGGAGTGCTAGAATTTTATCTCAAGTGGGTAGGTTGACATTGATCAAACACGTCCTCGGTAGCATTCCTATCCATACGTTGGCTGCCGTGCACGTACCGGCCCAGGTTCTTGTTGCTTTAAGGCAAAAGTTTGCTAGATTCTTCTGGGGCTGGGCTGAAGGGAGGAATAAATTGTCGTGGATCGCTTGGAAAAAAATTACTTCTATGGCAGACGAAGGAGGACTGGGTGTCAGAAAATTAAAGTAATGACTGCCCTGTGTCTCAAGTTGGCCAACACGGTTTTATGGCCGGGCCCTGGGTCCAGTTTATTCATAGCAGGTACACCAATGACCTTATCCCGTCGGACTAGAGTGGCTGCTGCAGCAATGTCTCCCCTCTTTGGAAGAAGATCAGGCCCCTTTTCCCTTTCATTGACGAGAATGGGCAGTGGGAAATTGGGGACGACGAGCAAAATATTTGGGAGGTTAATTGGACCGGTCAGGGGCCTCTCCATTGTCTAGCCTTCGTTCCCATTCCTGATGTTCTACGCATGCTGAAAATTAGAGATTTCCTAGGCCTGACTGGCCCACTTCCGCCGTCCTTTGTCTATTTGTATCTGCCGTAAGAGACTTTTGATCAGATTGTTCGCAACGATTTTGCAACTTCTCTAGGTCCGGCTACCTGTTATTGGCCTCATAAACCCTCAGGTTCTTTTTCCATCAAGTCGGCTTGGTCTGCTTCGAGGTCTCGAAGTCCTTCCACAGGCTAGGCTTCATGGATCTGGCATAAGTTAATACCTCCCAAGATGTCCATCTTCGTATGGAGGCTATTACTGGGAGCTCTTCCAGTTGATGATAGAGTTCAAAGCAGAGGCATCCAGCTAGCTTCATGCTGCAACTGCTCCGTCCTAGGCACCTCCCAGCATCCAGCTCAGGAATCAATCATCCATCTTTTCCTTCAGGGGCAGCAGGCTTCGAAGGTGTGGCAATTCTTTAGCTCTTGGTGTGGTATCCCCTTCCTGAATCATCAGTCGTTGGAGCGAAGGCTTCTTCAATGGCGAAGGGCCTTCGCTTCGGGTTCTGCCCCGGTTCTCATCCGCAATCTCCTCCCAATCTCCATCCTCTGGGAAATCTAGAAAGCAAGAAATGCGGCTAGGTTTGACAATAACCCAATGAGGGATCTTTCCATCAAGTCCCGTATCAGATTTTTATTAGAAACGCTTATCGGATCCTCCCTGGAGGTTGCCCTGCAAAGTAACCCACCCCGAGGTGTTTTGGGGGTCCCTGCATCTCCCGCCAACTCTGGAATTATCAGATGGTCTAGGCCTCCCCCGGGGTGGGTCAAGGTTAATGTGGATAGATCTTCTAGAGGGAATCCAAGCCTCTCTGGGGGTGGGGGTATAGGTCGCGATTCCGCTTGCGAGCTCTTCTTCGCCTTCTCTCATGGCTTTGGAGTGGGCACTAACAACGGAGCAGAGCTCCGAGCGATCCACGATGGCATCCAATTATGTCTGAATGCAGGGCTAACCAAGGCCACTGTAGAATCAAATTCTAAGGTTGTCATAGACTGTATCTCTGGTACTGCTCTGATTTCGAGGCATTGGAAACCCTGGGTAGATCGGATTACTAACTTGGCACGAATGGGTGTCTTCTCCTTTTTGTACATTGCTAGGGAAGGTAATGGCCTTGTTGATGGGATGGCTAGAGAAGGTAGTAGACACCAAGCTGATCATGAATTTCACCAAGTCAGGGATCTGCCTCCTCTAATTTGAGGGATGTTATTTCTCGATAAGGTGGGTCTAGGTTATCTCGGGCCTACCCGTGGAGTCCTCCGCTAAGCTAGTTCTGTCCGCCCCAAGGTGGTTGCTTCTCAGCAGTCCTTGCCATAAGGAGGGCCGGTTGAGTGTTTAGGCTCTCCCTTGCTTTGGTTTTTAGGGGTTTACGTATTCATGTATAGTCAGGATATGCAGGTTGTTTTGCTTTTTGTCTTTAACCCACCCGAATCCCACATACGTTGTATCTTTCTCTCTTTTCAATGGATTGGTGGGTTCGTAGATCTCGGGCTTTGCCTTTAAAAAAAAAGCTTGATGATCGTGGTGAGAAGTGCATCTTCATTGGCTACAGTGAAGAATCGAAGGCGTACAAGCTTTACAACCCACTAACTAATAAAGTGGTGGTAAGTAGAGATGTGGTCTTTAGTGAGGAAGAAGCTTGGAAATGGAACGATGAAGAATCGACCAAAGATATTTAAGTCAAATTAGAAGAACATGAAGAAAGGCATGACCATGAAGAGCAAACACCCGCAACACCTTTTTCGGCCGCATCATCAGTACACAGAAGTCCAGGAGTACATTTCATCACTCCTTGAAGTACTCTATCAAGTCAAAATTTGGAGAGCTCGTCCTCACCTATGGCACTTATAAAAATGAGAAACTTAAGCGACATCTATGAACAAACTGAAGAGGTCAATCTTTTCTGCCTGTCTGTAGATCATGAGCCTCTGACATTTCAAGAGGTCATAAAAAAAGAATGTTGGAGAATCACTATGAAAGAAAAAATTCATGCCATTGAGAAAAATAACATATGGGAGCTGACTACACTTCCTAATGGTCAGAAAACTATTGGCGTCAAATGGGTGTACAAGATTAACCGAAATACTGATGGTAAGATTGATTGCTACAAGGTAAGGCTTGTAGAAGAGGGCTACAAACAGAAGTACGGGGTGGACTATAAAGAAGTCTTTGCTCCTGTTGCTATCCTTGACACTATGAGGATGATTATCTCCCTTAAAGCCTATCATAGTTGGATAATCTACCAACTGGATGAGAAATCTGCATTCCTAAATGGAATTTTGGAAGAAGAGGTCTATGTTGACCAGCCTGAAGGTTTTGTTATGTAAGGAGAGCAACACAAGGTGTATCGACTGAAGAAAACCCTCTATGGGTTGAAGCAAGCTCCATGTGCTTGGAATGCACGCATCGACAACTATCTTCAAGAAAACGGTTTCGCCCAATGTCCATATGAGCATGCAATTTACATCAAGGAAAATACTCATGGCGATATGCTTATAGCGTGCCTGTATGTTGATGATTTGCTGTTTACAGGAAACAGTGGACCGATGTTTGATGAATTCAAGAAGGCCATGTTTAAGGAGTATGAGATGACCGACGGAGGTCTGATGTCCTTTTTTATGGGCATTGAAGTAAAGCAACAACATGGTAGCATCTAAATATATCAGAAGAAGTATGCTAAAGAATTACTTGAAAAGTTCAAGATGGCCATACAATGCCGTAAACATGCCTGTAATAATAGGCTTAAAATTGATAAAGGACGGAGAAGGGAGAAGCATTGACTCGACTATGTTCAAGAGTCTAATTGGAAGCCTAAGGTACCTCACAATCATAAGGCCATATATTGTCTACAGTGTTAGGCTACGCGCACTACAGGATGGGTGAGCTAGATTGTCAGGACGTGGAATCTCCGTGCTCGCATCCAAGGGATTAGCAGGGATTTCTCTCCCATGGAAATCTCTGCTCATTCGAGGGTTTTTCAGTCCACTCAAGTGGTGCGTTGGAGGAAGCCTCCCCCAGGTTTGGTTAAACTGAACGTCGACGGCTCGTCTTGTGGGAACCTTGGAATGGCTGGGGGGGGGGGGGGGGGGGTGTAAAGGAGTGAATGGCAAACTTCGATTCGTTTTCTCTACAGGTTATTGAATTGCCTCCAACACTTGGGTTGAACTGCAAGCAGTTCATGATGGCCTAAGCCTCTGTTTACAACATGGGCTGAAGAATATTATCGTAGAGTCGGACTCGTTGCTGGTGGTAAATTTGCTGATGGGTACTTCTCAGCCGGGTTGGAGATGAAAATATTGGCTATCTAGAATGCACACTCTCACTAGAAACGGGCAGATCTCGTTCAATCATGTGTGCAGAGAAGGAAACGAATCGGCAGATCGGATGGCTAAAGAGGGTAGTTCCATTTAAGCCACGTCCCTTTTCCTCCCTATCGGACCTTCCTCAGGTAGTTAGGGGGTTGCTCTTTCTTGATAGAGTGGGTATTGGGTCGATCAGAAAGCGCGACTTTAGGTAGTTCTTTCCATCGGTTGGTCTCAGTTTATGCTAGGGAGATCTCTTCCAGTGGGGTGGGGCGCCATCAAGGTGATGACTTGTGTATATCCTCTTTACGATAGGTGGCCAGAGTCTTTGTTTTTGGTGGACTTGGGGTCACTCGAAGTACAGTCTCTGTATCTCTCCCACTTTCAATGAAATATAGTTTTTTTTATTTTAAAGTAGGTACATGGAAACTCATATTTGTATTTTCTCTTCAAAAAAAAAGAAAAAAAAGGTACATGGAAGTACCAAAAGAATCACACTGGCTAGCTGCAAAAAGAAGCCTCTGGTACGTCAAAGGAACAATAAAATTCGATCTTTTCTATCCATACGATGATGAAGCAATGTTGTATGGATACTCAGATAGTGATTGGGGAGGTGACCAAGATGAAAGAAAGAGCACCACTTGCTATGTATTCTATCTCGGAATGACTGCTTTCATATGGAATTCGAAGAAGCAAAGTGTGGTCTCCCTGTCCACATGTGAAGTAGAGTACATGGCAGCATCGTTCACCGTCTGTGAGGGAATTTGGTTCAGAAACCTGCTAAAGGAGCTGAAGCATCCGCAGGAAGAATCCACAGTCATATATGTGGATAACAAGTCGACAATCGAGCTAGCCAAAAATCCATTGCAGCATGGAAGAAGCAAACACATTGATACCCGATACCATTTTCTGAGAGATCATGTGAAGCAGAAAATGATGAAATTAGAGTATTGTCATACTGCGGAACAGGTGACGAATATTTTTACAAAGGCATTGTTGACAGATGCATTTAAACGACTAAAAACGATGCTCAGAATGAAGCTGGTTTTGGTTTAAAGGGGAGTGTTGGACACAGTGGTGGATTGTGCAAATCCAAAACCATGTGAATGACATGTGAGCTAGCTGTGGGATATTTTTTTGAATTTTTTCCTATGGTTAGCTACCCCTAGGATGTATCTAGATAGGGATAAATTGGTCATTTCATGTAATAAGAAAAGCCTATAAAAGGTACCTTGTATTCGTTCATATTCATTCAATAAAAATATAGCAGTTCAGCAGTTCTCTCTTCCTCTTTAAAAGTTTCAGTTTTTTTTTTTAAATTTTAAATTTTAAATTTTTTTTAATTTTTTATGGTGGTTGCAGCAACACGTCAGCAAGAAGCTGGGTTTAAGACCCAACAACAACTACCTAAAAACCTTTAAACTCGCGTTGTGGACTATGCATGATAGTTGGATCGTTTGACTTTTAAAGTGTTCAACTAATAAGCTGGAGATCACAAAATGCCTAGATTGGATGCCATACACTTTTGGTGGCACCATGCCCAACATCTATAGAATAAGCTTATTTTACAAAGGCCAGAAATAGCAAAACTAACCTTTTATTTATTTATTTAGGAAAGGTGAGAGTACACCATGTGTAACTTTATTAATTACAATAACACTGTACATGCCTTTGGATGAGCTCCACTGGGCCTCACTTATCTTAAAATTCCATGAAACCAACAGCAACAAGCCAAAGAGGACAAACAAAATCAGCCATACCCAAAAAAAAAAAAAAACCTATGAACATTATCTAATGAACAGAATATTGGGAGCAAGGCTGCCAGCAAAACAGGCAACATAGGGCCTGAAGGCCTTGACTGAGGCTTGAGAGTAGAGACATCTAAATGCAGTGTAGATCATGACAGTGCCCAGCATGCACCCTGTAGTATAACAACATCACATCAGCATAGCAGAAGTTGTCAAGAGATCTGAGCAAAATCTCCATTCACACCGTGAGCATATGGCGGTTTCACCCAACAACAGGACCAACCAAAACATCTCGATCCATAGAACTTGCCTCTAGCCACCTGGAGAAAATGGCCTCTTCATGCAATTCTTTTAACCAAAACAACAGGTAGGATTTCTTACCCTCCATGCCCATCTTCTGATTATCTGAACAACGAGATGAGGGATTCTATTAATATTGCAAGGGAGTGGATTTGGTGCGTTTCATTATGAACATATGGCCCATTTAATTTTTACTATAAATAACATAAGTTTTAGTTGGAGTTAAGTACTTTTGATCCTTTGTATTGTAGAAGTTGTGGCCAACATGAGAAGGGCTTAGAAAAGTGGGGAGAATAATGATGGTTGGGCCCCATTGGACACTTACTATTTTTGGCTAAAAACTATAAAGTCTAAGTAGGAATAGAGGTAGTCTATAAATAATAAGTTTCCTATTTATAGTAAGTCAAGTTTTTAGGTTGTTTGAGTTCGAGTCTAGGTCTAAAACTCCATCCTAGGTTTGAGTTCCTTATTTAAAAAGTTATAATTTTATTTGTTTGTTTGTTTGTTTTTATTTATTTATTTATAATCATCAATCGAATTATTTTGAATTTACTAGGAATTATTCCTGCTTTTATCTTTTGCGGATTCGAGGAAGCAATGCGAGGAGCCTAGAGAGCTCCATGGATTCGGAATAGTTATCCCTTGAGGAAGACGGAGATCGGACTCATCACATCCCTCCTTGCACCGGAAACCTTTCATATCACACATACTTTCAATAGTGAATGTGCCATGGTTAAAGGATTACAATGTTTGGACAATTGAAGCCTTTGGTGCCATACAACCTAACATTTCAATGCAACATCAGACATGGGTCCCATTAAGTGAGGAAAGGTCTGTCAATTCGATTGTTAAGATAATTCAATTAAAGAACTATGGGGTTGGTAGTTCGTCAGTGGAAAGAAACACCACCTTAGTAGTCAGTCGGTGGATGAGATCATAGGACGCATAGTTGGGGTCATCATAAACACATGTCAGGTATGTGGTATCCAATCAAGAGCCACAAAGTTCCATGGCTCCTAACGCATGTGATCCACTCCCATCTTCCAGTTTGAAGATCTTAGCCTTCTAATATATATTCAACCTTTTATTAGTTGAACATAGATTGTTGCTTTATTTCTTCTCTCCATTTTTTCTTTTAGTGTAGCCCACCTTAATCAAAGGTCAGCTAGATGTTTTGGCGCTGGCCTGACATGAAATTACTCATCAAATGCTTGGGGTGGATTTCACATACATATCAAGGGTGGGCTCCATAAAAGCAATGCTGGGCCACAACAAGGGAAACAATTGGGAGAGAGACATCCACCCTTATTTTTGCAGGCTTGACTATGATGATTTTGTGAATTCCATTCCAACCATTAGATGCCACAGAACAATCTAAGCTTGGGGTCCAAAGATCAGGCCAATCCGTGATTCATATGGGCGAAACAGTTAGGAGGGTTAGTGTTGCCATGTACATCGTTTCCAATCGTGTGGTCCACCTAAATCCCAAATGGTGCTAAGTTTTAGGCCCTTCACTTGACATGGGGTGACACACACCTACTGGTTGTTGAGGTGGATTTCACATAAATATCATGGTGGGTCCCACTCGAGCCGCCCCTTTGATGGCAAGGCTGACCCCATCATCCCACAAGAAATGTTATCAAAGGTACTACGGTGATAATTGCTTAAATTAATGAGGAAGTTTACGGAAACCATTATTTTAAAAAGGAATTGGGAATATAAACTCTGTGAAATTGCTTAATTTTTTTTTTAAATAATAGAAAAGAAATATCATCTCTAATCATGGATGGGACTGGAATGTAAACTTTGTAAAAATATCGATGGTTCAGCTGGGCCAAGTTAAATGTCGATGGTTCAGCATGCCCAATCCCAGGTTTATCGGGAGGCCGTGGTGGAATCTGCGAGAATGATAACGGTGATCTCCTTTTCGCATTTTCATCAGCCTATGAGATGGGGTCCAACGTCAACGCTGAGCTTAGAGCTATTCACGATGGTCTCTACCACTGCCTCAACAACGGCTACTCCAACGTTTTGGTTGAATTTGATTCGAAGCTTGTAGTGGACTGGCTTAATGGAGCTTTGTTTCCAGCTTTGACATGGAAATATTGGATCACCAGGATTGAGATAGCTAAATGTCATGGAAATTTTAGATTCTTTCACACTTAGAGAGAAGGAAATGGCCCGGCTGATTGTATGACCCACCAAGGGAGTGCTCTCCAATCCTCCTCATTTTTTTCCCCTTCCTTCCCAGCTCCCTGCTTAGATTAGAGGGCTTCTCTTATTGGACAAAGTCGGGTTAAGAGCGATCAAGCACTCGGTGTAGCTTTAGGCCTGTTTGCCCGTTATTTTTTGTTTTCCCCTTTCCCCTTTCTTCCTTTGCACTTCTTATGATAGGCTTCCCCCAGGTCTTTTTCTCTAGGGGCAGCCTGAATATGTATTTTGGGAAGTATATCCGTTCATGGAATGAAAAAAAAAACCTCTATAAAAATATAGAGGTTTTTTTTTTCCTTGTAGAATTCCCTAAAAATAATTTTAATAATAGAAAAGATATATTATCTCTAATGCATAATTCTGATTAACTAAAAGAAGACGAACTCATTTTTAATCGGTCCACCAAACAACTCCTTGATGGGTTATATGGAAAAGATGTAACTGATCAGAGATCTCACTGTCCATGCAATCTGAGCTAGAAATGAGTTTCCAACTGACCCTTTTATTGACAGTGAGCGCCTCTAGCCAGTTAAGTTTTAGCCTTGTGTCCCAGGAACTTTTAGCCATAGGGCCTGCATCATAACATGATAGGAAAGAAGGGGGAAACTATTCGATAAAAAAAAATGGACAGTGGATCATATACAACCTTACCCACTTGGGAGCATCTTGGCCGGCCGACCAAATGCAAGAACAAAATTGGAATGTCATGCTTCCATGCTGAAGATTCAAACCCGTTGCGGGTTTCTCACGTAGGAGAGATGACACGGAATTCGCTGTGAATGATCGCTTGGGATTCCAGATGCCGGTGTCATCTCTCCTACGTTAGAAAACCACGGATGTTTATTTTGGCCAGTGACTTGTTGCCAAGAATGCATTTTTATAATTTTTTTTTTTCCTTCTCCTGTTGTGGTGAGTCAAAACATCAAGTCAGGGACCACCATGGTATTTGTTTGGCTTTGAACCCGTCCACTAGGGTCTCCTGACCATAAAAGGTTGACTGCTCCAAAAATCAGCCGAATCCAACGTTTACATGGTATGGTGTCCACATGAATTTAGAGGCTTTTGGAAGGTTTAATTGTGTTTTATATTAATTTCAAAACAAAGCTAAGGGTTTGATTAAGAGCTTCTAAATGGAGCTAAATGGAAATTGAAATTGGAGGTAAATGAACTTAGTTGTGTTTGGATTAATTGGAGTAAATGAAATGCATTTTATTTAGTTTGGATGTGAGTAAATGGGAGGAATTATAATGCATTGTAATTTTTTAATATATTCATAAAAGACGAATGTGATATGCCATATTAGCTTTAATATTTCAAATCAATGTACCTGTGTGATATTTAAAAGAATGATTATAATAAGGCCATTGAAATATATACTTTAGTAACAAAAGAGAAAATTTTAAGCTTCGGGACCGTAAAGATCACAAACAAATAACTTGCCAATGTTTTTTTAACTATTCATTTAAATGGTTAACCTTTGAATGGTTTAAATCATTTTATTGGTGTGATTTTAGTGATATGGCCAATAATTAGATTGTTTTCTAGTATCATTAGTGTGCCACATGTATGGCGGACATGCATGTAGCAGTACTTTTGTTTACTCATGTGACTCTCCAAGGAGCGCAAAAGGGCATTTCACCCCATTTACTTCCAAATTCTCTCCCGTGGTGGGGATTTCATTTGCAATCCCATTTACTCCAATTTTATTTCATTTCCATGCATTTACTCCCATCCAAACACACTTCAAATGCCATTTACCTCCATTTACTCCCATATAAACGACCCTAAGGGATATATATATATATATATATGGAGAGAGAGAGAGAGAGAGAGAGAGAGAGAGAGAGAGAGAGAGAGAGAGAGGAATGCTCACCTAATCACATTCACACACATGTTATGGGCCCAAAATCCGAACAATCTATGTAATGCAGAACCCCATGAAAACCATAGTGCCCAATTTTTAACATGATCCAAAACTCCCCGGGGGGGGGGGGGTGCAAATCAAGGATGAAAATGTTTCCTTTTGCAATGGCCCACTAAAGTTTTGAATCAGGTTAAAAGTTGGGCCATGGGGGTTTCATGGGGTATTGCATCACGTAAACCGTTTAGATTTTGGGCTCATATGATGCGAGATGAGTTCTAAAAAAGTTCTCACAAAACTAGTGCGCAAGCGAGCATTTTAGTATGTGTGTGTGTGTGTGTGTGTGTGTGTGTGTGTGTAAAGATATATGCATACACACACACACACACATGTAGAGCATGCTCACTTGTGCACCTGCGCACGTTTTCACATGTGTCATGGGCATCTAATCCGAACAGTCCATGTAATGCGGAATCCCATGAAACCTAAAGAGACCAATTTTCACCCTGATCTAAAACTCTAGTGGGCCATAGAAAAGAGAGATGCAAATCAAGGGAGGAAACTATTTTCTTTTCTCATGGCGCACCACAGTTTTGGATGAAAGTAAAAGTTAGGTCCTTTAGGTTTCATGGGTTGCTGCATCAAGTGGACCGTTTAGATTTTGGACTCAATCACATATGATGAGTTCTTAAAAAGTTTGCACGAGTTCTATGCAAACTGGTGCGTAGCTGAGCATTTGGCTACACACACATATATATTCACACACACACACACACACACACACATATATATATCTATCTGTGTGTGTGCATATATATATGTGTGTGTGTGTGTGTGTACACACACACACACCTATGCATAGTGTGCAGCACCCTATGAAATCCGCAAGGCCTAACTTTCACCCTACTCCAAAACTCTCGTGGGCCATAGCAAAAAGAGGAGAAATCAAGGGAGGAAACTATTTTCTTTTATGACGGCCCACAGAGTTTTTGATCAGGGTGAAAGTTGGGCCTTGGGGGTTTCATGGGTGCTACATCACGTGGACCGGTCAGATTTTGTGCTTATATAATGTGAGATGAGTTTTCAAATAGTTATCACGAGTTCTTGTGAAAATTGGTGCGCATGTGAGCATTTCATACACATACACGGATGTACACACACACACACATAAAAGAAAAAAGAAAAATCCTTACTAGGCCAAGACACATTCTATGTCACTTTGTTTAAGATAGTTCATGCATATCGGTTGGATGAACCAATGTAGAAAGCCCCGAGCATCCTACCCATGAGATACAACACCTAATAGATGGGTTCTTACCATTAGGGTGTGGGAACCTGACGTAAGGAAGGTCATGATGAGGTTGATCACCGTCTTCCTTAGAGATAACTACCTTGAATCCATGGAGCTCTCTGAATTCCTCACAGAGTTTCCTTGAATCCATGAGGGATAAAAAAATAGAAATAAATTCTAATAAATTTGAAAATAAATTGATTGATGATAAAAATGAAATTACAATCCTTTAAATAATGAGTTCAAACTTAGGATGAAGTTTTAGACTCAAACTCCATAAAAATGTGACTTACTATAAATATTAAACTTACTATTTATTGACAGTTATGATTCCTACTAGACTTCATGGTTTTTGGCAAAAAATAGTAAGTATCCAATTTGGCCAAACCACGTTATTCTCCTAAATTTTCTAAGCCCTTTTCATGTTGGGCACGACTCTTACAACTCAAAGGATCAAAAGTTATGATCGAATTAAAACTTATTATTTATAATTAAAAAAGAAAATAAAATGAACTTTTGACCTTTGAACTGATGGAATCTCACAAATCCAACGTGGTCAACTTGGTTGGCTAAAGTAGCTTCTTCTCCCCTAAAATCATATGTCGAAAAACTCATTTTGGTTTGTGAGATACGACTATTTTAAGGTTCCGACACTCCTGATCACTTTCACCTCCGATTGAACCTTCTCTGGTCTATCTGTGCCATGAAATGTCTGCGACCCATTCTATATCAGTCCCCTCCACTTCAAAAGAACTCGATCTCGAGTTCTCATTTCAGTTTGGTTTATGATACTCGGTCAGGTCTGCAACATTGAAAGTACGCGAGATCTCCATATCAGCTGGAAGATCAATAATGTAAGCGTTGTTATTGATCTTTAAGAGGATCAGTACCGATCTAATCTTTTTGTTCTTCAAAATATTGTAAGTCCCGGTCAAAAATCTCTCCTTGCATTGATGGACCATAATATGGTTGCCCACCTCGAACACCTTTTGTCATCGATGCCTGTTAACTTACTTCTTATACTTGTTGTTCGAGCCGTACAAATTGGCTCGGACATCCTCATAAATGCCCAATATTCAGTCTACCATATGTTCTATTGCAATGCTCATGTCTGGGATCTTGGGCAAATGGACCAAGTCAAGTGTGTGGTGCTGTACTTGACCATAAACAATTTCCCTATTGAACGGTTCACCATGTTGTTGAATATAAACTCCCCTTTAGACAAGGCTAAATCCCACTGCTTTGGTTTGTCACATGAAATACACCGAAGGAGGTTTTTCGATGTATGATTCATAACTTTGGTATACCCATTAGTCCATGGGTGGTAGGCATTACTGAACTAAATTTGCACACCGAACCGTTTCCACAAAGTCTACCAAAAGTGGCTCATGAACTTTATGTCACGGTCAGAAGTAATAGTCTTGAAAACCCTGTGTAGCTGTACGACCTCTCTGAAGAATATATTCACCACGTGTGTTGCATCAAAGGTCTTATTACATAAGATAAAGTGTGCCATCTTTGAGAAATAATCTACCACTATGAACACTAAATCCATGCCATGCTGTGTTCATGGGAGACCAAGCATGAAGTCTATAGATAAGTTCTCCTAAGGGCCGTCAGACACATGTAAAAGGGTGTAGAGTCTCGTATTCTGAGATCACCCCTTGGAGGTCTGATAAACATGACAACATTGCACTACTTTACCCGTGCCACCTGCTAATTATGGCTAGTAATATTATTCCTCAATAAGAGCTTGTGTTTTATCTTACCTAAGGTGTCCACCAATGCCACCTGATCTATGTAGTTCTTGAATAATCCACTCCCTTAGGGAATTTTGGGGGATGCACAGTTGATTCCCTTTGAGGAGAAAAATGTCTTGCATTTGTAGGTCACTGGGATGACCCTATTAACACCTTATCCATTCATACTTGAAGTCCTTATCCTTGGCATACAACTCCTTGAGTTAGTCAAAACTGACCACCTCATTGCTCATTGTAACAAGTAGTGATGCATGACATCTAAGTGCATCGGCCACCTTATTCTACTGCCCTGATTTGTGCTTCAGAATGAATATGAATTCCTATAAAAATCCAACCCATCTAGCATGCATACGATTCACGTTAGCTTGACTATTAATAAACTTTAAGGCTGATGATTAGTGTAGAGAACAAACTCCCTCTGAATCAGATAATGTTACCAATGTCGTAATGCTTGAAAAACCGCGTACGACTAAAGCTCATATGTTGACCACTTCTTTCGGGCTTCATTGAGCTTCTCGCTGTACAAGGCTACCGGCCTGCCTTCCTGTGGGAAGACTCCTTTAAATTTGACATATGATGCATCACATTCAACCTCAATCAACTTGTTGAAACGGGAAAGAACCAAGACTCGTGTTGTGGATAATTAATGCTTGATTTCAGCAAAGCTCTTATTAGCCTCATCAGTCTACTGAAATAGGCCATTTTTTTATGTAATTTATAATGGGTGCGATTATAGTACTGAAATTTCGCATGAATTGACGATAGAAGGTCGCTAACCCGTGGAAACTCCTTACTTCATGAATGTTCGTTCATTCCTTGATGGCTCGCACATTTTTATCGTCCACATAGATACCCTTGGATGTTACAACAAACCCTAAGAACAACAAGTTGTCCGTTAAAAAACAACACTTCTTTAAGTTAATATACAACTTGTTAACTGTTAAGACCTATAACACCTTTATGAGATGTTCCATGTGCTTCGTCTCGCCCTAGCTATATATCAGGATGACATCAAAATATACTACCACATACCGACCAATGAACGACTTCAATCAGATATATAAAAGTACTTGTGTGTTTGATAAAACGAAGGGCATGACCAGCCACTCATACAATCCTTCCTTGGTCTTGAATGTCATTTTCCACTCATCATCGGGCTGGATACGAATCTGATGGTATCCGCTCCTTAGATCTAGTTTAGAAAACACCTTCGAACCTTCTAGCACATTGAGTATGTCATCCAACCGCAGTATTGTGAACCAATATATAATGGTAATATTATTAATTTTTTGGTTATTGACACATGCTCTAGCTCCCATCTTTTTTAGTCGTTAACAACGCTGGCATGGCATAAGGGCTCGTGCTCTTTCTCAGAAGACCCTTACAAATCAATTCCTCTACCTACCCTTGTTGTATCTCACACTCTTTTGGACTCATCTGATAGTGATGACGGTTGGGCAAGGTAGCCCCAGGGACGAGGTATATGTGATGTTGGATATGTCCCGCATGGGGGCAATCCATTGGGTAACTCTTTGGTAAACTTAGAGGAATGTCTAAGAGCTCCGATTCCTCGCCCTTTAACACCACGGCATACACCTCACCGATTTCTTTGAATTCCTCCACGAAAACCCAAACGGTAAGGAGAGAGCTCCCCTCCACTTTAGAAGCTTTGGGGTGGTTCTTTGGTACCATAGGGGCAAGGATTATCTTTCGACTGTCCTTGATGAAGATGTAAACATTGTCTTATCCTCGGTGGGTCACATCACAGTTTGATTACCATGGTCGACCGAGTAACATATGACATGCTTCCATGTTGACCTCATCACAAAGCACTTGATCTTATAATTCCTACCAATTCAGAATGAGACAATGCATTGTTCGATTACGTTGGTCTCTTTCACCTTTTTTAAAAAAAGATCTAGCTAATCAAGTAAGAGGGATAATGCTTTGTCATAGTTAGTCGCAACTTGTCCACCATTACCTTTGAGACGATGTTCTTACTACTTCCACTGTTTAAGATTACATCATAGACCTTATCATTGAGGGTACACTGCGCACGAAATATATTATTCCATTGTGGGTGCACCTCCTTCCTTGGAGTGTACAATAATTGCCTTCCTCTGCCAACCATTCTTCATTACTATCTCCTTTTATGGCTTGTTCATCTTCATCAAATCCAAGGCCTTCTTCCATTAGATTATATTCAATGCCCCATTTATTAATGGCTAAGTGGGTTACGGGGTGTTAAGGGTAGGTGTTTGATAAGGGGTCCGGTTGGCAACAATCATTCAGCTTTAGCCAACCATAAAGATTTGGAATCCTACTTGGACCTGCTTTTGTGAGTGCTGCACATTGAGGCCTAGATAGGCCGCTTCCCATGTCACAGTTTGCGGTTGTAGGAGGTTGAGGACTCCCTCCTATTGGTTCCTTTTCTTTTCCCAGCGCTAAATCCTACATAGGACCCGTCATGGAGGGCCACGTTAAAGGATACGACCAAGTAGGGACTCTTACAAGTTGTATTTCCGCCCTACTAATATAGCATTTCATTTTTATTTATTTATTTATTTTAAATAGTAGGCATTCCAAACCCTGCTGATCCCTTGGTGTGGCCCACTTTAGCATCGGGTTAGCCCCATTTTTTGGCCCATGCCCTAATATGGGTAAGAAAAACAAATGAACGGAATGGATTTGATGCAACATTGCTATGGGGCCCAATGTAAAAAAAATAAAAAATAAAAAAAGGTGTTGAGTGACGTGTTAACGCATGTCACTATGAAACTGATTTCCACTCTCCCGATTCTCTCTCCCATCTCCTCCTCCGCATCGACAAAAAGGTTCTTGGACCCAACCGTTGAAAAGGCCGAGCTAAGAGTCCTAGAGGGGGGTGAATAGGACTATGCCAAATTAAAATTGAAATGCGAAATAAAGAAAGAACTAGAAAAAGATGACACTTATCAATCCCAAATAACAAAAATAAATAACAACCTCAAATGCATAAGTATTTAGAGGTTGACACAAATGTTGGTCTAAGGAACACCTTACACCAAAAACCAATGGCTTATGTTAAGACAACCTGATTTCTTGAACGGTCTGCGTATCAAAGTCCCAAACCAATACAGAGGAATAAAGAATAAAACAGAAATAAATATCTACTACCATTACAACATTCACCACATGTGCAGAAAATAATTTACAATCATTCACCATAAATGCAAAATAATAAACATTCACCACAACTCCAATAATTATAGTGGTTTGCTTGTGTGTACACCAACTGTTAGAAAATAGCCACACAACTACTCCACTCCCAATATCCTCACCCACGGGATATTGGCTTTTACTATGAAATAGGTTTTCCAAGGTTCACCCAAAACCTTTAAAATTTTGTTTTCAAAGGGCTACCACAATTAAAAACCCCACTCACCGAGATTTTCTGGCTATCTCAGTCAAAACAAAAAATGAAAGATTTTCTAGTAATCTTACAAACCAAATACAGAAAATTGAAATGTACTTATCTAAAGATTTTTCTTCTGATGAAGCCCGATATAACCAATTCGATGTAGATATTAAATGTCCAAACTCACATATGAAAGGGTTCTTAGGTCTAAATGATTTTTTTGATTAAATCAACCTAGTCTAGCTTGATTTGATTTTGATTTCAAAAAAGGTAAAATTTATATTTCCTTTTCGAAAGAAATAGAATTGAATAGAGATCACAAAATCAAATACAAAAAAGCTATTACAAGAATCTTAAATACTAACCAATTAGCTTCTTGAAGGTGGGGACAAGTTTCTCAGAATTGTGACTTGAATATCTTAGAATGAATTGAAAAACTTTGAAAATCGTCTTCAATTTATAGGGAAAAAATATTGTTCGCTCGACTAGCCTAATGGTCAGTTCGACTGGTCGAAGGACCAACAGCATTTCAAAATTTCTGGCGTGATAAAATAAGATCGCTACTTGACTGGTCGAGTGGCTTGCTTGACTGGTAGAGTAGCCTACTCGACTGGTCGAGTGGGACCCAGAAATGTTGCTGGACTTTGAGTCGAGCTTGCACGATTGGTTGAGCACTGTTCACTCGACTGGTTGAGTAGTGTCTAGGACTGGTCAAGGGTCCAACAGAAAATTCTGAAAATTCACAACAAACCTTGAATTGGTCTAGAAAATTCTTGGACTGGTCGAGAAAATTCTTAGACTGGTCGAGCCAGTGTCTGGACTAGTTGAACCATGACTAGGACTGGTCGAAAAATGACCTATAAAATTATCAAATGACCTATGATATAGATGCAAATTGTATGACCTATCTTAAGGTTAAACGAACCTTATTTGTGAGGTTGAATCATCATATATCATTCTCTTGAAGTAGGTGAAGCTTGAAGACTTGATCTAGTACTTGAACTTCTTGATATTGTTCTTGAACCTCTTGATCTTGTACTTGAACTTCTTGATCTTGTAATTGAATGTAGACAAGTTTGGCAAGGATGACATGAAGTTGATCTTATAATAACAGCTAAACAAGATACAGATTCCAAGAGGTTTTGACACTATAAAATTTGACAAACCTAGGAGCTGGATAAGATAACATTTACAACTCCCCCTTTGTCAAATTCGTGACAAAACAAACTAAGACCAAGGAATCATGCACCAGTTAGATCAATAAAGAATCATGCACCAGTTAAAAACAGCTTAGCAAAAATCAGCAAACCAATACTCCATCTTCATACATTACTCTATAGAATCTAAGAGAAGAGAAGAAATTGCTTGCAATACCTGTATGTGAACAAATACAGATAAAAAAAAACTACTTCTCCACATATTCTCCACATCTTCCACTCCATGGCATCCAATATCATTAAATAGACATACCAATATGACAAAGGAAAGATCATATAAATGATGGAAATATAAGAGTAGAATAAGAGCAATGAGTAATGATAGTAAGAAGTAAGTTCAAGATAACATAAACATTATCAAGATAACCATTAAAAACATGTTCACAAAAATAAGAAAACATGTCTAAGCATATAGAGTCAAGAGAAATCCAAGTATAAAAGTTATTATACATTATAAATTCAGCATTAATCTGAACTAGAGGAAGAAGCAGGTATGGAAGGAACTATTTGATACAGTCCCTTGTTAATGCGCCTAAGATATTTGCGCATGTATTTAAATTGAGTTTCTTGGGATACATGCATACCCTTTACCTTCTCCTTAAGAGATCGCAATGCGCATCAAAGTTAGAAGGCTGAAAATCAGGATCAGCCGCAGAGTCAGACTCAATCTTATCAAATATGTCATCCATATTGACCTCATCTGGAGGCAAAACATCCTCCTCTTCAGTTGCTTCAACTGCTCCTCTAGCACCCACATCAACTTGGCCTGGAGCTAACCTTAAATTCATCTTATTTATGTTTGAGTTGTTGAATGAAAGATGGTTAATGAGAGCTTCTCCAACAGGTATGCCACAAGATTATGGGTGGCTAGTGCAGTCATAAGATAAGAAAAATGTATATCAATATGACCTGGATGGAGATAAAACTGAATAATGATGTGATAGATAAAGATGGAAGGCAAATCGAGACACCAGTAACAATATAAAGAAGGATGAGAGACATGAAAGTAGTAAGCTCAGTCTTGTTACCAGATCTAGGATAGACATTTAAAATAAAAATATGATGTAGAGTCCTGTATCTGGGTAACATAAATTTGGAATTGAGTGCATTCCCAAAACTCCAATCCACATTCATGTTGCATAATACTCTAGTGAGCATTCTTTTCTCAGACTCCGACGGTTTTCCTACGAGAGTATAAATAGGAATACCATCATCATTAACTGGAAGATCCATTAATCTAGAAATTAAGTGATGGTCCACATCAATTGGACCTTCTCTGGTTGTAATAGTAAACGCTAGATTCTTAGTAGAGAAGTCACTAATACAAGCATGCATGGCTTTTGCAATGGAATGGTATGCCGGACCACCCTAATGTAAAATGTTATCTCATCCTATAGATTGAAGGAGCGGAATAATACCAAAAGGTGCCAAATGATCAGTGTTAACCGCCCGTTCAACTATCACGTTGCGTAAGCGAATATCCCGCAAATACTCGGGATCTTCTTCGGGTGACCGAAGATGGTGCACCGTGATAGGAGCGGAACGAGAAGAAGAGAGACCACGAGATCCTTTCTTCTAATTTCTACTTTCCATTGTAATAAGAAAAATAAGGAATATAAGGAATGCAAAAGAAGAAAGAAATATTTCAAGTAAATTAGATTTTTGGCTAGAAAACCCAACAAACCACTATAAACCTTGAAATAAACAACAAAAACAAGGAAATGGAAGTACAAAGAGCTCAAATCTACAAGAAAATCGAAAATGATGCACTAACCATGGAGGAATCAAAGGTGGGTTCGACGGGTCGTGCTAGGGCTGGTTGGGAAGATGAAGTAAATGGAAAGTGAATGCTTTTTAGGCAATTAAAATCCCCAAACCCGAGCGGGCCGACTGGTCGAGTATATACTCGACTGATCGTGCTACAATTGTTCAAGCACCTCAAAAATTTAGCATATTTTCATATTTTGAAATTGAGAAAATTTGTAAAAATAAAATAAAATAAAAACATGCAATATAGTACAAATAAACATAAATATTTCAGTTCATATTGCACATACCCATATCCAATTTCAACTTATCAAACCTGTTTATATCAAGCAGCTTTGTAAATATGTCAGCAAGTTGATTTTCAGTCAGAATATAATCCACTGAAATTATCTTATCTTCAACTAATTCACGAATATAATGATATCTAATGTCAATATGCTTAGTTCGTGAATGCTGAATTGGATTTTTAGAAATGTTAATTGCGCTAGAATTGTTACAATACAAAACCTTAGTATCTTACGCACATCCGTAATCACTTAACATTCTCTTCATCCACACAAGTTGGGTACAAGCATTACTGGCTGCAATATACTCAGCCTCAGCTGTGGAAAGAGATATAGAACTCTGTTTCTTACTATGCCAAGAAACTAGGTAGTACCCGACATAAAAACATCCACTACTGGTAGACTTGCGGTTAATAATATTACTAGCCTAATCAACATCCGAAAAACTGGCTAATTGAACATTAGTATCATGAGGATACCAAAGGCCAAGTATGGCCAAACTTGCGACATATCGTTAAATACGCTTTACAGCAATTAGGTGGGACTCTTTAGGGTCCGATTGATATCTATCATAGATTCCTACGGTGAATGCAATATCAGGTCAGTTCGTAGTTAAATATAATAAACTACCTATGCTCAGGGATAACTGCAGAGTGAGAGTTGGTCTAACTCTCGGCTCTCATCTTTCCTTCTCTAACGGAGAAGAGGGCGGGAAAATCTGGTTTTTTTACAGAGAGATGTTAACCTGCTCTATGTTTAAAGTGACTAAAGTGACTAACCAATCATTGACTGTATATATTGATGTGCAGAATTTACAGCTGTTAGCCCATTTAACTTGTGCATATGCCAGCTGTTCAAGGTTACTCACGCGTCCCCTTTGGGAAGAGTTGGCTGCTCTTTCGACCTCCCTGCTTAGCCCGTGGGGATTTCAATGCTATCACCGAAGCTGCAGAGAGACGTAGCAGAGGAGATTTTGATAGTCATAGAGCTAGGGAGTTTTCGGAGGCAATTGAGAAAGCGAGGCTGATTGACGCGGGATACGCGAGGTCTCGCTATACTTGGTGCAACAATCAATCGGGGTTAGCTAGAATATGAGTAAGACTAGATAGGGTGCTTATCAACTCTCCCTGGGTTTCCTCTTTTTTGCGATTCAAAGTCAATCATCTCCCTCGGGTTAACTCAGATCACCATCTGCTCCTTCTGAGTTTCCCTCACCAGCCCTCTAGCAGCCCAAAGCCGTTCAAGTTCCAGAGGATGTGGACGAAGGATGATTCATTCCTACTGGTGGTTAAATCAACATGAGACAAGGTCAAATCTTATCAATCGGTTTTCAATATGCTTGCTAAGCTGAAAAGTGTGAAAAGGACCTAAAGGCTTGGAACAAGGAGAGTTTTGACAATATTTTTGAGCAAGTGAAGACAGCAGAGGCAAAAGTAACAAAGATTGAGTTACAAATGCAACAGTCCACGTCTAGTCAGAGTCAGAACAACAATCTTTAGATCAGATTTCAATAGGCTACTGATATCATAAATCAGCTAGAGATCAAGCAAGAGCTTTTTTGAAAACAAAAGTCCAGGATTAGCTGGCTCAAGGAGGGCGATAAAAATACAAAGTTCTTCCATGCGACAGCTTCAGAAAGGTAGAGACGAGCGACGATCAGCAAGATCGAGCTTGATTCAGGAGAGGAAGTGACAGCGCCAGAGGACATCAAGAAGGCCGTGGTTCGTCATTTTGAAGCCTTGTTTTCATGGAGCCCCTGCAAGACAGGAGAGGAATTGCTAGATTCGGTGCCTTCCTTAGTGACATAGGAGATGAACGACATGCTCATGAGCCCCCATCCATTCTTTAGGTAAAAGAGGCAGTGCAGTCCATTCCGACTAACAGCGCTCTAGGGCTTGACAGGTTCTTGGGAGTTTTCTACTCGTCCTATTGGGATATCATCGGCTAAGATATCCATAAGGCAGTCGTCTATTTCTTCCAGGGAGGCAAACTACCACGTGCGCTCAATTCCACCTTGATTAGCTTGATCCCCAAAGGGGCTACCCCTAGAAAATGGTCGGACTATTGTCCCATTAGTCTTTACAATTGTATACAAAGTCTTCTCAAAGATCATCACGGTCAGACTCAGTCAGGTACTTCCACACCTTATATCCCTAGAGCAGGGAGCTTTTATTAAGGATCGCTCGATATTAGAAAATATAGCGCTCTTGCAGGAACTGTTCAGAGATATTAAAAGGAAGACAAGAGGAGGGAATGTGGTTCTGAAACTAGACATGGAAAAAGCATATGACAAGGTGAATTGGACTTTCTTAAGCATGTTCTTATGCATTTCGGGTTTTCCTCCAGGTGGATAGGGATTGTTGAAAATTGTTGGGCTAGTAGTTGGTTCTCCGTGTTGGTTAACGGTGAGGCTGCAGGTTTTTTCAAGCCCTCAAGAGGGTTAAGGCAAGGTGATCCTCTCTTTCCAAGCCTTTTTATTCTCTGTGCAGATGTTCTAAGCCGGGGGACTCAATCGTCTTGTGTCGTTAGGCCATTGTTTACCTTTCAATATCAGGAGAAGCTGTCCTAGAGTCTCCCACCTTCTCTATGCAGACGACACCTTGTTATTTCTTAATGGAGGCATAACATCTCTGCGCAAAACCATGGCTTTATTGGAAGGCTACCAGAAAGCATCGGGTCAGAGTATTAACCATAAAAAGAGCTCCTTCTATTGCTCAGACAAGATTTCGATGTCTAGAGTCAGATCCATATCGAACCTGCTAGGTATAAACAGGGCCGCTACCCCTTTCTACTACCTTGGGGTACCTCTAGCCGTGGGTAGGCTGAAAGCGAGCACTTTTCAGCCCTTGATAGACAAAGTAAATGGGCGTATCAGGGGGTGGAAAACTAGATTTCTGTCTCAAGCAGGTAGAGCGGTCCTCATCAAGCATGTTCTGGGGAGCACTCCCATTCATTCCATGACAGCTTCTCATATACCAAAGCGGGTCTTGACAAAACTAGAAAGTCATTTTGCTTCATTTTTCAGGGGTTGGAAAATTCACTGGAGGAGTTGGAAAATCATATCTACGCCAAAGGATGAAGGCAGGCTCAGTATTAGGAAGTTATCCAAAGTCATGTTTGCGTTTCAAATCAAAATGGCCTGGATTTTGAAATTCCAGAGCGAATCTAGCTTATGGGCCTCCTTCATGGCTGGAAAGTATGGATTAACTCAGGGGTCTTTGGTCTTAGCTAATAATGCTACAATCAGTTCTCCTATTTGGAAGAGGATTTTGAAGCTTTTACCATTTTTAGATGAAAAGGTGTAGTGGAATATAGGTGCGGGGGATTGCAGGTGTTGGCAAGTAAACTGGACTGGACTTGGCCCCTTCAAAATTATGTTACGGGTGACATTTTAGCTGAAATAAGATCTATGAAAGTGAATCAGATTTTGGGTTTGGCTGGCCCTCTCCCTTCGGCAGTTGTTTTTTCGATGTTCCCTCAACAGGTTGTAGATGCTATTTTCCAGGGGGGTTTCTCTTTATCAGAAGGCCCAGATTCGCCTTTGTGGTCGTTCACACCATCCGAAAGATTCAAAGTTAAATTAACATGGGAAGCTAGTAGGCCATCTACTCCCAGGAAAGAATGGGCGGGGTGGGTCTGGCACGGGAAGCTGCCTCCAAAAATTTCTCTGTTTGTCTGGAAGCTGTTCAATAATTCAGTTCCGGTTGAGACTGTTATTCAATCTAGGGGCATTCACTTAGCTTCGAGATGTGCTTGCTGTAGAGAGGGCTTGGTTCAGGGCCCAACCGGGGAGTCCATGTCTCACCTCTTTTTGTACAGGGAGCTAGCTGAATCTGTGTGGAGGTCTTTTGGGATGTCTTTCGGCATTAGCATTTTGCATGCAACTTCGGTGGAAGCTAGGTATCGGCAATGGAGGATGGCCTCTTTGGTCAGAAAATTGGACCTTCTTAGCATTCAGTTAGTTCCAGCTTTCATTTGGTGGGAATTGTGGAAAGCAAGAAATATGACAATTTTCGAAGGTAAGGCTTCGGTGGCGGGCTTTGTGATTGCGCGAGTTTCGTGGTGGTTAACTACTGTCAACACCAATCTTGTTAAACATCAGACAGGTATGTTTTCTCCCAGTGGTGATCCCCAGCTAGCTGTTAACTCAGGTGGAGGTAGGAATGGATGCAACTTGGTTGTCCCTTGGCATAGACCCCCTGCGGGATGGGTCAAAGTCAATGTGGATGGGTCTTCTACAGGCAACCCGGGCCAGGCAGGGGGTAGAGGAGTATGTAGGAATGACAAAGGTGAATTTCTTTTCGGCTTCTCATACAGGTACAGGGTGATGTCTAACATTGGGGATGAGGTTCGTGCGGTTCACAACAGGCTAGCAATGTGTCTAGAAAAAGGCTTTACTAAGGTGGTGGTAGAAACCGATTCTCAATTGGTGGTCAAGGTGTTTGAAGAGAGAATTAGCCTTGGTTGGAAATGGAGAGGTTGGATGGCAAGGACGGATAAGCTCCACTTCCTAGGGCAGGTAGAATTTTCGCATATCTTCAGAGAAGGCAATGCCCCGGCTGACGCTCTAGCCCGCGAAGGGAGTTCGTCCCAATCAGTATTTTACAGCTCCGCATGGGCCGATCTTCCCCATCAGGTATGTGGGCTCCTTTTCTTAGACAGAGTGGGGTTAGGCACCATCAGGGTGAGGTTCTCTGGTCTGTTTTGTTGTTTTTCTGGGTTTCTGTTTCCTTTTTGGTTTCTGGGCTCAGATTGGCCCGAATTCTATTATGATCGGTCTTCGTCAGGTCCTTTTTTCCTCGAAAGTCCCAAATTGTAAGTTCTATCCAGAAAGATATAAAGAAATCTTTTTGAAAAAAAAACTACCTATCATGCTGCGATACAACTTAGGATCCACACTTTTACCTGGTGAATCCTTAGAGAGTTTAAGTGTTGTACTCATAGGAGTATTGAAGTTCTTACCGATCTCAAATTCAAATTTTTTCAACTAGTTTAGAGCATACTTGGTTTGAGAGATAAATATCCCATCAGCAAGCTATTTCACTTGCAGACCTAAAAAATAGTTCAATTCTCCTACCATGCTCATTTCAAACTTGGACTTCATTAAATCTGCAAACTCAACAGACATGTTAGCATAAGTAGATCCATAGATAATGTCATCAACATATATCTGTACTATTAGAATATGATCATTGTATTTCTTTACAAACAATGTCTTATCAACACTCCCCATTACAAAGTTATGACTTAGTAGAAACTTAGTTAACTTTTCGTACCATGCCTTGGGAGCTTGTTTTAAACCATAGAGTGCCTTTTTCAGGTGATAAACATGGTTAGTATGTTTAGGGTCTTCAAAACCCTCAGGCTATTCTACATATACTTCCTCATGCAGATCACCGTTCAAGAATGCACTCTTGACATCCATTTGATAGATTTTAAAATTTTTGTAACAAGCAATAGATATGAACAGTCTGATAGATTTAAGACGAGCTACTGAGGCAAAGGTTTTATCATAATCAATGCCTTTTATTTTAGTGTACCCTTGTACAACCAGTCTTGCCTTATTTCTTATAATGTTACCTAATTCATCAGACTTATTTTTAAAGATCCACTTGGTTTCAATTATATGTTTATCATTAGGTCTAGGAACCAAATGCCATACATCATTTCATACAAATTGATTAAGTTCATCTTGCATAGCTATAATCCAGTTTTCATCAGCAAGTGTTTCTTTTACATTGGCCGGCTCAATCTGGGAAGTGAAGCACACATAGTTATATATGTTTTCAAGTTGTTTACGAGTGCACACACCAATGAGAGGATTCCCAAGTATTTGATCAGTTGAATGGTCTTTAACTGATCGCAGTTCAGTGTCATTATTTTGACTAGATGAAGAGTCTGGTTTATTAAATAATGAGACTTCATCATCTTCTAAACTAGAGGTAGATGTATTCAGATGATCATTTATGACAACATTAATAGATTCTTGAATTACACCGGTCCTCTTATTGAGAACACGATACGCTCGACTATTTAGAGCATATCCTAGGAAGATACCTTCATCACTTTTAGTGTCGAATTTTTTCAAAATTTTCCGGTTACATAAAATATAACATTTGCTACTAAAAACTCAAAAATATTTGACTGTTGGCTTCTTATTGAACCACAGTTCATATATAGTCTTATTATTCGATTTTCTAGTATATACACAATCAATAATATAACAAGCAGTATTCACAGCTTCAGCCCAAAGATTTTTAGGAAGTTTCATGCTATTTAACATAACATTAACCATCTCTTGAAGTACAAAATTTTTTCTTTCAACAACCCCATTCTGTTGAGGTGTCTTAAGAGCAAAAAATTCATGTGATATCCTGTGATTGCTACATAACTTCTCAAAGCTGCTATTATCAAATTCAGAACCATGATCACTTCGTATTTTAATAACTGGTGATTCTTTCTCAGTTTGAATACGCTAGAGTACCCTTTTCACTTTATCGAGGGTTTCAGATTTCTCTCTTATGAAAACTACCCATGTAAACCTGGTAAAATCATCTACAATTACTAGAATATATTTTTTACCACCTCGACTCTCCGTTCTAGTAAGTCCAACTAGATCCATGTGGAGGAGCTCAAGAGGTTTGGTTGTGGCACTAGAGTTCACTTTCTTGTGAGCACTTTTAGTTTGTTTCCCAATCTGACAATTGCCCTAGATTTTATCCATTTTCTTTAACTTGGGTAGACCACGTATTACTTCACCTTTGCTCAGTCTATAGAGATTACGATAGTGTATATGTCCTAGGCATTTATGCCATAGATCAGATTCATTGGTTTAGACCATGTAGCACGGTAACTTAGACGTGCTTGAGTTACTAACTATATAACAGTTTTCAGAAGTTTTACAACTAGTCAATATCACAGAACCATTCTCATTAGAAATTTCACACCCTTGACTGTTGAATTTTACGCTATGTTTATTATCACAAATTTATGATTTACTTAAGAGATTATGCTTAAGATCTTCTACAAATAAGACATTCTCAAATGGTGGAAGATTAAAGAGTTGAACCGTACCCTGACCAACAATTCTGCAATTGCTACCATCACCAAAAGTGACCGAACCATCAACTATATCTTTGAGATTGGTGAACAAATCTTTGTCACCTGTCATATGTCTAGAACATCCCCTGTCTAGGTACTACTTTGATTGACTTGAAGCCTTGAAAGCAGTGTGAGCAACCAAACAAGTAACCTTAGGGACCCATTTCATTACAGTTTTGGGTTTTGGAACATTGTTAGTTTTTTGATACTTGTACTTGCTATATATTCTACCATTCGACGTGGATTTTAGAAGCTCCTTAAGTAGATCCACAATTTTCTCAGCTAAGGGGTTATGATTCTGATTTCTATAGTTGATATGATTGCTTTTAGGTTTCATAGCACGAAAAGTTTTAGAATTTTGAAAATTATTTTGATTTAGACTTTTCCCTTTTGAGTTAGAGGACTCTCCTTCAATAAATTTAGGAGGATTAGTCTTATATTTAGGAGGTGTATTCTTATCATAACCCAGACCATATCTATCGTCACATTTCCTTGATCCAGTTAGTAGTCTTTCTAGTTTAGGATCACCCTGGGCATACCTCCAAGTATCCTTCAAACTCAAGAGAGAAGAGACTTCTAATTTTAGATTATCATTCTCTGATTTTAGATTTTCAATTTGAGATGTTTTGAAATCTAAATCGCACTTGGTTTTTTGAACACAATCAGATAGATGCGATTTTTCTAAAACTAGAGTATCAAAATTTTCTTTTAGCTTTAAAAACTTTTCTTTTTAAAGTTTTAATTTTACAGCTATCTTGCAACTCTTCTTGTATAGGGCATTATAGGCATCTTGTAAATCTTCATCATTTTCAGGATCACTTCTCAGATTTTCATCGTAAGTTGAATCACAACTTTCTGAGGAAGTGACTCTGACTAGAGTCATTAAGGCCTTAACCTCATCAGTATACTCAGATTTAGAATCATCTGACTCAGAAGAAGCTTTAGAGCAGGATGATTCATCCCGTATAGCCAACATACCTTTCCTTTTAGGTTTGTCCTTCTTTGGTAATTTCCAAGTTTTAGATCTACCCTTTTTCTTCTTACAAGGTTTTTGAAAATCAATTCTCTTTTTTTCTTTTGAAAATTTTATAAAACTTCTTGGCTAAAAGTGCCATATCATTCTCTGAATTTTCGTAATCAGAATTATTAGAATTATGAGAAATACCTTCAGAAGATTTTAGGGCTATGGATTTACCTTTAGGAGCCTTAAAATTTATCTCGTAGGTTTGTAAAGAACCAACAAGTTCTTCAACCTGCATGTTATCCATACCACGAAGTTCCTTAATGGCAGTGACTTTTGAATTGAACCTTTCAGGCAATGAGCGCAGTATCTTTGCACAGACTTTACTATTTGGGATGCTATCTCTAAGACCCTACATTGAGTTGACTATGTCATTTAACTTAGTATAGAAGTCCAAGAATGTTTCACGTTCTTCCATATGTATTTCCTCAAACCTAGTGGTGAGGATTTGAAGTTTAGATTTCTTGATAGTAGTTGTACCCTCATGTGTCATTTCTAAGATATCCAAGGCTTGTTTTGCAGTATCACAAGATATAATCCTTTTGAATTCATCTGGTGATAGTGCGCAAGTAATTGCATTTAAAGCCTTGGCATTGACACTACCTTCATTTTTTTGAAGAGTGGTCCAAGTATTATAAGGTGCAACTTTAAGAGTTTTAATACCATCAATGCTTAAAACTTCAATGGTAGGTGGGTTCCACCTAGTCACTGTGGATTGCCATACATTTTCATCATAGATCTCCAAAAAATTTTCATCTTGGCTTTCCAATAGGCATAATATAATCTCAGATCGGTTAGCTCAAGAAATAAATCCAAATAAATGAGCTATGATGCTCTGATACCACTTAAAAAGGCCGAACTAAGAGTCTTAGATTGGGGGGGGGGGGGGGGTTGAATAGGACTATGCCAAATTAAAATTTAAATGCGGAATAAATAAAGAACTAGAAAAAGATAACACTTATCAATCCCAATTAGGAGAAATAAATAGTAACCTCAAATGCACAAGTATTTAGATGTTGATATAGATGTTGTTCTAAGGACAACCTTACACCAGGGGGGGGGGGGGGGGGTTGAATAGGACTATGCCAAATTAAAATTTAAATGCGGAATAAGAAAGAACTAGAACAAGATAATACTTATCAATCCCAAATAGAAAAAATAAATAGCAACCTCAAATGCACAAGTATTGAGAGGTTGATACCGATGTTGTTCGAAGGGCAACCTTACAGCAAAAACCAATGGCTTATGGTAGGACAATCTAATTTCTAGAATGGTTTGTATATCAAAGTCCCAAACCAATATTGAGGAATAAAAAATAAAATAAAAATAAATATCTACTACTATTACAACATTCACCACATGTGCAAAAAATAAATTACATTCATTCACCACAACTGCACAATAATAAACATTCACCACAACTCCAACAATTATAGTGGTTCGCTTGTGTGTACACCAATTGTTAGAAAACAGCCACACAATTACTTTACTCCCAATATCCTCACCCACGGGATATTGGCTTTCACTATGAAATAGGTTTTCCAAGGTTCACCCAAAACCTTTACAATTGTGTTTTCTAAGGGATACCACAATTAAAAACCCCACTCATTGAGATTTTCTGGCTATCTCAGTCAAAACTAAAAATGACAGATTTTCTGGCAATCTTACATATCAAATACAGAAAATTAAAATGTACTTATGTGAAGATTCTTCTTCTGATGAAGCCCGGTAGAACCAATTTGATGTAGATGTTCAATGTCCAAACTCACATATGAAAGAGTTCTTAGGTCTAAATGATTTTTTGATTAAATCAACCTAGGCTAGCTTGATTTGATTTTGATCTCAAAAAGGGTAGAATCAATATTCCCTTTTCAAAAGAAATAGAATTGAATAGAGATCACAAAATCAAATGCACAAAAGTTATTAAAAGAATCTTAAATACTAACCAATTAGCTTCTCGAATATGGGGATAAGTTTCTCAGAATTGTGACTTGACTATATTAGAATGAATTGAAAAACTCTGAAAATCATCCTCAATTTATAGGAAAAAATATTGTTCGCTCGACTGGCCTAGTGGTCAGTTCGACTGGTCGAAGGACCAACAACATTTTAAAATTTCTGGCGCAATAAGATAAGATCGCTACTCGATTGGTCAAGCACTGCACTTTGTTGGTTGAGTGGGACCCAGAAATGTTGCTGGACTTTGAGTCGAGCTTGCACGACTGGTTAAACATTGTTCACTCGACTGGTTGGGGTCCAATAGAAAATTTTAAAAATTCACAACAAACCTTGGATTGGTCGAGAAAATTCTTGGACTGGTCAAAAAAATTCTTAGACTGGTCGAGCCAATGTCTGGACTAGTTGAACCATGATTAGGACTGGTCGAAAAATGACCTATAAAATTATCAAATGACCTATGATATAAATGCAAATTGTATGGCCTATCCTAAGGTTAATCTAGGGTCAAACAAACCTTATTTGTGAGGTTGAATCATCATATATCATTCTCTTGAAGCAGTTGAAGCTTGAAGACTTGATCTAGTACTTGAACTTCTTGATGTTGTTCTTGAACCTCTTGATGTTGTTCTTACACCTCTTGATCTTGTTCTTGAACTGCTTAATCTTGTAATTGAATGTAGACAAGTTTGGAAAGGATGAAATGAAGTTGATCTTACAATAACAGCTAAACAAGATACAGATTCCAAGCGGTTTTGGCACTACAAAATTTGACAAACCTAGGAGCTGGATAAGATAACATTTACATTTGTCCTCTCCAAACCATCAGGAACATAGGCCTATGGCCCGATCCAGACCATTCAGTAGGTGGGTCTCACCATTTCAACCTATCATACAAAAAAAAAAAACACACCCACGCACTCGTTGTGCAACGCACATTTCTATAAATTGGTAAAACTGACTTCCTCTCCCACTCTCCTTTTTCGTCGCTCCACAATAGAACTGTTTCACACCCATCATATCAAAACCATCCATCTGGCAAATTTTGTTAAAAAAAAGGAAAAAAGAAAAGAAAGATAAGATAATAAACAACGTGTGTTAGCAGTCACAAAGCCACGAACTAACAAAGCCAATAGAAAATCACCATTAAAGCTTCGTCTCTCATTACACAAAGTTCCTGCATATCAATCTTCATCATTTAGATAAGCCAAAACCTCTAGAGAAGTATCAATTCAGAAATCACCATTAGAGGTTCCAGTAGATCCTAGCCTCGGCTTGTCGTGTGTAGTTTGATCGTGAGCTTGGACAAATCTTCTCCAAAGTCATCACCCAATTGAGGTGTTTAGTTCTTCATTCTGACCAACTAATTCGAACAAATTATATTCGTACTAGTTTAAGTCAAGTTGCTTAGCCTCTCACGCCTAAACCAAATAGGTGATCATTCCCTATTGGAAACTTCATAAATAATTACCTTATATGAGTTAGAATTGAGATATATATATTCTTGATTGGATTGAGCCGATACAAATATTGTTTTTCTATTTAATATTTTAAACTATCCAGAGTTGATAATGAATATTAATTATGTAAATATGGACACTATATCTGTCATAATTTTTGTTATTGTATGTGAAAATGTAAGTCTGAGTTAGATGTGTTCCTATCATAGTTTAAATCTGAATGAGTATAGACACTATTATATTTAGATATTGATGCATGATCTGAATTAAAATCATATGTCTATTTGATATTGCTAATTTGATATGCTGTGTATGGTAAACATCATTGTCTAAAAATCTTAAATGGTGAATCGACATGTAAGTTGTAAACTTATAAAGTATGTCAAATGTGAGCTATTTTAATTTAATGATTCTTATAGGTGCTCTACCTAGGGTCATTCTTAAAAGGATTGGCACGATACGGGTGCTTAGCCCAAGGTCAATCCGAAAAGGATCGGCATGGGTGCTCTGCCTTATGTGATTCCTTAAAAGATATGCACACATGGGTGCTTTTCCCTAAGCTTTTGTCCCTAAAAGGTTTTATCGGTGCTTTGCCGAGGGTCATCCATGAAAGGATCAACACCGGTGCTCTGCCGTGGGTCATCCCTTAAACGGATCATCACACATGGGTGTTTTTCCCACTCCTAATCTTAATATTTTAGGAAAGCTATGTTAAAATAATTTATTCATTTGGAGGCTTCTACAGGACACTTTGCTTATTGACCTAGCCATCCAGAAGAAAGGGATTTCCATCGCCTCTAAGTGTGAATGCTGTGGGTGCAGCTCGGAGTTTCTCCCGGCCGTGGAATTAACGTCCCATCTATTTCTGGTTAGTTAGTTGGCGGTGAAGTGCTGGAGCAATCTGGCCAATTATTTCAGGGTGTCCTTCGCCCCTCACCTCACGGTTTGGGGTCGTCTCATTTGGTGGTGGCAGCGGGATCTTCCCCTCCAGCATACGCCCTCTGTTCTCTGCTTGGCCCTAGCTTTCTTACCGTGGGAAGTCTGAAAAGCCAGGAATGGGGCAAGGTTCAACGGTCATGGCATTTCGGGGCAAGGGATGTTTAATAGAATCAAGTGGTGGTTAGTGTCGTGTTTTCCGCCGTTTCCTCCTCTTCATCCGACAGAGAGCCTCCACATGCCTACTGCCACTCGCTCGCATTGTCAGGGCTGCCCCTCTCTAGGATTCTATATTGTTGAATGGATCAGGCTAAGAGAGGGTTAGTGGAAATTAAATGTTGACGGATCGACCCTCTCTAATCTTGGGCCTACTGGTGGTGGGGGAATTTGCAGGGACCACAACGGCAATCTGATCTTTGCCTTTATCAGTTGGTATGGGCACTCTTCCAATAATGGTGCGGAGCTTTGAGTAGTCTTTAATGAGATGAGATTCTGTCTAGCTCGTGGTGTGGGGAATGTTCTTATTGAATCTGACTCTAAGTCGGTGGTAGATTGTATCTAGACGAAGTCCTTCTACGCCTGGAAATGGAAATATTGGGTTTCCAGGATTAAGAAGCTCAACTGCCGGGGCTCCTTCCGTGTTTCCCTTGTTCCCAGAGATGTAAATGGAGCGGTGGATGGTCTGGCGAAAGAGGGTAGCCAGGGGCACATGGACAGATTTTTCACCAACATCATTGCCCTCCCACGGTCTGTTAAGGGGTGTTTCCTGTCGGATAAAGATGGGCTCAACGCCATTAGGAGTTGTAATTAGGCTTGCTTGTTTTTTGATATGATAGGAGGGGAGGGCCCTTAGGCCTGTTTTCCTTCCCGAAATTGTTTTCTTTGTAAATTTCTTCATCAATGGAACCCAATGAATGGCGAATGATTAATTATGATTTTAAATCCAATATTCGCCTTATTTTGATTGATATGTCGGGCTTACACTTGGTAATATTTGTGAAGCTTTCAACTCGGGAGATCGTATTGAGTTGTCAACTCATTATGTTTTAACCATTTCAGGTTATGAATATTTTGAAGATGCAGGATACTACTATTAGTAGTGGGAGCATTTGATGTGATTGGATGCACATGATACGTCATTCTGCATAGAATCAGTTTAATTTTATTTTAGAATTATGAATGTAACAAAGCTTTGAACTTGATTCAAAATTTTCATTCAAGTTGAATACTTATGCATTGATGTAGTAACATATTATGAAATTATTTATCTTAGCATGTGATTTGGATTTTAAAATTTGTGGGATATAGTGGGAGGAAATGGAATGCATATTTACTTGTCAAACTTTACTTTTTTCACAGGTCACAGGTCTGGAATTCGGGTCCTAGATACCCTATTCGGGTACTCGAATTTTAGGGTGTGACAACTAGCCAACTAAACTGCTTCATCCATGGTTTCGACTAGGTGCATCTGAACTCAATCCTGAATTATCGGTCGTAACCCATTTATGACCGTGTTACCTTCTGTAATTTAGTCTCTGGCAAATCAATCTGCGTTGCCAACCGCTAGAATTCTTTCGTGTAATCTATGACGGTTCGATTTTCCTGTCAGAAATTTTAGTATTATTGGAATAATACCTACTCGTAATCACTAGGGTGGAATCGTGATTGAAGAAAGCATCTCATTCGCGATCATGATTGGATGGGCACCTTGTTTTGTGGGGCACATGAGAGTTGTAATTGCTCCTACCATTTAGAAGCACCAGATTTTAATTTAAAAGCTATCAATTTCACTTTCTTATGTTCTGGCACATCCATATAAGCAAAATACCATTCTGCTTTGGCCAACCAATCGAGGAAGTCTTCTATACATAATAAGCCATTAAAACTAGGGAGTTTGACCTTAACTCGATAGTCTCTTTCACCATGATCTAGTCGATAGTCTCCATGTATCGGTCGTTTAACAATGACGCTACTGATGTCATTGTCGCTGGAGCTCGACTCATTTGGGGTAGCCATACAATCACCTCTGGAAGCACTGTATGAAAATTGAGGTTATGCCGTACAATGATTATGGGTGGCTGAGTAGCCTTGGGCTCAGGGTGGAATTAGCACATTTATGGTATGGTTGGTGGTTGCCTATAACCCTTGTATGGTATACTAACTCTCTCGATGAAAAACTTCTATTCTTTCCAATAGATAATAAATCCCTAAATCACCGATCAAAGGATTTTGGTCCATTCTATCGTTACTTGCCATTGGCTCGAGGGGAGTCCTCGCTCTGATACCAATTGATGTAGGGAAGGACATGATGGGGTCAATCACCGTCGTTCTCAGGGATAACCACTCCAAATCTACGGAGCTCTTTGGATTCCTCATAGAGTTTCCTCGAATCCACGAGGGATAAAAATAGAAATAAATTCTAATAAATTTGAAAATAAATTGATTGATGATAAAAATAAAATTACAATCCTTTAAATAATGAGTTCAAACCTAGGATGGAGTTTTAGACTCAAACTCCCTAAAAATGTGACTTACTGCGAATAATAAAACTATTTGTAGCCGACTATGATTCCTACTAGACTTCATGATTTCTGGCAAAAAATAGTAAGTGTCAAATTTGGCCTAACCATGTTATTCTCCTAAATTTTCTAAGCCTTTTTCATGTTGGGCACGACTCCTACAACTCAAAGGATTAAAAGTTATGATCGAATTAAAACTTACTATTTATAGTAAAAAAAAAACAAAATGGACTTTTGATTGTCGATTTGATGGAATGTCACAAATCCGGCATGGGCAACCTAGTTGGATAAAGTAGCTTCTCCTACCTCAAAATCATATATAATACGCGGAAAAACTCATCTAGTTTGTGAGATACGACTATTTTAAGGTTCTGACAGTCCTGATCACTTCTTCCTCTGATTGGGCCTTCTTTGGTCCATCTTTAACATGAAAGTGTCTGCGACGCGCTCAACATTAAAACTCCAACACTAAACCTCAAAAAGAATACCGATTTTTCCCATGTCCACGTTCAAAAAGAAATCAACTGGGTAGGCCACACCATATAAAACAATGAACAACTATAAAGAAATCTATGATTCATGTGGTGGTCCACATGATCATTGAATTGGTTTGAACCTTTAGGCATCCCAATTTCATGATTGAGTGAACCTTCTGCATGGTTCAATTGCCATGAAAACATTATGGTTCCATGGTTCCAATGCCATCACCTTCTTCTCTGAGCTTACCACATTGGGACCGCTCTCTATGACATCTTCCTTCAAGTGTTCATCGATTTCTACTTCTTCCTTGTGGTCAGAACAAAGCGACATGTGATGGAAAGTCTTCTGTATTTTTGTCACGCTCTTCTTGACAGGCTCCATTGCTTGGGTGGTCTCATAACCCCCTCAAAATGCTGACCACAATTTAATGACCATCTCCAATCATGCAGTTTGTGAAAACATGGTCCACATTAATGTCAATCTAGACCGTCCGAACTATGGGGCTACACCACTGGTTCTTCGCAAGATAAGGAGGGCTCTTGAGACTTGATCTAGTCCACATGATCTCCTTCTTTGCCCCACAATAGCAAGTAGAGTCCAATGGGGGATCTCGCCCGGTCCGGAAAGGCCGGACCCAAGGAAGATTGGCATTTTGTCAGAGGCAGACGCAATGGAATCCGCAATGCAGAACCGCCCCAACCCTACATTGCAGCGCCGGCTGGATTTCCACCCCCAGCTCCCAATTGATGGAGCCAACATTCCAATAGCAGTGACTTCAGTCTGTTAATCAGAAACATTACCTTCGACACTACGATGGAAGATCTCTTTCGGATCTTCAGCAAATTTGGGAAGGTTATTGACACGTACATCCTGAAGCATCCAGGAACTCTTAAGCCGCGAGGCTTTGACTTTGCTCGTTTCAGATACGAGTAGGAGGTAAAAAACGCCATGGATGTTCCAAATGGCAAGAGGATTGATGGCAGAATAGTTGAAATTAGATGGGCCCGGAGGAAGGGAGGTCAGATGGTAGAAGCCCAGACTCGAGTCAATCCCGCCCAGAGGTATGTTTAGGTAGTCTCTCATCCCACTCTCTCTTTTGCAAATGCAGTGAATGTTGTAGCTCATTCGCGGCCTGTAAGAGCTCCACCAGAGGCAGAGGATGTCACCACTACAAACCGAAAAGTAGTTGAAACCAGATTATAGTCATTAGAATTGGGGGTGGTTATCATGGTTTCAAATCTCAACATTTCGAACCTCTAGATTAGAAGCGCTCTCAGAGCATCCTGCTTCGGACCATCCATAGGTGAACTCACAAGAACATCCCCAAATAAATTTCTGGTAGTATGGAGATCCAAACAGGTGCAGGAGGCATTTTTGTTGGATTCTGAGCTCCACAACACGTTGAACATATCCAATGTCGCAATATAGACCCCAAAGGTAGTTTTTGGAGGGGAAGGAGTCTGGATCAGGTTATTTGGCATACCAGCTCACGCTTGGATGGAGTCAGTCTTACTGGATTTGGGAAATCAACTGGGTATAGTCACTCAAATCGATTCGATAAGTGCGTATGGAATTTTCCAAAGCTTTGCTTGTATCAGGGTGGTCTTATGTCCCTGGAAGAATAAGCTTAATGTCCTAAATCTTATGGTTTTAGGGAAATGCTTTTTGATTATTATTGAGTTAGAACCCTTCAGTTGGGCTCATATCCCACCTGGGGGGCAGGGTACAAAGGAAAGCACGAGGGAATAGGTGGAAAGAAGTTTCAACAACAAACAGGTTAACACATTTTCAGGCTAGCGTCATGTTTGTGAAAAGGCCAAGGAGGCATCAGAGAAAGCAAATTTTACCCTGTGTGAGCAGTAATGCACTCATATGAATGAAGAACTGGCAGATGGAAGATTAGGAGAAATCATACCTATCTCTCATGTAATGGAAATGGACAATTCAGCAGGGCGATCTCGTTCAGATGACAATGTGTGCGTAGCCCCAAAACAAGCCTTGGGTAGAATAGAAATTTCAGTTGTAAATGCTTCTAGCCAACTAGAAAATGTTGTTGTTATTGACACAGATCATGTTCTGGGTCAAACTGACCTACCTGCAGCGAATGGAGAAGGCCAGCAGGGGGGACCTTCCCAGCATGCTCAGCGACAATCCACTGGCTTGGATCTTCATGTGGAGCCCCGGATTACTGCCGGCAGCAGGGCTTCTAGTGGACCCAGCCCGTCAATCCTCTAATGCCAAACATCAAATTTCCAATAGTAAAACAGCAAGTTAGAAGTGCCATGGCTGACAATGTTTGCGCAACCTCAAAATGGGCCTTGGGTAGCATAGCAATTTCAGTTGTAAATGTTTCTAGCCAACCAGAAAATGTTGTTGTTATTGACACAGATCATGCTCTGGGTCAAACTGACCTACCTGTAGCGAATGGTAAAGGCCTCTAGGGGGACCTTCCCAGCCTGCTCAGAGACATCAATCTATTGTCCTGGATCTTCATGTGGAGCCCCGGATTGCTGCCGGCAGGTGTGCTTCTAGTGGACCCAACCCGTCAATCCTCCAATGCCAAACATCAAATTTCCAACAGCAAAATAAGCAAGTTAAAAGTGCCATAGCGGACATGTCCAGGGACCTCTTCAACATGGAATTTGCATCAAAAGACCATCTCCAAATTTAGCATGAACCCTTCAAGGGGCCAAATTCATTTAACAAGATACCGAGAGTGTACAGGCGTCGAAGAATAATATCGGAAGGAAATTTACCTTACATGTTGGACACACAGTCTCTCAATCGATTGGAAGGGTGTAAGACCCGTATCCTAGCTCGTATCGTTCTGTATGCCTCTGTGGTCCTCCCGGTCGAATTTTGGTGACCCGCGACCTATAGATTTCATTTGCGCTTGACCGCGAGTCACACCCTATTCACCCGGGTCGGTTCGACCCAAGACCTATGTCATTGCGACCATGTCGTCGCTACGATTCCGATGCCGCGTCTCGTGTGTCAATCCGACGTCTAGATCTCAAGATATGACCCATGTACGATCATAGCGGTGGACCACACGTTGCGGGCCATGGTGTACACATTTTCCCATAATCATAATGAGGATGATGTCATCCTAGGGATGACATCACCCTATTCTACAACCTAACCTACCCCCCTTACCTAGCCTACCCCATAAATGCTCTTTCTTTTTTTTTCAAAACTCATTATTACACCTCTTACAACTCATCCTTTTACTCTCTCTATCCTCTCACTTTCTCTCTCTTCTTCTTCACTTCCATTGCTAGCCATAGACGTCCTAAGCAAGCTCCATTTCCAACCCTCTTACCTCTAGATCCTTCTTAATCTAACCCTTAGAAGCCCATCTCCACCATTGGAAGGAGTCCTGGAAGGCTTATGAACCCATGGGAAGAAGAAGAAGGAGAAGATCAAGTGGGTGTTTTTCTCTCTTTCTCTCTCCCTCTCTCTCCCTCTCTTGTTCATTGTTTTGTCTATGAAGATGTGATTGTGTGGCCCACTTAATGAGTTGTGAATGTCCAAACGGCTCATCAAATGGACCTCACTTTGATGTGTGTATTACCCACATCATTCAACTATTTGGGTGACCCATCTGGACAACATGTCCGTAGGTGGGGCCCACCTTAAAATCATGTCTTAGACAATGGTCCAGCGTCCAAGGACGCTGGACGTTGCCACTGTAAAGAATGAGGACAGTGGGTGTACAATTGTCCAGAGAAAAAAAAAGGGGGCTTTTGGGATGGGCTGTTGATGCAGGCCCCACCTTGGTGTATGTATAAAATCCACGCCGTCCATTTCGTTTCTCGGCCCATTTTAGACGTTGAGCCAAAAGATGAGGCTGATCTGACAATCAACCGGGCCATACTATAGGAAATAGTAGTGGTTACCGTTAAAGAAACCATCTTGATGTTTTTATTTGCCAAATATGCTGCATATTGGTGTTGTTTAGCTTTTCTTGAGCCGTAGAAGTTAATGGACGGGACGGATTTCCCTGATGTTGTCCCTACCATGGAAAATCTTTAGAAAAACTATTCTCTAAAAGAAAAAGACAAGACAAGAGGAAGCATCGCTGACGCTGCTGCTGTCACTGCCAGCGGACGCTGACGGGTAGCGGACGAGCTGGGCCTCACGGCTCCAACTGTGGGCCCCACCGTGATGTGTGTCGACCATCAACACTGTGCATTTGACGGGTCCCTACAAACTAGGTGTCCATCCCAAAAATCAGCCTTATACGGGACTCATGCGGGCCACACCATCTAAAATCATGTGAAAACATGCCTAAACATATAAAATCATTTGGTGGGGCCTACCTTAGTTTTGGATGTGATTGAAACTTGGTTTGGACCTCTAATTTTATGGGACACATATAATGGACGGAGTAGATCTGGTTAATGTGGGTCCCACCTAGGATAAAAGAAAAAAAAATATATGCACGCATGTACCTTGACGTCCAGACTCTCTGGACGTCCAACGTTAAGTAGGGAGGGTCCCATTGGCCCCAATGGTGGACCCTACCATGATGTATGTTCTACATCCATGCCATTAATTTAATAGGTCCCCTTTTTTGATACGTTGGTTCCAAAAATCAGTCATAAAAAGTTCTTGTATTGCCCACACCATCACCTTTCATGCGGTGGTATGTCAAGCCACATGGAATCAACTGCTGGGGTCCACATGCAGCTTGGATCCACCTGAAACTCGGTTTGGACCCTTAAATTAGTGGGACACACACAATGAATGGGTTGGATTTGTGAACTACATCATGGTGGACCCCAGGATCACATAACCATACCAAAAGTTTGGTGGACAAATAAATATTACAGTGGCTCAGTCCACGTGACCTTATAAAGAGGTTGTATGGCAAGTAAACATTGCAGTGGGCCCCTGGCCCATGTGACTTTATCAACAGATTGGATGCAAGTAAATGTTGTAGTGGGTCCCAATGTCGTGTGACCCTATCAACAGGTTAAAATAATAATAATAATAATAATAATAATAATAATAATAATAATAATAAATAAATAAATATTGTAGTGGGCCCCAGGTCTATATGGCCTTATCAACAGGTTGGATGCAAATAAATATTACAGTGGCCCAGGTTGGATGCAAATAAATATTATAGCGGGCCCTAGGCCCATGTGACCCTATCACCAGACCAGTTTGGATGGAAAATAAACATCATGTTGGCCCCAGTTTGGATGGACAGTATGTTGGGCCCTAGGATGGGTGGAAAATAAACATTTTGGTGGGTCTTACTTAAGACCCATTTATGTATGTGTTGTGTCCACAACTATGGACCTCCATAATGGGATATGTGACTTATCTATGCCTTCCATCCCTATGGGACTCACCACGATGCATGTGTTTCATCCAACCGTCCAACCATTTTTGGAAAAATGATTTTAAGGTTTAGGATGAAAATAATACAGATTTATTTATCAAGTGGACCATAGTGCACGGTGAGGATTGAATGGCTATCTTTGAAATCTTGAGACCGTATGATTAGATTAGATGGGAAATAAATGTTATGGCGGGCCTTGAAAATTTTTGTAGTGAAAATCATTATCACCACTTATATTTGAGTGTGGCCCATTTGATATACATGGGGCCCATTGGTGTGCCCTATTTGATGTATGTATGACCATGTTATGAGGCCTACTTTGATGTATATTGTGGCCCATTTGTCAGGCCCACTTTGATGTATTTTTATCCACGCCATCCAGGGTAGGCACCCCATTATGATATATATCAGGGCTCATGGGTCGAGGCCCATTAGTGCTGCCTATTTGATACAACCCACTTGATGTGTACGAGGCCCATTAGTGCGACCCATTGATGCAAGGCCTATTGTGACATGTATTGGGCCCATGACGCGTGACCCATTTGATGCGTATAAGACCCATGGGTAGGGCCCACATATTATGTATTTGAAGCCCATGAGCAGGGCCCACCTGAGGTTTATATATGGGCCCCATTAATGTGGCCCACGGGTAGCGGCCCATGGGTCGTGGCCCATTGTGATATATACTCGGCCCATACGTCGTGGCCCATTGAGATGTGTTTCCGACCCATTTAGTGAGGCCATTGTCAAATATTCCTACTCATGTGATGAGGCCCATCGAGATGTATTTCTAGCTCATTGATGCGGCCCAATGATGCCACCCACCGTGATGTGCATATTAGGCTAATGGTGCGGCCCAATGTATCGACCCACGGTGATGCGTAGGCCCACGTGCTGCGTGTGTAAGGCCCACCTGTGATGACTATTTGAGGCCACCTGTCGGATATTTGGGCCCACCTTATGTTTGACTCTACATGGGCCACTACTTGGGAGCAATGTTGGTTAAATGTCCACTTTGATGGGCGATGATGGTTGAATGTTCATATTATGACCTTCCCATAGGCCATGTTCAACCAATCAACAAGGCTGATTATTGACCGATTCTGATTGACGTGACTGATTTGCCGATTCTGATTATCGACTACCGATTATGATTGTTGTGGTCGATTGGCCGATTATCGATCAAGGCCAATCATCGTGGCCGATTGTGGATTCCGATTGTGATGTATATTCTGCCCGTAGGTTGAGGCCCACTATGATGTATAAAGGCCCATGGACGTGGCCCATTGTGATGTATATGTAGCCCATGTGATGCATATTAGCCCCATGTGACGCGGCCTATTATGATTGTACGAAGCCCATTGTGGTGTGTTTAAGGGCTAGGCTATGGAGCCATTGTGATGTATGTTAGGCCCATGTGAAAGGCCCATCGTGATATGTATTAAGCTCTTGAGTAAGGCCCATGGTGTTCTATATTTGGCCCTTGTGTGAGGTCATGGGTCCACTATATGTTAGGATCCATGAGGGCCATTCCTTGAGGGGCAATGTTGGTTAAATGTCCACATTGTCAGGGTCGATTGTCGATGCCGGTTGCTGATACCGATTATGAGTATGTGACAGCATAGCATCATGATACATGCCCATACGCATCATCTGCATGTTTGTTATGAGATGTGGTTGATCATTGCATATGTCATTGAGCATGTTGTTATGAGACTCCCCGATAGGCGGAGGTTATCTCACATGAGCGTACGATATGCACAGGATTGATGCATGACTGGATTGTATGACTCATGCATCTCGCATTATGATTACTGTATGCCCTAGCGACACCAGGGTCGTAGCCTCCACAGGCGTATCGTGGATGGCCAAATGGGACACCGAAAATATTTTGTTCTAGCATACGGGCGCCATAAATGTCCCTGGGTGAAAATCCCTAAACCTCCGTGGCCAGGAGACGCCCCAACGTCGAGACCGAGTGGATACATGAGCGCCCGAGTGCCGAATACCAGGAGGCCGCGTCTCCCATTGTGTCGTGGTCGGTTGGGAGGGGGTGTGGCCTTACCCGCCCGAGGGTAGGGGGCAATACTAGGCTGAGTTTGACCAGCTCGTGAATGGGTCCGCTATCGACATGCCGGATAGGTATTGGCAGACTATTGGCCAGGCGGATAGTGAGGTTTCTTACGCTCACTTGGACTGTGCGGCTGGGAGAGAGGTAGTGCCATTTGGAGTGTACTAAACCCGGTGATGATCCCAGAGATGAACCGTACTGATATGTGGATTTAGTGAGCAGGGGTTGCATACTCATTCATGCATTCATTCATTCACTATCTACTTGGGTTAGTGGTATGCAACTAGTTGTTACGTGTGCCTTCGCAATGGCCTGGATTTCGGTTAAGGCGTGTGACTAACCTGAGATCAGGAGTTTACCACATTGAGTCTGACTATCCAAATTTAGGTATGGGACTGGTTTGAATAGAAGTCCCTTGTGATGGACCCCATAGCCTGTGATACTACATACCACCATCCCGACTTCACACTCCAGCATGGTCATTCCATTCGCACCGCATATTGCATTACATCCGCGGTATACGACATCTTGGGTTATTGTGCTTCTGCATTTATATGGTCTAGATATGGCTGACGTATTTGTGAACACATAAGGAATTATATACCCCATTGCATTCTTGGCATTTGATATTTGGCTCTTTATGACTCCTCGTTTGCGTAGCTGTTATATATTGCGTATTCTGATATTGATTGGCTCATGGACTTGCTCGTATTTCCGCTTACTCTGTTATCGTATGATCTATGATCTTGTGAGTATTTCTGTTTACTCTGATAATTCCTGCTCTTGTCAGTATTTCTGCTTACTCAGATAATTCATGATCATGCTAGTATCTTTGCTTATTCCGATATTGTACGATTTATGGATTACCAATACTTCCAGTTTGTATGATAATGACATTGTATTGAATACTTGGCACTTACCTTGTGCACATACTTACACCACCCCCTAAGCTTTCTATAAGCTTATGCACGATAGATGCGTGCAGGTGTTATTAGGTTGCAGCAGCGTTGAGCTTGGAGCGTGCAGTTGTATTCTGGAGCTTTGATTTCGATATATGTATTTTCCCTTTCAGCATTGTACTCAAATGATTATATTAGTGGATATGTGATGATGATGTTGCCTTTGTCAATTGGGTAATCTTGTGGTTATGCTTATTATGAGTTAAATGCAGAAAAAAAAAAAAGAAAAAAAAAATCCTCCTTGTAGGATCCCAGGATCGGAATCTGGCGTATGGACGCTAGGACCCGAGAATGGGGTACTACGGAGGCTGTCGGCACCGGATTCGGTGATCGGGATTCCTGCGAATCCGATTTCTGGGTTTGGGGCGTGACAAAGGGACTCAAATAGTTACTGACGACTTCTTTGCTGATGTAGAAGATGAGGTGAATGAATTGCAGCTCTCGCCAACCCGGCTTAATTTTCAGGAGGACTCATAGCCACCAAATGATTTTAACTCTCCTCTAACGGAGAACTTGTAGCTCAACCATCAATTGGAGATCGATCTATTTCCATACTTTAAGCACTAAGGCTTTTAGACCGTGGCAGGCAAAATGGTTGTCTTGCAAGAGCAACCCCCACCAGATAGACCACGTCAGAAGGGTGGTGATCCAGCAACCCAAGTTGCAGAATCTCAGCAGAAACATGCATAGAAAGAGCAGAGCTCTGAACAGGTCCCATCCAAACACCCAACGAATAGTCAGGCGGAAACTTAGAAACAAAACTCCCTGGGAATGCAACTGAACAAAATTATCAATGTTCAAAGGAGAAGGCCGCGCATTTTCTACAACAGAGGTGATTGGGAAACTAGGTTGAAAAGACTTAAACGAAGGGCAGTGAACTCAAGATGTATCACGGATGGATAAGATTCTTATTTGGAATGTGCGGGGCATTGGAAATCACAGGACAGTCAGAACCTTGAAAAGAATGATGAGGACTCACAATCCCTGGATCGTGGTGATTCTTGAACCGATGATTAGAGACTCATGCAGAGTGAGGATTGGCCTGTCGCTAGGCTTTCACCTCTCCTTCTCTAATGCTGAGGAGGGTGGCAAAATCTGGTTCTTTTATAAAGACTTTTTCCCCTGTTCTATTTTAAAAGCATCTAACCAATTTCTGTCTTTTAGCATGTTCATCCAAAACCTGTAGCTATCTATCAACCTTACAACTGTCTATGCTACTTGCTCTCGGTTGACTAGGAGGTAGCTCTGGAAAGACTTGGCGGATATTTCTATTGGCATACAAGGTCCGTGGGGTGTTTGTGGTGACTTCAATCCTATCACGACTGCTGATGAAAGAAGAAGCAGGGGAGCTTTTGACAGTCAAAGTGCTAGAGAATTCTGTGAGGTGATCGAGAACGCTAGTTTGTTCGATGCGGGATTCTCGGGTCCGAGGTTCACCTGGTGCAACAACCAGTCTGGCTCATCAAGGAGTTGGGCCAGGCTGGATAGAATGCTCATAAATACAGCCTGAGGCTCCTCCTTTCCGTCATTCCAAATTGATCACTTGCCACAGATTAATTCGGACCATTGCCCTTTACTGCTGTACTTCCCTCCTCAACCGCTAAGCAAACCAAAACCGTTCAGATTTCAGAAGATGTGGACGAAGGACAGCTCGTTCTTGTAGGTGGTCAAGGAGGCCTGGGACAAGGTGGACTCTTATCATCCGGTTCTCAACATCCTAGTTAAGCTGAAGAGTGTGAAATCTCGGCGTAAATCTTGGAACAAAGAGCACTTTGGAGATATTTTTGAGAGGCTCAAGGTGGCAGAAACTGAAGTGGCAGCCTTAGATCTTCAACTCCAACTGTCAGCTTCTAGCCAAGGAAACGACACGAACCTGCAACTCAAATTTCAGGAGGTGTTTGAGTAGCTGAATCAGTGGGAGACTAAACATGAAATCTTCTGGAAACAAAAGTCCAGAGTTAGTTGGTTAGACAAGGGGGACCATAACACCAAGTTTTTTCATGCCATAGCTACTGAAAGACAAAGAAGGGCCAGAATTACAAGTATTCAGCTAGTATCAGGGGAGGTAGTGACGGAGAATGAAGAAATTAAGAAAGACGCTATCCGCCATTTTGAGGAATTGTTTAAAGGTAGAACCAGCACGGTAAATTCAGATTTGCTTCAATGGGTGCCGCATCTAGTGACGCATGAGATGAATGACTATCTCATGGTGCCTCCTTCCATCCACGAAGTGAAATTAGTTATTTCCTCCATTTCGTCAGAAAGTGCGCCGGGCCCAGACGATTTTTCAGGTGTATTTTACTCGATTTGTTGGGATATTATTGGATCGGACATACACAAGGCAATGGTATATTTCTTCCAGGGAGGGAAGATTCCCCGGGCTGTTAACTCCTCACTAATTTGCCTCGTTCCCAAAGGGGCTGCTCCTAGGAAATGGGCTGACTACTGCCCTATAAGCTTATGCGATTGCCTCTATAAGATCTTCTCTATGATCATAGCTGTTAGACTCAGCCAGATCCTCCCCTCTCTGATCTCCCCAAAGTAAGGGGCTTTTGTTAAAGGCCGGGCCATCTCAGAAAACATTGCGCTTTCTTAGGAGTTGTTCAGGGAGGTCAATAGGAAGACCAGAGGAGGGAATGCCGTGCTAAAGTTAGATATGAAAAGGTGTACGACAAGGTGGATTAGGCCTTCCTAAGCCAGGTTTTGAAGCGTTTTGGGTTTTGTGATAGGTGGGTCAACTTCGTCAAGAACTGTTTCTCGAGTTGCTAGTTTTCAGTCTTGATAAATGGGGAAGCGACCAGTTTTTTCAAGTGCTCCTGTGGGCTGAGGCAAGGAGATCCACTATCGCCAAGTTTGTTCATTCTGGGGGCGGATGTTTTAAGCCGAGGTCTCCACCACTTGGTGGAGACGGGTAGCTGTGCTCCTTTCTCGATCGGGAGGGGCTGCCCAATTGTTTCACATTTACTTTATGCGGATGATACTCTCCTCTTTCTGAACAGAGGTATGCCGTCGCTGAGAAGGATTTCAGCCTTGTTGGATGAGTACCAAAATGCTTCGGGCCAGTGTATTAACAAAAGGAAAAGCTCCTTTTATTGCTCCGATAAGATCCCTCTGGCCAAGATTCGTCAAATCTCCACTTTGTTGGGCATCGATAGATCCACAAGTCCTTTTCTATATCTTGGAGTCCCCCTGGTAGTGGGCAGGCTGAAAGTGTGTGCCTTTCAGCACATGGTGGAAAAAGTGGAAGGTCGGGTAAGGGGTTGGCGATCTAGGTTTTTGTCACAAGCTGGGAGAACGATCCTTATCAAGCATGTATTGGGTAGCATTCCGATACACTCTATGGCAGCGTCTTGCATTCCAAAGCAGGTGTTATCCGTGCTAGAGAAAACTTTTGCTTCCTTCTTTTGGGGGTGGGCAAGTGGTAAACGTAAATTGCATATGAAGAGTTGGAACTGCATATCAAGGCCGAAAGATGAAAGGGGTTTAGGCATCAGGAAGCTAGCTGAGGTGATGGAAGCTTTCCTAAAATGACTTGGGTGCTTCAGTTCCATAGGGATTCCAGTTTATGGGCCTCTTTTATGGTAGCAAAATATAATTTTTCTTAGGATGCATCAGTGGCCGATAGCAGCTCTAGGCGTGCTTCCCCCTATTGGAAGAAGGTCTTGAAAGTTATTCCTTTCCTGCTTTAAAGGGTCCAATGGAGTGTAGGTGTGGGTGATTGTAATTTTTGGAAATGCAATTGGACCGGTCTTGGCCCTCTTCAGAATTTTTTATCATCTGAGACCTTAGTCGAAGTTCTCTCACTGCAAGTTAACCACGTCTTGGGTACCTCAGGTCCTATCCCGCTGTCGGTGGCGCTGTCCATGTTCCCCAGTGACGTCACTGATCATATTTTCCAGCGCGGATTCTGCGTCTCAACAGGTCCAGATTACCCTCTTTGGCCCTTCACTACTTAGGTGACTTCTCTGTTAAATCTGCCTGGGACGTCAGGAGGGCGATTGCACCTAAAAAGGACTGGGCTCGTTGGGTATGGCATGGGAATCTTCCGCCAAAAATCTCCTTGTTTATCTGGAAAATCCTCTACAATGCCATTCCTATGGAGAAAACAGTTCAATCAAGGGGAGTCTCTCTAGCTTCTAAGTGCGGCTGTTGTAGGGATGACTTTGACCAGGGCCCAGCCGAAGAGTCCGTGTCTCATCTCTTCCTGTTCGGTCAACAAGCCTCATCAGTCTGGGAATTTTTTGGTGTGCAGGCTGGGATTTCCATCATGCACGCGTCAACGGTGGAAGCAAGGATTAGGCAGTGGAGGCGAGCCTGCGCAGACAGAAGCGGTACGTCGGTTACCATGCTTCTCACACTAGCATTCATTCTTTGGGAGATGTGGAAATCCAGGAACGGGGCCGTTTATGATGGAAAAGCTATGACGATTCAACCAGTGATTGCTAAAGTCTCTTGGTGGCTGAACACCACCAACTCTGCTGACATCAAAAGGAGGTCTATGCGGCTGCATCCTTTGCATTAGTCCGTGGTCTTATGGCAGAAACCCCCTGCAGGGTGGGTGAAAGTTAACGTTGACGGTTCCTCTAGGGGAAATTCGGGTTTCGCAGGGGGTGGTGGCGTATGTAGAAATGATAAGGGAGAGTGCATATTCGGCTTCACTTTTGGCTATGGGGTGATATCGGAGCGGAGGTCCGGGCAGCTCATGATGGGCTTCTTCTGTGTTTAGATAAAGGCTTTTCGAAAATTGTGGTGGAATCAGATTCGGATCTGGTGATTAAGGTATTTAAAGAGGGAGCAAACATTGGTCGTCAATGGAATGGTTGGAGAGCCAAGACGAATGGTCTGCGGAATCTCGCCTCGGTGGATTTCAATCACGTGTTAAGGGAAGGGAACGCATCGGCGGATGCGCTCGCGCGTAAAGGAAGTGTGTCCCAAGCTCGTTTCTTAACTTTCAGCAGGGCGGAATTGCCTATGCAGGTCAGGGGTTTACTCTTCCTGGATAAGGTTGGCCTTGGAGTGATCAGAGAGAGGAAGATTTAAGGCCTGCCTTCCTTTTGATGTTCCTATTTGGGTTTTTGCGCTTTTGGTCTGGTTGTCCTGACCTTTTTACGATAGGTCTTCTTTAGGTCCTTTTTTCCTATGAAGACCCGAATTTCTGTAATTTTGTCTAGAAATGAATATACCTACATCTTTTTTTAAAAAAAAAAAGAAAAAGAAAAAAGAGTTGCAAAATAAGCCCTATCCTTTAGATGAAGGACGATTCTACCTCCTGCTTATCTTGATCATGTATACATCGAGGTGTCCATGTAATTGATCAAGACCATTACTCTGTAAGACCTTGCAATAGATGGACCATGGCTCAAACAGATCCTAGATAACAATATCCTAGCCACAAATCTGGGCCACTTCCACTCAATAGCAGACATCTCGCAATTTTCTCTTTGTATGAAAGGTTAGGATTGCCCATGTCAAGAAGATCTTTCAAGAATGGCCCAACTATGGTGACTTTCAAAAGATCAATAGTGGATATGGCTCAGACAACGGTCCCATCTTACCATCAGATGACCGGAGTACAATCTGCTCACTGCATATCATGTAATTCACCATGATGCATGATAATATTACATTATATATCTTATTTAAGATAAAATCATGGAATGTTTCTTGCGATTCTTTCTTAAAAGTGGCACATCCTACTAGCACTGACCATCTACCAAAATTTATTCTGTTTGGAAAGTCCTAACCCTTGATCAGAAGCCTTTTCTAGACAGACGGACGGCGGAAGAAAGTTTGCTTGAGGTCTTCCCCAAGATTCTCCCTATTGATCGATTATGATTGTCCAGGCAATGCGATTTTCAACATGACCCATCCAACGTTGAGCCCACCTAATGATCGGTTCAGATCTTATGGAAATGTGTCACGTATACACATTATAAGAAATGAACTTTAAGCCAGAGAAAGTGGCAAACATGCAGGAAGAGCGCTGTCTTTTGGTGGGATAAAAGCAGTGAACAAAATGTGCATTAGGCAGGTTACATTGAAATCACGAGGACAAGAAACATGGTTGGCGCTTTGGATTGTCTGAACGTACGTGGACACAGTAGGAGAAAAGAATGTGGTTGCAATCCATCACTCGCATGCTTCCACTTATTCACTAAGCATGTGGCATACACTCACACCGACTGAAATTTGACTAATCGAAGAATTTGGCCTTTAATCCTCCAACTATTTGTGATTTTCCTTTTATCCATGTATTTGAATGCCGGCAAAGGGAAGGAAAAAGTTCACCAAGTGAGAGGACGTTCTGGATAAAGGCCATAAGATCAATGTAGTAGATAGACCAACTATCACACCTAGACCTCGATTTGTGAGCACCTTTGTATAATCCATCAAAATTTCTGATCATGATGATGAGGATTATAACTATGTATATTTATGTGTATACATTTCAAAGCACATAGCTCAAAAATAAATAAATAGATAAATAAATAGTGTTTAATAAATGAGTTTAGCAATAGCTCAATTAATCTCTAACACTTATTTCCAAAATCAAATAAATAAATTAACTAAATAAGTCAAATAAAATATTCTAAACTATCAATAAATTTTCACTGTGACGTAGACGTGACTATAACGAAACTCGTATTAATCATCCTTTGCAATAAACCATCTACAATGGTATTCAAAATTTGATGGTGGCATCTTGAGAGTATACTTCCGAGACGCAGGTCTGCAAGTGGTTCCCTTTATCACCGTAATTTTCATAATCTGAATGTTGCCTGACTTAGATCGATGAGCCATCTTGTGAGTTGTCCTTAATATATTTTTATTAGGGAACTGCCAAATGACCCATCTAAAGGGTGGGGCCTCCCTCTGTGGAGACCGGGAGGCCAAACTCTCTTTGGAACCCTGAATAGTTAGTTTCACAACAATCTACATGAGTTAATGCTCATTAAGTAATATTGTAGCATGAGTTATTTATCAAGAAAAAAATGCATATACGATATGTGATCACACATTTCATAGTGAAGGAATATCAACAAATTTGATCACATTTCATAGTGAAGGAATATCAACAAATTTCATATTCTCATTGAAACCACATTCGACAATTCAATACCATATCTTTTGTAAACTTCCAAGGCCTACTCCATTTGCATGGGTTAGACCTACCAACATCCACCTGACATCGCAGGGGGATTTATTTTCGTATTGACTTTGCAGTAGGGAACATCGCCCGGCTAGCTCAGTGGGTGACCTGCTTAAGTTGGTCAATTCTCTTCTATACAACCAACATGAGGCTCGAACTAGGAGTTCTAACTGGTACCATTTAGAATGGGGAATCAGTACCCCTTGGGATCTTTTCTCCCGACTAATTTAAGGGCATTATCAACCTCTAGTTGTTTGGAATATATTTTTAATGGCATATCAACATTTATTACTTAGCAATTTTCAGGAAATATTTCATAAGGAAGAAAACCGGCAGGTCATATGTAATACTTGCAATTAACTATCAGAATAATCATGCTGGAAAACTAACCTTTCATAAGTGATTACTCACCGAACTGCATACATAAAAAACTTCACTTACTGCAGCTCTTCTAACAATCTTTTGTATTTTTCATGACGCCTTAGCTCTCTAGGCTTTCTTAAATTGTGCTCAAGTCTTTACCATGATTGACTTTACAACACAAGGTTTAATTTGTAAGAGTCTATTAAGTTGCACGATTATTCTCAATAAAACCATAGATCTAATCGTAAATTCGTTGTATTAGGAGTAGTTCCCAATCTTCCCAAGTATGATGCTCAAATTACTATTTTAATCGTTAGATTTCAGTTTTACTGTCAGACCGTTATATGGAAGTATTTTGATAATATGACCATTGGATATGGATTTTCTTATGACCTACGTGTCGGATGTAAACATCCGTCTGATTTAACCATTCATCAATGATTTTCTTATTTTTAAGTATCAGATCGGGTAATTTTTAGGGTTCCTTTAATCATCGATTTATTCATTCTATGACTTGATTAATGGTTGGATCTAGACGCATATACCATCCTTCAATAATTGAATTAGTTTGGATACGAGTCATATGGTTTTTATATATTTTAGATGACAGTGCTTAAACTAGAGTCATAGTGGCTAATATCCTAAGGTCGAATATGGCCTACTCATTTATTTTGAAACTTCAAGCTTGTAATTTTAGCCAACAATATACTTGTGATGTTAGCATTTGTTATTTTGTGGGATCCATCAATAGATGGATGACCAAGGCCATCAGACCTAATTTTATGAAGATCTAGTTATTAAATCTTCGATCCAGACTGTTAGATAATTAATTAAGGACTATATGTGATGATCTGACCATTAAATAATCAATTGGGACCATTGAGTCACATTTGTGATAATCTGACTGTTGGATAATTGATTAAGACTATCTGCTTTACTGACTGTTGATTTTTAATACCGACCTTTGGATATTTGATATGGATTATCTGCCTTAAATCTAGGTGATCTGGTTATTAGATTTCATTTTCAATGGTTCATTTAATAACTAACAGTATTTATGGAGTATAGATGATTCATTCACAATAATTAATGAATACAAATGAACGTTAAGTTTACATTACTTAAAGAAGAGCAAAATGAATGGCCCACCAATAAACTGTGGGCTCCTCCTTATGTAGCCTACGCCACCCTCTTTCTCTCTCTTTCAAAATTAAAAAACCCCCAAAATCGTAACTCCCTTTTGGGATAAGATAAGAAGAGAGATTTTCTCTTTTAAATACGTTGTGGCGCACAATTTGAGAGTGAATGTATATAGCTTGTAAAACCCCCAAAATCACATAGTATAGGCGATTCTCAAGATATTTCTTCGCATAGATGTTCTCTAACTTTGTCCATTTACTTATTATATTTTTTTCTCTCATGACATTATAGAGGACATCATTCGTTAAGCACAATTGGATAGATTGAAGTTCTATCTTTCTTATCCATTTTATTTCATTCATCATCTGTTATAAATTCTAGTCTATCTTAGGACATTATAGAGGACCTCATTCATTAAGCACAATTGGATAGAGGTTCTTTCTTTCATATCTATCTTATTCCATTTATTATCTGTTATAGATTCTAGTCTCTTCTCAAGGAGTTCATTGTCCAACCCTTGTTAAACTAAGAGATTGGTCATTTTGACCTTCCATAGTTCAAAATTATTTTTCTTAGAATAATTTCCAATATTATACTTTGGATTAGAAGCCATTTATACTATGCCTTCAGATTCAATCTGCTTCCCAAAGTTTGAAGAAACACCAAAACGTTCCAGCGATAAAAACATGATTTTTTTTTGAATTTTTTCGATGACATCGAGTATCTGTTCAATGGATCCGATAGACCCTGTTATTTACATATTTAAGACATCAACAATAGGTTTCAGCATGCAATCTACATCTTCCTACATACACCTACATGTTTGGGAGACATGGAATCCATGGGTCCAAGATTATGTTTTGGCCCATTTCAATAGTGTTTGATAGATTTCTGTTGTTGGTGGTGCTGTTAATAGATTGTTGTCAGAGTTCCAATAGGCTAGATATATAGGATTTTTAAGTTGCTAAAATGCCATGCAATGATGAGTGACCCCATTCACTACTTTCACTTTTGGCGTAGCAACTTTATTTTAATTATATTTTGGTAGCATGGTATGGCGGTGGACAGCGTAACAAATATTGGTGAGATTTTGAAAATCTCACGTTATTTTTACAAGAAATTAATTTTAAATTATTTATTTATTAATTTTTAGTTAATATTTTTATATTCTTTTATATTTAACAAGAATTTTCCAATAAGAATTTTCCTATAGCATCACAGGAAAATTCTCAGAACTTTTCCTGAGAACAAGATTTCTCACCATGATATAAGATGTAAAGCATTAAAAAATTGCATGAGCTGCGGGCATTGATTCAAATTAAATAGTCCGAGTCGAGAAAAACGTGGATATAGCCCGCAACCTTAAAGTCAAACTAATTGAACAGACATTTCTATTTGGATTGAGACAGTTTAACTACTTCTCATCTCAGCCGTCCATTAAAAATTTCCCCTTGGCTTATTAGTACGAGCTAGTCATATTTGCATACAATTTCTTAATGCCTGATTATCAACCGGCACACTTTTACAGCGTATCTTTTTTTTTTTTCACTCAATTTCATAACAGGGCTGCTAGGCCTTTGGCCGGAAGTACCTGCGCTGGAAACTTACGTACGGCTCACCGTGATGTCGGTAAGGAATCCACTCTCTCCATCTGAGTTGAGCAGTATAGAAAACTCGGGGGTGTGCCGTACTAAATAGAAAAGGTAGTTAGGGAAATTTCTACGTTGAAACCTCCCTAGGTATACGTAACATCAACACCTTTCATAGCGTCATTCCTACCCGGATAAACAGAAAGCAAAACTATTAGCATGATTCAAAACTTCTATGGCCTCATGAATATTTCAACTGTGGGCATTTAATTCTCACGTTTTCATTTGACTTTAGCATTGGATCCGGTTCCATTTTTTTACTTCATCACTTAAATTGAACTCACAAAACGGATGAACGGGGTGGATTTCTCATAAACGTCACAGTGGGCCCTACCTGGATTTCTCATAAACATCACAGGCCTTTTCGCAGGAAATCCGCGGCCCATAATAGATTCTACGTCAGCACGTTCCTTGCAAATGTCACTAGGCTATCGTCATGTTTCCTTCGCTGCTCCACTAAGATAAAAGCTGGCACTCGTGCCGTTTATACAGGTGCATTGCTCTTAGACATAAGACAAAAAGCTGGGAATGTTTATCACATGAAAACTTTCATATTCTGGAAGAGTGCGAAGGATAATACTCAGAAATTCCTTACAAATTGCAAACTGTCAAGATTATAGATCCCAGTTTTGATGTATTATAAACCAAAACTATACTTATTTTAGTCACTGACGTAGAGAAAATATCAACGGTTCTATTTCAACAAGCAAGTGTCCATGAATCAGAGAATAGAAAATTTCAAATTCCCTGAACTTTTTGGGACTGTGACTCTCAGTTAAAATGAGAAAATATCATAGGTTCTCACAATTTAGTCTGTTTAACTTAAGTTAGTGCTTGCCACGTGTGCAATTTAGGAGTGCCTGCATACTAACTATCAAACTCTGCCAGAGTACCAAATCACTGCCCTTGCCTGGGATGTTACTTTTGGCCCTTTGATTGTTGATTGGCGCCATGCAATTGATGCAACTACCTTCGGCATAGGTGGCGCACGCATTTTATACCTTTTACTGCTGTGTGCTGTGCAATGGTACAAATGGCTCTTTTTTTTTTCATACTCTGGCTGCATAGGATGCTTAATACACAGGCATTCAGAAATTTTACAAGAGGCATGTGTTAACTCACACTAAACCAGCTAAATTGTGCAACGTACTGCTCTCAAGTTACCGTAGCAGGTCAGATATTTTTAACAATCCTCACCTCTGCTTTGTGGACACTTGTTATAGTAGAACTTTGGATAATCTCATTTTTAACCTTCTAATATAAATGTCTACCACTTCGATAGTCCGCTAAGCAAATTAATGTGAATTTTGGTTCATGATGTATCTAAATAGAGTACCACAATTTGAGCCATTTAATTGGATTTACTTTTATTACACATGCAATTCTAAGTAAATTATGAGTGCCTGTGTATGATCCATGACAGTCTATCAGTGCATCAATGTCTTTGCCTTTCTTTACAGGGAATGATATTGTTATCAACAAACGTTCCAGCTGTATGGAGCCCACTGTGATGTGTGAGTGCCACCCAACCTGTCAATTATATGCACCTCTGTCATTTTATGAGGTTTATATTCTAAAAGAGATCATGATCCATGACTCATGTGGGATAGTGATGTCTACCATAGAATCTGTACTATGTATATTCCATCTAACCCATTCATCAGATGATAGGATTGAGGGTTCCATATATACAACGGGGGATAATGCATAGGTTCTGGGTTTGATCACTATTGCTCCATGTCCCACCTGAGTTTTGTATCCGGATAAGTCTTAGTATGTGTGGTTAATGTTAAGAGGCCCACCATATGCATGGTTTGGATTTCAAAGAACACAAGAAGTGCGATTCGCAGAGCTTGAACCTCATACGTTTGAGCATGCTGTCGTTAGCTCACTAGAGATCACTACTATTCGTACTATAAATACTTGAAAAATAAGATTTCTACAGATAGTACTACTGCACGTGAGGGCACGGTAGTGAGTGTATAACATCTCACTGTCCTGCAGGCTGGCCTCACTGAGAAGGTTGGACTATAAAAATGAAGTCAATCCAAATATCATGCCAGCTATCACGTGAATGCAGAGGTCTGTTGTTTGTTTTTAATTGAATAAACCTGGCTTTGGGGCATCCCATCATCATGACAGGTTAACGTGATGCATGGGTTAGATAGGATCAAGAACCTCCAAATTCAGAGCGTGGACACCCATGTGAGTTGGATTGGCTGCCATACTCACACTCTAATAGTCCCATGCTCAACATCTATGAATAAGCTTGTTTTATAAAGACTTGCAGCACAGAAATTAGACTCTTTAGGCAATTTTTTTAGCAAAAAAAAAAAAAAAGAAAAAAGCAATAGTATTTCTTTTAGGTGATGCCCATCTTTTGATTATCCAACCAACAAGATTGGGACTTCTATAATTATGAAAGGGCCCGGATTTGGTGCATGTCATTATGATCTTTTTAAAAATTTTTTTTTTTTTTTTTTTTTTAATTTATTACACATGCACTTACGCACTATGGTGGGTACTCCGAACTCATGACCTCGTATTGAAACTCTTTTGAGTCTACCACCCAGGCATGAGTAAGGACCCACAATGTCATGTCATCATGAACATGTGGCCTACCCACATGTATGCGATTGAAACCTTTCATTACTGACTTTCAATAGTGAATGGCCCATGTTCAAAAGATCACAATATTCGGAAAACTATAGGCTTTGGTGCCATACTATCAAACATTATTTCAAGTCTATCTATTAGATAGTTAAGATAATTCAATCAAAGAAAAATTGGGTTAGTGATCAGTTAGTGGTTGAGCCCATTGGATGCATAGCTCGGATCATCATAAACATGTGCTAGGTACATGGTATACAATCCAGAGGCACGAAATTTCCAATGCCTCTAAAGGCATTTGATCCGTTTCCATCCTCCAGTTTGAAGATCTTAGTGTTTTAATGTTCCGTCTTCTATTAGTTGAACATAGATTGTTGATTTATTTATTTATGTTTAACTATTTCCTTTTCACTTAAATCACAGGTCAACTTGATGTTTAGGCCCTGCGCCTAACATGAAATTACATATCAAATGGTTGAAGTGGAATTCTCATACACATCAAGAGTGGACCTGTAAAAAAGCAAGCACGTGCCTGTCTGTCTCCCAGCGCTGTTCCAAGAATCAAAGATTGTGCTGATATTTGGCATGCCCCACCATGATGTGTGTGTGAAATCCCACTTTACGTCCAGGGACTAAAATCCAAGCTGACCTCTGATTTTATGTGAAATCCACTCCAATGCCACAAAACAACTTAAGCATAGGGCCTAAAAATCAGACTTATTATGGACCACAACAAGGGAAATAGTTAGAAGGGCTAGCGTTGCCCTGTACACTGTTTCCAATCTTGTGGTCCGCTTGAATCCCATATTAGGCTGATTTTTGGGACGGCCTAATATGGGGTGATGCACCTTGTGGCCAAGGAGGATTTCACATAAACACTGGCCGGACCTGAGCAACCTCCATTGGTTGCAAGGCAGATCTGACATGTTAAGAAATGTAACAGAAAGTGCTCAAATAATAATTACTTAATAGGGTATTTTATTGAAAACATTTTAAAAGGCACTGGAGTGTAAATTCTGTAATAAGTACGTAGTTATGTGTAAAATTCCCTAAAAATAATCATGATAAGGAAACAATGTCATCTCTAATTAACTATAATAATATGAACTCATTTTTTATTAGTCTATGAAACAGGTCCCTGATGGGTTATATGGAAAACAACTAACGTATAAGAGACCTCATCGTCCATGCAAGCTTATCTAGAAATGAGTTTCTAAGAGACCCTTCTATTGCCAGTGAGAGGCCTTTGACCAGTTAAGTTTTAGCCTTTGCGGCCCATCTACAACGTAACTTTTAGACGTAGGGACTGGATCATAATAAGATAGGGGTGAAGGTGGCAAGTACTTGATAAAAAAAATGGACAGTGGATGACATTATACAACCTTACCCATTTGAGAGTATCTCAGATGATCAAATGCAAGAGAAATATTCGGATGTTATGCCTCCATGCCGAGGACTCGCACCCTCTATAGGTTTCCAGCGTAGGAGAGAAGACACCGAACTCACTATGAATGCTCGGTCGGGGATTTTGGAGGACGGTGTCATCTCGCCTGTGCAAGAAACCCATGGATGTTTATTTTAGTTGCCAGCGACATTTTATTTTATTATTATTATTTTTTTAAAACAACTTAATATATATCATATATGAAGCAAAAGCTATCCACAAATATTTTGGGCGGACCCAACAACAAAAAGGGGCAAGGTCCGCCTATCGTGAGACAACAAAAAGAAATGAAGTAGGACTCAATGAGAAGCAAGGACTAGCAATATCTCAGATTACGCAGTCCCACCTTATCTAGGAAAATCAGCCTCTTGAAAATCTGGGGAAGCTCCTCTGAAGAACGGAAGAACAATCGATGTTGGCCGGCGCTACCCCTTATATCCAGATCATCTGCTACAACATTTGCTTCCCGGGGAATATGGGAGAAAGAGACCACTAAGCCCTCTGAGAGCCCCTTGATCCTGGTCCGCTAGTATGACACGACCCACAGGGGGGGGGGGGGGGTGTTGCTTAGGAGAATTCCTATCACAGCTTTAGAGAATTCCTATCACAGCTTTAGAGTCGCTCTCAATTTCCACTTTTGGATAACCCAGTGTCACACAATGGCATAGGCCCTCCTAGATGGCCTTGATTTCAACACGAGAGTTTGATCCAAAGCCGAAACCTGAAGTGAAAGCAAAAAGAAATCTGCCTCTGTCATCTCTGCCAATACTACCACCCCCAGAGGGCCTCGGGTTACCAAGGGAGGATCCATTAACGTTTATCTTGACCCAGCCCGGCTTTGGTTTGGCCCATTTGATGAGTTGAACATTTCGCTGAACTAGAGGCTCTCCACCAAGGCTTAATTCGGATAGAGCCACCACTGAAGCACACTTGATCAACTTTGGGTGAGGGAGAGAGGGGCCAAGCCGGCGGATCCAATATTGGACCCTAGCAATAACATTTGAAGGATTGGCCGGGGCATTATCGAATCTTGCAGCATTCCTGGAAATCCAATCTCCTAGAAAATAAGAGATGGTAAGAGACCCACAAGGGTACCCAGAAGGTCAGCCGGCGTAGCAGCTGTCCATCATTTGGAAGCTCTGGTCAAGGTTAATTCATGGGAGGAGGAGAAGATCTTGAAAATAGTTGGAAGTGGGACCAAACTTTATAAGCTAACTCACCAGAGGAGAATAAATGGTCAATAGATTCCGAGTGGTTTGAGTGGGGTGGGAAACAACAAACACATTGCGACACCAAGTAAACCCCTTTTGCTTGAATTCTTTCATCAACCGGCAAGGCTCCATGGATGATCTTCCAGGAGAGAAGAGATAATTTAGGTGGGAACTTCGAAAACCAAACCCACTTGGACCATGCTCTATTAATACCCCGGTCCCTGGAGATGTAACACCTCGAAAATCGGCACCCAAGTACATAGACTCCCGTCCCGAGTTCCTAGGTGTTAACCTAATAAAAATGCACATGTGTTCTCATTCAGATTCACGTTCATTTCACACACAAATAATCAAAGTAACATATTTCAATTTAGCGGAACTAAAGTGAATTAGATATAGTAAGATCCAACAATATAGGGCTAACATGTAGAAGTTACAGTTCCAAAAGTGACGACTACCTATGTGAGAATTATATAAATCATAATAATTACAATAGGGACAAAATAACAATTATCAATCAGGAAGAAGCTAGAGATCTATTAGGGGTGCGCCTCGAGCGCACCACCGGCTGGTCCTATTCCTGAGTTATCTGCATATGTTAAATAAAAGGCATCAAACGCCAACATAGTGAAGAAATATCCCTAAGATTGTGACTTGGGACATTTTACTGATTAGCAGGTTCACAACAAATATATATTATACACTCAAGCATGTTATCTTCAATGCACAACTACTAAACAAGTTACACATGTTACTAACACAATAGAGTGCAAGCAATGATGGCATAACAAATAAACAGTTTCCTAATATAGTTGGTAAGTATATTAATGCGATGATGAAATGATGCATGCTCCTCACAATCCAATACTCCCTCATAAGTGACTTCTATACCTACTTCACAAATGACCAACACTCCTTTACAAGTGACTCCAACACCAAATTGCAACATCCTATTCTAATGCATAATTAGCCAAGTGATTATTAGTTCCAGTTTAAACAGCAGGTTGGTGAAGCTAGGATACCGTCATTATATCACGAGTCATCATCTGTATCACGTGTTTAGTTGCGGCATGTGCCAGCTCCTCACTAGTGTCCCTTGATCCAAATTAAGGTGTCACCTGTTTATCTCACAAATCAACAATTCCAATGGTATGGCATGATACCTAAATGTATGAGGATCAACCCGGTATGAGTTGTCACCCATACCGAGTATGATCACTCAGTTCCGAGGTTGTAATAGCCCATGACACGTTGTCCCGACTGACTGGAGTGCTATTTTCGAAGGGGGTCCGAATCAAATGGCTCACTCCAACCCACGCTCGGACCATAGCCTGGATAAACAGTGGTTGGGGCATTATAGAGGTATGGGGTTATCACATTAAACCAAATCAATACAAAGGAAAGGGGCTCATCATTCAATTCCATTTATACCCGAGTCATTCGAACGGTGCTCTGCCATGGAACCATCGGCAGAGTAATTCGATGGGAGTCGTTCGAACAAGGACCTACCACCTTCATTAGTGCTCGCAGTTACTACGGGGAGGCTCGTCACCTCAGCGTAGGCCGACATCACGGACATGGTGTCCCATACCACCATGCCTTCCTTCATAGTCTTAGTTGCTCACTAGTCATTATGGGGAGGCTCATCACCCCAGCATAGACCGATAGCTCGGACACGGTATCCCATACCACCATGCCCGGCTCATGAATCTTAGGATCGTATTACTAGCATTTATGAGTAGATTAAATCAATGCTAACAGTGGTATCCCAGATTCTATTGAATGTTATACAATCATCAAGCACAAGAATGATCGAGCTTGCATTAGACTGATGCGATCGACTACGGAGGACCTCGGACAAACCGGCATTGGGTGTAAAGCATCCCGCGTAGCTTCGACATTGCCGATCATCCATATTCAACTCCGGTCGGCCGTATGAGCCTGAGATAGCCTCCCTAAAGCGGGCTATCTGCATATTTAGGTAATTTGCAAAGATCGATCCACCACCACAACACAATTCAATCATCCTAGTATTTTTAAGCATTCAACATCCAAGAATTTCTATAATATTAAGAGTATCATGTCATCCATGCGTTTCATCGAGCATGTTATCAATTAAATAGCAAATAAATGAATTTAATTATTTTAAAATGTTAAGTAGAAGCATGGGAGTAGATCTTCACCTTAGAGTCAACATTCTTGACTCGGATGCGGCCTTAGCGTCGGGAATTTGGGAAAAATGCTCCAACTCTAAATTAAAGTATAAGACTATCGTTAATGACGTATATTTATTCCTAATTAAATGTTAAACAATGAATTATGTCTTAACTAACTCGATTGGAATAACCCATCAACTCGGTTCGTTCGTAATCGGTGCATAACTGAACCATAATGGGATGAGGCCCAATTACCGCTCCCACAAGAGTATGGACCGCTCTAATCGATAATTGTAACTTAAAACCCTAACATTAATTTTTGCAAGAATCGACAAAAACAAAAGGGGTTTTCTAACCCTATTGGCTCAAAATGCAATAAATAAAAGAAAGGGATGGAAAGACATGTAGGAAAACCCTTTACCTAACAAGGGAGTGGAGAATCCAACCTGAAATCTTTAAATTTCATCTATGGAAGACATGAGGCTGGGCATAGAGACAAGATCTCCCAAGATTCGGCGAGCACGGGGATCGGACGATGGGAACTAGCGCTGACTCCACCATTTCCCCCTTCTTTATCTCTTCCTCTCTTCCTCTTTCTCTCCTTACCTTTGGAAAAATTCGTATAGGAGAAGGGGCTGTACAAATGAGGTTCTTTTATAGAACCAAATTGATGAAAATGACCCTAATGGCCCTTTATTCATTATACTAACCCTGGAGGGGGTTGTTTTCGACTTACAGGGCCTCATCGGAGGCCCACTGACTTATCTACACAATGGGGCAGCTTCTGCTACAACATCTACATTTCATCATAATCCAGCAGTAATCGGACACTCTAATTAGCCGTGGGGGCCCGATTGATCGGTGCCGCAACTATACGAATATGTATAGGAAAATATCATTAACTCTCACCTCAAGTTTAGTTGGAACCCAATAGTTGAAAAGTCCGAACTTCGCAAAAGAGCAAAGAGCCTAATGCACTTAAATTTTCAGATTTCTGCTTAGTGCATTTGCACATCCTATGCACCCAGCCTTCGGCCCAAGTTAAACGATTCTAGACACCATTCCGGCTCGACATCCGTGATGGACGTCAAGCCGAGTAAGACGATCACTATTCTATAGTTTCGAATCTAGTGGGCCACTAACATGTGATTTAGAGCTTATTCGGATAATCAGGGCATTTTCGAGAGAAATTGGGTAATGAAATTTCTCACGCACGATGATTAGGGTTTGGATTAGTTAAATTCATAGTTTTGCCTATTTGTAATTAGTGGAAATAGTAATTCGGCTCTAATCACCCTAATCAAGGACTATAATTCAACTATACTCGAAGCTATCCGAATTAGTAAAATATACCAAAAATAGAAAATATTAATTTGATTAGATAAGATGATTCTTAGTATGATTAGAAGCAATTCCAAAAAACACATCTAATACAAAAAGTCTAAGATAGAAAAAATATGCAGGAATCATCGGCAACATGTAGTTGCAAAAATTTTCAGTTTTAATAGGCCTATTTCATATAATAATTTTAGTAATTTTAATTATTATATTATTTTTATATTAGTTCATCATCAAGTTTACTTTTTCTCTAAAAAAATCATTATATTTTAAATTCTAGAAAAATTCTAAAATTTTTGGGAGTATCAGCTGCCTGAAACTAATGATTTTGGTATAGTTTCTAAAAAGTCCTAAACTTAACCTCCTTTAATTATTTTTTGTATTATTTATTTATTTTTTTGTGAAAATAGACTCATCAATATTCAATCTTATTTTTGAATTACCTTAATCAGAGTTGTAGAAAAATAGATATGACTTTTTGAATTCAGTATACGGAAATTGTCAAAAATGAACATGCAGAAAATTGCTGAACAAAGTTACTTGGTTCAACCGAGTCCTACTTGGTGCAACTGAGCCCTGCTATCCAGATTTGCTCGGTTGCTCATGGTTTACTTAGTGCAACCGAGCAGGGCTGCCCTAAATGCCCCAGTTTGCTCGATACAACCGAATCTTGCTGTCCATATTCTTCAAAATTCTCAAATTTCACTCATTCGAGCAGTTTTGGTGGATCTAAGGTCATTGCTTTTGGTCCCAAACATGTGCAAATACACACATGAATATGCACTCAAGTCAATAATTCAAAGGTAATGCCTAAGGACATCCAATCTCCAAGTTAACGAAAATCTGGGACATTACAATCTACCCCCCTTCAAAAAACAATTTCGTCCCCAAAATTGGCTAAGTCGTCTATTAGGTTCATATTCAGTTAGCCCACATGTAAATACAATGACCTTACCTATAGTGATTTGAGCTCGTACTTATTATTGGGCCTCTAATTTAGTGGTCCGATCTACATATACGACTTGGCCTAGTTCTTAAATCTCAACTCTTCCCCTTTAATGAGTTCATTACTAAAGCCTTAGGGACGATTCAGATCCTACTTAGTGATCTAGCCTTATGTATGACCTAGATCAATTTCCTTCAATCCTGGGCCAGTGGGATATGGGCCTACCACGCTTCCACTGCGTTTATGATTGGGTAGACATGCATACCTACTTAGCCAGGATGGGATCATAATTTTCTACCCCCCTTACAAATAATTCTACCCTCAAGGCTTAAGAACTTATGTCTCAATCTGTATATCGAAACGAGTTGTAATTTGGGATCTACCTTTGATATGAAATGGGAAATGATCTCTCAATACATTGGTCTTCCTTTCATCGATGATGTGTACTATGACATTGGTATCTACGGTTATAGAAATGAGCTAAAAATGATGGGTGTTATGGTTGATTTTAAGGACAGGTGTGAGTTTGTGGTAAGTTGTCTAATTTTACCAAAAGAAATGACTTTTGCCATGATTTTGACTTAACCTCTTTAAACGTATCTAGTTAAATAATGCAAGATAATCTATACAGTACAGGTACATAAGGAATTTGGACAAAACAGGTTGATGAGCAAACTATCTTTCTAGGTTCCTATGCTTAATCTGTATGCTAGAATGGGTAGTGATTTAGGGCCTAACTTCCTAACTATCTAGTGCCCATTGGAAAACTTTCTTGGGCCTAAACCCGCATGTTATATTAAGATCATGACTTAGGGATAATTAGGTGGGGGCACCCTATCCTTCATGATTCTAAGCATAGTTTCTAAGTTCTATCAACTACCTTGTTAGGGATTTGAAGGGGTGAGGTAATAAATTCTCTATTTTTGAGGGCCGGTTAACACGGAAGGACGGTTGTGGTGAGTCTGAGCCTGATACATAGATCCTTTGCTTGGCCAGTACAGATGGTTCATTGTATTATCTCCTAATCCTGGTGAAATTCAGTCTTCTGCTTGGTAAAGCATTGAGTCTAATAACTACTAGGATTTAGAATTTGATTCAAACCACGAATACTTCGCTCATCTATAGTTCCGCCATTCCATGTTCCCGATTATAATAAGTCCTTTGGAGAAACCGTTCTAAGGGGCGTGCTGACAGGACCTAACATTCAATCTGATAGATGCCTAAGTTTTCACCGAGCCTAAATAGTTTCTAAGTCTAACCGATCATCCTAAGAGTGCTTAAAGAAGCCTATAAATATCAAGGAAATTCAACGAAAGAAGGGGTCTCACCCCAACCCAATCAACTCAACCAACTATGTCTATCTTCTAATTATCCCAGCATAATCGGTCACTTACGCTCATGTGCATAATCAGTACTTAAATCTTTGGCCGTAATTGAAAGTCTGCACTCTTATGCTAGATGATTTTTATTTCCAATACAAGTAGTTCTTCTAGCTCTTGGGGTCAAAAGTTGTCTGGTTAGAATTAAGTCACCTTAACTTGAATTTTCATGCACTAGAGCACCTCACACATGACAATACCGATGAAAGCAGTCCTATGGTTCAAAATTATAGATTTATGTTCAAATGTATCACAAAATTAGGTATTTGATATTGTTCATAATTCCTAAGTTTCGGTTCATAATCATAAAAACTGGAGAATTTAGTCCTAGGGTTCATCGTTCCTAATTTATTGGATTTCCTACACTGCCAGATTTTTTTTTAAATCTAAGAGTACTAATTCTGGGACTATAATCTAAATGTCCCAACATCCGATCATTGTGGTTTGTATAATCCTCATTCCCATGGTCCTGGTTATCTCAGTACTCCGCTCAGATACCACTTATAACACCCCGAAAATCGGTAACCGAGTACATAGACTCTGGTCTCGAGTTCCTAGGTGTTAACCTAATAAAAATGCACATGTGTTCTCATTCAGATTCATGTTCATTTCACACACAAATAATCAGAGTAACGCATTTCAATTTAACGAAACTAAAGCAAGGTAGAAATAACAAGATTCAACAATATAGGGCTAACACCTAGAAGTTACAGTTCCAAAAGTGTTAACTACCCATGTGAGAATTATACAAATCACAATAATTACAATAGGGATAAAAGAACAACTACCAATCAGGAAGAAGCTAGAGATCTACTAGGCCTCCCGAGCGCACCACCGACTGGTCTTATTCCTAAGTTATTTACATATGTCAAATAGAATGCGTCAAACGCTAACATAGTGAAACAATATCCTCAAGATTGTGACTTGGGACATTTTACTGATTAGCAGGTCTACAACAAATACATATTATACACTCAAGCATGTTATCTTTAACGCACAACTACTAAATAAGTTACACATGTTACCAATACAAAAGAGCGCAAGCAATGATGACATAACAAACAAACACTTTCCTAATCTAGTTGATAAGTATATTAATGCGATGATGAAATGATGCATGCTCCTCACAATCCAACACTTCATTACAAGCGACTTCCATGCCTATTTTGCAAATGACCAACACTCCCTCACAAGCGACTCCAACACCAAATCGCAACATCCTATTCTAATGCATGATTAGCCCAGTGATTGGCGAAACTAGGATACCATCATTATATCATGAGTTATTATCTGGATCACGTGGTTAATTGCGGCATGTGCCAGCTCGTCACCAGTGTCCCTTGATCCAAATTAAGGCGTCACCCATTTATCTCGCAAATCAACAACTCCAATAGTACGGTATGATACAAAATTGTATGAGGATCAACCCAGTATGGGTCGTCACCCATACTGAGTATGATCACTCAGTTTCGAGGTTGTAACAGTCCACGACATGCTGCCCCGACCGACTGGAGCACTATTTTTGAAGGGTGTCCGGGTCAAACGACTCACCCCAACCCATGCTCGGACCACAGCCTAGATGGACAGTAGCTGGGGCATTACAGAGGTGTGGCCTTATCACATTAAACTAAATCAATACATAGGAAAGGGCTTGTCACCCAATTCCATTCATGCCCGGGTCGTTCGAACGGTGCTCTGACACGGAACCATTGACCGGGTAATTTGACAAGGGCTGTTCGAACAAGGACCTATCACCTTCATTAGTGCTCACTGGTCACTACGAGGAGGCTCGTTACCCTAGCATAGGCCGACAGCTTGGACACGGTGTTGCATACCACCATGCCCACCTCCTAAGTCTTAAGATCGTATCACTAAGTTTATGAGTAGACTAAATCAATGGTAACGGTGGTATCTCAGATTTTATTGAATGTTATACAATCACCAAACATAAGAATGATCAAGCTTGCATTAGACTGATGCGATTGACTACGGAGGACCCCGTCTAAACCGGCATTGGGTGCAAAGCATCCCGTATAGTTCTAACTATTGCTGATCATCCGTGTTCAACTCTGGTTGGCCGTATAAGCTGGGATAGCCTCCCTAAAGCGGGCTATCCACATATTTAGATAATTTACGAAGCTCGATCCACTACAACAACACAATTTAATCATCTTAGTATTTCGAAGCATTCAACATCCAAGAATTTTTATAATATTAAGAGTATCATGTCATCCATGCATTTCATCAAGCATGTTATCAATTAAATAAAAAATAAATGTATTTAATTGTTCTAAAATGTCAAGTAGAAGCTTGGGGGTAGATCTTCACTTTAGAGTCAAAATTCTTGACTTAGATATGGCCCTAGCATCAGGAATTTCGAAAAAATGCTCCAAACCTAAATTAAAGTATAAGACTATCATTAATAACATAGATTTAGTCCTAATTAAATATTAAACAATGAATTATGTCTTAATAAACTTGATTAAAATAATCTATCAACTCGGTTTAACGAACCAGGACTCGTAATCGGCGCACAACCGAAACCATATTGGGATGGGGTCCGATCATGCTCCCACAAGAGTATGGACAACTCTAATCGATAATTGTGACTTAAAACCCTAACATTAGGGTTTACAAGAATCAACTTAAACAAAAGGGGGTTTCTAACCCTATTAGCTTAAAATACAAGAAATAAAAGAAAGGGATGGAAAGACATGTAGGAAAACCCTTTACCTAGCAAGGGAGTGGAGAATCCAACTTGAAATCTTGGGATTTCATCCGTGGAAGACTTGAGACTAGCCATAAAGACGAGATCTTCTAAGATTCCTAGCACCGGCTCCACCATTTCCCCCTTCTCTCTCTCTTCCTCTCTTCCTCTTTCTCTTCTTACCTTTGAAAAAATTCGTATGAGAGAAGAGGCTATACAAATGAGGTTCTTTTATAGAACTAAAATTTATAAAAATGGCCCCAATGGCCCTTTATTCATTATACTAACCCTGGAGGGGGTTGTTTTCGACTTACAGGGCCTCATTGGAGGCTCACTGGCTTATCTACACCATGGGGCAAGTGATCCACTACAAGATCTACATTTCATCACAATTGGGCGGCAATCAGACGCTCCGATTAGCCGTGGGGGCCCCACTTACGATGGACGGTCACCAATGATCGATCGGGGCTGCGACTATACAAATATGTGTAAAGAAATATCATTAACTTACACCTCGAGTTTGGTTGGAACCCAACGGTCGAAAATTTGTAACTTCGCAAAAGAGCAAAGAGCCTAATTCACTTAAATTTTCAGATTTCTACTTAGTGCATTTGCACATCCTATGCACCCGGCATTCGCCCCAAGTTGAGCGATTCTAGATACCATTCCGGCTCGACATCCGCAATGGACATCATGCTTGGTAAGACGGTCATTATTCAATAGTTTCGAATCTAGTGGGCCACTAACGTGCGATCTAGAGCTTATTCAGATAATCAGGGCATTTTTGGGATGAATTGGGCCACGAGATTTCTCATGCACATGATTGAGGTTTGGATTAGCTAACTTCATAGTTTTGCCTATTTGTAATTAGTGGAAATGGTAATTCGGATATAATCACCCTAATTAAGGACAATAATTCAACTATACTCGAATCTATCTAAATTAGTAAAACATACCAAAAATAGAAAATATTAATTTAATTAGATAGGATGATTCCTAGTATGATTAGAAATAATTCCTAAGAAGACATCGAATACAAAAACTCTAAGGGCCTGTTTGATTTTCTAGTGTAAGGGTGAATACAAGGTAAATGAGTAATTATTGCTATTGAACGTGTTTGATAACCAGGCTATATTTCTACCGTGAAAAATCGTATAAAAACATTGACTTGAATTTTTTTGGTTGTGCTGTGATATATTTGACATATCCATACCATCCATCCTTTTTAAGTAAAATATCTTAGAGCATCATCTGAAAATAGAGGCAGATCTAACACTTAATTGGCCTACACCAAAGGAAATAGTGTCCGTAAAATGTCCACCATTGAAAGCTATTTCTTTCACTAGGCCCACATCAGAGTTTATTTGTTATATAAACTATTCATAAGATCACACAGACATTGATGAGAGGAAAACACAAATATCAGCTTCATCCAAAGCATCTAGGAGCCTTAAGAAATATTTAACGGTGGGTGAATGATTTATCACAAATTCCTATGGTGTGGTCCACTTGAGCTTTGGATCTACCTCATTTTTATATTCAAACCCTAAATGAGGCTGACATATAGGATGAATGATTTGGATAATCTACGTACATCACAGTGGGCCCTACATCCATTTGGCAATCATCCTCAGTTCTAGTGCCCAAAAGTTAAGCAGTCACATTGCATCGTTTCCAATGCAGTAATTACCTGGGGAAGTAATTATTACCCATTTACTAGGAAATTACCTGTTACATGAAAAATCAAACAAGCCCTAAGATGAAAAAGATATGCGCAATTCATCGGCAATGTGTAGTTGCAGAAATTTTCAGTTTTAATAGGTCTATTTCATATAATAATTTTGGTACTTTTAATTATTAGATTATTTTTATTATTTTTCTATTAGTTTATCATCAAGTTTACTTTATCTTTACTAAAAAATAATTACATTTTGAGCTATATAAAAATACTAAAAATTCTAGGAGTATCAGCTACCTGAAACTAATGATTTTGATGTAGTTTCTAAAAAGTCCTAAAATTAACCTCCTTTAATTATTTTTATATTATTTATTTATTTTTCCATGAAAATAGACTCATCAATATTCAATCTAGTTTTCGAATCACCTCGATTAGAGTTGTAGAAAAATAGATATGACTTTTTGAGTTAATATATGGAAATTGTCAAAATCTGAACATGCAGAAAATTGCTGAACAGAGGTACTCGGTTCAACTGAGTCATACTCGGTGCAACCGAACTTTGATACCTATATTTGCTCGGTTGCTTGAGGTTTACTCAGTGCAACCGAGCAGGGCTACCCTAAATGTCGCAGTTTGCTCGATGCGACCGAATCTTGCTGTCCATATTCTTCAAAATTCTCAAACTTTACTCATTCGGGTGGTTTTGGTGGATCCAAGGTCACTCCTTTTGGTCCCAAACAAGTGCGAATACACACATGAATATGCACTCAAGTCAATAATTCAAAGGTAATGCCCAATGACATCCAATCTCCAAGTTAATGAAAATCTGGGACATTACAGGAGAGTTGCCACGTTGTTGCAACATGGAGATCACCTGAGGAGGAAGCCACCCACACCTGTTTATTAGGGATCTCACAGATGTAGGAACCATCATCTGCTACATGGTTGAGCACTACCTGTGGCAGCAAGTTAGTGACTGAAGCTTCATCTTTACAAACAAAGGGCCCTAGGAAATCTTTAACTTGAGCTTTAGGCTGATGCGAGGGGGTTGATTGAAGTTTCTAGCTAGAAAGAGGCCCCAAACCGGTCCAATCATCTTCCCAAAACCTACAATTCCCATCCCCAACCAGCCAGTGGGAGCTTGCGTCAATAGCTACAAAAGAATTGCAGATCTATTTCTGAAGGGGGGAGGCCCATGAAACCAATGACAAATCACCATTGGAGAGGAGGTCCTGCGCATATTTACCTCTCACGAAAGAAACCCAGCAACTGTCCTGTCCCCCGCATTTTACCACCCACACCATTCTCATCCTGAACGCCTGCATAATACTTCTTAAATTTCTGAATCCTAGACCGCCTTCCAAGATTGTATATGATAAGTGGTGATGCTGTAAGATGTTGCATTGGGGAATTGATGGCAAGGATGCATTTTTATACTTTTTTTTTTTAAAAAAAATCTCCTCTTGTAGTGATGCTATAAGAAGTTGCATTGGGGACTACCACGATAGTGGTATAGCTTTGAACCAGCACATAAGCTGGTCTCTTCTAACCATGAAAGTTGGATGCACGAAAAAGTAGGACAAATCCAATCTTTACTCCATGCGGAGGTTGAATTACATACAAAACAACAAAGTAAGACACACCATAGGAAATAATTGATAATAATAGACAAACAGGTGATTCACGGACATGTTGCTTCTGGAAAAAAAATTAAAAAATGGGTGATTCACGAGGTGGCCCATATGACTGTTGGATCAGCCTGATTTTTTAGGCGTCCCAATTTTATGGTTGAGTGACCCTTATGAATCGTTAAAATGCCATGAAAAGCGTTGACATGATGGGCCCCATGCACAATAGTTAATCATGGTTATGGCCCATGTGAGGAATTGCAGAATAAGCTTATCTTAACGACGTTGAGGAGGATCCTGTTAGGAGGTGCGGAAGCGAATCTCAAATTCAAATCACACAAACGAAAGATAAATGCAAACGAAGCAAATTAGATAACACACAGTTTTACGTAGAAAAACCCTTACGGGACAAAAAACCAAGGCACAAAGTGACGAACAATCCACTATGAAAATGAAAGTACGAGAGATAAATTCACTTACAGATGTGAAAACCCTAGTTTCCTCCATTTGAACCATAGAAACGATTTAGTTCTCCTTGTTCTACCATGTTCTACTCTGATCCTGTATTACACACACACACACACACACATATATATATATATATATATATATATAGTGTTACACCCAGAATAGGTAACAAAACACGCAAATCTAAGCTTTGATCAATCGACATTGATCGAGCATTCCTTGATCGATTGAGCCCTCATGTTCAACCAATCAAACATGCTTAAAAGTGTCCAGAGAATTAACATGAAATTTCTAAATTATCTCGATCACTCGAACCTCTATGGTCAATCGATCGAACTTGTCCAAAACTATCTAGAGACTAATATGTTTAATTCAGGGTTCACTCGATTGATCAAACAATCTATTCTATCAATAAAAAACTCATGTTTCTGTATAGATTGAAGACATTTAGACAATAATCTCCACCATGACTTCAATCATCATGATCCACAGCTCTAATCTCCATGTATAAAATATCTCCATCATATCTTTATTACTGTTGCTTCTCATGCACACTCCGTGTTCATCAAACCTTTACACCAAGACTAGAGAAGTAGAATAGAATCCAAATTTCTCTACAGGAACCACCTTCGTAAGCATATCCACCGGATTCACGCTCGTGTGGATATTCTCAAGAGTAACACCACTTTTATTAAAAACCTGTTGGATAAAATGATGACGAACATCAATATACTTAATACGAAAATGATATGTTGAATTCTTTGCTAAATTGATCACGCTTTCACTGTCACAATTAATCGACACGGCCTTCTGCTGAAGCCTAAGCTTGTTCATCATTTCTCTCAACTAAACACCTTCTTTGAATGCCTCCTTTACTGCTATATACTCAATTTCTATTGTGGAAAGAACAACCATAGATTGAAGTTTCGACATCAAATTGATCGCTTTACCCACTTGCACGATTGAGTACCTGAAAGTCGACCTTCTATTATCCACTTTTTCTGCGTAATCAGAATCCACATAACCTATAAGTTTGTCCTTTGATTTTTTGAATGTCAAGATGTAATCACTACCAGAAAATTGGTTAAAGTCTACGGATAAAAGCCTTAGCTAAAGATCTATAGCACGGTTATAGTCCATAACAAGACTGTAGCCATTGTTTTTGAAGCAATGACTATTAATTAAATCCGTATCCATAGAACTAATGGCTACATATATAATCCATAGCCATACTTTCTGTAGTGAAATGTACATACAACTACGGATAATATTTGCACCTAAAAGTAGAATGAGATCCGTAGCAATATGTTGAAGTTAGCAATAGTTACGGTTTCCAGAACTAGGGCTACGACCAATATCCGTAGTCACTGCCTATTAAAAAAAGGAAGAAGAAGATATTATAATAATGGTGTCTCTTACCATTATTAGTACATGCCCTAATAGATCAACTCATCTAAGCTAATACAGATAAAGACTCATGGCTTACAAACCCATCTACCCATCTAAACTAATACATATAAAGAATAATAGGAGAATCTAAAGCTCGAGAAGATGAACATACAGAGTGATTTACACCCATCTTCCATATCACTTCACATTGTAAAACTGTTAAAACAAAAATAATGTGTCCAGCCAAACATCACCATCCATATATAGTGTTACACTAGAAATCGGAAACAAATCGTATAATTACGTAAAATCGTGCACGTCATTGCTATAAACTTCGGATGATCGACATCAATCGAGTATCCCTTAATCAATTGAGCTTCCATTTTTTATCAATCGAACATGCTTAAAAGTGTCTAGAGAGTTAACATGAAAATTTCAAATTATCTCGATCACTCTAACCTCCAAGATCAATCGATCGAACCTGTCCAAAACTATCTAGAGACCAATTCATTTAATCCTAGATTTAATCGATTGATCGAGCAGCCTATTCAATCAAATCGAAATCCCATGTTTTTCTACTGATTGAAGACATTCAAATAACAGATCCTACCTCCCGTTGCTTACTCCAATGTGGGTCCATGTCTTTGTTTAAGACTATTAGCCTGTTGGTCCTTACAATAGATGGACCATGACCCAAATATATCAAAGATAACAATATCCTAGCCACCAATCTGGGCAACTTTCACTCGATGGAAGACGTCATTGCATTTTTCTCTTTGTATGAAATGTTAGGATAGTCCTTTTTTAAATTAGATATTACATTATACACATTCTAAGATAAAATATGGATGTCATATCCTTCCTTGGCCTGTCCGTTGTTTGTTCAGACAATCATAACCCTTGATTTGAGGTCTTTTCTATAAAGATGGACGGTGGAAGAAAGTTTGGTTGAGGGCTTCCTAAGAGTCCCCATTGAGTGATTATGATTGTCCAATTAGTGTAATTTTCAACACGACCCATCCAATATCGAACCCATTTAAAAGTCTGGTCAGATGTTATGAAAATATGCCACATGCAGACATTAGGAGAAGCAAGCTTTAATCAGATCAGTACTTCCCAAAAATAGTGTTGGAAAGTGATTCTAAAGTTGTGGTAGACCTCCTTAACAATTAGGACTAGGCCCAAATGGACACTAAAACCAATTATGTTGTGATTGGGTAGCGAAACCCAAGTTGCCAAAACCTTCCTCCATGCCGAAGATCCTTATGTTAAACCGAGTGGGGACTAGGTTGTATTCGAGAGGGGTTGGCAGGCTCGAATCACTCCCTTCTGTTTCCTCTTTCTAAGGAGTATAAGATTGGCGGGCAGTAGATTGTTTTACTGTCCTTCGGCCGGCCCGAAGTAGTTTCGTTTCCATTTTCTGTATAGCTTTTTCCCTATTTAATAAAGAGCTCTTTAAAAAAAAAAAAGAGTCAAAGAAAGCGGCTAGCACGCAGGAAGAGCGCATCTTTTAATGGGACAAAGGAGGGAAGAAGATGTGAATTACTGTGGTTGATGCTTTGGCTTGTCTGAATGTGGACATTGTAGAAGATAAGAATCTCGTGGCAATCCATCACTGCCATTCTTCCACTCATTCACTATGCATGTGGGGGTATGTTGACGGACGCAGATCAGGTACTGCCCATGCTAGTTCCGAGCTCGGGACAGTCTGGGCTCCCAAGGGCCACCGTGATGTATGGATTCCATATTTCATCCATTTTTCCAAATGATTTTAGATTACAAGCCTTAAAAAAGGAAGATCCAAGGCTTAAGTGGACCACATAGTGGGGATTAAATCCTACCATTATTAAGGACTAGAAATTTTGGATCAAGATGGTGTTTTTTTTTTTTTTTTCACTTCATCTGTGTGTATACGACCGTATCAACAGGTTGGACTATGGCAAATAAACAACATGGTGGGCCCAAAGAAGCTTTCAATGGTGGGCATCCTAAGCACTACTGCTTCCTGTGGTGTGGTCCACTTGAGCCTTAGGATCTGCCTTATTTTTGGGCAAATAATCTAAAATAATATGGAAAAATGGATTAATGGGGTAGATAAAAGCCACATTATGGTGGTGCCTCGGTGGTCCCTTAAAGCCTCCGCCTCTCCCGAGCTTGGAACAGGCGGGAGTAGTACCTAATCCACGCCGTGGGTTGATGTCTATATTGGGAATATGGATGTTAATTGCTCATAACACGGCGTGTGAAGATCTGACATGTCCCAATGAAAAGGGGCCATGTGCGGCAGTTAAAATTGTGGTGGCCATTGAAAAAATCATTTCAGCCAAAGTAAATTTTGATTTTCATTATGGGCTCACGCAGGGAGGAATGTGATGAGGTATAACATCGTCTTCCTTAAGGGATAACCACGTACTCCAAATCTATGGAGCTCTCTGTACTCCTCATAGAGTTTCCTCAAATTCATGATGGATAAAAGAAAAAATAATTCCTAATAAATTCGAAATAATTTGATTGATTTAAAAAATAAAGATAAAACTACAACTCTTTAAATAAGGAACTCAAACCTAAGCAAAGTTTTAGACTTAAGACTCCAACTTAAACACCCTAAAAATGTGACTTATTATAAATATTAAACTTACTATTTATAGATGACCTCTACTCCTACTAGACTTCGTGGTTTTCAACCAATAATGGTAAGTGTCTAATTTGACCCAACCATGTTACTCTCGCAATTTTTTCTTTAGCACTTTTCATGTTGGGCGCTACTTTTACAACTCAAAGGATAAAAAAAGTTATACTTGAACTAAAACATACCATTTATAGTAAACAATGGCACTAAATGGGACTTTTGACCATTAATCTGATGGAATCTCACAAATCCAGTGTGGGCAACCTAGCATAGCAGGCTTGGTTGGCTTAAGTAGGTTCTTCTAACCCAAAATCATATATAATATGTCAAAAAACTTATCCCGGTTGCGAGAAATGACTGATTTAAGGTTCTGACGGTCCAAATCATTTCCGCCTCCAATTAGGCCTTCTCTGGTCCATCGTTACCATGAGAGTGTTTGTGACCCACTCTACATCAGTCAATCTTTGTCAGACACACATGATGCTTTTTTATTTAACTATAGCAGGGTTACAGGGATTTATTAGTTATAAGCCATATAAATGGTCTAAATGTCACAGTGATTAATTTTCTTTTCCGTTTAACTCTCCCGACTGCTACCCATTTTCATTACCGTCCATATGATGCTAACATATTGGATGGGTAGATTATATGTTATTTTAGGCTATACTCATGGTTGGGTAAGGAATTTGTATCATAATTAAAAAAAACCCAAGACTCGACTCCGTATTCATTCAGGTTAGATTGACCTTTAAGACTCAAACCAAATCGACATCATAAATAATAAATATATTTAAAATTTTAGGAATAATTAGGACAGGCACAATTTCCTATTCATTTTGCATAAAGAGCTTTCCTGTTTAGAACTTAGGTTATAAATGTGAGCGTTAGTTGGTTTATCCAAACCAATGATCTGATGCCCTATGGGTGCAGTTAGGCTCAAATCACCATAATTGGGAGTCGTTGCTAGCTCTTGTGAATCAATGCATATAGAGAGCTGGAACTAAAGAACACTTGCTTTCCATTGAAAATTTTCCTCTATAATTTTTTAGTGTGAAGTATTTCAATATATACAATTATAGGAATGATCTTCACAATTAAGGGAAGATAATTTTGCCAAATTTTTGGTAATCTTCTTGCTGTACATTATTCAGGTTTTTAGGAATGGAAAGATTTTCTTATGGTGTGAATTGTAGGAGAGTTAGATGAATCTTATGTGGAAGATTGTCTAACACTGTTGGATTGAAGGTGCGGTGATGGGTGATGTTGATGATCGGCAATGGTGTGGACAGGGTAGGTTTTGGAAGATGGCAGTGGTGGTGATGGGTGTGGGCTTGGGTACGATTGATGGTGGACGATGGGTTAGGGTTGATCGACAATGGACGATGGTCGATGAACCATGGAAACTAACAATTGCATAAATCAAACCCTAGATTGGCTTTGACACTACAAAGAATGCTTGCTTTGAATTGAAATTTTTTCTCTCTATATTTTTTTAGTGTGATATATTTCAAATATATAGTGTTACAAGGATGATCTTTACAACTAAGGAGAGATGATTTTGCCAGGTTTTTGGCAATATTCTTCCTATACATTATTTAGGTTTACATGAATGGGAAGATTTGCTTGTGTTGTGAGTTGTAGGAGAGTTGAATGAATCTTGTATAGAAGATTATCAGAGAGGAAAATTTCAATTCAAATCCATTGTTCTTTAACAACTACATGAGAATTAAATGAATCTGACTCTAATATTATTTATCTAAAATGAAATCTTTCCAAGGAATCTAGTTACAAGAGGAGAAAGGATTAGGCATGTCCTATCACTCGTTTTTATAGTCTCTATATTAAGAAATATGAAAAGGAAAGAGAATTCAGTGAATTTCAATGCATTTAACAAAAAATAAATATAATAAATGATACAACTAGAAAATGGATGATAACATACTAGGAAAAAGGTGGCTCTCTGATGTCTTCTTGGATACAACTAGAAAATGGATGAAAAATATTAAGAAAAATGTGCCTCATTGATCTTTGGAATTTGGCTTGTCTTAAAACAAAGCTCAAGCTAAAATAATTAAAATTTCATTTTCTTCCTTTATACTCAATTACAAACCACTACCAAAAAACGAGCAAAAGCTACGGACTTTAGAATTTTTGGCTATGAATATAAACCATAGCTGTAATTTTAATTCGTAGCTAAAATTGACTTAATCTGTAGCTAAAACTTACATCCCCACTAGGATCTTATTAGATATTGATGGTGGTTAAGGGGCTCCATGGGGCCCGTTGGAATATATGTGTTTTATCTAAGCCGCCCATCAATTCTGATATATAATTTCAGTGGATAAGCCCAAAAAGTTGGTAGATTGAAGGTCTAAGTGGACCACACTATAAGAAATAATTAAAAATAGATGTCAATCATTAATATGTTATGAGGTCCGCTTACAACTTTAATCTAACTCCTTTTTTGGATTAACTATTAAAATGATCAGTTAAAATGAATGGACTGAGTGGATAAATAAAATACATCAAGGTGGGCCCCACGAGTGCTAAAAGTAAGCACTGAAGGTGTCGTTCGTCACCCCCAAAACCCAAATTGTCTGCGCTAATCCTCCCTCGTGCGCCTGTCTCCAAAAGAAATCCCGCACACCCATCTCCCAAAACCCAAACCCAAACCCTCTCTCTCTCTCGCACTCAGCCTCTCTCCATCTCTCCCTTTCCCTCGCCCTCTCTCTCTCTCTCTCTCTCTCTCTCTCTCTCTCTCTCTCTCTCTCGCACTCAGCCTCTCTCCATCTCTCACTTTCCCTTGCCCTCTTTCCATCTCCCACACTCCCTCACCCTGTCTCGCACTCAGCCTCTCCCTTTCCCTTGCCCTCTCTCGATCTCTCTGTCTCTTGGTCCCATTCTCCTCTCTCTATTTCACAACTCTCTCTCTATTTCTCAACCTGTCTCTCTCTCTCTCTCTCTCTCTCTCGCTAGGGTTTTCAAAACCCCCTTTCACCGCAAACCCACCATTGATTTGTGAGTAGACCCTATGCTAGGGTTTTCGAAACCCCTTTCTTTAACTCTCGTCACCATCTCTGCTCATCCACTAGCCGCAGCCTTCGTTCGATTATAATTTCTTCTTTACTAAGGTGCGTTGATAGATCTATTTATTGTTTGTTTGAAATAAGTTGAGATGAATCATAATTTTCATATTGGAAACAGGTGGGTTTAGAAAACTTTAGCCAAATTTTTCATAGCCATACATTTATTTTGCAAATTTTGGCCCACCTGACTAGTGGATCAACCTGATTATTAGGCTTGGGCATCAATATGGTGGCACCTTTCTGATGGATGGATTGGTTGTCGGACTTATTGCACCATGTTGGCATGTGTGGCGTATACAGGAGCTTTATTGAACAATTGTGTGCGATTAGCAACACTATCTTATGATATATTCAAACTTGCACATTAATGACCTGGATCTCCCAGTAAATTCATCCATATATTCACACTAATTCTATCTTTTCATTTGCAACTTCAGGGGAATATTTCTGAATCCAAAAGCACGTTATGTTACAATTAAAAAGGCTTAACACTACGTGAATATTGTAAATATGATACGGATTTTTTGACATAGTCCGTCACAAATAGGTTAATCCGTCTCTAAATATAGTGACGAACTCTATCCGTTGCTAAATATCGACCCAAATTTTCCCTAAAAATGATTAGATACTAAGTTTGTCGTTAAAACTCTATTTATTTTCATGTAAAATTGACATTTTGGAAAAAAAAAAAAAAAAAAACCAATTGACATTTAAAAAAATTATATTTTGGTAAAAATTGAAATTTTGAAAAAGAAGATTGAGAAGTAAAAAAAAAAAAATGTGATTTAGAAAAAAAAAATTTGAAAATTTTGAGAAAATTTAAGATTTTAAAAAAATTAACATTAAAAAAAAAACAAAAAACTAAGCACTAGCAAAAAAAAAAAAAAAATAGTTTGAATAAAAAAGTTAGTTTGAAATAAACAGAGTCAAAAAAAATAAAAAAAAATAGAGGTTTTTATATAGAAATTGAGATTTTGTATTGTGAAATAAATTAAGACTGATAAAAGAAAAAGAGATTTTGAAAATAAAATTTGAGTGGTTTGAAGAAAAATTAGCATTTTGAAAAAAAAAATGAGATTTTGAAAAAGAATTTGAGAAGCTTGAGGAAAAATTAACATTGTTTGAGAAAAATTAAGATAAAAAAAAACGGAGATTTTGAAATAAAAAAAAAAGAAGAAATTTCGAAAAAGAAAAATTGGCAGTTTGAAAAATAGTGAGATTTTTCATAAAGGAATTAAGATATTGTATTTTAAAAAAATTTGAGAAGTTTAAAAAAAACTGACACTTGGAAAGAAAATGGAGATGTTTAAAAAGGATTTGAAAATTTGAATAAAAATTAAGATAAAAAAAATCCGGATTTTGATAGAAAATTGACATTTTGAAAACAAATATTGGGTAGTTTAAAAAAAGGGAATTGGAAAAAAAGTTGATAAGTTTGAAAAACATAATAATATTTGTGAGAAATTTAGATTTTGAAATTTTTTAAGATTTAAAGAAATGAGATTTTGAAAAAAGTTGACATTCTAAAAAAAACATTTGACATTTTCAAAAAAATTAAGAAGTTTGAATATAATTGATAAGTTTAAAAAAATCTAGATTTTGAAAAAAAAAATGATTTTTGTAAAGAAATCGAGATTTTGTATTTTGTAATGAATTAAGACGTTTGATAAAAGAAAATGAGATTTTTTTTTAAAAAAAAAAATGTGATTTTGAGAAAAAAGTAGAGAAGTTCAGAAAAAAAAAAAAATTTGACATTTTGAAAAAAAATGAAGAAGTTTGAAATTCTTTTTTGAAATTTCAAGAATAAACTAAGCTTTAAAATATTAACATTTTGAAAAGAAAATTTATGGAGTTAAAAAACAATTATGATGGAATTATATGAAGGCCTAATATAATGAAGTGTAATTTCATGAATAACTTATAATGACGAGGTTGATGACATTCTTTGATCAGGACATCCTAAAGTTGATATGAACGGTCAAATGTGTTTGGAACGTGCTAATTAGGACAAAACAAAATTCAACCCAATCTGACTTGCAACGAATAAGATTTGTCCAAAACACTTTTTATATTAAATGGGTATGATCAGTTTGTTTAGATCTTAGACATATTGTGGACAATCTGATCGGTCTAGATTGAAGAGTAAATTATCTACGATGTTTAGATTAAATTTCACTCAAATATGACAGTTGGATCGCAAGATATGGCCCATCAAATAGGTGATCAATTTTGTCTGCCCAATATTTTTCTCATCCATAACCTGATTGAGGCGAGTGACTTGTTAAATCGAAGATCTTGACTAGTAGAATAGAGTGACTAGATTAGACTTCCAAAATGAACCACACACGAGTTGCATGTTGCCAAGAAAGCCAGCAGGGCACATGAGTTGCAGTGTCCACCGTGCCCCACGAAGGTAAGTTCATTTAAATATGAAATATTTTCGAGGTAGTTATCATCAACCATGCATCTCATCAGATCAATGGTTTGGATCACCAAACCATGGCCCTCCATAAACTATTATTATTGAATCAAATAAACGAACTATTGTAATTGAATTACAAGCTTCATCCCTTGGCCTTAGCTAAATGATTAGGCTAGCATGGATGCCATCTTAGAAAAAAAAAACAAAAATTAAAAAGATGGAACTAGATTTTAGGGATCGAAGAAGAAGGATGGCTTCGTGGAAGCTCTACCACCCCTAGGTCTTTCTCCTAAGCCCTAATTTGTATTTTGGATAACTTACAACACCCATTTAAATAGGAAAAATCTACACCAACTTTTTAAGGTGTTTAACTTTTAAGATGGAGATGGTATAATGCATGGATTGGATGCCACACTCAAACTTTAGTATTGGTCCCATTCCTAACATCTATAGAATAAGCTTATTTTATAAGGACCTTCAGTAGAGGAGTTGGCCTCTTCATGCAAATTTTTTAACCAAACTAAAAGTATAATTTTTTTGCATGAAATGCCCATCTTTTGATCATCCAAACAACAACATGGGGGATTTTATGAATCATTAAAGGGAGCAGATTTGGTGCATGTCATTGTGAACATGTGGCCTACTCACATGTATGAGATTAAAACCTTTCATTACATACTTTCAATAGTGAATGGGCCATGGTCAAAAGATTACAATGTTTGGAATACTGTAGCCTTTGGTAGCATACAACTAAACATTTTAAAGCTTGAGAGAGAGAGAGAGAGAGAGAGAGAGAGAGAGAGAGAGAGAGGATGCCTAGCCTTAACCTGTCAACCAACATGAGCCTAGAGGGCATAGACACCCCCTCAATCCTCTCTGAAGCCACCAAGAGCGTGGCCAAAATCATCGGAAAGTCTGAGGCCTATGTAATGATCATACTGAAGGGATCAGTTCCTATGTCATTCGAGGGGACTGATCAGCAACCCAGTTACGCCATTCACCTATGTTGGGATCCTTATCTTTCTAGGGAAACCAAGGAGGTCTTTCTTCCAAAGCTTAATAGATAAAGTTTGGTAGGGAATTGTGCGTTAGAAATGTAGAATCCTTTCTTAGGCAGGTAGACTGACGTTGATCAACCATGTCCTCTCCAGCATGCCCATTCACACCATCGTAGCCACGATCGTCCCCTACTCCATTCTGGCCGACCTCTAAAGAATCTTCTTTGATTTCTTCTGGGGATGGGATGAAATTAAGAAAAATTGCCACTGGTTGGCCTAGAAGAAAATTTCCATTGTGAAACTAGAAGGGGGTTTGGGTGTGAGGGACATGAGATCAATCATGAAAGCCTTCTGCATGAAGTTGGCTTGGGCCATCCTCTTTAGAGGTGATTCTAGCTACTGGGGCAGCTTTATGCAAGCTAAGTATGCCTCAGATCTTCAGAGTATGGTGTTCGGTAGCCATGCTCCATTTGCCTCCCCTTTCTCGAAACAAATTTGCAAGATCATCCCCACGGTTGTAGCCCGTACGCGCTAGCTCATTGGCAGAGGCTAGGCCTTCTACGTGATTGGAGGATGCGCTCTCCTCTTGGTGATCTTCTTTTTGCCAAGGTCAGGGATCTGCTTGGGCCTGAAGGATGGCTCTCCACACCTTCTCTATACGGCCTCTTACCCTGCGCTGGCGTTGACCATGTCACTGATGAAGGTTTCTGCACCTCCCCTAGAGATGACAAATGCATCTGGTTAGACTTTAGCTCTGGTGACCTATCCGTGGGGCTGGCCTAGCTGTTCATTACGCCTCATGTTGAATCTAAGAACTGGTCCAAATGGGTCGGCATGCTAAACTGCCCCCCAAACTCTCCATTCTGGCCTGGAAGGTCTTCCACAAAGCTATTCCAATTAACGAAAGGATTCAAAGTAGAGGGGTCCTCATTGCCTCCAAACGTGTCTGTTGCCCCTCTCCCTATCCACCCCATATGGAAACCATTAATCACCTCTTCTCCTCCAGCTACACGGCATCCCATGTCTGGGAGTATTTTGGCAGGATCTTCGACGTGCATGGCCCCTTGCCCTCCACAACATTGGACAGAGCCAACCACTAATGGACTAGTTCCCCGTCTTCTGGTAGATCCCTCATTCTCATGGGTTTTATTCCCATCTTCACCCTTTGGGAGCTATGGAATGCTAGGAACCTTGCCTGTTTTGAAAATTCTGTGATGCTTCCCGCTGGGGTTATCTCCAAAAGTCGCCTTTGGATCTGCAGGGTGTCGTTACCCATGCCTCTCAACATGTCGTCAAAATGCTGAGGATCGAGGTGGTTAAGTGGACCAGGCCCCACCCGGGGTGGATCACGATCAATGTGGACAGTTCTGCCTGGGGTAACCCACGCCCATCTTAGGGAGGTGGCGTGGGAAGAAACAACTTGGGGGACTTCACGTTTGCTTTCTCAAAAGGATACGGACTCAGATCCAATTCGAGAGCCAAAATCAAGGCGATTATTAATGGGCTTTCCCATTGTGCTAACCTGGGCTTCACTAGGGTGAAAGTGGCCAGTGACTCCAAAATGGCAATGAAGATCCTCTCCAGCCAGACCCTTGGCTCCTGGCCTATGCGGTATTGGCCCGCTTCAAATTCCTCAATCTTAGCATGGAATTCGCCTTATCTCACACCCTGTGAGAGGCCAACTCTGTTGTGGATGATCTCGCCCATCTTGGGAGTGGTGGTCAGGTGGATCGTTTCTTCAGCTCAGTGGAAGATCTCCCCCACTTAACTCGTGGTACCCTGTTCCTCGACAGAGCAGGTTTGGGCAACCTTTGTGTGGCTTGACCCAGGTCTCAGTTCTTCTTTATTTTTCCCCCTCCTTTTCCTTTTTCTTTCCTTTATGATAGGTGGGCCAATGGGTTTTGGCCGCTGGCCCTACCCGAAATAGTTGTATTTGCCCTATACAGTGTAGTATGTTTCACTTCCTGTTCAATACAAAAGGGATTTTGCTGGGAAAAAAAAACCATATGGTGAGCTGGTCTCCATCAGGGGCTTAAATCCGGATGCGAACATGAAACTGAGTGTTGTGATTACTACAATCCTCGAGACCAAGTTATTCGTTCCCAAGTCACTTTAAAAAAAAAAAAATTTATATTAATTTGAATTTTATTAACATGGGACCTTCGTTGTACATGTTTTTCGGGTGGGGTCACAATAGGTTGATCCACACCTATCATATAATCCCCAGCTATACTAAAAGCTCCCTAGATGTTAGAAAAGAAAAAAAAGAAAATCCCCATAGATCTATTGGGGAAGAAACACCTCCCCCAACCAAACGGGGAGGCAAAGCTTCCCATGGGGCGCTCACTTTAACACTCCTTCCTGATATTCCCCAGCCCAACCTTGTCCAGGAAAATGTCCCCCTGAATGTGGGGCAGAACTTGTGATAAGGCATTGAACGTTACGACCTGTTGAGAATCGCTTCCCAATTCTGCCAAAGAGCTTGCCACTCCATTAGCCTACCTAATGGTATGCTGGACTGTCACCTCGACCTTTTGAAGGAGCAATTGTAAGCGAGCACTCTAGTACCACAGCTTCCAAGAGTTGTTGAGACCCTTAACTACAATGTCTACTATACCTTTAGAGTCACCCTCTACAACTATTCTTCAGTAGCCTTGGTTCAAGCAAAATGAGAGGCCATCAATCATCGAGCATGCCTTGGCTCTGGTGTTAGTCCCCCTGCCATAGCCCACTGTGAAGGCGAAGATGAAGTTTCCACAATTATCCCTTATGACTCCGCCACCACCCGAAAGGCCCGGGTTTCCTTGGAAGGACCATCCACATTCAGCTTGAACCATCCGACCTTTAGTTTTGTCCACCTCACCACTAAAAGGTTAACTCGTTGAGGGGCCAAGCCTTTTATCCTCAAGGCTTGCAAGAAAATCTTATGAGGGAGCGATACAGACAACGAGGAAGGAAAGCTAGCTCAAATCCTTCGCAGCCAAATACAAATGCGCTCGATAATTCTCCCATGGTTCAGATAATTCCTGTCCAACCTACTCACATTTCTTTCCTTCCACACTTCCAAAAATAAAAGGCGTGGGAACACACCCAAAATAGAAGGTGCGGGAGCACACCCAATAGATGTTGGATTCTCAGGTTCACCATTTACCTGGTGTAACAACAGAGCGGGCAGAGGCCGCAAATGGCCAAGATTAGATAGGATGCTAATCAACTCAAATTAGATGAGAAATCTCCCAGGTTTCAAGGTCGATCACCTAACAAGGGCACACTCTGATCACTCTCTAATTCTCCTCAACTTTCAAAGCGAATCAGCGAAATTCCCTCGCCCATTCAGATTCCAACGAATGTGGACAAATCATGACGACTTCATGAAGGCGATAAAGGATAGTTGGGATAATGACATTGTTGCTGCTCCTATGTATATGTTTTTCATCAAAATAAAAAACCTGAAGACAATGCTGAAAACATGGAACAAAGATGCCTTTGGAGAAGTCAACAAAAATGTACAAAAGGCAGAGAATGAAGTGAACAAGGCTGAGTATAATCTTCTCGACACACAATGATTAGAGGCTGATCTCTCAGGCTAAACTCATCTCATGCAAAACTAAAAAAGGCCCACCTCCAAGAGGAAAATTTTTGGAAATAGAAATCTAGGAATAAATGGCTAATGGAAGGAGATAGAAATACAAGATTTTTTCATGATTCAATTCTGGATAACCACAGGAGATTGGCAATCAAAAAAATGAAGATGGCCACGGGCAAAAAAGTTGATCAAATCGAAGATAATGGGGAAGAAGTCGAGAGATACTTCAAACAACTATTTTCCTTTGAAGGTAACAACAACAATGATGATATTCTCAACTGCATCCTGAGAATGGTGTCTGATTAGATAAATGTAGGTCTTTTAAGGCCCCTTTCGATGGAGGAAGTCAAGGAAGTAGCAACTTCCATTCTGATTGACAATGCCCCCTGCCCGGACGGATTTGGAGGAGCTTTCTACTCCTATTAGGACGTGATCAATAAACATTTACGTGAAGCTACCAAAGATTTCTTTCAAGGAAAATCGATCCCCAGAGCATTCCAATGTACTCAAATCTGTCTCATCCCAAAGAAGAAGAACTCGGAATACATCATAGACTACGGATTGATCAGCTTATGTAATTGTATAATGAAGATTTTTTCCAACATTATGGCATCTAGGCTGGCCCATATTCTCCCAAATTTAATATCTAAAGAACAAGGAACATTTGTCAAAGGAAGATCGATAGCTAAAAATATTTCCATAGCCAGAGAGATGGCTCATGAGATTGATCGAAAGGTTTATGGGGGCAACTTAATCATCAAACTTGATATGGAGAAGGCTTACAACTGCATGGAACGGAACTTCATTGCCTAGGTGCTCGAGAAGTTTGGGTTTGATCGCCATTGGATCGTCTAAATAGAGCGATGTTGGAAAGATATCTGGTTCTCCATCCTTATTAATGGAAGAAGCTCTGGTTTCTTTCAATCAAGCAAAGGGCTAAGACAGGGAGACCCGCTATCGTCATCCATATTCATCATAGCAGCAAGAGTTTTTAGCAGAGGCGTTCACAAGCTGCTTTCTTCAGGGAGCTGTCAGCCTTTCAAACTTCCCCAATCTTGCCCCAGAATTACCCACCTATTTTTGGTTGATGATGCGATTCTATTTCTTAATGGCAGGAAATCTAACATGCGTGTTCTTCTCAGATTTATTCATGAATATGAAAGTGCATCAGGTAGAAGGTCAACGCGTTTAAAACTTCCTTCATCACCCTGAAGAAAACAGCCAAAAGCAAAGTTCAAAGACTATGCAATCTCACAGGCTTTGGACAAACTTTCCTGGCAACTATTTATCTTGGAGTTCCCCTTACCAAGGGAAGAATCAGTAGCTCACTCCTCTAGCAGCTCGTTCAGAAGACTACTGGCAAGATTGAAGGTTGGAAGGCTAAACTCCTCAATCTAGCTGCGAAACTGGTGCTGATCAAACACGTGCTTACCAACATTCCCATTCACATATTGTCTGCCAGCAACATTCCAAAATCAGTATGTAAATTATTGGACAAAACTTTTACAAATTTCTTTTGGGGTAGCTCAGATGGAGGCAACAAGAGGCACTGGGTCATGTGGTCGAGATTATGTGTTCCAATCCAGGATGGAGGCCTTGGGATTAGAAGCTTCAAAGACTTAATACGAGCCTCCGGAGCTAAAATGGGCTAGCAACTGTTATAGGGCTCGTCTCTGTGGGCCAAACTTTTTTCGGCCAAATACTTCCAAAAACTTATTATGAATAAAGGAGCGATTGGATCTGCCATCTCTTCAGATTGGAAGGATATATTCAGAGCACTACCATTTGTTCTACAACACTTCAGATAACTCATTGGAGAGGGAAAGATCAGCTTCTGGAATCAGAATTGGTTGGGAGGAGGAATACTCACAGGAGCTGCTGTGGGGAAAATCCCGCAACATATGCCGAACGCCATGGTTCAAGACTTCAGTCCCCAAATCGGTAGATGGTGCCTGACCGATATCCAACATATTATACCTCCAGCAACAATGCAAACCATTTCAGCTAGCGTAGTATCATTGTCAAACAGAGCCGACAAGCTGATTTGGGATTTATCGTCCTCAGGAAAATTCTCTTCTAAGTCTACATGGAATGGGATTAGACAACACTAGCCTAATCTTCATTGGGCCAAGTGGATGTGGAATAAACTACTATCTCTGAAAGTGGCGGTCTTTGTTTGGAAGACAATACACAGAGATGTCCCAGTCAACGCAACAGTGCAGAGATTTGGTGTCTCATTGGCGTCTAGATGTGAATGTTGTGGCACCAATCACATGCATCAACTGCCATCTCAGAACGCTGCGCTCATCTCAGCACAGCGTGAGATTGGGACCATGCCCAATGGGTCATCAAATCCACTCAACAGTCACTAAGGAAATACGTCCAACAAGCGCTTCTAGCCTTGCCCCATTCGTAGTCATCTCCATGCATCTGAGGAGAATCTTAACCACCTATTCTATCACGAAAGTGTCGCAGACAAGGTTTGAAGTTATTACAATTTCCTGTTTGATATCTCCTCAATCCCCAATCAAACAATTCATTAGAGGATCTAGTAATGGACTTCAATGGCCTGTCAAAAATCTAGAATCACATTCCTAATTGGAATTGCCCCTTGTTTCATAATCTGGGAGATATGGCTCAGCGAAAATGTAGCTAGATTCGAAGGCCACAAAATGTCAGATAAACACATCATCTCGAGTGTCTCATGCTGGCTGAGAGTCAATCTAGCCATTCCTGAATCAGGCAAGAATTCATTGGCCAAAAGCGTCGTTCTCCAGACTATGAAGATCAATACAACTTATTCACATCCTGCAGGTAAACCTCTTATATTCAGATGGACAAAACCACCAAAAGCTTGACTGAAATTGAATATTGATGGCTCGTCTAGAGGTAACCCAAGTGAGAGCGGAGGAGGGGGAGTTTGCAGGGATCATCTAGGCAGGATAATATTTGCTTTCCACAGATACTATGGGACTGCCTCCAACACGATTATGGAAGCTTGGGCCATGTTAGATGGAATAAACGTTTGCTCCTCTCTCGGCCTTATTAATATCATTGTGGAGACTGATTCTAAACTCATTGCGGATGCGGCCAAGGACCCACTAGCCCCTAATCCTTGGAACATCTGGTATAAGTTGGGAGCTATTTAGTAAAAATGGCGGACCCTTAATCTCATATTCAAGCATATTTTTCGTGAGGAGAACTCGATTGTTGACGCTTTGGCTAGGATGGCAAGCGAGGGACACCCATATCAAATATACAAAAATCGTATAGACCTTCCAAGGATAATTAGAGGTGCTCTTGTGTTGGATAATGTTGGTCTAGGAGCCATCAAATGTTCTTGATCAGGACTCCGTCTAGGTGTTTTCTTCCGTCTCAATGTCTAGCCTAGCTTGTGGTTATATGATAAGTGTGGTCCATAATCTTTTTGTTTGGACCCACCCGAATGGCTATAAATTCTCATGATTATATGAAATTCTCGTGGCATGAGTCCACTTCTTAAAAAAAAATAGAGAAGAGAAAACATTTGGCAATGGGGTAGACGAAGCCATGGACTAGCATTGAGCAGCTCTCCCAGAAGCACCTTGGTTAGGCTCAAAGGAGAGATCAAAGAGACTGACAATGAAGCACATACCTTTGACGCGTGGTCACCTATGGAGAAGAGATGGTTTAACGTCTTTGTGCTAGGGGCAGGAAAGGGGGTTCTTTCCGGACTGCATCATTCACACCTTGCATCTAACGGGACTCCCCTTGCTTGAACTCTACTATCAATCGGTATCGCCTTCTTCAGAAGCTTCTAGGCAAAGAGAGATATTTTTGGAGGCATTTTTCCATGTCAAACCCACTTGGCCCAAGATTTTAGGGGGAGTGGATACTCTGCACTCATTCCAGGCTGACTGAACAGAGAAAATTCTCGAGGTGTCTAAAGCTCAAACGCACCTGTCAGGTTTATGGGACGTACACCCCCCCCCCCCCCCCACCCCCCGTTTAGCTATCTTGTCCCTAATATAGTGGGGAAAGAAATCTTGAAATAAGTGTGGCTGGAGGATTCCTTCTGGGCCGACCATGTTGTGCAATTTCAATTATGAAGAGAATTGGGAATATCCCTATGGCACCATTGCAATAGGGGGCCAAAGCTTGACCAGTCTTCCAACCAGAAATTACAATCCCCACTACCTACCAACCACTTCATGTTCAGAGATAGGATGAGAAACATCTTGAAGAGGGATCAATAAAAGGGGGAAACAACGGTAGCAGTAGCAGTAGTAGCTGAACCATCTCCATACTTGGAGTGAAGGGACACTGCCCAGATACCCCCTAAGTTAGCATACCAGAAGGACAAAGCTAGTTTCATTCTAAGACTACACATCACATCCTTTAATTTCTTAACCCTAATCCCCTTCTGATTTAGGCCTTGCTATCCGAATCCAACTCACCCAATGAGCTTTTTTCTTACCTACATCCCACTCCCAGAAAAAAAATTGAGAAGCATTTTTTCCAAGCCTTCAATGATATGCGTTGAGACTTGAGCTGCTTCAAGTGTATGAATAGGGATGCTCTGGAGCACATGGTTCACAAAGATCAACCTTCGCTCCGGGTTTAGGAGCCTTCCTTGCCACCCCACAACTCTATTATGGATTCTGAGAAGAGGCTAGAACAGGTTTGCCCGAGATCACCCCAGGTTAATCGGGACCCCAAGATAGATGAGAAGAGGGGGCTATTGGTTAATGCGTAGTTGCCTCTTCATTGCTCTAACTTAAGCCGTCGATAGATTCTCGGATGTAAAGAGAGCACTCTTCTCCCGGTTGAACTTTTGGCTCAAAAATCCCAAGTCACGCTTCTTTCTCAAGTTCGAGGACACAAAGGGCTCCAACTTCAGGTCGAATGGGTCTACCTCTTAAATTCTGCATAACATCCGGTGTGCTATGTTGAAACTCCGAGAACCGGATACAATATGTAGAATCATTACTATCTATTACTTTTCAGTCTCTTATAAGTTGTTGGACTATAGAAGAAGAGATATTATCTTGTTGGTTAACAGACATGTTTAATCGTATGGAGACAGTGAACAAGTCGACTCCTCCTCTCACAAAAAAATCGAACATTTCAAGGCAAAATCAGATATGGCTCCCATTAAGTGTCCAAGATTTATCTATTAGATGGTTAAATGGTTAAGATAATTCAATCAACATGGGTGTGTACTAACCAGCTAACTGTCCCCCCAAAAAAAAAAATAATAATAATAATAATAATAATAATAATAAAAATCAATCAAACAAAATTTGGGTTAATGGTCATTCAATCAATGGGCCCATAGGATGTATAGTTCGGGTTATAAAAAACCATGCCACCTAAGGCATGTGATCCGCTTTCATCTTTCAGTTTGAAGATCTAATTAGCCTTTCAATATTCTGCCTTTTATTAGTTAAACATAGATTGTTGATTTATTCTTCACTTAAAACTTTCCCTTTGGTGTGACAGACCTGAATCAAAAGTCTACATGATGTTTTGGTCCTATTCTCAATGTGAATTACACATTTGATGATTAGAGTGGATTTCACATATACATCAAGGGTGGTGCCGTAAAAAAGCAGGGGTGGGCGTCCCTCGCCCAACTGTTCCAAGAACCAGAGATTGTTGTTGACATATTCTTGATTTTTAGTGGGGCCCACCATTATTTGTAGGTGAGATCCATGTGTAATATCATTTTAAGCCTAGGGCTTAAAAATTAGGCTGACTTGTGATTCAAGTAAGCCACACCAAAGGAAATAGTTAAGAGAGAGATGTCTACCTTGATTTTTGCCGGACCCATTATGATGATTATGTGAAATCCACTCCAACCATTAGATGCTACTAAACAACATAGGCTTGGGACCTAAAAATTAGGCCTATTCGTGATTCATGAGGGCCACAACTAGGGAAACAATTTGTAAGGTAACGCTATCGTATACTTGATTTCCAATCATGTAGTCCACCAGGATCCTTGATACTTTCTTGGTGAGTCAACGGTTTACCAGAAGTGAATATGATCATCATGTCTATTTTAAAACTTTAAGTGATGGAGAATTCATCTTACTGATATTATATGTTGATGATATGCTTATCGCCATTCATAACAAATTTGAAATCAATGTATTGAATACTCAGCTATCAGGGACATTCGAAATGAAAGATCTGTGGGTTACAAAGAAGATTATTGGCATTGACATATACAAAGATATGGAGATGAGTAGGTTACATTTGTCTTAGGAAAAATACCTCGAGAAGGTATTGGTGACGTTTGAAGTCGACAAGACTAAGCTAGTTAACAACTCCATGCTGCTCACTTCAAGCTTTCTTCATAGAAATGTCCTATGAAGAAAAGTGATATATGTCTCATGTGCCTTATTCGAACAAGGTTGACAGTACATATGTAATATATGACATGGTTTCTATGAGATCGAATATTTCATATGTAATCGGTGTTATGAGCAGATACATGTCAAACCCTGATAAACAACAATGGGAGGCAGTGAAATGGAACTTCGTTATCTATGTTATATAATAGACAACGTCTTGACATTTCAAAAATCAGATGAAAAACTAGCAAGCTATGTTGATTGAGATTATACAGGGAATGTGGATAATAGAAGGTTGACTTCCGGTTACTCGTTTATATTAATGGGTGAATAGATCAGTTGGATGTCAAAGATTTAGTTTGTGGTTATTCTTTCCACAACTGAAATAAAGTATATGGCGGTAAAAAAGGCATTCAAAGAAGGCGTTTGGTTGCGTAGAATGATGAACGAACTCGGGCTTCAATAGGAGGTCGTGCTGATTAATTATGACAGTGAAAGTGCGATCAACTTGGCAAAGAATTCGGTTTACAATTCTAGAACTAAACATATTGATGTTCTTCATCATTTTATCTGACTAGTGCTTGAGGAAGGTGGTGCTACTCTCGAAAAGATCTACATGAGCATGAATCTGATGGATATGCTTACAAAGGTGGTTCCCATGAAGAAGTTCTGATTATATTCATCTTTTTTGGGTCTGACAAAAGTTTGATGAAGGCGGAGTGTGCATGAAAAGCGACGACGATAATGAAGCTATGATGGAGGCGATTAGAGATGGGGCTTGGAGCAATGGTTCGTAATGATTGAAGCTATACTGGAGATTGTTGTTAGATGTCTTTAATCTATACATGGAACATGGTCTTGATCGATCGAACAACATAGTCGATTGGTCGAGTGAGACTCAAATTCTACATATTGGTCTCTGGACAGTTTCTGACAGTCTCGATTGATCGAACTGTCGGATCGATCGATCAACAGAATTCAAAAAGTACTTGTAAACTCTCTAGACACTTTTTGAGCATGTTCGAGCGATCAACATGTGATGCTCAATCAATGTAGATTGATCAATGGTTAGATCGATGGTACACACAATTTTGTGTAATTGGGCGATTAATTTTCTATTCCAGGTGTTATGCTATATATATAGTTGTAATTGTGAGATTAGGGTATCTCAATTAGGGCTTAAAATGTTTCTAGGTATTGGAGAGGATAAAACAAGGATTTTCTAATTATAAGTGCATCAATCTCTTGTAGTTTTCGCTTTCATTTTGATCGTTATTGCTGTGTGCCATAGTTTTTTTTCACGTGAGGGGTTTTCTATGTAAAATTCGTGTGTATTTGTGCACGCTTTGTTCGCGTTTGCTTATTGTCATGTGATTCTTATTCGGGGTTTGCTTATATGGTCCCAACAAGTATCTTACCTAACCCATGCATCACTTCAACCCTATTAAGATGATGGGATGCCTCAAAACTAGGTCAATTGAAAACAATGAACAATTGACCTCCGCATTCATGTGATCGCTCACATGACAGTTTGATCAGCATTACTTTTGGAGTGTCTAACTTTCAGTGGGGCCAGCCTGCAGGATAAGTAGGGTGTTACCCCTATCCTACTTATTTGCTCTCTATAGGAGCTTTGGTGAGGGCTCGAACTCTAGAGCGGAAGTTCCAGTGCTAGTTGAAGGACTCTCTCTTTGAGTCCCCTGGAGTTTTAATAAGATTGAGCTTGAAAGTGATTCGAAGACTGCAGTTGATCTCCTTAACAGGGATACTGCGATGCTAATTGTGGTACCGGTCTATATAGTTTATTCTCTAAGGGAAGCCAATGACGTGGCAAATGGCTTAGCTCACCTGGAAAGCGGGTCTCAGGAGAATTGGATTTTTTTCCCACTCAGACCTCCCTCTAATAATTAGGGCGAGACCTTTCCTCCACTGAGTATCATTGGGGTTAGTTAGGGAATGTTAGTAGCATGTGTATATTTGGGGGTAGTAGGATTGGGGTATATGATAGGTGGGACCGGAGGTTTTATTTTATTTTATTTTTGGTTCTTTGGGCCTGCTGGCCCAAATGAGCGTGCCTCTTGTATATCTTTGTGTGGGAATAAATTCTTTGAGTTAAAAAAAAAAAAAGAAAAAAAGAAAAAAGTAAGATGTAGACACACCCATTGGCTTCAAATGCTGTCCTTGTAGAAATCTGATTTTTCAAGTATTTATAGCATAAACAGTCGTGATATCTGGTGAGCAAATGATGGCGTGTTCAAAAGACTTGATGCTTGGGCTATGTGGAGTACACTTGCTATGTTCTTTCGAATCAAACCATATATTTGGTGCAACTGTTAACATTAATGACATGTACCATGACTCTTCTTCTTTTTTTCTTTTTTCTTTTTTTTTTTTTTTGTAAGATAGAATTTTATGGCTGAATTAACATACTACAAACATTAGGGTGAGACCACAAAAAAACTGGGGTGTCACCTATCATATATATATGGGCCCCTATACAAAACTCAACCCAAAAAACAAAAAAAAAAAGAAGGTGGGCATGCCATGACAGCAGCCCTAAAAAGAAAAAATTAACCCTCACCCTTTAAACTGTATCTTCTTTTCCTTTTTCATCCCCACATCAGCATTATCTAGAGCCAAAAGCCCCCTGATATATTTAGGAAGATCAACTCGCGCGACTATGATAAATCCTATTTGGACATGTACCAAGACTAGTCCTGATATAAAACTCGGTGGAAAGCCACACATGGAGCAATATACAAGCATGCCTAAAACCTATGCATCAATGTAGTGTGTTCTGCGGCCTTCCTGAGTTTTGGAATGACTTGAGTGTATGTGTGCCCTTTAACCCTATCATCCATTAATCAATGGGTTAGATGGAATATACACAGTGCTGTTGACCTCCATTTCATATCAAAGATTCTATGGCCTATGTTACTATCCCGAATGTCCTCCATGTTTGATAGGTGTGGCCCATGGATCATGATCTCTTTTAAAATTTAAACCCAATATAATGTCTGAGGTGTATTCAATTCATGGGTAGGATAGGGCAGTGGATTAGGTGCGCCCTAGCTATGGAGCCCACCTTGATGCGTGTATTGCATCTCCAACTCATCCAACCGTTTTGACATAATCGCATTTCTCTATTTGTATGAAAGTTTTCCTTAGAGCGATTTCATTTGCATCTCCAAGTCGTCCAACCGTTTTGACATAATCCAAGTCTGTATTTTTTATTTATTTTTTTATTTTTTACACATGCACACACACCCCACACACACTCACGCCGGTGGAATTTCACCACCTATGGATACTCGAACCCTTGACCGGGTGTTGAAACTCCTGAGAGTCTACCACCCGAGCAAGAGTAAGAATCCAAGTCTGTATGACCTATTCAACAGGTTAGATATCAAACAACCATTACAGTGGGCATAGGAGGTTTTTAATGGTGGACATTCAATCACCGCTATTTTCCCATGGTATGGTCCGCTTGAGATTTAGATCTGCCTCATTTTTGGGATCAAGCCCTAATATATATATATATATATATATATATATATATATATATATATATATATATTGTAAATTTTGTTGGATATACGGAAAAATAAAAAATAAAATAAGGTTCAATTATTTCATTTCACTAGGCTAAATCACGTAAAATAAACGCTTTCCTTAAAGCGTGATTCGCCCCCTTGTCAATTGTTGATGGGTTACAGGCGAATTGCTTCCAAGATAAGACAAGTTTGTCTGGAGACGTGCAACAATCATGATGGGTCCACTTAGGAACAATTCAACGCAGCAGATCTGTAACACCCCGGTTCCCGAAACCCGAGTATACCACTCATTTCCTAAAAACCTGAGTGTTAACCTTTAAAGATAGCGCAAATTTATCAGAGTAAACAATTTAGCAGCATAAAAAAAAATCAAATACAAAAGGAAGTCCAATTATACAAAACCAAATATTCGAGTGGTTGCCCGAAAACTTATACAAATCAATGTCTTAAGTTTTTACAATACATAACAATACAAATTAAATACAAATAAAATCAAGAATTGAGAGTCGCAAGATCATATGGCTTCTCATATTCCACATGAACACCAACATGCACATCATTTGGATCTCCTTCACATTAATTATGGTTTGATAGTGTCAATGGCTATCGCAATGAGGTATAACCCCCAAGATTTATCATATCATCAATATAATTAAACATAGTTATCAGGAACAATATATAATGAATGTTTCATAATTATCATCATAATAACAAGACAAAGTTCATCAGATATACATATATTGAATAAATTCCACGAAGATATTCTTTTTTAAATGTATGGATGCATGCACATGCTCACAGACCTAGGGATGCACATCAAGCTGGCAAAAAGTCACCCAAGGAGAACTGACTACCCGAAAAAGTACTCAAAGATACCCCCTAAAGAGGACTAGGTACCTGAAAAATTCCATGTAACAAGGACAACCCATAATAGTTCGAATGCAAGCAATAAAAACTTAGGATCACCCGGTAAAATACTCTATGGCACAACCCATAGCGATCTAAGAAACCCCCGTGTTTTACATCGACCACCCGGTAAAGTCTATATGCTATGAAAATGCATAATTAGTCTAACCATTATTATTCCGATTTCAAACATCCATTTTTAGAAACCTCCAAAGTCATTATGGGGGCTTGTCACCCAGCATATGCCGACACCTTGGGCATAGTGTCCCATACTACCATCCCCGACTCATAAGACTAACAAATAAGATGTGTAAAGGTAATCTCTTCAACTAGTGACCAATCATAGTTTGAAAAGCGGAACTTACTATCGCATGGTTATACAAAAATAATTCATCAAATCCATATAGGGTGATTATTCCATAAAAGTCGTAAGAACCAAATATTCAATTTAATGATGCGATAAAAAGGGATTATTCCCTAAAAGCTACATAGGCCCAAATGGTTAAGAAGAAGGTAAATCCACAACAAAGACTCTATTTAATCTATTAGACAAAATGGTCACTAGTTCGAGGACCTCCAAGCAATATCCATTAGGTAATCACATATGACAAATTAAATTACATGTAATATCGACAACACATGCATGTTTAAAGCATTTATTTTAAATCAGAATAGAGGTATTTATATCTCATCACATGTTCAAATATTAAATTTAAATCCAATTCATCAATCAATTATAAGGAATCAAAATCAATAAGAGCAATGAACCACATTAAGCAATCAATAAGATAAATGATGAAGATAAATAAACAAGCTAACTATCAAGATGTAAAAAAGCTTGAAGGTAATCCTCACCTTTCAAGTCGGGTCCATCCTCTTGCGGTTGTTGGATTCACGTATACTTGTTCTAGGATCGGATCCCAATCGACTCAAACCCACTTCTTAGCTTGGTAAAGTTTGGTAGAACTCAAGGGACGTCGTAATAGCTTCTATTCTGACTCAATTCCCGGCTTTTCCTACAACAACACTTGCCAAGCAGGATTGAAGTCAACCCATGCCTAGCCTAACTCATCCCTGGAACAGTGGGTTGACTCGCTGAGTCAAGTCAGTAAATTCGGCACTAGCCAAGTTAACTCGCTGAAGGGGAACTCAGTTGGCGGATTTCTCAAATCTCCGTTTCTGCTCTCTCTCTCTCTCTCTCTCTCTCTCTCTCTCTCTCTTCTATCTCCTCTTTCTTCCTTCTTATATCAGACATGCCCAACAGGGTAGCTGGACATGTCATGACTCGACCTGACTCAGTTCTAGTAAGTCGAGTTAACTTGACTCGGTAGTAAAACACCCACTCAATCCCTTCTTTCTTTCTCCATTCTTCCTCCTTTCCTTCATCTTCTTTTCTTCTACTTCCTCTCTCTCTCTCTCTCTCTCTCTCTCTTTGTCTCTCTCTCTCTCTCTCTTCCTGCAAGTCCCTAGATCTAGACCCAATTAAGCAGATCAAATGATTAACTCAAGCCACAACTCAGCTGCGTTCAGAGGTAAATCAATTGAACTCAGCTTTAAACCCGACACTCACAGCAAACAGCTCGTTCTCTCTCTCTCTCTCGCATCTTTCTCTCTCCTTTTATTCCTCAGTTTTCCTTTTCTTTCTCTGAAAGACTCGCCTGACAACCTGAACTCAAGCCTAAAGTTGAGAAACGGCAGCCCAAATGACTCATCGAGTCTCTGACTTGTGGCTAAAACTTGACTCAACAGCGAGTCGAGTTCTAAAACTCAACTTCTTCTCTCTTTCTCTCTTTCTTCTTCTTCTTGGTTCTCTTCACTTTTTGGCTATTCAAGCAATGGGTGCTAAACTTGACCTGACTCAGTGGAGAATAACCTAGTCAACACGGCAGCGATGGTGCGGCTAGTGGGCGGCTCGCTACTCTCCCTTCTCTCATCATTCCCTCACTTCCTCTTGTTTCTCCTTTTGCTTCCGTTCTCCATCTCTTTTCTTTTCATCTACTGAAAGACGCCCAGGCTTGATGTTCCAACTCACTGAGTCAGTTGGTGTAGCAAAAACGGCATAGCCTCCCTTCCTTTTCTCACGCTCTTTTTATCTTTCTTTCTTTTTTTGGAAAGGGGTTACCCTGAAAGGCAACCTTTTAAGGGCTCTATTAACCCTATTCTAGATGGTTCAGATGTAACTAATCCGAGATTAGTTGTGGGTTAACGGATCCAAACTATGAGATCTTGAGATGGTAGCCCCGAATTCATTGCGTGGTGGAAATCTAAGGTCACAGATGGACTTCTGACACCCTACCCATCAGATGGGCGGACTTGATCATGGGATGAGGGCCACACAAAGGAGATGGGTTTTTCCCATCGTTTAAGGAAGATGATCCACCGATCATGGTGGATTTTGATCTAGTAGGCCACCCTTCGTGTTGAGGCACCTGGATGGTCTAGATGGGTCCATGGATCATTGTGGGACCCACCTTTTGGATGGACAGCCGCGAAAACTCAGTAGGTTCTTAGTTTCCATGTTGCTACGATTCTTTCATTGCGATGGAAGCCCTAACTCGTGCAGAGAGGAATGGATGGCTAGGATTGTCTTGTACTAAGGGTTAGGATTGAGGGAGGATCCCGCATGCGGTTAGCCAGCCTGGTAGCAATGGAAAGTTTCTGTTTTCGGAAGCCACCGCAAGCGACCAGTTTGTGCCAAGGATTGCAAGCATGCTCATGTGCTTCAAGGTGCACAACTAACAAGGTTTTGGTCAGATCCTTACCCTGGACATAATGGACGGTTTGGATCTCTTAGGGGGTTTATTGATTGTGGGTTGTAAGCGTCTCAACGGATGTTGTCCGTTTGAATTCCGCTTGTGTTTATGTTCATGTGAACGAGCTATCACGTGAGATATGAATAGGGTTTTGGTTGAGACTATCGTCCTTGCATGATGAATGGTCTGGATTGGTCTAGTCGACCATGATGGTGGGCCACTGGTCAAGACAACGGACATCATCCATTCGTGTAGTTGCTGGACAGAAATAACAGAAAGAGAGAGAAAATCTCTCTTTTTCAAAGTATATCAGGTCAACACCCTATTGACCAAGCCATTGGTGATTGTGTGCACAAGTAACCCAAAAGTGGGGTCCACCATGATTTTTAGAGAATCCACTTCGTTCATTGGACTCTACAGCTCCCATTGGATCATTTGACCACGAATGAGGTTGATTCATGACTTGGGTGGGCCACAATTCTCTAGTCGATGTATCTTTATGACATTCTCATGCATTATGATAGTCCAATAGGTTTCAAATCTGATCCACACCAACGATTCAATCCATTGGTCCACATAAGGCCATGAGTCCAAAAATATGGGGCTGATCTAACACTCAAGTGGGCCCTATGACTCGGTCTTTAGCCCTCAATCACCCACCTGTGTCGATCCAACAATCAAACTGCTATCTAAACTAACCATTAATGCTTTAAAATATCTTTTCTAGCCTAGATGAAAATCACTAGCATGTTGAATGATCAATGACTTGGTTGTTGTGGTCAAGTGATGGATTTCCAAATTGAATAGTGTGAATACGATGAATGATAAATTTGATGATTTGGGTCTCAATCTTTAAGGTGATCTAAGATTAGGGCCTTCCACGATTTATACTAGACGGTTTGATCTATCTATCAAAGCAATTGGTCTATCAGAGTGATTGAAATCCTAAAAATAGAGTTAATGATGTAGTGATCCATCTTAAAAATAAATGAATGGGTAACAAGAGATGAATATTTCTCCCAATGGTCAGATTTGGGCTAGACTGTGTGAACATTTAGATGAATTAGATTCATGTTTATACTAAGTTAGATTACAAGGAAACACCCGAGTATTGAAAAGTACAGGGTGTTACAAGATCTTCTAGCAGAATCAAAACAAACTATGGATGTGTTTACAATATTCTATGAAGGATGCTATCTGGAGGATCTGATAGAAGGGGAGAGATTTGCGTTCGAGTTAATTAAATTTGGACCAGAATGGTCCAGTTTATATAGGCACTAGGGAGTGTACCATTGCTAGGTGGCCATCAATGGTTTGAAATGTTTAAAAAATATTTTTGACTGTTGATCATTAATTTCAGCCGTTTCTGTTCGCTAGATCGGAAGATCTGATCATTGGATCATCATGGCCAATCCATTTTCGGATCGTCGTGGCTTTTAAGGCAGCTATACGATTTCAGAAATGGCTGACCATTTCAGATTAATAATCCAATCGTTCTCAGTCGCCTTTAAAACCCTGACTCATTTCAAACCAATCGTACATAAGCTCATATTAGACCACTCGCAAAACGATCACATCGTCTCATGATGGTTCATGTAAGGTCGCGAGGGAATGACCCATCTGCTACACGATGTGCATGTGCAAAGTGCAAAGTGCGCCAACTAGTGCTACTATATTCACATTACCCTCACCCACGCCCAGGCCCGTGCTCAAGCCCAAGCACACGAGTGTGAGTGTGTGCATGCGTGTGTTTCAGTGCTACTCACTGGAACACGCAACCCGAGTGTCACAATCTTCAAAGCTCCAAGTAAAAATACTACACAAACATCCTCATATAAACCACAATTTTCTTCTTTTCATTTCCGATGTGGGACAAATGCACACACCGCACTTTTCAATTTGAAATTCCCAAAAAGCGTTTTGGCATCAAAATTTCAAAATTTTAAATATTTAATTTTTTTTTCTAAAAAACCAGAAATCTCAACAATCCCTCACTGGTTTTTTTTTTTTTTTTTTTTTTTTTTTTTTTTTTTTTTTTTTTAAAACAATAAAAAATATCTGCCATAGATGAAGAACAATTATTATGCATAGAAAAAGATATCTTATAATTTGAATCTTTCCTTAGTGTGAGTATTTTAAAGTTATGTCAAAATTTTTGGTTGTCGCAGTATTGAACCAGTTATTCCTTTATGACATAACCGAAAATACTACACATATAATAGCTTCTGCGTTATATGTTCCTTTATATTACTCACTTAGCACTTTTAACAGCAATGTTCTTATCCTATTTCATGAACGATCCTGAGATAACTCGAACTCTCATGAGAAGCAGCACCACTTCTATGTTCATATAGGTGAAATCCTTCCAGTGTTTCCGTTACTTAAACACACTTATCCTATTTGACTAGATTTCATTAAGAGTTCCAAGACTTGACTCTTTTATTTGTAACGGCCAGCCCTTTCATCTTGGATAAGGTTATTTTTATATTTAGTGCTGAAACTTTCCATTTATTAGTGATTTTATATTTCCCATTGAACCCAATATTTAAAGAATTTCTAAGTTTGGGTTGGATTTATATCACTGGTGGAACTTTGATTAAGGAGTTTCAACCCCATCCCTCTATATGTTGTCCTTAATACATCTCTTGTTGGAGGTTTAGTAAAGGGATCGGCCAAGTTATTACTTGACTTTACGAATGAGATCGCAACGATTCCATTCTAGATCAATTGCCTTATATAATCATGTCTCAAAATTATGTGTCTGGACTTTCCATTATAAGTACCGCTATCGACTCTTACTAGAGTGACTTCACTATTACAATGAAGTGAAACAACCGATATAAACTTCACATATAAATGAATTTCTATTAGAAAATCCCTTAACTACTCAGCCTTTTTACATGTTGTAGCCAATGCTATGAACTCAGATTCCATTATTGAGTGCATTGTGCAAGTTTGTTTCTTGGATCTGCAAGATACAGCTACACCTCCTAAGGTAAATATCCACCTTATAGTAGACTTGTTATCCCCTGTACTCGATATCCAACTTGCATCGGTATATCCTTCCAACACTGTTGAAAATTCTGAGTAAAATAATCATAGTTTTTTCGTTTCTTTTAGATAACCTAGAACTCTACTTATAACTTTCCAGTGTTCAACACTTGGATTACTAGTAGACCTAGTTAGTTTACTCACAGCGTATGTTATATCCAGTCTTATGTATTGCATAACATATATACACAAGACTGCCTATAATACTGGCATACTTTAGTTGTGTAACCACTCTTCCACTGTTTTTTTTTTTCAACTTGATACTTGGATTAAATGAGGTTTTTGCCTCTTTGATTTTTAAGTGGTTAAACTTGTTCAATATTTCTTCAATATAATAAGACTAGCACAATGCATAACCTTCACTATGTTTTTTTTTAAAAACTTTAATACCTAATATAGTATCCACTTGTCTAAGATCCTTCATTTTGAAAACCAAAGAGAGAAACTTCTTTGTTACACTTACACCTTCCATTTTGTTACTGATTATTAATATATCACGTATATATAAGCATATGATTACATTATAATCACTATACACTTTTGAGTATATGCATTTATCAACAATGCTATGTGCAAAACCATAAGACAAAATTTTAGAATCAAATTTATCATGTCACTGTTTTGGCGCTTGTTTTAATCTATACAAAGACTTACCAAGTTTACACACTTTCCTTTCATTGGCTGGTAGAACAAACCCTTTCAGTTGCTCCATGTATACCTCCTCATTGAGGTCTCCATTCAGGAATGTTGTCTTCACGTCTATTTGATAAATCTGAAGATGATGTATGAATGCTAGAGCGATGTTATTCTACCTACTGGTGAATATGTGTTAAAATAATCAATTCCTTCTTTCTGTCGGAAACCCTTAGCAACTAATCTTGCCTTAAAGGTTTAAATTATACTATTAAGGTGATATTTTTTCTTAAATACTTACTTACATCCTATTGGTTTAGAACCTAGTGGTAGATCCACCAGTTCCTATGTTTTGTTTGATATAATCGAATCCATTTCATTATTAATAGCCTCTTTGCAAAAGGCGGAGTCTCTTGAAGTCATAGCTTCACTAAAAGTTTTAAGTTAATCTTCTATAGTTAAAACCATAGATATTTTCCTAATGACCTTATCTCTATCACCCTCTACTAGATAAAAAGAGAGACGCTGAGAGTCTATTTGATCAGAATCAAAAATCTTATCTACTCTTGCTCTTTGACTCCTAGGAGGTTCACTTGGTGTTTGAACTTCTTGTTGTGTTTCTTCTATAGTTTCATTAAGATTGAATCTCAGTATTATTTTTCTCCATAAATAAAGAGTTCTTAAAGAACTCTACATTTCTAGACTCTAACATTGAAGTCTAAGTCTAAAAGTCTATAAGCCTTAGTATCTTGTGCATATCTTATAAAGAAGCACCTAATAACTCTTGGTCCTAACTCAGTTCTTTTAGGTTTAGGAGTTCTGCAATATACGACATACCCCCACACTCTAAGATTCCCTATGTTTGATTTTCTTTCCTTCCATATTTTGTATGGAGAGGTCTGGTTTTCTTAGATAAGATTCTATTCAGAACATGACACACAACTAACAACGCTTCTTCCTATAGGTTTAATGACAACTTTACTTGTATTAGCATTGAGTTGACCATTTCAACTAAGGTCTTATTTTTTATCTCTACTACATTATTTTGTTATGGTGTATAGGGTGTTATGCACTGGTGTACTATGCCATTTTCCTCAAAATAGATAGAAAATTCATTAGAAAAATATTCCCTTCCTCTGTCACTACGAAGGATTTTAATATATTTTTTTAACTAATTAGTTTTCTATTTCAGATTTATAGATCTTGAATGCATTAAATGCTTTACCTTTTGATTTTAACAGATATACATACACATATCTTAAACAATCATCTATAAATGTTATGAAGTACCTCTTCTCTTCTTAGGTAAGAGTGTCATTTAGTTCACATATGTCAGTATGCACTAAATCTAATATTTGAGATGATCTCTCAACACTTGGAAATAGTTTCTTAGTTATTTTAGACCGTATGCATACTTCACATTTATCATTGTCACTATGATTATATGATATTAGGCCGTTCTTAGACATAAGTTTTATGATATTATAGCCAACATGTGCTAGTCTACCATGACACAATGTTATAGACTCAATCATGTAAGCAGAAAATTTCTTTTCATTCAAAGAAATTTTGAACATCCCATTACAAAGATAACCCCTTACCCACAAAGTTTTCGTTCTTGGACAAGATCAACTTGCCAAACTTAAACACAACCCTTATCCCAAGTTTGCTCAAGAGATCCCCTAAGACTAAATCCCTCCTTATATGTTTGGGACATGCAATACGTTGGTCAGAATTACCTTCTTTCTAGAGGTAAAGAGTAATTCCACGGTTCTTTTTCCTACGACTTTCGATCGACCTTCATTTTTCATTTGAACCTCTTGACCGTTCACGTCTTCATAAGTTTCGAAGGCAGATCTATTGTTGCATACATGGACTATGGCACATGTATCATACTACCAACTGGAGACTTTTTCTTAAACTAAGTTCACTTCTGTGACCATTGCTATGATATCATCGTCTACTATATTAGCCTATTTCTTAAGCCTTTGTAGTCCCTACAGACTTGGGCGAAATGTCCGGTCTTGCCACAGACATAGCGTCATTAGCGTTATCTTTTTTGTCTCGTTTACGAGATTCTTCTTCAATACAAAGATGCTTTTGGATTTGTTTCAGGGTGAATTCTTCGTATTTATGTAGTAGCTTCTTCCTATAGTCTTTCCAGCTCGAAGACAATTTGACGATAATAGCTCCGACTTGAAGGATTCAGGCGTCTATTTTTAATACATCAACAACACTATAATATGGATGTAGTCAAATGAAATCATATCTCTATGCCAAAGATAGGGCAGCAGTAAAAGGCAAAAAAACCTTTGAACGAAATGATTTTTATTTTTATTTTATTTATTTATTTATTTTTATTTTTATTGTTTTTTCGTTTTCACTGAACCATATGTTCACACATGGCCCATTTCGCCAGATCCCTCAACCCCTGGTTAGAGTCAATTAGCCTCTGTATAGCTAATATGCTCCATCCTCATGCATACTGTATTCCACGTGCACAGTGAATGAGTAGAAGCATGCCAGCAATGCATAATTGCCACCAGATTCCAGATTCCTGTCTTCCACCTTTTCCACGCTCGACAGACAGAGACTCCCCGTGTTTTCACCCTCACTAGTCTAACGCACATGCATTTTCTTCCCTACTTTTATCCCATTAAAAGATGCACTCTTCCTGCGTGTTTCCCACTTTCTTTAGCTTATTGCTTGCTTCTTGTAAAGTCTACACGCGGCATGTTTTTATAAGATCTGAACGGACCAATAGGTGGGCTCCACATTGGATTGGCCATTTTTTAAAATCAATATCACGTACGGGACAGCTTTTCTTTTTTCACTATAAAAAATTTTGGATGGGTGCCAAACGAAAAAAGCAAGGCCCCACGTTATCGTATAGGCTCAATACAAGTAATATACAATAAAACCAAAGCAAACAAACCCCACCGGCATTGGATGTGCCATGTTGAAAAGTACACTTGTTGGACACTCATATTCACCCGATGGGGAGACACTTGTGTAAGCCCTCAGCCAAAGTTTCATCCACCGTCCATCTATGGTCTACGGTAGGATGTGCCACTTTTAAGACATCGAATAGTGAGATAGAAATATTCCATTGTTTTCTTATGGAAAATTACACGATATGCATCGAGCAGTGTAGTCCGTTCATCTGATGTTGATCAGATGCGACTGACGTATGAGTCATCTCAGCTATCGGTCTTTTGAACCCCACTATAGATGGGTCTTTGGGTCATGGCCCATCTATTGCACGGTCTAACAGAGTAATGGTCTTGATCAAGGACATGGACCCCATGTCCAAGTATGTAGCCACGGGAGAATATATTTACCATGTCATCAAACAACCAGTTTTTCTAAAAGCTCCAGCTGTTAGAGAATGGTTTATCAATGGATATTAAGAGACTCTAACACTCCAACATTGTGCATGGGTCTCGTCAGTAAGAACTCTATAAAGTGGGCCTTATTGATCAACAATCTGGATTGTCCTAAGGGTTGGATAATGTGATCAGTGTACAAGTGGGCTCCACTAAGTTGTGATGCATTCAGAAATTCGTGTAAGGGTGGGATGTTAGAACTATATTAAGTGGAACTAGGATTGCTAATTCGTGTGGAGCCCATAGGGAGATGAGTTTTGATGGTTTTCAAACTCCTCTACCCTCTAATAAAATAAGGCTAGTTCCCCAGTTCAACACCATCTATCGAAGTAGTAATCCCAGCGGAGCTTCTCTAAGGATATAAGGAAAGGAAGATTGTAGCATCCGACCTACATCCAACCTACAACAATGGTGTCTCAACAAGGTACGCACTATAATCCTTCAGATCTCCATATCCTATGCATAGCATAATCCTTGAAAGTCCACATAAAGTCTACATCATCATGATGTTTTCATGCCACTGGAACCATACATAAGGATCACACCACAATAAAATTGGGATGCCTCAAAAATCAAGCTGATTCAACAGTCAAGTGGACCACCACATGAGTCATAGGTTTCTTTATTATTATTTTTTTACCATTGTTTTCTATGGCATGGCATGTTGTTTTCTATGCAATTCAACTTTCATGGTCAAGAGGCCCTTACCGGCGGTTTCAAAGCCATATCGACACTATGGTAGTCCCCAATGCAATATTTTACACTATCACCGCAACAGGAGGGGAAAAAAAAAGTATAAAAGAGCATCCCTGGCATCAAGTTGCTGGCAACGAAAATAAACATCCTTGGGTTTCTCATGCAGGAGAGATGACATCGGCGTCCAGAATCCTTGAGCGGGCAATCACAGTGAGTTCGGTGTCATCTCTCCTGCACGTGAACCCCAAAGTGGGTGTGAAACCTCAGCATAGAGGCTTAATATTCCAATTTCGTTCCTTCATTTGCTTGGCTGAGATACTCCCAAAATCGGTAAGGTTTTATGTGACTCACTGTTCATTTTAATTTTTTTTTTTCAGGTATTCTCACCTCCTTCTCCCCTACCATGTTATGAGCTAGGCCTTACGTTTAAAAGTTGCTTTGTATATGGGCCACAGGATTAAATTTTACACGGCCAGTTAGAAACTCATTTCTAGCTCAGCTGGCATGGACAGGGAGATTAGAAACTCTTTTCTAGCTCAGCTTGTATGGACAGTGAGATTAGAAACTCTTTTCTAGCTCAGCTTGTATGGACAGTGAGTTTTCTCATCCACGAGATCTTTTTCATATAACCCATCTAGGACCTGTTTGGTCGACCCATTAAAAAATGAGTTCATCTCATTTTAGTTATTCATGATTATGCATCAGAGATGATATTTCTTTTCTATTCTCAAGATTATTTTTAGGGAATTTTACAAGAAAAAAAAAAAAAACACTGCTTATTACAGAATTTACCTTCCAGTGTCTTTTGGAATTTTTTTTTTTCAGTTAACTAATCCGTTTAATTAATTAATTATCATTGCAGTACCTTCCCTTACTACATTTTTTAAGAGACGTTGGGTTGGCCTTGGGACCAAAGCCAGCGGCCTGGGTCAGCCCCACATTTTTGTTTATGTGAAATCTTCCTCAGCTGCCAGATGCGTCACCCATGATAGGCCAATGGCCAAAAAAATTAGCCCCATTTCGGATTCAGGTAGACCACGTGATTGGAAACAATGCAATGTACAGGTAACGCTAACCCTCCAAACTTTTTTCCCTTGTTGATGACCACAGGAATCACAAATGGGGCTAATTTTTAGGCCATTGGCCTAAGTCATTCCATGGAATCTAATGATTGGAGTGGATCTAACATAATGATCACAATGGGACCTGTAAAAATCAAGGATAGACGTCTCACCCAATTGTTCCCTTGGTGTGGCTAGGGGTGTACATGAACCGAGCTAGCTTGGTTAGCTCGCTTGACTCGACTCGAAAAAGCTCAATTCGACTCGGTTTGAAGCTGAGTTCAAGCCGAGTCGAGCTGATTTTTTGAGCTCGAAAATGAGTTCGAGCCGAGTTTGAGCTAGCCCCAGCTCAACTCGACTCGGATCGAACCCAGCTCAAATTGAACTCAGATCGAACCAGTTCGGTGACTCGGTTACTTTGATATTGACTTTGCTCACCAAGTGTTTGATGAAATGACTCAAAGAAGTGTGGCTGGTGGCAAGGAAGGTGTGTACATGAAACCAACACCCTTTTTTTCTTGATTTTTATGTTGCTTAAAAGGTGCTTAGAAAGTGTTTGATGAAATACCCATAAAACCATTGCTGCTGTCTCAGATACAGTGAGATTTTGAATGTCCCAGCAGGTCGGTCAGGCTCGAGGACCGAGCTGAGCTGAGATCGAGCTGAGATCAGCTAGTGGCCGAGCCGAGTCGAGCTAAGGCCAGCTCGACTCAGTTCGACTCAATGTACAACCCCAAGTGTGGCCCATCTGAATCAGTTTTATTTTTAGGCCCTGTGCCTAAATGTGGTATTACATATCAATAGTTAGAGTGGATCTCATATGCACATCACGGATGTGGCTCTGCCAAAATTCAAAGGCCCGCGTGCAAAATATCTATTAATATGTCAGCAATATGTGGTTCTTGCAGCAGCTGGGAGACAGGCGCCCAGATTTCTTTTTAACGGGCCCACCCTTGATGTGTACGTGAAATCCTCTCTGACCATTCAATGTATAATTTCCTATCAGGCCTAGTACCAAAACATCAGGCTGACAAGTAATTTAGGTGGGCCATACCAAAAGAAGAAGTTGAGATACGAAACAAAGCAATAATCCATGCTCAACTAATAAAAATCAGAATATACCTGGTATATGTTTATGATGACTCGAACTATACATCCTAATGGGCTCATCCACTGACCGACTACTAATCCAATTTTTCTTTGATTGAATTATCTTAACCATATGATGGATAGACCTTTCCCCACTTAATGGTAGGAGGATTGCATCCTACCCCGCCCGTATGCATGCAGCTGGGAACAGGCAGGAGCTTTGAGTGGCCACCATGATGTATGGGTCTTATCCACACCGTCCATCCATTTTTTTCATATCATTTTAGTATATAAGTGCAAAACTGAGGCAGATCCAAGATGTATGTGGACTACAAAATAGGGATTAAACTCTTACCATTGAAAACTTCTTGGGGCCACAGAAGTTTTGGATGGAGCTTATATTTGTGTTTTCTCTTCATCCAGGTCCCTGTAACTTTATGAATAGATTGGATGGAAAATAAACATCGCGGTGGGCCTTAAAAAAGTTTCAACCGTGAGAATCAATATCACCAATGCTTCCTGTGGTGTGGTCCACTTGGATCTTCCAAAAATTTGGCCCTATTTTGTAAAACGATATGAAAAAATGGATGGACAGTGTGGATAAAACCCATACATCACAGTGGCCATTCAAAGCTCCTGCCCGTTCCCAGCTAGAGACGGGCGGGGGTAGTACGTAATCCGCGCCCCCCTTGATCTGAACTACATCTGATTTTGCGTTGAAATATTCAGTTGTAAGGCGCCAAAGGCTACAATTCTCCAAACACTGTAATCGTTTAACCATGGCCCATTTACTATTGAAAGTATTAAATGAAAGGTTTTAATCTCATACACGTGTGGGTGAGCCACATGTTCACAAAAACATGCACCAAATCCACTCCCTTTTTGCCATTTGGATAATCAAAAGGTGGGCAACATGCACAAGAAATCTTACATTTTAGCTGGGTTAAAAGAAGTGAACGACGAGCCCCATTTCTGCGCCGCAAGTCCTTGTAAAATAAGCTTCCTTGTAAAATAAGCTGATTCCACAGATGTTGGGCATGTGACCCCGAGAGTGTGAGTATGGCATCCATTCAATGCATCATTCAATCTGATCTATTTTATAAGTTGGAGGTTTTTGGATAGTTGTCGATTGCCTCTTGGAAGGAGACCACCATGTTGTGAATATCCTATCTAAACCATGCATAAGGTTAACCCTGTCATGATGATGGGATGCCCCAAAGCCAGGCCCATTCGAAGAAACAACCAACCTCCTGATGTACAGTGGATCATAGGTAATTTCATAGCAAAGATGGACCAGAGAAGGCCCGATCAGAGGTGAAAATGATCCAAACTGTCAGAACCTTAAAACATTAGTATCTCGCAAATCGGGATGAGTTTTTCAACGTATCATATATGATTTTGGGGTAGGAAAATATACTTTAGCCAACTAACCTGCTACACCAGGTTGCCCATGCCGGATTTGCAAGATTCCATCAGATTGAGGATCAAAAGTCCCGTTTAATTTTGTTTTTACTATAAATTAGTAAGTTTTAGTTAGATCAAACTTTTAATCCTTCGAGTTATAGTTGTGCCCAACATGAAAAAGGGCTTAGAAATGTTAGGAGAATAATGTGGTTAGGCTAAATTGGACACTCACTATTTTTGGCCGAAATCCATGAAGTCTAGTACGAATGGAGACCATCTATAAATAGTAAGTTTACTATTTATAATAAGTCACAGTTTTAGTGAGTTTGACTCTAAAACTCCCTCCTAGGTTTGAGCTTATTATTTAAAGGATTGTAATCTTTTATTTTCTTTCTTTTTTTTTTTTTTTTTTATCATCAATCTATTTATTTTGAATTTTTAGAAATAGATGTGGCCAATCTGATTGGCCATGTCTTTAGAGAAGGGAACTCCTCGGCAGATGAGTTGGCCCGGATGGGTAGTGCGAGCCAATCTTCTTCCCTCTTCAGGAGCCTCTCGGACCTCCCGTCTTCAATCAGGGGTTCAATCTTCCTGGATAAAGTGGGGTTGGGTGCCGTCAGGGCTGTCAAGAAGGCTTAATTTTTGCTAGAGTCGCGTTTAGGCTGAGTTAGTCTAGGCTTTATGATAGGTTTTCTCGGGGAAGTTTTACCTGGGAAAGCCCGAAATTTGTCTAGGTTTTGTATAGTTTATACTTGAATGAAATTGTTGGTTTTTGAAAAAATAAAAATAAAAAATAGAAATTATTTCTACCTTTATCCTTCATGGATTCGAGGAAGCTATGTGAGGAGTCCAGAGACCTCCATGGATTCGGAGTAGATATCCCCTGAGGAAGATGGTGATCGACTTCATCACGTTCCTCTCTGCGTCAAGTGGTATTAGAGCGAGTGTTTCTCCTCGGATCTATGGCTTCCAACAACAAGTTGGGCAACATTTTGTGGACAATGCTCTAGTGAATCTTCCTTTAATGGTGGTAGCTTTCGAAGCAGCGAAATGAGGGAATCGACAAGTCATGCGAGGTTTGCAGGCTGCCATCGATCACATGAAGGAGGCCCTATGGAAGCTCCGTGTTCATGGCGGTGATTGACCCCCGTTAGGTGTTAAAATTCATAATCGCACCGATCGCAGGGTGATACCGGCAATAAACCACAAGATCATGCCTAAGGAGATGGAATCCAACAACAAAGAAGTTGATGACATGATCCTCTAATATCCCGGACAAAGGTGACGATCAGGCAAATCGAGAATTGAGGATGAGAGTCGATTTTCCTAGCTTCAATGGATAACTTTACATTGAGGACTTCCTCGATTGACTTTCTGAGGTTGAGCGATTCTTCGACTATATGGAAATCCCTTAAGCGAAAAAGGCAAGCTTGTGTCGTACAAGTTAAAGGGATGAGCTTTAGCTTGGTGGGAGCACATTCATCTCACACAAGAGACAGATGAAAGCATCAATCAACACATGGGAATAAATGAAGCAGCTGCTGCGTGCACGATTCCTCCCTAGCAACTATGATCGATCACTATTCTAACAATACCAAAATTGTTTACAAGGTAATTGGTCGGTGAGAGATTATGTAAAAGAATTCTACCGCTTAACGGCACGGAACGATTTAGTCGAAACGGAATCACAACAAGTCGCCCAGTTCAATGGTGAATTGCGTGGTGTGATCCACAATTGAGTTTAGATGTAGCCGGTGTGGATGATAAATGGCGCGATCAAGTTAGCCACTTGAGCAAAAACACAATTTGAGCATCCCAATATATGGACCTATCCTACTACAAGGGTCACCGTGGCAGGTCTGTCTTATGGAGCTTCACATGCTAGAGGGAAAGAACCTGTAGGGGGTGTACTCAACCGCTTACACTCACAAATCGAGATTCAGAAAGCAGAAAATTAGGCCCCAAAGGGGCATAACTACTACTATCGGTCCAAGTTGGATCCCGAACCCTTATGGTCGACTAAAACCATACCATTTTTATTGTTCTGGCCAATCGGGTCACCTATCAAATACTTGCTCCCAGCGACAAGAGGCTAACCTCATCATCAATGATGGTAGTGTTAAAAATGTCAATAATGACCTGAATGTTGATGGATTAAAGTACTCCATAACGGATGAAGCGAATGAGACAGATTGGGTTCTGTAGGATCATGGCGAGTTTCTCATCATGAGGCAACTATTGTATGCAATAAGGAAGGAGGTACACCTAAAACGACACAACATCTTCCGAACTAGGTGTACAGTGAATCGAAAGGTCTGTGATGTGATTGTTGATAATGTAAGCAGTAAGAACATTTGGTAGAGAAATCGCAACTGAAAAGGGAGCGACATCCCTTCCTGTACACAATCGGCTGGATTAAGAATGTCAGTGAGACGAAGGTAACTGAACCATGCACGATATCTTTTTCAATTAGAAAACATTATAAAGATCAAGTCCTATATGACGTTGTTGACATAAAGGTCTGTCACATTCTACTTGGTCGACCGTGGTAATCCGACCATGATGCCACTTATAGAGGACGAGACAATGTTTACGTCTTTGTCAAGGATGGTCGAAAGACGATCCTTGCCCCTATGGCACTTGACTACTTGACTTGGTCGCAGTTGGTCAACATACTTATTAGTGGTGGGAAGAAACTGGGATACATAACTGGTAGCAAAGTGGAGCCCAAGGGAGATAATCCATCGCACGAAGATAGGGAAAGCAAGAACCTTACCATGATGTATAGGTTGCTACAGTCTATGCAGCAAGTTATCAGTTGAGGATTGTTTCATACAACTGCTAAGGAAATTTTGAATACCGTAACTGAGATTTACTCCCAACATGATGATGTGGCCCAAACCTTCCAGTTACATAAGGAGATCACTACTAGCATGTAACAAGGTGAATTGACATGGAATAGCAATGCTCCTAATATCAACAATATTATCAATAATATCGGTATCACTTGGTCAAGAATGTTATCGATAGTATCGCGATATCACACGATACACAAGATATGATTTGATATCAAAGGAAATCTCCATTGTATGAGTAGTTGGTATCGACAATAATATCAATATTATTGTCAATATGACAAATCATGCATAAATACCCTAAAAATCAAGCCAAAAATTAAAGAATTTTGAAAAATTGGAAAAATTTGTAAATTGTTTGTCCGGGTAATCATGTCTAGGGTATTTCTTTGAGTTTCTTTGAATCAAAACTTGAATTTGGGGAAGAAATCTCAATTCATTAGTGAAATTGTGCAGGAACTTGAATGTGAGAAAAATTTGAGAAAACCCCTTTTTGTAAATGTTTGCATGGATTGCAATAGAAATCCATCTCATGCGTTGACATGGATTTATGGCAAAAATAAAAAATAAAAAAAAATCAACATTTGAGTGGTGAGAAATGGAGGAAATTGAGAAATTTCTAATTTCCTCCATTTATACCCCTTAAAATGATAATGGAAGTGTGGAAATTTGATATATTAATCAAAGAGGGCTGACCTATCGATTGGCCATAACTTTTTTCTTTTTCTCCAAAAAAGTATTTAATATATAAAAATATAAAAATTTATTTAACTGGAAATATATGTTGTTCAGTGTTGATTAATGTGGAAATTTTATAGATTCATGTGTTGGCTGATCCGTTGATTGGCAACAAAATTTCCTTTTTCCAAAAAAAAAAAAAAGAAGTATTTTTATCATTTAAAAATTAAGAAAATGGAAGAAAAAAAATTATTATTTTGGATTTTTTTATTGAAAGGCTTTAAGAGTATTAGGAAAGAAAAATTATTTTGGAAAAAAATAATTTAGTTGTTTCATTAATTATTTCGGAAAACTAATACAAGCAAAAGATAGAAAAATCACAATTTAATATATTGCTAAGTGGTTGTACCAAGCAGGTGTTACTTTCAACATTGTTAAGTTGAAAACTTCAAGGTTATGGTGGAAGCAATAAGTTAATTTGGGCTTAGGCTTAAGCCTCCATATCACAAAGGGAAACATGCCTTAAAACTTAGGTTAATTTTACTAGAAGCTTCATAGCCGAATATAAAGAATCATGGAAAACCTATGATTGTACTCTTATGTCCAATGGATGGATTGATAAATCCGATTGGACTTTGATACACTTTCTAATGAATTGTCCAACCAGGATAATGTTTTTAAAGTCTGTGAATGCATCAACTAATTTCCACACAACCGATTATTTGTTCAAATTATTAGATAGCATAGTTGAGGAAGTATGAGAGGAGTATGTTGTTCAAGTTATCACATACAACACAACCTCATATATAACTGCCGACCGCTTTCTTATGGAGAAGAGGTGTCGTTTATTTTGGACTCCTTGTGCAACACATTTTATAGATCTTATTCTAGAAGATATAGGTAGGTTGTACATTAAGTGATTGCTACAACTAGAAGAATCGCGATCTTTATGTACAAATATGCTTATATTCTCCATAAAATAAGAAAATACATTGAATATAACTTGCTTCATCCAGCTATCACCCATTTCGTAATAGCCTTCTTAACATTATAAATGTTGTATTCAAAGAAAGTCAAGTTTAGAAGCATTGTAGTGTTGATTTGTTGAAATAATGAGCCTTGGTCAAAAAAGGGCGAAAGGAAGTTAGTCTAACAAGTCATCATTTCACAATTTTTTTGGACATAAGTGCTAAAGGCAATAAAATTGTCAGAACTCTTAGTGAGCTTTATTGCGATCGGTAGACGAAGATGAGAAGCCACCAATGGGTTACATCTATGATGCAATGGAGAGGGCTGAAAACAAAATAAAGGATCACTTCATTTATAAAGAGCGTGATTTACAGGACCATTTTAGATATTATAAATAAGAGATGGGGCAGCTAAATGCCATCTCTATTGTATTCAGTTGCCTACATATATATTTAATTCGGCCGTATTCTTTGCTTCCGCCGATCGGATAAAGATAGAAGCGACATATATGGTTAACTTTCTTGATATCTTGGAAAGAATGATTCCAGATAAAGAAGAACAAGACAGGATTTAAGCTTTACTGAATTTCTATATAAAGAGTGTAAGTAGTTTTCCAAGAGAAATAGTCATCGGGGACAAGACTATGAAATTGCCACGTATAAACGTCTTAGCGAGTTGGTCTAAGTAACTTAGAAATAGTTTCTTATAATGTATAAAGTCTAACCCACTTAAACTATTATGTCAGTTGACTGGTGAGCTACCTATGGAGTAGATCTAAACAAGAAGAATCCAGCACTAAAGAAGGTGTCTATGAAGATTCTTAGACTCATATGTTCTGCTAGTGGTTACGAACGCAATTGGAGTACGTTCGAGTCGGTAAGTTTGGCAATTCACTATTTAATGTTGATTTTACCCTTAAATATTAGGTAGTTAAACGTAATGGCCATTACGACGCTAATGCACTTTCTTAATTTAGATTCATACTAAAAAAGGAATCGTCTTAAACAAAGCTTAATGACTTGGTCTTTGTTCAATACAACCAAAAGTTCTGATAAAAATTCCAAGCTAGGCGAGAAAAGCCCGGTTTCTATGATCCTATCTACCTAGGTGATTTAGATGCAGCTAGTGGGTGGCTCATAGAGAGAGAGGATCTGGTCTTTGCAGGCGAAGACCTAACATGAGCCTAAGTTGAAGATGTCTCATTTGGATCAACACTTGGAGAAAGTTATTCTGCTCAAAGGTGGAGAAGAAGGGCAAGAGTAGTAGTCAAACAGTAGACGGGATTGAGGAGATAGAAGAAGAAGAAGATAAATAACCAACCATTAGATGTGGATGAAGTACTAGTACGAATTGATGATGAAGAAACAAAAGAAGATGAAGTATACATCGAAGAAGGAGACAACTCTGATGATGGCAATGATAGTGGTGATCAGATGCCATAACGGCAACCATATTAATGTATATAGTATTAGTGTATTATTATATTAATAGCCTATGTTAGTATGTTTATTTTTTATATTATTATATTATTATATTAGTAGCCTATGTTAGTATGTTTATTTTTTATATTTTGCAAGTTGTGCATATTTTTTATAAATTGTATTTGTACATTAAGTTGTAAGTTGTAACTTAAAAGTTGTTTCAAGTTCTCAAGTCATCCATTTATCAATAAAATTTCTAGGTTCAAAGTTTTTAATAATCAATTCTCTCTTAATATAGCTTGTTGATTGTCTTATTAAAATTTATGTAAATATAATATAAGTAATTAAATATATAGCTTAGTGAAACACTCAAACTACAATGAAATAAGTAAAATAAGTTATCCAATCACTTAGGCAAGTTTCCCCTAATATTTTAGAAGTTTTTACAATTATTTTTTTTTTTTTGATTTTTGCCTTTAAAAAAAAAAAAAAATTTAAAATAAATAAATATGCGATCACATATGTGTGCGAATCGCATGCAATCACATACGTGATTTGACAACATTGTTAGAAATGAGGTACCATCTGTTGTAACAAAACATTTGATAAGAATGATCTGTACTCGGTTTGAGAGACAAATCAAAGTTCTTCGATTTGAAATGCCAAGGAATGCACGTTTCATAATATAAAGGTTATCTTTCTAATCAAGGCATTAAATTCCAAACTTCTTATCTATATACCACTCAAACAAAATAGAGTTGTTGTAACTAGGTCCATGTGAATATGAATGAAGGTTCTAAAGATCTATTGGGATGATGCAATTCTCACAACCACCTACATTCACTTGGAAATAGTTACCCCCTTCAAATGTTAAAGCTTGATTCTTCTATGGTCAGCATTTGTACTAAAGTGTTTGGGTGTGTATATTTTGTTCATGTATTGAGGACTGCCTGTGACCGGTTAGGACCTCAATCAATTAAATGTGTCTTTTTAGCACATGCGCCAATACAAAAGGGATATAATTGTTACTCTCCTACAAAAAAGAGGTACATCTCAAAGGATGTCACATTGTTTGAGAATGGACCCTACTTTCATTCAGGAGAAAGTAACATTACTCTTTGATGTGGTGACACCTTTTACCTCTTCGTGCCATGATTGATAGTCCAGACTATGCCCAACTTCCTCTTGAGTCTATGGAAAAACCCCTTAAGGTCTATACTCACAAAAAGAACATGGACCAATCTTCAAAGATGATTGACCACTACCTATCCACCGCTTCAGTACCAAAAACTGGACAATCATCAACCAGCTCCCGAGATGATTCCTTCTGAGACTGTTTTCTCCATTGAGCTTCTCATTATTCTTTGCAAGGAAAAACAACCACATATTGCTCCAAAAAGGTACTAATTGAGTACCAGTAATCCCCTTAGTAATTTAGTATGAGCATCTTTCTCCTTCTTTCAAGGCATTTCTTTACTCTATTTTCTTTGCCTATATTCATTCTCGATTTGCAGACACTCTGGCAGATCCTTGTTAAAAGCAGCTACGATTGAGGAGATGGGATCTAGTTAAGCCGCTATGGGGAAAAACATGCTATAGGGTGCAAGTAGGTACACTCTCTAAAGTATAACGGTTATGGTTCTATTGCTTGGTATAAAGCTTGCCTATTTACTCAGCAATTTGGAGTAGACTACTATGAGACATTTCCTCCTGTTGCGAAGCTAAATCTGTTTTGAGTTTTTCCTTCGGTGGAAGCTCATCATCATTGGCCCTTTCACCATTTGGATGTAAAATTGCATTTCTTCATGGCAATTTATAGGAAGAAGGACATATGTCCTTACCTCTAGATTTTCATCCTCCAAGATCCATGGGCATGTCTAAATTGAAGAAATCATTGTATGGACTCAAGCCTCCATGTGCTTAGTTCGAGAGATTTAGAAAGTTTGGCTTTTATCGTAATGCTTTTGATCACTCCGTGTTTCTAAAAAGGGTTGTTTTTTCCCTATGATATTGGCCATGTACATCAACAACATCATTATCTCAGGTGACACTGAAGATGAGATAGCAGATGTGAAGAGTTTTGTTGTGAGCACCTTTCAGATCAAAGATTCGACATTTTTCAAGTGCTTGGAATTGAAGTTGCTTGATCCAAGAAGGGCATGTTTATTTCGTAACACAAATATGTTATTGACCTCCTACGTGAGACTAGAATGTCAGGTTCTCATCCTGCAGATTCTCCCATAGAAGTGAATCATCACCTTCATTTTTAGGAGTCAAATCTTCTTAAGGACCCAAGCATAGAATGTTGTCTAGTGGATAAGCTTATTCACTTGTCCATCACTTGACCTGACATTTATGTTGCTAGTGTTGTGAGTTGTGACCCAATTCATGCAAGCTACTTGCACACATCACTTTGAAGTAATTCATTGGATTCTTTGCCATATATTGTCTTCTCTAAGCAAGGGCCTCCTATACACTAATAATGGCCATCTTAATGTCAGCGCTTACTATGATGCCGATTGGGTTGGGTCTTCGGCTGATAGACGGTCCCCCAATTGGGTATTGCACCTTTGTGCAGGCAATCTTGTTTCATGGGAGACTAAAAAACAAGCAATTGTTGCCCTCTCCGGTAGAGAAGTAGAATATTGCTCTATGGCAAAGTATTTAATAACAGTAATGGTGGTCGTAATGACCATCACTATTACCATTACAATACGAGTTGTAACGACCGTTATGGACTCTTTTTATTCTCTCTCTCTCTCTCTCTCTCTCTCTCTCTCTCTCTCTCTCTCTTCTTCTTCTTCTTCTTCTTCTTTTTTTTTTAAATTTTTTTTGAAAAAATTGTATTGGCCTAGTAATAGTCATTACAGGCCATTTTTTTTGTAACAGCCATGACAGCCTCATGTGCACGACAATTTCCACCATTATCATTATTTAACAAATATTACGTAACCATTTTTTAATAACATGCTCCATGGGTCATGCTATGCGTGAAGTCATTTAGCTCTAATCCCTTCTTCATGATCTTGGAGTTGACATTTTCTATGCATATTCCGTTATATACATTACAATCAAGTAGTGATCAATATTACACCTGATCCTGTCTTTCATGAAAGAACCAAGCACATTGAGATGGATTGTCATTTTGTTCGTGAAAAGATTTCTACATTGTTGTTATGCCTCATGTTTATTCCAAGGATTAGTTAGTTGACATTCTGACGAAAGTTATTTAGTCTTCTCACATGCTTGACATTAAAAGCAAGATGGGTATGTTTGACACCAAGTTTGATGCGGACATTAGACCATTTAAAGTATATTAATACAGGAAGCGTGCGTTACCCATATCAATGTGGTTAAATGACGGGTATGGGTCGAGTCTCTAGAGGTTGAAGACCTTACACATGTGTTTGTGACATGTGTAAGTTGCTAGGAGGAGATATTTGGACCGTTGGATTACGAGGATGGTGTGATCAGACCGTTGGATCGTCACGGTCGACCTTCATTGCGCTATCATTGGGGCCCATCAGGGATCTTGTATTTGAGTTTATTTTATGCACATGTTATTTATTTGAGTTTTGAGACATTGTGCGCACAATTTTTTGTGCAAATTTCTTTTTTCAAAATTTTTTAGTAGGGATATTTTGGTCATTTAATAATATCATTTAATGTAATTCCGAATTTATAAGGGTGTTCTGCTCTAAACCTCAAAGGTAATGCTATGTTATGTTTATGAAAAAGAAAACTTTTGCCTTTTTAAGGCCGAATAATTCTATCTTCGACTTCCAGTGATTGGAAGAGGACATGAGGCTCAAGGAAGTGATTTCTCATCTTCTCCTTCTCTCTTCATTTCTTTTCTCAAGGTATTCTCTTCTTTAAACCTCTTTTCTTTATTTTCTTCTAAATCTAGAAGTTGATCTCTTTTTATTTATTTTTTTCAATCCAAATCATTAGATATTGGAAGATCTTGATCCTTACATATGCATATTTTGATCTTCTTCAAATTCCATCACCCAATGCCCTAGATTTGAACTATAATCAAAGAACCATCCATTTTTATTTTTATTTTTTGAATTTTTCAGATTTTCTAATACAGAAAATTACTATTTCCTAGATTGGAAAATTCACTTGGATCGTCAGACAGACCCATTGCGAGACGAAAGTCCTATCTTTCGTCGGATTCGACTAAATTCAGATTTTAAGGCTCAATACAATGTGATTGTCATGGATGGCCGTGATTATTGCTAAATTTTCCTTAGTTTCTTCTTGTTTTATAATGTATAATGCTGAAGTTTTATTGTTAATGCTTGCATAAATCTTCTCCTTTTAAATTACGCATTCATTTAGAGTTGTATTAGGCTGCCCTACACCAAAGTTGGCTGACTCCCTTGAGTCAACTCGGTTTTGAACCCTTACCGAGTCAAATTTGGTGTAGACTCGATAGGGGTTAAAATAGGAAAAAGACTTGCCAAGTTTTCCCGAGTTTGGGATTGGCTTGGTGACTCGTCCAAGTGGCAAAACCCGAGTGAGTCGTAATGATTTACATGGCATTCATTTGAAATTAAATAGGACTCAAGTGAGTTAAACCACTAACATTGTTGCAAACTTACAACAGAGGTAGTTCATTTTTACCTCTTTTTTTTTTTTTTTTTTGGTGCTAACCATAGAGGAGCCTCTTTCTCTAGAGAAAATTTTGATACCATGGCAGAACATGACAAGAAAAACACACATGCAATCTAATTTGTTCAATTTCAACTGTCTAATTGATAAGGTACCAATTTAGACATAACAAGAACCAAAATTTATCCTTATTTGGTTATCCATCTATAAGATTGGTGGGTTTTTATTGGACAGTTAAAAATAGAGAGTTAAAACCAACTAATGGTCCTGTTTCAACCAACAAGTTTTTATGAATCTGAAGTTAGGACTATTTTTAAATTTTTATTTTTGGATTGTGCCTTAATGACGATTGATTGCACATTTTAGCTGGTTTAGATTGAGTAATTGTATGCCATGTGTGCCATTTTTCTATAGTTGTGTATCAAGTGTCATTCATAGCCAAGTATAAAATAATTCTTTAATGAAGAGACAAACAACTTGTAGAATTCCCGTTCGTCAATATGAGCTTCCATAGGTGCACACGCGTGCACAATAAAGCTCATGTACATGTCACACAGGTGCCATCATGGGCATAGGTGCGAGATCCCACACATCCATTAGGTTGGTCCAACCTTGTAAATGTTTTCCCAAAAATAAATCTCGGCCACTAGTTGACCTCAGCTCAAACTCGGCTCGGCTCGGTTTGGTCAGCAGCTTGGGCTGAGTTCGAGCCAAGATTGAGCCGAGTTCATCATTGAGGCATTTTCACAAACATGGACTGCACCTTCAAAATCTCATTGTATTTGAGATAGCAGCAATGGTTTTACAAGTATTTTATCAAACACCTTTTAAGCAACATAAAAATCAAGAAAAAGAGGGTGTTGGTTTTATATACATACCTTCCTTGCCACCAGCCACACTTCTTTGAGTTATTTCATCAAACACTTGGTGAGCAACATCAATATCAAAGTAACCGAGTCACCGAACTGGTTTGATCCGAGTTGAGTCGAGTTGGGGCCAGCTCGAACTCATTTTTGAGCTCAAAAAATCAGCTCGACTCGGCTCGAACTCAGCTTCGAACCGAGTCGAATTGAGCTTTTTCGAGTTGAGTTGAGCGAGCTAACCAAGCTAGCTCAGTTCATGTACACCCCTAACCACGCATGCTTTAGGCATAGTGTAAAACACCCATGCTTGTGAGTAAAACCACATTATACACGTAAAATCCACTCCATCTATCAGGTTCTATCACCAATTCTAGGACCTGGGCAAAAAAATCACAGGGATCCACAATGCAGGTGGGCCACAACCCAGGGAAGAATGGGGATGGGATGCCAACCATAGGTTTATGTGTGAAGGGCACTATGGGGTATATCTTTCATCGAACCAATTAATCAGCTATAACTCACCAGAATGAAGTGAAAAACACAGTGTGAACTTAAAGAGGTTTTAGGAGTAGTTTTACATTCTTACGATTTTGTGCAGCCAATGAGATTTTTATTTTTTTTACATTTAAAATCTGGATGATTTTTTCCATGTACGGTTCAAATAACTGTTCTCACCTAATGGACGGATTAGATTTACATATAAAACAGGCAGGCCCCACAGAGCTTAGCTGAGTAAAATAGGTGTTGTAGACGATTCCGGTCCCACCAAATGGTCTACAACACTTTAGGTAAATTTCCGTTCTTTTTAAACAAGCAGCATTCAACATTCGAAGACTCGAGCAAATTAATTTCAGATAAAAACTAGTACAATTACAACGGAGAGAAATCAAACTCATATCGAGTCGGAAGTTGAAACCCTAGCTATGGTTTTGAGAAATCACCTGTTTCTACCACCAATGAGGATTCGGAGATCAGGGCAGAGCTTGGATAGCGTCCTGGCTGTCGATCCTCCAACTCTTCCCGTTCCTCCCATTATCAATACCCTACAGTTTTTGGGCCCTTTTCGCAGGCTATGATCGAGCCCTTTGGCCCCCCCCCCCCCCCCCCTATTCAAGCATGCGAAGATCGAACGGTTAAGATGAAGAGAAGAAGAAGGCAACATCGTCGAATCAGCTCCTTCTTCCTATACATCTTCTAATGTTTTCCCTTCATTTATGGTCGTCTGTTCTATCCTGTGCTGAGCTGACGTGGCGAATCTCTATCGTAGCGACGTGGCGGTTCCGTACATGGTGACGTGGCCTGTCTCGCGGGCTCGCGAATTGCTAACGCTATTAATCAAAGGTGCAAACGCATCGAAGCGGATTGCGTTCAGCCACCACCTGAACGGAAACCGGTCCAAGCAGGAGATCCGTGGGGCCCACCATTATGTATGGGTTTCATCCATGCCATTCATCCATTTTTCAAGATCATTTTAGGACGTGTACCCAATAATGAGGTAGATCCAAGGGTTAAATAGACCACACCATAAGAAGTAGTGGTGATAATGAAACCCACTGTTGAAACATTCCTGGGGCCACCGTGATGTTTATTTGCCATATGAATCTATCTATAAGGTCAATTTGCTTGAGTTCTCTGTCAATTTCAACGAGTTCTCGGTCAATTTTAACAAGTTCTCGATCAATTTGCTTTCTCGATCAATTTGCTTTCTCGGTCAATTTTCACCAAATTCTCAGTCAATTTGCCTGAGTTCTCGATTAATTTTTGCGAGCTCTCGGTCAATTTTAGCAAGTTCTTGGTCAATTTTCACCCCATTCTCAGTTAATTTGCTCGAGTTCTCAGTTAATTTTTACCCAGTTCTCAATCAATTTTCATCCGGTTCTCAGTCAATTTGTCCGAGTTCTCGATCAATTTCAGTAAGTTCTCGATTAATTTCATTGAGTTCTCAATCAATTTTAGCAATTTCTTGATCAATTTGCTTGAGTTCTTGGTTAATTTCAATGAGTTCTCAGTCAATTTTCACTAAGTTCTCCATCAATTCACCCAGTTCTCAGTCAATTTGCCCAATTTCTCGGTTAATTTCAGCGAGTTCTCGGTCAATTTTCACCAAGTTCTCGATCAATTCACCTAGTTCTTCGTCAATTTTTCCGAGTTATCGATCAATTTCAATGAGTTCTCGGTCAATTTGAGCGAGTTCTCGATCAATTTACTCGAGTTCTGGATCATTTTCAGTGAGTTCTTAGTCAATTTCAATGAGTTTTCGGTCAATTTGCTCGAGTTCTCATTCAATTTCATCGAGTTCTCGGTCAATTTCAATGAGTTCTTGGTCAATTTTCACCCAGTTATCAGTCAATTTACCTAGTTCTCAATTAATTTGCCCAACTTCTCAGTCAATTTCAACAAGTTTTTGGTCAATTTCACTAAATTCTTGGTCAAGTTGCTCGAGTTCTCGGTCAATTTCAGTGAGTTCTCAGCCAATTTGCCCGAGTTCTTGGTGAATTTTAGTGAGTTCTTGGTTAATTTCACTGAGTTCTCAGTCATTTGCTAGAGTCATCGGTCAATTCACATAGTTCTTGGTCAATTTGCCTGAGTTCTTGATCAATTTACCCGAGTTCTCGGATAATTTCAGCAAGTTCTCAGTCAGTTTTCACCTAGTTCTCGGTCAATTCACCCAGTTCTTAGTCTGTGACTCTTGAAATTTTGCCAACTTAAGAGTTAGACATCTTTGGACGTTATTTTCGATTCATCGATTTGAGTGAATGTCTGTGCATTCATGTGCATATGTTTGGGACCAAAATTAGTGACATGGGGTCCACGAAAGTCGCCCAAAAGAGTGAAAGTTCAAATTTTATAGAGCATGGATTGACCTCAGTGGTGTCACCCCCGAATTGACGTTACCACCATAAAAAATAGGTTTTTGGATAGTCTTTGAAGGTGCCACCGCCAAAAATTGACAGTAGGCGGTGATTCCACCGCCAAATTGGTGGTGCCATAGCCACCCCTTGTTCAACACTATTGCATGTTCAACAATTGGCAGTTTCTTATACTGACTTCAAAAATTTATATCTTTTGTTTAAAAACTCCGATTAAGGTGATTCAAAAGCAAGATTGAAGATTAATTAGTCTAATTTTATATAAAAATAAATAAATAATAAAAACAAAACTTAAAGTATGTTAATATTATGACGTTTTGGAAATAGTACCAAATTTTTTGGATTTAGGTAGCTAGTACTTCCTGAATTTTTAGAATATTTAGAAAACTCAAAATTGTGTGAAATTTGGTGAGGATAAATTATAATTAATGATAAACTACTATGAAAATTTTAAAAATAATGTAGTGATTAAAAGTTAAAAAAAAATACAAGTAATAGACTTATTGTAACTAAAAATTTCTGCAACTGCAAGCTACCGATGGACCACACATCTCTTTCATCTTAGAGTTTTTATATTTGGTGTCTTCTTAGGGATTAATTCTAATAATACTATGAATCATCTTATATAATTAATTAAAATTTCTATTTTTAGTGTATTTTACTAATTCAGGTAGTTTCAATTATAGTTAAATTATGGTTCTTGATTAGGGTGATTAGAGTCGAATCATTGTTTTTGCTAATTATGAATAGGTCAAGCTATGAAATAAGCTAATCCAAACTTTAATCATCCCGCATAAGAAATTTCACTACCAAATTCATTCCAAAAATACCTTTATTATCCAAACAAGCTTTAAACCACTCGTTAGTGGGACACTAAACTCAAAACTATAAAAAGACGTTCGTCTTAGCAAGCTTGACGTCCATCACGAAACATCGAGCCAAGATCACATCTCAAATCGCTCAACGTAAACTCGCAAGGCCAGTGCATGAGATGCGTGAATACCCTTAAGATTCATCAATAACTTAAGTTAATTGTCTGTATCTGGTCTTTTCCAAAGTTGTGGCTTTCGGACCATTATATCATGACTAAATGTACAGTAACAACCTAAGTTAATACATTTGCAATAGATTGACTTTATAGTAATTATGTAGTCAAAAGTGTATGTGATCATGTATTCGTTTGGAGAAAATTATTATTGAATTTAGCATGTTATTATAATAGTGATCCTGCTCGTTATACCCTAAACCCTAAAAATTTACACTTTGCACGAGTTCTTGGTCATTTACATGAGTTCTAGGTCAATTTCAATGAGTTCTTAGTCAATTTCACTGAGTTCTCGGTCAATTTACTCGAGTTCTTGGTCAATTTGCTCGAGTTTTTGGTCAATGAAATGAAAAAGACAATAGTAATGAAAAACTCACTACTTTGAAAGAGTATTCATGCACATGTAACTCAATCCAAACCATTAGAATTCATCGAGTTGCGACAGTTTTCAACCATCATAAATTCACCTAGTCGGTCAAATTCACAAAGTACGAGTCTTGTGATGGTTTTCAACCGTCATAAATTCACCAAGTACTTAAAAATTGATCAAGTGTACCACACTTTACTTTTTCTTTGTACACCCCATTGTTAGCGGAAGTAGATTGGCTGGTGTACCACACACCACTAACCTAGCTAGTGTGGGTACGTGTCATTCAATAGTTTAACAATTAAAGTTGTAAATTCACAAATAGTTTAATAGTTTAAATTTACTCATCAAGTGTAGGGTGAAAATTCACCGCATACTAAGTGAAATTGATTATGTACTCGGTGAAAATTCACCAAGTTTGCTGAAATTGACCGAGAGCTCTTTGAAATTGACCGAGAACTCGGGAAAATAGATTGAGAATCAGGCAAATGGACTGAGAACTCGGTGAAATTGACTAAGAAGTCGCTGAAAATTAACCGAGAAGTCGCTAAAATTGACCGAGAACTCGCTGAAAATTGACCGAGAACTTGCTGAAAATTGATCGAGAACTTGTTGAAAATTGATTGAGAACTCGGGCAAATGGACCGAGAACTCACTGAAATTGACCAAGAACTCAGGCAAATTAATCGAGATCTCACTGAAATTGACCGAGAACTTGAACAAATTGACCAATAACTCATTAAAATTGACCAAGACCTCGGTGAAATTGACTGAGAACTCATGCAAATGATCGAGAATGTGGTGAAATTGACCAAGAACTTGTGTAAACGACCGAGAACTCATTGAAAATTGATTGAGAAGTCGTTGAAATTGACTGAGAACTCGGGTAAATTGACCGAGAACTCGTTGAAAAGGGATTTGAGAACTCACCGAAAATTGACCGAGAACTTGTTGAAATTGACTAAGAATTGAGAACTTGCTGAAATTAATCAAGAACTCGATAAAAATTGACCAAGAACTTATTAAAATTGAACAAGAACTCGCTGAAATCACCGAGAACTTGGTGAAATTGATCGAGAACTCCCTAAAATTGACTGAGGACTTGGTGAAATTGACCGAGAACTCGCTGAAATTCACCAAGAACTCGATGAAAATGATCGAGAACTCGTGCAAATGATTGAGAACTTGTGCAAGTGCAAAATTTTAGGGTTTAGGGTTTAAAAAGGGGTACAAATGGACGATGTACTCGTGAAAATTGACCGAGTACTTGTAATCATAGGGTTTAGGGGAATTTCTTCAATTATACATGCAATGCGTGACTTTTTAGATGGAGGCACCATTTTCTTCATTTTCTATCTCTCAAATCCCTCTTCAACCTAACGGGTTTGAAGTGGAGATTGACAAAAGAAAATGAAGAAAACAAAGTAAGGGTTTGTGGTATAGCATGAAGAAAAGTTTGAAGTGGAGATTGATAAAAGAAAATGGAAAAAAGAAGGGTTTGTAGTATAGTAGGAAGAAAAAGTCTAAAAATGGAAGAGATGATACAATTTCATGAAGAAATGGGAAGAGAGGAGAAGATTTCAGGAAGATTGGTTTATGGTAGCAAGGGTATTCTCATATAAAAAAAGCTTTATGTTTTAGAATTGGAAAGTAAAGTTTTGGAAATTTGAAAAAGTTGGTGGGTTAAAAGTGAAGTTTACAGTGTGAAATTTTCTAATATATTTACCAAAGTTTGAATTTAATTACTAAATCAATTTTAATATCTCTAATTAATGTACATATGTAATATTTGACACAATGATTATAATAAACCTGTTAAAATATATATTTTGCATGAAAATGATTAAATTCTATGTCTCGGATGGGCCACCCGCACAAGATCACATACTAGTGACTAACTAATGATTTTTAAGCATTGATTTGCATGGACAATGTTTGGATGGTGCAAATAATCCTATTAAAGTAATTATAGTGATGCAATTGATAAATTGATTTTTTTGGAATAATATCAATAGTGGGATATGTACCCAATAGATTAGTAATCTAGTGACACACATGTTACACATGTACCTCTTGGAAGGATTTTAGATGTAATCCAAGCTTCCACCTTAGATTTCAAACTCTCTCTTTAAGGGAATTTGAAATCCCTTGAATTTGAAACCCAACAATTACTTTTATGGTGCCAAACATATAAGGGGATTTAAAATTCCCTCAAATCCATGGTGCCAACCGACCACTTAGTTTTGAACATAACATATGTGCTTAACCCTTAAGTTTGTTTTGTACACCCTTAATATCCACCGTCCATCATGTGGGCCAAACCTTTGATGTGGATTGATCATTATGTTGGGCGCATCTTAGATACAAACCGTCCATCATGCAGGCCTACCTTTAATGTGAACCATCCATCATGCAAGGCTCAACTTTGAAGTGGGTCGTCGTCAAGTGGGGCCCACCTTTTAGATATGGGTCATTCGTTATTAGGGACCGACCTTCAATGCAAACTATCCTCATGTAGGCCCACCTTGATATGAGTTATCTATCATGCATGACCCACAGTCAATCTTATTGTCCATCATATGAGGACCACCTTTAATTTTCACCGTTCATCATGTGGAGCCCACCTTTGATGTGGACCATCCATCATGTGGGCCCACCTTTGATGTGGGTCATCCATCATGCGGAGTCCACCTTGGATGTGGGCCTTTCATCATTGACACCTTTGATGTAGACCATCCATTATACGAGGCCAATATTAATGTGGGCCATCTATCCTGTGGGGCCCACCATTAAAATAAATTATCCATGTAATGCCCTGAATTCCACAACCTGAGTGTAATACTTTTTCCTAGAAATCCCAGGTGTTAGTGAAAGTACATATAGGTAGGTAGACAACCCACCTCAAGCTGACAAACTGATTAAGTTGGATGGAAACCCAAACCCTAATTCAAACCCCAATTCGAACCCTAACCCTAGTCCTAGGAACCTGACCCTAAGAGCCCAAAGCCTACAAGAACCGAAACCCTTGGAACCTCGGCACCTAAGTGACTGAGTCAACCCGTCGAGTCAACTTGCCTAGTCAACTCATTGAGTTGGCCCACCCAGTTAGTTCACCCAGTCAACCCATCCAGTTAGACCCGAGGCTAAAGTTAGTCCAAGCCCAAACTTAAAAGCCCATGAAAAATTTAGTGAGAAAGCAAAATGGTGCCCAGGGAGCTGAGATTCCCACACACTTAAAGAAGCCACCCTATCAAAACAGGAGGCCATGTGTGGCTCCGGTGGTCCCTAGGCTGCTGCTGGCCACATGGTAGGTCCCTTGTCCAACAGGAGACCCCCACACAAGTGGGATTTCTCCCGTTGTCACCTCATTTGTTTGCCTTGGTGAATGGACTCCTATGACCCTCCCCGAAACTGGAAATTATGCCCCATACCATCCAATCCAACTCTTGAGATCTTGCCATATGGCGATCTCAAATCCATGCCACCCAAACCCTATTTACCCCTGGACTTAACAAGAATTGCAAGCAAAACTAGGCAAGGTGGCTATAAATATCCCCCTTCCATTCACATTCAAATTATCATAAAATCACCAGGAAAAGATTAGAAGAAAACACAAGCAAAACCCATTATACCTGTAATGCCCCGAAAATCGGGGGTCGAGCAAAGCTCAACTCCCAAGTTCCAATGCATCACTTATGCAACATAGATAATAATGTTTAATGTTGTCCATATTAGTGCATTAAACATGAGTGAGATTACACTAAAACAACATATCATACTCCAGAGATAATGTAATTTAGTAAGCGAAATACTGAAATATATGTATTGAGATAAGTAAGCGGTTATCTGCCTCCAGAGTATGATAATGTAACAGGGTTGAATACGTACGTGTATGATTCTAAAATTTACAAAATATTAAAGTGTAACTGTCCAACTAATCCATGTAACCCTATAATCTTGTCGAATTAGAATAAGGTCTACGAAGACTCGCCTGATAGCTGAACATAGGAGAATTCGTCCTCCTCGTCCATGACGTCCATTTCCGCTATATAGACTCCGTCATTACCTACATCTACAATAGAGTCTGGTTGGTGTTTTAAAACACCATCCCAAGCAGGAATGAGTAGCTAATTCAGTGGAACTATAAAGCAAAGGTTAACATTTTATCAATTCAGTCAAGCAGTAATGATAAAGCAATACAACAATCATATCCTAAGTACTCTTGTTAATGCAGGAATGATATGCGTAATGATGCATGCCCTCTCCTGCACTCCCTCAGCAATACCATCTCATGGTCGCTTATGGCAACTCCCACTGTGCACTTCCTCGCCAAAGCACATCCTAAATAACCTCACCCAGTGCCCTACCAACTGGAACGTTATTTAAGAAGGGGGTCTGGATCAGACGGCTCACCCCAACCCACGCTAGGACCACAGGCAGGCTACAACTAGGTGTTAGATGCAATGTAATGCATGGTCATGTTAGCCAAGTACTTAGTTAGGTTTATTCATACAACAGATTCAGAAAGCTAAGGTATCTCTCTTTATATCATTTACCCAAACAAATGATCCATCTAGGGTCGTTAATCCTAGTTAATCGCATACGATAGGCAAGTTGTGGGGTCATTACTCCTGGTTAAAAGCAGTGGATAGGCAAGTTCATGAGTTTATACTCGAGGTCACTCCACAAACACCCTACCAACTAGAGCGCTATTTTCGAATGAGGTCCAGATCAGACGGTACACCCCAACCCACGTTGGGACCGCAGCCAGGCTACGCCTGTGTAGGCTGATAGCTCGAATACAGTATCTCATATCACCATTTTTGGCTCACGAGTTTGGGTTGCTCACTAGTCATTATGGGGAGCTCGTCACCCCAGCGTAGGCCGACAGCTTGACCACAGTGTCCCATACCACCATGCCCGGCTCATGAGTCTTAGCGGATCGTGGTACCATGGTTGAACGAATTTTACATTAGTAAGTGGTACCTTAGATTTAAGCAGTAACGTTTATGCATAGTAAACACATAATAGGCCAATCAGTTTATCAGACAAGTTCGACTAGTATGAGCGTACGTTGAATTAATCGACATGGAGCGCATAAGCACCCCATGTGGCCTAACCACTGTTGATAATCATTGTACGTCTCGAATTCACTGAACGCATCAAATGTGGTGAGACTAATTCAGCCACTCAAACAAGAATTGTTACTGATTGCCTGGACTACGTAGTAGTTCCAATCATACTCAAATGCAGCATGTGGAGACATGTGATAATCATATAGAAATTTAATAAACAATTCAAGTACAACACTCATTCAAGCATTTTATCAACATATTGAACATGCTACCGAACATTTCAATTCATCCATAAATTGCATAGTTGAAATTTAGATTATATGAAGGAAATTATACATATAGATAAGGTAATTGAGAATTTTATCTCAACACCCTTATTAAATACAATTCATCAAATAATATCTCATTCAGACATTTTATCAAACACTTAGACTACACATTACCACATATATGAACTAAATTAGTTATAGCATATATTATGGCAAATCCATTCATAAAAGAGTTGTCATACATACAACAATCATATATTCTAGGTTAATAGTCATGGCAAGCACAAATCATAATAGCAATTTCATTCAAACATTTCAACAAACACATGGAATGTGTTATATATTCACATAATTCACACACATGTATTATTTATCGAATACATCATAATTAAGATCATATGGTGGCAAACAAGTCAGACATTTATCATTAGTTGACATTGAAAGCCTTGAAAACCATAACCTAAACGTTTATAGTCGGCACCTTTTGTCGGCTTACTCGTTTTGAACTCAGTTTGAAACCTACACTTCCATTTACAGAACAACGACTACCTAAATCACGAAAGAGGTTAGCTACTTCGTCGATTCCTCTATTCGGATTCTTAAAACGAAATTAGGGTTAGGATTTCTTACCTAAATCGGAATCGACACAGGTTGAGTAGCGTAGTAGAGAGGTGAATCGGTGCGAAGAGTTGTGAGAAAAGATCCTAACAACTATCTCCAAGAATCCTTCTTCCTTCTTTCCACTTCTTTCTCTCTCTCTCTCTCTCTCTCTCTCTCTCTCTCTCTCTCCCCTAGGGTTTTTAGGAAATTCGTATGAGGGAGAGAACGGGTGGTTTAAGGGCCTTATATAGGCTCAAAACTGATGTCAATGGCCCCAGGGCCATGGTATACTTAGGTTATAGCCAAAAGGCGGCTGCTTCGGGCTAACGGAGCTCATCTGGAGGTTCATTGCTCACATACAATGTGGAGAAAGTTCCATAACAATGAATCTATGCCAGGTTAAGATTTCAGTCTGATCAAATTTGTGGATCGACCGTGGAGGACCTGTTTCAGTTCAACGGTCATCGTCACTTGATCAGGGCCACAAGTGTACCGGTATGTGCAGGGAAATTTTCCTGATCCATGGGTGTAGTTGGGTTAAAATCTAATGGTCTGAAACCTTAAATTTAGCCTGTAAGCAAACGGCCCAATTCGCTTAAGTTTGGGTTCATTTTCTAAAGATATTCGCGTTTCTCACACATTTCGCTCTAAGCTCAAGTTGTGTGTTTCTGGATACTATTTGGATTTGATTCCCACGATGCTTGTCAAGCTTAGTATGGCGGTCATAGCCTTATAGTTCCGTGGTAATCGAACTTTCGACGTGTGGTCCAGGTCCGATACGGAGTTTCAATGTGCTTCCGCAAGTAACTGGGTTTTAAGCTTGCTCATAGGTTTTTAGGTAAGGTTGAACTAGCTATTCTAATGGTTTTGGGTCTTGTAGTTTTTATAGAAAGGGGTTCAAGCCAAATCTATCAATTATTTAGTTTAGTACTTAACTAAATTCCACCCTAATTACGATCGAATAAGGTCCTAGGGTAGTTCTATGCCCCTTTAGATTTCGCGTTATAGAAAAGTTCTAAAAATTTTAGAAGTAGCAGCTGTCCGGACCAATAATTTTTAGATAGTTGTCACGTTAACCTAGATTTAACTATATTAAAATTTTTATTTTTATTTTTACTTACTTTTATATGAAACTAGACTTATTAATCTTCATTCTGGCTTTTGAATCACTTAAATCGAAGTTATAATAAGGGAGATATGACTTTTTGAAGTCGGTCGAAAAGTGTAAAAATTTGCGGCAAGGATCCACCGAATTTTTGGTGCACCCATGATGCATCGTGGTCGGCGTGTTGCCATTGTGGTCCGCTGGATCTTGGGTGGTAATGCATCACGGTCAGCGTGATGCCATCGCGCTTGCCTGGTGGTGGTTTTGCCACGTGGATTTTGAAACAGGCATATCTTTCAATCCAGAATGAGTTACGCAACGTGCTAGAATGAAGTTGGGGTAGGAGAAGCTGATCTATCCAAATAACATATATATTTTGTGAGATTCTATACGATTAATGGTCAAAATCTGATTTTATTTATATATGCACTATTTATAGTAAATTTTAGTTTAAGTATTGTTCTTCATCATTTAAACTTTAGGATTAATGTCTAATATGAAAGTACTTAGAAAAATTTGAAGAACAAGGTGGTGAGAGGTGAAATTTTGAAGGAAATGGGTTGAAAAGGGATTTGAGACTTTGGGATTGAGTTCTGAGAAGTAAATAAGGTGCTATGATCGATCCATTGCCTAAGGATGTCTAACTCCAGGTTGGTAAAATATCTAGGACATTACAATACCCTTAAGCCTTCCATCTTCTAGCTTAGCCTTTCCAGGCCTCCACTAAGGAGAGTAGAGAGTCGTAGGAGTGAGTCCAGCCCAGATCAGCTCAACCTAGTCCACAACCCTAGCCACCTGAGCAACCAAAGCCCCAACCTTAGCCACTCAATCTGACCCTTGCAACACTACCGTCCACCTAGCTTTAGTAAGATTCATCCATTCTGCATAAGCATTGTGAAAAATCTATTCCCTCCTCCACCCCTTTCTTACTCCATCTATAGCATTGCATTCATAAGCGTCATGCACTTATCTGCTTAAGCATATGCTTTGCGGCTTGTCGACGTAGTCGGATTTTACCCATCAAAAATTTAGATTAATTGGTTTTTCACTTTGATAAGTGGGCAATTAAGAAGGATTTATCTAGCCAAAGCTACATCTTGTCGTAGGCGTTGCATTTAACACCACATTGCACACATGATATTGCATCATTAGTGTGAAGGAATGAAGCCTTAATCCTTGATATTTTGTATGATATTGTGAAGTAGAGACCATAAGTTTGTATGGGAAGAGTGGGTGCTTAACACCTTTCTACTCTGTAACCGCGGTCCCTTACCTAAAATTTTTAGTCGTAGATCAAGGAGTCATTTAGGATTAAGAACCTTTGGATTCTCCCTCCTAACATTTCTACAGGGTCTAGCCAACTGTGTGTAACGTTCCATATTTTTGTTATTTTGGATTTCCAAAAACCCTTAAATTTTTTTGTTATAATTAGCTTACGTTGTTACCTATTAACCCTTAACACTCGAGGTGAGCTTATATGTAGGTGGTACCAGTAAAGATATGCACAAATCCGATTAATCAACCAAATGAAGCTAATAAATCTACCTGATCACTTAAACCTCGAGTCTAGCATCATGATTTGTTCATCTAGGGCTCAAATCTAACAGACCAATCACTGGCTAATCATGACAATTGCAACTAAATAAAGACCTACTAAAAGCCGAGATAATTAGGGGTTAGATTTTAATTAACAAACCAAACTAACTCAATTACTCCTTTAACTTAACAACCAATGGTTTAGGGTGATTAGGATCGAATAGTTGTTTTTGCTAATTGCGAATAGGCCACACTATGAACTTAGCTAATCCAAAACTTAATCATCTGACACAAGAAATCTCATTATCCAATTCATTTCAAAAATGGCCAAAATTTCTGAACAAGCTTTAAACCGCTCATTAGTGGGCCAGTAAACCCGAGACTATAGAAAGATGTTCATCTCAGTGGGCTTAATGTCTATCATGGGACATCAAGCTGAGATCTCGTCTTGAAACGCTTAACTTGGACTCACAAGGTCAGTGAATGAAATGTGTGAATATTCCTAAAATTAATTAAGAAGTTAAAGTTAATTGTCTGTATCCGATTTTTGCCAATGTTATGGCTTTCGGACCATTAGATTGTGACCAAATTTAAGGCAATAATTTAAGTTAATACCCTGCAATATCCCTATAGCCGTGGCCCCGATTGACCATCGGTGAGTGTCGAACTGACTTTTGATCATACCTGTTGATCGGTGCATTCAAATGGTGGGCCGATCAATTCCATACGTAGATCATTACTAGAGCCAACTATTTTATGATGTATATCGACCCTTATACCCTATAATGGGCCCTCAAAGGTTAGAAACACCAGATCATAGGGCTAGTATAATAAAAACCTAACCTTAGGGCTATTTGCACCATTTCTGATTATATAAATAGGGCATTTGGTGACAACCCTTACTCCCATCCAATTTTTACCCTATATAAAGAGAGAAAGAGAGAAAGAAAGAAAGAGAAAGGAGAAAGGAGAAGAGAAATATCAAGTGAGGGGGAGATTGGTGTCTCATTAACCGAATCCTTTAATCGACACCCTATCCTCGATTATTCTCTTCCACCAAATCCACCCCACTCGCGATTGGTAGGTAAGAAATGAACCATACTTTCCAACCTAGGTTTTTTTTTTCGGATGAATTGCATGAATCTCACCTAATTCCTTTGAACTTGGTATAAGACTCATTTCCCCTTAAACCCCTAACCCTACGAGCTCGAGAATCAGAAATATTTCTTTCTTAAGGTGTAGACCATTTTTCCTAAGTTGCCATTTATTAACCCTTGAGAATCTCAATTAATGATTTTTTGATTTAGATGGCTTGGTATATGCTAACATGATTATCACGCCCCAAACTTAGAAACTGGGCTCACAAAATTTTCGATCGCCGAATCCGGTGCTCAATGCCTCCACAGTATCCCATTCTCGACTCCCGGCACCCATACACCAGGTTCTGTTCCTGAGATCCTACAAGGAGGATTTCAAACATGATTTGATTCGTAATGAGCATAACCATAAGATAATCCATTAACAATAACCACAAGAATACCATCACAAAATCTATTATGATCAAAAACTTTTAGTACAATACGTATGAAAGGAAAATACAAGATAATGAAAATGACAGAAACTGTAGAAGCTCGACTGCACACTCCAACTGCGGTGAGGCTATGGCTGCATCCTGTCGTCACCTGCACACATCAATCATGCATAAGCTTATAGAAAGCTTAGAGGTTGGCGTAAGTGTGTGCGTAGTATAAACGTGCTCAGAATGCAATATCAGAGTAATGCGGAATCATGTTGATGGGTACATGAATGCAATCAGCTGTACTAAGACTATGTGGTGCAAGATATGAATGCTATCAACCATATCAAAACCATGCAATGCGAGATGCAACTCAAGCATGCCGATCCTCATCCAAATCCTCATACAACTCATTAAATATTAGTACAGTTCTCATTCTGGATAATCATCGAGGTTTAGTACAATCTACGCCAGCTTGCCGCCCCTATCCGAATGCACAACTGAAAGAGTGGAAGAGACCTCACTATCTATCTGCCAATATCGGGCCTGACTCGTCGATAACGGACCCATTCCTCAAGCTGGTCAAACTCAACCTAGAAATTGCCCCCTCACTCAGGCAGGTAAGGTTACACCCCTTTTCAACCGACCACGACACAGTGGGAGATGCGGCCTACTAGGATATGACCCTCGCGCGCTCATTTATCTACTCGGTCTTGATGTTGGAGTCATCCTCTGGTACCATCGGGTTTAGAAATTTTCACACAGGGACATCTATAGCACCCCGATGTTAGAAATAATATTTTCAGTATCCAATCCAGCCATCCACGATGTGTCTGTGGAGGCTATGGCCCTGATATCACTAGGGCATATAATAATCATAATCACACAAATGCAAGTGTATGAATCACTCTACCAGACATGCAACAATCTTGCGCGTACCGCGCACTCATGAAGGGTAACTCCGCTTATTAAGGAGCCTATAAATAATTTGTCCGAAGACATATCAGTCACTCCTCATATCAAACATACATATGATGCATATGAGCATGAATCATGGATCTATACTAAACATATTATATGGTGATGGACTCTGTTCATAACAAAGATGGGCCTACACTACCTACACCCTACAAGTATAGGCCTATCAATGGGCCCTAAGGAGAGTGACAATGCGGACATTTAACCAGCATTATCCTTACAATGTGGGCATCAAACCATTATTACTCCCAAGGCATGACCTGCTATAAACATCATTACATAAACCATGGTGGAATCACACATTGCAATGGGCCTTATGTACATCCCGTTGGGCCTCGACCCAAGAGCTCCAAATATATCAAATGGGCCGCATCACATGGGCCTCATATATATCCAGGTGGGCCTCAACATCGGGCTTATTCAAATGGGCCGAATCAACTGGGCCAAGTCGAATGGGCCGAGTTGAATGGGCCGAGTTCAAACAGGCCGAACCCAACTCATCTATTTTTAGATATCAATATATATATATATAATGAATCATATCAAAAGATCAACTGGACCATACAATAACTATCAGTGGAGATAATGATTTTCCACGGTTAAATTCCAGTGGGCCCCATCATAGGGTTTATTTCCCATCCAGCCTATTCATAAGGTTACAAAGGCCTGGATCTAGAGGAAAAACAAATATCATTTTGGTCCAAACCTTGTAGCCTAAGGGTTCAAATGGTGGACATTTAAACCCACTGTTTTCTGTAATGTGATTTTCCTGATCCTAGATCTGTCTCTTTTTTCTTCCAACACAAGCCTAAGATGAGCTTACAAAAAGAAGTGGACGGTTTGGATGCAACACATGCATCATGGTGGGTCCCACAGCCCAAAGGTGTGGTCGATGTGGATATACATACATACATCAATGGGGCCCACCATAATGTATATCTCCCATCCAATCTGTTTAATAAGGTCACATAGACCCGGATGTAGAGGGAAAAAAAAATCATAATGATTCAAAACTTCTCTGACCCAAAAGGTTTCAATGGCAGATGTTTAATTCACCACTGTTTCCTGTGACGTGGGCCACCTAAGTTCCTACATAGCCGATTTTTGGGAGGGGGGCCCACTGTCCTAAGGGGCCCATCAAATGCATGGCGTTAATGTTCAACGCACATCACGGTGGGGGGCCATGTCTGTGGGTCCCAGCCCACCTCAAAACGCAACAGGACGTTGTTGTAGCGTCCTCCGGACGCCAGCAGCAGTAGTGTTGCTGCTTTTTAAAATTTTTTATTTTTATTTTTATGGGGTTTTTCATAGGTGGGGCTTGCATCCGGAAGATCTAACCCACTGGTTGGGTTTTATGGCTCATGACGGACCAAACAAGCCCAATATGCAGTATGTTTTGGCGGGTAGAAACATCGAGGTGATTTGAACAGTAGAAATCCTTGTTTCTATACTATTGCCCGCCAGAAAAATCGGATTAGCTTCGTTTTTTTGCTCAACGCCTAAAATGGGCTGAGAAATAGGATAGATGGCGTGGATTATATTCATACCTCATGGTGGGGCCTGCATGAGAAGTCCACACTTCACTGTTAACGACCCATCCACGTCAGTTCACACCTCACTGTTAGCCATGTCCAGCGTCCCTAGACAGTGGACAATGTGGAAACAGCACAGGCATCATGGTGGGTCCCACATAGACGTGGCCCACCTAATGACATAATATATAAATAATATATTTATTATATTATATTTAAAAGAAAGGAAAAGGGGGTGGCTAGGTGGTACACTCCACCGTCAGTTCTCATGTCACTGTTAGCTACACCCCACTGTCAGTTTACACTGCACTATTAGCCACCTCCATTGACGGATGGTGTGGCGTATATCCCATCAAGGTGGGTACCACATGGACATGGCCCACCTGTTTGAATCGATCTGATATTTGTGTTTTCCTCCCATCCAAGCCCGGTAACGGGCTGGATGGTGTAGATCCAACACATCCGTCAGGTGGGTCCCATGAAGGTGAATGACATGGATAAAATATACACTTCGTGGTAGGCCACACACACAACCACACTATCATCCATATAAGAGAGATAGAGAGAAAGAGAGAGAGAGAGAAAGAGATCGGTGAGAAGGGGAGGGACCCCGCCACTATGGGCCCTCCCTAAATACAAAGCATTCTTCTTGGTCACTTAGCCTCCTTAGCTCCTCGCCTTCAATTTTGATGAAGGTAGATGATGAATGAATGGTTGAGATGGAAAGTGAGAGGGTGGGCCACACTTGTTGTTTTGGGAGAGCTTGGGGAGGCTTGGACGTGAGATTTTTTTTGTTGCTTGAGAGTGAAGAGAGGGAATGAGAGAGAGAATGAGATAAGTGATGGGTGAAAAGGGTGGGATGATGGGTGATGGGTGATGGGTGGAGTGATGGGGTTGTAAGAAAGGGATAGGTGAAGAGAGAGAGAGAGAGAGAGTTGACTTTGGGAATGTGAAGGGATGGGTTGCTTGTACTTGAGGTATGGAGTGTACTTAACATGATTGATTGATTGATTGATGGGGCATGTTGTAGAGATTTCCTCGAAATTCGTAATGCACGGCGTTTCTTCGGAATGAATGCGGGCCCACATCTCTTGGCCTAGGTATCAGTTCGGTGCGCTAGTCATAGCATTGGAACAGCGGTGACGACGCAGTCGCTAAGGTACAAGTTTTGGGTCGAGCCGACTTTGGTATGCAGGACTCAGCTTAGGATCGCGTGCAAACGTCGAATACGGGTCGAGGATTGTCGAAATTCGACCGGAAAGATCGCGGAAGCCTACGGAACGGTACAGACTATGATACGGGTCTTACAATGACCATATTTTAATTTTAATTGCAACATGTGTTATTACTTGTTTATTGATGCTCACACTTTCGATGAAATACGTAAGTGTTGTATTGTTTTATTGATGCTCACATATTCAATGAAATGCCTAAGTGATGGTGTTGTGTTATTGATGCTCACATGTTGGATGAAATGCTTAAGTGATTGTGTTGCTAAATTTAAGCTTCATATGAAATCTCGTTATGATTAGCTAATGAATTGTTAGCCTCTAGGAATGTTTAGAATTGTTATGATATTGGGTCAGTCAGCAAATCGCCTGAACTAAGGGGTGGCCCGAGTTAGGTTGGTCGCCCTAAGCTTTTTCGATCGACTTGGGTCAAACACAGACAACCGACAATAGCTGGACTACGCGGGATGCTTACACCAAATGTCGGCTGCCTAGGGGTTTCTCCAAGTTAATTAAATTAGTCAACTAATCGACTGATCATGTATGTTCACAATGTATGACAACTAAAAATTGAATAGAATACCTCGTTCCCATTGAATGAGTTTACTTATAACCATTAACAATATGATCCATAAGACTCATGAGTTAGGCATGGTGGCATGTGACACTGCATCTAAACTATCGACTTACGTTGAGGTGACGAGCCTCTCCATAATGACCATCGAGCACTTATGAAGGTGTACTATATCATAAATGAAATTGATGTCATGACTTCCACATTTATTGTTGGGTGACGTGTTGAGGGTCAAATATTGCATATCAGACCCCAGTTTTTACCTGGATTTACAAACATGATACTGTTTAACGGCCTGGTTTAAATCGTGTTTGTGATGCAGAGTGTACGTATGAGCTTGGACTGGAAAAGGATGATAAAACCATGGATTTACGCTCAGGAATCATTAATCCAAGGGACAGACTCTAGGGGATCGAGATCGATGATTTTATGCAGCTGAGATTCAAGAAAATCACATGTGTCGCACTAAAGAGGCTCGAAATTGGCCCAGAATGTGAGATCACAGAGTTTCCACCATCCGTTCTGCTCGAAGCTTCATATGCGGTCTTAGGATCATAAATTAACCGTACACGTCAAATTTCAGACATTGAATCCTGGTATAAGTGGGCCAACGGGCCAATCGGACCATAAGCAAAGATTTGGGGCCCGCCTGATACCTGGATATGTTTCAACCACGGGATCAACCCTTGAATTGGCAAGAAGATGCAGATGGGAGGTGTAGATTTCTACACTGACAGTGCTATGGACCCCACCTGTGAAGAAGGTGCACCTTGTAAAGGTGTATTGATATGCACCGAGTCAACCAAGTCGGTCAGCGCACGCTGACCAACTCCTTCTCGATCACAACAGAGAAGGAGCTCTGTTACGCAACGGACGACCCACGTCCATCTTGACGGAGGTTGTGGGTCATCATCATGGCCCAGTAAGAAGATCGGGACCGTCCATCAGGCTTGAAGGGACCCGTTGATCACAACCTAGGTGGAAGACTTCCAACAGAAGGCGGTGAGGTGATTTGCAGCGCTTTAACAGACAGTGGACGGCAGAAACGATGAATCAGTGGGCCGCAATAGCAAACATCAAAAACTAGCATTCCCGACCAAAATTCCTCGTAAAATGCAATGGACGGTGTGGATTTCATATCCTATAATGAATGTGGACCCCACCGTCAGCCTGCGCAAGCTGCTGTGCGTGCGCAGGCCCTGTTTATGCAATCCGGAGAATCCCGGATTTTTCGGGCGGTTGCGGATCCTTAGAAAGGATCGGATGGCCAATCCGAACCGTCCATCCGATAGCTCTCCATCAAAGAAAACCCCACAAGGAGTCGATCAGATGAACTGCTATCAGAATGGTGATACAGAGGCAGGTCGGTTGCCGTTTTTTTTCAAAAGACAGGAACGTAAGGAGAAGGTGTGAAACTTCGGCGCAAGCTTCACCGCCCCTTGTACGGAAGAAACCGACTCCAGCCAGGACTTCCTCCCGCCAGCCATCCGTCTATTAAAGAGAAAAGAGAGAGGGAGCAAGGGGTGCTCGGTTGGAGGATTGGAAACAGCTTCAAGAGGCAGCCGTGAACAGAGGCAGAGCTTAGCTTTCTGCTGGCACGTGGGAGGTTGGTTGCTGCTGTGCACGGCTGGAACCAAAAAGGGGGATCTCGGTTTTGAGGTTGCAACGTGGGTTGCTGCTGGGAGAGGAAAAGAAGAAGGAAGGACAGGGATCCACAGCTGGGACGTCAGGAACAGATAGAGTAGAGCTGTTTTCCCTTTTCTTTCTATTTTTCTTTTTCTTTATTTTATTTCTGTTTAAGGGATCTAGCCTAACCATGTTATTGGGCTAAACCTCTTAGCTAGGGCTAAGAGGTGAAGCTTATAGCTTGATGGGAGATTTTTTCTGCTTGTGCCTTTTGTTTAGACTGAATTAAGATTGATTTGAGTATAATTAAGGGATTTTTATTAGTCTTTAATAGTCCGTTGTGACTGAAATTACAATGGGTTTGCAATGGCTTTGAATATTTCTTTCCCTTTTTATGTTTATGAAGTCAGGAAGCCCTGTTGTTCATCATTGCTCCATGAGCATGGTAGGATGACAGTACCCTTCCTGATCCTCATACATTGTTGATTGGTTGGTAATTAGTTTAAATTCTGTTGTTTGCTTTGTCTCCTGGGCATGGTTAGATGACGTAATCCATTCTAATTCATATACCTTTCATCTCTTGAAAACCAGATCAAGTAAGTTCAGTTTGATTTCCATGATTCCTGATGCAGGCAAAAGATCTCCCTGATCTCTACAAGTGGATCCTCTGAATCCCTAGTTTCCTTCCTCTGAGTTACTTAAGTTTTAGATAATCATTCCGCAATTATTTCCTAAATTCTATTTGTTTTAGATCGCATCTTCGACTAGTTCTAGTTCTTCTTGGTTTCAGATAACGTACAGGTATCAGTCCCTGTGGATTCGACCTCGGTCTTACCGAGTTTATTACTACATCACAACCCTGCACTTGGGGTGTGAACAAGTTTTTGGCGCCGTTGCCGGGGACTGACGGTTACGATTTTCTGAAATTAATTGGTTTTAGGATTAGTTTAAGATTAGGATTTTACTAACCTTAGTTTTTATTTATTTATTTATTTATTTTTATTTGAGTTCAAAACTAACTTGTTTCCTGTTTTATAGGATCTGGACATAAGTTTCTAAATTGGTAATTCCTTCCTAATCTCTCTACTTTTTCAGAATTAGGGTTTAAATTTTAAAATTTTTTAATTCTAGTATTTTTTCTATTTTTAGGAAGCAGTTTATTTTTAGAAACTAGGGTAGTTATTTCCCTTTCTAGAAAAATCCTCTAATTTTCGAAACTTTTCTCTTTTGTTTTTCACTTTCTATTTTTAACTCTTTTTAAATCTAATTTGTTTCCTCATTTATTTTTAGGATTGTTGTTTAGAAACTAACCTTCCTATTTCGTAGGCCTTTAAGATAGAAATTTCTAATTTGGTAAGCTCTTTCCCTACTTCCTATCTTTCAGTTCTCTTTTAGTAATCTACTTTCTAGTTCAGGACTCTCTTAATTTATTTTAGAAATTTTCACTTTCTTTTAGGAATTCTTTCTTTTAGAAGCTAGTTCACTTCTATCTTTCTTTTAAAGAATTGTTCTTCTCTTTTTAGAATCTAACTTATTTTATTTTGCAGGTTTTAACTCAGGTTTTAACTCAGGACTCCAATTTGGTAATTTCTTTCCAACTCTCTCTTTCTTGCTAGATTTTCCTAGGGTTAAGTTTTGAATTGAGGGCTGCGAGTGTTTTCATGCCCAAGTGGGCCCGTGACGACACTCGACGTCTCTTGACTGAAGGAGGATTGGTTGAGGGGTTGACTATCCATCGCAGGATTAGACACCGATCGAAATCCCCTGAGTTAACTGAAGTTATGGCTGAAGACCAACCTCCTCCACTTCCACCTAGGGTGGAGGATACCCAAGATGAGAATGAGGTGCAACAGGCACCCCCGCCTCGTACTTTACGAGATTATCTACAACCGGCGGGAGTGAGTATGCCCTCATACATGATTTTTCCTGAAAATACAGGACAAATGGACATCAAGCCAGGAGTTATCCAACTCCTTCCCAAATTCCATGGACTTGAATCTGAAAGTCCATATTTACATTTGAAAGAGTTCGATGAGATAATAGCTACATTATGTTTTCCTAATGTATCTGAGGATACAATTAGGCTGAAACTCTTTCCTTTTTCCTTAAAAGAGAAAGCTAAGACGTGGTTACATTCACTGCGTCCTAGATCCATTGGCACATGGAACGACATGCAGAGGGAATTCATAAAAAAATTCTTCCCACATCATAAAACAATTACCCTCAGAAAAGCGATCATGAACTTTGCCCAAAAGGAAGATGAAACATTCTTCCAATGTTGGGAAAGGTTCAAAGATTTGGTCAGTTCATGCCCACAACACGGATTTGAAACGTGGCGCATTACAAATTTTTTCTACGATGGACTGACATCTTCCATGCGCCAAATGGTCGAGACAATGTGTAATGGAGAGTTCATCAACAAAGATGTTGACGAGGTATGGGATTACCTCGATAGTCTCGCTGAAAAAACACAATCATGGGACTATTACCCACTGGCGAACACCACGTCTAGGCCGACTCAATTAAAGGAGAAAGGTGGATTATATCTCTTGAAAGAAGAGGATGATCTCAAGTGTAAAGTGACTACGCTCATAAGGAAAGTTGAGGCCATGGAAGGAAAGAAGGATAAGGTCAATGAAGTTGTTTGTGGCATCTGTGATTGTAACATTCACACAACTGAAAACTATCCTACAATATCTGCCTTTCGAGGAGTGTTGAATGAACAAGCCAATGCTGTAAATAATTATCAAAGACCTTTTACTGGACCCAACTCCAACACATACAATCCTGGCTGGAAAAATCATCCAAATTTTAGTTGGAGGAATGGACAAACGGCGACTCCTCCAGGTTTCTTCAATCAAAATCCAACTCAAGTGAAACCTCAAGAGGAACTGGTTCAAAATCCCATACAAGAGCTGGCTCAGGCAATGCGGGGAATTACAGATTTTATGCAAAAGATAGATTCTCGTATGACGGTTATAGAAAAGGGGATGCTTCCTGCACAACATCTCCCCAATCCTAAACCGCAGTACGAGAATAATGATCCCAGCTCTTCAAATCAGATGGGGCATGCTAAATCCATTACCACTCTTAGGAGTGGGAAGATCATTGATAAAACTCTTCCGGTTAGGCCCGAAAAGCCTCAAGAACCAGAAGAGGACAACAATGATGGATCCAGTGATGCCCCACAAAAAGTAGAACCGGAACTTCTAGAGAAGCCAGTTGCTCCATTCCCCCAACGGTTGGTTTCACCAAAACCTCTCTCTAACTCTCAGGATATCCTAGAGGTGTTGAAACAGGTGAAAGTCAACATTCCTCTGCTTGATGTCGTTAAACAGATACCTTCATATGCCAAATTCCTAAAAGACTTATGCACGACCAAGCGACGGAAAATTATTCAAAAGAAAATCTTCTTGACTGAGAAAGTGAGTGTCATCCTGAAGCAAGACGTGCCGCAGAAATTCAAGGATCCCGGTAGCCCAACCATATCATGTGTAATCGGGAACCATCGAATTGATCACGCACTTCTTGACTTAGGAGCGAGCGTCAATCTGATTCCCTACTCGGTATACAAACAGTTAGGTTTAGGTGAATTAAAACCCACCCTAACCACACTACAACTTGCTGATCGCTCTGTTCGTGTACCAAGAGGGATAATTGAGGATGTGTTAGTCCAGGTCGATAGATTTTACTACCCTGTAGACTTTATCATCCTGGACACCGAACCCATCAATAACATGAGCACTCAGATTCCCGTCATTCTTGGTCGCCCATTCCTTGCCACGTCAAATGCAATTATCAATTGCAGGAATGGTATCATGACTATGTCTTTTGGAAATTTGACATTGGAGTCAAACATTTTTTTCAATAATGGCAGCAATGCAGAGGATGATGATGATTTCCACGACATTAACATGATTGACTCTTTCGTGGAAGATATGACACCTCTAACCTTATCCTCCGACTATCTAGAGACATGCCTGGCCCACTCCCATGATTTTGATGATGACATGATTAGGGAGACATGCGCCTTGCTTGATACTGCACCGGTACTTGAAGTTAACCGATGGAGGCCACAATTTGAAGAATTACCACAAACTGATATAGTGCCTCTACCGTCTAACCTCAAGCCGCCGAAGCTTGACCTAAAACCTTTGCCCTCTGATTTGAAATATGCATATTTGGGTCAAGATGAGACATACCCGGTGGTGATCTCTGCCCACCTGGAGAAAGAACAGGAGAGTATGCTTATATCTACTCTCATTGAGCATAAAGGAGCCCTGGGATGGACGATAGCGGACCTCAAAGGAATCGATCCCTCGATTTGTACTCACCACATATATCTTGAGGATAATGCAAAAACCGCTCGGCAACCACAACGTAGACTAAATCCAAACATGAAGGAAGTGGTTAAAGCCGAGGTTCTTAAACTACTGGACGTGGGTATTATATACCCTATATCTGATAGTCAATGGGTGAGTCCAACTCAAGTGGTCCCTAAGAAGTCCGGAATCACCATCGTAGCCAATGCTAATAATGAACTCGTGCCAACTAGAGTCACTACTGGTTGGAGAATGTGCATTGACTACAGGAAGTTGAATACCGTCACGAGGAAAGACCACTTTCCTTTACCATTCATTGATCAGATCCTTGAAAGGTTAGCTGGTCATTCCTATTACAGTTTCCTTGACGGGTATTCGGGCTACAACCAGATAGAGATAGCCCCTGAAGACCAGGATAAGACCACATTTACATGTCCCTACGGCACCTTTGCCTATCGAAGGATGCCATTCGGACTATGTAATGCCCCTGCCACCTTTCAGCGATGTATGCTTAGTATCTTTTCTGATATAGTGGGGCAATATCTAGAGGTCTTCATAGACGACTTCTCTGTTTACGGTCCATCTTTCAGCAAGTGCTTGGAAAGCCTTAAATGTGTGCTGAAAAGATGTGAAGAAAAGAAATTGGTACTTAATTGGGAGAAGTGCCATTTTATGGTTCAGAAGGGAATTGTCCTTGGGCATATCATCTCGTCCAAAGGAATCGAGGTAGATAAGGCAAAAATCGATCTTATCTCTAACCTACCTCCACCCAAGAACATCAGAGACGTGCGATCCTTCTTAGGACACGCAGGATTTTACAGGCGATTCATAAAGGACTTTAGTCTTCTTTCTCGTCCTTTATGTAATCTTCTTCAAAAGGATGTTCCGTACGAGTGGACTGAGCAGTGCCAGGAAGCTTTCACCAAGCTTAAGGGCACGTTAATCACTGCACCTATCATGCAGCCACCCGACTGGAGCCTTCCTTTTGAGCTTATGTGCGACGCTTCTGATTATGCTCTTGGGGCGGTCCTAGGCCAGAGAAAAGATAAGAAGCCCTACGTCATTCATTACGCGAGTAGGACTCTAAATCCTGCCCAGGTGAACTACTCGACTACGAAAAAGGAACTCTTAGTTGTAGTGTTCACCTTGGACAAATTTAGGTCCTACTTGATCGGATCCAAGATCATTATCTACACAGATCATGCGGCACTTAAGTATCTTCTCTCTAAGAATGATTCTAAGCCCTGCTTGATACGATGGATCCTTCTACTCCAAGAATTTGATTTGGAAATTAAAGATAAAAAGGGAGTAGAGAACGTAGTGGCCGATCACCTTTCTCGCCTTAATACCTCTGATTCCCTTGAGGTGACCCATATCAATGACATGTTCCCTGAGGAACAATTGTTTAGAGTCTCCCATTCACCTTGGTTCGCTAATATTGCTAATTTTCTTATCACAGGTTCTATACTAACACAGTGGACTGCGCAAGATAAGAAGAAATTTTTCACCGAGGTGCGCAACTTTTTCTGGGATGATCCTTATTTATTTAAATATTGCCCAGACTAAATTCTAAAGAGATGTGTACCAGACGATGAGCATCAGAGCGTCATCTCCTTCTGTCACTCAGAGGCCTGTGGTGGTCACTTTTCTGCTAAAAAGACCACGGCCAAGATTCTGCAGTGTGGCTTTTACTAGCCCACTATGTTCAGGGACACTCATGAGTTTTGCAAAGCTTGTGAGCGTTGTCAGAAATTGGGAGCATTGTCCCATCAAAATATGATGCCTTTGAATCCCATTCTTATCATTGAAGCATTTGATTGCTGGGGCATCGATTTCATGGGACCATTCCCCCAATCGTTTGGGAATCTGTATATTTTGCTCGCCGTGGATTATGTCACTAAATGGGTCGAAGCGATTCCGTGTCGAAAGAATGACCATCGCACGGTCATTAAATTCCTAAAAGAAAACATCCTTTCTCGATTCGGAACACCTCGAGCCATTATTAGTGATGGGGGCTCACACTTCTGTAATAAACCATTTGAGAGCTTAATGAAGAAATACGGTATCTCTCATAAGGTGAGCACCCCATACCATCCACAGACAAGTGGGCAAGCTGAGATTTCTAATAGGAAAATTAAACACATCTTGGAGAAGACGGTCAACCCTGATCGTAAGGATTGGTCAATTCGATTGACCGATGCCTTATGGGCATACCATACTGCATTTAAAACCCCTATTGGAATGTCTCCCTTTAGACTTGTCTATGGGAAGGCTTGTCACTTGCCTGTGGAGTTGGAACATAAAGCGTACTAGGTGATCAAAAATCTTAATTTCAATCTGGACAACGCTGGCTCGCTACGCAAACTTCAATTGAATGAACTTGAAGAAATCCGGAATGATGGGTACGATAATTCGAGAATTTACAAGGACAAGATGAAAGCATTTCATGACCAACACATTTTACGAAAATCATTCACGCCTGGTCAGAAGGTCCTTTTGTACAATTCTCGATTACATCTCTTCCCGGGTAAGCTTCGATCTCGTTGGACCGGCCCTTACATTGTTGTTACTGTTTTTCCTCATGGGGCCGTTGAGATAAGAGATCCCGACAATGGCAAGGAGTTTAAAGTCAATGGACATCGATTGAAACCATTTGTCGAGAAATTTGATTCAGAGGACATGTCCATGCCTCTGACTGATCCTGTTTACCAGGATTGATCTCCTAGTCTGATGGAGGTATAGGTAGGTTTCCTGTTTTCTTAGGACCAGGGTAATTGCTTTATTTGTCTGGCGGAAGACGGTAAACTTAGCGCTACTGGGAGGCAACCCAGTTCTGCATTTCATTTCGTTTTTATAATTAGTTAGATCAATGTTTGTGGGTAACATTACTGCAAACCCTCACGAGACTATAACTCGTCCACTAGGGGCAACCTAGGGGTTTAAAGGCTTATTGCATACGCTAAATGCAATCGAGAGCACCTACGAAAGTGGTATAGGTAGGATTTTATTTTTGTTATTTTATTTTACTTCTGTTGGTTTCTCTCTTGTACTGACCCGCTCTTACATAGATATCTTTGGAAAGCCTCTTGATTCTTTCATCCAGGTACTATCTTTCCATCACTCCTCTTATATTTCCATTGTCCCATGTGCATTGCATGTTTATTTCTTTTACATTGAGGACAATGTAGATTTTTGGTTGAGGGTGGGTGATTAGGTTTCCTAATCAGTGTTTTCTTGGTCTTGAGCAAAAGTTGTGTAAATTTTTAATTTTTAATTTTTCAGGATTTCTGATGTATTTGAAGTAATTTTGACGGCCATCTAGGGCACTTAGAATTTCAAGATGCGTGATGTTGGTACTTTACGACTCTTGGATTCGGTTATCTATTAAATTTCACAGCTAAGTTTGAATTGTCAATCCATTATTAGAATTCGTAAACATTGATTGAGTCATGAATTCACACGACACATCTCGCTTGCATATTAAGGTTTCAATCTGATATTAAAAGATTAACGTGGTACTTACTAAGCATGAAAAGAACCGGCCTGAGAAAATTGAAAGGATTGGGCGAATAATCTTCACCATAGGTTTGCTCCCTATAGGTGAAGGTTCAATTTCCCAAAGTAGCCAGTCAGAAAGGGATAGGCAATGGTCTTCACCATAGGTTTGCTCCCTGTAGGTGAGGATTTGACTCCCCTTCTTAGCGTTACTTTTAATGGAAAAATCAAAAGCTGGAGGAATGAAAAGATGATTTGTGAGGAAAGTTTTGGTTATCATGAATTATCTTATTGGTTACCAATGATATCCTGAAATTGAGAAGTGAGTTTCATGTTAATAAGCCGAGATTACACTATACACTCATGGAACTCAATATTTAGAATCGTTCTAATTAATGGATTAATATTAGAGCTTGATTATGAAGTTTACCATGAGCTTGATTTCAGGAGAAAGTAATGCTAACATTCATGAATCTTAGAATTCGAGTATCTGAATTGTTTTTCACAATCTCTTGAGTTTGTAGGAATTGTCCTGTAATTCTTAATTTATTTTTCGCATACCTTGCTCGGGACTAGCAAGATGCTGGTTGGGTGTTGTGTTGAGGGTCAAATATTGCATATCAGACCCCAGTTTTTACCTGGATTTACAAACATGATACTGTTTAACGGCTCGATTTAAATCGTGTTTGTGATGCAGAGTGTACGTACGAGCTTGGACTGGAAAAGGATGATAAAACCATGGATTTATGCTCAGGAATCATTAAGCCAAGGGACAGACTCTAGGGGACCGAGATCGATGAATTTATGCAGCTGAGATTCAAGAAAATCACATGTGTCGCACTAAAGAGGCTCGAAATTGGCCCAGAATGTGAGATCACAGAGTTTCCACCATCCGTTCTGCTCGAAACTTCATATACGGTCTTAGGATCATAAATTAACCGTACACGTCAAATTTTAGACATTGAATCCTGGTATAAGTGGGCCAACGGGCCAATCGGACCATAAACAAAGATTTGGGGCCCGCCTGATACCTGGATATGTTTCAACCACGGGATCAACCCTTGAATTGGCAAGAAGATGCAGATGGGCGGTGTAGATTTCCACACTGACAGTGCTATGGACCCCACCTGTGAAGAAGGTGCACCTTATGAAGGTGTATTGATTTGCACCGAGTCAACCGAGTCGGTCAGCGCACGCTGACCGACTCCTTCTCGATCACAACAGAGAATGAACTCTGTTACGCAACGGACGGCCCACGTCCGTCTTGACGGAGGTTGTGGGTCATCATCATGGCCCAGTAAGAAGATCGGGACCGTCCATCAGGCTTGAAGGGGCCCGTTGATCATAACCTAGGTGGAAGAATTCCAGCAGAAAGCGGTGAGGTGATTTGCAGCGCTTTAACAGACAGTGGATGACAGAAACGATGAATCAGTGGGCCGCAATAGCAGACATAAAAAACTAGCATTCTCGACCAAAATCCCTCGTAAAATGCAATGGACGGTGTGGATTTCATATCCTATAATGAATGTGGACCCCACCGTCAGCCTGCGCAAGCTGCTGTGCGTGCGCAGGCCCTGTTTATGCAGTCCGGAGAATCCCGAATTTTTCGGGCGATTGCGCATCCTTAGAAAGGATCGGGTGGCCAATCCGAACCATCCATCTGATGGCTCTCCATCAAAGAAAACCCCACAAGGAGTCGATCAGATGAACTGCTATGAGAATGGTGATACAAAGGCAGGTCGGTTGCCGTTTTTTTTTAAAAAGACAGGAACGTCAGGAGAAGGTGCGGAACTTCGGCGCAAGCTTCACCGCCCCTTGTACGGAAGAAACCGACTCCAGCCAGGACTTCCTCCCGCCAGCCGTCCTACTATTAAAGAGGAAGAGACAGGGAGCAAGGGTGTGCTCGATTTGAGGATTAGAAACAGCTTCAAGAGGCAGCCGTGAACAGAGGCAGAGCTTAGCTTTCTGCTGGCACGTGGGAGGTTGGTTGCTGCTGTGCACGGCTGGAACCAAAAAGGGGGATCTCGGTTTTGAGGTTGCAACGTGGGTTGCTGCTGGGAGAGGAAAAGAAGAAGGAAGGACAGGGATCCACAGCTGGGACGTCAGGAACAGATAGAGTAGAGCTGTTTTCCCTTTTCTTTCTATTTTTCTTTTTCTTTATTTTATTTCTGTTTAAGGGATCTAGCCTAATCATGTTATTGGGCTAAACCTCTTAGCTAGGGCTAAGAGGTGAAGCTTATAGCTTGATGGGAGATTTTTTCTGCTTGTGCCTTTTGTTTAGACTGAATTAAGATTGATTTGAGTATAATTAAGGGATTTTTATTAGTCTTTAATAGTCCGTTGTGACTGAAATTACAATGGGTTTGCAATGGCTTTGAATATTTCTTTCCCTTTTTATATTTATGAAGTCAGGAAGCCCTGTTGTTCATCATTGCTCCATGAGCATGGTAGGATGACAGTACCATTCCTGATCCTCATACATTGTTGATTGGTTGGTAATTAGTTTAAATTCTGTTGTTTGCTTTGTCTCCTGGGCATGGTTAGATGACGGAATCCATTCTAATTCATATACCTTTCATCTCTTGAAAACCAGATCAAGTAAGTTCAGTTTGATTTCCATGATTCCTGATGCAGGCAAAAGATCTCCCTGATCTCTACAAGTGGATCCTCTGAATCCCTAGTTTCCTTCCTCTGAGTTACTTAAGTTTTAGATAATCATTCCGCAATTATTTCCTAAATTCTATTTGTTTTAGATCGCATCTTTGACTAGTTCTAGTTCTTCTTGGTTTCAGATAACGTACAGGTATCAGTCCCTGTGGATTCGACCTCGGTCTTACCGAGTTTATTACTACATCACAACCCTGCACTTGGGGTGTGAACATGATGACCCTTGCATTATTTCTGGTCGTCTTCCACCCTGTCGATGCGGTGGCTAGCCCTTGTCATCAGAGTCCTTTGGGATTGGTCGGGCCAGTGTTTAGTCCCATATTGGCTAGGGCAATGCCTTGGGTGATGAACCCTAAAATGGATCAAGAGACACACGTGAGGAGCCATTATGGCCGCCCCTATCCTAGTGATCCGGTTGAGACCAATGATAAAATGGTGGTATTATAGCTTCACCAATCTACTATATGAATTAGAATTAATAATCACTCGACTAATCATACGTATAAAATTGTATTGCACTAGAATAGGATATTGTGATTTAGTGTTGGAGTCGCTTGATGATGGAGTGTTAACATTTGTGAAATACGTATCGAATTCGCTTGTGAGGGAGTATTGGATTGTAAGGCACATGCATCATTTCATAATCTCATTCGTGCATTTAACGAAAGTATTTAGGAAGTGGTTGATTTCTTATTTTTTATTACTTATACTGATTGAATCGATAACGTGTATAACTTAGAACTAATGAAACCACCGAGTTAGCTACTCATTCTGTAATAGCCCAAGATTTCCCGACCAGAGTTTATACTCGCGCCCGAGAAAACCGAGTGTTAATAATGTATAAACTGGATGTTCTAAAATCTCACTCTATTTTTTTGTTTGGATTACATCCAGATACATTCATGAAGGTAACATTCACAATAATAACATCAACTGTATTGATTATATTTCATCAGAGTAAAAAGAATAATCAAAGACCTTCCTAATGGAAGCATATTACATTCATCGAGTTCGTAGCGGAAGTATAAAACTAAGTAATTAATCTGTCTTCATATTCTTTTGGTGATGTCTTCTATAGGGAGATAATCCACTAAGTCTTCAAATCTGTACATCATCTGCATAATCTTTACAGTTGGAAGAGGGTCAATGCCCTACTCATAGTGAAGGTTATCCTTTAAGATTAACAGTAATTCAAGAGATTCATAAAGGCAATGTAAAGGTTCTGATACATCAAGTACTCCACATTACAAGAGGTATCAATGCACAAGCAATGTATGTGAGATGCATGCCTAGTAAAGTATATGCGGTGTATTACACTTGGCGATCGCCATAATATGGAACATGGTTATAGTTATCTGACTCAACCTGCATCCCATACTACGGATATTCACTAGCGTGTCCCATGCTTAACATGGTTTTACGCGGTTATCCTAGGATAAACACCACACATGACCAAGTGAATCTCGCAACCTAGATTGGAGTGACTAAAGCGACAACTAACCCCCAAAAACCAGAAAAGGAGCAACTAAAACGACATCCAGTTCCCCAAGAAAAACTGAAAAAGGAGCGACTAAGCAACATCCAGTTCTCCAAAAATAAAAAAAAGGAGCGACTAAGCGACATCTAGTTTCCCAAACTAATGTGTCATTATATAGAATGATTTACACACACCAGCTGTTGCACTCTCACCTGAGAACATGGAATTACGTGTCGCCCTTAGGACGTTACCGAAAGCACATTACGTCTACGATATTTAATCGATCACTAAGGAAGGGATTCCCCACATAGTACTTGTATCAAGAGAGAATTCCTTTATCCATGGTCAGTTAAGAATATCAAGCCACCTGCCCAACCCTTAAAGTATAAAGAGACGAGTGTCAAACTAGCTCGAATAAGAGGCGAGTGACGAAGGTCAATAACCAGCTCGAATAAGATGCGAGTGACGAAGGTCAATTCGAACTGAGGAGAGTGGTTAAGGCCAACTCAGGACGATTAAAGGCAAGAGTAAGGCTAGTATCTGTAGCCTCACATAAATTCAAGAAAGCCTCTCACGAGTGAATATCGTGTAAAAATCTCAAAGGGCCAATAGTTGATGATAACAATTTAAAATGAAAATAGAGAGAATGTAATGATAATTCAAGAACATATAAAAAGAACAAAAAGGGCAGAATAAAATGCACCAATTCAATTTAAGACAAAGGTACGTAATAGGTGCGATAAAATATCAAGAAGGCATGAAAGGCGAAATAAATATATCATCTTAAATTCATGTAAGCATAAAAGATGAAACCTTCACCTTATCAACTTTGATCTCTCCTTAACATTGTTTAGTGTGTGTTCTTATGCTTTGAATCTAGTAACATCAATATGATTCATCTAGTTAAATTATTGTGTAGTCTAGGATGATAGGATACAATTGTGTTTTAGGCTAGGTTGGAGTGAATATCGGGATAGGTATGGATATACTTTAATTCACAATTATTCACAATCCAGCAATTCTTTCGTTAAGTCAATTCGAAACTGTGTTAGGAAAATTTGTGAATTAATACCTTTGATCTCTTTATCGGGAATTAGGATTGATCCCACCCGAATCCGTCAGACTTGAAGCCTTGGAGCCGGGTATAATCTTTCGTAAGGCCACCGGTCTCTCTCTTTCTTCCTTCTTTCTCTTTATCTTTCCTTTTTCTTTCCTTTCTTTCTTTTTCTTTCTTTCTTTCTTTCTTCTTCTCTTTTCCTTTCTTTTCTTTTCTTTTCCTTCTCTCTCTTTCTTTTCCTTTTCTTTTCTGTCTCTTTCTTTCCTCTTCTTGATGGACAATCGGCTAGCTTAGACAAACCAGGTCTGCCGAACTCCTTTACTTCCTTCTCTCTTCTCGTTTCTTTCTTTTCTCTTGCTGTTACGTTTTCTCAAATCGTGAGACATGAGGGCCTTTTATAGGCCAAGGGATTTGTTTAGTCCCTCCTGCGAAACCCTATGCAGGCTTGAAAGGAGACGTGCAGAATTTCCCTATGCGCTCCATCTTTGTGTAGCAGGATCTGGAACCAGCCTGTAATCCCCTCCAATCCTTTCCGTTGACGTGGAAGGGATCGGAAACCTCATCCCAGCAGTTTGGATGGTTCGGATTGGGGTTTTGATCCAGACTTTGATAGTCCAATCATGTAGAGATGTCCTGCTCAATCCAATTTCTTTTGCACCACGTGTTGCGATTGCACGCCAATCCTTCCCTTCTTCTTTCCCTTTTCTATCATTGTAGGAACGGTCGGAACCATCTTCTCCGTGGTTCAGACGGTCTAGATTGGCAGTATAATCGGAGTTTTATCGTGAAAAGGCTCTTCTTTAGCTTCCATGTGTTATCCGGACGTCGGACATGTTACAATGAGTGGGGGTGCCGTTCTTGGTTCGCCTACTGGATTCGGTGAGGTCCACTTAGGATGGTTTTTCAGAAGATCCAGTCCCTTCATTAGCTCTGGCATGTCATGTTGTCCTAAGGGTCAAAATATGAAACAAATCTAAGTCCAAGGTGGGCCATACTTTCAAGAGGTGTGTTAGTTCCTTATACCATTGAAACCCCTTACATCTGGATGCATGAGTTACGTAAATCTGATTGTTTTCATGGATTCCACTATGGTGTTTGTAGCGGCATGATCCGTTCCATTTGTTGCATTTAACATGTCCTGTTACACTAAGGGTTCAGAAATGGAATCGATCTATTGATCGGGTGGGCCATACAGTCCAATCAAGCATGGAAACGGATTGACTACTCCCCCTGATACTAGCCAATGGCTGGTGTTCGGTGCTCCGTGGACCCCACCATGGTGTATTTGTTTCATCCATGCCGTCCATCTATTTTTACAGTTCATTTTGCTGTATGAGATCAAAAATGAGGTATATCCCAATCTTAAGTGGACCACATTACAGGAAATAGTGTTGAATGAGCATCGACCATTGAAAAAAAGTTGAGGCCATAAAAGCTTTGGATCAAGGTGATTTTTGTTTTTTCCCTTCATCTGGGCCTTTATGACCTAATCAACATATTAAATGTCAAATAAATAGTACAATGGGCCTTAGGAGGATTTTAATTAATGATGAATATCTAATCACTATTGTTTTCATGTGGTGTGGTGTACCTAAGATTTATATACCTCTCATTTTTGGGATCAAGTCATAAAATGATCTTTAAAAATGGATGAATGGAATGGATGAAACACATACATCATGGTGAGGCCCATAGAGCACCGACCACTAGCCACGGGGCTGGTGTTAGGGGGAGAAGCTAATCCGTTTCCATCAAGCATCAACGGTGGCATATATTGGCATCGAGTATTTACAGTCTTGCCACCCATTTGTCAATTAGTTTCTAATATCCATTACATTGAAATGCACCGTTCGAATGTCTTGAAATTTGGCGGGCATTCATCATTTTTCGTGGTCTTTTCATCCGTCCAGTTTGACTCCCAATGTACCAAGGATGTCCAAGATGCTCTTTTAAGTGGCTAACATACTCTATACTTCAAGGCTGAGGTTTCAAGCATATAGTTGAAATATTACCTGATGGTTTGGACATATAACCTGAGATCTTCAAAATGCTGAATTATCCTAATATTCTGATAGCTCGTTTGGGGGATCCAAATACGATGGCCAATCAGATGACATGCTAAAAATGTGAAAACTAGATGGTTGGTACTCTAACCATTTATACAAGTACATATACGGTCAGTTTCGTAAACAGAAGAATACAAGGTGGGTTTCTAGAGTTATTAGGGTTTGAACATGTATACCGCTAGATTTGAGTGACTTGTTCACATGTGTAAGCTCATCAGATTGCAATTCTAATGGTGGGTTAAGCATATTCATATGGGGTGAACAAGATGAACGGATCAGAATCTTGATCTGACAAGTGTACAGACGGATGTAGAGGTCAAGTAGCTAGTCTACTATGATTTAAGGGATGAAATTTGACGTGAATAGTTAATTTATGACAATTAAGAATGATATAAAATTTTATATAAAACGGATCATGGGAACCATATGATTTAGAATTCAGGGGTTTAAGTTAATGGCATTTTTGTAATTACTGCTAATCTAAGAGTTTTGTGAAATCCAATGATTTTACGTGTTTGTAGGCATGTTTCTAAGAAATCTTTACAAAAGAAGGTATATCTAAATCATCATGGACATGGAGTTATTCGTTATTTCATTACAGGGAAAGTACTTACGTCAAATTATGTGATGGATGGTCTTGTCACAAAATCAACGGTCAGATGGCTTGATCTATGAATAGAGGTCATCCCCAATGGTTAGGTTAGTTGTCATGGCAAGGATGTAAGGCTAGAATAATTAGACTAGTAACGTACACATATATATGTTACGTTGAATCTTACAGTAGCGCTCGAGGACTTTCGACGCTCGAGTATCAAAAAGTTCGGGGCATTACATACTCCCACCTGGTACATGTTTTAAAACACCAACCAGGTGATGCTGTTGATATATGTGCTATTGAGATCTCCAGTGGGTAGGCTTGGACTAGCTTGCACTTTCGCCGTGAAGTTATAGAAGTGTTGGGCGAAATTAGAAAACCTTACATTTACTTTAATTTTGTGCTTGTATATGTTAGAGTCCCCGACTGGGTGTGCTCCATGTATTGATTTTTTTTGTATGTTCATTGTGGCTTATATAATCTCCATTTTGGGTGATCACTACTATTGAAATTGTACATTTGACTGTTAGCCCTATATTTATGGGATTTATTATCTCTGCTTGACTTTTAATGCTACTGATCTAAGGCTACTCTGATTATTAATCATGAGTGATTGTTAATTGGATTTTGCGGGCACGTAGAAACTCACCCACATACTTTTTGGTTAGGTTAACACTCGAAAACTCGGGACCAGAGTCTTCATACTCAGGTGCCAATTTTCAGGGCATTATAAGTTGGTATCAGAGTGGAGTACTGAGATAACCAGTTGTTGAGACACTTGAAATTAGAAGTTTGAACCTTAAGGGTATCTCCCTAGTTTTAGGAGTATTCGACAGTGTGGAAAATCCAGTAAGTTAGGGATGATGAACCCTAGGACTAAACTCCTCGATTTGCTATGCTTTAAAACTCGAAACTCAAAAACTAAACTCCAGGATTAAATTTCCTATTGTTATATGATTCTAAACTTAAACTTAGAAATGATGAACAATAAGATAAAATCCTCAATTTTGTGATGCTTTCGAACTTAAATCTAGAAATCTGAACATAAATATCACTATGGTTAGTTTTGCCACGTACAAAGTGTTTGAGTACGTGTGATTCCGACTTAGAACAAGTAAATTTGGTAAATCGTAACTCTAGGGAGTAAGATTTAGCATAGGGGTTCAAAGACTTAGTAGGATGAATGATTCGGACTTGTAGAAACTTGACCAATAAATGCATAGTTCAAGTTTTACAAAATATGGATAGTGGAACTCGATGCCCCCAAGTGACAGATAAGATTTTTTTTTTTTTAAAAGGAGAAATGAATGAAATGAATAAAGAAAGAAAAAAGGTGAAAAACAATATAGATTAGAGATTCTAAGGAGTTCTTAGAAAGGGAAATGAAGACCTTGAAAAAAAAAATAGAGAAGAAAAAAATCACGCAAAATCGCTCAACAAAAAGTCTCCAGTGGTGGCACCACTGGCACAACGGTACACTGCCGGCACAACAGTGGCACCACTAGATCAATGGTGGCACCACCGAATGTCCAGAGGTCAATGGTGACACCATCGGCACTTGCAAGGCTATTTCTCAAAATTCTGAAAAATTGCCAATTTGGCCCTATGTTTCTAAAATTTTATATTTTTGGTCTCGAAATCATAATTTCTTCTTTGATCTTCATTCTTTTGATTCATTCTTCTTTTCTTCCTTTATTACTTGTTTCCTTGGACCTTCATGACTTGAAATCTTCATCCTCGTACTTCTTTTCTTTCTTTCGTACTTAATTTCTTCACACTTCATGAGTTAGTGCTTTAAATTATTCATTTAAGCACGTATGATCTTTCTTGATTTTGAAATCACCTCTCATGTAGAAACATATTTAATTAGATCAATTTAATACTTGAAGGCATGAGAAAACAATGCATATGAGAGAATAAATGTGCAATATTTAAATCTCAACATTTTTATATTCAATGTCTTGTTCTTAATGGCTTCTAACCATGATAGGAATCATCCTATATAATTAAATTAGAAATTTCTATTTTATTATATTTTACTAATTTGGGTAGTTTCTAGTACAATTGAATTAGGACTATTAAGTAGGGTTGCATTTTATATTCAAAACTTAGTAAGTTCGTATTAGAGGTAGACTTCAATAAAATGGTTCAAAATTCTTTAATATCTTGTGGATTCAAGATTCATATCATGTTAAGGAGACAATGTTCTTCCTCTTGCCTTTCCCACGCCCTTCCTTACATCACCAGCCCTCCAAACCTCCAAATGTCTAAGAACTTCTGATTCTTCCTTCCCTTTCGAAATCAACAAAACCGAAGTGTGGTGGGTTTATAACCTACAGGCCGTAGGATCAAAACGGTAATATAAAGACAAAATCTTAGGCCCTTAAAAACCTTTCTAAGATAGTTTTTTGATCATAGGCACCATGGGAGATTCATTACCCACTAAGTTAAATATAAATTAAATAACAACTCTCTTTGAATAAGACCCAAAGACAACCTTATAAATGTGAGACTTGAACTTTCCAATGATTTATGATATTCCTTAAACATTTAGGATGTTTGGAATACGGAATTATGGAACTATACACCTGCGAGGAATTTGTGGCTTTGCCAAATTCTCAATCCTGGGCGACTACCAATGAACTTACTGCTTTGACCGAGTAAGAGACCAGGATCTATTAGGATTATGAAGGGATACAACGAGCTTTCTACCCTGGTCAGGCAAATGATCGACATATCGGATTTAAGCTTACCACAACATTTTTTCGTGTTGGCCTGATCGTAAAGAACATAATACACCACCCCTTAAGTAAACTTTATCGTTAAACACTTAGTGTGATACTAATAATTTTGACATCTGTTCTCAAATCTTTATTGCAAATTTTTAAATGGGGATAGACTACAATAAGCTAGGCTAGTGTATTTAGTATACATCCTAGCATGCATACGAACGTAAAATCAGTGAAACTTAGGTGTACCAAATGAGAATATCTTTACTGATTGACATTAGGTAATTTCGGGAATGAATTTTTTTTTTAAGGGGGGTAGATTATAACATCTCAGATTTGTACTATTATGGATTTCCAAAAGCCCTTAAAATTTTTTGCTATAATTAGCTTACGTTATCACTTACTGTCCCTTAACACTCAATGTGAGCCTATATGCAGGTGGTACTAGTAAAGAACCTCATAAATTCGATTAATCAACCGTAGGAAACCAACGAATTTGCCCGATCACTTAAACCTTGAGTTTAGCATCCTGATTTGTTAATCTAGGCCCCAAATCTAGCAGACCAATCATTAGTTAATTAGGATAACCGCAACTAAATAAAGAACTACCAAAAGCTGATACAAGTAGGGGTCAAACCTTAATTAAGAAACCAAACTAACCCAGTGGGGGAATATGTTCTTCTAGATAGAAAGGTTGGTTAGCTAAAAAATTAGCTATGGCCCAACCTTCACTACCTTTTATGGAATATAACAAAGATCGAACTCGAAGAAAGGTAATACCCATTTGCCAATTCGACCGTTCAGAAATGGCCGATTCAACGTATATTTCACCAAATTGGTTACCCCTATTACATTTACTCTCTCACCTAACAAATAATGTGTTAGTTTAGTGGCCGCGAAATAGAATAATAGACACAATTTTTTTACAGCGGAGAACCGTCTTTCGGTATCGAGTAATGTTAGGCTCAAATAATAGATGACACGCTCCTTCCACATATCATCATCTTGGGATAGGAGAGCTCTAATTAACTCTGATGAAGCCGTGACATATAGCTTAAGTGGTCGACCTTTGATTAGGGTCATCAGAACATGTGGCCTCATAAGATATTTCTTGATTCTATCAAAAGCCAACCAATGCTTCGCCTCTCAAATAAACTCGAACCCTTGCTTCAATTTTATAAGTGGAGAGAAGACGTTAGTCTTTTCTGCGCAATTAGATATAAATCTTCGTATGAAAAACTTGGCCCAGGAACCTTTACAGCTCTGTTCTTTGGTGGATAAGCGTTGATGATAGCTTGAGCATTATTTTGATTGACTTCAATTCTTCTCGGGTGAACTAAGAATCCTAAAAAATTACCGGCCGAGACCTTAAAAGCACATTTCAAGGGGTTCATTTTCAATTTATGGAGTCTCATCTGCTCAAATGTCCTACACAACTGAGCCACATGATCTTCCATATTGGCCAATTTGACCACCATGTTATCCACGTAAACCTCCATGAATCGGCCAATCATGTCATGGAAGATGACATTCATTGCCCTCTGATACGTAGCTCTTATATTTTTTAGTCCAAAAGGCATTACTACCCAGTGGTAGGTTCCCAATGGACCAGGATATCTAAATGCCTTTTTTGACACATCATCCGTTGGAATAAAAATTTGATTGTATCTAGAATGCTCATCCATGAAAGGCACAATCTGGCCCATGGCCAGCAGCCTGATCGATCAGTTAATCGGCTACTGGCATAGGATATTTGTCCTTCGGTGTAGCCAAATTAAAATTCTTGAAATCAATACAAATTCTTAACTTACCATTCTTTTTTATTACCAGAACAACATTTGACATCCATTTATTGTATTTGATAGGCCAAATAAAACCAGCATTCAAGAGCAGTTCAATTTCCTTATTGATCTTGTGGGTAACTTCAGTCATCATCCGTCTAGGTGACTGTTTATGTGGCTGATATCCTTCTTTTATTGGTAACCTGTACTCAACTAGACACTGATCAAGCCCTAACATATTGTGATAATCCCATGCGAAACCATCAGCAAACTCATGGAGTAAACTCGTCAATTGTTCCTTTGACCAATGGATCTAGGACTTGGGTCGAGAATCCTATATATCATCAGGAGCCTCCTTAAGCTCAATGCTGTCTTCTTCGGCCAAATCGTCCATATTGGCCAAATTCATCAGGCATCCATCATCCATTTCTTTCAAGCTCTCTTCGAGCCTTCTTATTATGGTCGTGAATTGGCCAAGTGGATCTCACTTTTTGGCATTTTGATCATGAAATTTTTCGATAGTACAGCACAGAACCGGTTAATAAGGAATGATGTCCCTCAATAGGGTGTCACTTGCTCACATTACTTTTGGGATGACTTGCACAATACTCTCCGGGTTCTTCTTCACTAATATTTCAGTTGGGCAGCTAAATTTATTCATTCTAGTGAACTTGTTTGGTCCCACTTCTTCCCCATAATAATAAGCCTCATTAGTGTTCGCAGTGGCCAAGAAAGGTTTATTATCGGCTAAGATTAACTCGACCTTAACTTGATTCCAGAAAATCACGAACTGGTATAAGGAGGTCGGGATGCATGTAAATGAATGAATCCAATCCCTTCCCAATAATGCATTATAGCTTGATGGGTGTATCGACCATGAAAAACGAAGCTAATACTATCTTGGTCCCAATAGTCAGATTGACTGGTAAGACGTCATCGGTGTTCGTGATATGGCCGATGAAATTACTGACGGTCGGTCACCTCTGATGGAATCAAATCGGCCAGGTTTTTTTTTTCCAATTTAGCCATAATTCTCAATGGCAATAGATTAACCACGGCCCCATTGTCGACTAAAATTCTAGTAATGAGGCACCCTTTGAAGTGAGTCGATATGTACAACGGCTTGAGATGTTAACATCATGTCGTGGGTAGGTTTATCGATAATAACCCTTTTAGATGTAGTCCTTGCCTCTGCTATGATAGTATTAATATGCGGGGCTTCGTCGACCTTGGATTCATTTCTAGCATCTTCTTTGAATGGGAAAGAAGCATGTTGGATTATTACTGGGGGGTATTCTCTTTCACATCGCCCGCCATCTTGTTTGACTGAGTAAGTCTATCTTAGAAACTAGATGACAATGTGAAAACCATGTTGGAATGAATACAACTGGTGGCAATGTGTTAAACACAATTTCATTATTTGGACATTGCCCCTTTAGTGTTTCGGGGTTTGTTTGCTTTATGACATCTTCTATTTGATTCATGCACTCATTAGCCATAAGTTTGGCCGAATAATCAGCTAGTGAGATGATTTTCAGTGCTTTCAGTAGTCGATGATAACTGATTAGCCAACCATTCATCCTTCGGGAAAAATTCATTGTTGAAGTAGTATTACAAAAAATAGAGCAACACCAATGGCTAAAAACCATCGGCATTGACCTTCCCCAATGGCTTTTAGCCATTGGATGAGCCGTCAGGAAAGGGGGCATTGGCGTTGCTCACTGACGGATTTAAACCGTCAGCATTTTTGACAGCCAAAACCATCGGTTAGAAAGCCATTCGCCAATAGTTTTTAACTGTCAATGTTTCTCATTAAATTTAATAAAATGCAAATGGATTGCCTAATCAATGCACACATCGAAAACTAGCTTAATACCCATTTCAAAAATATGTTCTCCAAAGCCCCAAACCAACCAACCTATTTAAAAATGTAAAGTCTACACAAAAGAAGAGGAAATCAAAATCAGATCTACCATTCAAATCCCAAACAAATAAAATGTGTATTTCCATAAAAAATTAATTTTATATATGATACCCAACTCCATATAAAAGCAATATTAAGAAGAATATTGACACAATAATTAAATCTATGCTAAATGTCATTGGGTTTGGTTAAATTGCATCAATAAGTTCCTTAAAACCGTGAAATTCCTCCAAACATATAGATGTCGAAAAATCAGACTTACCATTCAAATCCCAAGCATATAAAATATGTATTTCCATAAAAAAAATTAATTGTATATATGATACCCAACTTCATATAAAAGAAATCTTAAGAAGAACGTTGATAGAATAATTAAATCTATGCTAAATGTCATTGGGTTTGGTTAAATTGCATCAATCAGTTCCTCAAAATTGTGAAATTCCTCCAAACATATACATGTCGAAAAATCAGCTCGAATCTTATTAGTAACTGAGAAGGTGCTTCTAATTGGAACTAAACACAGCCCGCATCTTCGAAGATATTGTTTCAGTCCATCTGAGCCATTCGATTTATTAGAATTTTGCATAACACACAATAAATCTTTAACTTTTTGAGATAAATCATAACAAGTATATCAAAGATCATAACAATGACCAACAGATTGATGGAGATCTTCACCGCAACTAGGCCACATGCCATGAACAAGTTGGATGAAAAAAGGGCTGGTCTACTCATTAGGTGGGCCACACATGAGCAAAAGAAATGGATGGTTAGAAGAAAACATCCAATAGTCCATATTTTATGTAAATGTGGCCCGTTCAATGAGTTTTATGTTGGGCTTAGCTTGATGAATGGCTGGGAGCCTGTTCACACTCTTAGCATTTTGCACAATAAAAAAATATACCTGCTAGGGATGAATGGGAACATCAATTTTCATGTATGTAATTAAAACTTGAAATTATAGAAGAAAAAGATGAAATTAGCCAAATGTAGAAGCCAAATGCGAATGGCTTCTACATTTGGCTTTCTTGGAGCTTACATTGACTTGTTCATGGAGGAACTTGGTATATACAATTGCTTTGAATAGAACGGATGTGGTGTCTATCTGAAATAAGAGAGAATAATTATATTCAGTTCGATTCAACCAAATAAAGCTTTTTTGAATTCAAAAACAAGAAATTGTTGTAGAAATCTTTGTAGTATATCTTCTGACGCAGGACAGCCCTAATTATGATAACTCGATCTGGACAAAAACCATGCAAGCCTAGGCTTTGATACCAAATTTGACGCAGGACAGCCCTAATTATGATGCATGCTCATGGAGATAATTAAACAACAGAAATAAAAGGAATAAATGATCTAAAATTCTAACAGTAATCATCATAACTGAGAAAATCATAAAGGAAACATGCAATGGAGCGGGCCATCACTACAACCATGGAGTATGGAATTCAATTACTACTTAGGTTGGATCTGGCGAGGGATGAGACCTCCCGATCTTGCATGGTCACACCCAATCGATCAATGAAGATCACTAGTCCGAAGAACAAAGAAGTTTCTCGGATTAGGGATTTGAGAATTTGGGGATTTAGGGTTTAGATCGGTTCTCAAGATTTCGATCGAAGAAGAATTAGCCAAAACTGAAAAATAGAAGGAAGAAAGTTATTACCTGGAGGAAGTTAGAGGGGCACAAGAAGAAATTAGAAGAAGAAGATCAAGGGGAGAGAAGAAGCACCATTAGAGAGAAGAGAGGAAGGAGGCAACCAAAGGGTTTGTTTTTCATTAATCAATAGTTGAAATTCGTGATTACGGCTTTACCCCACTTAAATAAGCAAATAAAGACATAAAATTACTAAAATACCCCTAGGATAAGCAAATAAAGATATAAGATTACTAAAAAACCTCTAACTAAGTCAAAAAACGTGCAAATAACATAAGTATGAGAAAGTTTGGGCGTTCGGTCTTCTTTCTCCAATCTTCCTTCACATGTGCCTTCCCTAAGTGGGGTCTTCTATATGTCCAATCACATGTGAAAGGTCTTCAGCTCCTCAATATTCGCCTATCCACAAGGACGGCACTTGTAGTTGACGCTTTCTTCGTTGGTACACCTTGAATGCACCTGTGTCCGCATCATCTTCGGTGATGAATTGACAGGGTAATTAAAAGATAGATTTGGTTTGTTTCAGTTGGCATGAGATGATTCTTCTTGCTAAATTCATTTGCTATTTATATCCTTGATTTACTCATCCTCCAGATCCTTCTCATGTTCCGACGAGTACCATAACCGCTCGCCACTACTTAAACTCATTTGTTTCTTCTCTTGCCATCTGTCCTATAACCGCTTTCACAAGATTGCTTCTTCATTGGTCGCTTACACAATGACATGGCACCATTTGATATGCTCTGGCTACTATTATCAAGAAATCTTATCTCTACATATTTGTAGATCTTCCAATACGCTATGTGGATCCGTACAAATCACACGTAACTCCTCCTGAGTGGCTCTCACAACAGCAGTAACAGCACAATATCCCTCTCTAATATTCTTCTCTTCCTTTTTCTTCCTAATTTGCTCCTTTCCTCTCTGCTCAAACAGACAGGGTAAGGACTCGGCCCAGACCTACCCAAACTCCCCTTGACTCGGCAAGAGTACGTAACCGAGTTAGCTCGGTTGAATGGTGCAGCTACTGGAGGCAAGACAGCAAACTGATCACAAGAGCTGGACCAAACCTGTCCTTATCTTCTCTTTCGCCTTCTTGCTGAAACTCTGGAGAGACCTAACAGGCCAAACTCCACATGAACCCGTCAAAGACTCAGTGCGGCAACGAGTCAGGTGCAACTAGCATGATCGTTACGCTGGATTCAGATCACACGGCTCATCTATGTTGATCTTTTGTGGTTGGATGAGTACTGAGAGGCCAATTCAATCCAGATCTTGGATCAAGGTCCCCACATGGACAGAAATCTCTATCAGTTTAGCGACGAAGATGACTCGGTTCTCATGGCAGATCCCCACGCGTTGGGTTTTTCTTTGAGCTGCTTCTAGGGTTTCTATGTCCGAATGCAAGAAGAGAGAAGGAATATAAAAAAATAAAAAATAAAAAAAAATAAAAAATAAAAAAATCTTACTATTTATATGCGAGCCCTGGTTCTCTACTCGAACCCTAATCCGTGTGGACTTCATTCGGACGGCCAGGATTGCTTTGTATGAATGGATCAGATCTATCAGAGACAGTTCACTTGGATCGTGAAAGGATCAGATGGTTAGAGGAGGAAACAGCAAACGGTTTCCGTTTGAAACTACTACGCAACGGAATCTTTCTGTTTGCAAATCCGATTCTGTTTCTAGCACCCAAAAACGTGTGGACGGCTGAGATCAGAATGAGATGAACGGTTGAGATACATCTCCAGGCTTTACACACCGATCGCAACCGAAACCGATCCTCTGAGTTGAGAAAAACTGAGGGATTTTCATTTTTGGAGGCTATTTTCACGCGTAACTATTATTACGCGCGAGATCGTGCGCACGTACGTATGAAATCATGGTTAAAACCTTTGTGTTTTTGTTCGGATCCTCCCACCCTACATGATGGACGGTCTGGATCACTTGAATAGGGGTTGGAGGTGGGCCACCCTCGATCGCATGGCATCGGGTGTTTAAACACCGTTTTGGCGGGCAAAAACGGAAAGGAGATGAAGATCTTTCTTCTTGTGGGTCTACGGTCAAAGCCCGATCGATTTGAAACTCGGGTGGTTTGCGGGCGTACGTATGAATTTACACACGTGGTGTTCTAAAGTAGGTCCAGAGAGATGTTTTACAGGATCTACACCGTCCATACGCTTATAATACTCCTAAAAGAAAATCATTCCAAAGATAAGGCAGATCCATATTTCAGGAGGCTACAACTCATGTTTTTGTACGTCTGAGGGATGTTTCCAACGATCCAACGGTTGAATATAATGTTTTAAGTCACGACTCTAATGAAGTTTAATCGAGTTCTTATTTTCAAAAATAAGATTTCATGTATAGATTTCTAACTCTTTTCGAGTTTAAATGAAGTGTGCACACACTTTTTTTCATTTTTAATCAAGAATTTACATAGTGAAACCCTACGACTTCTAATGCTTCAATATTGAAAATTTTGAGGTGTTACAGTCAAAGAATCTTCATATTAAATGTGGGGTCTATCATCTTATGTATATTGTATTTAATCCATTCATCAAAATATAGGATTAAGGGGGCCATATATACTCAAGTCATTCTAAAACTCAAAGAGGCCGTAGGCCGCACTACTCTGATGCATAGGTTTAAGGCGTGATCCCACATATGTTTACTGTGTGGTGTCCGACCTGAGTTTTGTATTCAGATGAGTCTTTGTACAGGTCTTTGATGTTAAGAGCTTGTAGACACCCGACTCAAGGTAACGGAGACTACTCATTGAGCTTCAAAATTGATACTCGATCAACTCGAAAAAGCACCACAAACCTGAACCGGTCAGGCAGAGGAATTCCCGTAGCCTCTCGGAGCCTGCCAATGGCCTGGATTTACAAAAGGAGACTAGTAGAAATTCAATTCCCATCGGTCACCCTGGGTGACCTAGATTTATCAGATGGACTGCGGGGACTATTGAGGTGGCAAAATACCTTGAAAAGTGTAAAAAAGTATTGGTGGGATGCCTATTCTACCTAGTATAGAAAGTCCACTTATCATCTGAGACAACTCTTATCACCCAAAGGGCCTAACAAATAAAATACATCACATACGCAAAATTCAGATTCCTGCCGGTCCAGTCTATAAATGTGTCTACAAAAGTGTAGCTCATTTCCTTTATTAAATTTGTCTTCTCAAGCCTAAGAGATGATTGGTTCATGTTAAGGTCTCAACATATTGGATCCTTACTCTTGCTCAGGTGGTAGACTCCCAGGAGTTTCAATGCCCGGTCAAGGGTTCGAATATCCATAGGTGGTGAAATCCCACTATGGCGTGAGTGTGTGGGGGTGTGTGTGCATGTGGAAAAAAAAAAAAAAAGAAGGTCCCAACATACTCAAGGGAGGCTGGTTGCTTAAGAAGTGAGTTTAAGAAACCCAAAGTAATATGGGTGCCGGAGGCTCTATGGGAAGAAATCCCCTACTATGTTGAAAGGGTGGCCAGTTTCAACAAACGTTCCTTGACATCCAAAATAGGGTTAGAAGCAAAGATGCCCGGCTATTTCTTATCACAAAAGAGATTTTGGTTTCACTCCGCATCCCATGTATATCATTCACGTATCTTATTTGTACTTATTTTTTTTTTCTCTCACTTTGGTGTCCGTTAGCTTGACGTTGAGCAAAGTGACGTTGCAAGCTGACCCAAATGTAATTTTTTTTATTTTTTTCTAGAGCTTGCTTTAATCCTTGAAATGTTGAAAATCTAGTAAAGTAAAAAATCACACTTTGTGCAGGGGGAAAATGTGCCTAATTTCTTCATTTATGATCACCAAGGCCTTTACTTAGAATCTTTGCTTATAGACTAATGGTAGAAGTTCTTTGAGTTGGGGAGTTTTGCAATTCGTCAATCCTTAAGTGATTCCATGGTTTTTAGCAAGTCGTAAATCCTAATCTTTCATAATTGGCCAGTGGGATCTCCAAACTACATGCATCATTATATTTTAATCAATGTCACTCCAATCTCATCAATAATATGAGAAGGGAAGCCTCGTGCAACCCTTACGAGACAAGTGCGTGGAAACCTCGTCATTGATAATATTGGCATTGGGAACATTTGGCTTTCGTAGTTGGGGCTCCTTTTGTTTCCTACTTTTTCCTTTTCGTTTTCCAGGTAGCTTTTGTACAGATTGGATTATACATTGGGAGTGGTCCGCCCTTTTTGTCGGGACCCTCCTGATTGATTGTATATATTTTCTCGTGAAATGAATTAATTGTTGTTTTTGAAATATATATATATATATATATATATATATATATATATATATATATATATATATATGAGAAGGGAAGCCAAGCCAAGCAAGTGAGGGCATTGTTTGCACAGAGACACTCATAAGGCTGCACCAGATTTATGGTTTGGATTCCAAAGAACATGAACTAGTGTACTCCACATAGCTCGAACATCATACATTCAAACACATGACCATTCAGCTTACTTAGAGATCACTACTAGTTCTGCTATAAATACTTGAAAAGTAAGATTTGTACAGGGACTACACGCAGGAGTCATTGGGGTGTGAATATAACATCCTACTTATCTTGTAGGCGAGGCCAATTATGGAAGTTGGACGCTCCAAGGTCGACTCAACTATCATATTGGCAATCACATGAACATGAGGTCGATTGTTTGTCATTTTCTATGAGTAGGCATGGATTCATTATGACAGGTTGACGTGATGTATGAGTTAGATAAAATATTCAAGACGAGGCGGCCTCTATTGAAGAAGCTATGGACAACTGTTGGACACAGTGGTGGATTGCGCAAATGAATCCAAAACCATGTGAATGACGTGTGAGCTAGCTGTGTCAAAACCATGTGAATGCTGTGTGAGATAGCTGTGAGATATTATTTTGGATTTTTTTTTTCCTAGTTGCCCTTAGGATATATCTAGACAGGGATAAATTAGTCATTTCACATAATAAGAAAAGCCTATAAAAGGCACCTTGTATTCGATCCTATTCATTCAACAAAAATACAGTAGTTCAGCAGTTCTCTCTTCCTCTTTAAAAGTTTTAGTTTTATTTTATTTTATTTTATTTTATGGTGGCTGCAGCCACACATCAGTAAGAAGTTGGGTTTTAGACCCAACAAACTGGTATCAGAGCCATCAGGTGTGGTGGGCCCATAACCCACAGGTCCCAAGTTTTTTTTTTTTTTTTCTAGCAGAAGTTTCCAGCAACTTTTCAGCCAAAACAAAATTATTATTATTTTTTTTTCAGAAAAATCTGTCCAAGAAAAAATCAGATTGCAGCAGATTGCAAAAGCCAAGAATCTATGCAAGATTCCACCGTTTCACCCAAAAAAAAAAAAGAAAAAGATTTCAGCAGTTTGTTTTTCTAGCTAAAAAAAATCCGTTTTAAAAAATAATCAGATTTCTATTTCATCCCTCTCCCTTCATTTTCAAAAAATAAAAAAAAATTAGCCATTCTTTAAAAATAAAAAAAATAAAAAAAGATAGCCAGCACTATCCAGCCGCAGGTTCCTAAGTTATCAAAGGACAACTATGAAAAATGGTGCATTCAAATGAATGCGTTGTTTGGGTCGCAAGAACTATGGAATATCGTAACCTATGGGTATGAAGAACCTATTATGGAAGAAGAAGCCACCTTCATCAACGAAGAAAATACCGTTAAAAAAAATCAAAGGAAGAGAGACAACAAGGCTTTGTTCCTCCTCTATCAAGGGTTAGATGAATCAACCTTTGAAAAGATTGCCAAAGCAACATCAAGCAAGCAAGCTTGGGATACCCTTGGCACCATCTTTAAGGGTGTTGATCGTATGAAGCGAGTTCGCCTTTAGACACTAAGAGCCGAGTTCGAAGCGGCGCACATGAAGGAAGGTGAAAGTATCTCTGACTACTTCTCACGTCTAATTGTTATTATTAACAATTTAAAAAGAAACGGTAAAAAATTTGAAGACATACGTGTCATGGAAAAGGCACTGCGATCTCTCACAACCAAGTTCGAACATGTAGTTGTGGTGATCAAAGAATCAAAGGACTTGGAAAAATTGTTTATTGAAAAGTTGATGGGATTGTTGCAAGTGCATAAGCAATGAATACAAAAGAATGCTGGTTCAATGCTTGAACATGCCTTAGAGTCTAAGTTGATTCTAAATGAATAAAAGAATGACCATACACAACGAGGGGGCTGTGGCACTAGCAATCGTGCAAGAGGCAGAGGGCGTGGATATAATTCAAGCTATCAACAAAACCAGCAGAAAAATGCCAATTTTCGTTAAAGAGAAAATGGTAGAGGTAGATCGATGCGTGGACAAGGAAGTAAAAAGAACATCCAGTGCTATAATTGCAACAAGCTTGGCCACTATACATCTGATTGTTGGAACAAGCCGGTGAATCAAGACGAGCGATCCAACTATGCTGAAGCATTACACCATGAACAAGAAGACTCCATACTCCTCTTCGCACAAGAAAAGGCCTGTGAACGAGCAGATGTGTGGTATCTCGACACTGGTGCAAGCAACTACATGAGTGGTAATAAAGAACTGTTTATGAAACTCACAGAAGGAGTTCATGGCAATGTGAGTTTTGATGACTCATCAAAGGTACCCGTGATAGGTAAAGGAAAAGTTAAACTCTATCAGAAGAATGATGAACCAAATTACATCTCTAATATGTATTACGTACCAAACATGAAAAATAATATCCTCAGTATCGGCCAACTCCTTGAGAAGGGGTATGTCGTACACATGGAGAACTCTTCTCTTTCCACAAGAGATATGCATGGACGTTTGATTGTGAAAGTCCAGATGACGAAGAATCGTATGTTTTTTCTCCATATAAACATAATGCTTGAGAAATATTTTTATGGAAAAACAAAGAATGATTCTTGGATGTGGCATCTTCGCTTTGGCCATCGAAATTTCAGTGGCCTGAAACTTCTGTCCTCATCAAGCATGGTGCATAGCTTGCCTACTATTGAAGTTCCAGGACATGTGTGTGAGGCGTGCATACTTAGAAAACAACAAAGAAACTCATTTTTGAGTGGAGTATCCCAAAGAGTAAGAGAACCGCTGCAACTGGTTCACACTAAAATCCGTGGACTATTGGAGCCAATCTCTCTTGGAGGTAATAAATACTTTATTACCTTCATTAATGATTTCAATAGAAAATTATGGGTGTATATAATTAAAGAGAAGTCTGCTGATTTTACTATTTTTAAAATTTTTAAGACCCTTATTGAAAAAGAAAGTGGTCTTAAAATCAAAACCCTTAGATCTGACAAAGGTGGGGAGTACACTTCAAATGTTTTTCGAGAATATTGCAGGGAACATAGCATTAAGCAACAAAACACTGCAGCTTACATACCACAACAGAATGGAATTGCGGAACAAAAAAACTGCACCATCCTCGACATGACGAGGACCCTGTTGAAGGAGAAAAGTCTGCTAAAGAATTTCTAGGCAGAGGAAGTTGCATGTACCGCCTATCTGATCAATAAGTGTCCTACTAAGAGTGTCAAGTTCATGACACCACATGAAGCATGGAGTGGATACAAGTTGAGCGTGATATACCTTAAGATTTTTGGGTGTGTCGCCTAAGCTCAAGTTCCAGAAGCAAGAAGGAAACAACTTGATGATCATGGCGATGATAAGTTGGTGCCTGGGAGAGTGAGATCTATCCAGCGCTTCATGGGTTTCTCCAATGCTAACTCAGGGATCCCATATCTAGGAGTGCCTCTTTCCAAAGGTAGATTGAAGCAAATGGATTTCAGATCTCTTCTCGACAAGGTGGATGGCCGAATTAGCAGTTGGACTGCCAGAATTTTATCTCAAGCGGGCAGGTTGACATTGATAAAACACGTCCTCAGTAGCATTCCTATCCATACGTTGGCTGCCGTGCATGTACCGGCCCAGGTTCTCGTTGCTTTGGAGCAAAAGTTTGCTAGATTCTTCTGGGAATGGGCTGAAGGGAGGAAGAAATTGTCATGGTTTGCTTAGAAAAAAATTACTTCTCTAGTAGACGAAGGAGGACTGGGAGTCAGAAAATTAAAGGAAGTAATGACTGTTCTGCGTCTCAAGTTGGCCTAGACGGCTAAACACGGTTCCGTATCTGGGCCCTGGGTTCAGTTTATTCGCAGCAGGTACGCCAATGACCTTATCCCATCGGACGAGAGTGGCTATTACAGCAATGTCTCCCCTCTTTGGAAGAAGATCAGGCCCCTTTTTCCCTTTCATTGACGAGAACGTGTAGTGGGAAATTGGGGACGACGAGCAGAATCTTTGGGAGGTTAATTGGACTGGTTAGGGGCCTCTCCATTGTCTGGCCTCCATTCCCATTCCTGCTGTTCTACGCACGCTGAAAATCAGAGATTTCCTAGGCCCGACTGGCCCTCTTTTGCCGTCCTTTGTCTGTTTGTATCTGCCACAAAAGACTTTTAATTAGATTGTCCACAGCGGTTTTGCAACTTCTCCAGGTCCCGCTACCTGTTATTGGCCTCATAACCCCTCAGGTTCTTTTTCCAGCAAGTCGGCTTGGTCTGTTTCGAGGTCGGCTGGGCTTCATGGATTTGGCACAAGTTAATACCTCCCAAGATGTCCATCTTCGTATGGAGGCTGTTACTGGGAGCTCTTCCAGTTGATGATAGAGTTCAAAGCAGAGGCATCCGGTAAGCTTCATGCTGCAACTGCTGCGTCTCAGGCACCTCCTAGCATCTAGCTTAGGAATCAATCATCCATCTTTTCCTTCAGGGGTAGCAGGCTTCGAAGGTGTGGCAATTCTTTAGCTCTTGGTGTGGTATCCCCTTCCTAAACCATCAGTCATTGGAGGGAAGGCTTCTTTAATGGCGAAGGGCCTTGGCTTCGGGTTCTGCCTCGGCTCTCATCCGTAATCTCCTCCCAATCTCCATCCTCTGGGAAATCTGGAAAGCAAGAAATGCAGCCAAGTTTGACAATACCTCGATGAGGGATCTTTCCATCAAGTCCCGTATCAGATTTTTATTGGAAACGCTTATCAGATCCTCCTTGGAGGTTGCCCTGTAGAGTAACCCACCCCGAGGTGTTTTGGGGGTCCCTCCATCTCCCGCCCACTCTGGAATTATCAGATGGTCTAGGCCTCCCTCGGGGTGGGTCAAGGTTAATGTGGATGGATCTTTTAGAGGGAATCCGGGCCTCTCTAGGGGTGGGGGTATAAGTCATGATTCCGCCGGCGATCTCATCTTCACCTTCTCTCATGGTTTTGGAGTGGGCACTAACATCGGAGCAGAGCCATGAACGATCCACGACGGCATCCAATTATGTTTGAATGTGGGGTAGACCAAAGCCATTGTAGAATTAGATTCCAAGGCTGTCGTTGACTGTAGCTCTGGTACTTCTCTTATTTCGAGGCATTAGAAACCCTGGGTAGATCGGATTGTTAACTTGGCACGAATGGGTGTCTTCTCCTTTTTGTACATTGCTAGGGAAGGTAATGGCCCTGCTGATGGGATGGCTAGAGAAGGTAGCAGACACTAAGCTGATCATGAATTTCACCAAGTCAGGGATCTGCCTCCTCTGATCCGAGGGATGTTATTTCTCGACAAGGTGGGTCTAGGTTATCTCGGGCCTACCCGTGGAGTCCTCTGCTAAGCCAGTTCTATCCGCCCCAAGGTGGTTGCTTCTCAACAGTCCTTGTCGTTAGGAGGGCCAGTTGAGTGTTTAGTCTCTCCCTTGCTTTGGTTTTCAGGGGTTTGCATATTCTTGTATAGTCACGATAGGCGGGTTGTTTTGCTTTTTGTCTTCAACTCGCTCGAATCCGACATACGTTGTATCTTTCTCTCTTTTCAATGGATTGGTGGGCCCATAGATCTCGGGCTTTGCCTTTAAAAAAAAAGCTTGATGATCATGGCGAGAAGTGCATCTTCATCGGCTACAGTGAAGAATCAAGGGCGTACAAGCTTTACAACCCACTAACTAATAAAGTAGTGGTAAGTAGAGATGTGGTCTTTAGTGAGGAAGAAGCTTGAAAATGGAACGATGAAGAATCAACCAAAGATATTCAAGTCGAAATAGAAGAGCATGAAGAAAGGCATGACTGTGAAGAGCAAACGCACGCAACACCTTTTTCGGCAGCATCATCAGTACACAGAAGTCCAGGAGTACATTCCATCACTCCTGGAAGTACTCCATCAAGTCAAAATTCGGCCAGCTCGTCCTCACCCATGGCACCTATACAAATGAGAAACTTAAGCGACATCTATGAATAAACTGAAGATGTCAATCTTTTCTGTTTGTATGCAGATCACGAGCCTCTGACATTTCAAGAGGTCATAAAAGAAGAATGTTGGAGAATCACTATGAAAGAAGAAATTCATGCCTTGAGAAAAATAACACATGGGAGCTGACTACGCTTCTTAATGGTCAGAAAACTATTGGCGTTAAATGCGTGTACAAGATTAGGCGAAATGCTGATGGTAAGATTGATTGCTACAAGGCAAGGCTCGTAGCAGAGGGCTACAAACAGAAGTACAGGGTGGACTATGAAGAAGTCTTCGCTCTTGTTGCTCGCCTTGACACTATGAGGATGATTATCTCCCTTACAACCCATCATAGTTGGATAATCTACCAACTGGATGAGAAATCTATATTCCTAAATGAAATTTTGGAAGAAGAGGTCTATGTTGACCAGCCTGAAGGCTTTGTTATATAAGGAGAGGAACACAAGGTGTATCGACTGAAGAAAACCCTCTATGGGTTGAAGCAAGCTCCACGTGCTTGGAATGCACGCATCGACAACTATCTTCAAGAAAACATTTTCGCCCGATGTCCATATGTGCATGCAGTTTACATCAAGAAGAATACTCATGGCGATATGCTTATAGTGTGCCTGTATGTTGATGATTTGTTGTTTACAGGAAACAGTCGACTGATGTTTGATGAATTCAAGAAGGCCATGTTTAAGGAGTTTGAGATGACCGATGGAGGTCTGATTTCCCTTTTTATAGGCATTGAAGTGAAGCAACAACATGGTGGTAACTATATATCTCAGAAGAAGTATGCCAAAGAATTACTTGAAAAGTTCAAGATGGCTGATTGCAATGTTGTAAACACGTCTGTAATAACAGACTTAAAATTGACAAAGGATGGAGACGGGAGAAGCGTTGACTCAACTATGTTCAAAAGTCTGATTGGAAGCCTAAGGTACCTCACAATCACAAGGCCATATATCGTCTACAGTATTGGGCTTCTAAGTAGGTACATGGAAGCACCAAAAGAATTACACTGGCTAGCTGCAAAAAGAATCCTCAGGTACGTCAAAGGGACAATGAAATTTGATCTTTTCTATCCATACGATGATGAAGCAATGTTGTATGGATACTCAGACAGTGATTGGGGAGGTGACCAAGATGAAAGAAAGAGCACTACTGGCTATGTATTCTATCTCGGAACGACTGCTTTCACATGGAATTCAAAGAAGCAGAGTGTGGTCTCCCTGTCCACATGTGAAGTAGAGTACGTGGTAGCATCGTCCACCGTCTGTGAGGGAATTTGGTTGAGAAACCTGCTAAAAGAGCTGAAGCATCCGCAGGAAGAATCCACAGTCATATATGTGGATAACAAGTCAGCAATCGAGCTAGCCAAAAATCCGGTGCAGTATAGAAGAAGCAAACACATTAATACCTGATACCATTTTCTGAGAGATCATGTGAAGTAGAAAGTGATGAAATTAGAGTATTGTCATACTACGGAACAGGTGACGAATATTTTCACAAAGGCATTGCCAACAGATGCATTCAAACGACTAAGAACGCTGCTCGGAATGAAGCCAGTTTTGGTTTGAAGGGAGTGTTGGACATGGTGGTGGATTGTGCAAATCCAAAACTATGTGAATGACGTGTGAGTTAGCTATGGGATATTTTTCTGGATTTTTTTTCTATGCTTAGCTGCCCCTAGGATGTATCTAGACAGAGATAAATTGGTCATTTCACATAATAAGAAAAGCCTATAAAAGGCACCTTGTATTCGTTCTTATTCATTCAATAAAAATACAACAGCCCTCTCTTCCTCTTTAAAAGTTTCAGGTTTTTTTTTTTTTTTTTTTTTTTTTTTTTAATGGTGGCTGCAGCCACACGTTAGCATGAAGCTGGGTTTTAGACCCAACAACACCTACCTAAAAACCTTCAAACTCGCGTTGTGGACTATGCATGGTAGTTGGATCGTCTGACTTTTAAAGTGTTCAACTAATAAGCTGGAGATCACATAATGCCTAGATTGGATGCCATACACTTTGGTGGCACCATGCCCAACATCTATAGAATAAGCTAATTTTACAAAGGTTAGAAATAGCAAAACTAGCCTTTTATTTATTTATTTAGGAAAGGTGAGAGTACACCATGTGTAACTTTGTTGATTACAATAACACTGTACATGCCTTTGAGTGAGCTCCACTGGGCCTCACTTATCATAAAATTCCATAAAACCAACAGCAACGAGCCAAAGAGGACAAACAAAAACACCCATACCTTTAAAAAAGAAGAAGAAGAAACTATGAACATTATCTAATGAACAGAATATTGGGAGCAAGGTTGCCAGCAAAACAGGCAACACAGGGCCTGAAGGCCTTGACCCAGGCTTGAGAGTAGAGACATTTGAATGCAGTGTAGATCATGACAGTGCCCAGCATGCACCCTGCGGTATAGCAACATCACAGCAGCATAGCAGAAGTTGTCAAGAGATCTGAGCAAAATCTCCATTCACACCATGAGCATATGGCGGGTTCACCCAACAGCAGGACCAACCAAAACATCTCGATCCATAGAACTTGCCTCCAGCCACCTGGAGAAAATGGCCTCTTCATGCAATTCTTTTAACCAAAACAAAAGGTAGGATCTCTTACCCTCCATGCCCATCTTTTGATTATCCAAACAACGAGATGAGGGATTCTATTAATATTGCAAGGGAGTGGATTTGGTGCGTTTCATTATGAACATATGGCCCATTTAATTTTTACAATAAATAATATAAGTTTTAGTTGGAGTATAAGTACTTTTGATCCTTTGCGTTGTAGAAGTTGTGGCCAACATGAGAAGGGCTTAGAAAAGTGGGGAGAATAATGATGGTTGGGCCCCATTGGATGCTTACTATCTTTGGCTGAAAACTATGAAGTCTAAGTAGGAATAGAGGTAGTCTGTAAATAATAAGTTTCTTATTTATAGTAAGTCAAGTTTTTAGGTTGTTTGAGTTGGAGTCTAAGTCTAAAACTCCATCCTAGGTTTGAGTTCCTTATTTAAAAAGTTATAATTTTATTTGTTTGTTTGTTGGTTTTTATTTATTTATTTATAATCATCAATCGAATTATTTTGAATTTACCAGGAATTATTCCTGCTTTTATCTTTCGTGGATTCGAGGAAGCAATGCGAGGAGCCTAGAGAGCTCCATGGATTCAGAATAGTTATCCCCTGAGGAAGACGGAGATCGAACTCATCACATCCCTCCTTGCACCAGAAACCTTTCACATCACACATACTTTCAATAGTGAATGTGCAATGGTTAAAGGATTACAATGTTTGGACAATTGAAGCCTTTGGTGCCATACAACCTAACATTTCAACACAACATCAGACATGCGTCCCATTAAGTGAGGAAAGGTCTGTCAATTCAATGGTTAAGATAATTCAATCAAAGAACTATGGGGTTGGTAGTTCGTCAGTGGAAAGAACACCAGATTAGTAGTTAGTCGGTGGATGAGATCATAGGATGCATAGTTGGGTTCATCATAAACACGTCAGGTATGTGGTATACAATCAAAAGCCACAAAGTTCCATGCCTCCAAACGCATGTGATCCACTCCCATCTTCCAGTTTGAAGATCTTAGCCTTCTAATATATATTCAGCCTTTTATTAGTTGAACATAGATTGTTGCTTTATTTCTTCTCTCCATTGTTTCTTTTAGTGTAGCCCACCTTAATCAAAGGTCAACCAGATGTTTTGGCCCTGGCCTGACATGAAATTACTCATCAAATGGTTGGGGTGGGTTTCATATACATATCAAGGGTGGGCTCCATAAAAGCAATGCTGGGCCACAACAAGGGAAACAATTGGGAGAGAGACATCCACCCTTATTTTTGTAGGCTTGACTATGATGATTTTGTGAATTCCATTCCAACCATTAGATGCCACAGAACAATCTAAGCTTGGGGTCCAAAGATCAGGCCAATTCGTGATTCATGTGGGGGAAACAGTTAGGAGGGTTAGTGCTGCCATGTACACTGTTTCCAATCATGTGGTCCACCTAAATCCCAAATGGTGCTAAGTTTTGGGCCCTTCGCTTGACATGGGGTGACACACACCTACTGGCTGTTGAGGTGGATTTCACATAAATATCAAGGTGGGTCCCACTCGAGCTGCGCTTTTGATGGCAAGGTTGACCCCATCATCCCACAAGAAATGTTATCAAAGGTACTACAGTGATAATTGCTTAAATATTTATTGAGGAAGTTTACGGAAACCATTATTTTAAAAAGGAATTGGGAATATAAACTCTGTGAAATTGCTTAATTTTTTTTTTTTTTTTAAATAATAGTCATCTCTAATCATGGATGGGACTGGAATGTAAACTCTGTAAAAATATCGATGGTTCAGCTGGGCCAAGTTAAATGTTCAGCATGCCCAATCCCAGGTTTATTGGGAGGCTGTGGCGGAATCTGCGAGAATGATAATTGTGATCTCCTTTTTACATTTTCGTCAGCCTATGAGATGGGGTCCAACGTCAATGCTGAGCTTAGAGCTATTCACGATGGTCTCTACCACTGCCTCAACAATGGCTACTCCAACGTTTTGGTTGAATTTGATTCGAAGCTTGTAGTGGACTGGCTTAATGGAGCTTTGTTTCCAGCTTTGAAATGAAAATATTGGATCACCTGGATTGACATAGCTAAATGTCATGGAAATTTTAGATTCGTCCACAGTTAGAGAGAAGGAAATGCCCCGGCTGATTGGATGGCCCACCAAGGGAGTGCTCTCCAATCCTTCTCATTTTTTCCCCTTCCTTCCCAGCTCCCTGCTCAGATTAGAGGGCTTCTCTTCTTAGACAAAGTCATGTTGAGAGCGATCAAGCACACGGTGTAGCTTCAGGCCTGTTTGCCCGTTATTTTTTGTTTTCCCCTTTCCCCTTTCTTCCTTTGCACTTCTTATGATAGGCTTCCCCCATGTCTTTTTCTCTAGGGGCAGCCTGAATATGTATTTCGGGATGTATATTCGTTCATGGAATGGAAAAAAAAAAAACCTCTGTAAAAATATATAGTTTTTTTTTTGTTCCTTGTAGAATTCCCTAAAAATAATTTTAATAATAGAAAAGATATATCATCTCTAATGCATAATTCTGATTCACTAAAAGAAGATGAACTCATTTTTAATCGGTCCACCAAACAGCTCCTTGATGGGTTATATGGAAAAGATGTAACTGATCAGAGATCTCACTGTCCATGCAAATCTGAGCTAGAAATGAGTTTCCAACTGACCCTTCTATTGACAGTGAGCGCCTCTAGCCAGTTACGTTTTAGCCTTGTGTCCCAGGAACTTTTAGCCACAGGGCCTGCATCATAACATGATAGGAAAGAAGGGTGAAACTACTCGATAAAAAAAATGGACAATGGATCATATACAACCTTACCCATTTGGGAGCATCTTGGCCAGCCGATCAAATGCAAGAACGAAATTTGAATGTCATGCTTCCATGTCGAAGATTCAAACCCGCTGCGGGTTTCTCACGTAGGAGAGATGACACCGAATTCGCTGGGAATGATCGCTTGGGATTCAAGATGCCGGTGTCATCTCTCCTGCGTTAGAAAACCACGGATGTTTATTTTGGTCGCCAGTGACTTGTTGCCAAGAATGCATTTTTATAATTTTTTTTTCGTCTCCTGTTGTGGTGAGTCAAAACGTCACGTCAGGGACCACCATGGTATTTGTTTGGCTTTGAACCCGTCCACTAGGGTCTCCTGACCATAAAAGGTGACTGCTCTAAAAATCAGCCAAATCCAATGTTTACATGGTATGGTGTCCACATGAATTTAGAGGCTTTTGGAAGGTTTAATTGTGTTTTATATTAATTTCAAAACAAAGCTAAGGGTTTGATTAAGAGCTTGTAAATGGAGCTAAATGGAAATTGAAATTGAAGGTAAATGAACTGGGAGTAAATGACTTACATAGTTGTGTTTGGATTAATTGGAGTAAATGAAATGCATTTTATTTAGTTTGGATGTGAGTAAATGTTGAGGGTCAAATATTGCATATCAGACCCATTTATTGCATGAGTTTACAAGCATGACACCGTTTAATAGCCTAATTTAATTGAATTTGTGATGCAGGGCGTCTTCATGAGCTTGGACTGGGAAAGGACACTAAAAAGCATGGATTTACCGATCTGACGACACTAAAGCAGTGGACGGACTCCAGAAGACCAAGAGCGACGAAATTATACATCAGGGACCCAAGAAAATCAAAGAATTGAAGCTCAAGTGGCCTGAAAAGTGTCCAGAATGCAAGATCATAGGGTTCCCACCATCTGATCAGTTCAAAACTCCATACGTGTCCTGAAGACCATAAATGAACCGTACACGTGAAATTTCAGCTCCTGGATCACTGTGGAAAGGGCCCAACGGACAGATCAGCCCACAAATTATCAATCTGGGGCCCGCCAGACAGCTGGATATACTTCATTTTTGGATTCAACCCCTTAAACTGCGTGTTAAAACAGATGGATGGAGCAGATTTCTTACAAACATCACCATGGGACCCATGCATGCAATGCACGTGCAAGGTGCACAAGTGCACCGGACGAGCATTAATAATAAGAAAGTCGGTCAGCAGGCGCTGACCGACTCAAAACGCAAAATTCTTTATTTTTACGCAGCAACGCAACGCTGCCGATCGTCGGTTCCGCTTGTGGGCCCCACACATCATGCATAACACCAATCAGAACGGTCCATTGTGTCCCACGGGTGCCTATAAGCCTCACTTAGGTGTCCTTTTGGGCCCCTGAACGTAATAACAGGAAGATTACCGTCCAAACGGAAGATGGACGGCGGAGTAGAAAGCATTGTGGGCCGCATGGAATTTAGTCCAAAAGTAGTGCTTCCCACCTGATTTTTCGAGTAGAACACAGTGGACAGATCGGATTTTCCAAAGAGGAAGCCAGGTGGGCCCCACAAAGTCACAGCGAAAGCCTTTCGCAGGCTCTGTTTTAGCGCCGGACGTCGTCCGACTTTTGCGGCGTGTTGTGCGATCATGGCGGTGATCGGACGGACGATCTGAACCGTTCATCATGAAGGTCTGCCCGAAATCTTCCAAAGGACGTTGTCCTTTTGGAAGGAAAGCAAAGAAGAAGAAGAGGAGAAGACGCCGAGTTTTGCTGCTGTGCGTGAAGACGTCTCCGCAACCAACTCGTCCGCGGACTCCGGCCTTTCGCACGGGCACTCTATTCCGGGTAGGACTCCCGGACGGCAATCTGTATAAGAGGACGGAAGACAGGAGGCTGGGAGGAGAGTTTTTTTGCAAGGAAGGAAAGGAAGGTAAGGAAGAAAGGAAGAAAAGTGAAAGAAGAAAAGAAGGAGCAGAAGATGTGGAGGAACAGCGGCTGAACGGTTCTTTTTTTTTCTTCCTTTTTGTTTTTCTTCTTTCTCTTAATTGGAGATTAGCCTACCCATGTTTGGCTAAACCCCTTAGCTAGGGCTAAGGGGAGAAGCTTGTAGCGAGATGGGAGACATTATTTCCTGTTTTTTTCATGAACTGAACTTGGATTTAAGTTGATTATTATAAGGAATATTTTTATTAGTCTTTAATGGTCTGTTGTGACAGAAATTACAATGGATTTGCAATGGCTTTGAATATTTCTTTCCTCTTTTTATATTTATGAAGTCAGGACGCCCTGTTGTTCACCATCGTCTCCTGGGCATGGTAGGATGACAGTACCTTTCTGATCTTCATAAATTGTTGATTGGTTGGTAATTAGTTTAATCCTGTTGTTTGCTTTGTCTCCTGGGCATGGTTAGATGATGGAATCCATTCTAATTCATATACCTCTCATCTCTTGAAAACCACATCAAGTAAGTTCAGTTTGAATTCCATATGCGAGCATTAGATCTCCCGGATCTCTACAAGTGGATCCTCTGAATCCCTAGTTTCCCTTCCCTGAACTACTTAAGTTTTAGATAATTATTTCACAAATTATTTCCTAAATTCTGTTTGGTTTAGATCACATCTTAGTCTAGTTCTAGTTCTACTTGGTTTCAGATAACGTACAGGTCCCTGTGGATTCGACCTCGGTCTTACCGAGTTTATTACTACATCACAACCCCGCACTTGGGGAGTGAACAAGTTTTTGGGGACTGACGGTTACGATTTTCTGAAATTAATTGGTTTTAGGATTAGTTTATGATTAGGATTTCACTAACCTTAGTTTTATTTATTTATTTATTTATTTCTATTTGAGTTCAAAACTAACTTGTTTCCTATTTTATAGGATCTGGACATAAGTTCTTAAATTGGTAATTCCTTCCTAATTTCTCTACTTTTTCTGTTTTTAGAATTTTTGTTTTCTAATAATTTGCTAACTTTAACTCTTTTAGAATCTACTTTGTTTCCTAATTTATTTTTAGAATTTTCTGTTTAGAAACTAACCTTCCTATTTTGTAGGCCTTTAAGATAGAAATCTCTAATTCGGTACACTCCTTCCCTACGTTTTATTTTTCAAATCTCTTGTAGTAAATTACTTTTTAGTTTAGGACCTTCTTAATTTAATTTAGAAATTTCTACTCTCTTTTAGAAAATAATTTACTGTTATTTTTCTTCTCTTTTTAAGAATCTAATTTATTTTTTATTTTATTTTGCAGGTTTTTAACTTAGGACTCCAATTTGGTAATTTCTTTCCAACTCTCTCTTTCTTTTTAGATTTTCTTTTCCTTCCTTAGGATTAGGTTTTTAATCGAGGGCTGCGAGTGTTTTCATGCCCAAGTGGGCCCGTGACGACACTCGACGTCTCTTGACTGAAGGAGGATTGGTTGAGGGGTTGACTATCCATCGCAGGATTAGACACCGCTCGAAATCCCCTGAGTTAACTGAGGTTATGGCTGAAGACCAACCTCCTCTACTTCCACCCAGGGTGGAGGATACCCAGGATGAAAATGAGGTGCAACAGGCACCCCCGCCTCGTACTTTACGAGATTTTCTACAACCGGCGGGAGTGAGTACGCCCTCATGCATGATTTTTCCTGAAAACACAGGACAAATGGACATCAAGCCAGGAGTTATCCAACTCCTTCCCAAATTCCATGGACTTGAATCTGAAAGTCCATATTTACATTTGAAAGAGTTCGATGAGATTATAGCTACATTATGTTTTCCTAATGTATCTGAGGATACAATTAGGCTGAAACTCTTTCCTTTTTCCTTAAAAGAGAAAGCTAAGACGTGGTTACATTCACTGCGTCCTAGATCCATTGGCACATGGAATGACATGCAGAGGGAATTCATAAAAAAATTCTTCCCACATCATAAAACGATTACCCTCAGAAAAGCGATCATGAACTTTGCCCAAAAGGAAGATGAAACATTCTTTCAATGTTGGGAAAGGTTCAAAGATTTGGTCAGTTCATGCCCACAACACGGATTTGAAACGTGGCGCATTACAAATTTTTTCTATGATGGACTGACATCTTCCATGCGCCAAATGGTCGAGACAATGTGTAATGGAGAGTTCATTAATAAAGATATCGACGAGGTATGGGATTACCTCAATAGTCTTGTTGAAAAAACACAATCTTGGGACTATTACCCAAAGTCGAACACCACATCTAGGCCGACTCAATTAAAGGAGAAAGGTGGATTATATCTCTTGAAAGAAGAGGATGATCTCAAGTGTAAAGTGACTACGCTCATAAGGAAAGTTGAGGCCATGGAAGGAAAGAAGGATAAGGTCAATGAAATTGTTTGCGGCATCTGTGATTGCAACATTCACACAACTGAAAATTGTCCTACAATACCTGCCTTTCGAGGAGTGTTGAATGAACAAGCCAATGCCGTAAATAACTATCAAAGACCTTTTCCTGGACCCAACTCCAACACATACAATCCTGGCTGGAAAAATCATCCAAACTTTAGTTGGAGGAATGGACAAACGGCGACTCCTCCCGGTTTCTTCAATCAAAATTCAAATCAAGTGAAACCTCAAGAGGCACCGGTTCAAAATCCCATACAAGAGCCGGCTCAGGCAATGCGTGGAATTACAGATTTTATGCAAAAGATATATTCTCGTATGACGGTTATAGAAAAGGGGATGCTTCCTGCACAACCTCTCCCTAATCCTAAACCGCAATACGAGAATAATGATCCCAGCTCTTCAAATCAGATGGGACATGCTAAATCCATCACCACTCTTAGGAGTGGGAAGATCATTGATAAAACTCTTCCGGTTAGGCCCGAAAAGCCTCAAGAACCAAAAGAGGACAACAATGATGGATCCAGTGATGCCCCTCAAAAAGTAGAACCGGAACTTCTAGAGAAGCCAGTTGCTCCATTCCCCCAACGGTTGGTTTCACCAAAACCTCTCTCTAACTCTCAGGATATCCTAGAGGTGTTGAAACAAGTGAAAGTCAACATTCCTCTACTTGATGTCGTTAAACAGATACCTTCATATGCCAAATTCCTAAAAGACTTATACACGACCAAGCGACGGAAAATTATTCAAAAGAAAATCTTCTTGGAGAAAGTGAGTGCCATCCTGAAGCAAGACGTGCCGCAGAAATTCAAGGATCCCGGTAGCCCAACCATATCATGTGTAATCGGGAACCATCGAATTGATCACGCACTTCTTGACTTAGGAGCAAGCGTCAATCTGATTCCCTACTCGGTATACAAACAGTTAGGTTTGGGTGAATTAAAACCCACCCTAACCACACTACAACTTGCTGATCGCTCTGTTCGTGTACCAAGAGGGATAATTGAGGATGTGTTGGTCCAAGTTGATAGATTTTACTACCCTGTAGACTTTATCATCCTGGACACCGAACCCATCAATAACATGAGCACTCAGATTCCCGTCATTCTTGGTCGCCCATTCCTTGCCACGTCAAATGCAATTATCAATTGCAGGAATGGTATCATGGCTATGTCTTTTGGAAATTTGACATTGGAGTCAAATATTTTTTTCAATAACGGCAGCAACTCAGAGGATGATGACGATTTCCACGATATTAACATGATTGACTCTTTCGTGGAAGATACGACACCTCTGACCTTATCCTCCGACCATCTAGAGACGTGCCTGGCCCACTCCCATGATTTTGATGATGACATGATTAGGGAGACTTGCGCCTTGCTTGATACTGCACCGGTACTTGAAGTTAACCGATGGAGGCCACAATTTGAAGAATTACCACAAACTGATGTAGTGCCTCTGCCGTCTAACCTCAAGCCGCCGAAGCTTGACCTAAAACCTTTGCCCTCTGATTTGAAATATGCATATTTGGGTCAAGATGAGACATATCCGGTGGTGATCTCTGCCCACCTGGAGAAAGAACAGGAGAGTATGCTTATATCTACTCTCATTGAGCATAAAGGAGCCCTAGGATGGACGATAGCGGACCTCAAGGGAATCGATCCCTCGATTTGTACTCACCACATATATCTTGAGGATAATGCAAAAACCGCTCGGCAACCACAACGTAGACTAAATCCAAACATGAAGGAAGTGGTTAAAGCCGAGGTTCTTAAACTATTGGATGTGGGTATTATATACCCTATATCTGACAGTCAATGGGTGAGTCCAACTCAAGTGGTCCCTAAGAAGTCCGGAATCACCATCGTAGCCAATGCTAATAATGAACTCGTGCCAACTAGAGTCACTACTGGTTGGAGAATGTGCATTGACTACAGGAAGTTGAATACCGTCACGAGGAAAGACCACTTTCCCTTACCATTCATTGATCAGATCCTGGAAATGTTAGCTGGTCATTCCTATTACAGTTTTCTTGACGGGTATTCGGGCTACAACCAGATAGAGATAGCCCCTGAAGACCAAGAAAAAACCACATTTACATGTCCCTACGGCACCTTTGCCTATCGAAGGATGTCATTCGGACTATGTAATGCCCCTGCCACCTTTCAGCGATGTATGCTTAGTATTTTTTCTGACATGGTGGGGCAATATCTAGAGGTCTTCATGGACGATTTCTCTGTTTACGGTCCATCTTTCAGCAAGTGCTTGGAAAGTCTTAAATGTGTGCTGAAAAGATGTGAAGAAAAGAACTTGGTACTTAATTGGGAGAAGTGTCATTTCATGGTTCAGAAGGGAATTGTCCTTGGGCATATCATCTCGTCCAAAGGAATCGAGGTAGATAAGGCAAAAATCGATCTTATCTCTAACCTACCTCCACCCAAGAACATCAGAGACGTGCGATCCTTCTTAGGACACGCAGGATTTTACAGGCGATTCATAAAGGACTTTAGTCACCTCTCTCGTCATTTATGTAATCTTCTTCAAAAGGATGCTCCGTACGAGTGGACTGAGCAATGCGAGGAAGCTTTCACCAAGCTTAAAGGCACGTTAACCATCGCACCTATCATGCACCCACCCGACTGGAGGAGCCCTCCTTTTGAGCTTATGTGCGACGCTTCGATTATGCTCTTGGGGCGGTCCTAGGCCGTAGAAAAGATAAGAAGCCCTACGTCATTCATTACGCAAGTAGGACTCTAAATCCCTGCCCAAGTGAACTACTCGACTACGGAAAAGGAACTCTTAGCCGTAGTGTTCGCCTTGGACAAATTTAGGTCCTACTTGATCGGATCCAAGATCATTATATATACAGATCATGCGGCACTGAAGTATCTTCTTTCTAAGAATGATTCTAAGCCCCGCTTGATAAGATGGATCCTTCTACTCTAAGAATTTGATTTGGAAATTAAAGATAAAAAGGGAGTAGAGAACGTAGTGGCTGATCACCTTTCTCGCCTTAATACCTCCGATTCCCTTGAGGCGACCCATATCAATGACATGTTCCCCGATGAACAATTGTTAGTCTCCCATTCACCTTGGTTCCATTGATATTGCTAATTATCTTGCTACAGTGCCATACCGACACCAAATGGGATGGCACAAGATAAGAAGAAATTTTTCACCGAGGTGCGCAACTTTTTCCTCCGGGATGATCCTTATTTATTTAAATATTGCCCTGACCGTTAAATTCTAAGGAGATGTGTACCAGACGATGAGCATCGAAGTGTCATCTCCTTCTGTCACTCTCAGGCTGTGGTGGTCACTTTTTTTCGCTAAAAAGACCACGGCCAAGATTCTGCAGTGTGGCTTTTACTGGCCCACTATGTTTAGGGACACTCATGAGTTTTGCAAAGCTTGTGAGCGTTGTCAGAAATTGGGAGCATTGTCCCGTCGAAATATGATGCCTTTGAATCCCATCCTTATCATTGAAGCATTTGATTGCTAGGGCATCGATTTCATGGGACCATTCCCCCAATCGTTTGGAAATCTGTATATTTTGCTCGCCGTGGATTATGTCACTAAATGGGTCGAAGCGATTCCGTGTCGAAAGAATGACCATCGCACGGTCATTAAATTCCTAAAAGAAAACATCCTTTCTCGATTCGGAACGCCTCGAGCCATCATTAGTGATGGGGGCTCACACTTTTGTAATAGACCATTCGAGAGCTTAATGAAGAAATACGGTATCTCTCATAAGGTGAGCACCCCATACCATCCACAGACAAGTGGACAAGCTGAGATTTCCAATAGGGAGATCAAACACATTTTGGAGAAAACGGTTAACCCAGATCGTAAGGATTGGACAATCCGATTGACCGATGCTTTATGGGCATACCGTACCGCATTTAAAACTCCTATTGGAATGTCTCCCTTTAGACTTGTCTATGGGAAAGCTTGTCACTTGCCTGTGGAGCTGGAACATAAAGCGTACTGGGCGATCAAAAATCTTAATTTCAATCTGACAACGCTGGCTCGCTACGCAAACTTCAATTGAATGAACTTGAGGAAATCCGGAATGATGCGTACGATAATTCGAGAATTTACAAGGACAAGATGAAAGTATTTCATGACTAACACATTTTGTGAAAATCATTCACGCCGGGTCGAAGGTCCTTTTGTACAATTCTCGATTACATCTCTTCCTGGGTAAGCTTCGATCTCGTTGGACCGGCCCTTACATTGTTGTTAGTTACTGCTTATCCTCATGGGGCCGTCGAGATAAGAGATCTCGACAATGGCAAGGAGTTTAAAGTGAATGGACATCGTTTAAAGCCATTTGTCGAGAAATTTGATTCAGAGGACATGTCCATGCCTCTGACTGATCCTGTTTACCAGGACTGATCTCCTAGTCTGATGGAGGTATAGGTAGGTTTATCGCTTTCATAGGATTATGGTAGTTGCTTTTGTCTGGCTGAAGACGGTAAACTTAGCGCTCCTGGGAGGCAACCCAGCTCTTTATTTCATTTCATTTTTTATCATTAGTTAGTTCAATGTTTGTGGGTAACATTACTGCAAACCCTCACGAGACTACAACTCGTCCACTACGGGCAACCTAGGGGTTTAAAGGCTTGTTGCATACGCTAAATGCAATCGAGAGCACCTGCGAAAGTGGTATAGGTAGAATTTTATTTTTGTTAGTTTTGTGCTGACTGGATTCCATGCCGCGATCTCTTTGAAAGTCTATCATGATTCATCACCCAGGTACTATCTTCCCTTCACTTTTTCTTTACTTTTGTTGTCCTATGCGCATTCCATACTCATATCCTTTACATTGAGGACAATGTAGCTTTTAAGTTGGGGGTGGGAGATTAGGGTACCTAATCAGTATTTTCTTGAGCAAAAATTGTGAAAATTTTTAATTTTTTTCTGGACTTTCTGGTGAATTCAAAGTGATTTGACGACCATCTTTGATTTAGAATTACAAGATATGGAATGTTGGTGATTTACTGCTCTTGGATTCAGTTGCTCGTTAGATTTCACAGTTAAGTTTAATTATTAATCCATGATTAGAAGTTGTAAACATTGATTGAGTCATGATTTCACATGTCACATCTCGCTTACACGTTAAGATTTCAGTTTGAAACTGAAGGGTTAATTTGATGATCAGTAAGCATAGAAGGAACCAATTGGAACAATTGCCCGTCAAGATCAATTAAAAGGAAGAGATACCGTTGACAAAGGTTAGGCAAAGAATCTTCACTATAGGTTTGCTCCCTATAGGTGTGGACTTCATTCCCCTTCTTGGTTATTAGTCTTTAAAAAAAAAAAAAAAAAAAAAAAAAAAAAAAAAAAAAAGGAAGGAATGAAAAGATGATCTTTGAGGCAAGCTTTGGTTATTATGAATTCTCTTGTTGATTACCAACGATATCCTAAAATAAAGAATTGAATATTAATGTTGAAAGTTGGGATTACACTTTACATCTGTGGAACTCAATGTTTAGGATTATTTCTAATTAAGGGACTAATACTTTGAATGAAGCTTACCGTGTGTTTGAGTCTAGGAGAGAGTAAGGCCTAACATTCATGAATTGTTGAATTCTGAATATCTAGATTGTTTTTCAAAATCACTCGAGTTCATAGAAATTCTCCTGTAATTCTCAACTTATTTTTCGCATATTTTGCTCGGGACTAGCAAAATGCTGGTTGGGGGTTGTGTTGAGGGTCAAATATTGCATATCAGACCCATTTATTGTATGGATTTACAAGCATGACACCGTTTAATAGCCTAATTTAATTGTATTTGTGATGCAGGGCGTCTTCATGAGCTTGGACTGGGAAAGGACACTAAAAAGCATGGATTTACCGATCTGATGACACTAAAGCATGGGACGGACTCTAGAAGACCAAGAGCGACGGAATTATACACCAGGGGTCCGAGGAAATCGAGGAATTAAAGCTCAAGTGGCCCGAAAAGTGTCCAGAATGCAAGATCATAGGGTTCCCACTATCCGATCAGTTCAAAACTCCATACGTGGCCTGAGGACCATAAATGAACCGTACACGTGAAAATTTCAGCCTACCTGGATCATCGTGGAAAGTGGCCCAACTGGACAGACTGTCAGCCCACAAATTATCAATCTGGGGCCCGCCAGACAGCTGGATATACTTCATTTTTGGATTCAACCCCTTAAACTGCGTGTTAAAACAGATGGATGGAGCAGATTTCTTACAAACATCACCATGGGACCCATGCATGCAGTGCACGTGCAAGGTGCACAAGTGCACCGGACGAGCATTAATAATAAGAAAGTCGGTCAGCAGGCGCTGACCGACTCAAAACGCAAAATTCTTTATTTTTACGCAGCAACGCAACGCTGCCGATCGTCGGTTCCGCTTGTGGGCCCCACACATCATGCATAACACCAATCAGAACGGTCCATTGTGTCCCACGGGTGCCTATAAGCCTCACTTAGGTGTCCTTTTGGGCCCCTGAACGTAATAACAGGAAGATTACCGTCCAAACGGAAGATGGACGGTGGAGGAAGGTATTGTGGGCCACATGGAATTTAGTCCAAAAGTAGTGCTTCCCACCCGATTTTTCGAGTAGAATGCAGTGGACGGATCAGATTTTCCAAAAAGACCGTGACGTGGGCCCCACCAAGTCACAGCGAAAGCCTTTCGCAGGCTCTGTTTTAGCGCCGGACGTCGTCCGACTTTCGCCGCGTGTTGTGCGATCATGGCGGTGATCGGACCCGCGATCTGAACCGTTCATCATGAAGGTCTGCCCGAAATCTTCCAAAGGACGTTGTCCTTTTGGAAGGAAAGCAAAGAAGAAGAAGAGGAGAAGACGCCGAGTTTTGCTGCTGTGCGTGAAGACGTCTCCGCAACCAACTCGTCCGCGGACTCCGGCCTTTCGCACGGGCACTCTATTCCGGGTAGGACTCCCGGACGACAATCTGTATAAGAGGACGGAAGACAGGAGGCTGGGAGGAGAGTTTTTTTACAAGGAAGGAAAGGAAGGTAAGGAAGAAAGGAAGAAAAGTGAAAGAAGAAAAAAAGGAGCAGAAGATGTGGAGGAACAGCGGCTGAACGGTTCTTTTTTTTTCTTCCTTTTTGTTTTTCTTCTTTCTCTTAATTGGAGATTAGCCTACCCATGTTTGGCTAAACCCCTTAGCTAGGGCTAAGGGGAGAAGCTTGTAGCGAGATGGGAGACATTATTTCCTGTTTTTTTCATGAACTGAACTTGGATTTAAGTTGATTATTATAAGGAATATTTTTATTAGTCTTTAATGGTCTGTTGTGACAGAAATTACAATGGATTTGCAATGGCTTTGAATATTTCTTTCCTCTTTTTATATTTATGAAGTCAGGACGCCCTGTTGTTCACCATCGTCTCCTGGGCATGGTAGGATGACAGTACCTTTCTGATCTTCATAAATTGTTGATTGGTTGGTAATTAGTTTAATCCTGTTGTTTGCTTTGTCTCCTGGGCATGGTTAGATGATGGAATCCATTCTAATTCATATACCTCTCATCTCTTGAAGACTAGATCAAGTAAGTTCAGTTTGAATTCCATATGCGAGCATAAGATCTCCCGGATCTCTACAAGTGGATCCTCTGAATCCCTAGTTTCCCTTCCCTGAACTACTTAAGTTTTAGATAATTATTTCACAAATTATTTCCTAAATTCTGTTTGGTTTAGATCACATCTTAGTCTAGTTCTAGTTCTACTTGGTTTCAGATAACGTACAGGTATCAGTCCCTGTGGATTCGACCTCGGTCTTACCGAGTTTATTACTACATCACAACCCTGCACTTGGGGAATGAACAGTAAATGGGAGGAATTATAATGCATTGGAATTTTTCAATATATTCATAAAAGACGAATGTGATATCCCATATTAGCTTTAAATTTCAAATCAATGTACCTCTATGATATTTAAAAGAATGATTATAATATAATAAGGCCAATGAAATATATACTTTAGTAACAAAAGAGAAAATTTTAAGCCTCGGGTGGGCCACGACCGTAAAGAACACAAACAAATAACTTGCCAATGTTTTTTTTAACTATTCATTTAAATGGTCAACCTTTGAACGGTTTGAATCATTTTATTGGTGTGATTTTAGTGATATGGCCGATAATTAGATTGTTTTCTAGTATCATTAGTGTGCCACATGTATGGCGGACATGCATGTAACAGTACTTTTGTTTACTCATGTGACTCTCCAAGGAGCGCAAAAGGGCATTTCACCCCATTTACTTCCAAATTCTCTCGATTTCATTTGCAATCCCATTTACTCCAATTTCTTTTCATTTCCATGCATTTACTCCCATCCCAACACACTTCAAATGCCATTTACCTCCATTTACTCCCATATAAACGACCCTAAGGGATATATATATATATATATATCTATATATATATATATATATATATATATATATATATATATATATATATATATATATATATATATATGGAGAGAGAGAGAGAGAGAGAGAGAGAGAGAGAGAGAGAGAGGAATGCTCGGGCATAACAAAGAGAGATGCAAATCAAGGGATGAAAATGTTTCCTTTTGCAATGACCCACTAAAGTTTTGAATCAGGTTAAAAGTTGGGCCATGGGGGTTTCATGGGGTATTGCATCACGTAAACCGTTCAGATTTTGGGCTCATATAATGCGAGATGAGTTCTAAAAAAGTTCTCACAAAACAAGGGCACAAGCAAGAATTTCAGTGTGTGTGTGTGTGTGTGTGTGTGTGTGTGTGTGTGTGTGTGTGTGTGTGTGTGTGTGTGTGTGTAAAGATACATGCACACACACACACACATGTAGAGCATGCTCACTTGTGCACCTACGCACGTTTTCACACGTGTCATGGGTATCTAATCTGAATAGTCCATGTAATGCGGCATCCCATGAAACCTGAAGAGACCAATTTTCACCCTGATTTAAAACTCTAGTGGGCCATAGAAAAGAGAGATACAAATCAAGGGAGGAAACTATTTTCTTTTCTCATGGCCCACCACAGTTTTGGATGAAAGAAAAAGTTAGGTCCTTTAGGTTTCATGGGTTGCTGCATCAAGTGGACCATTCAAATTTTGGAGTCAAATCACATATGATGAGTTCTTAAAAATTTTGCATGAGTTCTATGTGAACTGGTGCGCAGCTGAGCATTTGGCTACACACACATATGTGTGTTGTGTGCATATATATATGTGTGTGTGTGTGTGTACGCGCGCGCGCGCGCGCCTATGCATAGTGTGCGGCACCCTATGAAATTTGCAAGGCCCAACTTTCACCCTACTCCAAAACTCTTGTGGGCCATAACAAAAAGAGGAGAAATCAAGGGTGGAAACTATTTCCTTTTATGATGGCCCACAGAATTTTTGATCAGGGTGAAAGTTGGGCCTTGGGGGTTTCATGGGTGCTACATCATGAGGACCGGTTAGATTTTGTGCTCATATAATGTGAGATGAGTTTTCAAGTAGTTATTATGAGTTCTTATGAAAATTGGTGCGCATGTGAGCATTTCATACACATACATGGATGTACACACACACACATAAAAGAAAAAAGAAAAATCCTTACTAGGCCAAGACACATTCTATGTCACTTTGTTTAAGATAGTTCAAGCATCTCGGTTGGATGAATAAATGTAGAAAGCCCCTAGCATGCTACCCATGAGATACAACACCTAATAGATGGGTTCTTACCGTTAGGGTGTGGGAACTTGACGTAAGGAAGGACGTGATGAGGTCGATCACCATCTTCCTTAGGGATAACTACCTTGAATCCATGGAGCTCTCTGGATTCCTCACAGAGTTTCCTCGAATCCATGAGGAATAAAAAAAAATAGAAATAAATTCTAATAAATTTGAAAATAAATTGATTGATGATAAAAATGAAATTACAATCCTTTAAATAATGAGTTCAAACTTAGGACGAAGTTTTAGACTCAAACTCCCTAAAAATGTGACTTACTATAGATATTAAACTTACTATTTATTGATGGTCATGATTCCTGCTAGACTTCATGGTTTTTGGCAAAAAATAGTAAGTGTCCAATTTGGCTAAACCACGTTATTCTCCTAAAATTTCTAAGCCCTTTTCATGTTGGGCACGACTCCTACAACTCAAAGGATCAAAAGTTATGATCGAATTAAAAATTATTATTTATAATTAAAAAAGAAAATAAAATGAACTTTTGACCTTCGAACTGATGGAATCTCGCAAATCCAACGTGGCCAACTTGGTTGGCTAAAGTAACTTCTTCTCCCTTAAAATCATAGGTCGAAAAACTCATTCTGTTTTATGAGATACAACTATTTTAAGGTTCCGACACTCCTGATCAATTACGCCTCCGATTGGGCCTTCTTTGGTTTATTTGTGCCTTGAAATGTCTGCGACCCATTCTATATCAGTCCCCTCTACTTCAAAAGAACTCGATCTCGAGTTCTCGTCTCGGTTCGGTTTATGATACTCGGTCAGGTCTGCAACGTTGAAAGTACGCGAGATCTCCATATTAGCTGGAAGATCAATAATCTAAGCGTTGTCATTGATCTTTAAGAGGATCAGTACCGATCTAATCTTCTTGTTCTTCAACTTATTGTAAGTCCCGGTCGGAAATCTCTTCCTACGCTGATGGACCATAATATGGTTGCCCACCTCGAACACCTTTTGTCGTCGATGCTTGTTAACTTGCTTCTTATATTTGTCGTTCGAGCCATGCAACTTGGCTCGGACATCCTCATGAATGCCCAATATTCAGTCTACCATATGTTCTGTTGCAATGCACATGTCTGGGATCTTGGGCAAATGGACCAAGTCAAGTATGTGGTGCTGTACTTGACCATAAACAATATGGAACGAGGATTTCCCTATTGAACGGTTCACCATGTTGTTGAATATAAACTCCCCTTTAGACAAGGCTAAATCCCACTGCTTTGGTTTGTCACATGAAATACACCAAAGGAGGTTTTCCAATGTATGATTCATAACTTTGGTATACCCATTAGTCTGTGGGTGGTAGGCATTACTGAACTGAATTTGCGTACCGAATCGATTCCACAAAGTCCACCAAAAGTGGCTAATGAACTTTGTGTCACGGTCAGAAGTAATAGTCTTGGAAACCTTATGTAGCTGTACGACCTCTTTGAAGAATATATTCACCACATGTGTTACATCAAAGGTCTTATTACATAGAATAAAGTGCGCCATCTTTGAGAAATAATCTACCACCACGAACACTGAATATATGCCATGCTGTGTTTGTGGGAGACCAAGCACGAAGTCTATAGATAAGTTCTCCTAAGGGCTGTCAGACACATGTAAAAGGGTGTAGAGTCTCGTATTCTGAGATCACCCCTTGGAGGTCTGACAAACATGACAGTGTTGCACTAATTTACCCATGCCACCTGTTAATTATGGTTAGTAATATTGTTCCTCAACAAGAGCTCGTGTTTTATCTTACCCAAGGTGTCCACCAATGCCACCTGATCCATGTAGTTCTTGAATAATCCACTCCCTTAGGGAATTTTGGGGGATGTACAGTTGATTCCCTTTGAAGAGAAAAATGTCTTGCATTTGTAGGTCACTGGGATGACCCTATTAACACCTTATCCATTCATACTTGAAGTCCTCATCCTCGGCATATAACTCCTTGAGTTAGTCAAAATTGACAACCTCATTGCTCATTGTAACAAGTAGTGGTGCATGACATCTAAGTACATCGGCCACCTTATTCTACTGCCTTGATTTGTGCTTCAGAATGAACATGAATTCCTATAAAAATGCAACCCATCTAGCATGCATATGATTCTTATTAGCTTGATTATTAATAAACTTTAAGGCTGATGGTCAGTGTAGAGAACAAACTCCCTCTGAATCAGATAATGCTACTAATATCACAATGCTTGAAAAACTGCATACAACTAAAGCTCATATTTTAACCACTTCTTTCGGACTTCACTGAGCTTCTTGATATAGAAGGCTACCGGCCTACCTTCCTGTAAGAAGACTCCTTTAAATTTGATATATGATGCATCACATTCAACCTCAATCAACTTGTTGAAATTGGAAAGAACCAAGACTGGTGTTGTGGATAATTGATGCTTGATTTCAGCAAAGCTCTTATTAGCCTCACCGGTCTACTGAAATAGGCCTTTTTTTGTAATTTGTAATGGGTGCAATTATAGTACTGAAATTTCACATGAATTGATGATAGAAGGTCGTCAACCTGTAGAAACTCCTTACTTCATGAATATTCCTCCATTCCTTGATGGCTCGCATATTTTTATCGTCCACATAGATGCCCGTGGACGTTACAACAAACCCTAAGAACAACAAGTTGTCCATTAAAAAACAACACTTCTTCAAGTTAATGTACAACTTGTTAACTGTTAAGACCTATAACACCTTCATGAGATGTTCCATGTGCTCCGTCTAGCCCTAGCTATATATCAGGATGACATCAAAATATACTACCGCAAACCGACCAATGAACGGCTTCAATCAGATATATAAAAGTACTTGTGTGTTTGATAAAACGAAGGGCATGACTAGCCACTCATACAATCCTTCCTTGGTCTTGAATGTCATTTTCCACTCATCACTGGGCTGGATACGAATCTGATAGTAATCGCTCCTCAGATCTAGTTTAGAGAACACCTTGGAACCTTCTAGCATATTGAGTATGTCATCCAACAGCAGTATTGTGAACCGATATATAATGGTAATATTATTAATTTTTTAGTTATTGACACATGCTCTAACTCCCATCTTTTTTAGTCGTTAACAATGCTGGCATGGCACATGGGTTCGTACTCTTTCTCAGAAGACCCTTACAAATCAATTCTTCCACTTACCCTTGATGTATCTCACACTCTTTTGGACTCATCCGATAGTGATGGCGGTTGGGCAAGGTACCCCCAGGACGAAGTATATGTGATGTTATATGCGTCCCGCATGGGGGCAATCCATTGGGTAACTCTCTGGTAAACTTAGAGGATTGTCTAAAGGCTCTGATTCCTCGCCCTTTAACACCACGACATACACCTCACTGATTTCTTTGAATTCCTCCACGAAAACCCAAATGGTAAGGAGAGAGCTCCCCTCCACTTTAGAAGCTTTGAGGTGGTTCTTTGGTACCATAGGGGCAAGGATCATCTTTCGACTGTCCTTGATGAAGATGTAAACATTGTCTTATCCTTGGTGGGTCGCATCACAGTTTGATTACCATGGTCGACCGAGTAACATATTACATGCTTTCATGTTGACCTCATCACAAAGCACTTGATCTTTATAATTCCTACCAATTCAGAATGAGATAATACATTGTTCGATTACCTTGGTCTCTTTCACCTTTTTTTTTTTTTTAAAAGATCTAGCTAATCGAGTAAGGGGGATAATGCTTTTTTATAGTTAGTCGCAACTCATCCACCATTACCTTTGAGACGATGTTCTCACTACTTCCACTGTTTACGATTACATCATATACCTTATCATTGAGGGTACATTGCGCACAAAATAAATTATTCCATTACGGGCGCACCTCCTTCCTTAGAGTATACAATAATTGCCTTCCTTTGCCAACCATTCTTCATTACTATTTCCTTTTATGGCTTGTTCATCTTCATCAAATCCAAGGCCTTCTTCCACTAGATTATATTCAGTGCCCCATTTATTAATGGCCAAGTGGGTTACGGGGCATTGAGGGTAGGTGTTTGATAAGGGGCCTGGTTGGCCACAATGGTAACAATATAATCATTCAGCCTTGGCCGACCATAAAGATTTGGAATCCTACTTGAACTTGCTTTTATGAGTACTAAACATTGAGGCCTAGATGGGCCGCTTCCCATGTCACAGTTTGCGGTTGTAGGAGGTTGAGGATTCCCTCCTATTGGTTCCTTTCCTTTTCCTAACGTTAAATCCTACATGGGACCCGCCATGGGGGGCCAAGTTAAAGGATGCGACCAAGTAGGGACTCTTATAAGCTGTATTTCCGCCCTACCAATGTAGCATTTCATTTTTATTTATTTATTTATTTTAAATAGTAGGTATTCCAAACCCCTCTGATCCCTTGGTGTGTCCCACTTTAGCATCGGGTTGGCCCCATTTTTTGGCACATGCCCTAATATGGGTAAGAAAAACAAATGAACGGAATGGATTTGATGCAACATTGCTATGGGGCCCAATGTAAAAAAAATAAAAAATAAAAAAAGGTGTTGAGTGAGGTGTTAATGCATGTCACTATGAAACTGATTTCCACTCTCCCGATTCTCTCTCCCATCTCCTCCTCCGCATCGATAAAAGGCCGAGCTAAGAGCCCTAGAGGGGGGTGAATAGGACTATGCCCAATTAAAATTTAAATGCAGAATAAAGAAAGAACTAGAAAAAGATAGCACTTATCAATCCAAAATAACAGAAATAAATAGCAACCTCAAATACACAAGTATTTAGAGGTTGATACAGATGTTGTTCTAAGTACAACCTTACACCAAAAACCAATGGCTTATGGTAGGACAACCTGATTTCTAGAATGGTCTGTGTATCAAAGTCACAAACCAATCAGAGGAATAAAGAATAAAACAGAAATAAATATCTACTGCTATTACAACATTCACCACATGTGCAGAAAATAAATTACAATCATTCACCACAACTCCAATAATTATAGTGGTTTGCTATTCACTCCCTAAGTATAGGGTTGTGATGTAATAATAAACTCGGTAAGACCGAGGTCGAATCCACAGGGACTGAAACTTGTACGAGATCTGGAACTCACTAGATCTAGAACTAGCAAAAGATGTAATCTCAATCAAATAGAAATTAGGGAATAATTGTGGAATAATTATCTAAAACTTAAGTAATTCAGAGGAAGGAAACTAGGGATTCAGAGGATCCACTTGTAGGGATCAGGGAGATCTTTTGCCTGCATCAAGAATTATTGAATTTAAACTGAACTTACTTGATCTGGTTTTCAAGAGATGAAAGGTATATGAATTAGAATGGATTCCATCATCTAACCATGCCCAGGAGACAAAGCAAACAACAGGATTAAACTAATTACCAACCAATCAACAGCGGATGAAAGTCAGGAAGGGTACCATCATCCAACCATGCCTAGGAGACGATGGTGAACAATAGGGCTTCCTGACGTCATTAAATAAAAAGGGAAAAGGAATACTCAAAGCCATTGCAAACCCATTGTAATTTCAGTCACAACAGACCATTAAAGACTAAGAAAAATATTCTTTTAATAATCAACTAAAAATCACATTCAGTTCATGAATTTTAAATTACAGGCACAAAATATAATCTCCCATATCTCGCAACAGGCTTCACCTCTTAGCCCTAGCTAAGAGGTTTAGCCTAGCATGATCATGCTAGAACAAAAAATAAACATGTTTAGGCTCAACATCCTCAAAGAAAAAAATAAAAAGCAGTAATCTGAAATAAACAAATTCAAAAATAATACTCTCTCTCTCCCTCTGTCTGCTCCACCGTCCCCTGTTCCAGCCAAAGCCTTTCACTTGTGCAGCCGTCCAAGCCCAACTCCTCACGTCCCTCCAAAACTATCCTCCTTTCTACTTCCACGTCCATCTTTATATAAAAAAAACTCCTCCGCTTTCTCCCCCTTGCTCCGCACGTCCTTTGTAACAGAGCCGGACACGAGTCTCTATTTTACATAGCAACCACGCAAAACAGTTGCGTTTGAACTGAAACCGAGATGAATGGTCATCCATTCTGCGAATTCCAACTACATAAGAAGGGTAAAAACACTCATATCCACCTTTTGGACGATCTGGATAATCAAGCTGATCTTGTATTTGATCGCATAATGGCCCACAGCGGCCGGTTTTCTCGGCGTGCGGAGGCTGTGAAACGGTCTTGCGCTGGTATGATGGTGGGCCAATTTCTTGGTGTTTCTTGCGAGATCGGGTCCGTTCATTGGATTGTACACGAAAAACCGGTCAAACATGACTGTTTTTCATCCGTTTTTATGTGGCCCTCCTTAGCTTTTTAGACCGCCGTTCGAACTACGTTTGGACGATGAAAAACTGATCATGCAGCTCTCTTCAAATTCACTCTCCTAGGTCTTCATTAGCTGAGTCGTTGGAGTCTACTGAGCAGTCCAGATCATTGATCTAATAATCATAGGTGGGTCACCACCTCCCGGAACTTCCGAAAATCTTGGACGTGCGTAACTTCACGCACGGAAGCTGCGCTGATGCTTGGTGGGGCCCACTTCGTTCGGTGTTTTGAGAAATCCACGCCATCCATAATATTCTTCACGAAATTTCGGTTGGGAAGGGACGGTTTTGGATCAGATTCGGCGTGACCCACGGAAGAAATCAGTTGCAATAGTTGTAGGGCAGTCCATTTGTGACCATTGAAACCAACACGTGTGCGTGCATGAGTGCATAAAGTTAACATGGGTTTGGCTAAATCGACCCCCTCTGCATGATGGACGGCTCGGATTGAGCATTTGGACCATGATGATGGCCCACTGAGATCATCTGCAGTCTCTGTTTCATACCAGAAACAGAGTTCTGTTTTTTTTGAAGAGGAGACGTCCCTGTGTTGCCATGCACGTCTTAGTGCAAAAAGTATACTATGTACACTGTATGATGCTTATGAGAAATCCACACCATCCATCTTGTTCCCCATTTCATTTGAGCCGTGGGGGCCGAAGTTAAAGCGTATCTGGACAGCGGGTGGGCCCCAAATCAGGGTTTTATGGACTGATCTGTAAGTTCAGCCACTTTCACGAGGATCCAATGGCTGAAATTTGACATGTACGGTTAGTTTTTGGTCCTCGAGCCATGTATAAAGTTTCGAGCCAAACAGATGATGGAAACCCAGTGATCTTGCATTCTGGATGACTTTCAGGCCGCTTGAGCTTCAGTTTCTCAATTTTCGCGGATCCCTGTCATGTAATTCCGTCGATCTTGGTCCCCTGGAGTCCGTCCCTTGCCTTGGTGCATTTTGAACGTTAAATCCGTGCTTTTAGCATCCCGATCCAGTCTCAGTTCGCAATTCCACCTTGCAACACAAACATGATTAAAATGGGCTATTCAACGGTAACATGTTCATAAATCTAGGCAATAACTGGGTCTGATATGCAATATTTGACCCTCAACACAACCCCTAACCAGCATTTTGCTAGTCCCGAGCAAAATATGCAAAAAGTAAGTTGAGAATTACAGAACAATTTTCATAAACTCGAGTGATTTTTGCAGAATAATCCAGATATGAGAATTCTCAGATTCATGAATGTTGGCATTACTTTATCCTGAAATCAAGCTCAAATATTAATCCATTAATTAGAACGATTCTAAATATTGAGTTCCATGAGTGTATAGTGTAATCTCGGCTTAACATTATTAAAATTCACTTCTCTAATTCAGGATATCATTAGTAACCACAAGAGAATTCATGATAACCAACACCTAGACCAAAGCTTGATTCATTCTTCCAGCTTTTGATGATTTTCACACTATGTCAACTTGTTTAAAAGTACAGCCAAGGAGGAGAATCGAATCTACACCTATAGGGAGCAAACCTATGGTAAAGACCGGTCGCCAAAAAGTTTATGAATGTCAACCTTGGGGAATCAAACCTTCACCTGTAGGGAGCAAACCTATGGTGAAAACCATTCGCCCAATCTTTTCAATTTCTCAAGTTGGTTCCTTTCAAGCTTAGTGATCACCAAATTAATCCTTCAATATCGAATGAAACCTTAATGTGTAAGCGAGATGTGACATGTAAAATTATGATTCACTCAATGTTTAAAACTTCTAATCATGGATTAATAGTTCTAACTTAACTGTGAGATCTAACAAATAGTTGAATCCAAGAGTCATCAATTCCAACATAACTTATCTTGTAATTCTAAATCCAAGATGGCCGTCAAAATCGCTTCGAATTCATACGAAATTCTAGAAAAATTTAAAAATTTTCACAATTTTTGCTCAAGACCAAGAAAACGCTAATAAGGAAACCTAATCTCCCACCCCTAACCTAAAATCTACATTGTCCTCAATGTAAAAGATATGAGCGTGCAATGCACTTGGGACAATGAAAAGTAAATATGAAGTGATGGGAAGATAGATGATGAGTCGAGAGACACTTTCCAAGAGATCGCAGCATGGGCGTCGGTTAGCACGAGAGAGAAGGCAACACAAAAATAACAAGAATAAAATCCTACCTATACCACTTTCGTAGGTGCTTTCGATTGCATTTAGCGTATGCAACAAGCCTTTAAACCCCTAGGTTGCCCCTAGTGGACGAGTTGTAGTCTCGTGAGGGTTTGCAGTAATGTTACCCACAAATATTGAACTAACTAATGATAAAAATGACATGAAATGAAGAACTGGGTTGCCTCCCAGGAGCACTAAGTTTACCGTCTTCAGCCAGACAAATAAAGCAACTACCCTAGTCCTAAGAAGACAGGAAACCTACCTATACCTCCATCAGACTAGGAGATCAATCCTGGTAAATAGGATCAGTCAGAGGCATGGACATGTCCTTTGAATCAAATTTCTCGACAAATGGTTTCAATCGATGTCCATTGACTTTAAACTCCTTGCCATTGTCGGGATCTCTTATCTCAACGGCCCCATGCGAAAAAACAGTGACAACAATGTAAGGGCCGGTCCAACGAGATCAAAGCTTACCCGGAAAGAGATGTAATCGAGAATTGTACAAAAGGACCTTCTGACCAGGCGTGAATGATTTTCGCAAAATGTGTTGGTCATGAAATGCTTTCATCTTGTCCTTGTAAATTCTCGAATTATCGTACGCATCATTCTGGATTTTCTCAAGTTCATTCAATTGAAGTTTGCGTAGCGAGCCAGCGTTGTCCAGATTGAAATTAAGATTTTTGATCGCCTAGTACGCTTTATGTTCCAGCTCCATAGGCAAGTGACAAGCTTTCCCATAGACAAGTCTAAAGGGAGACATTCCAATAGGGGTTTTAAAGGCAGTACGGTATGCCTATAAGGCATCGGTCAATCGGATTGACCAATCCTTATGATCAGGGTTAACCGTTTTCTCCAAAATGTGTTTAATTTCCCTATTAGAAATCTCGGCTTGTCCACTTGTCTGTGGGTGGTACAGGGTGCTCACTTTATAAAAGATACCATATTTCTTCATTAAGCTCTCAAATGGTTTATTACAAAAGTGTGAGCCCCCATCACTAATGATGGCTCGAGGCGTTCCGAATCGAGAAAGGATGTTTTCTTTTAAGAATTTAATGACCGTGCGATGGTCATTCTTTCGACACGGAATCGCTTCGACCCATTTAGTGACATAATCCATGGCGAGCAAAATATACAAATTCCCAAATGATTGGGGGAATGGTCCCATGAAATCGATGTCCCAGCAATCAAATGCTTCAATGATAAGGATGAGATTCAAAGGCATCATATTTCGATGGGACAATGCTCCCAATTTTTGACAACGCTCACAAGCTTTGCAAAACTCATGAGTGTCCCTAAACACAGTGGGCTAGTAAAAGCCACACTGCAGAATCTTGGCCGTGGTCTTTTTAGCAGAAAAGTGACCACCACAGGCCTGTGAGTGACAGAAGGAGATGACGCTCTGATGCTCATCGTCTGGTACACATCTCCTTAGAATTTGGTTTGGGCAATATTTAAATAAATAAGGATCATCCCAGAAAAAGTTGCACACCTCGGTGAAAAATTTCTTCTTATCCTGCGCAGTCCACTGTGTCGGTATGGCGCCTGTAGCAAGATAATTGGCAATATCAGCGAACCAAGGTGAATGAGAGATTCTGAACAGTTGTTCATCAGGGAACATATCATTGATATGGGTCGCCTCAAGGGAATTAGAGGTATTAAGGCGAGAAAGGTGATCGACCACTACGTTCTCTACTCCCTTTTTATCTTTAATTTCCAAATCAAATTCTTGGAGTAGAAGGATCCATCGTATCAAACGGGGCTTAGAATCATTCTTAGAGAGAAGATACTTAAGTGTTGCATGATCTGTGTAGATAATAATCTTGGATCCGATCAAGTAGGACCTAAATTTGTCCAAGGCGAACACCACAGCTAAGAGTTCCTTTTCCGTAGTTGAGTAGTTCACTTGGGCAGAATTTAAAGTTCTACTTGCGTAATGAATGACGTAGGGCCTCTTATCTTTTCTCTGGCCTAGGACCGCCCCAAGAGCATAATCAGAAGCGTCGCACATAAGTTCAAAAGGAAGGCTCCAATCAGGTGGCTGCATGATAGTTGCAGTGGGTAACGTGCCCTTAAGCTTGGTGAAAGCTTCCTGGCATTGCTCAGTCCACTCGTACGGAGCATCCTTTTGAAGAAGATTACATAAAGGACGAGAGAGGAGACTAAAGTCCTTTATGAATCGCTTGTAAAATCCTGCGTGTCCTAAGAAGGATCGCACGTCTCTGATGTTCTTGGGTGGAGGTAGGTTAGAGATAAGATCGATTTTTGCCTTATCTACCTCGATTCCTTTGGATGAGATGATATGCCCAAGGACAATTCCCTTCTGAACCATGAAATGACACTTCTCCCAATTAAGTACCAAGTTCTTTTCTTTACATCTTTTCAGCACACATTTAAGACTTTCCAAGCACTTGCTGAAAGATGGACCGTAAACAGAGAAATCATCCATGAAGACCTCTAGATATTGCCACACCATATCAGAAAAGATACTAAGCATACATCGCTGAAAGGTGGCAGGGGCATTACATAGTCCGAATGACATCCTTTGATAGGCAAAGGTGTTGTAGGGACATGTAAATGTGGTCTTTTCCTGGTCTTCAGGGGCTATCTCTATCTGGTTGTAACCCGAATACCCGTCAAGGAAACTGTAATAGGAATGACCAGCTAACCTTTCCAGGATCTGATCAATGAATGGTAAAGGAAAATAGTCTTTCCTTGTGACGGTATTCAACTTCCTGTAGTCAATGCACATTCTCCAACCAGTAGTGACTCTAGTTGGCACGAGTTCATTATTAGCATTGGCTACGATGGTGATTCCGGACTTCTTAGGGACCACTTGAGTTGGACTCACCCATTGACTATCAGATATAGGGTATATAATACCCACGTCCAATAGTTTAAGAACCTCAGCTTTAACCACTTCCTTCATGTTTGGATTTAGTCTACGTTGTGGTTACCGAGTGGTTTTTGCATTATCCTCAAGATATATGCGGTGAGTACAAATCGAGGAATCGATTCCCTTGAGGTCCGCTATCGTCCATCCCAGGGCTCCTTTATGCTCAATGAGAGTAGATATAAGCATACTCTCCTGTTCTTTCTCCAAGTGGGCAGAGATCACCTCCGGGTATGTCTCATCTTGACCTAAATAGGCATATTTCAAATTAGAGGGCAAAGGTTTTAGGTCAAGCTTCGGCGGCTTGAGGTTAGACGGTAGAGGCACTACATTGGTTTGTGGCAATTCCTCAAATTGTAGCCTCCACCGGTTAACTTCAAGTACCGGTGCAGTATCAAGCAAGGCGCACGTCTCCCTAATCATGTCATCATCAAAGTCATGGGAGTGGGCCAGACACGTCTCTAGATGGTTGGAGGATAAGGTTAGAGGTGTCGTATCTTCCACGAAAGAGTCAATCATGTTAATGTCGTGGAAATCGTCATCCTCCTCTAAGTTTTTGCCGTTATTGAAAAAGATGTTTGACTCCAATGTCATATTCCCAAAAGACATAGTCATGACACCATTCCTGCAATTGATAATTGCATTTGAAGTGGCAAGGAATGGGCGACCAAGAATGACAGGGATTTGAGTGCTTATGTTATTGATGGGTTCGGTGTCTAGGATGATAAAATCTACAGGGTAGTAAAATCTATCAACTTGGACCAACACATCCTCGATTATCCCTCTTGGTACACGAACAGAGCGATCAGCAAGTTGTAGTGTGGTTAGGGTGGGTTTTAATTCACCTAAACCTAACTGTTTGTATACCGCGTAGGGAATCAGATTGACGCTCGCTCCTAAATCAAGAAGTGCATGATCAATTCGATGGTCCCCAATTACACATGATATGGTTGGGCTACCGGGATCCTTGAATTTCTGCGGCATGTCTTGCTTCAGGATGACACTCACTTTCTCAGTCAAGAAGATTTTCTTTTGAATACTTTGCCGTCTTTTGGTCGTGCATAAGTCTTTCAGGAATTTGGCATATGAAGGTATCTGTTTCATGATATCTAGTAGAGGAATGTTGACTTTCACTTGTTTCAACACCTCTAGGATATCCTGAGAGTTAGAGAGAGGTTTTGGTGAAATCAACCGTTGGGGGAATGGAGCAACTGGCTTCTCTAGAAGTTTCGGTTCTAATTTTTGTGGAGCATCACTGGATCCATCATTGTTGTCCTCTTCTAGTTCTTGAGGCTTTTCGGGCCTAACCGGAAGAGTTTTATCAATGATCTTTCCACTCCTAAGAGTGGTGATGGATTTAGCATGCCCCATCTGATTTGAAGAGCTAGGATCGTTAATCTTGTACTGCGGTTTAGGATTGGGGAGAGGTTGTGCAGGAAGCATCCTCTTTTCTATAACTGTCATACGAGAATCTATCTTTTGCATAAAATCTGTAATTCCCCTCTTTGCCTGAGCCAGCTCTTGTATAGAATTTTGAACCGGTTCCTCTTGAGGTTTCACTTGATTTGGATTTTAATTAAAGAACCCTGGAGGAGTAGCCATTTGTCCATTCCTCCAACTAAAGTTTGGATGATTTTTCCAACCAGGATTGTACGTATTGGAGTTAGGTCCAGTAAAAGGTCTTTGATAGTTGTTTACGGCATTGGCTTGTTCATTCAACACTCCTCGAAAGGCGGGTATTGTAGGACAATTTTCAGTTGTATGAATGTTGCAATCACAGATGCCGCAAACAATTTCATTAACCTTATCCTTCTTTCCTTCCATGGCCTCAACTTTCCTTATGAGCGTAGTCACTTTACACTTGAGATCATCCTCTTCTTTCAAGAGATATAATCCACCTTTCTCCTTTAATTGAGTCGGCCTCGACGTGGTGTTCGACTTTGGGTAATAGTCCCAAGATTGTGTTTTTTCAGCCAAACTGTCGAGGTAGTCCCATACCTCGTCGACATCTTTATTAATGAACTCTCCATTACACATTGTCTCGACCATTTGGCGCATGGAAGATGTCAGTACATCGTAGAAAAAATTTGTAACGCGCCACGTTTCAAATCCGTGTTGTGGGCATGAACTGACCAAATCTTTGAACCTTTCCCAACATTGGAAGAATGTTTCATCTTCCTTTTGGGCAAAGTTCATGATCGCTTTTCTGAGGGTAATCATTTTATGATGTGGGAAGAATTTTTTTATGAATTCCCTCTGCATGTCGTTCCATGTGCCCATGGATCTAGGACGCAGTGAATGTAACCACGTCTTAGCTTTCTCTTTTAAGGAAAAAGGAAAGAGTTTCAGCCTAATTGTATCCTCAGATACATTAGGAAAACATAATGTAGCTATAATCTCATCGAACTCTTTCAAATGTAAATATGGACTTTCTGATTCAAGACCATGGAATTTAGGAAGGAGTTGGATAACTCCTGGCTTGATGTCCATTTGTCCTGTGTTTTCAGGAAAAATCATGCATGAGGGCGTACTCACTCCCACCGGTTGTAGATAATCTCGTAAAGTACGAGGCGGGGGTGTCTGTTGCACCTCATTTTCATCTTGGGTATCCTTCACCCTAGGTGGAAGTAGAGGAGGTTGGTCTTCAGCCATAACTTCAGTTAACTCAGGGAATTTCGAGTGGTGTCTAGTCCTGCAATGGATAGTCAACCCCTCAACCAATCCTCCTTCAGTCAAGAGACGTCGAATGTCGTCACGGGCCCACTTAGGCATGAAACACTCGCAGCCCTCAATTAAAAACCTAATCTTAAGAAAGGAAAAGAAACTCTAGAAAGAAAGAGAGAGTTGGAAAGAAATTACCAAATTGGAGTCCTAAGTTAAAGACCTGCAAAATAAAACAAAATAAGTTAGATTCTAAAAAAGAGAAGAACAATCCTTTAAAAGAAAAATAGCAGTAAACTGATTTCTAAAAGAAGGAATTCCTAAAAGAAAGTAGAAATTTCTAAAATAAATTTAGGAATGACCTAAACTAGAAAGTAAATTACTAAAAGAGAACTGAAAAAATAGAAAGTAGGGAAGGAGCTTACCGAATTAGAAATTTCTATCTTAAGGGCCTACAAAATAGGAAGGTTAATTTCTGAACAAAAATTCTAAAAATAAATGAGGAACCAAAATTAGATTCTAAAGGAGTTAAAATTAGAAAGTTACCAAAAATCAAACTAGAAAGTAAATTCCTAAAAAGGGAAATAACTAACCTAGTTCTAAAAACAAAATAGGAAAATTTTCAAAAATAAACTATTTCCTACAAATAGGAGAATACTAGAATTAGAAGATTTCTAAAATTTAAACCCTAATTTTAAAAGTGGAAAAAGTAGAGAAATTAGGAAGGAATTACCAATTTAGGAACTTATGTCAGGATCCTACAAAATATGGAAAAAAGTTAGTTTCTAAAAATAAAATAAAATAAAAACCTTTAGCCTAAAGTTAGTAAAATCCTAATCCTAACCAAATTCTAAAACTAATTAATTTCAGAAAATCGCAACCGTCAGTCCCCGGCAACGGCGCCAAAAACTTGTTCACTCCCCAAGTATAGGGTTGTGATGTAGTAATAAACTCGGTAAGACCGAGGTCGAATCCACAGGGACTGAAACTTGTACGTGATCTGGAACTCAATAGATCTAGAACTAGCAAAAGATGTAATCTCAATCAAATAGAATTTAGGGAATAATTGTGGAATAATTATCTAAAACTTAAGTATTTCAGAAGAAGGAAACTAGGGATTCAGAGGATCCACTTGTAGGGATCAAGGAGATCTTATGCCTGCATCAAGAATTATTGAATTTAGTGAACTGCCATTGATATAGGTTTTCAAGAGATGAAAGGTATATGAATTAGAATGGATTCCATCATCTAACCATGCCCAGGAGACAAAGCAAACAACAGGATTAAACTAATTACCAACCAATCAATAGCGGATGAAAGTCAGGAAGGGTACCATCATCCAACCATGCCTAGGAGACGATGGTGAACAATAGGGCTTCCTGACGTCATAAAATAAAAAGGGAAAAGGAATACTCAAAGCCATTGCAAACCCATTGTAATTTCAGTCACAACAGACCATTAAAGACTAAGAAAAATATTCTTTTAATAATCAACTAAAATTCACATTCAGTTCATGAATTTTAAATTACAGGCACAAAATATAATCTCCCATATCTCGCTACAGGCTTCACCTCTTAGCCCTAGCTAAGAGGTTTAGCCTAGCATGATCATGCTAGAACCAAAAATAAACATGTTTAGGCTCAACATCCTCAAAGAAAAAATAAAAAGTAGTAATCTGAAATAAACAAATTCAAAAATAATACTCTCTCTCTCCCTCTGTCTGCTCCACCGTCCCCTGTTCCAGCCAAAGCCTTCCACTTGTGCAGCCGTCCAAGCCCAACTCCTCACGTCCCTCCAAAACTATCCTCCTTTCTACTTCCACGTCCAGCTTTATATAAAAAAAACTCCTCCACTTTCTCCCCCTTGCTCCGCACGTCCTTTGTAACAGAGCCGGACACAAGTCTCTGTTTTACGCAGCAACAACGCAAAACAGTTGCGTTTGAACTGAAACCGAGACGAATGGTCATCCATTCCGCGAATTCCAACTGCATAAGAAGGGTAAAAACCCTCCTATCCACCTTTTGGACGGTCTGGATAATCAAGCTGATCTTGTATTTGATCGCATAATGGCCCACAGCGGCCGGTTTTCTCGGCGTGCGGAGGCTGTGAAACGGTCTTGCGCTGGTATGATGGTGGGCCAATTTCTTGGTGTTTCTTGCGAGATCGGGTCCGTTCATTGGATTGTACATGAAAAACCGGTCGAACATGACCGTTTTTCATCCATTTTTATGTGGCCCTCCTTAGCTTTTTAGACCGCCGTTCGAACTGCGTTTGGACGATGAAAAACTGATCATGCAGCTCTCTTCAAATTCACTCTCCTAGGTCTTCATTAGCTGAGTCGTTGGAGTCTACTGAGCGGTCCAGATCATTGATCTAATCATCATAGGTGGGTCACCACCTCCCGGAACTTCCGAAAATCTTGGACGTGCGTAACTTCACGCACGGAAGCTGCGCTGATGCTTGGTGGGGCCCACTTCGTTTGGTGTTTTGAGAAATCCACGCCATCCATAATATTCTTCACGAAATTTCGGTTGGAAAGGGACGGTTTTGGATCAGATTCGGCGTGACCCACGGAAGAAATCAGCTGCAATAGTTGTAGGGCAGTCCATTTGTGACCATTGAAATCAACACGTGTGCGTGCATGAGTGCATAAAGTTAACATGGGTTTGGCTAAATCGAGCCCCTCTGCATGATGGACGGCTCGGATTGAGCATTTGGACCATGATGATGGCCCACTGAGATCATCCGCAGTCTCTGTTTCATACCAGAAACAGAGTTCTGTTTTTTTTTAAGAGGAGACGTCCCTGTGTTGCCATGCACGTCTTAGTGCAAAAAGTGTACTATGTAAACTGTATGATGATTATGAGAAATCCACACCATCCATCTTGTTCCCCATTTCATTTGAGCCGTGGGGGCCGAAGTTAAAGCGTATCTGGACAGCGGGTGGGCCCCAAATCAGGGTTTTATGGACTGATTTGTTAGTTCAGTCATTTTCACGAGGATCCAATGGCTGAAATTTGACATGTACGGTTAGTTTTTGGTCCTCGAGCCATGTATAAAGTTTCGAGCCGAACAGATGATGGAAACCCAGTGATCTTGCATTCTGGCTGACTTTCAGGCCGCTTGAGCTTCAGTTTCTCAATTTTCGCGGATCCCTGGCATGTAATTCCGTCGATCTTGGTCCCCTGGAGTCTGTCTTTTACCTTGGTACATTCTGAACGTTAAATCCGTGCTTTTAGCATCCCGATCCAATCTCAGCTCGCAATTCCACCTTGCAACACAAACATGATTAAAATGGGCTATTCAACGGTACCATGTTCATAAATCCAAGCAATATTTGGGTCTGATATGCAATATTTGACCCTCAACATTTGCTTATGTGTACATCAACTGTTAGAAAACAGCCACACAACTACTCCACTCCTAATATCCTCACCCACGGGATATTAGCTTTCACTATGAAATAGGTTTTCCAAGGTTCACCCAAAACCTTCACAATTGTGTTTTCAAAGGGCTACCACAATTAAAAACCCCACTCACTGAGATTTTCTGAATATCTTGGTTAAAGCAAAAAATGAAAGATTTTCTGGCAATCTTACAAACCAAATATAGAAAATTGAAATGTACTTATTTGAAGATTCTTCTTTTGATGAAGCCTGGTAGAACCAATTTGATGTAGATGTTCAATGTCCAAACTCACATATGAAAGGGTTCTTAGGTCTAAATGATTTTTTGATTAAATCAACCTGGTCTAGCTTGATTTGATTTTGATCTCAAAAAGGGTAAAATCAATATTTCCTTTTCGAAAGAAATAGAATTGAATAGAGATCACAAAATCAAATGCAAAAAAGCTATTAAAAGAATCTTAAATACTAACCAATTAGCTTATCGAATGTGGGGACAAGTTTCTTGGAATTGTGACTTGAATATCTTAAAATGAATTGAAAAACTCTGAAAATCGTCCTCAATTTATAGGCAAAAATATTGTTTGCTCGACTAGCCTAGTGGTCAGTGCGATTGGTCGAAGGACCAACAACATTTTAAAATTTCTAGCGTGATAAGATAAGATCGCTACTCAACTGGTCAAGTGGCTTGCTCGACTGGTAGAGTCGAGTGGGACCCGGAAATGTTATTGGACTTTGAGTCGAGCCTGCACGACTGGTTGAGCACTGTTCACTCGACTGGTTGAGCAGTCTTCAAGACTGGTTGAGGGTCCAACAGAAAATTCTGAAAATTTACAACGAACCTTGAATTGGTTAAGAAAATTCTTGGACTAGTCGAGAAAATTCTTAGATTGGTCGAGCCAGTGTCTGGACTATTCGAACTATGACTAGGACTGGTCGAAAAATGACCTATAAAATTATCAAATGATTTATGATATAAATGCAAATTGTATGACCTATCCTAAGGTCAATCTAGGGTCAAACAAACCTTATTTGTGAGGTTAAATCATCATATATCATTCTCTTAAAGTAATTGAAGCTTGAAGACTTGATCTAGTACTTGAACTTCTTAATGTTGTTCTTGAACCTCTTGATCTTGTACTTGAACTTCTTGATCTTGTAATTGAATGTAGACAAGTTTGGCAAGGATGACATGAAGTTGATCTTACAATAACAGCTAAACAAGATACAAATTCCAAGAGGTTTTGACATTATAAAATTTGACAAACCTAAGAGTTGGATAAGATAACATTTACAATCTCCCCCTTTGTCAAATTCGTGACAAAACAAACTAAGACAAAGGAATCATGCACTAGTTAGATCAATAAAGAATCATGCAGCAGTTAAAAACTGGTCAGCAAAAATTAGCAAACCAATACTTCGTCTTAATACATTATTACTCTATAGAATCTAAGAGAAGAGAAGAAATTGCTTGCAGTACCTGTATGTGAACAAAAACAGATAAAAAAAACACTACTTCTCCACATATTCTCCACATCTTCCACTCCATAGCATCCAATATCATTAAATAGGCATACCAACACAGGTTCTCACCTTTTTTGTCACAATATAACAAAGGAAAGATCATATAAATGATGGAAAATAAGAGTAGAATAAGAGCAATGAGTAATGATAGTAAGAAGTAAGTTCAAGATAACATAAACATTGTCAAAATAACCATTAAAAACATGTTCACAAAAATAAGAAAACATGTCCAAGCATATAGCGTCAAGAGAAATCCAAGTATAAAAGTTATTACACAATAGAAATTCCGCACTAATCTGAACCAGAGGAAGAAGCAGGTATGGAAGGATCTATTTGATATAGTCCATTGTTAATGCACCTAAGATATTTGCGCATGTATTTAAATTAAGTTTCTTGGGACACATGCATACCCTTTACCTTCTCCTTAAGAGATCGCAAATGTGGATCAAAGTTAGAAGGCTGAAAATCAGGATCAGCCGCAGAGTCAAACTCAATCTTATCAAATATGTCATCCATATTGACATCATCTAGAGGCAAAGCATCCTCATTTTCAATTGCTTCAGCTGCTCCTCCAGTACCCACATCAACTTGGCCTAGAGCCAACCTCAAATTCATCTTATTTATGTTCGAGTTGTTGAATGGAAGATGGTTAATGGGAGCTTCTCCAACAGGTATAGGCACATGATTATGGGTGGCTAGTGCAGTCATAAGATAAGCAAAATGTATATTACTATGACCTAGATGGAGACAGAACTGAATAATGATGTAACAGATAAAGATGGAAGACAAATAGAGACACCAGTAATAATATAATGAAGGATGACAGTTATGAAAGTAGTAAGCTCAATCTTGTTACCAAACCTAAGATAGACATTTGAAATGAAAATATGATATAGAATCTTGTATCTAGGTAACATAAATTTGGAACTGAGTGCATTCGCAGAACTCCATTCCGCATTCATGCTGCATAATACTCTAGTGAGCATTCTTTTCTCAGACTCAGATGGTTTTCCTACAAGAGTATAAATAGGAATACCATCATCATTAACTGGAAGATCTATTAATCTAGAAATTAAGTGACGGTCCACATCAATTGGACCTTCTCTTGTTGTAATAGTGAACGTCAGATTCTCAGTAGAGCAGTCATTAATGCAAGCATATATGGCTTTCGCAATGGAATGGTATGTCGGACTACCCCAATGTAAAATGTTATCCCATCCTATAGATTGAAGGAGCGAAATAATACCAAAAGGTGCCAAATGATCAGTGTTAACTGCCCGTTCAACTATCTCATTGCGTAAGCGAATATCCCACACATACTCGGGATCTTCTTCGGGTGACCGAAGATGGCGCATCGTGATAGGCGCGGAACGAGAAGAAGAGGGACCACGAGATCCTTTCTTCTTATTTCTACTTTCCATTGTAACAAGAAAAATAAGGAATATAAGGAATGCAAAAGAAGAAAGAAAGGTTTCAAGTAAATCAGATTTTTAGTTAGAAAACCCAACAAACTACCATAAACCTTGAAATAAACAACAAAAACAAGGAAATTGAAGTACAAAGAGCTCAAATCTATAAGGAAATCGAAAATGATGCACCAACCATGGAGGAATCGAAGGTGGGTTCGACCGGTCGTGCTAGGGCTGGTTGGGAAGATGAAGCAAATGGAATGAGAATGCTTTTTAGGTAATAAAAACCCTCAAACTCGAGTGGGCTGACTGGTCAAGTATCTACTCGACTGGTTGTGCTATGACTATTTGAGTACCTTGAAAATTCAGCATATTTTCATATTTTGAAATTTAAAAAATTTGTAAAAATAAAATAAAATAAAAACATGCAATATAGTACAAATAAACATAAATATTTCAGTTCATATTGCACATACCCATATCCAATTTCAACTTAGCAAACTTGTTTCTGTCAAGCAATTTTGTAAATATGTCAGCAAGTTGATTTTCAGTCTGAATATAATGCACTGAAATAATCTTATCTTCAACTAATTCACGAATATAATGATATCTAATGTCAATATACTTAGTTCGTGAATGTTGAATTGGATTTTTAGAATTGTTAATTGTGCTAAAATTGTCACAATACAAAACCATAATATTTTACAGACATCCGTAATCACTTAACATTGTCTTCATCCACACAAGTTGGGTACAAGTATTACCGGCTGCAATATACTCAGCCTTAGCTGTGGAATGAGAATAGAACTCTGTTTCTTACTATGCCAAGAAACTAGGTAGTTCCGGAATAAAAACATTCACTGCTGGTAGACTTGCGGTCATCAATATTACCAGCCCAATCAGCATCCGAATAACCGACTAATTGAACATTAGTATCATGAGGATACCAAAGGCCAAGTGTGGCCAAACTTGCGACATATCTTAAAATACACTTTACAGCAATCAAGTGGAACTCTTTAGGGTCCGATTGATATCTAGCATAGATTCCTATGCTGAATGCAATATCAAGTCGGTTCGTAGTTAAATATAATAAACTACATATACTTAGGGATAACTGTAGAGTGAGAGTTGGTCTAACTCTCGGCTTTCACCGTTCCTTCTTTAACGGAGAAGAGGGCAGGAAAATCTGGTTTTTTTTTTATAGAGAGATGTTAACCTGCTCTATGTTTAAAGTGACTAACCAATCATTGACTGTATATATTGATATGCAAAATTTATAGCTGTTAGCCCATTTAACTTGTGTATATGCCAGCTGTTCAAGGTTACTCAGGCGTCCCCTTTGGAAAGAGTTGGCTGCTCTTTCCACCTCCTTGCTTGGCTCGTGGGGAGTGTGTGGGGATTTCAATGCTACCACTGAAGCTACAGAGAGATGTAGCAGAGGAGATTTTGATAGTCATAGTGCCAGGGAGTTTTCGGAGGCAATTGAGAAAGCAGGGCTGAATGATGCGGGATATGCGGGGTCTCGCTATACTTGTTGCAACAATCAATCAGGATTAGCTAGAATATGGGCAAGACTAGATATGGTGCTTATCAACTCTCCCTGGGTTTCCTCTTTTTCATCATTCAAAGTCGATCATCTCCCTCGGGTTAACTCAGATCACCATCCGCTCCTTTTGAGTTTCCCTCACCAGCCCTCTAACAGCCCAAAGTCGTTCAAGTTCCAGAGGATGTGGACGAAGGATGATTCATTCCTATAGGTGGTTAAATCAGTATGGGACAAGGTCGAAACTTATCACTCAGTTTTCAATGTGCTCGCTAAGCTGAAAAGTGTGAAAAAGGACCTAAAGGCTTGGAACAAGGAGAGTTTTGGCAATATTTTTGAGCAAGTGAAGACAACAGAGGCAAAAGTAACAGAGATTAAGCTGCAAATGCAACAGTCTACATCTAGTCAGAGTCAGAACAACGATCTTCAGATCAGATTTCAACAGGCTACTGATATCATAAATCAGCTAGAGATCAAGCAAGAGCTTTTCTGGAAACAAAAGTCTAGGATTAGCTGGCTCGAGGAGGGCGATAAAAATACAAAGTTCTTCCATGCGACAGCTTCAGAAAGGTAGAGACGAGCGATGATTAGCGGGATCGAGCTTGATTCAAGAGAGGAAGTGACAGCGCTAGAGGACATCAAGCAGGCTGCGGTTCATCATTTTGAAGCCTTGTTTTCAGGGAGCCCCTGCGAGACAGGAGAGGAATTGCTGGATTCCGTGCCTTCCTTAGTGACGTAGGAGATGAACGACATGCTCATGAGCCCCCCATCCATTCTTGAGGTAAAAGAAGTAGTGCTGTCCATTCTAGCTGATAGAGCTCGAGGGCCTGACGGGTTCTCGGGAGTTTTCTACTCGTCCTACTGGGATATCATCAGCCAAGATATCCACAAGGCAGTCGTCTATTTCTTCTAGGGAGGCAAACTGCCACGTGCGATCAATTCCACCTTGATTTGCCTGATCCCCAAGGGGCTGCCCCTAGAAAATGGTAGGACTATTGTCCCATTAGTCTTTGCAATTGTATATACAAAGTCTTCTTAAAGATCATCACGGTCAGACTCAGTCAAGTACTTCCACACCTTATATCCCCAGAGCAGGGAGCTTTTATTAAGGATCGTTCGATATCAGAAAATATAGTGCTCTCGCAGGAACTATTCAAAGATATTAATAGGCAGACAAGAGGAGGAAATGTGGTTCTGAAGCTAGACATGAAAAAGCGTATGACAAGGTGAATTGGACTTTTCTTAAGCATGTTCTTATGCATTTCGAGTTTTCCTCCAGGTGGATAGGGATTGTTGAAAATTGTTGGGCTAGTAGTTGGTTCTCTGTGCTGGTTAACGGTGAGGCTGCAGGTTTTTTCAAGCCCTCAAGAGGGTTGAGGCAAGGGGATCCTCTTTCTCCAGGCCTTTTTATTCTCTGTGTAGATGTTCTAAGTCGGGGACTCAATCGTCTTGTGTCGTTAGGCCATTGTTTACCTTTCAACATCAAGAGAAGCTATCCTAGTGTCTCTCACCTTCTCTATGCGGACGACATCTTATTATTTCTTAATGGAGGCATAACATCTCTGCGCAAAACCATGGCTTTATTGGAAGGCTACTAAAAAGCATGTTAAGAGCTCCTTCTTTTGCTTAGACAAGATTCCGATGTCCAGAGTCAGATCCATATCGAACCTACTAGGTATAAACAGGGCCGCTGCCCCTTTCTACTACCTTGGGGTACCTCTAGCCGTGGGCAGGCTCAAAGCGAGCGCTTTTTAGCCCTTGATAGATAAAGTAAATGGGTGTATCAAGGGGTGAAAAACCAGATTTCTGTCTCAAGCAGGTAGAGTGGCCCTCATCAAGCATATTCTAGGGAGCACTCCCATTCATTCCATGGCAGCTACTCATCTACCAAAGCGGGTCCTGACAGAACTAGAAAGTCATTTCACTTCATTTTTAAGGGTTTGGACTGACAGCAAAAGGAAACTTCACTGGAGGAGTTGGAAAATCATATCTATGCCGAAGGATGAAGGCGGGCTCGGTATTAGGAAGCTATCCAAAGTCATGTTTGTGTTTCAAATCAAAATGGCCTGGATTTTGAAATTCCAGAGGGAATCTAGCTTATGAGCCTCCTTCATGGCTAGAAAGTATGGATTGCCTCAAGGGTCTTCGGTCTCAGCTGATAATGCTACAATTAGTTCTCCTATTTGGAAGAGGATTTTGAAGCTTTTGCCATTTTTAGATGAAAAGGTGTAGTGAAGTACAGGTGCGGGGGATTGCAGGTGTTGGCAAGCAAACTGGTCCAGACTTGGCCCCCTTCAAAATTACGTTACATGCGACATTTCAGCTGAAATAAAATCTATGAAAGTGAATCAGATTTTGGGTCCGGCTGGCCCTCTCCCTCCAGCAGTGGTTTTTTCGATGCTCCCTCAACAGGTTGTAGATGCTATTTTCCAGGGTGGTTTCTGTTTATCAGAAGGCCCAGATTCACCTTTGTGGCCATTCACATCATCTGGAAGATTCATAGTTAAATCGGCATGGGAAGCTAGTAGGCCATCTACTCCTAGGAAAGAATGGGCGGGGTGGGTCTGGCACAGGAAGCTGCCTTCAAAAATTTCTCTGTTTGTCTGGAAGCTGTTCAATAATTCAGTTCCAGTTGAGACTGCTATTCAATCTAGGGGCATTCACTTAGCTTCGAGATGTGCTTGCTGCAGAGAGGGCTCGATTCAGGGCCCAGTTGGGGAGTCCCTGTCTCACCTCTTTCTGGACAGCGAGCTACCTGAATCTGTGTGGAGGTCTTTTGGGATGTCTTTCGGCATTAATTTTGCACACAACTTCAGTGGAAGCTAGTTATCAGCAATGGAGGATGGCCTCTTTGGTAAAAAAATCAGACCTTCTCAGCATTTAGTTAGCTCCAGCTTTCATTTGGTGGGAGTTGTGGAAAGCAAGAAATATGGCAATTTTCGAAGGTAAGGCTCCAGCGGCAGGCTCTGTGATTATGCGAGTTTCATGGTGGTTAACTACTGTCAACACCAATCTTGTTAAATGTCGAACATGTATGTCTTCTCCCAGTGGTGATCCCCAGGTAGCTGTTAACTCAGGTAGAGGTAGGAATGGATGTAACTTGGTTGTCACTTGGCATAGACCCCCTGCGGGATGGGTCAAAGTTAATGTGGATGGGTCTTCTAGAGGCAACCCAGGCCAGGCAGGGGGCAGAGGAGTATGTAGGAATGACAAAGGCGAATTTCTTTTCGACTTCTCATACGGGTACGGGGTGATGTGTAAGACCCGTGTCCTAATCCGTACTATTTCGATAGCTTCCGCGGTCCTTCCGGTCAAATTTTGGCAACCTTCGCACCGTATTCGGTGTTTGCGCACGATCCTAAGCCAGGTCCCGCGCACCGACGTCGGCTTGATCCGAAAGTTGTATCATAGCGACCGCGTCGTCGCCGCGGTTCCAACGCCGTGACTTGCGCACCGAACCGATACCCAGGTAAGAAGATGCCGATCAGCGTTTATTCCGAAGAAACACCGCGTGTTGCGGATTTCGAGAGAATCTCTACACAATTAGTCCCACTAATTAACCATAAATGCAACCATACCTCAAAGTACTTCACCCATTCCCTCTTTTTCCAAAAGTCCACCATCTTTCCACCTCACCATTCCTCGTTTTCTCATTTTCAACCACAACCATCTCTCTTCTCCACCAATTTCAAACTAAACCATACCCCTCATCACTCCTTTCTTACAACCATCACTCCACCCATCCCTCCATCCATTATTTCTATCTCTCCCTCTCATTCTCTAGCAATTTTTCCAAATTCCATGAGAAATTTCACACATCCAACACACTCTCTCAACTTCAAGTGTGGCCCACCCTCTCATCTCCAATCTCAACCATTCATCTTTCATCAACCTCCATTAAAAGTGAAGGTCAGGAGCTAAGGAGTCCAAGGGAGCAAGGAGAAGGAAGATAAGGTGGGTGATTTTCCATTATTTTAAATTTTAGGGCCCACTTGTTGGTGGGACCCATTTGGATGTATGTGATCTAATCAAGAGGGCCCATAGTGGCGGGGGTTCCTCTATCTCACCGTATATCTCCCTTTATCTCTCTCTTTCCCTCTTTGTAATGGTGTGGATCCCACCAATATGTGCTACATCTACCCCGTCCATCTACACCAGACGGTGTGGCCCACTCTATTGCAGGTAATGATCCACACCATCCATTGTTTGGATGGACCCAATGTATTTATATAAATATATGTATATATGTTATATTTTATATAATATATATAATATAATATGTATTATATATATAATATAATGTATATATATTATTTATATGCATATATGTTGGTGGGCCACATCTACGTGGGACCCACCCCAATGATACATCTGTGTATGCCCTCCAGCGTCCCTGGATGCTGGACGTTGGCAAGTGGCATGGGTGTGTACAAAAAAAAAGGGGAAAAAGGTAACCTTTAGGGTGGACCATTCATATAGGCCTCACCTTGATTCAAGTATTTGATCTAATCCGTCTATCCTCTTCCTTGGATTAATTTAGACGTTGAGCTAAATTTTGGAACCAATCCGGTTCTCAAGCGGGCCATGCCGTAAGAAACAGACGTATCACCATTGAAATCCACTTTGATCCTTCCATCCGCCAACAACACATTGCATATTGGTCTCGTTTCGTCGATCTTGAGTCGTAGAATCCTGTGGCTGGGACGGATCGGACTGAAGTGGGCCCTACCATAGAAAATCTGTAAAAAGACTGGATTTTCAAAAAAAAAAATGAATAGAAGGGAGGCAGCAGCGCTGACGCTGTTGCTGCCATGCCGTACGGCTGCTGACGGACGGACGAGCTGGGGCTCACGGCCCCAGCTGTGGGCCCCACTTTGATGTGTTTCGTTGATCAACACCGTGCATTTGATGGGTCCCCATGGACCACCCGTTCACCCCAAAAATCAGCCATAAACGGAACTCAGGCGGGCCATACCATCTAAAATCATGTGAAGACATGCCTAAAACATATAAAATCATTTGGCAGGGCCAACCTGAGTTTTGGATGTTGCTTAAACTTGGTCTGTACCGTCATTTAGAGGGGACCCACATAATGGACGGGCTGGATTCGTGAACCACATCTCGGTGGGCCCCAAAACAAAAAAAATATAATAATAAAAAAATTTTTAAAGCAGCGGCGCTGCTGCTACTACAGTGACGAGCGGACGGACGCTGGGGCCTCACGGCTCCAGCTGTGGGCCCCCACGGTGATGAATTTCGATCATCAACACCGAGCATTTGATGGGTCCCCACAGTTCATCCGTCCACGCCAAAAGTCAGCTGTATATGGAACTCTGGTGGGCCACATCATTTAAAATCATGTGTAGTCATGCCTAAAATATATAAAATCGTTGGTGGGGCCTACCTGAAATTTGGATGCGACTGAAACTTGGTCTGTACCCTCAGCCAAGTGGGACACACATAATGAGTGGGCTGGATTGTGGACCACATCACGGTGGGCTCCCTATCCATGTGTAAAATAAAATAAAATAAAATAAAAATAAAATAAATAACGGTGGGCTCCCTGACCGTGTACTGGGGATGCAAAAAAAATAATAATATAACGGTGGGCCCTACCCACGGTCCGTGTGACCTTATGAATAGTTTGGGTGGAAAATAAACATTCCAGTGGGCCCAGTCCAGTGGGCCCTACCTTGGTTCAAGTAGCTTTATGAACAATTGGGTGGAAAATAAACATTATGTTGGGCCTTAAGTTGGGTGGAAAATAAACATTATATTGGGCCTTAGGCTGGGTGAAAAATAAGCATCATGGTGGGCCCCACTTATGTAAGTATTGTAAACCACACCCTCCATTGGTGTGGGCTCCATCAAGATGCATGTGTTTCATTCGACTATCCAACCATTTTTGAGATATTTTAAGGCCCATTGTGGAGGCCCATCTTCATGTACTGGTGATCCTTGTTGAGGCCCACCTTGATTTGTATAAGGCCCATATTATGAGGCCCATTGTAATGTACGCAAGGCCCATGTGACTAGGCCCATGTTGATGCATGTGTAGCCCGTCATTGAGGCCCACCTTGATATGTATATATGAGACCTATGTATGGGGCCCATTTGATGTGTTGGAGGCCCATAGGTCAAGGCCCAATAGGACATACATAAGGCCCACTGATAGGCCCATGCTTGCAGTGTAATTCCGCCATGGTATATGTGTTGATTTTGTAATGGGCCACGCCTTGGGAGTAATGCTGGTTTGACGTCCACATTGATAATGTTGGTTAAATGTCCGCATTATAGTTCTCCCTAAGGCCCACTGATAGGCCCAAACTTGTGGTAAGTAGGCCGTCTAGGCCCATCTCCATTATACCTAGAACCCATCTCTTATTACATGTTTAGTATAGATGCATGATTCATGATCATTCGCACCATATGTATGCCTGATGTGAGGAGTGACCGATCATAGCATATACCTTTGGATAGACCGTTTATGGGCTCCCTGATAGGTGGAGTTGCCTCATATAAGTGCATGGTATATACAGGACTGTTGCATGGTGATAGTGTGACTCATGCACTTGCATTTGTGTGATTGTAATTCTTGTATGCCCTAGCGACATCGGGGCCATAGCCTCCATAGACACATCGTGGATGGCCGAATTGAATACTGAAAATATTGGTTCTAGCATACGGGCGCCATAGGCGTCCCTGGGTGAAAATCCCTAAACTCGATGGTACCGGAGGATGACTCCAATGTCGAGACCGAGTGGAAATATGAGCGCACGAGGGCCGAATACCGAGAGGCCGCGTCTCCCACCGTGTCGTGGTCGGTTGGAAAGGGATGTGGCCTTACTCGCCCGAGGGTAGGGGGCAATACTAGGCTGAGTTTGACCAGCTCGCGAATGGGTTCGCTATCGACGTCTGGATAGGTATTGGCGGACTATTGGCTAGGCGGATAGTGAGGTTTCTTACGCTCACTTGGGTATGCGGCTAGGAGAGCGACAGTGCCATTTGGAGTGTATTGAACCCGGTGATTATCGAGAATGAGAACTGTATTGATACATGTTGAGGATTGGCATGCTTGAGTTGCATCTTGCATCGCATGGGCGTGTTATGGCCAATAGCATTCATATCTTGCACCGCATAGCCTTGTACGGTGATTGCATTCATGTGCTCATCACCATGATTCCGCATCACTCGACCTTGCATTTTGAGTATGTTTATATTACGCACACACTTACACCACCCTCTAAGCTTTCTATAAGCTTATGCACGATTGATGCATGCGGTGATGCCCAGACGCAGCCGTAGCCTCGTCACAGTTGTACCATGCAGCCGAGCTTCTGGAGTTTTGTTTCTTTTGTTGCATTGTATTTCCCCTTTCTGCCGCATTGTACTCAAAAGTTTTTGATCATAGTGGATTTTGTGGTGGTGTTCTTGTGGTTATTGTTTGTGGGTTATGCTTTTGTTATGCTCATTATGAATCAGACTGATGATTTGAAATCCTCCTTATAATATCCTAGGATCGGAACCTGGTGAATGGGTGCCGGGATCCGAAAATGGGGTTCTACGGAGGCTGTCAGCGCCGGATTCGGCGATCGGGAATTTTGTGAGCCCGGTTTCCGAGTTCGGGGAGTGACATGATGTCTAACATTGGGGCTGAGGTTTGTGCGGTTCACGATGGGCTAGCAATGTGTCTAGAAAAAGGCTTTACTAAGGTGGTGGTAGAAACCGATTCTCAATTGGTGGTCAAGGTGTTTAAGAGAGAATTAGCCTTGGTTGGAAATGGAGAGGTTGGATGGCAAGGACGGATAAGCTCTGCCTCCTAGGGCAGGTAGAATTTTCGCATATCTTCAGGGAAGGCAATGCCCTGGCCGATGCTTTAGCCCGCGAAGGGAGTTCGTCCTAATCAGTATTTTGCAGCTCCACATGGGCCGATCTTCCCCATTAGGTACGTGGGCTCCTTTTCTTAGACAGAGTGGGGTTAGGCGCCATCAGGGTGAGGTAGTTATCTGTGGTCTGTTTTGCTGTTTTTTTGGGTTTCTGTTTCTTTTTTGGTTTCTAGGCTTAGATTGGCCCGAATTCTGTTACTATAGGTCTTTGCCAAGTCCTTTTTTCCTTTGAAGACCCGAATTGTAAGTTCTGTCCAGAATGATATAAAGAAATCTTTTTGAAAAAAAAACTACCTATCATGCTGCGATACAACTTAGGATCTACACTTTTACCTGTTGAATCCTTAGAGAGTTTAAGTGTTGTACTCATAGGAGTATCGAAGTTCTTACCACTCTCAAATTCAAATTTTTTCACCAAGTTTAGAGCATACTTGGTTTGAGAGATAAATATCCCATCAGCAAGCTATTTCACTTGCAGACCTAAAAAATAGTTCAATTCTCCTACCATGCTCATTTCAAACTTGGACTTCATTAAATCTGAAAAGGCCTAGCTATATGTTCTAGAGGGGGGGTGAATAGGACAATGCCAAATAAAACTTATAACAGCGGAATTAAAAAGAATATGATAGCCAAAATAAATCACAATGCAAGAAAGTAAAATAACCTCAAAATTCAGATCTTGAGAGGTTGATACAAATGTTGTTCTAAGGACAACCTTACACCAAAAACTAGAGTTTATGGTAGGACAACCTTATTTCTAGAAAGATCTTTGTATCAAATCTCAAACCAAAGAGGAATACAGAAATAAATACAAACTGAATTGAAATAAATTGTAATCACAAATGTATTGTTCTAGGGATAGCCATACACCATAAAAATGGCAGGGTAACCTTGCTGGAATAACTTTTAAAGGAAATTGAATATCAAGCTGATAAAGGAATAGCAGAAAATAAATTCTAAACTATTACAAAATTCTCACAATGCTTGAATTAAATGATTACAACATTCACCACCATACATACATCCCACAAAAGAATAATTAAAGATCAGAAGTATAAATCATTCAACCACAACACAAGGGATTATAGTGGTTCGCTTGTGTGTTCACCAACTATTAAACAACAGCCACACAGAATGCTACTCCACTCTTAATATCCTCACACAGGGGATATTAGCGTTCACTAACAAAATCGGTTTTCCCAAGTTCACCAAAAACCTTTACAATTGTGTCTTTGTCTGTGGGCTTACACAATTAAAAAAACCCCACTTCTGAGTTTTCCTGGCTCTCCTCAGATAACCAATACAACAAGATTTTTCAGGCAAATCTTGAAAGAAACCAAAACAGAAAGGAATTTACAATTAAATGTAAAATACCTGATTATCTCCTTCGTTGTAGCAGCCCGGTAGAACCAAATCAGAGTAGATGATTGAATGTCCAAGTTCAATGTCCAATACTCAATTACAATGGTTCTAATTCTACTAGATTTTAAATTAAACCAAATAGGGCTTGCCTTAATTGATTTTGATTCCAAAGAAAGGGAATAACAATTCTTCTTATCAAATTATATTGGAATAGCAGAAACAAAATCAATTAAATAAATCTAAGGAAAGAGAATATTAAATAAACACACTTAGCTTAGATGGAGCACAGAATTATCTCTCAGAAGTTCGACGAAGATTGTCTTGAATGGATTAATTAATTCGATGATTTCTTTTGAGATTCGTGCATTATTTATAGGTGAGCAGATCGCGTCTTCGACTGGTCTAGGGAGCTCTTCAACTAGTCGAAACAATAACAGATATTTGAAAAATCAGGCACGATAAGCTTTGATTGTTCTACGACTGGTCGAAGGTCTCCTTCAACTGGTCGAAGAACCTGAAAAACATCGCTGGATTTTGAGTCGAAGATTTTCGACTGGTCGAAGATGCAGTCGACACTGTTCCTTCGACTGGTCGAACAGATTCCTGGACTAGTCGAAGCCTAACAGATTTTATCTGAAATTTGTAACAAACTCACGACTGATCGAGGAATTTCTTAGACTGGTCGAAGCAACTCTAGAACTAGTCGAAGAAGGCCTAGGACTAGTCGAAGAATAGACCAAACTTATGTAAAATAAACATTCGATTTATTTATCCAAAGTGACCCACTTCTAAGGTCAACCTAAGGTCAGTCAAACCTCAACCATGAAGTAAGGACATTGAAACATTAGGAACTAGTGACCTTGAAGTATGAGCCTTGAAGTATTGATGTAGTTCAATCTTGAAATCTTGATGTAGCTCAATCTTGAAAGTGTCTTGAGTTCTTTACAAACTGCCTTGTACTCTTCTTGAAGTCTTACAGCTTGAGTCTTGTCTTGTGAGCAGTTCTTGCATTCAAGATTGATCCTTGTACTTGTGAGCTTTGCTTGTTGTGAGCTTAGCTTGTTTATGAATGTTGATCCTGGAGAGAGCTTCACTTATGCAAGTTATATATAACAGTGATTTTGGCACCATAAATTTGACAACAGACAGGGATATAAACTATAGCACTTACAAAATCTGCAACCCTCAGGCTGTTCTACATATACTTTCTCATGCAGATCACCATTTAAGAATGCACACTTGACATCCATTTGATATATTTTAAAATTTTTGTAACAAGCAATAGATATGAACAGTCTGATAGATTCAAGGCGAGCTACTGAGGCAAATGTTTCATCATAATCAATGCCTTCTATTTTAGTGTACCCTTGTACAACTAGTCTTATAATTTTACCTAATTCATCAGACTTATTTTTAAAGATCCACTTGGTTCCAATTATATGTTTATCCTCAGGTCTAGGAACCAAATGCCATACATCATTTCGTACAAATTGATTAAGTTTATCTTGCATAGCTATAATCCAGTTTTCATCAGCAAGTGTTTCTTTTACATTGGCCGGCTAAATCTGAAAAGTGAAGCACACATAGTTACATATGTTTTCAAGTTATTTACGAGTGCGCACACTAGTGAGAGGATTCCCAAGTATTTGATTAGTTAGATGGTCTTTAACTGATTGCAGTTCAGTGTCATTATTTTGACTAGATGAAGAGTTTGGTTTATCAAATAATGAGACTTCATCATCTTCTAAACTAGAGGTAAAGGTATTTAGATGATCATCTATAACAACATTAATAGATTCTTGAATTACACCGGTCCTCTTATTGAGAACACGATACGCTCGACTATTTAGAGCATATCCTAGGAAGATACCTTCATCACTTTTAGTGTCAAAATTTTTAAAAATTTTCCGGTCACATATAATATAACATTTGCTACCAAAAACTCGAAAATATTTGACGTTGGCTTCTTATTGAACCACAGTTCATATACAGTCTTATTATTTGATTTTTTAGTATATACACGATCAATAATATAACAAGCAGTATTCACAGCTTCAGCCCAAAGATTTTTAGGAAGTTTCATGCTATTTAACATAACATTAGCCATCTCTTGAAGTACATAATTTTTTCTTTCAACAACCCCATTCTGTTGAGGTAGCTTAGGAGTAGAAAATTCATGTGATATCCCATGATTGCTATATAACTTCTCAAAGCTGCTATTATCAAATTTGAAACTATAATCACTTCGTATTTTAATAACTGGTGATTCTTTCTCAGTTTGAATATGCTTGAGTACCCTTTTCACTTCATCGAGAGTTTCAGATTTCTCTCTCATGAAAACTAACCATGTAAACCTGGTAAAATCATCTACAATTACCAAAATATATTTTTTACTACCTCGACTCTCCGTTCTAGTAGGTCCAACTAGATCCATGTGGAGGAGCTCAAGAGGTTTGGTTGTGGTACTAGAGTTCACTTTCTTGTGAGCACTTTTAGTTTGTTTCCCAATCTGACAATCGCCACAGATTTTATCCATTTTCTTTAACTTGGGTAGACCACGTATTACTTCACTTTGCTCAGTCTATAGAGATTATGATAGTGTATATGTCCTAAGCATTTATACCATAGATTAGATTCATTGGTTTGGACCATGTAGCATGCTAACTTAGACGAGCTTGAGTTACTGACTATGTAACAATTTTTAAAAGTTCTGCAATCAGTCAATATCACAGAACCATTCTCATTAGAAATTTCATACCCTTGATTGTTGAATTTTATGCTATGTTTATTATCACAGATTTATGATATACTTAAGAGATTATGCTTAAGACCTTCTACAAACAAGATATTCTCAAATGGTGGAAGATTAAAGAGTTGAACCGTACATTGACCAACAATTCTGCAATTGCTACCATCACCAAAAGTAACTGAACCATCAGCCATATCTTTGAGATTGGTGAATAAATCTTTGTCACCGGTCATATGTCTAAAGCATCCACTGTCTAGGTACCACTTTGATTGACTTGAAGCCTTGAAAGCAGTGTGAGCAACCAAACAAGTAACCTTAGGGACCCATTTCATTACAGTTTTGGGTTTTGAAACATTGTTGGTTTTCGATACTTGTACTTGTTATATATTCTACCATTTGAGTTGGATTTTAGAAGCTCCTTAAGTAGATCCACAATTTTCTTAGCTAAGGGGTTATGATTCTGATTTTTATAGTTGATATGATTGCTTTTAGGTTTCATAGCACGAAAAGTTTTAGAATTTCAAAAATTATTTTGATTTAGACTTTTCCCTTTTGAATTAGAGGACTCTCCTTAACAAATTTAGGAGTAGTCTTATATTTAGGAGGTGTATTCTTATCATAGCCTAGACCATATCTATCGTCATATTTCCTTAATCTGGTTAGTAGTCTTTCTAGTTTAGGATCACCCTGGGTATACCTCCAAGTATCCTTCAAACTCAAGAGAGAAGAGACTTCTAATTTTAGATTTTCATTCTCTGATTTTAGATTTTCAATTTGAGATGTTTTGAAATCTAAATTGTACTTGGTTTTTTTAACACAATTAGATAGATGCGATTTTTCTAAAACTAGAGTATTAAAATTTTCTTTTAACTTTTAAAACTTTTCTTTTTTAAGTTTTAATTTTATAGCTATCTTGCAACTCTCCTTGTATAGGGCATTGTAGGCATCTTGTAAATCTTCATCATTTTCAGGATCACTTCTTAGATTTTCATCGTAAGTTGAATCACAACTTTCTAAGGAAGTGACTCTGACTAGAGTCATTAAGGCCTTAACCTTATCAGTATACTCAGATTCAGAATCATCTGACTCAGAAGAAGCTTTAGAGCAGGATGATTCATCCCATGTAGCCAACATACCTTTCCTTTTAGGTTTGTCCTTCTTTGGACATTTATTTGCCAAATGTTCGTATTCATGGCAGTTGAAACATTAGCTGTCTTTAAGTAATTTCCAAGTTTTAGATCTACCCTTTATATTCTTAGAGGATTTTTGAAAATTAACTCTCTTTTTACTTTTGAAAATTTTTATAAAACCTCTTGGCTAAAAGTGCCATATCATCCTCTAAATTTTCGTAATCAGAATTATTAGAATTATGACAAATACCTTCAGAAGATTTTAGGGCTATGGATTTACCTTTAGGAGCCTTAAAATTTAACTCGTAGGTTTGTAAAGAACCAACAAGTTCTTCAACCTGCATGTTATCTATATCACAAAGTTCTTGAATGGCAGTGACTTTTGAATTGAACCTTTCAGGTAATGAGCACAGTATCTTTGCACAAACTTTACTATTTGGGATGCTATCTCCAAGACCCACATTGAGTTGACTATGTTATTTAACTTAGTATAGAAGCTCGTGAATGTTTCACGTTCTTCCATACGTATTTCCTCAAACTTAGTGGTGAGGATTTGAAGTTTAGATATCATGACAGTAGTCGTACCCTCATGTGTCATTTCTAAGATATCCCAAGCTTGTTTTGCAATATCACAAGATATAATCCTTTTAAATTCATCTGGTGATAGTGCGTAAGTAATTGCATTTAAAGCCTTGGCATTGCCACTACCCTCATTTTTCTGAAGAGTTGTCCAAGTATTATAAGGTGCAACTTTAAGAGTTTTAATACCATCAATGCTTAAAACTTCAATGGTAGGTGGGTTCCACCTAGTCACTGTGGATTGCCACACATTTTCATCATAGATCTCCAAAAAATTCTCATCCTAGCTTTCCAATAGGCATAATATAATCTTAGATTGGTTAGCTTAAGAAATAAATCCAAATAAATGAGCTATGATGCTTTGATACCTCTTGAAAAGGCCGAGCTAAGAGTCCTAGATGGGGGGATAAATAGGACTATGCTAAATTAAAATTTAAATGTGGAATAAATAAAGAACTAGAAAAAGGTAGCACTTATCAATCCCAAATAATAGAAATAAATAGCAACCTCAAGTGCACAAGTATTTATAGGTTGATATAGATGTTGTTTTATGGACAACCTTACACTAAAAACCAATGGCTTATGGTAGGACAGCCTGATTTCTCGAATGGTCTGTGTATCAAAGTCCTAATCCAATATAGAGGAATAAAGAATAAAATAGAAATAAATATCTATTGCTATTACAACATTCACCACATGTGTAGAAAATAAATTACATTCATTCACCACAACTCTAACAATTATAGTGGTTCGCTTGTGTGTACACCAACTGTTAAAAAACAACCACACAACTACTCTACTCCCAATCACGAGATATTGGCTTTCACCATGAAATAGATTTTTCAAGGTTCACCCAAAACCTTTACAATTGTGTTTTCTAAGGTCTACAACAATTAAAAACCCCACTCACTGAGATTTTCTGGATATCTCAATCAAAACCAAAAATGAAAGATTTTCTGGCAATTTACAAATCAAATACAGAAAATTGAAATGTACTTATGTGAAGATTCTTCTTCCGATGAAGCCCGGTAGAACCAATTCGATGTAGATGTTCAATGTCCAAACTCACATATGAAAGGGTTCTTAGGTCTAAATGATTTTTTGATTAAATCAACCTGGGCTAGCTTGATTTGATTTTGATCTTAAAAAGGGTAAAATCAATATTTCCTTTTTAAAAGAAATAGAATTGAATAGAGATTATAAAATCAAATGCAAAAAAAGCTATTAAAAGAATCTTAAATACTAACTAATTAGCTTCTCAAATATGGGGACAAGTTTCTTAGAGTTGTGACTTGAATATATTGGAATGAATTGAAAAACTCTGAAACCATCCTCAATTTATAGGAAAAAATATTGTTTGCTCGACTGGCCTAGTGGTCAGTTCGACTGGTCGAAGGACTAACAACATTTCAAAATTTCTGGAGCGATAAGATAAGATCGCTACTCGACTAGTCGAGCACTGCACTCGACTGGTTGAGTGGGACCTAGAAATGTTTCTAGACTTTGAGTCGAGCCTGCACGACTGGTTGAACACTGTTCACTCGACTGGTTGAGGGTCCAATAGAAAATTCTGAAAATTAACAACAAACCTTGGACTGGTCGAAAAAATTCTTAGACTGGTCGAGCCAGTGTTTGGACTAGTCGAACCATGACTAGGACTAGTCAAAAAATGACCTATAAAATTATTAAATGACTTATGATATAAATGCAAATTGTATGACCTATCCTAAGGTCAATCTAGGGTCAAACAAACCTTATTTGTGAGGTTGAATCATCATATATCATTCTCTTGAAGTAGTTGAAGCTTGAAGACTTGATCTATTACTTAAACTTCTTGCTGTTGTTCTTGAACCTCTTGATCTTGTACTTGAACTTCTTAATCTTGTAATAGAATGTAGACAAGTTTGGAAAGGATGAAATGAAGTTGATCTTACAATAACAGCTAAACAAGATACAGATTCCAAGCGGTTTTGGCACTACAAAATTTGACAAACCTAGGAGCTGGATAAGATAACATTTACATCTATCCCCTCCAACCCATCAGGAACATAGGCCTATGGCCCGATCCAAACCATTCAGTAGGTGGGTCTTGCCATTTTAACCCATCATAAAAAAAAAAAACACACCCACGCACTCGATGTGCAACGCATATTTCTGTAAATTGGTAAAACTGACTTCCTCTCCCACTCTCCTTTTTTGTCGCTCCACAATAAAACTATTTCACACCTATCTTATCAAAACCATCCATCTGACAAATTTTGTTTAAAAAAGGAAAAAAAGAAAAGAAAGATAAGATAATAAACAATGTGTGTTAGCCGCCACAAAGCCACAAACTAACGAAGCCAATAGAAAATCACCATTAAAGCTTCGTCTCTCATTACACAAAGTTCCCACATATCAATCTTCATCATTTAAATAAGCCAGAACCTCTAGAGAAGCATCAATTCAAAAATCACCATTAGAGGTTCCAATAGATCCTAGCCTCGGCTTGTCGTGTGTAGTTTGATCATGAGCTTGGACAAATCTTCTCCAAAGTCATCACCCAATTGAGGTATTTAGTTCTTCATTCTAAACGACTAATTCAAACAAATTATATTCGTACTAGTTTAAGTCAAGTTGCTTAGCCTCTCAAGCCTAAACCAAATAGGTGATCATTCCCTATTGGAAACTTCATAAATAATTACCTTATATGAGTTAGACATTGAGATATATATTCTTAATTAGATTGAGCCGATACAAATATTGTTTTTCCATTTAATATTTTAAACTATCCAGAGTTGATAATGAATATTAATTGTGTAAATATGGACACTACATCTGTCGTAATTTTTGTTATTGTATATGAAAATGTATGTCTGAGTTAGATGTGTTCCTATCATAGTTTAAATTTGAATGAGTATAGACACTATTACATTTAGATATTGATGTATGATCTGAATTAAAATCAAATGTCTATTTGATGTTGCTAATTTGATATGCTGTGTATGGTAAACATCATTGTCTAAAAATCTTAAATGGTGAATTGACATGTAAGTTGTAAACTTATAAAGTATGTCATATGTGAGCTATTTTAATTTAATGATTCTTGTGGGTGCTCTACCCAGGGTCATTCTTAAAAGGATTGGCATAATACGGGTGCTTTGCTTAAGGTCAATCCTAAAAGGATCGGCATGGGTGCTCTGCCCTGGGTGATTCCTTCAAAGATATGCACACATGGATGCATTTCCCTAGGCTTTTGTCCCTAAAAGGTTTTATCGGTGCTCTGTCGAGGGTCATACCATGAAAGGATCAACACCGGTGCTCTGCTGTGGGTCATCCCCTAAAAGGATCATTACACATGGGTGTTTTGCCCACTCATAATCTTAATATTTTAGGAAGGCTATGTTAAAATAATTTATTCATTTGGAGGCTGCTGCAGGACGCTTTGCTTATTGACCTAGCCATCCAGAAGAAAGGGATTTCCATCGCCTCTAAGCGTGAATGTTATGGGTGCAGCTCGGAGTTTCTCCCGGCCGTGGAATCGTCGTCCCATCTATTTATGGTTAGTCAATTGGCGGTGAAGTGCCAGAGCAATCTGGCCAATTATTTCAGGGTGTCCTTGGCCCCTCACCTCACGGTTTGGGGTCGTCTCATTTGGTGGTGGCAGCGGGATCTTCCCCTCCGGCATACGCCCTCTGTTCTCTGCTTGGCCCCAGCTTTCTTATTGTGGGAAGTCTGGAAAGCCAGGAATGGGGTAAGGTTCGACGGTCATGACATTTCGGGGTAAGGGATGTTTAACAGAATCAAGTGGTGGTTAGTGTCGTGTTTTCCTTCGTTTCCTCCTCCTCTTCATCCGACAGAGAGCCTCCACATGCCTACTGCCACTTGCCCGCGTCGTCAGGGCTGGCCCTCCCTAGGATTCTATATTGTTGAATGGATCATGCCGAGAGAGGGTTAGTGGAAATTAAATGTTGACGGATCGACCCTCTCTAATCCTGGGCCTACTGGTGGTGGGGGAATTTGCAGGGACCACAACGACAATCTGATCTTTGCCTTTATCAATTGGTACGGGCACTCTTCCAATAACGGTGCGGAGCTTCAAGCAGTCTTTGATGAGATGAGATTCTGTTTGGCTCGTGGTGTGGGGAACGTTCTTATTGAATCTGACTCTAAGTGGGTGGTAGATTGTATCTAGAGGAAGTCCTCCTATGCCTGGAAATAGAAATATTGGCTTTCTAGGATTAAGAATCTCAACGGCCGGGGCTCTTTCTTCCCAGAGAAGTAAATGGAGTGGCAGATGGTCTGGCGAAAGAGGGCAGCCGAGGGCACATGGACAGATTTTTCATCGACGTCATTGCCCTCTCACGGTCTGTTAAGGGGTGTTTCCTTTCGGATAAAGCTGGGCTCAGCGCCATTAGGAGTTGTAATTAGGCTTGCTTGTTTTTTGATATGATAGGAGGGGCGGGCCCTTAGGCCTGTTTTCCTTCCCGAAATTGTTTTCTTTGTAAATTTCTTCATTAATGGAACCCAATGAACGGCGAATGATTAATTATGATTTTAAATTCAATATTCACCTTATTTTGATTGATATGTCGGGCTTATACTTGGTAACATTTGTGAAGCTTTCAACTCGAGATTAATGTGATCATTTGATGTGAAGATGCAGGATACTACTATTAGTAGTGGGAGCATTTGATGTGAATGGATGCACATGATACGTCATTCTGCATAGAATCAGTTTAATTTTATTTTAGAATTATGAATGTAATAAAGCTTTGAACTTGATTCAATATTTTCATTCAAGTTGAATACTTATGCATCGATGTAGTAATATATTATGGAATTATTTATCTTAGCATCTGATTTAGATTTTAAAATTTGTGGGATATAGTGGGAGGAAATGGAATGCATATTTACTTGTCATAGTTTACTTTTCTCATAGGTCACAGGTCTGGAGTTCGGGTCCTAGATACCCTATTCAGGTACTCGAATTTTGGGGTGTGACAACTAGCTAACTAAACCGGTTCATCCATGGTTTCGACTAGGTGCATTTGAACTCAATCCTGAATTGTCGGTCGTAACTCACTTATGAACCGTGCTACCTTTTGTAATTTAGTCTCTGACAAATCATTCTGCGTTACCAACCGCTAGAATTCTTTGGTGTAATCTATGACGGTTCAATTTTCCTACCGGCAATTTTGGTATCATTGGAATTACCTACTCGTAATCACTGGGGTGGAATCGTGATTGAAGAAAGTATCTCATTCGCGATCATGATTGGATGTGCGCCTTGTTCTGTCGGGCACGTGAGAGTTGTAATTGCTCCCACCATTCAGAAGCACCAGATTTTAATTTGAAAGCTATCAATTTCACTTTCTTATGCTCTGGCACATCTATATAATCCAAATATTGTTCTGCTTCGGCCAACCAATCGAGGAAGTCTTCTATACATAATAAGCCATTAAAACTGGGGAGTTCGACCTTAACTCGATAGTCTCTTTCACCATGATCTAGTCGATAGTCTCTATGTATCGGTCATTTGACAATGACGCCACTGATGTCATTGTCGCTAGAGCTCGACTCATTTAGGGTAGCCCTACAATTCACCTCTGGAAGCGCTCTATGAAAATTGAGGTTATGCCGTACAATGATTACGGGCGGCTGAGTAGCCTTGGGCTCAGGGTGGAATTAGCACATTTACAGCATGGTTGGTGGTTACTTATAACCCTTGCATGGTAAACTGACTCTCCCGATGGAAAACTTCCATTCTTTCCAATAGATAACGAATCCCTAAATCACCGATCAAAGGATTTTGGTCCATTCTGTCGTTCCTTGCCATTGACTCGAGGGGAGTCCTCGCTCTGATACCAATTGATGCAGGGAAGGACGTGATGGGGCCGATCACCGTTGTTCTCAAGGATAACCACTCCAAATCTATGGAGCTCTTTGGATTCCTTATAGAGTTTCCTCGAATCCACGAGGGATAAAAATAGAAATAAATTCTAATAAATTTGAAAATAAATTGATTGATGATAAAAATAAAATTACAATCCTTTAAATAATGAGTTCAAACCTAGGACGGAGTTTTAGACTCAAACTCCCTAAAAATGTGACTTACTATGAATAATAAAACTATTTATAGCTGAATATGATTCCTACTATAGACTTCATGGTTTCTGGCCAAAAATAGTAAGTGTCAAATTTGGCCTATCCATGTTATTCTCCTAAATTTTCTAAGCCTTTTTCATGTTGGGCACGACTCCTACAACTCAAAGGATCAAAAGTTATGATCAAATTAAAACTTACTATTTATAGTATATTAAAAAAAAAAAAAAACAAAATGGACTTTTGATTGTCGATTTGATGGAATGTCACAAATCCGGCGTGGGCAACCTGGTTGGATAAAGTAGCTTCTCCTACCTCAAAATCATATATAATACGCGGAAAAACTGATCTAGTTTGTGAGATATGGCTGTTTTAAGGTTCTGATTGTCCTGATCACTTTTGCCTCTGATTGGGCCTTCTTTGGTCCATCTTTGATATGAAAGTGTCTGCGACGCGCTCAACATCAAAACTCCAACACCAAACCTCAAAAAGAATACCGGTTTTTCCCATGTCCACGTTCAAAAAGAAATCAACTGCGTAGGCCACACCATATAAAACAATGAGCACCTATAAAGAAATCTATGATTCACGTGGTGGCCCACATGATCATTGAATTGGTCTGAACCTTTAGGCATCCCAATTTCATGATTGAGTGAACCTTCTGCATGGTTCCAATGCCATGAAAACATTATGATATGCCCCATGTGCAAGAGTTGCAAAATAAGCTCTATCCTTTAGACGAAGGACGATTCTACCTCCTGCTTATCTTGATCATGTATACATCGAGGTGTCCATGTAATTGATCAAGACCATTACTCTGTAAGACCTTGCAATAGATGGACCATGTGGCTCAAACAGATCCTAGACAACAATATCCTAGCCACAAATCTGGGCCACTTCCACTCAATAGCAGACATCTCGCAATTTTCTCTGTATGAAAGGTTAGGATTGCCCATGTCAAGAAGATCTTTCAAGAATGGCCCAACTATGGTGGCTTTCAAAAGATCAATAGTGGATATGGCTCAGACAACGGTCCCATCTTACCATCAGATGACCGGAGTACAATCTGCTCACTGCATATCATGTAATTCACCATGATGCATGATAATATTACATTATACATCTTATTTAAGATAAAATCATGGAATGTTTCTTGCGATTCTTTCTTAAAAGTGGCACATCCTACTAGCACTGATCATCTACCAAAATTTATTCTGTTTGGAAAATCCTAACCCTTGATCAGAAGCCTTTTCTAGACAGATGGACGGTGGAAGAAAGTTTGCTTGAGGTCTTCCCCAAGATTCTCCCTATTGATCGATTATGATTGTCCAGGCAATGTGATTTTCAACATGACCCATCCAACGTTGAGCCCACCTAATGATCGGTTCAGATCTTATGGAAATGTGTCACGTATAGACATTATAAGAAATGAACTTTAAGCCAGAGAAAGTGGCAAACATGCAGGAAGAGCGCTGTCTTTTGGTGGGATAAAAGCAGGGAACAAAATGTGCATTAGGCAGGTTTCGAAATCACGAGGACAAGAAACATGGTTGGCGCCTTGGATTGTCTGAACGTACGTGGACACAGTAGGAGATAAGAATGTGGTTGCAATCCATCACTCGCATGCTTCCACTCGTTCACTAAGCATGTGGCATACATTCACACCGACTGAAATTTGACTAACCGAAGAATTTGGCATTTAATCCTCCAACTATTTGTGATTTTCCTTTTATCCATGTATTTGCATGCCAGCAAAGGGAAGGAAAAAGTTCACCAAGTGAGAGGACGTTCTGGATAAAGGCTATAAGATCAATGTGGTAGATAGACCAACTGTCACACCCGGACTTCGATTTGTGAGCACCTTTGTATAATCCATCAAAATTTCTGAGCATGATGATGAGGATTATAACTATGTATATTTATGTGTATACATTTCAAAGCACATAGCTCAAAAATAAATAAATAGATAAATAAATAATGTTTAATAAATGAGTTTAGCAATAGCTCAATTAATCTCTAACACTTATTTCCAAAATCAAATAAATAAATAAACTAAATAAGTCAAATAAAATATTCTAAACTATCAATAAATTTTCACTGTGACGTAGACGTGACTATAACGAAACTCGTATTAATCATCCTTTGCAATAAACCATCTACAATGGTATTCAAAATTTGATGGTGGCATCTTGAGAGTGTACTTCCGAGACGCAGGTCTGCAAGTGGTTCCCTTTGTCACCTAAATTTTCATAATCTGAATGTTGCCTAACTCGGATCAATGAGCCATCTTGTGAGTTCTCCTTAATATATTTTTATTAGGGAACTGCCAAATGACCCATCTAAAGGGTGGGGCCTCCCTCTGTGGATACTGTGAGGCCAAACTCTCTTTGGAACCCTAAATAGTTAGTTTCACAACAATCTACATGAGTTAACACTCATTAAGTGATATTGTAGCATGAGTTATTTATCAAGAAAAAAAAGCATATATACCATATGTGATCACACATTTCATAGTGAAGGAATATCAACAAATTTCATATTCTCAATGAAACCACATTCGACAATTCAATACCATATCTTTTGTAAACTTCCAAGGCCTACTCCATTTGCATGGGTTAGACCTACCAAAATCCACCTGACATAGCAGGGGGGTTTATTTTCGTATTGACTTTGAAGTAGGGAACATCGCCCGGCTAGCTCAGTGGGTGACCTGCTTAAGCTGGTCAATTCTCTTCTATACAACCAACGTGAGGCTCGAACTAGGAGTTCTAACTGGTACCATTTAGAATGGGGAATCAGTACCCCTTGGGATCTTTTCTCCCGACTAATTTAAGGGCATTATCAACCTCTAGTTGTTTGGAATATATTTTTAATAGCATATCAACATATATTACTTAGCAATTTTTAAGAAATATTTCATAAGGAAGAAAACGGGCAGGTCATATGTGATACTTGCAATTAACTATCAGAATAATCATGCTGGAAAACTAACCATTCATAAGTGATTACTCACCGAACTGCATACATAATAAACTTCACTTACTGCAGCTCTTCTAACAATCTTTTGTATTTTTCATGACGCCTTAGCTCTCTAGGCTTTCTTAAATTGTGCTCAAGTCTTTACCATGATTGACTTTACAACACAAGGTTTAATTTGTAAGAGTCTATTAAGTTGCACGATTATTCTCAATAAAACCATAGATCTAACCGTAAATTCGTCGTATAGGAGTAGTTCCCAATCTTCCCAAGTCTGATGCTCAAATTACTATTTTAATCGTTAGATTTCAGTTTTACTGTCAGACCGTTATATGGAAGTATTTTGATAATATGACCATTGGATATGGATTTTCTTATGACCTACGCGTCGGATGTAAACATCCATCCGATCTGACCATTCATCAATGATTTTCTTATTTTTAAGTATCAAATCGGGTAATTTTTAGGGTTCCTTTAATCATCGATTTATTCTATGACTTGATTAATGGTTGGATCTAGATGCATATACCATCCTTCGATAATATAATTAGTTTGGATACAAGTCAAATGGTTTTTATATATTTTAGATGACAATGCTTAAACTAGAGTCATAGTGGCTAATATCCTAACGTCAAATATGGCCTACTCATTTATTTTGAACTTCAAGCTTGTAATTCTAGCCAACAATATACTTGTGATGTTAGCATTTGTTATTTTGTGGGATCGATCAATAAATGGATAATCAAGGCCATCTGGCCTAATTTTATGAAGATCTAGTTATTAAATCTTCGATCCAAACTGTTAGATACTCAATTAAGGATTATATGTGATGATCTAACCATTAAATAACAATTGGGACCATTGAGTCACATTTGTGATAATCTGACTGTTGGATCATTGATTAAGACTATCTGCTTTACTGACCGTTGATTTTTAATACTAACCTTTGGATATTTGATATGGATTATCTACCTTAAATCTCCCCCCCCCCCCCCCCCAAAACCGTTAGGAGGAGGGACAACTGTGGGCTTCTCCTTATATAGCCCACGCCACCCTCTTTCTCTCTCTTTCAAAATAAAAAAACCCCCAAAATCGTAACTCCCTTTTGGGATAAGATAAGAAGAGAGATTTTCTCTTTTAAATACGTTGTGGAGCACAATTTAAGGGTGAATGTGTATAGCTTGTAAAACCCCTAAAATCGCATAGTATAAGCGATTCTCAAGATATTTCTTCGCATAAATGTTCTCTAACTTCGCTCATGTACTTGTTATATATATTTTTTCTCTCATGACCTTATAAAGGACATCATTCGTTAAGCACAATTGGATAGATCGAGGTTCTATCTTTCTTATCCATTTTATTTCATTCATCATCTGTTATAAATTCCAGTCTATTTTAGGACATTATAGAGGACCTCATTTGTTAAGAACAATTGGATAGAGGTTCTATCTTTTATATCTATCTTATTCCATTCATCATTTGTTATAGATTATAGTCTCTTCTTAAGGAGTTCATCGTCCAACCCTTGCTAAACTAAGAGATTGGTCATTTTGACCTTCCATAGTTTAAAATTATTTTTTTTAAAATAATTTTCAATATTGAACTTTGGATTAGAAGCCATTTATACTATGCCTTCAGATTCAATCTGCTTCCCAACGTTTGAAGAAACACCAAAACGTTCCAGCGATAAAAACATGATTTTTTTTGAATTTTTTCGATGACATCGCGCATCTGTTCGATGGATCCGATAGACCCTGTTATTTACATATTTAAGACATCAACAATAGGTTTCAACATGCAATCTGCATCTTCCTACATACACCTGCATGTTTGGGAGACATGGAATCCATGGGTCCAAGATTGTGTTTTGGCCCATTTAAATAGTGTTTGATAAATTTCCGTTGTTGGTGGTGCTGTTAATAGATTGTTGTCAGAGTTCCAATAGGCTAGATATATAGGATTTTTAAGTTGCTAAAATGCCATGCAATGATGAGTGACCCCATTCACTGCTTTCACTTTTGCGTAGCAACTTTATTTTAATTATATTTTGGTAGCATGGTATGGTGGTGGACAGCGTAACAAATATTGGTGAGATTTTGAAAATCTCATGTTATTTTTACAAGAAATTAATTTTAAAATGTTTATTTATTAATTTTTAGTTAATATTTTTATATTCTTTTATATTTAACAAAAATTTTCCGATAAGAATTTTCCTATAGCATCACAGGAAAATTCTCAGAACTTTTCCCGAGAACAAGATTTCTCACCATGATATATATAAGATGTAAAGCATTAAAAAATTGCATGAGCTGCGGGCATTGATTCAAATTAAATAGTCCAAGTTGAGAAAAACGTGGATATAACTCACAACCTTTAAGTCAAACTAATTGAACAGACATTTTTAGTTGGATTGAGACAGTTTAACTACTTTTCATCTCAGCCGTCCATTAAAAATTTCCCCTTGGCTTATTAGTATGAGCTAGTCATATTTGCATACAATTTCTTAGTGCTTGATTATCAACCGGCACACTTTTACAACGTATCCTATTTTTTATTTTTTATTTTTTTATTTTTATTTTATTTTTATTTTTTTTCACTCAATTTCATAACAGGGCTGCCAAGCCTTTGGCAGGAAGTTCATGCGCTGGATACTTACGTACAGCCCACCGTGATGTCTGTAAGGAATCCACTCTCTCCATCTAAATTAAGCAGCATCGAAGATTCGGGGGTGTTCCGTACTAAAGAAAAAAAAGGTGGTTAGGGAAATTTCTACGTTGAAACCTTCCTAGGTAGGCAGTGATGTTCACCTAACTTCAACACCTTTCATAGCGTCATTCCTACCGTGATAAACTGAAAGCAAAACTATTAGCATGATTCAAAACTTCCGTGGCCTCACGAATCTTTCAACTGTAGGTGTTCAATTCTCACGTTTTCATTTGACTTTAGCATTGAGTCTGGTTCATTTTTTTTTTTAAATTTTTACTTCATGGCCTAAATTGAACTCACAAAACGGATGGATGGGTGGATTTCTCATTTACATCACAGTAGGCCTCACCTGGATTTCTCATAAACATCACAGAACCTTTTCGCAGGAAATCCGCGTCCCATAATAGGTTCTGCGTCAGCACGTTCCTTGCAAATGTCATTAGGCTATCGTCATGTTTCCTTCGCCAGCTCCACTAAGATAAAAGCTGGCACTCTCGTGCAGTATATACTGGTGCATTGCTCTTAGACACGGGACAAAAAGCTGAGAATATTTATCACAGGAAAACTTTCATACTCTGGAAGAGTAGGAAGGATGATACTCAGAAATTCCTTAAAAATTGCAAACTGGACGTATAAGTTCTTCAAAATAAACTGTCAAGATTATCCCAGTTTTGATGTATGATAAACCAAAACTATACTTATTTTAGACACTGACGTAGAGAAAATATCAACGGTTCTATTTCAACAAGCAAGTGTCCATGAATCAGAGATTAGAAAATTTCAAATTACCTGAACTTTTTGGGACTGTGACTCTCAGTTAAAATGAGAAAATATCATAAGTTCTCACAATTTAGTCTGTTTAACTTAGGTTAGTGTTTGCCACGTGTGCAATTTAGGAGTGCCTGCATACTAACTATCAAACTCTGCCAGAGTACCAAATCACCGCCCTTGCCTGGGATGTTACTTTTGGCCCTTTGATTGTTGATTGGTGCCATGCAATTGATGCAACTACCTTCGGCATTGGTGGCGCACGCATTTTATACCTTTTACAGCTGTGTGCTGTGCAATGGTACAAATGGCTCTCTTTTTCGTTTTCTTTTTTTCATACTCTGGCTGCATAGGATGCTTGATACACAGGCATTCAGAAATTTTACAAGAGGCATGTGTTAACTCACACTAAACCAGCTAAATTGTGCAACGTACTGCTCTTAAGTTACCGTAGCAGGTCAGATATTTTTAACAATCCTCACCTCTGCTTTGTGGACACTTGTTATAGGAGAACTTTGGATAATTTCATTTTTAACCTTCTAATATAAATGTCTACCACTTCGATAGTCCGCTAAGCAAATTAATGTGAATTTTGGTTCATGATGTATCTAAATAGAGTACCACAATTTGAACCATTTAATTGGATTTACTTTTATTACACATGCAATTCTAAGTAAATTATGAGTGCCTGTGTATCATCCATGACAGTCTATCAGTGCATCAATGTCTTTGCCTTTCTTTACAGGGAATGATATTGTTATCAACAAACGTTCCAGCTGTATGGAGCCCACTGTGATGTGTGAGTGCCACCCAACCTGTCAATTAGATGCACCTCTGTCATTTTATGAGGTTTATATTCTAAAAGAGATCATGATCCATGACTCATGTGGGATAGTGAAGTCTACCATAGAATCTGTACTATGTATATTCCATCTAACCCATTCATCAGATGATAGGATTAAGGGTTCCATATATACAACGGGGGATAATGCATAGGTTCTGGGTTTGATCACTATTGCTCCATGTCCCACCTGAGTTTTGTATCCGGATGAGTCTTAGTATGTGTGGTTAATGTTAAGAGGCCCACCAAATGCATGGTTTGGATTTCAAAGAACACAAGAAGTGCGATCCACGGAGCTTGAACCTCGTACGTTTGAGCATGCTGTCGTTACCTCACTAGAGATCACCACTATTCGTACTATGAATACTTGAAAAATAAGATTTCTACATATAGTACTACTGCACGTGTGGGTGCGTACGGTAGTATGTGTATAACATCTCACTGTCCTGCAGGCTGGCCTCACTGAGAAGGTTGGACTATAAAAATGAATTCAATCCCACTATCATGACAGCTATCACGTGAACGCAGAGGTCTCTCTCTCTTTTTCTTTTTTTTTTTTCTTTTTTTTTAAAAATTGAATAAACCTGGCTTTGGGGCATCCCATCATCATGACAGGTTAACGTGATGCATGGGTTATATAGGATCAAGAACCTCCAAATTCACATCGTGGACAGCCATGTGAGTTGGATTGGCTGCCATACTCACACTCTAATAGTCCCATGCTCAACATCTATGAATAAGCTTGTTTTATAAAGACTTGCAGCACAGAAATTAGACTCTTTAGGCAATTTTTTTTAACAAAAAAAAAAAAAAAAAAACACAATAGTATTTCTTTTAGGTGATGCCCATCTTTTGATTATCCAACCAACAAGATTGGGACTTCTATAATTTTGAAAGGGCCCGGATTTGGTGCATGTCATTGTGAACATTTTTTTTTTAATATATACACATGCACTTACACACCATAGTGGGTACTCGAACTCATGACCTCGTGTTGAAACTCTTGTGAGTCTACCACCCAGGCATGAGTAAGGACCCACAATGTCATGTCATCATGAACATGTGGCCTACCCACATGTATGCGATTGAAACCTTTTATTATTGACTTTCAATAGTGAAACTTGTCTCTTCAAGCTTCATCATCCCGAGCATTGCCTTCAATCTTGTAAACACATTGTGTTTGAGCGGTTTTATAAAAATATCAGCAATCTGGTCATGCGTCCTGCAAGAAACTAATTCAACTTCTTTGTTTTTCACATGCTCTCTAATGGAATGATATCGAGTATCAATATACTTGCTTTGTTCATGAAACACTGGATTCTTTGCCAGTGCAATTGCTGAACGATTATCGATGTAGATTTTAGTAGGATGATTCTGGGGAAATTCCAAATACTTCATAACATTCCTTAGCCATATACCATGTCAGACAGCTGAGCTAGCAGCAACATACTCAGCTTCACATGATGACAATGTTACAATCGATTGCTTCTTTGATGTCCATGTGAATGCTGTATCTCCCATGCAGAACATAAATCCTGTTGTTCTCTTTCTTTTATCCAAATCTCTTCCCCAATCACTATCAGAATAACCAACCAGTTTGCAAGCTTCACTAGAAGTATAGAACATACCATCATTGATGGTACCCTTGATGTAACGAAGTATCCTTTTCGCTGCATTCAACTGTGATTGGTCATGAGTCTCCATGTACCTACTGACTAATCCGACTCCATAAAGTATATCTGGTCTAGTACATGTCAGGTATCTTAAACTTCCAACCAAACTTTTGAAATAAGTTGAATCAACATCTCCTTACTCATTCTTTCTCAACTCTAATCCCGTTTCTACTGGAGTAGTGACAAGATTACAGTTCTCCATTTCAAACTTCTTCATAATTCCCTTTGCATAATTGCTTTGGGAGATGAAGATTCCTTTCTCTCTTTGTACAACCTCGATCCTGAGAAAATGTGTCATTAGGTCAATGTCAGTCATTTCAAAATCTTTGACCATGTTCCTTTTGAAAATTTCAAACATACCTGAATTGTTGCCGGTGAAGATCAGATCATCAATATATAGACATGCGTATAACAAGCTTCCGTTTGACTCCTTCATATATAGTACATGCTTGTAGGGACACTTCATTCTTTTGGAAGTATCATCAATCCTTGTATTCCATGCACGAGGTGCTTATTTTTGGAAGTAATCCATTCTTTTGGAAGTAATCATCAATCCTTGTATTCCATGTACGAGGTGCTTGCTTTAAACCATACAATGCCTTCTTTAGCTTGCATACCTTATCTTCTTGGCCTTTATTCATATATCCAGGTGGTTGATCTACATAGATTTCTTCTTCAAGATACCCATTTACAAATGCTGACTTTACGTCTAGCTGATAAATCTTCCATTTGTTTTTAGCGGCTAATATAATTAGCAGCCTGATGGTCTCAAGTCTGGCAACAGGAGCAAAAGCCTCTCCATAATCAATTCCTTCTTTCTGCTTGTATCATTTTGCTACAAGCCTTGCTTTATATCTATGGACTTCTCCTTGAGCATTTCTCTTTGTCTTGTAGACCCATTTCACTCCAATGGTCTTGCGGTCTTTTGGTAGAGTAGTCAGCTCCCATGTTTTGTTCTTTTCAATTGATCTAATTTCTTCATCCATTGCTCTCTTTCATCTATCTTCTTTGTTAACTTCTTCAAAGTTAATTGGATCACTGCTCATCAGAAGCTAATACGGAGTGATGTCCTCATCCATTAGTTCTGTATCCACATCATTCAAGCTTTGATTACCACAAGGTCTCATATCTGAAAATTCTCATTCCTCTGATGATGAAGCTTCATTCCTTAGTGGTGAAGGGGAACCAGGTGGAGGTGTCTGTTGTGGTTCTCTAACCACTTCTCTCGACTAATCATGCTCTTCTTCTTCAAGAATTACCTTTGTATTTTTGGAGGATTCAATTCGATCCCAGTTCCAGGATTCATTTTCTTCAAAAATGACATCCTTGCTAAAGAAAACTTTCTTGGTGATGGGATGATATAGCTTGTATCCTATAATTTTGTCACCGTATCAAACAAGGATACACTTTACTCCTTTATCTTCAAGCTTGGTCCTTCTTGCTTCTGGAATTTTGGCATAGGCAACACAACCAAAAATTCTGAGATGACTCACCTTTGGTTTGTGAGTACTCCATGCTTCTTGTGGTGTCTTTGTTTGCAAACTTCTCGTAGGACACTTGTTTAGCAGATATAACGCACATAATATAGCTTCAGCCCAGAAGCTCTTTAGCATATTTTTATCTTTTAACATGCTTCTTGCCATGTTAAGAATAGTGCGATTCTTCCTTTCTGCTACACCATTTAATTGAGGAGTATAAGCTGGTGTGAATTGATGTCTGATTCCTTGTTGCTTAAGGAATTCTTGAAAAACATCTGCAATATATTCTTCGCCTTGATCTGATCGCAATGTCCTGATGAGATAGCCACTTTGTTTATCCACAAGAGCTTTAAACTCTTTGAGAAAACTAAATACTTCTGACTTTCTTTTAAGAAAGTATACCCACATGCTTCTGCTGAAGTCATCAATAAAGGTGAGGAAGTATTGATTATGTCCGTTTGATATTGGATTTAACAGACCACACACATCTGTGTGGACTAGTTTGAAGGCTTAGTTCCTCTCCAATATTTTATTTTCCAAAGTTGTTTCTGTGTTGCTTGCCCAGATCACAGCTTTCACATATTTCATTTGGATGATGGATGTTGGGCAAGCCTTTCACCATATTTTTCCTTCCTAATTTTTTCAAACTTTTAAAGTTCAGATGTCCATACCTCCAATGCCAAATCCAGTCTTTGTCATTGATAATAACATTTAGACACTTTGGAGTGTCATGATGAATAGACAGAGGGAACATCCTGTTCTTTGCCATCTTGACTCGAGTCACTAACCTTCCTTGAGTGTCAGCAATAGTCAGCTGCATATCTTTAAGACTAATATTATAGCCTTTCTCCACAAGCTGTCCGAGACTTAATATGTTGGTCTTCATGTCTGGAACATAATAGACATTAGAGATAAAAGCATGATCTCCATTCTTCTGCTTGATCAATACATCGCCTTTCCCTTAAACAGGGACCTTTGAGAGATCACCAAACAAAATCTCTCCTTGAATCTTCTCTTCGAGTTTGGTAAATAAATTCCTTCTGCTAGTCATGTGATTGCTAGCTCCAGAATCGAGGTACCAAATATTTTGATCCGGATCGATTGTATTGTGTGCCATAAGACTCAACGAATCATCTTTAACTTGATCATTTTCTACATAGTTAGCAAATTCAGTAACTTCATTTGATGGAAGCTTACCTCTGCACTCATTGCTATAATGGCCATACTTGTAGTAGTTATAACACTGAACACTTCTTTTGTTAGTGTTTTGATGGTTGTTGTAACTGCCTCTTCTTCCTCGTCCTCTTCCTCGTGGAACATAGTTTTATTGTCCACATCCTTCTTTGTTGAAGCTTCTTCTACCATAGCCACCATTTCTGGGTTCAAAATTTCCAGAACCTCTTCCACGAGATCCTCGACCTCATCCTCATTGCGATGTCTCCGCCCGATCATGTCTTTCTTCAATGATTAATAGCTTTGATTGCAAAGCTTGGTCTAATGCTTTATCATCACTCCTTTTATGCACCTTCTGTTCATGGGCTTGCAACAAGCCCACGAGTTCTTCCACGGACATAGTCTCTAGATCTTTTATCTCTTCTATGGCCACGACAATATAGTCGAATTTTGGATATAAAGATCGCAAAATTTTCTCTGAGATTCTCGTGTTTGTGAGAGTCTCGCCATTCCTTCTAAGCTGGTTTGCGATTATGATAACTTGTGTATAATAATTAGCATTAGTTTCTGGGAGATTCATTTTCAAAGATTTGAATTCACCTCGAAGAGATTGGAGACGAATCTTCTTTACTTTGTCAGCACCTCTGTGTGTTTTGTAGAGAGTCTCCCAGACTTCTTTGGATGTCTTGGCAGATGCTATGATCTTGAACGTGGATTCATTAAGTCTTTGGAATATGATGGACTTTGCTTTGCAATCCCTTTTCTGATCAGATATGAGGAGTACCTTTTGTACGTCTTGCAAAGCAACTTTTGCTTCTTTGGAGACTGGTTCGGAATAGCCATCCTTGACGATGTCCATAACATCTTGAGCACCTAGTAGTGTTCTCATTTGAATGCACCAGTTGTCGTAGTTGCTTTTGGTGAGCTTCGGAATAATAGCCTGCACATTTCCGTTTGCCATTTATAAAAAAATATAATATTTTCCTTATACAGCTTTCTGGAGTTTGAACATTGAAAATCCAATTCCGTAGATGAGTTTGGAACGAACAAAATAGTTGGAAAGCACTATTGGATCGTCTGAATCAGGCTCCGGTTACCTTCAACTTGGCTCTGATACCACTAATAGCAAGAGTGGGCAGCTAATAGCAGTAGTGGGCAGTTGATAGCATTGGTGATGCACCTCTACAAATTCAATTAAAAAATACTACTGCTGGCTGGGACGACAGCATACAGATAAACAACACTTTATCTAAAATTTTTATTGTACTTCCACTCCCTGCAGGTTACAGATTGATGCAACACTTAAATAGCTAAAAAATTTAAACTAACTCCACCTTTTTCTCAACTAAAACAACATCTAAAAGATTTTTCAGCAACTGTTAAAAAAAACTCAGTCAGCAGCAACTTTTCAGCAACGGTTAAAAAAAACTCAGTTAGCAACAACTTTTCAACAACGGTTGAAAAAATTCAGTCAACAACAGCTTAGCTCATTAGTCGAACTAACAAGTTTACCCTTCAACAAATGGCCCATGTTCAAAAGATCACAATATTCAGAAAACTATAGGCTTTGGTGCCATACTATCAAACATTATTTCAAGTCTATCTATTTGATAGTTAAGATAATTCAATCAAAGAAAAATTGGGTTAGTGATCAATCAGTGTTTGAGCCCATTTTTTTCTTTAAAAGAAGAAATTGTATTCAATTTGGACAAAATTACAGGGATTCGTGTCTTTTGCGGAAAAAAGGACCATAGTAAGACCTATCGTAAAAGCCAAACTGAAACGACCACTAGAAAATTATAAAGAAACAGAGGACAGCTTCCTCTCCCTTAACGCGCCGAGCCCCACCCTGTCTAAGAAGAGGAATCCCCTCACCTATTTAGGCATAGCGCTAGGATAGGAGAAAACTAACCGAGATTGGGACAAGCTGCCCATCCGAGAAAGAGCGTCAGCCGAGCCATTCCCCTCCCTGAATGTGTGCATGAAATTCACCGTTGCAGTATCCGTTAGCGACTCCGTAAGAGTTTTCCAACCTTTCCAAATCGATTCGCACTTTACCCCATCTTTAAAGACCTTAATCACCACATCTGAATCTGATTCCATAATGATTTGGGAGAAGCCTCTTTCTAAGCACAAGAGAATACCATCATGAACCGCCCTGAACTCGGTGCCAGTGTTGGAGATGGAACCGCCGTACCCATATGCGAATCTAAAAATAAACTCCCCCTGTCATTTTTACACACACCGCCGCCCCTTGCCAAACCCGGATTGCCTCTAGATGAACCGTCAACATTGACCTTGACCCATCCAGAAGGTGGTTTCTGCCATCGGATTACCTCTTGAACCGTTTGTTGATGACATGTGTTAGAGAGCCCGCCCACGGTTTGAAGACGCTGGGAGAATTTGTTTCTGACAACCTCCTCCGTAGCGCAGGACAACCACCATGAGACTTTTCCTATGACCAAACGGTGGTTCATCGATCTGTCGTCGAAAAAGGCTCTATTTCGAGAGCACCAGAGTTCCCATAGTATATAGGTTGGAGTGAGCAGATGGCGCTTCCCCTGATTTCTCCTAACCGCACATGCTCTTATCCATTGCGCGATTCTAGATTCCACCGACAACGATTGTAGTATGGAAATACCCGCCTGCACACCGAAGAAATGCCAGACCGCTTGCGTAATCTGGCCATCCATAAACAGATGCGAAGAGGATTCTGCAGCTGGGCTCGGTTCGATGTCATCACTGCAGCACAAACATTTTGAAGCAAGGGAAATACCTCTCTCTTGAACTGCTGACTGGAGATGAACTGCGTTGTGAAGGAGTCTCCAAAGAAACAGAGAAATTTTAGACGGAAGAAACCTATGCCATATCCACCCTACCCACGCCAATCTGTGACCGGATGTCCTGTTGACGGACCACGCAGATTGGACCGTAAAAGAGCCTGAAGGAGTGAAAGGCCAGAAGGGGGAGTCTGGCTCAGCGAAAATGCAGAAGTCGTGCTGAAAGATGTGATCAGTCACCTCATTTGGGAGAAAGGACATGACACTCAAAGGCGAAAGCGGGCCCTGAGGGCCTAGAACTTAATTAACTTTTAGAGGATGAACGGCGGCTGCAACATCTTGCAATAGAAAATTAAGAAGGGGGCCAAGCCCAGTCCAGTTTGTCTTCCAGAAATCACACTCCCTTGTCCCAATGCTCCATTGAGCCTTCTCATCGAGGAAGGGCATCTTTGAGAGAATCATCTTTAGGAAGGGGGAAACTCTTCCACTGATTAGATCAGCCCTCATCGAATCATGGGAAAGATTATATTTTGTTGTTATAAAAGATGCCCATAAACTAGAATCAGGGTGGAATTTCAGAGCCCATGCCATTTTAATCCGAAATGCATGCAATACCTCTGTGAGCTTCCTGATACCTAGACCACCTTCCTCTTTTGGCATTGTGATGGTCTTCCAACTCTTCCAATGGAGTTTGTGCTTCCCGTCGGACCACCCCTAGAAAAAGGAGGAAAACTTTCTGTCGATGTTGGACAGGACCTGTTTTAGAATCGATGAGGCGGGCATAGAGTGGATGGGGATGTTACATAGCACGTTCTTGATGAGAACCAATCGCCCCGCTTGTGACATAAATCTGGATGTCCAACCCTTTATACGACTCCCCACCTTATCCACCAAGGGTTGAAAAGCAGAGGACTTCAGCCTACCCACAGATAAGGGAACACCAAGGTAGCAAAAGGAACCTGAAGATCTGACAATACCTAGCAGCGACTGAGCAAACGGATCTTGGAGGTAGGGATCTTGTCTGAGCCGAAAAAAGGAGCTCTTTTCTTTGTTAATCAATTGCCCCGATGCCGATTGGTATTCCTCCAACAAAGCCACGATCTTACGTATAGAAGATTTGCCTCCATTAATAAAGAGAAGGGTATTGTCCGCATAGAGAAGGTGAGACACCTGCAGGCAGCCCCTCCCAAGTGAAAATGGAAGATAACTGCCATTGGACATCAACTTGTGAAAGCTGCGGCTCAGCACATCCACCCCCAAAATGTGATAATGGGTCACCTTGACCCAATCCGCAATTGGACTTGAAGAAGCCAGTCACTTCTCCATTAATGAGAAGAGAGAACCAGCATGAAGACCAGCAGTTTTGAATAATGCTAACCCATTTGTCACAGAATCCGAAGCGCAGCAAAACCTGCTTAAGGTAGACCCAGTTGACTTTATTGTATGCTTTTTCCATATCCAGTTTTAGTACCACGTTATTACGTCTAGTCTTCTTATTCACTTCCCTGAACAATTCCTGGGAAAGCGCAATATTTTCTGAGATGGCTCAACCTTTAATGAAGGCACCCTACTCTGGAGATATAAGTGCGGGGAGGACTTTACTAAGGCGGATCGCAATTATCTTAGAGAAGATTTTGTACAGACAATTACATAAACTTATGGGTCTGAAATCTGACCATTTCCTGGGCGCATCTCTATTGGGAATCAAGCAAATAAGGGAAGAATTAACTGCACGAGGAATCTTTCCACCCTAAAAAAATGCATTATGGCTTTGTGGATATCCAAGGCAATGATGTCCTAACAAACAAAGAAGAAGACTCCGGAGAAGCCATCCAGTCCAGGCGCACTGTCAGCCAGGATAGCTTAGATGGCCTCTTTCACCTCTTGGATAGAAGGAGGAGCAGTCAGGAAAAGATTCATGTCCTGAGTCACTAATCTTGGCACCGAATCTAGAATATCTGAACTCATCGGGCTGGTTCGACCCTTGAACAGTTCCTAAAAGTAGCGGATTACGTCCCTTTTAATTTCCTTTATTTCTGTCATGACCACTCCTGATTGAAGTTGAATGTTGGAAATCCTGGCTTTTCTTTGTCGTTCAGTGGTCGTAGCATGAAAGTATTTTGTGTTGCGGTCCCCCTCCGTCTACCAACTCGATCTAGATTTCTGTTGCCAGAAAATCTCCTGCTTGGTTTCCCACTGGTTCAGCTGGTGTGAAGCCTCTTAAAAGCGGTTATATAAAGATGAATACTCACCCTAGCTTAGGTCAGACTGTTGGAGCTGCCGATCACATTCTGCCACCTCTACTTCTGCCCTCTTCACATTCTCAAAAATATCGCTAAATTTTTCCTTGTTCCAAATCTTCAGCTGGACTTTAACGTTTTTCAGTTTTGCTAGAGCATTGAAGACTGGATGATACGATTCGACGCTGTTCCAAGCCTCCTTGACTAGTAAAAAGGATTTATCAGTAGTCCACATCCTTTGGAAACGAAACAGCTTTTGTGTGCTCGGAGGAGGAGGAGGAAAGGAGAGCAAAAGAGGACTATGGTCCGAATTGGTCCTTGGCAGATGCTCAACTTGGAAGGTCTGGAAGGAAGATGCCCAGGCTGAGTTTATGAGCATTCTGTCATGCCTTGCCCAACTTCTAACAGTGCCAGACGGATTGTTGCACCAGGTGAAAGTTGGCCCCGTGAAACCCGCATCAAACAGGCTAGCACTGTCTATCGCCTCGCTGAATTCTCTTGCACTGTTTCTATCAAAATTTCCTCTACTACGTCTCTCAGTTGCCGCCGAGATAGCATTAAAATCACCGCATACACCTCAAGGACCCTGAAGCACGGAGGACATATCTGCCAGATCCTGCTAAAGAAGCCGCCTGACGAGTCTTGAACAGCTGGCGTAGATGCAAGTTAGGTGGATGGAAAACTATAAGTTCTGAAAATACATATGCATAGAAAGAAGCTGATTAGAAGCCTTAACAATAGAGCAGGAAATAGGGTCTTTGTAAAAGAGCCATATCTTGCCCCCCTCCACAGCATTCGATAAGGAAAGGTGAAAGCCTAAAGAGAGGCCAATTCTAACACGATTTGCATCACTGAACATAGGTTCCAGGATCGCCACAACCCCAGGGTTATGAGATCGCATCAAACGTTTCAGTGTTCTAATAGTTCTGCGGTTTCCAACTCCCCGAGCATTCCACACAAGAAACTTATCCATCCATGACACATCCCGTGTTCACTGCCCTACGCTTGAGACGTCTGAGTTTGGATTCCCAGTTACCTTTACTATAGAAGATTCTCGGTCTTCTTCTACGCACCTTACTTTGATCGGCTGCTTTCTTCCCTTGAAGATTGCCTTGGAGTGGTCCCCGGCTGGATTTGTCGACTGTTTCTTCCTGCAGCTGCTGACCAGCCCTCTGATTGGAGATGAGAAGGGAATAGGTTTCCTGCCTGATTGTGTTGTCAGGTAGATCATATTCCTGTTCTTGGTTAGAGAAGAAAGGAAATAGATCCACCTCTAAGCTTTGATTTAGTAGACAGTCCCTTCTACGGGTCGAGTAGAGTTCTTCTGGTAGCTGTGGGTCTCCCTGGGAATTATCTAGGGCAGCCTGAAATGCATTGAGACCATCATCTGACTCAGTTTCTTCATCAGTAGGGGATTCCATTACATTCTTGCTAGAGGTGTGATCCCCGATTATAATTGGGGAGTTACCCTCCAATCTAGCACACCTGAAATTGTATTGTTTCCCCTTAATGTTGCTCATAATCAATTAACTTGATGAGGAACCACAGTCAATTCTGAGTCCAACCGTAATAGCTCTTTAGATAAGTCCATCTTGTCTCTCAATGGTTACAGGTCGGACTGATGAAAGGGTCTAAGCTGCTGGCATTGAAGGATCGAAGGGCTATGACAGAGAAGTAGGTCATTTTCTACAGGCCTACTATCAGGAAGCCTGAGTTGCAAAGGAACTAGAGGAAGGGACACAACAGCTTCTGATTCATATGCAGAGATTGAATTTGATCCAAGGGCCCACTCTAACCTGAGCACCTCGAAGTCATTTAGCTGTCCCTGACACTCCTCTGGCGCCTGAGTGACCGCTGCATCACCCTCCTGGAACTGTTGTGTGATGGGAGTGGGTATGAAAACCCAGGTTGATTTGCTAACTACAATAACCTGTTCTCTGTTTTGGCACTGTGCTGGAGCCCGGGGAATTTCTGCCACCTTGACTCAGCACAGGAGCATCACCACCCTGGCGTTGTAATGTTGCGGCACCACCCTGGCTCAGAAAAGGAGCATCACTACCCTTGAGTTGAAATGTTATGGTACCACCCTGGCTCTGAAATGGAGTAGTCCCGTCTAAGCTCTGAACTGGATTGTGAGGAGTCACCTCCACATTGTGAGTAGCATATACTTCCCTCATGATTGTGTCCTCCGTCGACTGGGCTTCATTCCCAGAAGTCTGGAGTGGTTTAGAATGAGAGATGTAGTGTCGCGGGATAGGATCTGAGAAAACCTCCACTTTTGCATTTCCACGAATAGGTGATGGGCGAGGGTTTTGGTCTATAATTTTGTTGGCAAAGCTTCTTTGCACCCATTGTTTCGTGCTTTCCCTAGGAGGCTAATTTGCATCGGATACTGTTGGTTTGAATATGAGCTCCAATTCCACCATAATCGGGAAGAGCTTCCCCATGACCAATAAGGGCAGGGTCCTCTGCAGATTAGTTCCTGGTCGAATGAGTACTTGATTCGAGCGAAGGTTTGGAAAATTCCATACGCGCTAATCAGATCAATGGTGGTCACCCTTCCTAACTGTTTTCCCAAGACTAGAAGGACTGATTCCATCTAAGCATGGGCCGGTATACCGGACAACCTCACCCACACTTCATCCCCTCCAAACTACACCTCAGTAGATCATTTGGCCACGTTTGTAATGTTGATAGAGTGGTGCAATGACTGGTCTGACAGAAATTCATCAAAAGCCATTTTGGATTTCTAAACAATGTGAAATTTTTGATGGGATATCCTAGTAAGTTCCCCAATCGATGGACCGAATGAGGAGTTTCTGATGCCGCTTTGGACCTGGAGGATCGAGATCTCAGGACTATAAACTGTAATCACAGCTCCCCATTTCAATGCCTCTAGTCTAGTTTGAACAGATCTATGATCAATGATGGTAGTCGTTGTCTCCTCCTGTGGTGCTTTTGTAGCTGGAGCCCCCTCCCCCCCCCCCCCCCCCCCCCCTGGGGACGAGACTGCGTGTGCAAAGGAGGTAGCAGGAGATCAGGGTGGTTCCACTTTCCTCGGATTAATCATGTGGTGACTCGTGGGAACCCTGGATAGCGCTCCCCTTCTTCGTGCCCATCTTAATTCCACAATTCTTCCATCGATTCATTTGCCATTTAAGACATCCATGGCATTTTTAGCATCCTGTGCATATCGAAAATGAGCTAAGCCAAAACCCCCAGGCTTCAAGGAACAAGGGACCTTCGGAATGTAGGTTTTCAGAACCTTACTGAATTTACAGAATATGCGGAACAGGTCCTCCATGGTTGTATCAAAAGTAATGTTTCTGATGAAAATGGTGAATCCTCTGTCATGGTAAGGGAAACCATTTCCGTTCGGGGGGGGGGTGGGGTGGTATAGGTCAGAATCTGCGTTCCATTGTTACTTCCTAATCTATTTCTTTCGGATCTTGATTCACACCTTCCTCCGACCCTTTGCCATTCTTCATATTGTCCAGCGTTGTCGGACCCGGAGTGGTCCTCCATCAGGGCAAGGGAAAAATCACCCCCGGGAACCCATCGTTTCAGTGGGCCGGCTCCAACCGTAGAATGCCATGAGTCCTCTAGCAGAGGAGGTTGCGAAGTTTTCGACGAGGTGGATGCGCCGGGGCCACCACTGGCGAGAGGATTTTGAAATTCAAACCTTCAAAAATTCCCTCCAAAAGTCTTGAAATACCGCACTAATCTGATACTTTAGGTTGGAATCTTATGCCCTAAAACAAGACATTTCATAGCTCGGATCATCATAAACATGTGCTAGGTACATGGTATACAATCAAGAGGCATGAAATTTCCAATGCCTCTAAAGGCATTTGATCCGTTTCCATCCTCCAGTTTGAAGATCTTAGTGTTTTAATGTTCCATCTTCTATTAGTTGAACATAGATTGTTGATTTATTTATTTATTTTTAACTATTTCCTTTTCACTTAAATCACAGGTCAACTTGATGTTTAGGCCCTGCACCTAACATGAAATTACACATCAAATGGTTGAAGTGGAATTCTTATACACATCAAGAGTGGACCTGTAAAAAAGCAAGCACATGCCTGTCTGTCTCCTAGCGCTGTTCCAAGAACCAAAGATTGTGTTGATATTTGGCATGCCCCACCATGATGTGTGTGTGAAATCCCACTTTACGCCCAGGGACTAAAATCCAAGCTGACCTCTGATTTTTATGTGAAATCCACTCCAATGCCACAAAACAACTTAAGCATAGGGCCTAAAAATTAGACTTATTATGGACCACAACAAGGGAAATAGTTAGAAGGGCTAGCGTTGCCCTGTACATTGTTTCCAATCTTGTGGTCCGCTTGAATCCCATATTAGGCTGATTTTTAGGACGGCCTAATATGGGGTGATGCACCTTGTGGCCAAGGAGGATTTCACATAAACACTGGCCAGACCTGAGCAACCTCCATTGGTTGCAAGGCGGATCTGACATGTTAAGAAATGTAACAGAAAGTACTCAAATAATAATTACTTAGTAGGGTATTTTATTGAAAACATATTAAAAGGCACCGGAGTGTAAATTCTGTAATAAGTAGGTAGTTACGTGTAAAATTCCCTAAAAATAATCATGATAAGGGAACAATGTCATCTCTAATTAACTAAAATAATATGAACTCATTTTTTATTAGTCTACGAAACATGTCCTTGATGGGTTATATGAAAAACAACTAATGTATAAGAGACCTCATTGTCCATGCAAGCTTATCTAGAAATGAGTTTCCAAGAAACCCTTCTATTGCCAGTGAGAGGCCTCTGAACAGTTAAGTTTTATCCTTGCGGCCCATCTACAACGGAACTTTTAGACGTAGGGACTGGATCATAACAACATAGGGGTGAAGGTGGTAAGTACTTGATAAAAAATGGATAGTGGATGACATTATACAACCTTACCCATTTGAGAGTATCTCAGACGATCAAATGCAAGAGAAATATTGGGATGTTATGCCTCTATGCCGAGGACTCGCACCCACTGTAGATTTCCAGTGTAGGAGAGAAGACACCGAACTCACTATGAATGCTCGGTTGGGGATTCTAGAGGACGGTGTCATCTCTCCTGTGCAAGAGACCCATGGATGTTTATTTTAGTTGCCAACGACATTTTATTTTTTTTATTTTTTTTAAAACAACTTAATATATATCATATATGAAGAAAAAGCTATACACAGATATTTTGGGTGGACCTAACAACAAAAAGGGGTAAGGTCCACCTATCGGGTAACGCCCTGAAAATCGGGGGTCAAGCATAGACTCAACTCTCGAGTTCTAACGCATCACTTATGCAACATAAATAATGATAATTTAATGTTGTCCGTGTTAGTGCATTAAAGATGAATGGGATTAAGCTAAAACGGTATATCACACTCCAGAGACGAATAAATTTATGCAAGTGGAAGACTGTGATTGATAAATATAACGTATAAGTTGTCGTAGATCTCCAGAGTGTGAAAATGTCACCAGGTTAACCATATACATGTATACTCCCAAAATGATCAAAATGAATATACAAGTGTGTCCCAAAATACAGAACAACAATGCAAGGGCATCTAGTTAGCATCCCTGTAGTCTAGACGATCAGGACACGACTCACATGAACCCGCCCGATAACTGCATGTAGGAGAATGCCTCCTCGTCATCCTCGAAGTTTGGCTCCGCCTCATAGGCATCGCCATCACCTGCAACTAAGACAGTCCGGTTGGTGTTTAAAACACCGTCCCGGAACGTGGGAGTGAGTGATCAACTCAGTGGAACTATAAAGAAAAGGTTAACATGTTATCAATTCAATCAAGCAGTAATGATAAAGTAGTACAACAAACATGTCCTAGATACTCTTGTTAATGTAAGAATAATATACGATAATGATGCATGCCCTCGCCTGCACTCCCTCAGCGTCTTCATCTTACGGCGCGCATGACAACCACCCGAAAGTGCTCTTCCTCGCCAAAACACATGCAATGCGGTGCATGCTCATGTTAGCCAATACTTAATTAGATTTATTCATACAACACTTTTGGGAAGCTAAGGTACCTCCCTTGTATCACTTCCCAAACAATGATCCATTCTAGGGTCGTCAGTCCTAGCTAGTCTCATACGATGTTGCAGTTCTAGGTCGCTATAAAGGGCTCATCACCTGATCAGTGTAGGCCTAGTTTATACTCTAGTGGCTACGGAAAGGATCGTCACCTCAATGCAGTCTCAGAGTCAGTTCGAGGTCACTACAAAGGGCTCGTGACCTGATCAGTGTAGGCCGACAGCTCAAATAAACTGTCCTATACCACTGTATTTGGCTCACGAGTCGGTGCTGCTCACTGGTCACTACGGGGAGGCTCGTCGCCCCAGCATAGGACGACAGCTCAGCCGCGGTGTCCCATACCACCATGTCTGACTCATGAGTCTTAGCGGATCGAGGTACCAAGGTTAACGGGGTTTCCACTGGTGAGTTTGGTATCTTAGGTTCAAGCAAGAGTGTCCATACATGATGAACATACATCGGGTCAATCGGGTTACTTGACGAGCTTGACTGGTACGAGCGTATGTCGAGATGATCGACATGAAGTGCATAAGCACTCCGTGTGGCCTAACCATTGTCGACAAATTTCATACGACTCGGATTCCTCGAACACATCTGTTGCGGCGAAGCTAACTCAGCCACTCGTTTGGGAACCATTACCGATAACCTGGACTATATAGTAGTCCCAAACGCATGTAAATATAACAGGATAACACATGTGGTAGGCATATCAAAGTTAAACAATTAATTCAAGTAACGTAACCAATTGAACATTTCACAAAATACAAGGTAAACATACTTTGCACAAATGCATTTCATGCTAAATCACACAAATTTAATCTAAGTTACATGAAGGGATATATACACATAACTAAGGTAGTTGAGAATCTCACCTCAACACCTATATAACATATACTTTACTAAATATTTACTCATCCAGACATTTTCACAAACACTTAGACTACACACATCAACATACATGACGTATGTTGATCACAACATGTATTAGGGCAAATCCTTTCACTAAAGAGTTGTCACGAATACAACACACATATATCCACAACAGATAATCATGGCAAGCAGGGATTTAAATTCCATACTCATTCAATCATTTCCACAAACACTTAGACTTCACACTTCAACCTACATGGCGCAACTCAGGTATAAGCTATATTAGGGAAAATCCTTTCATAAGGAGTTGTCATGAATTCAACAATCATATGTTCATGGTGAATAATCTTGGCAAGCACAAAACCAAATGTCTGAAATATCCCGTCATTTCAACCTACACATAAAATAACCTATATTCAACATAGTTCATATATAACCGTAAAGCGAAGAAAACAGCGTATCTAACATGTGAAACGGCAACCCAGTCGGTTATAAATCATTAACTGGCATTGAAAGCCTTGAAATCCATAACCTATACGTTTATAGTCCACACCTTTCACCAGTAAACTCATAATGGATTCAGTTTGAACACTCTGCCTTCGTCTACGGCACAACGACAACCTATAGTATGAAATAGGTTAGCTATTTCACACATACCCTATCTGAATCCCTTAAACAAATTAGGGTTAGGATTTACCTAAAAACAGAATCAGAATCGTCGAAATAGCGATACGGTAGTGGTAGCTAAGCATTTGGAACGGCGAGATTGAGTCTCGAGAATAATCTCCCACTCCTCTCTCTCTCTCTCTCTTTCTCTCTCTTTCCTTCTCTTTTCTCTCTCTTCTCTCTCTAGGGTTTGAAAATTCGTATGTGAAGGGAGAGAGAGGGTTTAAGGCCCTTATATAGGCTCAAATGTGAGCTTAATGGCCCCAGGGCCATAGTATACTTATGTTATAGCCAAAACCCATCTGTTTCGGCTCAACGAAGCACTTCTGGAGTCCCCTTTTTTGCATGCAGTCGGACTTAAGCTCCTTGATATTAGATCTAGGTCAGGTTAAGTTTTCGGTCCAATCGGATTTACAGATCGACTGCGACGAACTAGTTTCAATTCAACGGTCACCACTACTCGATTAGGGCCACAAGTGCACTGACATGGGTTAAAAAATTTTCCTGATCCGAGTGTGTAATTGGGTTAGATTCTGACGGTCTGAATCCTTAGATTTGTCCTGCAAGTGAGACGACTCAATTCAATTAAGTTTCAGTTCTCTTTCTAAAGGTATTCGCGTTTCTCACACACTTTGCTCCGAGCTCAAGTTGTGCGTTTCTGGATACTATTAGGACTTGATTTCTGAGATGGTAGTCAAGTCCAGCAAGGTAGTCATAACCATATGTTTTCATCGTAATCGAACTTTCGACACGTGGTCTAGGTCTAATACAGAGTTTCGGAGTGCTTCCGAAAGCAACTGGGATTAGAGATTGATCCTAAGTTTTATGGTAATGTAGTGGTAATGATTCTGCATGTTTTGGGTCTTGCAGATCATATTTAAAGTGATTAGTACTAATTTCACAGATACTTTAGTTTAGCACTAGCTAATTCTCACCTAATTTCTAAAGGATTTGGTCCTGAGTGATTTTTGCCTGAGGTGAAACTCGGGTCTTTGTACAGATTTTTTCGAGACGTTACATATCGTGAGACAACAAAAAGAAATGAAGTAGGACTCAATGACAAGCAAGGACTCTAGCAATATCTCGGATTACCCAGTCCCACCTTATCTAGGAAAATCAGCCTCTTGGAAATCTAGGGAAGCTCCTCTGAAGAACGGAAGAACAATCGACATTGGCCGACGCTACCTCTTATAGCCAGATCATCTGCTACAACATTTGCTTCCCTGGGAATATGGGATAAAGAGACCACTAAGCTCTCTGAGAGCCTCTTGATCTTGGTTTGCCAGTATGACATGGCCCACGCAGAGGGGGGAGGGGGTTGGTGGTTTTGCTCAGGAGAATTCCTATCACAGCTTTAGAGTCACTCTCAATTTTCACTTTTGGATAACCCAATGTCACACAATGGGATAAGACCTCTCAGATCGCCTTGATTTCAACACAAGAGTTTTAATCCAAAGCCGAAACTTGAAGAGAAAGCAAAAAGAAATCTGCCTCTATCATCTCTGCCAATACCGCCACGCTTAGAGGGCCCCAGGTTACCAAGGGAGAATCCATTAACGTTTATCTTGACCCAGCCTGACTTTAGTTTGGTCCATTTGATGAGTTGAACATTTTGCTGAACTAGAGGCTCTCCACCAAGGCCTAATTCGGATAGAGTCGCCACCGAAGCACACTTGATCAACTTTGGGCAAGGGAGAGAGGGGCTGAGCCGGCAGATCCAATATTGAACCCTAGCAATAACATTTGAAGGATTGGCCAGGGCATTATCGAATCTTGCAGCATTCCTGGAAATCCATATCTCCCAAAAAATAAGAGATGGTAAGAGACCCACAAGGGTACCCAGAAGGTTAGCCGGCGTAGCAGCTGTCCAGCATTTGGAAGCTCTGGTCAAGGCTAATTCATGGGAGGAGGAGAAGATATTGAAAATAGGTTGGAAGTGGGACCAAACTTTAGAAGCTAACTCACCAGAGGAGAATAAATGGTCAATAGATTCCGAGTGGCTTGAGTGGGGTGGGGAACAACAAACACATTGCGACACCAAGTAAACCTCTTTTGTTTGAATTCTTTCATCAACCAGCAAGGCTCTATGGATGATCTTCTAGTTGAGAAGAGATAATTTAGGTGGGAGCTTCGAAAACTAAACCCACATGGACCACGCTCTCTTAATACCCCGGTCCCTGAAGATGCAACACCCTCAAAAAACGGCACCCAAGCACATAGACTCTGGTCCCGAGTTCCCATGTTTTAACCTAATAAAGATGCACATGTGTTCTCATTCATATTCACGTTCATTTCACACACAAATAATCAGAGTAACGTATTTCAATTTAGCAAAACTAAAGCGAAGTAGATATAGTAATATCTAACAATATATGGCTAACACCTAAAAGTTACAGTTCCAAAAGTGACGACCTCCCATATGAGAATTATATAAATCATAATAATTAAAATAGGGACAAAATAACAATTACCAATCAGGAAGAAGCTAAAGATCTACTAGGCGCCCCGAGCGCACCACCGATTGGTCCTATTCCTAAGTTATTTGCATGTGTCAAATAAAAGGCGTCAAACGCCAACATCGTGAAGAAATATCCCTAAGACTGTGACTTGGGATATTTTACTGATTAGTAGTTTCACAACAAATATTTATTATGCAATCAATTATGTTATCTTCAATGCACAACTACTAAACAAGTTACACATATTACTAACACAATAGAGTGCAAGCAATGATGGCATAACAAATAAACAGTTTCTTGATATAGTTGGTAAGTATATTAATGTGATGATGAAATGATGCATGCTCCTCACAATCCAATAATCCCTCACAAGCGACTTCCATGCCTATTTCACAAATGACCAACACTCCCTCACAAGTGACTCTAACACCAAATTGCAACATCCTATTTTAATGCATGATTAGCTAAGTGATTATTAGTCCCAATTCAAACAGCAGGTTGGTAAAGATAGGATACTGACATTATATCACGAGTCATTATCCGGATCACATATTTAGTTGCAGCATGTGTCAACTCATCACTAGTGTCCCTTGATCCAAATTAAGGTGTCACTTATTTATCTCACAAATCAACAATTCCAATGATATGATATGATTTGTAAATGTATGAGGATCAACTCAGTATGAGTTGTCACCCATACCGAGTATGATCACTCAGTTTTGAGGTTGTAATAGCCCATGACATGCTGCCCCCAACTGACTTAAGCGCTATTTTCAAAGGGTGTCTGGATCAAACGGCTCACTCTAACCCACACTCGGACCATAGCCCGGATAAATAGTGGCTGTGGCATTACAGAGGTATGGGGTTATCACATTAAACCAAATCAATACAAAGGAAAGGGGCTCCTCATCCAATTCCATTTATACCCGAGTCGTTCGAACGGTGCTCTAGCACGGAACCATGGTCAGGGTAATTTAACGGGGGCCATTCGAACAAGGACCCACCACCTCCATTAGTGCTCGCTATCACTACGGGGAGGCTCGTCACCCCAGCGTAGGCCGACATCACGGACATGGTGTCCCATACCACCATGCCCTGCTCCATAGTCTTAGTTGCTCACTAGTCACTACGGGGAGGCTCATCACCCTAGTGTAGGCCAACAGCTTAGATATGGTGTCCCATACCACCATGCCTGGCTCATAAATCTTGGAATCTTATCACTAACATTTATGAGTAGACTAAATCAATGGTAACGGTGGTATCCCAGATTCTATTAAATGTTATACAATCACCAAGCACAAGACTGACCGAGCTTGCTTTAGACTAATGCGATCGACTACGGAGGACCCCGGGCAAACTAGCAATAGGTGCAAAGCATCCCACGTAGCTTTGACTATTGCTGATCGTCTATGTTCAACTCTGTTCAGCCTTATAAGCCTGAGATAGCCTCCCTAAAGTGGGCTATCGACATACTTAAGTAATTTGAAAAGATCGATCCACCGCAACAACACAATTCAATCATCCAAGTATTTCTAAGCATTTAACATCCAAGAGTTTTTATAATATTAAGAGTATCATGTCATCCATGCATTTTATCAAGCATGTTATCAATCAAATAGCAAATAAATGAATTTAATTATTTTAAAATGCCAAGTAGAAGCATGGGAGTAGATCTTCACCTTAAAGTCAACATTCTTGACTCGGATGCGGCCCTAGCGTCGGAATTTGGAAAAAAAATACTCCAACCCTAAATTAAAGTATAAGACTATTATTAATGACATATATTTAGTCCTAATTAAATGTTAAAAAATGAATTATGTCTTAACTAACTCGATTGGAATGATCCATCAACTCGGTTCAACGAAACGAGACTCGTATTCGGTGCACAACTGAACCATAATGGGATGAGGCCTGATTACCGCACCCACAAGAGTATGCATTGCTTTAATCAATAATTGTGACTTAAAACCCTAACATTAATGTTAGCAAGAATCGACAAAATGAAAATGAGTTTTCTAACCCTATTGGCTCAAAATGCAAGAAAAAAAAGAAAGGGATGGAAAGACATGTAAGAAAACCCTTTACCTAGTAAGGGAGTGGAGAATCCAACCTAAATTCTTTGGATTTCATTCGTGGAAGACATGAGACCGGACGTAGAGATGAGATCTCCCAAGATTCGGCGAGCACGGGGATCGGACGACGAGATCTATCACTGACTCCACCATTTCCCCATTCTCTCTCTCTTCCTCTCTTCCTCTTTCTCTCCTTACATTTGGAAATATTCGTATAGGAGAAGGGGCTGTACAAATGAGGTTCTTTTATAGAACCAAAATTGATGAAAATGACCTTAATAGCCCTTTATTCATTATACTAACCCTGGAGGGCGTTGTTTTCGACTTACACGGCCTCATTAGAGGCCTACTAGCTTATCTACACAATGGGGTTGGTTCTACTACAAGATCTACATTTCATCACAATTGAGCGGTAATTGGATGCTTTAATTAGTCGTGGGGTCCCCACTTGTGATGGACGGTCACCGATGATCGATCAGTGCCGCAACTATACAAATATGTGTAGGAAAATATCATTAACTCACACCTCAAGTTTAGTTGGAACCCAACAGTTGAAAAGTCCGAACTTTGCAAAAGAGTAGAGAGCCTAATGCACTTAAAATTTCAGATTTCTGCTTAGTGCATTTACACATCCTATGTACCCGGCCTTTGGCCCAAGTTAAGAGATTCTAGACACCATTCCGGCTCAACATCCATGATGGACGTCAAGCCCGGTAAGACGGTCACTATTCTATAGTTTCGAATCTAGTGGGCCACTAGCATGCGATCTAGAGCTTATTCAGGTAATCAGGGCATTTCCGGGACAAATTGGGCAACAACATTTCTCATGTACGATGATTGGGGTTTGGATTAGTTAAATTCATAGTTTTGCCTATTTGTAATTAGTGGAAATAATAATTTGGCTCTAATCACCCTAATAAAGGACTATAATTCAACTATACTCAAAGATATCCGAATTAGTAAAATATACCAAAAGTAGAAAATATTAATTTAATTAGATAGGATGATTCCTAGTATGATTAAAAGCAATTCCTAAGAAGACATCGATTACAAAAAGTCTAAGATAGAAAGAATATGCGCGATTTATCGGCAACATATAGTTGCAGAAATTTTCAGTTTTAATAAGTCTATTTCATATAATAATTTTGGTACTTTTAATTATTATATTATTTTTATTATTTTTATATTATTTCATCATCAAGTTTACTTTTTCTCTACAAAACTCATTATATTTTGAGTTCTAGAAAATTTCTAAAAATTCTAGGAGTATCAGCTGCCTGAAACTAATGATTTTGGTATAGTTTCTAAAAAGTCCTAAACTTAACCTCCTTTAATTATTTTTATATTTTTTATTTATTTTTTCATGGAAAATAGACTCATCAATCTTCAATCTAATTTTTGAGGTCATCAATCTGATTTTTGAATTACCTCAATCGGAGTTGTAGAAAATAGATATGACTTTTTGAATTCAGTACATGGAAATTGTCAAAATATGAACATGTAGAAAATTGCTGAACAAAGTTACTCGGTTCAACCAAGTCCTACACGATGCAATCGAGCCCTACTTTCCAGATTTGCTCGGTTGCTTGAGGTTTACTTGGTGCAACTGAGCAGGGCTGCCCTAAATGCCCCAGTTTGCTCGATGCAATCGAATCTTGCTGTCCATATTCTTCAAAATTCTTAAATTTCACTCATTCGAGTAGTTTTGGTGGATCCAAGGTCATTCCTTTTGGTCCCAAACATGTGTAAATACATACATGAATATGCACTCAAGTCAATAATTCAAAGGTAACGCCTAAGGACATCTAATCTCCAAGTTAGCGAAAATCTGGGACATTACAATCTACCCCCCTTCAAAAAACAATTTCATCCCTGAAATTGGCTAAGTCGTCTATTAAATACTTCATATTCAATTAGCCCACATGTAAATACAATGACCTTGCCTATAGTGATTTGAGCTTGTACTTATTATTGGGCCTCTAATTTAGTGATCCGATCTACATATACGTCTTGGCCTGGTTCTTAAATCTCAACTCTTCCCCTTCAATGAGTTCATTACTAAAGCCTTAGGGACGATTTAGATCCTACTTAGTGATCTAGCCTTATGTATGACCTAGATCAATTTCCTTCAATCCTGGGCCAGTGGGATATGGGCCTACCATGCTTCCACTGCGCTTATGATCGGGTAGAGATGCATACCTACTTAGCCAGGATGGATTCATAATTTTCTACCCTCCTTAAAAATAATTCTACCCTCAAGGCTCAAGTGCTTATGTCTCAATCCGTATATTGAAGTGAGTTGTGATTTGGGATCTACTTTTGATATGAAATGGGAAATGATCTCTCAATACATTGGTCTTCCTTTCATCGATGATGTGTACTATGGCATTGGTATCTACGGTTATAGAAAGAAGCTAAAAATGATGGGTGTTGTGGTTGATTTCAAGGATTAGTGTGAGTTTGTGGCAAGTTGTCTAATTTTACCAAAAGAAATGACTTTTGCCACGATTATGACTTAACCTCTTTAAACGTATCTAGTTTAATAATGCAAGATAATCTATACAGTTAGGTATATAAGGAATTTAGACAAAATAGGTTGACAAGCAAACTATCTTTCCAGGTTCCTATGCTTAATCTGTATGCTAGAATGGGCAATGATTTGGGGCCTAACTTCCTAACTATCTAATGCCCATTGGAAAACTTTCTTGGGCCTAAACCTGCATGTTATATTAAGATCGTGACTTAGGGACAATTAGGTGGGGGCACCCTATCCTCCATGATTCTAAGCATAGTTTCTAAGTTCTATCAACTACCTTGTTAGGGATTCTGAAGGGGTGAGGTAATAAATTCTCGATTTTCAGGGGCTGGTTAACAAGGAAGGACGGTTGTGGTGAGTCTGAGCTTGATACATAGATCCTTTGCCTGGCCAGTACAGATGGTTCATTATATCATCTCCAAATCTTGGTGAAATTCAATCTTCTGTTTGGTAAAGCATTGAGTCTATTAATAACTACTAGGATTTAGAATTTGAATCAAACCGTGAATACTTCGCTCGTCTATAGTTCTGCCATTTTGTGTTCCCGATTATAATAAGTCCTTGGAGAAACCATTCTAAGGGTTGTGCTGACAGGACCTAACCTTCAATCTGATAGAAGCCTAAGTTTTTACCGAGCCTAAATAGTTTCTAAGTCTAACCGATCATCCTAAGAGTGCTTAAAGAAGCCTATAAATATCAAGGAAATTCAACGAAAGAAGGGGTCTGACCCCAACCCAATCAACTCAACCAACTAAGTCTATCTTCCAATTATCCTAGCATAATCGGTCACTTACGTTCATGTGCACAACCAGTACTCAAATCTTTGGCCGCAATCAAAAGTTTACACTCTTATGCTAAATGATTTTTATTTCTAATACAAGTAGTTCTTCTAGCCCTTGGGGTCAAAAGTTGTCTAGTTAGAATTGAGTCGCCTAAATTTGAATTTTCACACACTCGAACACCTCACACATGACAATACAGATGAAAGCAGTCCTATGGTTCAAAATTATAGATTTATGTTCAAATGTATCACAAAATTGGGTATTTGATATTGTTCATAATTCCTAAGTTTCAGTTCATAATCGTAAAAAACTGGAGAATTTAGTCCTAGGGTTCATCGTTCCTAATTTATTGGATTCCCTACATTACTAGATTTTTTTTTTTTGAAATCTAAGAGTACTAATTCTGGGTCCAAAATCTAAATGTCCCAACATCCGATCAATGTGGTTTGTACAATCCTTATTCCCAAGGTCCTGGTTATCTCAGTACTCTGCTCTGATACCACCTGTAACACTCCAAAAATCGGCAACTGAATACATAGACTTTGGTCTCGAGTTCCTAGGTGTTAACCTAATAAAAATGCACACATGTTCTCTTTTATATTCACATTCATTTCACACACAAATAATCAAAGTAACACATTTTAATTTAACGGAACTAAAGCAAGGTAGAAATAGTAAGATTCAACAATATAGGGCTAACACCTAGAAGTTACAGTTCCAAAAGTGGCAACCACCCATGTGAGAATTATACAAATCACAATAATTACAATCAGGAAGAAGCTAGAGATTTACTAGGTGCACCGAGCGCACCACCGACTTGTATTATTCCTGAGTTATTTACATATGTTAAATAGAATGCGTCAGACACCAACATAGTGAAACAATATCCCTAAGATTGTGACTTGGGACATTTTACTGATTAGCAGGTCCACAATAAATACATATTATACACTCAAGCATGTTATCTTTAACGTACAACTACTAAATAAGTTACACATGTTATCAACACAACAGAGCGCAAGCAATGATGACATAACAAACAAACACTTTTCCTAATCTAGTTGGTAAGTATATTAATGCGATGATGAAATGATGCATGCTCCTCACAATCCAACACTCCCTCATAAGCGACTTCCACGCCTATTTCGCAAATGACCAACACTCTTCACAAGCGACTCCAACACTAAATCGCAACAACCTATTCTAATGCATGATTAGCCAAGTGATTATTAGTCCCAGTTCAGACAGCAGATTGGCAAAGCTACGATAATGTCATTATATCACGAGTTATTATCCGGATCACGTGGTTAGTTGTGGCATGTGCAGGCTCATCACCAGTGTCCTTTGATCCAAATAAGGTGTCACTCGTTTATCTCGCAAATCAGCAACTTCAGTAGTACGGTATGATATTAAAATGTATGAGGATTAACTCAGTATGGGTCGTCACCCATACCGAGTATGATCACTTAGTTCTAAGGTTGTAACAGCCCACGGCATGCTGCCCCGACCGACTGGAGCACTATTTTCAAATGGTGTCCGGATCAAACGGCTCACCCCAACCCACGATCAGACCATAGCCTGGATGAACAGTGGCTGGGGCATTACAGAGGTGTGGGCTTATCATATTAAACCAAATCAATACAAAGGAAAGGGCTCGTTACCTAATTTCATTCATGCTCAGGTCGTTCGAATGGTGTTCTGGCACGGAACCAATGGCTGGGTAATTTGACGGGGGCCGTTCGAACAAGGACTTATCACCTCTATTAGTGCTCACTGGTCATTATGGGGAGGCTCGTCACCCTAGCATAGGCTGACAGCTCGGACACAGTTTTGCATACCACCATGCCCGACTTATGAGTCTTGGGATCGTATCACTAACGTTTAAGAGTAGACTACATTAATGGTAACAATGGTATCTCAGATTCTATTGAATGTTATACAATCACCAAGCACAAGAATGATCGAGCTTGCATTAGACTGATGGGATTAACTACGGAGGACCGCGTCCAAACTGGCATTAGGTGTAAAGCATCTCACATACTTCTAACTATTGCTGATCGTCCGTGTTCAACTCTGGTTGGCTGTATAAGCCTAGGATAGCCTCCCTAAAGCGGTCTATTCATATATTTAGATAATTTGAGAAGATCGATCCACCGCAACAATACAATTCAATCATCTTAGTATTTTTAAGCATTCAACATCCAAGAATTTTTATAATATTAAGAGTATCATGTCATCCATGCATTTCATCAAGCATGTTATCAATCAAATAGAAAATAAATGTATTTAATTATTCTAAAATATTAAGTAGAAGCTTGGGGGTAGATCTTTACCTTAAGAGTCAAAATTCTTAACTCGGATGTGGCCCTAGCATCAGGAATTTGAGAAAAATGCTCCAAACCTAAATTAAAGTATAAGACTATCATTAATAACATATATTTAGTCCTAATTAAATGTTAAACAATGAATTATGTCTTAACAAACTTGATTGGAATAATCCATCAACTCGGTTTAACGAACTGGGACTCATAATCGGAGCACAACCGAAATCATATTGGGATGGGGCCCGATTATGCTCCCACAAGAGTATGGACCGCTCTAATCGATAATTGTGACTTAAAACCCTAACATTAGGGTTTGCAAGAATCGATAGAAACAAAAGGGGGTTTCTAACCCTATTAGCTCAAAATGCAAGAAATAAAAGAAAGGGATAGAAAGACATGTAGTAAAACCCTTTACCTAGCAAGGGAGTGGAGAATCCAACCTGAAATCTTTGGATTTCATCCATGGACGACTTGAGACTAGGCATAGAGATGAGATCTTCCAAGATTCGGTGAGCACAGAGATTGGACGATGGGATCTAGCACCGGCTCCACCATATCCCCCTTCTCTCTCTCACTCTCTTCCTCTCTTCCTCTTTCTCTCCTTACCTTTGAAAAAATTCGTACGGGAGAAGAGGCTGTGCAAACGAGGTTCTTTTATAAAACCAAAATTGATGAAAATGGCCCCAATGACCCTTTATTCATTATATTAACCCTAGAGGGGGTTATTTTCGACTTACAGGGCCTCATTGGAGGCTCTACACCATGGGGTAAGTGCTCCATTACAAGATCTACATTTCATCACAATTGGGCAGCAATCAGATGCTCCGATTAGCCGTGGGGGCCCCACTTGTGATGGACGGTCATCGATGATCGATTGGGGTCGTGGCTATACAAATATGTGTAAGGAAATATCATTAACTCACACCTCGAGTTTGGTTGGAACCCAACAGTCAGAAAGTTGTAACTTTGCAAAAGAGCAGAGAGCCTAATTCACTTAAATTTTTAGATTTCTGCTTAGTGCATTTGCACATCCTATGCACCCGGCCTTCGTCCCAAGTTGAGCGATTCTAGATACCATTCCAGTTCGACATCCGCGATGGACGTCAAGCCTGGTAATACGATCATTATTCAATAGTTTTGAATCTAGTGGGCCACTAACGTGCGATCTAGGGCTTATTCAGATAATCAGGGCATTTTTTGGATGAATTGGGTAACGAGATTTCTCATGCATGATGATTGGAGTTTGGATTAGCTAACTTCATAGTTTTGCCTATTTATAATTAGTGGAAATGGTAATTTGGATATAATCACCCTAATCAAGGACCATAATTCAACTATACTCAAATCTATCCAAATTAGTAAAATATACCAAAATATAAAATATTAATTTAATTAGATAAGATGATTCCTAGTACGATTAGAAATAATTCCTAAGAACACATCAAATACAAAAACTCTAAGGACCTGTTTGATTTTCTAGTGTAAGGGTGAATACAAGGTAAATGAGTAATTATTGCTATTGAACGTGTTTGATAACTAGGCTATATTTCTACCATGAAAAATTATATAAAAACATTAACTTGAATTTTTTGGTCGTGCTGTGATATATTTGACATATCCATACCATCCATCCTTTTTAAGTAGAATATTTTAGAGCGTCATATGAAAATAGAGGTAGATCTAACACTTAATTGGCCCACACCAAAGGAAATAGTGTCCGTATAACGTCCACCATTGAAAGCTATTTCTTTCGCCAGGCCCACATTAGAGTTTATTTGTCATCTAAACTCTTCATAAGATCACACAGGCACGGATAAGAGGAAAACACAAATTTCAGCTTCATCTAAAGCATCTCGGAGCCTCAAGAAATATTTAAAGGTGGGTGAATGATTTATCAAAAATTCCTATGGTGTGGTCCACTTGAGCTTTGGATCTACCTCATTTTTGTATTCAAACCCTAAATGAGGCTGACTTATAGGATGAACGGTGTGGATAATCTACGTACATCATAGTGGGCCCTACATCCATTTGACAATCATCCTCAGTTCTAGTGCCCAAAAGTTAAGCAGTCACATTGGCATCGTTTCCATGGCGGTAATACCTAGAGAAATAATTATTACCCATTTACCAGGAAATTACTTGTTACATGAAAAATCAAACAAGCCCTAAGATGAAAAAGATATGCGTGATTCATCAACAATGTATAGTTGTAGAAATTTTTAGTTTTAATAAGTCTATTTCATATAATAATTTTGGTACTTTTAATTATTATATTATTTTTATTATTTTTCTATTACTTCATCATCAAGTTTACTTTATCCCTACTAAAAATCATTACATTTGAGTTATAAAAAAATTCTAAAAATTCTAGGAGTATTAGCTGCCTGAAACTAATGATTTTGGTATAGTTTCTAAAACGACCTAAAATTAACCTGATTTATTTATTGTTTGTATTATTTATTTATTTTTCCATGAAAATACACTCATCAATATTTAATCTAGTTTTGAATCACCTCGATCGGAGTTATAGAAAAATAGATATGACTTTTTGAAGTTAATACATGGAAATTGTCAAAATCTGAACATGCAGAAATTGTTGAACAGAGTTACTCGGTTCAAGCCAACTCGGTGCAATCGAGCCCTCCTATCTAGATTTTCTCAGTTGCTTGAGGTTCACTCAGTGTAACCAAGCAGGGCTACCCTAAATGCCCTAGTTTGCTTGGTGCGACAGAATCTTGCTTTCCATATTGTTCAAAATTCTCAAACTTCACTTATTAAGGTGGTTTTGGTGGATCCAAGGTCTCCTTTTGGTCCCAAACACGTGCGAATACACACACGAATATGCACTCTAGTCAATAATTCAAAGGTAATGCCCAATGACATCCAATCTCCAAGTTAATGAAAATATGGGACGTTACAGGAGAGCTGCCACGCTGCTGCAACATGGAGATCACCTGAGGAGGAAGCCACCCACACTTGTTTGTTGGGGATCTTGCAGATGTAGGAACCATCATCTGCTACATGGTCGAGCACTACCTAGGCAGCAAGTTAGTGACTGAAGCTTCATCTTTCCAACTAAAGGGCCCTAGGAAATCTTTAACTTGAGCTTGAGGCTGATGCGAGGGGGTTGACTGAAGTTTCCAGCTAGAAAGAGGCCCCAAACCGGTCCAATCATCTTCCCAAAATCTACAATTCCCTTCCCCAATCAGCCAGCGAGAGCCTATGTCAATAGCTGCAAAAGAATTGCAGATCTATTTCCAAAGGGGGGAGGCCCATGAAACCAATGACAAGTCACCTTAGGAGAGGAGGTCCTGCTCATATTTACCTCTCACAAAAGAAGCCTAGCAGCTGTCCTGTCCCCTACATTTGACCACCCACACCATTCTCATCCTGAACGCTTGCATAATACTTCTTAAGATAAGTGGTGATGCTGTAAGATGTTGCATTGGGGACTTGATGGCAAGGATGCGTTTTTATACTTTTTTTATCTCCTCTTGTGGTGATGCTATAAGAAGTTGCATTGGGGACTACCACGGTAGTGGTATAGCTTTGAACCAGCATGTAAGCTGGTCTCTTCTAACCATGAAAGTTGGATGCACGAAAAAGTAGGACAAATCCAATCTTTACTCAATGTGGAGGTTGAATTGCATACAAAACAACAAAGTAATACAGACCATAGGAAATAATTGATAATAATAGACAAATGGGTGATTCATGGACATGTTGCTTCTGGAAAAAAAAAAAAACAAGTGAATCACGAGGTGGCCCATATGACTGTTGGATCAGCCTGATTTTTTAGGCGTCCCAATTTTATGGTTGAGTGACCCTTATGAATGGTTACAATGCCATGAAAAGTGCCGACATGATGGGCCCCATGCACATGGTTATGGCCCATGCGAGGAATTGCAAAATAAGCTTATCTTAACGACGTTAAGGAGGATCCTGTTAGGAGGCGCGGAAGCAAATCTCAAACTCAAATTACACAAAGGAAAGATAAACGCAAATGAAGCAAATCAGATAACACAGTTTTACGTGGAAAAACCCTTACGGGAAAAAAACCAAGGCACAAAGTGACAAACAATCCACTATGAAAATGAAAGTACAAGAGATAAATTCACTTACAGGTGTGAAAACCCTAGTTTCCTCCATTTGAACCATCGAAACGATTTAACTCTCCTTGTTCTACCATGTTCTACTCTAATCCTGTATTACACCTATATATACATACATACATACATATATATATATATATATATATATATATATAGTGTTACACCCAGAATAGGAAACAAAACACGCAAATGTAAGCTTCGATTAGTCGACATTGATCGAGCATTCCTCGATCGATCGAGCCCTCATGTTCAACCAATTGAACATGCTTAAAAGTGTTCAGAGAATTAACATGAAATTTCTGAATTATCTCGATCGCTCGAACCTCTATGGTCAATCGATCGAACTTGTCCAAAACTATCCAGAGACTAATATGTTTAATTCAAGGTTCACTCGATTGATCAAGCAATCTATTCTATCAATAAAAAAAACTCATGTTTCTTTATAGATTAAAGACATCCAGACAATAATCTCCACCATGACTTCAATCATCATAATCCACGGCTCTAATCTCCATGTATAAAATATCTCCATCATATCTTTATCGTCATTGCTTCTCGTGCACACTCCGTCTTCATTAAAACTTTGCGCCAAGCCTAGAGAAGTATAATAGAATCCGAATTTCTCTACAGGAACCACCTTCGTAAGCATATCCACCGGATTCACGCTCGTGTGGATATTCTCAAGAGTAACACCACTTTCATTCAGAACCTGTCGGATAAAATGATGACGAACATTAATATACTTAGTACGAAAATGATATGTTGAATTCTTTGCTAAATTAATCGCGCTTTCACTTTCACAATTAATCGACACGGCCTTCTGCTGAAGTCCAAGTTTGTTCATCATTCTCTCAACTAAACACCTTCTTTGAATGCCTCATTTACTACTATATACTTAATTTCTATTGTGGAAAGAATAACCATAGATTGAAGTTTCGACATCAAACTGATCGCTTCACCCACTAGCACAAACGAGTACCTGAAAGTCGACCTTCTATTATCCACGTTTTCTGCATAATCAGAATCCACATAACCTATAACTTTATCCTTTAATTTTTTGAATGTCAAGACGTAATCACTACTAGAAAAATGGTTAAATGCTACGGATAAAAGCCTTAGCTAAAGATCTATGGCATGGTTATAGTCCATAACAAGACCGTAGCCATTGTTTTTGAAGCAATGACTATTAATTAAATCCGTATCTATAGAACTAATGGCTACAGATATAATCATAGCCATACTTTCCGTAGTGAAATGTACATACAACTACGAATAATATTTGCACCTACAAGTAGAACGAGATCCGTAGCAATATGCTGTAGTTAGCAATAGTTACGGTTTCCAAAACTAGGGCTATGACCAATATCCGTAGCCACTGCCTATTAAAAAAAGAAGAAGAAGATATTATAATAATGGTGTCTCTTACCATTGTTAGTACATGCCCTGATAGATCAACTCGTCTAAGCTAATACAGATAAAGAATCATGGCTTACAAACCCATCTACCCATCTAAACTAATACATATAAAGAATAACAGGAGAATCTAAAGCACAAGAAGATGAACATACAGCGTGATTTACACCCATCTTCCATATCACTTCACATTGTAAAACTGTTAAAATAAAAATAATGTGTCCAGCCAAACATCCCCATCCATATATAGTGTTACACTAGAAATCGAAAATAAATTGCGTAATTACGTAAAATCGTGCATGTCATCGATATAAGCTTCGACTGATCGACATCAATCGAGTATCCCCTTAATCAATCGAGCTTCCATTTTTTATATCAATCGAACATACTCAAAAGTGTCTGGAGAGTTAACATGAAAATTTCAAATTATCTCAATTGCTCTAACCTCCAAGATCAACCGATCGAACCTGTCCAAAACTATCTAGAGACCAGTTCGTTTAATCCTGGTTTCAATCGATTGATCGAGTAGCCTGTTCAATCGAATCAAAATCCCATGTTTCTGTACTGATTGAAGACATTCAGATAACAGATCCTACCTCCCGTTGCTTACTCCAATGTGGGTCCATGTTATTGGTTAAGACCATTAGCCTGTTGGTCCTTACAATAGATGGACCATGACCCAAATATATCGAAGATAATAATATCCTAGCCACCAATCTGGGCAACTTTCACTCGATGGCAGACGTCATTGCATTTTTCTCTTTGTATGAAATGTTAGGACAATCTTTTTTTTAATTAGATATTACATTATATACATTCTAAGATAAAATATGGATGTCACATCCTTCCTTGGCCTGTCTATCGTCTGTTCAGACAATCATAACCCTTGATTTGAGCATGGGTTAAAATTACTGTGGTTGACACTTTGGCTTGTCTGAACATGGACACTGTAGAAGATAAGAATCTTGTGGCAATCCATCACTGCCATTCTTCCACTCATTCACTATGCATGTGGGGGTACATTGACGGATGTAGATCAGGTACTGCCCACGCCAGTTCCGAGCTTGAGATAGTCTAGGCTCCCAAGGGCCACCGTGATGTATGGACTCCATATTCCATCCATTTTTCCAAATGATTTTAGATTACAAGCCTTAAAAGAGGAAGATCCAAGGCTTAAGTGGACCACACAGTGGGGATTAAATCCTACCGTTATTAAGGACTAGAAATTTTGGATCAAGATGGTGTTTTTTCTTTTTTTCACTTCATCCGTGTGTATACAACCGTATCAACAGGTTGGATGGCGAATAAATAACATGGTGGGCCGGAAGAAGCTTTCAATGGTGGGCATCCTAAGCACTACTACTTCCTGTGGTGTGGTCCACTTGAGCCTTTGGATCTGCCTTATTTTTAGGCTAATAATCTAAAATAATATGGAAAAATGGATTAATGAGGTAGATAAAAGCAACACATTATGGTGGCGCCTCGATGGTCCCTCAAAGCCTTCGCCTCTCCCGAGCTTGGAACAGGCGGGAGTAGTACCTAATCCGCGCCATGGGTTGACGTCTATATTGGGAATATCGACGTTAATTGCCCATAATACGGCGTTTGAAGATCTGACATGTCCCAATGAAAAGGGGCCATGTGTGGCAGTTAAAATTGTGGTGGCCATAGAAAAAATCATTTCAGCCAAAGCAAATTTTGATTTTCATTATGGGCCCACGGAGGGAGGAATGTGATGAGGTATAACATCGTCTTCCTTAAGGGATAACCATGTATTCTGAATCCATGGAGCTCTCTATACTCCTCGTAGAGTTTCCTTGAATCCACAATGGATAAAAGCAAAAATAATTCCTAATAAATTCAAAATAATTTGATTGATTTAAAAAATAAAAATAAAACTACAACTCTTTAAATAAGGAACTCAAACCGAAGAAAAGTTTTAGACTTAAGACTCCAACTTAAACACCCTAAAAACGTGACTTATTATAAATATTAAACTTATTATTTATAGATGACCTCTACTCCTACTAGACTTCGTGGTTTTCAACCAAAAATGATAAGTGTCTAATTTGACCCAACCATGTTACTCTCCCAATTTTTTCTTAGTACATTTCATGTTGGGCACCACTTTTACAACTCAAAGGATAAAAAATTATACTTGAACTAAAACATACAATTTATAGTAAAGAATGGCACTAAATGGGACTTTTGACCATTAATCTGATGGAATCTAGCAAATCCAGCGTGGGCAACCTGGCATAGCAGGCTTGGTTGGCTTAAGTAGGATCTTCTAACCCCAAAATCATATATAATACGTCGAAAAACTTATCCCGGTTGCGAGATATGACTGATTTAAGGTTCTGACAGTCTAGATCATTTCCGCCTCCAATTAGGCCTCCTTTTGTCCATCGTTGCTATGAAAGTGTTTGTGACCCACTGTACATCAGTCCATCTTTGACGGACACACATGATGCTTTTTTATTTAACTATAGCAGGGTTACAGGGATTTATAAGTTCTAAGCCATATACATGGTCTAAATGTCACAGCGATTAGATTTTCTTTTCCGTTTAACTCTCCCGACTGCTACCCATTTTCATCACTGTCCATATGATGCTAACATATTGGATGGGTAGATTATATGTTTCATTCAAGTTAGATTGACCGTGAAGACTCAACCTAAATCGACTTTATAAATAATAAATATATTTAAAATTTTAGGAATAATTAGGACAGGCACAATTTCCTATCCATTCTACATAAAGAACTTTCCTATTTAGAACTTAGGTTATAAATGTGAGCGTTGATTGGTTTATCCAAACCAATGATCTGATGCCCTATGGGTGCAGTTAGGCTCAAATCACCATAATTGGGAGCCATTGCTAGCTCTTGTGAATCAATGCATATAGAGAGCTGGAACTAAAGAACACTTGCTTTCCATTGAAAATGTTCCTCTATAATTTTTTATGTGAAGTATTCCAATATATACAATTATAGGAATGATCTTCACAATTAAGGGAAGATAATTTTGCCAAATTTTTAGTAATTAATCTTCTTGTTGTACATTATTCAGGTTTTTAGGAATGGAAAGATTTGCTTATGGTGTGAATTGTAGGAGAGTTGTATGAATCTTATGTGGAAAATTGTCTAATACTGTTGGATTAAAGGTGCGGTGATGGGTGATGTTGATGATCGGCAATGGTGTAGACAGGGTAGGTTTTGGAAGATGGCAGTGGCGGTGATGGGTGTGGGCTTGGGTACGATGGATGGTGGACGATGGGTTAGGGTTGATCAATGATGGACGGTGGTCGACGAACCATGGAAACTAACAATTGCATAAATCAAACCCTAGATTGGCTTTGACACTATAAACAATGCTTGCTTTGAATTGAAAATTTTCCTCTCTATATTTTTTTAGTGTGATATATTCCAAATATATAGTGTTACAAGGATGATCTTTACAACTAAGGAGAGATGATTTTGCCAGGTTTTTGGCAATATTCTTCCTATACATTGTTTAGGTTTACATGAATGGAAAGATTTGCTTGTGTTGTGAGTTGTAGGAGAGTTGAATGAATCTTGTATAAAAGATTATCAGAGAGGACAATTTCAATTCAAATAAATTGTTCTTTAACAACTACATGAGAGTTGATTGAATCTGACTCTAATATCATTTATCTAAAATGAAATCTTTCCAAGGAATCTAGTTACAAGAGGAGAAAGGATTAGGCATGTCCTATTACTCATTTTTATAGTCTCCATATTAAGAAATATGAAAAGGAAAGAGAATTTAGTGAATTTCAATGCATTTAACAAAAAATAAATATAATAAATGATACAACTAGAAAATGGATGATAACATACTAGGAAAAAGGTGGCTCTCTGATGTCTTCTTGGATACAACTAGAAAATGGATGAAAAATATTAAGAAAAATGTGCCTTGTTGATCTTTGTAATTTGGCTTGTCGAGAAACAAAGCTCAAGCAAAAATAATTAAATTTTCATTTTCTTCCCTTATACTCAATTACAACCCACTACCAAAAAATCGAGCAAAAGCTACCGACTTTAGAATTTTTCGTTGTGGATATAAACCGTAGCTATAATTTTAATCCGTAGCTAAAATTGACTTAATCTGCAGCTAAAACTTACATCCCCACCAGGATCTTATTAGAGATTGATCGTGCTTAAGGGGCTCCATGGGGCCCATTGGAATATATGTGTTTTATCTAAGCCGCCCGTCAATTCTGATATATAATTTCAGTGGATGAGCCCAAAAAGTAGGTAGATGGAAGGTCTAAGTGGACCACACTATAAGAAATAATAAAAAATAGATGTCAATCGTTAATATGTTATGTGATCCGCTTATAGCTTTGATCTGACTCTTTTTTTGGATCAACTATTAAAATGATCAGTTAAAATGAATGGACTGAGTGGGTAAATAAAATACATCGCGGTGGGCCCCACGGTGCTAAAAGTAAGCACTGAAGGTGCCATGTGTCAACCCCAAAACCCAAATTGTCTGCGCTAATCCTCCCTCGCGCGCCTGTCTCCAAAATAAATCCTGCACACCCATCTCCCAAAACCCAAACCCTCTCTCTCTCTTGCACTCAGCCTCTCTCTATCTCTCCCTTTCCCTCGCCCTCTCTCCATCTCCCATGCTCCCTCACCCTCTCTCCCTCTCTTGCACTCAGCCTCTCTCCATCTCTCACTTTCCCTCGCCCTCTTTGCATCTCCCACACTCCCTCACCCTCTCTCGCACTCAGCCTCTCCCTTTCCCTCACCCTCTCTCGATCTCTCTGTCTCTTGGTTCCATTCCCCTCTCTCTGTTTCCCAACCTCTCTCTCTCTCTCTCTCTCTCTCTCTCTCTCTCTCTCTCTCTCTCCCACTAGGGTTTTCAGAACCCTCTTTTGCCGCAAACCCACCATTGATTTGTGAGCAGACCCTGTGTCAGGGTTTTCGAAACCCCTTTCTCCAACCCTCGTCACCGTCTCGGCTCATCCATCGGCAGCAACCTTCGTCCGATTACAATTTCTTCTTTGCTCAGGTGCGTTGATAGATCTATTTATTGTTTGTTTGATATAAGTTGACATGAATCATAATTTTCATATTGAAAACAGGTGGGTTTAGAAAACTTCAGCTAAAATTTTCATAGCCATACATTTATTTTGCAAACTCTGGCCCACCTAACCAGTGGATCAACCTAATTATTGGGCTTATGCATCAATATGGTGGCACCTTTCTGATGGATGGATTGGTTTTCGGACTTATCGCACCATGCTGGCATGTGTGGCGTATACAGGAACTTTATTGCACACTTGTGTGCGATTAGCAACACTATCTTATGATATATTCAAACCACATTAATGACCTGGATCTGCCAATAAATTCATCCATATATTCACACAAATTCTATCTTTTCATTTACAACTTTAGGGGAATATTTCTAAATCTAAAGCACGTTATGTTACAATTAAAAAGGCTTAACACTACGTGAATATTGTAAATATGATACGGATTTTTTGACGGACATAGTCCGTCACAAATAGGTTAATCCGTCTCTAAATCTAGTGATGGGCTCTATCCATTTCAAAATATCGACCCAAATTTTCCCTAAAAACGTTTAGTGACTGACCAAGTCCGTTGTTAAAACTCTATTTATTTTCATGTAAAATTGACATTTTGAAAAGAAAAAAAAAACTATTAAAATTTTTAAAAAACTATATTTTGGTAAAAATTGAAATTTTGAAAAAGAAGATTGAGAAGTATAAAAAAAATGTGATTTAAAAAAAAAAATTAAAAAATTTGAGAAAATTTAAGATTAAAAAAAAATTAACATTAAAAAAAAATTAGCACTTCCAAAAAAAAAAAATAATAGCTTGAATAAAAAAAATTAGTTTGAAATAAACAAAGTGAAAAAAAAAAAAAAAAAAAAAAACTAGAGGTTTTTATATAGAAATTGAGATTTTGTATTGTGAAATAAATTAAGACTGATAAAAGAAAAAGAGATTTTAAAAATAAAATTTGAGTGGTTTGAAGAAAAATTAGCATTCTGAAAAAAAAAATGGTAAAGTTTGAAAAAAAATAAATTGAGATTTTGAAAAAGAATTTGAGAACCTTGAGGAAAATTTGACATTGTTTGAGAAAAATTAAGATTAAAAAAAAAAAAGAAACTGAGATTTTGTAAAAAACAAAAAAAAAAGATATTTTGAAAAAGAATAATTGGTAGTTTGAAAAATAGTGAGATTTTTTATAAAGAAATTAAGATATTGTATTTTAAAAAAAATTGAGAAGTTTACAAAAAATTGACACTTGGAAAGAAAATGGAGATGTTTAAAAAGGATTTGAAAATTTGAATAAAAATTAAGATAAAAATATCCAGAGTTTGATAGAAAATTGACATTTTGTAAACAAATATTGGATAGTTTAAAAAAATGGGATTTGGAAAAAAAAGTTGATAAGTTTAAAAACAATAATAATATTTGTGAGAAATTTAGATTTCGAAAATTTTTAAGATTTAAAGAAATGAGATTTTGAAAAAAGTTGACATTCTAGAAAAGTAAAAATAAATAAAAACATTTGGCATTTTCAAAAAAATTGAGAAGTTTGAATATAATTGATAAGTTCAAAAAAATCTAGATTTTGAAAAAAAAATATATGATTTTTGTAAAGAAATCGAGATTCTGTATTTTATAATAAATTAGGAAGTTTGATAAAAGAAAATGAGATTTTTTTTTAAAATGTGATTTTGAGAAAAAAGTAGAGAAGTTTGGAAAAAAAAAATTTGACATTTAGAAAAAAATGAAGAAGTTTGTAAAAAATTGAAATTTCAAAAATAAACTGAGCTTTAAAATATTAACATTTTGAAAAGAAAAATTATGGAGTTAAAAAACAATTATGATGGAATTATATGAAGGCCTAATATAATGAAGTGTAATTGTATGAATAACTTATAATGACGAGATTGATGACATTGTTTGATCAGGCCATCCTAAAGTTGATATGAATGGTCAAATGTGTTCGGAACGTGCTAATTAGGAAAAAACAAAATTCAACCCAATCTGACTTGCAATAAATAAGATTTGTCCAAAACACTTTTTATATTAAATGGGTATGATCAGTTTGTTTAGATCTTAGACATATTTTGGACAATCTGATCGGTCTAGATTGAAGAGTAAATTTTTACGATGTCTATATTAAATTTCACTCAAATATGACAGTTGGATCGCAAGATATGGCCCATCAAATCGGTGATCAATTTTGTCTGCCCAATATTTTTCTCATCCAAAACCTAATTGAGGCGAGTGACTTGTTAAATCGAAGATCTTGACTAGTAGAATAGAGCGAGTAGATTAGGCTTCCAAAATGAACCACACACGAGTTGCATGTTGCCAAGAAAGCCAGCAGGGCACATGAGTTGCAGTGTCCACCGTGCCCCACGAAGGTAAGTTCATTCAAATATGAAATATTTTCGAGGTAGTTATCATCAACCATGCGTCTCATTAGATCAATGGTTTGGATCACCAAACCATACCCTGCATAAACTATTATTATTGAATCAAATAAATGAACTACTGTAATTGAATTACAAGCTTCATCCCTTAGCCTTAGCTAAAAGATTAGCCTAGCATGGATGCAGTTCTAGGCTAGTCGGCACCTCTCCTTTTCTCCCTTTTATGCTTTCTCCGTCAGCCCCTTTGGGGAGAGTCTTTCCTTTTCATGTGTAGTTTATTATATGATAGGCGGCGTGTCTAGTTTTTATGGCCGCTCGAATGTGGCTTTTGTGGTGCAGCCTGTCCTTTTTGTGGTGCCCTGCCTTTGCTCCCTGTATAGATCCTCTTCTTTAATGAAAAAAGAATCTTTTTCTTTTTTTTTTAAAAAAAAGCCTAGCATGGATGCCATCTTAGAAAAGCAAAAGAAAAATTAAAAAGATGGAACTAGAAAATAGGGATCAAAGAAGAAGGATGGCTTTGTGGAAGCTCTACCTCCCCTAGGTCTTTCTCCCAAGTCCTAATTTGTATTTTGGATAACTAAGAACACCTATTTAAATAGGAAAAATACACACCGACTTGAAACTAATTTCAAATTTACGCAGTTATGCTTCAGTCGCACTAACAGTAACCTTCGGTTGCACCGAACATCACCCCAATCGCACCGAATAGGTCTTTTGGTTGTAGCCGAATTTATTTAATATTCATCTAAAGTCTCTATCTCCCTCACCTCACACTGAACTCTCATTCGGTTGGATCAAGCATGCCCTCAGTCAGACCTAACTGTCGAGCCGAATTATCTCTGCGAATCACTTTTTCTTGTTAGACTGTTCTATGCACATTCGGTCGGACTGAACTAACCTCAGGCGGGACCGAATAGTCTGTTATTTCTATTAATGTACTTTGTGACTTTTCAGTCTTTTCTACATCATTTGTCCTTAATTTTATTGAATCTTTAGCACTTGAAATTTTTAATAATGTCCTCTAAATCTCCAATTCTTTAATGATCATTCTTTTTGAGCTTTAAATCCTCCTTTTAAGCATGTATTTAACTTTAGATCCAAAGTCACTTTGCATGTAAAAACCATATATAATTAGATCAAATTAGTATGTAAATACCAAGAAAGTTAATGCAATTGAGATGATAAATATGTAATATTTAGACATTATAACACCCCAAACCAGCATTTTGCTAGTCCCAGGCAAAATATACAAAAGATATTTCGAAACCAATTGAATAAATTTCCATAAACTCAAGCAATTTTAAAAAGAATCTAGATTATAAAAATCCAAAATGCATTAATGTAAAGCACAACTTGCACCTAAACTCCAGTGCTTGGTAAATATCTTAATCAAGTTCAAAGCATTAATCCTATAAAGATAGGGATTTGAAGCTCACATTTATAACTGGGTGTGTATCTAAGACAATGAAGTCTAATGGGTAGTAGAACCTATTAACTTAGACCAATACATCTTCCACCACTCCTCTCAGTATTCTAGTTGAGTGGTCAGCTAATTATAACATTGTCTTGCTTGGGGTTTCCTTAAAAATGTCCTGCTTCGTTTCAGTTTTAGCCAGGCATGGGTTCGTTTGGTGGAAAATTGCTGGGCAAGCTTCTGGTTCTCAGTCCTGATTAATGGGGAAGTTGGTAGGTTTCTTCAATTCTTCTAGAGGTCTCCGGCAAGGAGACCCTCTATCCCCGGCCCTTTTCATTCTCGCTACTGAAGTTCTTAGTCGCGGTCTGAAAGCGTTGATATCCCAAGAGTCCATCCTTCCATTCAAGCTGAGAAGAGGCTACCCAAGTATCTCACATCTTTTATACGCATATGACACACTTCTCTTCCTGAATGGTAGCTTAGCTTTGATTAGGGCCACAAAGAAGTTCCTTAACGATTACTAGGTAGCCTCAGGGCAATCCATCAACCTCTCCAAAAGCTCTTTTGTTTGCGGTACTTCTTCCTCGCTAGCAAGGATTAGAGCCATTGAACAGGCCATCGATATTACCAAATCAAGCCACCTCTTTCACTTACCTCAGCGTCCCCCTAGTGGTGGGCAGGCTAAAAGCTTCAACCTTTCAACCTCTCGTAGAAAAGGTCGAGGCTAGGATTTCAGGCTAGCAGGCCAGGTTTCTATCGCAAGCCAGTAGAAAGGTGCTGATTCAACACGTTCTAGGCAGCATTCCGGTCCATTCCCTTGCAGCTGCACACCTTCCTCTTCAAGTGCTATCCTCCCTGGAAAAGTGTTTTACGAACTTTCTTTGGGGATGGTCTAAGGGTAGACGTAAATATCATTGGCGGAGTTGGAAATTCATTTCGCATCCTAAAGAGGAAGGTGGTCTGGGAGTTAGGAAGTTAGTAGACATAATGAAGGCTTTCAGGATCAAGATGGCCTGGATAATCAAAGTCAACAAAAATCACAGCCTTTGGAGCTCCTTTATGGGGGTGAAATATGGCTGCAACATTAGCCAGATCAATCTGCACCCTCCTCCTGCCTTCACCTCGCCAATCTGGAAGAAGATCCTTTAACTCGGCCCATTAGTGGAAGAGTCCACGCAGCTGCATGTTGGTTTGGGGGAAAACAATTTATGGACCTCAAATTGGACAGGTTTGGGTCCTCTTATCTGGATAGAGGACATCCAAATTCCCCTAGTGCTGCAACACCTAAGAATCAACCAGTTTCCAGGCCATTCAGGCCCCCTGCCTCCATCGGCAGTCCTTAGAATCCTCCCACAGGAGGTGTCAGATTTTATTTTTAAGCAGGATTTTGCCTTTCCTCAGGTCCTAATGATGCTTTTTGGCCGTTCACTCCTTCTGGCGAGTTCTCTGTTCACTTAGCATGGGAGCTATGAAGAGCAGGTCAACCACGCAAGCATTAGTCCAGATGGGTCTGACACTCGTCCCTCCCCCCAAAAATCTCCCTTCTGCTGTGGAAAATCCTGGTAAAGGCGATCCTCGTTGAGGTTGAAGTGCAAGAGAAAGGCATCCAGATTTCCCCAAGATGTGTTTGTTGCGATTTCATTTCTCCTCAAGGTCAGCCTAACCAAGACAGCGAAACCATCCATCACTTGTTCCTCGAGGGTTGCCTAGTGAAGGCGGGTTAGGATTTCATCGGAACTACCTTCGGTGTCACCATTCAGAATGCCAATTTGGTGAGCTAGCAGCTATCCCAATGATGGGCAACGCTCGTAACAAGCAGGCACAACAAAGGGACCCACAAACTAGCCCCCTGCGTTTTACTGTGGGAGATATGGAAGATGAGAAATGCTGCGATGTTTTCCGAGATTCAGCCCTCCAAGAGTAGGCTGATTGCTTGAGTTACTTGGTGGATAGGTGTCATCAGGGGAGGTCGGGGTTCTCCAACTCCATCAGCGAACACGCTCCTTCTTCAACGCTCGGCTGGAGTGGCTGGCCACTAGAGAGGTGCGCTAACACAAGGGCCAGCTCAATCCATGCCCCTAGCTCGCCCCCACCCCCCCTCTCTTGATAGTGAAATGGAATAGTCCTCCTTGTGGCTGGGTCAAGATCAACGTGGATGGGTCATCCCTTGGCAACCTAGGCTCGTCTAGTGGAGAGGGCATTTGTAAAGGAGAATCAGGACTTCTCCTATTTGCTTTTACTCATGGTTATGGTATGGGATCCAACATCCACGCAGAGCTCAGGGCTATCCATGACGGGCTTAGATTAGGGCTGAGCCAGGGTCTAAATCGTATAATTGTGGAATCAGACTCCGAGTTGGTGATCAATTTCCTGACAAGTACATCCTCCCTCGGCTGGAAATGGAATTACTGGCTGTCTAGAATTCGTGGCATGCTCTCCTCTGGTCAGGTCACCTTTTCCCACACCCTGAGTGAAGGTAACGTCCCTGCCGTCGCTATGGCCAAGATGGGGAGTGGGTCCCAAGCTCCCTTCTTCTCCAACAACATGGGGGATATCCCGGCCCACATCAGAGGCCTCATTTTTCTGGACAAAGTGGGTCTAAGATCAATTAGATCCAGATAGTCTTTGATTTTCCTCTTTGGTTTTGCAGCCCCACGCCCTAGGGTGGAGCCGTCCCTCTTTTGTTAATTCCCTCACGATAGGTTTCTATAAAGTCTTTTCTATTTGGGAATCCCAAAAAATTATAAATACTGATCTTTGATCAATATATATGAAATCCATCCTTTTTGTTTAAAAAAAATTATAACATTGTCTCGATGGGTTTCAATTCACCAAGGCTCAATTACTTGTATACCAAGTATAATATCAAATTAACACTTGCCCCAAGATCTAGAAGTGCTTTATCAACCCGAAAGTTTCCTATTATACATGAGATCATAGGATTTCCAAGATCCTTGTATTTTAGGGGAGTGTTTTTTATGCGGACACAAGCGCATTTAAGGTGTACCAACGGAGAAAACGCTAACCACAAGTGTCGTCCTTGTGGATAGAAAACTATTGAGGAGTTGAAGATCTTTTACATGTGATTGGACATATAGAAGACCCCACTCAGGGAAGACACATGTGAAGGAAGATTGGAGAAAGAAGACCGAGCGCCCAAATTTTCCCGTACTTATGTTATTTGCCTGTTTTTGACTTAGTTAGGGGTCTTTTAGTAATTTTATGTCTTTATTTGCTTATTTCAGGGGTATTTTAGTAATTTTATATCTTTATTTGCTTATTTAAGTGGGCTAAAGCCCTAAACTCGAATTTTAACTATTAATTAATGAAAAGTAAACCCTTTGGTTGCCTCCTTCCTCTCTTCTCCCTAATGGTGCTTCTTCTCTTCCCTTAATCTTCTTCTTCTAATTTCTTCTTGTGCCCTTCCAACTTCTTCAAGGTAATAATTTTCTTCTTTATATTTTTCAGTTTTGGCTAATCCTTCTTCGATCAAAATCTTGAGAACCGATCTAAACCCTAAACCCCCAAATTCTCAAATCCCTAGTCCGAGAAACTTCTTGGTTCTTCGGACTAATGATCTTCGTTGATCGATTGGGTATGACCATGCAAGATCGGGAGGTCTCATCCCTCGCCGGATCCAACCTAAGTAGTAATTGAATTCCATAATCCATGGTTGTGGTGATGGCCCACTCCATTGCATGTTTCCTTTATGATTTTCTCAGTTATGATGATTACTGTTAGAATTTTAGATCATTTATTCCTTTTTATTTCCGCTGTTTAATTGTGTCCATGAGCATGCATCATAATTAGGGCTGTCCTGCATCAAATTTGGTATCAAAGCCTAGGCTTGCATGGTTTTTGTCTAGATCGAGTTATCAAATTAGGGTTTCAATTTTTAGGTTTAACTTAGGAAAGTTCCAGGTTTAGAAAGTTTTCAATTTTAGAAACTTTCCAATTTTAGAAAGTTCCTAATCTGGAAAATTTCTAGATTTGAGTTGTTTCCTGTTTCAACTTAATTGTGTCAGTTCATAGTAGTTTTGCATTCATCGCATTCATCTTAAAAGTCATAACACCTAGTAGTCTAGTTAGGTAGAGTTTGGTTCAAGTCTTCATTGTATGCCCACGAGAAGAGGTAGAGGTTTCGGACTTCCACCTACCATGAATAACGAGCAGTTATCTGAGCAACTTACTCAATTAATACAAAAGATAACCGCCCTAGAAGCGGGTCAAAGGCGTAAGTTTGCCCGCCTTGAGAACCAAATTACCACTAACATGACTAAGGTGGAGCAACTAGAGGCGTCCCAAAAGGAAAACCCCGCTGTAGGGGAAGATGTGCACTCCCAAGTGAAAGGAATCATTGAAGAACGCGCTGCCACACGTGGTGGTAGTGAGGATAGAGATCGTGGTAATGGTCGTGGTGTGGTGCGAGAGGCACAAGCCACATGTGGTCATCAAGACCGCTATGATCCAAATGAGTGTGCGATGAAGAGTGTGAGAGTTGAGGCCCCGAGTTTTGAGGGGCGCTTAGATCCCAAGGCGTTCCTTGACTGGGTTGCTGACATGGACCACTACTTTGAGTGGTATGGCATGTCGAAAAATCGTCAAATGCGGTTTGCTAAGATGAAGCTTGTGGGTCAAGCCAAGCTCTTCTGGACCAACACCGAGCGTAGGATAGAGAGAGTTGGTAGAGCCCCTATCACACATTGGTATGAGATGAAAGAGAAGTTGAAGGAGAAGTACCTTCCTCTCTCATACTGTCAGAAGCTCCTTGACCAATGGCAATCCTTATGCCAAGGGTCAATGCCTGCCGCTGACTACATCGCTAAATTTGAAGAGTATGTGATGCGATGTGATATCCGAGAAGACCCTCTAGTAATGTTATCGCATTTCAAGACGGGCCTTTGTGCGGATCTTCAGCGCGAGCTTATTACTCGGCCCTTAACGGACTTAGATGAAGCACATCAAGTCGTGCAGAAGTTAGAGCAATATCTGAAGGCTCCTGTCGTTCGTCGTTTTGAGTCCCGAGACCCCAGTGCTAGATCTAGTTCCCAAGGAACTAGACCTAATATTGGTAGTCAACGTAGGGCACAGGCGACCATTCCGCCTAGGCCTAGGGAGGACAAGGGCAAAGGGGTTCTTGGTGCCGGTCCTAGTAACATGAGCCAAGTGAGGTGCTATAAGTGTGGCAACCTTGGCCACATGTCTAATCAGTGTCCTACGAAGAGCCGTGGGAGAGCCTTAGTTATAGGCGAGTCCCACGAGGGTGGAGATGACCAGGGTGATTATGAAGTTGAAGAGTATCACCCTAAAGGAGGACTTACTGATGAAGAAGAAGTGGATGGAGAAGCAACGCTTGAGTAGTCAGGCGTGTGTTAGCTCAGTCTAGAAGTAGTGCTGACTGGCGTTGAAGCACTATCTTCTACACTATTGCCAAGTGTGGTGAAAAGAATTGTAAGGTGATAGTGGACAGTGGAAGTTGTCAGAATGTGATTTTCACTAGCACCTTAGATCGCTTAAAACTGAAATCCACACCTCATCCAGACTCGTATAAAGTTTCTTGGGTTGACAAGACATCCCTACCTGTCACCCAGCAATATCTAGTCCCCATCGAGTTTGGGTTATACAAAGAGTCCCTGTGGTGTGATGTTTTACCTATGGATATGGGACATGTTATCCTAAGTAGACCGTGGCTATTCGATAATGATGTCACGATCTTTGGCCGTTCGCATGCGTGTACTTTTATGTATAATGGTAAAAAGATCAAACTTAATCCCATGCCACCTGAGAATACACTGGGGAAGAAGAAGGATGAGAAGGCAAGTGAGCCTAGAGAAATGGGAAAATCCAAACCTAAGTCTTTACATATTATCAGCGCAAAAGAGTTTGAAAAAGAGGCTAAGGAGGACTCTATGGTATATGTCCTTGTGGCTAGAGAAATTACACCTGAGGCTCCATTAGAGTTACCCTGTGAGGTGACCTCGGTCCTTAAGGAATACAGTGATGTATTTCCTGAAGACTTACCGAATGAGTTGCCACCTATGAGGGACATACAACATGCCATTGATCTTGTCCCAGGGTTTACTCTACCGAACCTTCCTCACTACAGAATGAACCCTGCACCGCATGTAGAGTTAAAGAAGCAAGTTGATGAGTTTCTATAAAAGGGTTTCATCTAAGAGAGTATGAGCCCGTGTGCTATGCCTGCATTGTTGACGCCAAAGAAAGATGGCACGTGATGCATGTGTGTGGACAACCGTGCCATAAACAAAATTAGTATAGGTTCCCTATACCTAAACTTGATGATATGCTTGACATGATGGCCAGGTCCACTATATTCTCTAAGATAGACCTCAAGAGTGGATATCACTAAATCCGTATACGCCCAGAAAATGAGTGGAAGACGGCGTTTAAGATGAAAGATGGGCTGTATGAGTGGTTGGTCATGCCCTTCGGCTTGACTAACGCACCCAGTACTTTCATGCGGGTGATGACACAAGCTTTGAGGCTGTTCATGGAAAAATTCCTAGTGGTGTACTTTGACGATATTCTTATTTATAGTACCACTAAGGAATCACACCTTGAACATTTAAAGAAGGTATGTAGTGTCCTTAGGAAGGAAAAGTTGTACGTTAATCTTAAGAAATGTGCATTCATGTCTAGCCAAGTTGTGTTCTTAGGATTTATAGTGTCATCTGAAGGGATGCGCGCAGACCCTGAAAAAGTCAGGGCCATAGTTGAGTGGCCAGAACCAAGGAACATTCATGAGGTGCGAAGTTTTCACGGCCTAGTAACTTTTTATCGTCGGTTCATTAGGAGTTTTAGCACGATCATGGCTCCCATTACCGAGTGCATGAAAAAGGGAGAGTTCGTGTGGTCTAAAGCCGCCATCAAGGCTTTTAAAGAAATTAAGGGCAAGATGGTAGAAGCTCCTGTCATGTGTCTACCTGACTTTTCTAAAGTCTTTATAGTAGCGTGCGATGCGTCTGGTGTTGGTATAGGTGGAGTGTTGAGTCAAGAAGGACACCCAGTGGCCTATTTCAGTGAGAAACTGAATGAGGCAAAACAAAAATACTCCACTTACGATAAAGAATTTTATGCAGTAGTGCAATCCCTGAGACATTGGCGACACTACCTCCTACCGCAAGAATTCGTTTTGTTTTCTGACCATGAGGCTTTGAGATATTTGCATTCTCAGAAGAAACTCAACCCAAGGCATGCCAAGTGGATAGCGTTTCTTCAGGAATATTCGTTTGTTTTGAAACACAAGGCCGGGATTGAAGACAAACCAGTGGATGCCCTTAGTAGGAGAGTGGTATTGCTCAACTCCTTGATTGTAGAGGTAGTCGGATTTGAGCAACTGAAAGATGAATACCCCATATGTCCTGATTTTGGGGGTACTTACGCATCGCTCTCTAGTGACCAACATATTATGGGTGAATATGTTCTTAAAGATGGCTTTATTTTCAAAGGAGACAGACTTTGTATTCCTCGTATGTCCCTTCATGAATTCCTCATCTGGGAGCTTCATTCAGGAGGGATAGTTGGCCATTTTGGTCGTGATAAAACCATTGCCCTCGTGGAAGATCGTTTCTATTGGCCAAGCCCCAAGCGAGACGTAGCCAAAGTTTTAGGGCAGTGTCGAACATGTCAGCTGGTAAAGTAAAGAAAGTAAAATACTGGGTTGTACATGCCATTGCCAGTGCTACATGCTCTGTGGCAGGACATTAGTATGGACTTCGTGCTCGGGCTTCCCAAGACTATAAAAAAGTACGATTCTGTTTTTGTCGTTGTGGACCGTTTTTCTAAAATGGCGCATTTCCTCCCATGTTCGAAGACGTCAGACGCGCCTCATGTTGCTCGTCTCTTTTTTGATGGTGTGGTGCGTCTCCATGGGTTACCTAAAACCATAGTGTCTGATCGTGATGTTCGATTTACTAGCTATTTTTGGAAGACACTGTGGCACATTATGGAAACTCGTTTGTAATTTTCTACTGCTTACCACCCACAAACAGATGGTCAAACTGAAGTGGTAAACCGTAGCCTTAAAAATCTTCTACGTTGTCTAGTGGGTGAACATGTTAAGACTTGAGACCTAATTTTACCAACTGCTGAACTTGCTTATAATGGGTTAGTTAATAGATCTATAGGGTTGAGTCCTTTTGAAATTGTAAGTGGTTATAAACCTATAATGCCCATAGATCTCTTACCTATGTCTGTTACCCAAAGGCCTTTTGAGTCAGCCGATGCATTCGCACGCCATATTCATGATTTGCATACACATATTAGACAGCGGTTAAATAAGAGAAATGATGATTATAAAGTTTCAGCTGATTCTCATCGTAGAGTGCAAGAATTTTAAGAAGGAGACTATGTAATGGTGCGAATAAGGCCAGAGCGATTCTCTCAAGGATCTGCAAAGAAATTACAAGCGCGTAGTGCTGGACCATTCAAGATATTACAAAAGGTTGGGTCCAACGCGTATCGGGTTGACCTTCCACCTGAAATGAGCATTAATCCAACTTTTAATGTGGAAGATCTAGTCCGTGCCCATACTCCCATTGTTGATACATCGTCCCTTGCATGGCCTTTTTCTGAGTTTGCTACCCAACCCCTTCCACCCCCTCCTCTACCCATTACTCATAAAGAAGCAATTAAGGAAATCTTGGATGACGAGATAGTATCCACGAGAGATGGGGGTTTCCAAAGGTATCTTGTCAAGTGAAAAAAACAAACCATCATCTAAATCTACGTGGCTGTCGGGCGACGCATTGTAGGGTATTGATCCAAATCTACTCGAGCGCTACAAAAGTTTCAACTCATCGGAGTCGAGTTTTTCTCACCCGAGGGGAATTGATGCGGACACAAGCGTATTAAAGGTGTACCAACGGAAAAAGCGCCAACCACAAGTGCCATCCTTGTGGATAGGCGACTATTGAGGAGCTGAAGAACTTTCACATGTGATTGAACATATAGAAGACCCCACTCAGGGAAGACACATGTGAAGGAAGATTGGAGAAAGAAGACCGAGCGCCCAAACTTTTCCGTACTTATGTTATTTGCTTATTTTTGACTTAGTTAGGGGTCTTTTAGTAATTTTATATCTTTATTTGCTTATTCTAGGGGTATTTTAGTAATTTTATGTCTTTATTTGCTTATTTAAGTGGGCTAAAGCCCTAAACTCGAATTTTAACTATTGATTAATGAAAAGCAAACCCTTTGGTTGCCTCCTTCCTCTCTTCTCTCTAATGGTGCTTCTTTTCTTTCCTTGATCTTCTTCTTCTAATTTCTTCTTGTGCCCTTCTAACTTCTTCAAGGTAATAATTTTCTTCCTTTTATTTTGCAGTTTTGGCTAATCTTTCTTCGATCAAAATCTTGAGAACCGATCTAAACCCTAAACCCCCAAATTCTCAAATCCCTAATCCGAGAAACTTCTTGGTTCTTCGGACTAGTGATCTTCGTTGATCGATTGGGTGTGACCATGCAAGATCGGGAGGTCTCATCCCTCGCCGGATCCAACCTAAGTAGTAATTGAATTCCATAATCCATGGTTGTAGTGATGGCCCGCTCCATTGCATGTTTCCTTTATGATTTTCTCAGTTATGATGATTACTGTTAAAATTTTAGATCATTTATTCTTTTTTATTTCCGCTGTTTAATTGTGTCTATGAGCATGCATCATAATTAGGGCTGTCCTGCGTCAGTTTTGATGTATGATGACACTCACTTGTTCTATCAAAAAGGTTTTCTTATGTACATTCAGCGTATGCTTTATCGCACATAAATCCTTTAAGAATTTGGTATAAGATGGGAACTGTCTGATTGCCTCCAACAAGGGGATGCTGATATTGACTTACTGAAAACTCTAAAAGGTCTCAATTTTCACTTGGCCATTTCGATGAGGCAAGATTTTAGGGAAACGTGGCCATGGGCTTAGGCTCATTCTTAAACTCTTTGTCATGTGGAGCATTGCTAGATTAACCATCATCCTTTGAATCAATGGATTCCTCAGGTTTCTCAACCTTCTTAGGAATCTCTTTGTCAATCTCTTTACCACTTTTTAAGGTGGTGATGGATTTAACATGTTCCACATGTTGGGTTGAAGAATTAGGATCACTTATCTCTAATTGTTCCTTGGGGTTAGGCTGAGATTGGGTTGAAAAGGTCCCTTTCTCCCTAACACTTAGTTGTGTCTCAATTCTTACAATTTATGAACTTTTGAGTACATTTATGGCCTGAATTTGTCTTTGCATGAATGCATTCAACATTTCCTCAAGGGTTCTCTTCGGTGAGGGTTTAGTAGATGTCTCTTGGGGATTATTGGGTACATTCACAATTGATCCGTTCCTCCAACTGAAATTTGGATGATTCTGCCAATCAGAACTGTACACATTGGAATTTGGTGCACTGAAGGGGTGTTGATATGTATTCATAGCATTCACTTAAGCGTGCAACACCTCCTGAAAATTAGGGATTGTAGGACAATCCTTAGTTAGCTGAACATCACTCTCACAAATATCACATACAATTTCAACGGCTGTAATGGGTTGGATTGCATCCTTCCTTAGTTCCATGGCCTAAATCTTCCTTATGAGATCTGCCAACCCTACACTAACATCGTCCTCCTCTTTAAGCACATGTACTCCTCTCTCTTTTGGCATTGCCTTGAGATTACTAGCTTAGTTAGATGTGTCCAATGATTGGGGGTTTTCATTTAGCATGTCAATGTAATCTCAGGCATCTTCTGGATCATTGCTCTTAAATTCATCATTACACATTATCTTTATGAATTGGAGCATGTTTAAGCTTAGTCACTCATAGAAAAAGCTAATCATCTACCAAATCTTATAGCCATGGTGTGGGCAAGTGAGAAGTAAGTCCTTGAATAATTTTCAACACTGAAAAAAAGTTTTTATCTTCTTTTTGGGAGAAGTTCATAATGTCACGCCTAAAAGTGTAAGTTTTATAAGCTGGGAAGAACTTTTTAAGGATCTCCCTGGTTATCTCATCCCATGTGCCAATGGATCTCAACCTTAAGGAGTGAAGCCGTGCTTTGGCTTTCTCCTTAAGAGAAGATGGAAATAACTTTAGTCTAATCACATAAGAAGGAACATTGTTAAACTGTATATTGCTACAATCTCTTCGAAATCTTTTATGTGCAAGTATGGACTTTCTGAATCAAGTCCATAGAATTTAGGGAGTAATTGGGTCACCTTTGGTTTAAAGTCCACATTTCCTATATTGATTGGAAAAATTATGTTGGAAGGTGTAGTTGTTCTCCCTAGTTATAGATAATCACGTAAGGTTCGAACTGATGGAACTTGTTATACCTCATTCTCATCACGCACCATCCTAATTGGTGGTGTGTTCCTCACAGGAATCTCATCGAAGTGTTGTTCAGTTTTGGTTATATTTTTAGATGATGTTTCAGGAATATTTATGTGTTTTCTAACTCGTCGATGGATTGCGAGCCCATCGATTAAACCTCATTAACTTAGAAGTATCAATGTATGGTCCCTTACCCACTTAGGCATGAACCACACAAAACCCTAATTCTAACCCTAAGTCCTACAATGATTTAAGAAAGTAAGTAAAGGGGAAGGAATGATGTTATTGACAAGGAAGAATTAGACTTAAAAATCCTACAAAACATAAACAAATAAACAATGTTAGTAATGTAAAAAAAAAAAAAAAATCTTCAATAGCATAAACCCTAGAAAATTCTAAAATTAGAAAAACCTAACCTAAAATAGAAATCAAATTAGAAACCTAAACCAAATTGTGTTCGTGCCACTCCCCGATAATGGCACCAAAAGTTGATCAAACCCTAAGGGTTGACAACCCCAAGTGTAGGGCTATGATGTAGTAATAACGCAATGAGACCGAGGTTGAATCCTCAGGGAATGGGGAACACGACCTAGAACTAGTTTAACAGTAAATGTTTATCTGGGTTTTTAATCCAGTGATTAAGGAAACGATTTAAAAATAAAAAAATAAAAAAATGACTGAGGATCCATGAATCCACTTATAGCAATCACAATATCTCATTCATTGATTCAATATATAAAACAATTGGAATTGAAGTCATCTCATATCCAATTGGAAGATAATTTTGTTAACTTGTTCATTAATACCAATAAGATATGATTTTGATTAAATGATTCTCTCACGAAGTACTTGAATCTCAATCGCAGGGAATCAAAAACATCTAAATGACCCTTAGGTAATAATAGATCAATCAATTATATAGATTGAATCATCCTTTAATTCATGTTAAAACAATTGTTAAATCAAAGTATTCATTGTACCCATAGTGCACAACAAATTCAAAAATAAAGAACTCAAAGACTTTTAAGTAAAATTCAAATCTAATTTAATTTACTATCATCATTCGAACCATTACTATTAAATTAAATAAACTAACTACTATATTTGACCTATAAGCTTCATCCCTTTCCCTTATCTAAGATATTAGTCTAGCATGGCTAACATCTCAAAATGAAAAAAAAATCTAAAAAGACAAACTAGATTTGAGGGATCGAAGAATAAGGACAGCTCCATGGAAGCTCTACCACCCCTAGGTCTTTCTCCCAAGCCCTAATTCGTACTTTAGATAGCTTAAAACACCCATTTAAATAGGAAAAATACACACTGACTTGAAACTAACTTCAAATTTACATACTTTTGTTACTCTTCAATCGAACCGGCGGTAGCCTTCGGTCACACCGAACATCACCTCGTTCACACCGAATAGGTCTCTCAGTTGTAGTTGAAGTTCTTTAATGTTCATCTGAAGTCTCTGTCTCCCCCAAGTCACACCGAACTCTCCTTCGGTCATGTCAAAATTGGCTTCGTTCGGACCTAAGTGTCAAGTTGAATTATCTCTGAAAATCACTTCTTCTTACTGGATGTAAAAACTGCGATATATGGATATAAAAACTACTCTTCTCAATGGAGATATAAATAAGAATGTATATATTTACAAACGTATATCACGTACAATTATGCTCCTGGACAATTGCCCGTTGTAAAGGGTGGTAAATTCGGTAAGTTTCAGTGTCCTAATAATATTTTGAAAAAGAATCAAATGAAGTATTTTCCATATACGTTAGTAGTAGGGAGCATCATGTATGCTCTAATCTACATGTGACTAGATATTACCTTTGTAATCGGAATGTTGGGCAGGTATCTCTCTAATTCAGGAATGCAGCATTGGATAACTGCAAAGAGTGTTATATTACTTGTAAAGGACAAATGACTTCAGACTCACATGCAGAAGGTCTGATCATTTAGAGTTGGTTAGATACTTAAATACAGATTTACTATGTGCGTTGACATGATGAAGTCCACCTCAAGTTACATCTTCATGATGGTTGGTGGAGTTGTGTCTTGGAAAAGCATGAAACGGTTGATGACAACCTCATCCACCATGGAAGCTAAGTCCATTGCTTATCATGAAGCATCAAATCATGCACTATGGCTACAACATTTCTTCTCAAGTTTGTACGTATTGCAGCACATCCCAATACCATTAAGAATCTTTTGCGATAACTCAACTACGGTTTCCTTCTTTAGCAACAATAAGCATTCATCAAGGTCGAAGCATATCGACATCAAATATCTTGTTATGAAGGAAAGAGTTCAAAATCTTCTAATGTTTGTGGAGTTCAATGACACAAAGCAGATGATTGTAGATTTGCTCACAAATGGGATCTATATCATGCCATTTCAAGAGCATGTAACATCCATGGGAGTCATTGATCCCACACAAATGTATTCACTTAGTGGGAGTTGGGTGTATTTATTTTTGTAGACATTAAAGAGATCTCATTTATAAAGTTTTGATGATTCTGATGTAAAGTTATTTATTTATTAATTAATTTATTATTATTATTATTATTTCAAAATGTGTATATTATATGAGGGAACTATATGTCATCATTACATAGTGACAATTTGGGCTGCCCACCTAACAAAAAGAAAGAAAGGGTTGGCCTATCATGACCCTCAACGTAAAACATAAAACTAGGAATGGGGATCCTGGATTGGGCAGATTCTGATATAAAGTTAATTTCCCCTTCTCGCCATGCATGCGTAATTTATTTTTGAGTAGGTGGAATTAACTTATGTTTCATTGGAGACATATGAAAGCTCCAGGACCTCTTAAGGATATGCACATATGATCACAAAACATGTGTAATCCTTATACCACACTTCATAGTTCCTGATCTATGTCATTAAGGCTGGTAATATTTGAGAACATGCTTAGTCTAATTTCGTCAATATTAAATGTTGTGATGGCTACCGCGGTCCTATACTAGTAGCCTTGATGGACCATATTGTAGAAGCGTTGCCCTTACTATCTAACAATTACATTGGTTAACCATTCAGATATTTTATTTAAAATTAAAACATGTTTTCAAAATTAAACTGTGACATTGATCAATGTGGCCCAAGTGAGAGAATGTAATATTCTATAAGGGTTGGATAATGTGATACTAGTGGACCCTACAAAGTTGTGATTCATCTAAAAGTGTGTAAGGGGTGGTACGTTATAACTGTGTCACACGAACAGTGTTGTAGTTGAACTAGGATTGTCAAATTTGTGTGGAGCCTAAGGGAGAGGAGTTTTAATGGGTTTTAAGCTCTCCTAAACCCTCTAAACTATAAAAGTAGGGTTAGGTCCCCAAACCTACACATGACTGAAGCTTCTATTCCCATCCTGGTGCTTCTCTATAAGGGTGTAAGGTGCGGAAGACTATAACAATAGTTCTACAAGGATGGTGTCACAACCAGGTTCGAATTTTAATTAAGGTTTCTCAATCTGCATATGCGATGCACTGTATGGTCCCTTCAATTCCACAATCTAGTTTAATATCTTCTCCTCCCATCACTTGGACCATCAATAGTTAACTATCTAAAACTTCAAAATTCATATTGTGAATGATGCATGATAGTTGGATCATTTGACTTTTTGAGGTGTTTAACTTTTAAGATGGAGATGGTATAATGCATGGATTGGATGCCACACTCAAACTTTAGTATTGGTCCCATTCCTAACATCTATAGAATAAGCTTATTTTATAAGGACCTACAGTAGAGGAGCTGACCTCTTCATGCAAGTCTTTTAACCAAACTAAAAGTATAATTTCTTGCACGAGATGCCCATCTTTTGATCATCCAAATAACAAGATGGGGGAATTTATGAATCATTAAAGGGAGCTGATTTGGTGGATGTCATTGTGAACATGTGGCCTACTCACATGTATGAGATTGAAACCTTTCATTACATACTTTCAGTTGTGAATGGCCCATGGTCAAAAGATTACAATGTTTGGAATACTGTAGCCTTTGGTAGCATACAACTGAACATTTTAAAGCTTGAGAGAGAGAGAGAGAAGATGCCTTGCCTTAACCTGGCAACCAACGTGAGCCTGGAGGTCATAGACACCCCCTCAATCCTCTCTGAAGCCACCAAGACTGTCGCCAAAATCATCGGAAAGTCTGAGGCTTATGTAATGATTATGCTGATGGGATCAGTTCCCATGTCATTCGGGGGGACTGATCAGCAACCCAGTTCTGCCATTCACCTATCTTGGGATCCTTATCTTCCAAGGGAAACAGAGGAGGTCTTTCTTCCAAAGCTTAATAGATAAAGTTTGGCAAAGAATTGCAGGTTGGAAATGTAGAATCCTTCCTCAGGCGGGCAAACTGACGCTGATCAACCATGTCCTCTCCAGCGTGCCCATTCACACCATCGCAACCACGGTCGTCCCCTACTCCATTCTGACCGACCTCGAAAGAATCTTGTTTGATTTCTTCTAGGGATGGGATGAAATTAAGAAGAATTGCCACTGGCTGGCATGGAAGAAAATTTCCATTGTGAAACCAGTAGGGGGTTTGGGCGTGAGGGACCTGAGATCAATCATGAAAGCCTTCTGCATGAAGTTGTCTTGGGCTGTCCGCTTCATAGGTGATTCTAGCTGCTGAGGCTGCTTTATGCGAGCTAAGTATGCCTTAGATCTTCAGAGTATGGTGTTCGGTAGCCGTGCTCCATTTTCCTCCCCTTTCTGGAAATAAATTTGCAAGATCATCCCCACGGTTGTTGTCGTACGCGCTGGCCCATTGGCAGAGGGGACTTCAATTTCTGGGACATGGACTAGATGGGGTTGGGCCTTCTACATGATTGGAGGATGCGCTCTCCTCCTGGTGATCTTCTTTTTGCTAAGGTCAGGGATCTGCTTGGGCTTGAAGGATGGCTCTCCACGCCTTCTCTAAATGGCCTCCTACCTTAAGCTGTCATTGACCATGTCACTGATGAAGGTTTTTGCACCTCCCCTAGAGATGAAAAATGCATCTGGTTAGACTTTAGCTCTGGTGACCTATCCGTGGGGTTGGCCTGGCTATCCATTAGGCCTTGTGTTGAACCTAAGAACTGGTTCAAATGGGTCTGGCATGCTAAACTGCCCCCCAAACTCTCCCTTCTGGCCTGGAAGGTCTTCCACAAAGCTATTCCGGTTGACGAAAGGATTCAAAGTAGAGGGGTCCTCATTGCCTCCAAATGTGACTGCTGCCCCTCTCCCTATCCTCCCCATATGAAAACCGTCAATCACCCTCTTCTCCTCTAGCTACATGGCATCCCATGTCTGGGAGTATTTTGGCAGGATCTTTGACGTGCATGGCCCCTTGCCCTCCACAACGTTGGACAGAGCTAACCACTAATGGACCAGTTCCCCGTCTTCTGGAGATCCCTCATTCTCATGGGTCTTATTCCCATCTTCACCCTCTAGGAGCTATGGAATGCTAGGAACCTCGCTTGTTTTGAAAATTTTGTGATGCTTCCCGTTGGGGTTATCTCCAAAAGTCACCTTTGGATTTTCACGGTGTCGTTACCCATGCTCCTCAATATGTTGACGAGGCTTACTCTTGGTATCTTGGGTATTGTCACCCCCCCCCCCCCTCTCAAAATGCCAAGGATCGAGGTGGTCAGGTGGACCAGGGCCTGCCCGGGGTGGATCAAGATCAATGTGGACAGTTCTACCCAGGGTAACTTAGGGCCGTCTTAGGGAGGTGGCGTGGGAAGAAACAACTTGGGGGACTTCACGTTTGCTTTCTCGAAAGGATATGGATTCAGATCCAATTAGAGAGCCGAAATCAAGGTGATTATTGATGGGCTTTTCCATTGTACCAACCTGGGCTTCACTAGGGTGAAAGTGGCAAGTGACTCCAAAACGGCAATGAAGATCCTCTCCAGCCAGACCCTCGCCTCTTGGCCTATGCGGTATTGGAGGGCTTGCTTCAAATTCCTCAATCTTAGCATGGAATTCGCCTTGTCTCACACCTCGAGAGAGGCCAACTCTGTTGTGGATGATCTAGCCCATCTTGGGAGTGGTGGTCAGGTGGACCGTTTCTTCAGCTCGATGGAAGATCTCTCCCACTAAACTCATGGTACCCTGTTCCTCGACAAAGAAGATTTGGGCAACCTTCGTGTGGCCTGACCCATGTCTTAGTCCTTCTTTGTTTTTCCCCGCTTTTTCCTTTTTCTTTCTTTTATGATAGGTGGGCCAATGGGTTTTGGCTGTTGGCTCCTGAAATAGTTGTATTTGCCCTGTATAGTGTAGTATGTTTCACTTCCTATTCAATACAAAAGGGATTTTGTTGGGAAAAAAAACACTGTATGATGAGCTGGTCTCCATCAAGGGCTTGAATCCAGACTCAAACAAGAAACTGTGTTGCGATTGCTACAATCCTCAAGACCAAGCTATCTATTCCCAAGTCACTTTAAAAAAATATATATTAATTTGAATTTTATTAACATGGGACCTTCGTTGTACATGTTTTACGGGTGGGGTCAAAATAGGTTGATCCATGCCTATCATAAAATCCCCAGCTATACTAAAAGCTCCCTAGACACTAGAAAAGAAAAATGAAAACCCCCATAGATCTACTGGGGAAGAAACACCTCCCCCAACCAAATGGGGAGGCAAAGCTTCCCATGGGACGCTCGCTTTAACACTCCTTTCTAATATTCCCCACCCCAACCTTGTCCAGGAAAATGTCCCCCTAAATGTGGGGCAGAACTTGTGATAAGGCATTGAACATTACGGCCTGTTGAGAATCACTTCCCAATTCTGCCAAAGAGCCTGCCACTCCATTAGCCTCCCTAAAGGTATGCTAGACTGTCACCTCGACCTTTTGAAGGAGCAATTGTAAGCGAGCACTCTAGTACCATAGCTTCCAACAGTTGTTGAGACCCTTTACCGTAATGTCTACTATACCTTTAGAGTCACCCTCTACAAATATTCTTCAGTAGCCTCGATTTAAGCAAAATGAGAGGCCATCAATCATCGAGCGTGCCTTGGCTCGGGTGTTAGTCCCCTTGCCATAGTCCACCGCGAAGGCAAAGATGAAGTTTCCACAATTATCCCTTATGACTCCGCCACCACCCGAAAGGCCCGGGTTTCCTTGGAAGGAGCCATCCACATTCAGCTTGAACCATCTGACCTTTAGTTTTGTCCACCTCTCCACTAAAAGGTTAACTTGTTGAGGGGCCAAGCCTTTTATCCTCAAGGCTTGCAAGAATATCTAATGAGGGAGCGATACAGACGGGGACGAGGGAAAGCTAGCTTAAATCCTTCGCAACCAAATACAAATGCACTCAATAATTCTCCCATGGTTCAGACAATTCCCATCTAACCTACTCACATTTCTCTCCTTCCACACTTCCCAAAATAAAAGGCATGGGAACACACCCAAAATAGAAGGCGTGGGAGCACACCCAATAGACGTTGGATTCTCAGGTTCACCATTTACCTCGTGTAACAACAGAGCGGGCAGAGGCCGCAGATGGACAAGATTAGACAGGATGCTAATCAACTCAGATTGGATGAGAAATCTCCGAGGTTTTAAGGTCGATCACCTAACAAGGGCACACTCTGATCACTCTCTAATTCTCATCAGCTTTCAAAAAGAATCAGCGAAATTCCCTTGTCCAGTTAGATTCCAAAGAATGTGGATAGATCATGATGACTTCATGGAGGTGATAAAGGATAGTTGGTATAATGACATTGTTGCTGCTCCAATGTATATTTTTTCATCAAAATAAAAAACTTGAAGACAATGCTGAAAACACAAAACAAAGAGGTCTTTGGAGAAGTCAACAAAAATGTACAAAAGGCAGAGAATGAAGTGAACAGGGCTGAGTATAATCTTCTCAACACGCAATCAGAGGCTGATCTCTCAGGCTAAACTCATCTCAGGAAAAACTAAAAAAGGCCCATCTCCAAGAGGAAAATTTTTGGAAACAGAAATCTAGGAATACATGACTAATGGAAGGAGACAGAAATACAAGATTTTTTCATGATTCAGTTCTGAATAACAACAGGAGTTTGGCAATCAAAAAAATGAAGAAGGCCATGAGCGAAACAGTTGATCAAATCGAAGATATTGGGGAAGAAGTCGAGAGATACTTTAAACAACTATTTTCCTTTGAAGATAACAACAACAATGATGATATTCTCAACTGCATCCTGAGAATGGTGTCTGATCAGATGAATGTAGGTCTTTTGAGGCCCCTTTCGATGGAGGAAGTCAAGGCAGCAGCAACTTCCATTTCAATTGACAATGCCCCCAGCCCAGATGAATTTGGAGGAGCTTTCTACTCCTCCTATTGGAACGTGATCAATAAAGATTTACTTGAACCTACCAAAGATTTCTTTTAAGGAGGACCGATCCCCAGAGCATTCCAATGTACTCAAATCTGTCTCATCCCAAAGAAGAACCCAAAATACATCATAGACTACAGATTGATCAGCTTATCTAATTTTATAATGAAGATTTTTTCTAAGATTATGGCATCTAGGCTGGCCCACATCCTCCCAAATTTAATATCTAAAGAACAAGGAGCATTTGTTAAAGGAAGATCGATAGCTAGAAATATTTCCATAGCCAGAGAGATGGCTCATGAGATTGATCGAAAGGTTTATGGGGGCAACTTAATCATCAAACTTGATATGGAGAAGGCTTACGACCGCGGAATGGAACTTCATTGCCTAAGTGCTCGAGAAGTTTGGGTTTGATTGCCATTGGATCATCTAAATATAGTGATATTGGAAAGATATCTGGTTCTCCATCCTTATTAATGGAAGAAGTTGTGGTTTCTTTCAATTAAGTGGAGGGCTAAGATAGGGAGACCCACTATCGTCGTCCATATTCATCATAGCAGCAGAAGTTTTTAGCAGAGGCATTCACAAGCTATTTTCTTTAGGGAGTTGTCAGCCTTTCAAACTTCTCTAATCTTGCCCTAGAATTACCCACCTTTTTTTTGTTAATGATGTTATTCTATTTCTTAATGGCAGGAAATCTAGCATGCATGTTCTTCTCATATTTATTCGTGAACATGAAAGTGCATCAGGTAGAAGGTCAACGTGTTTAAAACTTCCTTCATCACCTCGAAGAAAACAATTAAAAGAAAAGTTCAAAGACTATGCAATCTCACAGGCTTCGGACAAACTTTCCTGGAAACTGTTTATCTTGGAGTTCCCCTTACTAAGGGAAGAATCAGTAGCTCACTCCTCCAGCAACTCATTCAGAAGATTGCTGGCAAGATTGAAGGTTGGAAGGCCAAGATCCTCAATCCAGCTGCGAAACTAGTGCTGATTAAACATGTGCTTACCAACATTCCTATTCACATAATGTCTGCCATCAACATTCTAAAATCAGTATGTAAATTATTGGAAAAAAATTTTGTAAATTTCTTTTGGGGCAGCTTGGATGGAGGCAACAAGAGGCACTAGGTCAGGTGGTCGAGATTATGTGTTCTAATCCAGGAGGGAGGCCTTAGGATCAGAAGCTTTAAAGACTTAATACGAGCCTCCAGAGCTAAAATGGGCTAACAACTGTTGCAAGGCTTGTCTCTGTGGGCCAATCTTATTTCGGCCAAATACTTCCAAAAACTTATTATGAATAAAGGAGCGATTAGATCTTCCATCTCTTTAGATTGGAAGGATATATTCAGAGCACTACCATTTGCAACACTTCAAATAGCTCATTGGAGAGGGAAAGATCAACTTCTGGAATCAGAATTGGTCATGAGGAGGAATACTCACAGGAGCTGTTGTGGGGAAAATCCTGCAACATATGCTGAATGCCATGATTAAAGACTTCAGTCCCCAAATCGGTAGATGGTGCCTGCCCGATATCCAACATATTATACCTCCAGCAGCAATTCAAACCATTTCAGATAGCGCAGTATCATTGTCAAACAGAGCCGACAAGCTAATCTAGGATTTATCATCTTAGGAAAATTCTCTCTTAAGTCTACATGGAATGGGATTAGACAACACTAGCCTAATCTTCATTGGACCAAGTGGATATGGAATAAACTACTTTCTCCGAAAGTGGCGATCTTTGTTTGGAAGACAATACACAGAGCTGTCCTGGTCGATGCAACAGTGTAGAGATTTGGTGTCTCATTGGCATCTAGATGTGAATGTTGTGGCACTAATCACATGCATCAACTGCCATCTTAGAACCTTGCTCTCATCTCAGCATAGCGTGGGACCGAGACCATGCCCAATGGGTCATCAAATCCACTCGACAGTCACCAAGGAAATACGTCCAATAGGGGCTTCCAGGCTTGACCCATTCCTGGTCATTTCCATGCATCTGTGGAGAATCTTGACCACCTATTCTATCACAGCAGTGTCGCAGACAAGGTTTGGAGTTATTACAATTGCTTGTTTGATATCTCCTCAATCCCCAATCAAATAATTCATCAGAGGATCCAACAATGGACTTCAATGGCCCGTCGAAAATCTAGAATCACATTCCTAATTGGAATTGCCCCCTATTTCATAATCTGGGAGATGTGGCTCAGCAGAAATGTAGCTAGATTCGAAGGCCACAAAATGTTAGATAAACACATCATCTCAAGTGTCTCATGCTGGCTGAGAGAAGTCAATCCAGCCATTCCTGAATCGAGCAGGAATTCATTGGCCAAAAGCGTCGTTCTCCAGACTCTGAAGATCAATAAAACTCATTCACATCCTGCAGGTAAACCTCTTATAGTCAAATGGACAAAACCACCAAAAGCTTGGCTGAAATTGAATATTGATGGCTCGTTAAGAGGTAACCCAGGTGAGAGAGGAGGAGGGAGAATTTGTAGGGATCATCTAGGCAGGATGATATTTCCTTTCCACAGATACTATGGGACTGTCTCCAACATGATTGTGGAAGCTCGGGCCATGTTAGATGGAATAAACATTTGCTCCTCTCTCGGCCTTGTTAATATCATTGTGGAGATTGATTCTAAACTCATTGTGGATGTGACCAAGGACCCACTAGCCCCTAATCCTTGAAATATCTGGTACAGGTTGGGAGCTATTTGGCAAAAATGTAGGACCCTTAATCTCATATTCAAGCATATTTTTCGTAAGGAGAACTCAATTGCTGACGCTTAGGCTAGGATGGCAAGCGAGGGACACCCATATCAAATATATAGAAATCGTACAGACCTTCCAAGGATAGTTAGAGGTGCTCTTATGTTGGATAATGTTGTTCTAGGAGCCATCAGATGTTCTTAATCAGGACTCCGTCTAGGTGTTTTCTTCTATCTCAATGTCTAGCCTAGCTTATGGTTATATGATAGGTGTGGTCCGTAATCTTTTTGTTGGGACCCACCCGAATGGCTGTAAATTCTCATGATTATATAAAATTCTCGTGGCATGATTCCAATTCTTTTAAAAAAAAAATAGAGAAGTGAAAACATCTAGTAATGGGGCAGACGAAGCCATGGACTAGCATTGAGCGGCTCTCCCAGACGCACCTTGGTTAGGCTCAAAGGAGAGATCAAATAGACTGACAAAGAAGCACATGCCTTTGAGGCCTGGTCACCTATGGAGAAGAGATGGTTTAACGTCTCTATGCTAGGGGCAGGAAAGGGGGTTCTTTCCGGACTGCATCATTCACACCTTGCATCTAACGAGACTCCCCTTGCTTGAACTCTACTATCAATCGGTAGCGCCTTCTTCAGAAGCTTCTAGGCAAAGAGAGATATTTTTGCATGCATTTTTTTGTGCCAAACCCACTTGGCCCAAGATTTTTGGGGGGTGGATACTCTGCAGTCATTCTAGGTTGACTGAACAGAGAAAATTCCCGAGGTGTCTAATGCCCAAACGCACCTGTCATGTCTATGGGACGTACACACCCCCTCTTTAGCTATCTTGTCCCTAACCTACTGGGGAAAGAAATCTTGAAACAAGTGTGGTTGGAGGATTCCTTCTGGGCTAACCATGTTGTGCACTTTCAAATTAAGAAGAGAATTGGGAATATCCCTGTGGCACCATTGCAACAGGGGGCTAAAGCCTGACTAGTCTTCCAACCAGAAATTGCAATCCCCACTACCCACCAACCACTTCATGTTCAGAGATAGGATGAGAAACATCTTGAAGAGGGATCAATAAAAAGGGGAAACAACAGCAGCAGTAGCAGTAGTAGCTGAACCATCTCCATACTTGGAGTGCAGGGGCACTGCCCAAATACCCCCTGAGTTAACATACCAGAAGGACCAAGCTAGCTTCATTCTAAGACTACACATCACATCCTTTAATTTCTTAACCCCAACCCCCTTCTGATTTAGGCCTCGCTATCCGAATCCAGCTCACCTAATGAGCTTTTTTCTTACCTACATTCCACTCTCAGAAAAAAATTGAGAAGTATTTTTTCCAGGCCTTCAATAATATGCGTTAAGACTTGAGTTGATGCAAGTGTATGAATAGGGATGCTTTGGAGCACATGGTTCACAAAGATCAGCCTTCCCTCCGGGTTTAGGAGCCTTCCTTGCCACCCCACAACTCTGTTATGGATTTTTCTGAGAGGAGGCTGGATCAAGTTTGCCCGAGATCACCCAAGGCTAATCGGGACCCCAAGATAGATGAGAGGAGGGGGCTATTGGTTAATGCATAGCTGCCTCTTCATTGCTCTAACTTGAGCCGTCGATAGATTCTCGGACGTAAAGAGAGCACTCTTCTCCCGATTGAACTTTCGGCTCAAAAATCCCAAGTCACGGTTCTTTCTCAAGTTCTAGGACACAAAGAGCTCCAACTTCAGGTGGAATGGGTCTACCTCTTAAATGCTGCATAAAAACTCCGAGAATCATTACTATCTATTAATTTTTTAGTCTCTTACAAGTTGTTGGATTATAGAAGAAGAGATATTATCTTGTTGGTTAACAGACATGTTTAATCGTTTGGAGACAGTGAACAAGTCAACTCCTCCTCTCACAAAAAAAAAATAAAAAAATCAAACATTTCAAGGCAAAATCAGATATCGCTCCCATTAAGTGTCTAAGATTTATCTATTAGATGGTTAAATGGTTAAGATAATTCAATCAACATGGGTGTGTACTAACCACTTACCCCCCCCCCCCTCCCTCAAAAAAAAAAAGAAAAAAGAAAAAAGAAAAGACAAAGAAATCAATCAAAGAAAATTTAGGTTAATGCTCAGTCAATCAATCGGCCCATAGGATGTATAGTTCAGGTTATAAAAAACCATGCCACCTAAGGCATATGATCCACTTCCATCTTTCAGTTTGAAGATCTAATTAGCCTTCCAATATTCTGCCTTTTATTAGTTAAACATAGATTGTTGATTTACTCTTCACTTAAAACTTTCCCTTTGGTGTGACAGACCTGAATCAAAAGTCTACCTGATGTTTTGGCCCTATGCTCAACGTGAATTACACATCCGATGATCTGAGTGGATTTCACATATACATCAAGGTTGGTTCCATAAAAAAGCAGGGGTGGGCATCCCTCGCCCAACTGTTCCAAGAACCAGAAATTGTTGTTGACATATTCTTGATTTTTAACGGGGCCCACCATTATTTGTAAGTGAGATCCATGTGTGATCTCATTTTAAGCCTAGGGCTTAAAAATTAGGTTGAGTTGTGATTCAAGTAAGCCACACCAAAGGAAATAGTTGGGAGAGAGATGTTTACCCTGATTTTTGCAGGACCCATTATGATGATTATGTGAAATCCACTCCAACCATTAGATGCCACTAAAAAGCATAGGCTTGGGACCTAAAAATTAGGCCTATTCGTGATTCATGAGGGCCATAAGTAGGGAAACAAATTGCAAGGTAGCGCTATCGTATACCTGGTTTCCAATCATGTAATCCACCAGGATCCTTGATACTTTCCTTGTGAGTCAACGGTTTGCTAGAAGTGAATATGATCATCATGTCTATTTTAAACTTTAAGTGATGGAGAATTCATCTTACTAATATTATATGTTGATGACATGCTTATCGCCATTCATAACATATTTGAGATAAATGTATTGAATACTCAGCTATCAAGGACATTTGAAATGAAAGATCTAGGGGTTACAAAGAAGATTATTGGCATTGACCTATACAAAGATAGGGAGATGAGTAGGTTACATTTGGCTTAGGAAAATAACCTCAAGAAGGTATTGGTGACGTTTGAGGTCGACAAGACTAAGCTAGTTAACACACTCCATGCAGCTCGCTTTAAGCTTTCTTCATAGTAATGTCCTATTAGAGATGAAGAAAAGTGATATATATCTCATGTGCCCTATTCGAATGAGGTTGATAGTTTAATATATGACATGGTTTCTATGAGATCAAGTATTTCATATGTAATCGGTGTTATAAGCAGATACATGTCAAACCCTCACAAAAAACATTGGGAGGCAGTGAAATAGATACTTCGTTATCTATGTTATACAATGGACAATGTCTTGACATTTCAAAAATCAGATAAAAAACTAACACGCTATGTTGATTGAGATTATGTAGGGAATGTGGATAATAGAAGGTTGACTTCTAGTTACTCATTTATATTAACGGGTGGTTAGATCAGTTGGATGTCAAAGATTTAGTTTGTGGTTGTTGTTCCACAACTGAAATAAAGTATATGGCGGTAACAAAGTCATTCAAAGAAGGCATTTGGTTGCGTGGAATGATGAATGAACTTGGGCTTCAATAAGAGGTCGTGCTGATTAATTATGATAGTGAAAGTGCGATCAACTTGGCAAAGAATTCGGTTTACAATTTTAGAACTAAATATATTGATGTTCTTCATCATTTTATCTGACTAGTGCTTGAGGAAGGTGGTGTTACTGTAAAAAAGATCCACATGAGCATAAATCCGATGGATATGCTTACAAAGGTGGTTCTCATGAAGAAGTTCTGATTATATTCATCTTTTTTGGGTCTGACAAAAGTTTGATGAAGATGGAGTGTGCATGAAAAGCGACGACGATAATGAAACTATGATGGAGGTGATTAGAGATGGGACTTGGAGCAATGGTTCATAATGATTGAAGCTATGTTGGAGATTGTTGTTAGATGTCTTCAATTTATACATGGAACATGGTCTTGATCGATCAAACAACATAGTCAATTGGTTGAGTGAGCCTCAAATTATACATATTGGTCTCTGGACTGTTTATGACAGTCTCGATTGATCGAATTGTTGGATCGATCGATCGACAGAATTCAAAAAGTACTTGTAAACTCTCTAGACACTTTTTGAGCCTATTCGAGCGATCAACATATGGTGCTCGATCAATGTAGATTGATCAATGGTTAGATGGATGGTACACACAATTTTGTGTAATTGGGTGATTAATTTTCTATTCCAGGTGTTATGCTACATATATAGTTGTAATTACGAGATTAGGGTATCTCAATTAGGGCTTAAATGTTTCTAGGTATTGGAGAGGATAAAATGAGGATTTTCTGATTATAAGTGCATCTATCTCTTGTAGTTTTTTCTTTCATTTTGATCGTTATTACTGTGTGTCATAGCTTTTATTTTCGCGTGAGGGGTTTTCTATGTAAAATTCGTGTGTATTTGTGCATGCTTTGTTCGTGTTTGCTTATTGTCATGTGATTCAAATTCGGGGTTTGCTTATGTGGTCCCCCAACAAGTATCTTATCTAACCCATGCATCACTTCAACCCTATCAAGATGATGGGATGCCTTAAAACTAGGTCAATTGAAAACAATGAACAACTGACCTCCGCATTCATGTGATTGCTCACAGGACAGTTTGATCAGCGTTACTTTTGGAGTGTCTAACTTTCAGTGGGGCCGGCCTATAGGATAAGTAGGATGTTACCCCTATCCTACTTATTTGCTTCCTATAGGAGCTTTGGTGAGGGTTCGAACTCCAGAGCGAAAGTTCTAGTGCTAGTTGAAGGACTCTCTCTTTGAGTCCCCCAGAGTTTTAATTAGATTGAGCTTGAAAGTGATTTGAAGACTGCAGTTGATCTCCTTAACAAGGATACTACGATGGTAGTTGTCGTACCGGTCTATATAGTTTATTCTCCAAGGAAAGCTAATGAGGTGGTAAATGGCTTAGCTCACCTGGAAAGCGGGTCTCAGGAGAATTGGATTTTTTTTCCCACTCAGACCTCCCTCTAATAATTAAGGCGAGACTTTTCCTCCACCGAGTATCATTGGGGTTAGTTAGGGAATGTTAGAAGCATGTGTATATTTGGGGGTAGTAGGATTGGGGTATATGATAGGTGGGACGGGAGGTTTTATTTTATTTTATTTTTGATTCTTTTGGCCAGAATGAGCGTGCCTCTTGTATATCTTTGTGTGGGAATAAATTCTTTGAGTTAAAAAAAAAGAAAAGAAAAGTAAGGTGTACACACACCCAATGGCTTCACATGCTGTCCTCGTAGAAATCTGATTTTTCAAATATTGATAGCATAAACAATAGTGATATCTGGTGAGCAAATGATGGCGTGTTCAAAAGACTTGATGTTTGGGCTATGTGGAGTGCACTTGCTATGTTCTTTCAAATCAAACCATATATCTGGTGCACCTGTTAACATTAGGGACATGTACCATGACTCTTCTTGTTTGTTTTTTTTTTCTTTTTTAAGATAGAATTTTATGGTTGAATTAACATACTACAAACATTATGGCGAGACCCACAAAAAAAACTGGGGCGTCACCTATCATATATATGGGCCCTTATATAAAACTCAACCTAAAAAAAAAAAAAAAAAAAGAAGGTGGGCATGCCATGACAGCAACCCTAAAAAGGAAAAATAAGCCTCACCCTTTTTACTAGATCTTCTTTTCCTTTTTCATCCCCACATCAGCATTATCTAGAGCTAAAAGCCCCCTGATATATTTAGGAAGATCAACTCGCGCGACTACGATAAATCCTATTTCGACATGTACCAAGACTAGTCCTGATACAAAAATCAGTGGAAAGCCACACATGGAGCAATATACGAGCATGCCTAAAACCTATGCATCAATGTAGTGTGGTCTGCGGCCTCCCTGAGTTTTGGAATGACTTGAGTGTATATGTGCCCTTTAACCCTATCATCCATTAATGAATGGGTTAGACGGAATATTCACAGTGTGGTTGACCCCCATTTCATATCGAAGATTCTATGGCCTATGTTACTATCCGAATGTCCTCCATGTTTGATAGGTGTGGCCCATGGATCATGATCTCTTTTAAAGTTTAAACCTAATAAAATGTTTGAGGTGTATTCAATTCATGGGTAGAATGGGGCAGTGGATTAGGTGCGCCCTAGCTATGGAGCCCACCTTGATGGTGTATTGCATCTCCAAGTCATCTAACCGTTTTGACATAATCGCATTTCTCTATTTGTATAAAAGTTTTCCTTAAAGTGATTTCATTTGCATCTCCAAGTCGTCCAACCGTTTTGACATAATCCAAGTCTGTATTTTTTTTCATATATATATATATATATATATATATATTTACACACGCACACACACTCATGCCAGTGGAATTTCACCACCTATGGATACTCGAACCCTTGACTGGGTGTTGAAACTCCTGAGAGTCTACTATTGGGGGCCTTGCACAAAACCTTAGGATTTAGCATCTAAAAAAAGCAGAATTATGAGATAATAAAGCAATGAAAAATAATCAAAGCATAAACCGCACCACACAAGATATTTTTACATGGAAAACCCTCAAAGAGGTAAAAACCACAGGACCTCATCTAGATCAACAATCCACTATAAAGTAGAACGTTACAACCTTCTTCACTCACACATGAGTGGATAAACAATAAGAGGATAGAAGAAAATTGGAGAGATCTAATCGATTACCAGGACGTAGAAGCGCAGAGATATCGAATACACAATAGATCACCTATATGAGCATAACATCCCTTCCATAAGCTTCCTTTCTCTCTTTCTCTCTCTCTCTCTCACACCTTTAATAGCCCTAAACCGTTTAGCAAACCCTTGCAAAGCTTTAGGAAACCCTCTCGCATTACCTCTTGTATGCCTTAGAAAACTCTAAAGACCTCCTATTTATAGTTTAGGAAACTCTTTTTCGCACCATTGCCAAAACTGCCTCAAAATTCTGCATCCCGAACAAAATCGGACGCAAAACTGCATAACCAGGACTGGTCGAGTAGGCTGTAGGACTGGTCGAGCACTATTTACCTGACCGGTCGAACCGGCCCTCGACTAGTTGAGCACTGTTCACTGAGCTCGTTGGACATTGAGTCGAGTGACCCTCGACTGGTCAAGCACTGTTCACTAGACCGGTCGAGCAGTGCTCTCGACTAATCGAGCAGCGTGGTGATTTCACTATTTGTGTTATCTGAACCGCACCTCATCTCCTCTGACCTAAGGAGAAAAACCCCATTAAATCTCCCCCTTTCTAACTCAGGAGGGATTCACCTTCTTTAAGCCAGTCAGGTTTCTACAAACCTCAAACTTGCCCTTGAATAGAGCCTTGGTCACCATGTCTGACCTATTATCGTTTATATGGACCTTCTCAAGCTGTAACACCTTTTATTCGAAAGTATCACTGATTTACTGATGCATAATCTCTATATGCTTCGACTTGGAATGCTGACTTGGATTCTTGCTCAAGTATATAGCACTTTTACTATCACAATAGACCACGTGCTCCTCCTACTTCAGGCTAAGTTCTTATATGAACTTCTTCATCGAAAATATCTCTTTACATGCCTCTGTGACTGCAATGTACTCGGCCTCTATCGTCAACAATCTTACGACCTTCTGTAGCTTTCTTTGCCAAGAAACCGCTCCCCCTGCAAATGTGAACATAAACCCTGATGTAGACTTCCTGGAGACTATGTCACCTGCCATATTGGCATCTGCGTAGCCCTCTAACATAGGTTTACCGTCACCAAAGCATAGGCTCAACCTGGATGAGCCTCTTAGATACTGCAGTATCCACTTAACCGCTGCCCAATGCTCTTTGCCAGGATTGGCAGGATACCAGCTGACAACACCAACCGCATATGATATGTCTGGGCGTGTACACATCATAGCATATATCAAACTTCTTACAGTTGACATGTAGGGTATCTTCTACATCTCTTTCACCTCTGCCTTCATCTTAGGACACTGTTTGTCGCTCAATCTGAAGTGACCATCCAGTGGAGTACTAACCGGCTTCGCTGCATTCATATTGAACCGCTCTAGAACTTTGTTAATATACCGCTCTTATGACAGCCAAAGCTTCCTGCTATTTCTGTCAGGGGTTATCTCCATTCATAGGAACTGTTTAGCCAGGCCCAAGTCTTTCCTCGCAAACGACTTACCCAACTCCTGTTTCAACTTGTCGATCTTCTTAATGTCTTTTCCCATGATGAGCATGTCATCAACATATAACAGAAGAACTAGGAAATCACCATCTGAGAACATGCGCATGAACACACAGTGGTTCGACTTCGTTCTGTCGTACCCATGCTTCAACATAAATGAATCGAACTTCTTGTACCATTGCCATGGAGCTTGTTTCAACCCATACAAGATCTTTCTCAACCTAAACATCATATGTTCTTTGCCCTTGACTTCGAATCCCTCTGGTTGATGCATGTAGATCTCTTCTTCCAGGTCACCATATAGGAAGGCAGTTTTAACATCTAACTGCTTTATCTCTAGATTCATACTAGCCGCTAACCCAAGCAACACCCGTATGAATGTTATCTTCACCATTGGTGAGAATATCTCCTCAAAGTCTATGCCTTTCTTCTGACCAAACCCTTTCACCACAAGTCTGGCCTTAAACCTCGTCTATGAATTCTTTTGCTCAACCTTCTTTCTAAACACCCACTTGTTGCTCAAAGCTTTCTTTCCATTAGGCAATTTTACCATATCATAGGTGTGGTTCTTATGTAAGGATTCCATCTCCTCTTGCATAGCTTTTAACCACTCCCCATTATGCTTTTCGGCTAAGGCCTCAGAATAATCTTCTAGCTCTCCCCCATCATTCAGCATAATGTACTCATGCAGCGAGTACCTCTTAGACGGCTGTTCGTCCCTAAATGACCTCTTCACATGTGGCTTAATGGGTGGATCAATTAGGGGCTGCTGCTCTGGTCCATCTTCTAAAGGAACTCCCTCGTCCTCTGCACCTTACTGTACTCCCCCGTTACCAGGCACCATGGGAGGAATAATCAGATCCATGTCCTCTAGCTCACCTAAACTAGATTAGTTCTTTTCTCGCTTACCAATGTCTTCTATACACTGATCTTTAAGGAAAACCACATCTCTGCTCCTGACGAGCTTCTTCTCGGTTGGATCTCACAATCTATAACCGAAATATTCATCACCGTACCCCAAGAACACAAACTGCCTTATCTTCATATCGAGCTTAGACCTCTCGTCCTTTAATAGTGAATAGATGCCCTGCATCTAAACATCCTGAGATGACTGTAGGATGGATCTTGTCCAGTCCACACCTTCTCAGGCACTTCTCCATTCAACAGGGCTAATGAAGACCTGTTTATCAGATACACTGCTGTGTGCATTGCTTCTCCCTAAAATGTCTTGGCAAATTTTGATGGGGCCAGCCTGTAAGATAAGTAGGATGTTACCCCTATCCTACTTATTTGCTTTCTATAGGAGCTTTGGTGAAGGCTCAAACTCTAGAACGGAAGTTCCAGTGCTAGTTGAAGGACTCTCTCTTTGAGTCCCCCGGAGTTTTAATAAGATTAAGCTTGAAAGTGATTAGAAGACTGTAGTTGATCTCCTTAATAAGGATACTATGATGGTAGGTGTGGTACCGGTCTATATAGTTTATTCTCCAAGGAAAGCTAATGAGGTGGCAAGTGGCTTAGCTCACCTGGAAAGCGGGTCTCAAGAGAATTGGATTTTTTTTCCCACTCAGACCTCCCTCTAATAATTAGGGTGAGACTTTTCCTCCACCGAGTATCATTGGGGTCAGTTAGGGAATGTTAGAAGCATGTGTATATTTGGGGGTAGTAGGATTGGGGTATATGATAGGTGGGACTGGAGGTTTTATTTTATTTTATTTTTAGTTCTTTGGGTCTACTGGCCGAAATGAGCGTGCCTCATGTATATCTTTGTGTGGGAATAAATTCTTTAAGTTAAAAAAAGAAAAAAGTAAAAAGTAAGATGTACCCACACCCAATGGCTTCACATGCTGTCCTCGTAGAAATCTGATTTTTCAACTATTTATAGCATAAACAGTAGTGATATCTGGTGAGCGAATGATGGCGTGTTAAAAAGACTTGATGTTTGGGCTATGTGGAGTGCACTTGCTATGTTCTTTTGAATCAAACCATATATCTGGTGCACCTATTAACTTTAAGGACATGTACCATGACTCTTCCTGTTTGTTTTTTTTTTTCTTTTTTAAGATAGAATTTTATGGCTGAATTAACATACTGTAAACATTAGGGCGAGACCCACAAAAAAATTGGGGCGTCACCTATCATATATATGGGCCCCTATATAAAACTCAACCCAAAAAAAAAAAAAGAAGGTGGGCATGCCATGACAGCAACCCTAAAAAGGAAAAATAAGCCTCACCCTTTTTACTAGATCTTCTTTTCCTTTTTCATCCCCACATCAGCATTATCTAGAGCCAAAAGCCCCCTGATATATTTAGAAAGATCAACTCGCGCGACTACGATAAATCCTATTTCGACATGTACCAAGACTAGTCCTGATACAAAAATCAGTGGAAAGCCACACATGGAGCAATATACGAGCACGCCTAAAACCTATGCATCAATGTAGTGTGGTCTGCGGCCTCCCTGAGTTTTGGAATGACTTGAGTGTATGTGTGCCCTTTAACCCTATCATCCATTAATGAATGGGTTAGACGGAATATACACAGTGCGGTTGACCCCCATTTCATATCGAAGATTCTATGGCCTATGTTACTATCCCTTATGTGCTCCATGTTTGATAGGTGTGGCCCATGGATCATGATCTCTTTTAAAATTTAACCTAATAAAATGTTTGAGGTGTATTCAATTCATGGGTAGGATGGGACAGTGGATTAGGTGCGCCCTAGCTATGGAGCCCACCTTGATGCGTGTTTTGCATCTCCAAGTCATCCCTATTTGTATGAAAGTTTTCCTTAGAGTGATTTCATTTACATCTCCAAGTCGTCCAACTGTTTTGACATAATCAAAGTATGTATTTTTTTTCACATATATATATATATATTTACACACACACACACACACACACACACTCATGCTGGTGGAATTTCACCACCTATGGATACACGAACCCTTGACCGGGTGTTGAAACTCCTGAGAGTCTACTATTGGGGGCCTTGCACAAAACCTTAGGATTTAGCCTCGTAAAACAAACCAGAATTATGGGATAATAAAGCAATGAAAAACAATCAAGGCTTAAATCATACCACACAAGATATTTTTATATGAAAAACACTCAAAGAGGTAAAAACCTCGGGACCTCGTCCAGATCAACAATCCACTATGAAGTAGAACATTACAACCTTCTTTAATCACGCATGAGTGGATAAATAATAAGATAATAGAAGAAAAATGGAGATCTAATCGATTACCAGGATGTAGAAGCGCTGAGATATCGAGTGCACAATAGATCACCTATATGAGCATAACCTCCCTTCCACAAGCTCTCTCTCTCTCTTTCTCTCTCTCTCACACCTTTGATAGCCCTAAACCCTTTGGCAAACCCTTGTAAAGCTTTAGGAAACCCTCTTACATTACCTCTTGCATGCCCTAGAAAACACTAAGGACCTCCTATTTATAGTTTAGGAAACTCTCTTTCGCACCATTACGAAAGCTACCTTAAAATTCTGCATCCCGAACAAAATTGGACTCAAAACTTTGTAACCAGGACTGGTCGAGCAGGTTATAGGACTGGTCGAGCACTGTTCACTTGACTGGTCGAACTGACCCGCGACTAGTCGAGCACTGATCATTGAGCTCGCTGGACTTTGAGTCGAGTGACCCTCACTGGTCGAGCACTATTACTCGACCGGTCGAGTAGTGCTCTCGACTAGTCGAGCAGCGCGGTGATTTCACTGCTTGTGGCATCCGAACCGCACCTCATCTCCTTTGACCTGAGGAGGAAAACCCCATTAAATCTCCTCCTTTCTGACTCAGGAGGGATTCACCTTCTTCAAGCCAGCAAGGTTTCTACAAACCTCAAACTTGCCCTTGAGTAAAGCCTTGGTCACCATGTCTGACCGATTATCGTCCATGTGGACCTTCTCAAGCTGTAACACCTTCTATTCTAAAGTATCCCTGATCTAGTAATACATAATCTCTATATGCTTCGACTTGGAATGCTGACTTGGATTCTTGCTCAAGTGTTTAGCACTTTTACTATCGCAATAGACCACGTGCTCCTCCTACTTCAGGCTAAGTTCCTGTATGAACCTCTTCATCCAAAACATCTCTTTACATGCCTCTGTGACTGCAATGTACTCGGACTCTATCATCGAAAATCCTACGACCTTCTGTAGCTTGCTCTGCGAAGAAACCACTCCTCCTACAAACGTGAACATGAACACCGATGTAGACTTCCTGGAGCCTATGTCACCTGCCATATTTGCATCTGTATAGCCCTCTAACATAGGTTTACCGTCACCAAAGCATAGGCTAAACCTGGATGAGCCTCTTAGATACCGCAGTATCCACTTAATTGCTGCCCAATGCTTTTTGCCAGGATTGACAAGATACCGGTTGACAACACCAACCGCATATGCTATGACTGAGCGTGTATACACCATAACATACATCAAACTTTCTACAGCTGACACGTATGGTATCTTCTACATCTCTTCCACCTCTGCCTTCGTCTTGGGACACTGCCTGTCGCTTAATCTGAAGTGACCATCCAGTGGAGTACTGACCGGCTTCGCTGTATTTATATTGAACCGCTCTAGGACTTTCTTAATATACCGCTCTTATGACAGCCAAAGCTTCCTGCTGTTTCTGTCACCGGTTATTTCCATTCCTAGGATCTATTTAGCCGGGCCCAAGTCTTTCCTCACAAACGACTTACCCAACTCCTGTTTCAGCTTGTCGATCTTCTTGATGTCTTTTTCCATGATGAGCATGTCATTAACGTATAATAGAAGAACTAAGAAATTACCATCTAAGAACTTGCGCATGAACACACAGTGGTTCGACTCCGTTCTATCATACCCATGCTTCAACATAAACGAATCGAACTTCTTGTACCAATGTTGTGGAGCTTGTTTCAGCCCATACAAGCTCTTCCTCAGCCTAAACATCATATCACTACCAAAAAAAGGGGCAAAGGCTACGGATAAAATCCGTAGCCATAGACCTATGGCTACGGTTTTAGTCCGTCGCTAGTCCGCAACACAACCGTCGTCTTAGGTGCCGTAACAATAGGTCTAGAACCTATGGCTATGGATTTAATCTGTAGCTATAGGTTAAACAGCTACAGATATAATCCGTAGCAATTATATCTGTAGCGAAAACTTCAAACAGCTACAGATATTATTTGTTGCTGAAAGTCCGTAGCAATATGCCAAAATTGAAAAGGCTACACCTGTCTGATTAGTGGCTACAGTCAATATCTATAGCTATATTGTACACTGAAAAATTAAAACCTTTGTTTATTCAATTACCACCTATACAATCATTCATTCATTCAATTACAATAATTCATTCATATAATTACAATCCTTCATTCAATCAATTACATCATTCATTCATTCAATTACAATCCTTCATTCAATCAATTACAATTACAATCAATTACAGTTACAATTAAAATAATGCTGAAAATATAAATCTTTGGCTTCATTAGAGAAATGTGCTCAACTTCACCCTAAAATTTCAACAGCTTCGAATATTCTATCATCCTATAAACAGTCATGTCATTCATAAATTAGAATGCCCATTGGGGAAAAGAAAGACAGTAAAAGAAGTGCATCACGTATAACCACTTTTTTTTCTTAATGAATTAAAAAAAAAAAAACTCAAAGAGGAATGAAATTGACACAAAAGAAATGGTCTCACCATATGATTATAGGTTTTGGTTTAGGTTAAGGTTAAGCTATAGGTTATAATTAAGTTTAGGTTATAAGTTAAGGTTTAGGTTATAGGTTTAGGTTAAGGTTTAGGTTTAGGTTATAGGTTTTGGTTTAGGTTATAGGTTATAGCTTTTGGGAACTTGATTATAGGTTAAGGTTTAGGTTTAGGAAATCGGGTTCGGGTTCGAGATCGGGTTTAGGTTTGGGTTTTCAAGTTTAGGTTTAGATTAAGGAGTTGAGATTAGGATTAGGTGTAGGTTTGGGTTTAAGGATTTGATAATACATTTAGGTTTTAAGTTTATGTTTAAGTTAAAGGTTTAGGGAAAGGTTATAAGTTTAGGTTAGGTTTAGGTTTAGGTTTAAGTTTAGGTTATAGGTTATAGCTTTAGAGAATTGAGAATGGGTTATGGTTTAGGTTTAGGAAATCGAGTTCAGGTTCGGGATTGAGTTTAAGTTTGGGTTTTCAAGTTTAGGTTTAGGTTTAGGTTAGGGAGTTGAGATTAGGATTAGGTGTAGGTGTAGGTTTAGGTTTAAGGAATTGAGTTTAGGTTATAAGTTTAGGGAGAGGTTAGGTTTAGGTTATAGGTTTTGGAATTTGGGAATAGTTTTAGGTTATAAGTATAGGTTTAGGTTAGGTTATAGGTTAAGGTTTAGGGATTTGAGTTTAGGTTATAGGATTAGGTTACGATTTAGGTTTAGGTTATAGGTTTTGGGATTCGAGAATCGGTTCGGGTTTAGGTTATAGGTTTTGGTTTTGGTTTAGGTTATAGGTTTTGGTTTAGGTTATATGTTTTGGTTTAGGTTATAGGTTTTTGGATTTGAGAATGGGTTCAGGTTTAGGTTATAGGTTTTGCTTTTGGTTTAGGTTATAGGTTTTGATTTGGGTTATAGGTTATAGGTTTATGTTTAGGTTATAGGTTTTGAATTAGGTTATAGGTTATAGGTTTATGTTAAGGTTTAGGTTTAGGTTATAGGTTTTGGAATTTGAGAATGAGTTCAAGTTTAGGTTATATGTTTTGGTTGTGGTTTAGGTTATAAGTTTTGGTTTAGGTTATAGGTTTAGGTTTAGGTTATAGGTTTTGGGATTTGAGAATGGGTTCGGGTTTAGGTTATAGGTTTTGGTTTTGGTTTAGGTTATAGGTTTTGGGATTTGAGAACGGGTTTGGGTTTAGGTTATAAGTTTGGGTTTTGGTTTAGGTTTAGGTTATAAGTTTTTAGATTTGAGAATGGGTTATGGTTTAGGTTTAGGAAATCGGATTCAGGTTCGGGATTGGGTTTAAGTTTGGATTTTCAAGTTTAGGTTTAGGTTAGGGAGTTGAGATTAGGATTAGGTGCAGGTTTAGCTTTAGGGAATTGAGTTTAGGTTATAGGTTTAGGGAAAGGTTAGGTTTAGGTTATAGGTTTTGAGATTTGGGAATAGTTTTAGGTTATAAGTATAGGTTTAGGTTAGGTTATAGGTTAAGGTTTAGGGATTTGAGTTTTGGCTATAGGTTTAGGTTTAGGTCTAGGTTTAGGTTTAGGGAATTGAGTTTAGGTTAAAGGTTTAAGAAAAGGTTAGGTTTAGGTTATATGTTTTGGGATTTGGGAATAGTTTTAGGTTATAAGTATAGGTTTAGGTTAGGTTATAGGTTAAGGTTTAGGGATTTGAGTTTAGGCTATAGGTTTAGGTTTAGGTTTAGGTCCAGGTTTAGGGGTTTGAGTTTAGGTTATAGGTTTTGGTTTAGGTTTTAGGTTTAGGTTTAGGTTTAGGTTTGGGATTTGGGATTTGAGAATGGGTTCGGGTTTAGGTTATAGGTTTTGGTTTCGGTTTAGGTTATAGGTTTTGGGATTTGATAATGGGTTTGGGTTTAGGTTATAGGTTATAGGTTTTGGTTTTGGTTTAGGTTATAAGTTTTGATTTAGGTTATAGGTTAAGGGTTTAGGTTAAGGTTTAAGTTTAGGTTATAGGTTTTTTGGATTTGAGAATGGGTTCGAGTTTAGGCTATAGGTTTTGGTTTTGGTTTAGGTTATAGGTTTTGGTTTAGGTTATAGGTTTTAGGTTTAAGTTATAGGTTATATGATTTGAGACTGTGTTCGGGTTTAGGATATAGGTTTTGGTTTTGGTTTTGGTTATATATTTTGATTTAGGTTATAGGTTATAGGTTATAGGTTTAGGTTTTAGGTTTTGGTTTTGGTTTTGATTTAGGTTATAGGTTTTGGGATTTGAGAATGGATTCGGGTTTAGGTTAAAAGTTTTGGTTTTGGTTTAGGTTTAGGTTATAGGTTTTTGGATTTCAGAATGGGTTATGGTTTAGGTTTAGGAAATCGGGTTCAGGTTCGGGATTGAGTTTAAGTTTGGGTTTTCAAGTTTATGTTTAGGTTTAGGTTAGGGAGTTGAGATTGGGATTAGGTGTAGGTTTAACTTTAGGGAATTGAGTTTAGCTTATAGGTTTAGGGAAAGGTTAGGTTTAGGTTATAGGTTTTGGGATTTGGGAATAGTTTTAGGTTATAAGTATGGGTTTAGGTTTGGTTACAAGTTAAGGTTTAGGGATTTGAGTTTAGGATATAGATTTAGGTTTAGGTCTAGGTTTAGGTTTAGGAAATTGAGTTTAGGTTATAGGTTTAGGGAAAGGTTAGGTTTAGGTTATAGGTTTTGGGATTTGGGAATAGTTTTAGGTTATATGTATAGGTTTAGGTTAGGTTATAGGTTAAGGTTTAGGGATTTGAATTTAGGTCATAGGATTAGGTTATAGTTTAGGTTTAGGTTATAGGTTTTGGAATTTGAGAATGGGTTCGGGTTTAGGTTATACGTTTTGGTTTTGGTTTAGGTTATAGGTTTTGGTTTGGGTTACAGGTTTTGGTTTAGGTTATAGGTTTTTAAATTTGAGAATGGGTTCGGGTTTAGGTTATAGGTTTTGGTTTTGGTTTAGGTTATATGTTTTGATTTTGTTATAGGTTATAGGTTTATGTTAAGGTTTAGGTTTAGGTTATAGGTTTTGGGATTTAAGAATGAGTTCAAGTTTAGGTTATAGGTTTTGGTTTTGGTTTAGGTTATAGGTTTTGGTTTAGGTTAATGGTTTAGGTTTAGGTTACAGGTTTTGGGATTTGAGAATGGGGTCAGGCATAGGTTATAGGTTTTGGTTTTGGTTTAGGTTATAGGTTTTGGTTTAGGTGATAGGTTATAGGTTTAGGTTAAGGTTTAGGTTTAGGTTATAGGTTTTAGGATTTGAGAATGGGTTCGGGTTTGGGTTATAGGTTTTGGTTTTGGTTTAGGTTATAGGTTTTGGGATTTGAGAATGGGTTCGGGTTTAGGTTATAAGTTTTGGTTTTGGTTTAGGTTTAGGTTATAGGTTTTTGGTTTTGAGAATGGGTTATGGCCTAGGTTTAGGAAATCGGGTTCAGGTTCGGGATTGAGTTTAAGTTTGGGTTTTCAAGTTTAAGTTTAGGTTTAGGTTAGGGAGTTGAGATTAGGATTATGTGTAGGTTTAGCTTTAGGAAATTGAGTTTAGGTTATAGGTTTAGGGAAAGGTTAGGTTTAGGTTATAGGTTTTGAGATTTGGGAATAGTTTTAGCTTATAAGTATAGGTTTAGGTTAGGTTATTGGTTAAGGTTTAGAGATTTGAGTTTAGGCTATAGGTTTAGGTTTAGGTCTAGGTTTAGGTTTAGGGAATTGAGTTTAGTTATAGGATTAGGGAAAGGTTAGGTTTAGGTTATAGGTTTTGGTATTTGGGAATAGTTTTAGGTTATAAGTATTGGTTTAGGTTAGGTTATAGGTTAAGGTTTAGGGATTTGAGTTTAGGCTATAGGTTTAGGTTTAGGTCTAGGTTTAGGGATTTGAGTTTAGGTTATAGGTTTTGGTTTAGGTTTTAGGTTTAGGTTTAGGTTTAGGTTTGGGTTTTGGGATTTGAGAATGGGTTTGGGTTTAAGTTATAGGTTTTTGTTTCGGTTTAGGTTATAGGTTTTGGAATTTGATAATGGGTTCGGGTTTTGGTTTTGGTTTTGGTTATAGGTTTTGATTTAGGTTATAGGTTAGCGGTTTAGGTTAAGGTTTAGGTTTAGGTTATAGGTTTCTTGGATTTGAGAATGGGTTCGAGTTTAGACTATAGGTTTTGGTTTTGGTTTAGGTTATAGGTTTTAGGTTTAGGTTATAGGTTATAGGATTTGAGACTGTGTTCAGCTTTAGGATATAGGTTTTGGTTTTGGTTTTGGTTATATGTTTTGATGTAGGTTATATGTTATAGGTTTAGGTTTTAGGTTTTGGTTTTGGTTTTGATTTAGGTTATAGGTTTTGGGATTTGAGAATGGGTTCAGGTTTAGGTTATAAGTTTTGGTTTTGGTTATAAGTTATTGGATTTGAGAATGGGTTATGGTTTAGGTTTAGAAAATCGGGTTCAGGTTCAAGATTGGGTTTAAGTTTGGGTTTTCAAGTTTATGTTTAGGTTTAGGTTAGGGAGTTGAGATTAGGATTAGGTGTAGGTTTAGCTTTAGAGAATTGAGTTTAGCGTATAGGTTTAGGGAATTGTTAGGTTTAGGTTATAGGTTTTGGGATTTCGGAATAATTTTAGGTTATAAGTATGGGTTTAGGTTAAGTTATAAGTTAAGGTTTAGGGATTTGAGTTTAGGTTATAGATTTAGGTTTAGGTCTAGGTTTAGGTTTAGGGATTTGAGTTTAGGTTATAGGTATAGGGAAAGGTTAAGTTTAGGTTATAGGTTTTGGGATTTGAGAATAGTTTTAGGTTAGGTTATAAGTTAAGGTTTAGGGATTTGAGTTTAGGTTATAGGATTTGGTTTAGGTTTAGGTTTAGGGATTTGAGTTTAGGTTATAGGTTTAGGTTTAGGTTTTAGGTTAAAGGACTTGAGAATGGTTTCGGTCTTAGGTTATAGGTTTTAGTTTTGGTTTAGGTTATAGGTTTTGGGATTTGATAATGGGTTCGAGTTTAGGTTATAGGTTTTGGTTTTATTTTAGGTTATAGGTTTTGATGTAGGTTATAGGTTAACGGTTTAGGTTAAGTTTTAGGTTTAGGTTATAGGTTTTTGGATTTGAGAATGGATTTGGGTTTAGGCTATAAGTTTTGGCTTTGGTTTAGGTTATAGGTTTTGGTTTAGGTTATAGGTTTTAGGTTTAGGTTTAGGTTTAGGTTTAGGTTATAGGATTTGAGAATGGGTTCGGGTTTAGGATATAAGTTTTGGTTTTGGTTTAGGTTATATGTTTTGATTTAGGTTATAAGTTATAGGTTTAGGTTTTAGGTTTTGGTTTTGGTTTTGATTTAGGTTACAGGTTATAGGATTAGGTTAAGGTTTAGGGAAAGGTAAATAGGTTTGGATTTAGGTTATAGGTTATAGGTTTAGGTTTTAGGTTTTGGTTTTGGTTTTGATTTAGGTTATAGGTTATAGGTTTAGGTTAAGGTTTAGGTTTAAGTTTAGGTTTAGGTTATAGGTTTTGGGATTTGAGAATGGGTTCGGGTTTAAGTTATAGGTTTTGGTTATAGGTTATAGGTTATAGGTTTTGGTGATAGGTTATAGGTTTAGGTTTAGGTTATAGGCTTTGGAATTTGAGAATGAGTTCGGGTTTAGGTTATAGGTTTTGGTTTTGGTTTAGGTTATAGATTTTGGGATTTGAGAATGGGTTCGGGTTTAGGTTATAAGTTTTGGTTTTGGTTTATGTTTAGGTTATAGGCTTTTGGATTTGAGAATGAGTTATGGTTTAGGTTTAGGAAATCGGGTTCAGGTTCGGGATTGGGTTTAAGTTTGGGTTTTCAAGTTTAGGTTTAGGTTTAGGTTAGGGAGTTGAGATTAGAATTAGGTGTAGGTTTAGCTTTAGGGAATTGAGTTTAGCTTATATGTTTAGGGAAAGGTTAGGTTTAGGTTATAGGTTTTGGGATTTGGGAATAGTTTTAAGTTATAAGTATGGGTTTAGGTTAGGTTATTGGTTAAGGTTTAGGGATTTGATTTTAGGCTATAGGTTTAGGTTTAGAGAATTGAGTTTAGGTTATAGGTTTAGGGAAAGGTTAGGTTTAGGTTATAGGTTTTGGGATTTGAGAATAGTTTTAGGTTATAAGTATAGGTTTAGGTTAGGTTATAAGTTAAGGTTTAGGGATTTTAGTTTAGGTTATAGGATTAGGTTTAGGTTTAGGTTTAGGGATTTGAGTTTAGGTTATAGGTTTAGGTTTAGGTTTTAGGTTTAGGGACTTGAGAATAGGTTCGGGTTTAGGTTATAGGTTTTGGTTTTGGTTTAGGTTATAGGTTTTGGGATTTGATAATGGGTTCGGGTTTAGGTTATAGGTTTTGGTTTAGGTAATAGGTTTTAGGTTTAGATTTAGGTTTAGGTTTAGGTTATAGGATTTGAGAATGGGTTTGTGTTTAGGATATAGGTTTTGGTTTTGATTTAGGTAATATGTTTTGATTTAGGTTATAGGTTATAGGTTTATGTTTTAGGTTTTGGTTTTGGTTTTGATTTAGGTTATTGGTTATAGGTTTAGGTTAAGGTTTAAGGAAAGGTAATAGGTTTTTATTTAGATTATAGGTTATAGGTTTAGGTTTTAGGTTTTGGTTTTTGTTTTGATTTCGGTTATAGGTTATAGGTTTAGGTTAAGGTTTAAGTTTAAGTTTAGATTTAGGTTATAGTTTTTGGGATTTGAGAATGGGTTCGGGTTTAGGTTATTGGCTATAGTTTATAGGTTTTAGTAATAGGTTATAGGTTTAGGTTAAGGTTTAGGTTTAGGTTATAGGTTTTAGGATTTGAGAATGGGTTCGGGTTTAGGTTATAGGTTTTGGTTTTGGTTTTGGTTATAGGTTTTGGGATTTGAGAATGGGTTCGGGTTTAGGTTATAAGTTTTGGTTTTGGTTTAGGTTTAGGTTATAGGTTTTTGGATTTGAGAATGGGTTATGGTTTAGGTTTAGGAAATTAATCGGGTTCAGGTTCGGGATTGGGTTTAAGTTTGGGTTTTCAAGTATAGGTTTAGGTTTAGTTTAGGGAGTTGAGATTAGGATTAGGTGTAGGTTTAGCTTTAGGGAATTGAGTTTAGGTTATAGGTTTAAGGAAAGGTTAGGTTTAGGTTTTAGGTTTTGGGATTTGGGAATAGTTTTAGGTTTTAAGTATAAGTTTAAGTTAGGTTATAGGTTAAGGTTTATGGATTTGAGTTTAGGCTATAGGTTTAAGTTTAGGTCTATGGTTTAGGTTTAGGGAATTGAGTTTAGGTTATAGGTTTAGGGAAAGGTTAGGTTTAGGTTATAGGTTATAGGATTTGAGAATGTGTTCGGGTTTAGGATATAGGTTTTGGTTTTGGTTTTGGTTATATGTTTTGATTTAGGTTATAGGTTATAGGTTTAGGTTTTAGGTTTTGGTTTTGGTTTTGATTTAGGTTATAGGTTATAGGTTTTGGTTTTGGTTTTGATTTAGGTTATAGGTTATAGGTTTTGGTTTTGGTTTTGATTTAGGTTATAGGTTATAGGTTTAGGTTAAGGTTTAGGGAAAGGTAATAGGTTTTGCTTTAGGTTATAGGTTATAAGTTTAGGTTTTAGGTTTAGGTTTTGGTTTTGATTTAGGTTATAGGTTATAAGTTTAGGTTAAGGTTTAGGTTTAGGTTTAGGTTTAGGTTAAAGGTTTAGGGATTTGAGAATGGGTTCGGGTTTAAGTTATAAGTTTTGGTTATGGTTTAGGTTATAGGTTTTGAGATTTAAGAATGGGTTTGGGTTTAGGTTATAAGTTTTGGTTTTGGTTTAGGTTTAAGTTATAGTTTTTTGGATTTCAGAATGGGTTATGGTTTAGGTTTAGGAAATCGGGTTCTGGTTCGGGATTGGGTTTAAGTTTGGGTTTTCAAGTTTATGTTTAGGTTTAGGTTAGGGAGTTGAGATTAGGATTAGGTGTAGGTTTAGCTTTAGGGAATTGAGTTTAGCTTATAGGTTTAGGAAAAGGTTAGGTTTAGGTTATAGGTTTTGAGATTTGGGAATAGTTTTAGGTTATAAGTATAGGTTTAGGTTAGGTTATAGGTTAAGGTTTAGGGATTTGAGAATAGTTTTAGGTTATAAGTATAGGTTTTAGGATTAGGTGTAGGTTTACCTTTAGGGAATTGAGTTTAGCTTATAGGTTTAGGAAAAGGTTAGGTTTAGGTTATAGGTTTTGGGATTTAGGAATAGTTTTAGGTTATAAGTATAGGTTTAGGTTAGGTTATAGGTTAAGGTTTAGGGATTTGAGAATGGGTTCGGGTTTAGGTTATAGGTTTTGGTTTTGGTTTAGGTTATAGGTTTTGGGATTTGATAATGGGTTCGGGTTTAGGTTATAGGTTTTGCTTTTGGTTTAGGTTTAGGTTATAGGTTAACGGTTTAGGTTAAGGTTTAAGTTTAGGTTTTAGGTTTTTGGATTTGAGAATGGGTTCGGGTTTAGGCTATAGGTTTTGGTTTTGGTTTAGGTTATAGGTTTTGGTTTTGGTTATTGGTTTTAGGTTTAGGTTATAGGTTATAGGATTTGAGAATGTGTTCGGGTTTAGGATTTAGGATATAGGTTTTGGTTTAGGTTAAGGGTATGGTATCTGCAAATATAGATATAAACACGGCCATCCGGCACAAGTGGCCAGGCCCTTTCAATGCTGTCCATAAAAAATGGACAGCTTCATCATGGTCATAACAACGGTTCCTTCCTTCCAGGGACCCCCGCTCATCCGAATAGGTCCGACGCACATCCGAGTCTGCTCCATTAATTTTGAGCAAATACATAAACACGGCCTGTCCAAATGGCCAGGCCCCTTCAACGCTGTCCATAGGAAATGGACAGCTTCATCATGGTCATAACAACGGTTCCCACCTTCCAGGGACCCCCGCTCATCCGGATAGCTCCAACGCACATACAGGTCTGCTCCATTAATTTCGAGCAAATTTAATGGAGCAAATACATAACCACTTGGCCCCAAATACTTACTTTATAAAAGAAAATTTCTCCTGTTTTCTTAAAATTTTCATTTCGATCTTTTTTTGCCCAAATCCATGTCAATGCATGAGAATCATGAATAAACATGGATTTTAAGAAAAATACATGAGGGAAATTACAACATAGATATCATGCACACGATATCACATAATGTATAGTTTAATGAACTACACATGTGCATTCTTGATAAGAGACGTACCAGATGCTTGAATCTGAAATATGCTGCTCCAACCCTCCCACATGCAACATCCACCTGAAAGAATAAGCATAACCATCATGCTTGAGTAATCAATACAGGAATGTACAAGTAAAATCATAAAACCAGAGATACTCACTGCATTTTTAGGATCTCCTCCATAGTTGACGATTCATTTTAAAGCCCTTCTCCCTCCTTTACCCGAGCTTGGGACCGGCAATGCAAGGAGTTGCATTGGCGGAGTTAAAAAATGGCTTAGGCTCCATTTGGTTTTCAAAAAAAAATATTTTCATAAATACTAATGTGATTACCAAATGGAGCCTAAGACTATAAATACGTTCAAATATAGAGTACAAAATTCATTCAATATTAAAAAAAATAAAAAAACAAGTGCCAAATTAGTTCAAAATTAGTTCAAAATGCACACAACAAGTTCAAAATGCACACAACACATGTTCAATTAACATTATAACGACAAACACATTAGCTTTAGCTACCCAGATACAGATTATGGGTAAGTAGAAACCTAGTTATCCTTTAGCTAATGACAACCAACCTGAATTCACACGTTCACTGCAAGCCCCACTTAATGGACAAGACCTATATTTAAAACAAGCATAAATTAACTACACAGCACGAGAAGACTTATTTTTGCAAGCACAATGTATTTTCCTGCTATTATGGTAAGCCTAAAACAAGTGGAGAAATTTTCAAAAGCAAATAACAAAAGCAACATTTCATAAGCAGGATTTATAAAAACAACATTCCTTCCTAAAAAGCATAAATCCCGTCAAAAGTTTGTTCAAAACAAAACAGAATCACAAATTTTTTTTAAAAAAAAGTTAGGTAAAAGAAAGTATATATCCTCATCCCCTTAGAATATGTAGACAGACGAAACTCTGGATAAAAAATAGCCACTTATCCAATAGAGACTGGCAGCATCTGAACCAAACAAGAACATATATCATGTACCTCATCATCATCACCTTTGAATTCTCCTGTTGTTGTTCTTTGGGAGTTAGTAGTGAAGAGTCGTCATCATCATCACAACCACCACCTTGTCCCAGCAATTTTTGTTGGCTTTTGGAGTCCTATTTCACCAATCATTCCTATCTAAGGCCCAAATCAGAAACAGGAACTCTCATGATTGCTTGGTGAAATTTTGAAATAGTACAGGATGGTATGAATTAGATAAAGTCTTCAGAAACTAGCTGTTCAGACCATATGGAGATAAATACCTGTACTTTAAAGCAAATAGCACCCTTGCCAAATTAAATGCTTCTTGGAAGTTGAAGTTATTAGAGATCCATATACTTTAAAGGTATTAATAGATAACACCAAATCTAGCCACTGTTGACATTTTTAGAAGAATTAGATTCATTAAGCACCTCAAGAATCCAAATTGCAAACTGAACCTGAACTGAACTGAACCATGACTATGAAAACTGTGTGACATGACACCCTAGCCATCTTTCATATGGGCTCACCACATAGATGACTTGGTCCTAGAGTCAGGTCATTCTACTCATCGAAAGATTAATTCATCCAGTGGCATCAAATTGATAACATAATTGGAATAGTCCAATCGTAGTCAACTACTAAACAGAGGCAGGTGAATGCCAATTAATTATCATATAATTGAATGATACATGTGCCAATGCTTACATGTTAAGGCAATGTAACTATCTCCCTTTCACCAGGAAGCACCAACAAGCATGCATGTATTTTATCCATATGTTCACAAATTTCAACTAACTAATTTAATCCTTTCTCACTTTTCTTTTCCTTTTTTTCCAGAAGAACAAGGAAAAGATCAAAGGAAATCTCAAATAGCTGGTGGAAAGTTATAACAATGGCAATGATGGTGGCCAACAAGGAAAATGCTTGGGCCAAGAGCTTGTCTAGTGAGCTTGGGTTTTCAGCATGAATAGGTGAGGCCCATGGATCAGTGATCCAATTATACAATGCTGGGTCTCAACATGGATGGTCCATGCGCTGAAAATCCTGAATGTGCATCTGCCCATGCATATACTGTAGGTGGGCCCCACATTTTCAACATATTGGTTGGCTCCACTATGAGCATGACATGGGCCAAAGCTTAGGCCAGATGTGCCTGAGAAGAAATGGATGATAGGACAAATATGACCAATGTTCTACAGTCAACATACATGAAGAACGACGGGTGAACCTCATAATTATCATGCTGAAGCTGATTTACTAGTTTATATAACATCATTTCCACTTATAATAGAAAAATAACAAAGTACATTATTTTGAAGTATTTTATTTATTCATTAATCCACAAAAGCATAGCTTATCAATAAAAATATAGTTACCATTCAAATACGTACTGAGAAATTAAGTATTGCACAAACAGTCTTTAATAGAATAGTACATGTACCTTCTTTTGGATCCTCCTGTCTATTGTATCAACATTAACATAATAACCTGCTTGATGAATCTGATCCCATACCTGTGGAAATGTAGGAATAACATCAAAATCCATTCAACTTCTACATCATGTAGATAGAAAAAGGTAAAACTCTTAGTTGATATTAAAGTTCTCAAAAGCATTGTGTCCTAGATCCTTGACCTTTTTTCTTCTTTTTTTTTTTTAAAAAAAGAAATTACTATCTCAACTCCAAGGAGCATTTTCTGGAAGGCTACTCAACTTATATTATTATTATTTTGTAAAAGATCTCATATTAAAGAAAAAGAAGAAGAAGAATAGAAGATGATGAGAAGGCCTCGATTGCAAGTACAAGAAAAAAGCCAAAACATGACCAAAAAGCCAGGCAAAAAGGAAGGGGGAAAAAAAGATTAACTTGCGTAAAAGGACTCCAAGGTGGAATGGATTCAAGGAAAGAGACATCCTAAAAGTAAGGGAAGACATTGCCCATCCTGTAGCCATGAAAAGGATTCTCCAACACAGCATGTCAATCTGCCAAGACTTGCTTGCAAAGATTCTACAACATCTTTCATTCCAGATCCACCAAAATACAATAAAAGAAAGCATCTTCCAAGACCACATCTCCATGATAATTTTTTTAAAAAAAAAAAAAAAAAAAGCACTGTACCTCCATACCGCATGCAATTCGGCAATCAAGTGACAAGAGAACCAAACAAAATAGAAGAGCCTTAAAAAAGGAATTTCCATACACCTTCAGATGCCACACAATGGATATTTGTCAATTGTTCTACCTCCCATAAAGCACATGTCAATTCTTCTGCCTCCCATAATTGAAAATTTTTAATATACACATTAGGTTGGGCCCTGCCGTGATGCATGCCAAAGCTCAGCGTATAGATCATCATTTTCATATGAAATCAGAGAACTATAACAATTTCATACATCTATAAATCTTGTGAAATATAAGAAGATGAAATTGGTGTTAAAAAAAGAGGCCCCTCCAAAAGAAGATCCATGATTCTTCAGACTGATCTAAATTAAGGGCAACCCTCTGTGAAAGAGCATACAAAATGCCTTTCCCAAGGTAGAAATAACCCAAAAATATTCTAGATTAGAACACCATTGTATGAAAAAGCAAAAGATACCAATACAAACATACATACATACAGGCTGGCTAAATGCATTTACTTTAGTCATTCAAGGGAGAAATAATCCAAAATATCCTACATTAGGACATCACTATATGAAAAGGAAAAAGAATACAATGCCACAACTATACATGCATACATGACACATGCATGCATGTATGCAACAAAAAGGGATTGGTTGAGTCTTTGAAGGGAGAAATAACCCAAATGTGTTTAACACCACCTAAAGTGCCAAATCCACATATTCATACATACATACATACATGCAATGGATGCAAGCAAATGGATATTTTAGTTCAGTCTTTGAAGAGGAAAATAACCCAAATGTGTCCTACATTAAGACGCCATTTCATGAAAAAACAACAACAAAATACAATACCATCAGCATATATGACTGAATGTGTCAAGGAGGAAAATGGGTATTCTTCTTTATTTTTCAAAGAAATGAAAAATCCCATTATATATATATATATATATATATATATATATATATATATATATATATATATATATATATTAAAAAAAGCCAAAAATGTCTAATCCCCAAGTGATATTTTAATGTGGTAGACAAAATTCCATAAATTTCAGAAAAAAAATAAAATCATATATAAATGTAACCTTCCTTACTAAACAAACAGAGGAAAACAAAAATTCATAAAAAAGCAACAGAACTCAAAATATAAAATAATAAAAAAGCCCTTATGACCACAAACACTAGTTTTTTTTTTTTTTAAGAGAGAGATAACTCAGAAACAAAATGGTATAGTTCATAACTAGCAATAACAAAATCCCAGTAAATGCACTAATCATATATAATAATAATAATAAAAAGGGCAAAATGGGAAACAGCAATGGGCAATCCAATATTTTCAAGCATGAAGAAACTGAATACAACTCACACTGTCAAAGACAAAAATTCAACTAAAAGCACGAATCATGCATTCAAGCAGCAAAATTAAATCACTAACCCACTTGTCATCATGATCTCAGCTAAATTTTTTTATTTTTATTTTTTAAAAAGATTGAAAGTGGAGATGATACCTCGTTTCTGCAGTGGAGCTGGATACGTAATAGGAAAGGAGGGATGAGGAAACTCCTCGTATATTGGCCGGAACAACCGCTGTAGTGGTTGATGCGTCAGAGATCGACGCCGAGAGGGATGGCTAAAAAATATGGCGGCCGTCTGCGTATTCTAGCGAGAGACAGATACGGAGGGATGACCCGTCTGCGTATTCCAGCGAGAGACAGATACAGAGGGATGACTAGAAAACCCTAACGGCGACATGAGAGAGAGAGAGGGAGAGGGTTTGGGTTTGAGTTTTGGGAGAGGGGCGGGGGCGCGAGAGAGATTTGAGAGGGATTTGGGGATTGTGTTTTGGGGGCGGTGACGGACAGCACTTTTAAGTGCTTAGTTTTAGGTCATGTGGGGCCCACCATGATGTATGTTATTTATCTAATCTGTCTATTCATTTTAAAAAATCATTTTAAGGGTTAATCCAAAAAATGAGTTATATCAAAGCTGTAAGCGGACCACATAAAATATTAACAATAAAAATTTATTTATTTTTTATTTCTTATGATGTGGTCCAATTAGACCTTCAATCTACCTACTTTTTGGGCTCATCCACTGAAATTATATATTAAAATTTATGAGCGGCTTAGATAAAATACATATATTCCAATGAGCCCCTTAAGCACCATTCATCTCTAATAATATCCCGGAGGTAGCTAGGCTTTAGCTACAGAATAAGGAGGTTTTAGCTATGGATTAAATCTGTAGCATTTTAGCTACAGCTTTTATCCGTAGCTAAAAACTTCCAAAGTCCATAGCCTTTACTCGATTTTTTGGTAGTGTATGCCCTTTGCCCTTGACTTCGAACCCCTCTGTTTGGTGCATGTAGATCTCTTCTTCCAGGTTATCATGGAGGAAGGCAGTTTTAACATCTAACTGCTCTATTTTCAGATTCATGCTAGCCGCCAACCCAAGTAACACCCATATGGATATCAAATTTATCATTGGTGAGAATATCTCCTCGAAGTCTATGCCTTTCCTTTGACCAAACCCTTTCACCACAAGTCTGGCCTTGAACCTCGTCTATGAATTCTTCTGCTCAACCTTCTTTCTGAACACCCACTTGTTGCTTAAAGCTTTCTTGCCATTAGGCAATTTCACCATATCATAAGTGTAGTTCTTATGCAAGGATTCCATCTCATCTTGCATAGCTTTTAACCACTCTCCCTTATGCTCTTTGGCTAGGACCTCAGAATAATCTTCTGGCTCTTTCCCATCAGTCAGCATAATGTACTCATGTGGCGAGTACCTCTTAGACGGTTGTCTGTCCCTAGATGACCTCTTCACCTGTGGCTCAATAGGTGGATCAAGTGGGGGCTGCTCCTCTGGTCCATTTTCTAAAGGAACTCCCTCGTCCTCTACACCTTACTATACTCCCTTATTATCAGGCACCACGGGAGGAATAATCAGATCCATATCCTCTAGCTCACCTGAACTAGGCTGGTTCTTCTCTCACTTACAAATGTCTTCTATATACTGATCTTCAAGGAAAACCAAATCTCTACTCCTGACGAGCTTCTTCTCGGTTGGATCTCACAATCTATAACCAAAATGTTCATCACCATACCCCAAGAACACAAACTACCTGATCTTCATATCGAGCTTAGACCTGTCGTCCTTTGGTAGTGAATAGATGCCTTGCATCCAAACACCCTGAGATGACTGTATGATGGATCTTGTCCAGTCCACACCTTCTTAGGCACTTCTCCATACAACGGGGCTAATGAAGACCTATTTATTAGATACACTGCTATGTGCATTGCTTCTCCCTAGAACGTCTTGGGCAATTTCGGTGGGGCCAGCCTGTAGGATAAGTAGGATGTTACCCCTATCCTACTTATTTGCTTTCTATAGGAGCTTTGGTGAGGGCTCGAACTCTAGAGCGAAAGTTCCAGTGCTTATTAAAGGACACTCTCTTTAAGTCCCATGGAGTTTTAATAAGATTGAGCTTGAAAGTGATTCGAGGACCACAGTTGATCTCCTTAATAAGGATACTATGATGGTAGTTGTGGTACCAGTCTATATAGTTTATTCTCCAAGGAAAGCTAATGAGGTGGCAAATGGCTTAGCTCACCTGGAAAGTGGATCTCGAGAGAATTGGATTTTTTTCCCACTTAGACCTCCCTCTAATAATTAGGGCAAGACTTTTCCTCCACCGAGTATCATTGGGGTCAGTTAGGGAATGTTAGTAGCATGTGTATATTTGGGGGTAGTAGGATTGAGGTATATGATAGGTGGGACAAGAGGTTTTATTTTATTTTATTTTTGGTTCTTTGGGCCTGCTGGCCGGAATGTGCATACCTCTTGTATATCTTTGTGTGGGAATAAATTCTTTAAGTTTTTTTTAAAAAAAAAGTAAGATGTACACACACCCAATGGCTTCACATGCTGTCCTCATAAAAATCTGATTTTTCAAGTATTTATAGCATAAACAGCAGTGATATCTGGTGAGCAAATGATGGCGTGTTCAAAAGACTTGATGTTTGGGCTATGTGGAGTGCACTTGCTATGTTCTTTCGAATCAAACCATATATCTGGTGCACCTGTTAACATTAACGACATGTACCATGACTCTTCTTGTTGGTTTTTTTGCTTTTTTAAGATAGAATTTTATGGCTGAATTAACATACTACAAACATTTGGGCGAGACCCACAAAAAAAACTAGGGCGTCACCTATCATATAGATGGGCCCCTATATAAAACTCAACCCAGAAAACAAAAAAAAAAAAAGAAAAAGGTGGAGATGCCATGACAGCAACCCTAAAAAGGAAAAATAACCCTCACCCTTTTTACTAGATCTTCTTTTCCTTTTTCATCCCCACATCAGCATTATCTAGAGCCAAAAGCCCCTTGATATATTTAGGAAGATCAACTCGCTCGACTATGATAAATCCTATTTGGACATGTACTAAGACTAGTCCTGATACAAAAATTAGTGGAAAGCCACACGTGGAGCAATTATACGAGCATGCCTAAAACCTATGCATTAATGTAATGTGGTCTGCGGCCTCCTTGAGTTTTGGAATGACATGAGTGTATGTGTGCCCTTTAACCCTATCATCCATTAATGAATGGGTTAGACGGAATATACACAGTGCGGTTGACCCCCATTTCTTATCGAAGATTCTATGGCCTATGTTACTATCTCGAATGTCCTCCATGTTTGATAGGTGTGGCCCATGGATCATGATCTCTTTTAAAATTTAAACCTAATAAAATGTTTGAGGTGTATCCAATTCATGGGTAGGATGGGGCAGTGGATTAGGTGTGCCCTAGCTATGGAGCCCACCTTGATGCATGTATTGCAACTCTAAGTCGTCCAACTGTTTTGACATAATCGCATTTCTCTATTTGTATGAAAGTTTTCCTTAGAGTGATTTCATTTACATCTCCAAGTCGTCCAACCGTTTTGACATAATCCAAGTCAATATTTTTTTTTTTCATATATATATATATATATTTGCACATGCACAAACACTCATGCCGGTGGAATTTCACCACCTATGGATACTCGAACCCTTGACTGGGTGTTGAAACTCCTGAGAGTCTATTGATGGGGGCCTTGCACAAAACCTTAGGATCTAGCCTCTCAAAACAAATTAGAATTATGCGATAATAAAGCAATGAAAAACAATCAAAGCATAAACCATACCACACAAGATATTTTTATGTGGAAAACCCTCAAAGAGGTAAAAACCACGGGACCTCGTCCAGATCAACAATCCACTATGAAATAGAACGTTATAACCTTCTTTACTCACGCATGAGTGGATAAACAATAAGAGAATAGAAGAAAAATGGAGATCTGATCGATTACTAGGACGTAGAAGTGCTAAGATATCAAGTGCACAATAGATCACCTATATGAGCATAACATCCCTTCCACAAGCTTCCTCTCTCTCTCTCTTTCTCTCTCTCTCTCACACCTTTGATAGCCCTAAACCCTTTGGCAAACCCTTACAAAGCTTTAGGAAACCCTCTTGCATTACCTCTTACATGCCCTAGAAAACTCTAAGGACCTCCTATTTATAGTTTAGGAAACTCTCTTTCGTACCATTACGAAAGCTACTTTAAAATTCTGCATCTCGAACAAAATCGGACTCAAAACTACGTAACCAGGACTGGTCGAGCAGGCTATAGGACTGGTCGAGCACTGTTCACTCGACTGGTCAAACCGACCCTCGACTAGTCAAGCACTGTTCACTGAGCTCGCTAGACTTTGAGTTGAGTGACCCTCAACTGGTCGAGCACTGTTCACTCGACCGGTCAAGCAACGCGGTGATTTCACTGTTTATGGCATCCGAACTACACCTCATCTCCTCTAACCCGAGGAGGAAAACCCCATTAAATCTCTCCCTTTTCGACCTAGGAGGGATTCATCTTCTTCAAGCTAGCTAGGTTTCTACAAACCTCAAACTTGCCCTTGACCTTGGTCATCATGTCTGACCCATTATCGTCCATGTGGACCTTCTCAAGCTGTAACACCTTTTATTCCAAAGTATCCCTGATCTAGTGATACATAATCTCTACGTGCTTCGACTTGGAATGCTGACTTGGATTCTTGCTTAAGTGTATAGCACTTTTTCTATTGCAATAGACCACGTGCTCCTCCTACTTTAGGCTAAGTTCCTATATGAACCTCTTCATCCAAAACATCTCTTTACATGCCTCTGTGACTGCAATATACTCGGTCTCTGTCGTCGACAATCCTACGACCTTCTGTAGCTTGCTCTGCCAAGAAACTGCTCCTCCTACAAACGTGAACATGAACCCAGATGTAGACTTCCTGGAGTCTGTCACCTGCTATATTTGCATCTGTGTAGCCCTCTAACATAGGTTTACCATCACCAAATCATAGGCTTAACCTGGATGAGCCTCTTAGATATCGCAGTATCCACTTAACCGCTGCCCAATGCTCTTTACCAGGATTAACAAGGTACTGACTGACAACACCAACCGCATATACTATGTCTGGGCGTATACACATCATAACATACATCAAACTTCCTACAGCTGACACGTAGGGTATCTTCTACATCTCTTCCACCTTTGCCTTCGTCTTGGGATATTATCTGTCGCTGAATCTAAAGTGACCATCCAGTGGAGTACTAACTAGATTCGCTGCATTCATATTGAACTGCTCTAGGACTTTCTCAATATACCACTCTTATGACAGCCAAAGCTTCCTGCCATTTCTGTCACGGGTTATCTCCATTCCTAGGATCTATTTAGCCGGGCCCAAGTCTTTCCTCGCAAATGACTTACCCAACTCCTGTTTCAGCCTATTGACCTTCTTGATGTCTTTTCTCATGATGAGCATTTCATCAACGTATAACAGAAGAACTAAGAAATCACCATCTGAGAACTTGCACGTGAACACATAGTGGTTCGACTCCATTCTGTCACACCCATGCTTCAACATAAATGAATCGAACTTCTTGTACCATTACCGTGGAGCTTATTTCAGCCCATATAAGCTCTTCCGCAGCCTAAACATCATATGCTCTTTGCCCTTGACTTCGAACCCCTCTGGTTAGTGCATGTGGATCTCTTCTTCCAGTAACCATGGAGGAAGGTAGTTTTAACATCTAACTGCTCTATCTCTAGATCCATGCTAGCCGCCAACCCAAGCAACACCCGTATGGATGTAATCTTCACCGCTGATGAGAATACCTCTACAAAGTCTATGCCTTTCCTCTGACCAAACCCTTTCACCACAAGCCTGGCGTTGAACCTCGTCTATGAATTCTTCTGCTCAACCTTCTTTCTAAATACCCACTTGTTGCTCAAATCTTTTTTGCCATTAGGCAATTTCACCATATCATAGGTGTGGTTCTTATGCAAGGATTTCATCTCCTCTTGCATAACTTTTAACCACACCCCCTTATGATCTTCGGATAGGGCCTCAGAATAATCTTCTGGCTCTCCCCTATCAGTCAGCATAATGTACTCATGCGGTGAGTACCTCTTAGATGGTTGTCTGTCCCTAGATGACCTCTTCACCTGTGGCTCAATAGGTGGATCAAGTGGGGGCTGCTCCTCTGGTCCATCTTCTAAAAGAACTCCCTCGTCCTCTACACCATACTGTACTCCCCCGTTATCAGGTACCACGGGAGAAATAATCAGATCCATGTCCTCTAGCTCACCTAAACTAGGTTGGTTCTTCTTTCGCTTACCAATGTCTTTTATACACTGATCTTCAAAGAAAACCACATCTCTACTCCTGACGAGCTTCTTCTCAGTTGGATCTCACAATCTATTACCGAAATATTCATCACCGTAAGCCAAGAACACAAACTGTCTGATCTTCATATCGAGTTTGGACCTCTCGTCCTTTAGTACGTGAACAGATGCCTTGCATCCAAACACCTTGAGATGACTATACGATGGATCTTGTCCAGTCCACACATTCTCAAGCACTTCTCCATTCAATGAGGCTAATGAAGACCTATTTATCAAATACACTGCTGTGTGCATTGCTTCTCCTTAGAACGTCTTGGGCAATTTCGGTGGGGCCAGCCTGCAGGGTAAGTAGGATGTTACCCCTATCCTACTTATTTTCTTTCTGTAGGAGCTTTGGTGAGGGCTCGAATTCTAGAGCGAAAGTTCCAGTGCTTGTTAAAGGACTCTCTCTTTGAGTCCCACGGAGTTTTAATAAGATTGAGCTTGAAAGTGATTCGAGGACCACAGTTGATCTCCTTAATAAGGATACTATGATGGTAGTTGTGGTACCAGTCTATATAGTTTATTCTCCAAGGAAAGCTAATGAGGTGGCAAATGGCTTAGCTCACCTGGAAAGTGGGTCTCGGGAGAATTGGACTTTTTTCCCACTCATACCTCCCTCTAATAATTAGGGCGAGACATTTCCTCCACCAAGTATCATCGGGGTCAGTTAGGGAATGTTAGTAACATGTGTATATTTGGGGGTAGTAGGATTGAGGTATATGATAAGTGGGACCGGAGGTTTTATTTTATTTTATTTTTGGTTCTTTGGGCCTGCTGGCCGGAATGAGCTTACCTCTTGTATATCTTTGTGTGGGAATAAATTCTTTGAGTTTAAAAAAAAAAAGTAAGATGTACACACACCCAATGGCTTCACATGCTGTCCTCGTAGAAATCTGATTTTTCAAGTATTTATAGCATAAACAGTAGTGATATCTGGTGAGTAAATGAGGGCGTGTTCAAAAGACATGATGTTTGGGCTATGTGGAGTGCACTTGCTATGTTCTTTCGAATCAAACCATATATTTGGTGCACCTGTTAACATTAACGACATGTACCATGACTCTTCTTGTTGGTTTTTTTGCTTTTTTAAGATAGAATTTTGTGGCTGAATTAACATACTACAAACATTAGGGCGAGACCCACAAAAAAACTGGGGCGTCACCTATCATATATATGGGTCCCTATATAAAACTCAACCCAAAAAATAAAAAAAAAAGGTGGGCATGCCATGACAACAGCCCTAAAAAGGAAAAATAACCCTCACCCTTTTTACTAGATCTTCTTTTCCTTTTTCATCCCCACATCAGCATTATTTAGAGCCAAAAGCCCCCTGATATATTTAGGAAGATCAACTCTCGCGACTACGATAAATCCTATTCGGACATGTACCAAGACTAGTCCTGATACAAAAATCAGTGGAAAGCCACACATGGAGCAATATACGAGCATGCCTAAAACCTATGCATCAATGTAGTGTGGTCTGCGGCCTCCCTGAGTTTTGGAATGACTTGAGTGTATGTGTGCCCTTTAACCCTATCATCCATTAACGAATGGGTTAGACGGGATAAACACAGTGCGGTTGACCCCCATTTCATATCAAAGATTCTATGACCTATGTTACACTACGTGAAAAATGGAAAAAAAGGACAGATTTAGAGACGGTCCTGGACCGTCTCTAAAATTGCTTGGTTTAAAGACGCTTTAGAGACGGCCATAAACCGTCTCTAAAATTTTAGACGGCCCCTGACCGTCCTTAATATTGTCTTCAAAATTTGAACGTCCTCAAATCATTTAAGACGGTCATTGACCGTCTTATATGGGTCATCTGAGACGGTCATTGGCCGTCTGCATTAGAGACGGTCTTTGACCGTCTTATATGCGGTCATCTGAGACGGTCATTGGCCGTCTCTATTAGAGACGGTCATAGGCCGTCTTTTACTTGTAATATGAGACTGTCAAAGACCGTCTCTATTAGAGACGGTTCTTAGCCGTCTTATAGCCCTGTCAAAGACCGTCTTTATTAGAGACTGTCAAAGACCGTCTCTATGGGAGACTGTCAAAGACCGTCTCTATTAGAGACGGTCCTAAACCGTCATATAGCTCTGTCAAAGACCGTCTCTAATGCTGAGGTCAAAAATTAAGAAGCTTAAAATTATGAATTTCAAAAAAAAAAGTTAAGAAGCTTAGAAAAATAATTAACAATGTTTAAGAAAATTTTAAATTTTGAAAAAATCGTAATTTTATAAAAATTTAGATTTTGAAAAAAATTAAGAACTTTGAATGATGTTGATAATTTTGAAAAAAATTCGATAAAAATTGATATTTTAAAAAGAAAATTTAAAAAATTAAACCAAATTGTGAAAAATTGACAAATTGTAAAAATATATATTTTTAAAAAGAAAACTAAATTTTGTAAAAAAATGTTAAATTTATTTATAATAAAAATGATATTTAATTAAAAGAGTAAAAAATATATATATATATACACTTTGAAAAAAAAGAAGTTAAATTTATATGTGAAAAATAAAATTACTAAATTATTAGGCACATCCACTAATTGAACCTTTAATCGTTTTTGGACAATCTAATCAGTTCAAATTGAAGAGTAAATAACTTCAGATGTTTAAATCAAATTTCACTGAAATTGTTGATCAATCTTGCATGCCCATTATCTTTCTCATATGTAGCTTGATTGAGGCAAGTAACTAGTCAAATTGAGATTATTGATAGTAAAATAGAGTGAATGGACTATACATGTAAAATGGGCCAAATATTCTGGTTAAAATTGTGACCCAACTTATCTCGTGAGAACCTAAGAATTGATGTTAATAAGTTTTGTGGGCCCCATCATGATGTGTGTCGAACATCAACACCGTGGATTTGATGTGTCCCCTTTAGGTTATGAGATATCTCAAAAATTATCGGTAAACAAAAATCAAGTGAGCCATACCATTTAAAACTATGTGAAGACATCCTAAAAAATATAAAAGCACTTGGTAGGGCCCACATGAGTTTTGGATGCGGTTGAAACTTGATCTGACCCCTCATCCAAGTGGGACACACATAATGAGTGGGTTGGATATGTGAATCACATTTAAGCAGGCAGGCCCAATATATGATTATGAATGTTTAAGGAATCATTTCTCTACTACATTTAAGTGAGTTACTCGTTACCTTTACCAGAGTAAACTGTGGGGTTCACCGTTATTTATTTATTTTATCCACTCCATTCATCCATGTTAACAGATAATTTGAGGTCTAAAGAACAAAAAGGAAGCATATCCAAAGCTTAAGTGGACCGCACAACAGCAAATAGTTAGATAGAACCTCTACCATTTAAAATTTCTTAGAGGCCATAGAAGTTTTAGATCAAGCTGATGTTTGCATTTTCTATTTATTTATATATTTTTGATATTATGAACAACCTTTAACTGTTTTTGGACAATCTGATTAGTCCGAACATGAAGAGTAAATAACTTCATATGTTTAAATCAAAATTCACTCAAATTGTTGATCAATCTTGTTTGCCCAATATCTTTCTCATATGTAGTATGATCGAGGCGAGTAACTAGTCAAATTAAGGGTAATGATCAGAAAATAGATTGAATGGACAGAGTCGATATATATAAAATATATCAAGGTGGGCCCTACACGGTTAGAGTAACACCCACGAAGGAGTTACCTAAATAATGAAATGGTACTATAAAAGGTCACCTCATGGGAACTTCCCATGAAGTTAATCTGTGCGCCCAACCATGATGTGTGTAGAACATCAACACCATGCATTTGATGTGTTCCCTTTAAGTCCAAAAATCAGTTGTATACAAAACTCAGGTGGGCCATAGCATGTAAAATTATGCGAAGACATCCCTAAAACATATAATAGCATTTGGTGGGACACACATAATGAGTGGGTTGGATATGTGAATCACATTTAGGCAGGCCCAATATACGATTATGAATGTTTTAAGGAAACACCTCCTTACCCCCATTTAGGTGTGTTACTAATTACCCTTAGCATACTGAGTAAACTCTGTGGGGTCTACAACTATTTATTTATTTTATTCACTTTACTCATCCATGTTAACAGATAATTTGAAGTCTAGAGAACAAAAAGGAAGCATATCCAAAGTTCAAGTGGACCACACCACAAGAAATAGTGTGATTGAACCTCTACCATTGAAAATTTTTTGGAGGCCATAGAAGTTTTGAATCAAGCTGATGTTTGTGTTTTCTCTTCATTCATATCTTTTTGATATTATGAACAGGTTGGATGACAAATAAACATTATTGTGGGCCCAAGGAAGGTAATAACGGTGGAAATCATTATTTCACATTGTTTCGTGTGGCATGGTTCACTTAAGTTTTGGATTTACCAAAAATTTGGGATCAACCCACATCGTTCATCCATTTTTCGAGATCATTTTAGAGAATTATCCAAAAAATGAATCATATCCAAAGATTAAATGGACCGCACCACAAATAAGGGGAACGGATTTGCTACTCCTTCGGACACCGGCCAATGGTTGGTGGTTGGTGCTCTATGGGCCCCACCATGATGTATGTGTTTAATCCATGTCATCCATCTATTTTTAAAAATCATCTTACGGCATGAGACCAAAAATGAGGTATATCCCAATCTGAAATGGACCACATTACAGGAAACAATGTCGAATGAGCGTGAACCATTAAAAATATTCTGGAGGCCATAAAAGTTTTGGATTGAGATGATTTTCGTTTTTCCCTTCATCTAGGCCTGTATGACCTAATAAACAAATTGGATGTCAAATAAACAATACAGTGGGCCTTAGGAGGATTTTAGTGATGGATATCCAATCACTATTATTTTCATGGGGTGTGGTCCACCTGAGATTTATATCAAGCTCATTTTTAGGGATCAACCCTAAAATGACGTTAAGAAATGGATGGATGGCGGGGATAAAACATATACATCAGGGTGGGACCCAGAGAGCCTACCAGATCCAAAGCTCAACGCTACCGGATCCAAAGCTCAACCGGTTGGTTTTTTATTGTACAGTGACAATGTGTGAGTTTTGTATTTGATGTAAAATGGTGGTGACTCATTCAGAACAATGGTGGCAATGAGATGGTGTTATCCAGACCATCTAAATGATGGGTCTAGTTGTAAATGGCTAATATTTATACTTTTTTCCTATAGAAGACTATCTTAATCATCTGTAAATGGTCCATTATATGTATGGCTTTTAATATAGTTTATTTTATAAATGATGAAAAACTCACAACTGTTGGATTTGAAAGTTACATTCATTTTAGAAGAGGATTTTCGAATCCATCTTCCAAATCCATCTTCCAAGTAGAGGAGGCCGCGCCTTCCTTCAAACAAAATTCGCTGGAATTCCTGTTTAGACATTCATTTACGTTGCCAGGAATTTGCGATCGGGAGATTTTCAGGTACCTCGTTTCGATTTCCTCCTCTTTTTCTTTCTATGATTTATCATAATAGAAGAAAATCTCTGCATTTTGGTGTAAATTTTCCGAAGCAGCGATTTTTGGGGTTTCATATACGCCATTTGATTTTTCCACGGTTTTTGCATTTTCTTTCTTCCAAATTTTTTGGTTTTCTCGAGTTTTTTTCCGTTTGAATGTCTCAAGGTCAAGACCCTAGCAGGTTTGGCTATGATTGATGAGGGGGAGCTTGATTGGAAAATAGTTGCAATATCGTTGGACGATCCGAGAGCTTCGCTCGTGAACGATGTTGTCGATGTTGAGAAACATTTTCCGGTATGAAATATTATCATTATTTTCTCCTTTGATAGTAGGTATTTTACAGATGTTGGATTAGTTATAATGTTGTGTCCTTTCTGGATTTTGGAGACAATATTGGATTTGTAATCATTTCCAGATATCTGTGAGCATAGCCCACATGGGATGTATGCCAAATGTGGACGGGAGCTTGTTTACCGGCAGATGAGAAATGATTGAGATTGGACCCAGCACTTTATCATTGCATTCTTATGGAGCAGATTTTGAGGATTGGGGTGTTTAGCCCATCTTATCATGTCAATTTTGTGGAATACATGGGCTCTGCTTCTGCGAAATGCAGATGTCCTCGTTGGATGATAGCAGTGAGACCACTCTGGGTCTCCTGGTGGATGGTCAGATGGTCCTGCATCATTAATGCTTTTTAATTTTTGAGGATGGAGATTGAAGTGGCATAATCCATATATCGTATTTGCAAATGTTTGATCATTGTGCGCTAATGCATAAGACTCCTTCACTTTGATTATATGGATAGATATTTTATTTCAATGAATGTTGACTTCATTTTCTTCTCATATGATTTTTTCAGCTTTCCTGCTATGTAGAAATTGTACTGATGCCACCATCATATGATAAAATGAAGATTCAACATTGTATTGTCATTTGTCATCTCTAGTGATGCACTAAATCAGTACTCACATGGAATGTATCATCTAATACACGCTGACATGTCTCATTTTGGAGTTTGCTAATACATGTCTGGAGACTGCTGCTTATTTCTTATGATGTGGTTTGAACCATGAAAAACTTTGTTCAAAGTAGGTGAGATACATTCAATGGTCATTTTCATTCACAACTTGGAATTATCCTCTGGCCCTTGATTTCATCTATTAGTTTGCTTTGATGCAGGGAACTCTCACTACAATTCGGGACTGGTTTAGAGATTACAAGATTCCAGATGGAAAGCCTGCTAATAAATTTGGTCTTGGCAATAAGGTGGCCAGCAAGGTATATCTACTTTTGGTTCTGTTGTAGCTTTCGAGCTTTTCAATATTTGGGAAGTCAACTTACCATGTCAGCGGAACAATTACATTCACAAAATGTTGATTACTTGGTTTGAACTTTAGGCCAATCCATGTCGGCGGGACAATTACATTTAGTCATGTGATTAGCTAGATTTCCATTAGCTGGCCATTAATTTTGACTTATGGCCTGCCCAATGAGTAGATTGGCCCAATTTCTATAACAAGTTTCATGGTATGTGACTCACCTTTTGCATGTATTGAATATTTTGCAAATGCAACTCTGGTGGGAAAAAATGCAGAATGTGAAAGTTCATATATAGTTGCTGTATGTGATGATTTTGCGAACGCAACTCTGCCCTCCAATCATGTGCAAGGTATGTGCTACCCTCCAAACATCTAGATGGTCTTGACTGACATACATGAATGCTAAATGCACCATTTAAGAAACAGTGGATAGCATATGTATAACTATGCTATTTTGAAGGATTGCAAAAGTCACATCCTTTTTTTTTTTTTTTTTTGAATGCAATAGTTGTGATTTTTTACATTCACTAGATTGAATCTGAAATGGTTTTTTATGTTTTAATTTTATTGTGATTTTCATTTGTTCTTGCATTAATGAATGGAATGTTGCTTTTCAGATTCTTTTCATTGAATCCGGATTATTTTTTTTTTTTAATTTTAATTTGTTGAATTTATTTATTTTGGGTTAAATGAGAGAATAGCAACATTCTTCTTTTTCTTTTTCTTTTTCTTTTTGATGAGTAGACCAACCTATAAGGTAAGAGTCCAACATCATGGCCCCAACACCCATCCACCCCTCCAACAGGTGCACCCGGCCCCATCAATTCTTTTAGATGTACAAAATATCAATTTCTCTCAAATCATCAGGTGGGCCACACAAATTCTTATTTGTTTGGGTGGCATATAATTGGATCTTTACAATGGATTGCCGATCTAATGATCCCATCAGCCTCAATTTTGAGCCATGAAATCTACCAAGTGGGGTTTAACTGATGAGTGATTCTAATCTTAAATAAGTATTCTTAGCTTACGAGTGTAAGCTTAGGGCACTTTTAAATTATATTCCTGGGAGTCATTCTCATTCTATAGTTTGAAAAGAAGAAAGACAGTTGGGTCCGCATTAGCATTCCCCAATGCAACGGCAATCACTTTCTTTTTCTCTAATTTATTCCAATCTACTATGATGTAAAACCCAGTCTACCTAGGTATGAAACATCATAGGGTAATAAAAATATCTTAAATGTATATTTGTATGATGGATAACATGTGTTGGCTTGATTGATTTAAATTAAACATATATAGGAAATAAATATATTTTTGCCTCTTTTTTATTTTATATATATATATATATATATATATATATATATATATATATATATATATATATATGGAGGTAGCAAGAAACCAAGAACTGCGACAATTAGGAGTGGGTTAGTTCAAGTTGAAGGCTCTAAGGGAGAGGCCCCAAAGGATATGGGTGGAGGTAGTAAGTTTTTTAAAAGAGGAAAGTTTTTTAAAAGGATGACTGGGTCCACAGGTAAATACACCTGGGTTTTATATATGTTATGGACCTTTATCCCCAATTTTTCAGCCATTTATCTTTGTTTCATGCCTTCTTTATTTGCCCCTTACCCTTTAGTTTTTCCTTAGTATAAGGCATAATATGTAATTTTTCATTTTCTTCTAATATTATAAATAAGAGTGAGCTGGACATTCCAGCCCCATATGCTCTTTTTCTCACAAATTCTCTCCTGCTTCTTAACATGTTATTAGAGCCTAAGGGCTCATAGGATTTCTTAATCTTACTTTTTTGCTGGTATGTTCCTTTGTACTTGCAACCTTATTAGAATCTGTGACCTATCTAGCAATGTTACAAAAACTCCTATATTCTGTTTCAACCAAATATGCTTGCTTGTTACACATGCCAACACACTTATTTGGATAAGATCTATCTTTTTTTTTTCGTTATTTTTTGTTTATCGTTTAATTACCATTGCCTTAGTTCCTCTTATAGTTAACAGTTTACTATTAGTGCAGTTTTAATTCACATGTACCACACTAAAAAACTTTCTTAATAATTTGCACTTGAATGATCTAATACTTACAAATGGGTTTGCTAGAGCTGCAAAAACTTTCTCCACAAGCTTCATCCTTTTCTAAGTTATTTTCAGTGTGCACATTGTGACCTGATTCCATAATGTTCTTTCTTCAAATCTAGCTTCTAATCATAGGGTAGATTTGAAATACCTCAGGAATCTAGAGCTGGCAGAAAGATTTTACATGAAATTGTGATTCAGTAATCTACTTTCCGTTATTTTGTACATTCCAAATTGTACCAGTAAAAATTTGATTGTGATGCAACTATTAAGGACACTCAAAGAGATGGAGGAGAGTATATCATCACTCCTTGCCTTGAGAGTACAAACCCTATGAAATCCACATACAAACCCTCATGCATGAAATCCACCACTGCATATGGTCAGTAACTATTTCTTTCTTTTTATGAAAGACAATTTAAGAAGTTAATATATATAGTGACAAAGGCATGACTGTTTGTAGCTGATTAGCATGCCAGATTCCCAGGATTAACTGATTCTTTCATTCCTGATGATGAAACCAATATATTTTAGTGTTAGATGCAAATTATATATGACATGGCAGGTTAAAATGCTGCATGCATAAGATAGGTGGCATGAGGATCTGAACGAGCTTACCAGATGAAAAAGGACCGAATCACCTGCAACAAGCCTCTTTGCACTTACACACTCCATCCAGTTGCAAGAAGATGTTGCTTGGGCTGACTTGCATTAGAAATGGAATCAGGTAAGTACTGTCGTGGCTTAGATGATAATGATGATGATGATATATTATGCCAGCAGGTCTTAGACATGTTTGCCCTAGCAATTAGTTTTGCTAATGGAGAACCATGGTCAGATCGTTCAAGCCATTTAATGAGGATTTTTCTGGTTGAATGCGGGCTATAGCTTATTTCTATCCATGGGTGTTCATTTGTTAACTGTTCTAACTAATCATGTGACTTTTAAAATGTGTAGCAACATGAAAAGGCCCACCTGATTCACTACTTGGATCTCATTCTGAATTGTAAAGTGTGACTTTTAAAATGTGTAGCAACATTCTTGTTGGAGTTACCAAAAGAATTAGGGAATTTCAAGAATTTGGTTGAGTTGATGTTGCTACGAAACAATCTGACTGGTCTGATTCCTCATGCTTCGAGTAATTTGAGAAACCTTGCATTGTTACCTTACATTGTTGTTGGTTCGATTCCTCCTGCAGCTAAGCTTGCAACAGTAATTTGTTTATAACTACAAGTATATGTGTGGCCTTTTGGATTATTAATAAAATTCCATCATTTAAAAAAATGACACAACTGTGTAAATATCTAGGATGATTACATAGCTGAAATGAGAATGTTCAGATAGATTATCAGATATTTCTCATATTATTTATGTGAAGTATATCATTTCATGATTTAGATAATGCTGCTTGTTTATTTAGTGTCCAATTTGACAGAGTTGTTTTGCCTTCTATTTTCAAGGTTTGCAAAGTGAAAATCTGGCCCTTTTGAACCTTCCCTAATTGCACAAGTGGCTGAACCGTCTCTGTAAGTTACACATAATTTGTCATCATTTACTTTGTGCTTCCACAAAAATTGGACACATGCCGACGCTTTCGGAGTCCAAACTCATTCTTTTGAAAATGCTTGCAATGAATGTTTATGAGTACTTGGTAATTTTGGAGTCCTTGGTTAGGGTTTGGGCTGAAAGTATGAGTGCTGGAGCCAATGCTTTGGGAGTCCGAACTCATTCTTTTGAAAAATAGAAAAATGGAAATATTAGTAAATATGGATTTTCTTGTTAAGAAAAAAATGGAAGGTAAAGAAGAGACATAATTGAAACTTTGCCCTGTGAAAAGTAATATTAACCATGTTACTTTCCCCGTTGAATTTGACGTTCAGGAAATGGACCTTTTCCAGAAAACCATGGATTTAAAACCATTAAATCCTTCTTAGAAATCTGAGTTTATTGAACCAAATTGAATTATTACAATTCAATTTTGTTGAATATCCAAACGCAAGGTTTCCATGAATTAGGTAAATGAATTCATTCTAACCCATTTTGTTGAATAACCAAACGCAAGGATTTTTTATTATTTATTTATTTATTTATTAATTATTATTGTTATTATTATTTTTTGTGATATGCAATAGCTTTTCATAATTCATATGTAGGTGCATACTTGTGCTCATTCACATGGACTTTGACTATCTTTCTTAAATTTCTTTGGTTTTTCTAATTTTTGTATCTAATTTTGACTTTCTAGGCCCTAAAACAAGATTCGAGGTGCCGTCAACAATGCTAAAAGAATCCTCCAGGTCAGATTATGATTGGAACTGATTTTATTTAAATGATCTTGATAATCCATTTTATTTAAATAAGGAGACCGGATGTGCGTCGGAGCTATCCGGATGTTGAACGGGGTCCGTGAAAGGTGAGAATTCTGTTATGACCATGATGAAGCCGTCCATTTCCTATGGACAACATTGGAGTGGCTTGGCCATTTGGATAGGCCATATTTATGTATTTACTCGAAATTGATGGAGTAGACCGGATGTGCGTGAGCTATTCGGATGTTGAGCGGGGTCCCTCAAAGATGGGAATCATTATGACCATGATGAAGCCGTCCATTTCCTATGGACAACATTGGAGGGCCTGGCCATTTGGACAGCCGTGTTTATGTATTTGATCGAAATTAATGGAGCAGCCCCGGATGTGCGGGAGCTATTCGGAAGAGTGGGGTTCCCTGGAAAGAGGGAACCGCTATTATGACCATGATGAAGCTGTCCATTTTATGGACAGCATTGGAGGGGCCTGGCATTTGTGTCGGATGGCCGTCTTTATATCTGTATTTGCTTTGCAGGGACCATACCCTTAACCTAAACCAAAACCTATGACCTAAAACCTTAACCTATAACCTAAACCTCAACCTTACCTAAACCTAAACCTTAACTTAAAACCTAAACCTAAACCTACACTTAATCCTAATCTTAACTCCCTAACCTAAACCTATACCTAAACTTGAAAACCCAAACATAAACCCAATCTCGAACCCGAACCTAAACCTTAACCTTAACCTATTCTCAATTCCCTAAACCTATATCTTATAACCTAAACCTAAACCTAAACCTTAACCTATGCCTATAACCTTAACCTAAACCTAAACCTAAACCTATAACCTTAACCTAAAACCTAAACCTATAACCTAAACTTAAATCAAAACATATAACCAAAACCAAAACCAAAACCTATATCCTAAACCCAAATGCATTCTCAAATCCTATAACCCGTAATCTAAACCTAAACCTAAACCTATAACCTATAACCAAAACCAAAACTTGTAACCTAAACCAAAGCCAAAACCTATAGCCTAAACCCGAACCCATTCTCAAATCCAAAAACCTATAACCTAAACCGTTAACCTATAACCTAAATCAAAACCTAAAACCTAAAACCTAAAACAAACCTAAACCTAAAACCAAAACCTAAAACCTAAACCTATAATCTATAACTTAAATCAAAACATATAATCAAAACCAAATCCCAAAACCCAAACCTAAACCTAAACCTATAACCTAAACTCAAATCCCTAAAACTAAAACTAAACCTAATCCTATAACCTAAACTCAAATCCCTAAACCTTAACTTATAACCCAACCTCTTATAACCTAAAACTATTCTCAAACCCCAAAACCTATAACCTAAACCGAACCTTTCCCTAAACCTATAACCTAAACTCAATTCCCTAAACCTAAACCTAGACCTAAACCTAACCTATTCTTAATTCCCTAAACCTATATCTTATAACCTAAACCTAAACCTAAACCTAAACCTATAACCTATAACTTTAACTTAAACCTAAACTTAAACCTGTAACCTATAACCTAAACCTAAACCGAAAACCTAAATGTATTCTCAAATCCCTAAACCTAAACCTACACCTAATCCTAATCTCAACTCGCTAACCTAAACCTAAACCTAAACTTGAAAATCCAAACCTAAATCCGATTTCGAACCCGAACCCGATTTCCTAAACCTAAACCTATTCTCAATTCCCTAAACCTATAGCTTATAACCTAAACCGAAACCTAAACCTAAACCTAAACCTAAACCTATAACCTATAACCTAAATATAAACCTAAAACCTAAATGTATTCTCACATCCCTAAACCTAAACCTACACTTAATCCTAATCTCAACTCCATAATCTAAACCTAAACCTAAACTTGAAAACCCAAACCTAAACCTGATCCTGAACCCGAACCCGATTTCCTAAACCTAAACCTCAACCTATTGTCAATTCCCTAAACCTTAACCCATAACCTAACCTAAACCTAAACCTAAACCTATAACCTAAGTGTATTCTCAAATCCTTAAACCTAAACCTACATCTAATCCTAATCTCAACTCCTTAACCTAAACCTAAACCCGATCCCGATTTCCTAAACCTAAACATTAACCTATTATCAATTCCCTAAACCTAAACCTAAACCATAACCTAAACCTAAACCTATAACCTATAACCTTAACCTAAACCTAAACTTAAACCCGTAACCTATAACCTAAACCTAAACCCAAAACCTAAATGTATTCTCAAATCCCTAAACCTAAACCTACACCTAATCCTAATCTCAACTCCCTAACCCTAAACCTAAACCATAACCTAAACCTAAACCTATAACCTATAACCTTAACCTAAACCTAAACTTAAACCCGTAACCTATAACCTAAACCTAAACCCAAAACCTAAATGTATTCTCAAATCCCTAAACCTAAACCTACACCTAATCCTAATCTCAACTCCCTAACCTAAACCTAAACCTAAACTTGAAAACCCAAACCTAAACTCGATCCTGAACCCGAACCCGATTTCCTAAACCTAAACCTCAACCTATTCTCAATTCCCTAAACCTTAACCTATAACCTAACCTAAACCTAAATCTATAACCTAAACCTACACCTAATCCTAATCTCAACTTCCTAACCTAAACCTAAACCCGATCTCGAACCCGAACTCGATTTTCTAAACCTAAACATTAACCTATTCTCAATTCTCTAAACCTATATCTTATAACCTAAACCTAAACCTAAACCTTAACCTTAACCTAAACCTAAACCTAAACCTATAACCTATAACTTTAACCTAAACCTAAACCTAAACTTGTAACCTATAACCTAAACCTAAACCTAAAACCTAAATGTATTCTCAAATGTTTAAACCTAAACCTACACCTAATCCTAATCTCAACTCCCTAACCTAAACCTAAACTTAAACTTGAAAGCCCAAACTTAAACCCAATCCCGAACCCGAACCCGATTTCCTAAACTTAAACCTTAACCTTTTCTCAATTCCCTAACCTATATCTTATAACCTAAACCTAAGCCTAAACCTAAACCTTAACCTAAACCTAAACCTAAACCTGTAACCTATAACCTAAACCTAAACCTAAAACCTAAATGTATTCTGAAATCCCTAAATCTAAACCTACACCTAATCCTAATCTTAACTCCCTAACCTAAACCTAAACCTAAACTTGAAAACCAAAACCTAAACCCGATCCCGAACCCTAACCCGATTTCCTAAACCTAAACCTTAACCTATTCTCAATTCCCTAAACCTATAGCTTATAACCTAAACCTAAACCTAAACCTAAACCTGTAACCTACACCTAAAACCTAAATGTATTCTTAAATCCCTAAACCTAAACCTACACCTAATCCTAATCTCAACTGCCTACCCTAAACCTAAACCCGATTCCAAACCCAAACCCGATTTCCTAAACCTAAACCTTAACTTATTCTCAATTCCCTAAACCTATTGCTTATAACCTAAACTGAAACCTAAACCTATACCTTAACCTAAACCTAAACCTATAACATATAACTTAAACATAAACTTAAAACTTAAATGTATTCTCAAATCCCTAAACCTAAACCTACACATAATCCTAATCTCAACTCCCTAACCTAAACCTAAACCCAAACTTGAAAACCCAAACTTAAACCTGATCCCGAACCCGAACCCGATTTCTTAAACCTAAACCTAAATGTATTCTCAAATCCCTAAATCTAAACCAACACCTAATCCTAATCTCAACTCCCTAACCTAAACCTAAACTTAAACTTGAAAACCCAAACCAAAACCCGATCCCGAATCCGAACCCGATTTCCTAATCCTAAACCTTAACCTATTCTCAATTTCCTAAACCTAAACCTATAACCTATAACCTTAACCTAAACCTAAACCTAAACCTGTAACCTATAACCTAAACCTAAACCTAACACCTAAATGTATTCTCAAATCCCTAAACCCAAACCTACACCTAATCCTAATCTCAACTCCCTAGCCTAAACCTAAACTTGAAAACCCAAACCTAAACCCGATCTCGAACCAGAACCTGATTTCCTAAACCTAAACCTTAACCTATTCTCAATTCTCTAAACCTATAGCTTATAACCTATACCTAAACCTAAACCTAAACCTAAACCTATAACATATAACCCAAACCTAAACCTAAAACCTAATATATTCTCAAATCCCTAAACCTAAACCTACACCTAATCCTAATCTCAACTGCCTAACCTAAACCTAAGCCTAAACTTGAAAATCCAAACCTAAACCCGATCCCAAACCCGAACTCGATTTCTGAAACTTAAACCTTAACCTATTCTCAATTCCCTAAACCTATAGCTTATAACCTAAACCTAAACCTAAACCTAAACTTAAACTTTAACCTAAACCAATAACCTATAACCTAAACCTAAACCTAAAACCTAAATGTATTCTCAAATCCCTAATCCTAAACTTACACCTAATCCTAATCTCAACTTCTTAACCTAAACCTAAACCTAAACTTGAAAATCCAAACCTAAACCCGATCCTGAACCCGTACCCAATTTCCTAAACTTAAACATTAACATATTCTCAATTCCCTAAACCTATAGCTTATGACCTAAACCTAAAGCTTAACCTAAACCTAAACCTATAACCTAGAACCTAAGCCTAAACCTGAAACCTAAATGTATTCTCAAATCCCTAAACCTAAACCTACACCTAATCCTAATCTCAACTCCCTAACCTAAACCTAAACCTAAACTTGAAAACCCAAACCCAAACCCGATCCCAAACCCGATTTCCTAAACCTAAACCTTAACCTATAACCTAACCTAAACCTAAACCTATAACCTAAACATAAGCCTAAAACCTAAACCTAAACTTAAAATCGAAATGTATTCTCAAATCCCTAAACCTAAACCTACACCTAATCCTAATCTCAACTCCCTAACCTAAACCTAAACCTAAACTTGAAAACCCAAACCTAAACTCGGATCCCGAACCCGAACCCGAACCCGATTTCCTAAACCCAAACCTTAACCTATAACCTAACATAAACCTAAACCTATTACCGCACTTATAACCTAAACCTATAATCTAAACATAAGCCTAAAACCTAAACCTAAACTTGATAACCCAAACCTAAACCTGATCCCGAACACAGACCCGATTTCCTAAACCTAAACCTTAACCTTAACCTATTCTCAATTCCCTAAAGCTATAACCTATATACTATAACTTATAACTAAAACACAAACCTTAACTTAAACCTATAACCTAAGCCTAAACCTAAACCTAAACCAAAACCTATAACCTTAATGTTAACCTATAACCTAAAACCTAAACCTAAAACTTAAAACCTAAACCTAAACCTGTTTTAATGATCAGTTTTATTTTTAAAAAGTGTCCACTTTTTTGAAAGAAGTTTATGCAATTTTTCATGATTCTGAATTATAATGTTTTGTTGGTTTAATATTTTTTTTTCAGGTGAAAGACACAAAGAAAATTGTTGCTAATTTTTTTTCTTTTTTTTTTATTTATGATGTTAAACTTATATGTATTTATGTGTGGTGAATGTAATGTGGATAAGATTGGTTGTGTTTGGATGGATGTAGTTTATGTTTGGATGAATGTAGTTTATGTTGGATTTATGTGGTTTGGGTTGTTTAGATGGATGTGAATGTGAATATGAATATGATGAAATATATTATATAACAGGTGTATATTAGGAAGAATATGATGAAATATATTGTAACAGGTGATCTTCTCAAATTCTCAAAAGAGACGGTCCATGACAGTCCTTTTTAAGGACGATCCATGGCCGTCCTTTGAAGGCTCATCAGAGACGGTCCAAGACAATCCTTTTAAAGGATGGTCCATGGCCGTCCTTTTAAAGGACAGTCCATAGCCGTCCTTTGAAGGCTCATTAGAGACGGTCTACGACAGTCTTTTTTAAGGACGGTCCATGACCGTCCTTTAAAGGACGCTCGATGACCGTCCTTTAAAGGCTTATAAGAGACGGTTCGAGACCGTCCTTTTTAAGGACGGTCGATGGCCGTCCTTTAAAATCTTATAGGGGACGGTCCAAGACCGTCCTTTTTAAGGACGGTTCAGGACCGTCCTTTTTTGGGACGGCCCATGACTGTCTTTTTTTTCGTCAATAAAAATGACGGTTTTCGACCGTCCTTTAAGTAATACGACACGTCAAAATTTGATGGCCCTTGCGACGGTCCATGACCGTCCTTTTTGGCCATTTGAGACGGTTTTGGACCGTCCTTTTTTCGCAGTTTTGGCGTAGTGTTACTATCTCGATTGTCCTCCATGTTTGATAGGTGTGGGCTCGAACTCTAGAGTGGAAGTTCCAGTGCTTGTTAGAGGACTCTCTCTTTGAGTCCCACGGAGTTTTAATAAGATTGAGATTGAAAGTGATTCGAAGACCACAGTTGATCTCCTTAATGAGGATACTATGATGGTAGTTGTGGTACCAGTCTATATAGTTTATTCTCCACCCTCACCCTTTTTACTTGATCTTCTTTTCCTTTTTCATCCCCACATCAACATTATCTAGAGCCAAAAGCCCCCTGATATATTTAGGAAGATCAACTCTCGCGACTACGATAAATCCTATTTGGACATGTACCAAGACTAGTCCTGATACAAAAATCAGTGGAAAGCCACACATGGAGCAATATACGAGCATGCCTAAGACCTATGCATCAATGTAGTGTGGTCTGTGGCCTCCCTGAGTTTTGGAATGACTTGAGTGTATGTGTGCCCTTGAATGGGTTAGACGGGATAAACACAGTGCGGTTGACCCCCATTTCATATCAAAGATTCTATGGCCTATGTTACTATCTCGAATGTCCTCCATGTTTGATAGGTGTGGTACATGGATCATGATCTCTTTTAAAATTTAAACCTAATAAAATGTTTAAGGTGTATCCAATTCATGGGTAGGATGGGGCAGTGGATTAGGTGCGCCCTAGCTATGAGCCCACCTTGATGCGTGTATTGCATCTCCAAGTCGTCCAACCGTTTTGACATAATCGCATTTCTCTATTTGTATGAAAGTTTTCCTTAGAGCGATTTCATTTGCATTTCCAAGTCATCCAACCATTTTGACATAATCCAAGTCTATATTTTTTTCATACACACACACACTCTCTCTCTCTCTCTCTCATGCTGATGGAATTTCACCACCTATGGATACTCGAACCCTTGACTGGGTGTTGAAACTCCTGAGAGTCTACTGTTAGGGGCCTCGCACAAAACCTTAGGATCTAGCCTCTCAAAACAAACAAGAATTATGGGATAATAAAGCAATGAAAAACAATCAAACCATAAACCACACTACACAAGATATTTTTATGTGGAAAACCCTCAAAGAGGTAAAAACCATGGGACCTTGTCCAGATCAACAATCCACTATGAAGTAGAACGTTACAACCTTCTTCACTTACACATGAGTGGATAAACAATAAGAGAATAGAAGAAAAATGGAGAGATCTAATCGATTACCAGGACGTAGAAGCGCTGAGATATCGAGTGCACAATAGATCACCTATATGAGCATAACCTCCCTTCCACAAGCTTCCTCTCTCTCTTTCTCACACCTTTGATAGCCCTAAACCCTTTGGCAAACCCTTGCAAAGCTTTAGGAAACCCTCTTGCATTACCTCTTGCATGCCCTAGAAAACTTTAAGGACCTCCTATTTATAGTTTAGGAAACTCTCTTTCGCACCATTGCGAAAGCTGCGTTAAAATTCTGCATCCCGAACAAAATCGGACTCAAAATTGCATAACCAGGACTGGTCGAGCATTGTTCATTCGACTAGTCGAACCGGCCCTTAACTAGTCGAGCACTGTTCACTGAGCTCGCTGGACTTTGAGTTGAGTGACCCTCGACTAGTCGAGCACTGTTCACTGGACAGGTCGATCAATGCTCTCGACTAGTCAAGCAACGCGGTGATTTCACTATTTTTGACATCCGAACCGCACCTCATCTCCTCTGACCTGAGGAGGAAAACCCCATTAAATCTTTCCCTTTTCGACTTAGGAGGGATTCACCTTCTTCAAGCCAGCCAGGTTTCTACAAACCTCAAACTTGCCCTTGAGTAAAGCCTTGGTCATCATGTCTGACCCATTATTATTCATGTGGACCTTCTCAACCTGTAACACCTTATATTCCAAAGTATCCCTAATCTAGTGATACATAATCTCTATGCGCTTCGACTTAGAATGCTGACTTGGATTCTTGCTCAAGTGTATAGCACTTTTACTATCACAATAGACCACGTGCTCCTCCTACTTCAAGCTAAGTTCCTTTAGGAACCTCTTCATCCAAAACATCTCTTTACATGCCTCTGTAACTGCAATGTACTCGGCCTCTATCGTCGACAATCCTACGACCTTCTGTAGCGTGCTCTGCTAAGAAACCGCTCCTCCTGCAAATGTGAACATGAACCCCGATGTAGACTTCCTGGAGTCTATGTCACCTGCCATATTTGCATCCGTGTAGCCCTCTAACATAGGTTTACCATCACCAAAGCATAGGCTCAACCTGGATGAGCCTCTTAGATACCGCAGTATCCACTTAACCGCTACCCAATGCTCTTTGTCAGGATTGGCAAGATACCGGCTAACAAGACCAACCGCATATGCTATGTCTGGGTGTGTACACACCATAACATACTTTAAACTTCCTACAGCTGACACGTAAGGTATCTTCTGCATCTCTTCCACCTCTGCCTTCATCTTCGGACACTGCCTGTTGCTCAATCTGAAGTGACCATCCAGTGGAGTATTGACCAGCTTCGCTACATTTATATTGAACCGCTCTAGAACTTTCTCAATATACCACTCTTATGACAGCCAAAGCTTCCTGCTGTTTCTGTCGCGGGTTATCTCCATTCCTAGGATCTGTTTAGCAGGGCCCAAGTCTTTCCTCGCAAACGACTTACCCAACTCTTGTTTCAGCCTGTCGATCTTCTTGATGTCTTTTTCCATGATGAGCATGTCATCAACGTATAACAGAAGAACTAAGAAATCGCCATCTGAGAACTTGCGTGTGAACACACGGTGATTCGACTTCATTCTGTCGTACCCATGCTTCAACATAAACGAATCGAACTTCTTATACCATTGCCATGGAGCCTGTTTCAGCCCATACAAGCTCTTCCTCAGCCTAAACATTATATGCTCTTTGCCCTTGGTTTTGAACCCCTCTGGTTGGTGCATGTAGATCTCTTCTTCCAGGTCACCATGGAGGAAGGCAGTTTTAACATCTAACTGCTCTATCTCTAGATCCATGCTAGCCGCCAACCTAAGCAACACCCGTATGGATGTCATCTTCACCACTGGTGAGAATATCTCCTCGAAGTCTATTCCTTTCCTCTGAACAAATCCTTTCACCACAAGTTTGGCCTTGAACCTAGTCTATGAATTCTTTTGCTCAACCTTCTTTCTGAACACCCACTTGTTGCTCAAAGCTTTCTTGCCATTAGGCAATTCACTACATCATAGGTGTGGTTCTTATGTAAGGATTTCATCTCCTCATGCATAGCTTTTAACCACTCCCCCTTATGGTCTTCGGCTAGGGCCTCAGAATAATCTTCTGGCTCTCCCTCATCAGTCAGCATAATGTACTCATGTGGTGAGTATCTCTTAGATGGTTGTCTGTCTTTAGATGACCTCTTCACCTATGGCTAAATAGGTAGATCAAGTGGGGGCTGCTCCTCTGGTTTATCTTCTGAAGGAACTCCCTCATCCTTTGCATCTTACCGTACTCCCCCATTATCAGACACCATAGGAGGAATAATCAGATCTATGTCCTTTAGCTCACCTGAACTAAGCTGGTTCTTCTCTGGCTTACCAATTTCTTCTATATACTGATCTTCAAAGAAAACCACATCTCTACTCCTGATGAGCTTCTTCTCGGTTGGATCTCAGAATCTATAACCGAAATATTCATCATCGTACCCTAAGAACACAAACTGCCTGATCTTTATATCGAGGTTGGACCTCTCATCCTTTGGTACGTGAATAGATGCCCTACATCCAAACACCCTGAGATGACTATACGATGGATCTTATCCAGTCCACACCTTCTCAAGCACTTCTCCATTCAACAGGGCTAATGAAGACCTATTTATCAGATACGCTGCTGTGTGTATTGCTTCTCCCTAGAACGTCTAGAAGGTGCTGCATCACCCGTCTCTCTCTTGACCATAACATAAAACAATTTAAATACACCAAAGAACTCGTCCTTGGATTTCAAAGCATAAACCCAATCCCTCCTAAATGCATCGTCTATAAAAGTAACAAAATATAATGCCCCACCTAAGTTTTTTGTCCTCATAAGACCACAAACATTAGAAAAAACTAAATTTAATGCATGCACTTTATTAACATGAGAAACAGATTTAATAAATAAAACTCTATGTTGTTTCCCTAATAAACAATCAATACAGGTTTTGAGAGGTATATCTGTTACGTCTGGAAGGAGCCGCTTCCTCGCAAATAGCTGAATCCCTTTTTTTAATCATACGACCTAGACGCCTGTGCCACATGTCAATGGCTGAATCTTTTGCTGCGTTCAACCCACCCTTGCACACACTAACACTTGCCTTGTAAAGGTTGTAACACTTTTTTCCTTTGACTGTGATCAATGAACCCTTGATGAGCTTCCAGCGCCCACCAGCAAACCGGCTTTCATAGACATCATCATCCCACCTTCCCGTCGACATCAAGTTGAGGCGAAGGTCTGGGATATGCCTCACATCCTTGAGAACTAATGTGCAGCCCACATCAGTCTTCACACAAATGTCACTAACTCCTACGATCATCGATACACCAGAATTTTCTAACTTCACGGTCCCATAGTCACCTGACTTATAGCTTGTGAAGAAATCTCTGCGCAGAGTTGTATGAAAAGAAGCTCCTGAGTCAATCACCGAGTCGGAGTCATGACTTGTAGCTGTGAGACAAACATTATGATCTGCTGTTGAGGGTCAAATATTGCATATCAGACCCAGTTGTTGCATAGAATTACACGCATGATGCCGCTTAATGGCCTGATTAATCGTGTTTGTAATGCAGGGTGTATGTACGAGCCTGGACCGAAAAGGGGTGCTTAAAGCATGGACTTAACGCTCTAAAGTCACCAAAGCATGGGACGGACTCCAGAGACCCAAGATCGACGGATATGCACGCCAGGAATCCAAGAAAATCGAGAAATTGAAGCTCAACTGGCCTGAAAAGTGTCCAGAATGCAAGATCATAGGGTTCCCACCATCCGATCAGTTCAAAACTCCATACGTGGCCTGAAGACCATAAATGAACCGTACACGTCAAATTTCATCCGTTCAATCCCTGTGCAAGTGTCCCAACGGACAGATCAGCCCGTAAACCCTTGATTTGGGGCCCACCTGCTATCTGGATATGCTTAAAAGTTGGTATCTACGCGTTAAATGAGTTGACAAAATGGATGGATGGATTGGATTTTGCATATACAACAAGGTGGGGTCCATTGTATGCGAGTGGCGTACAGAGGAATCATATACTCGCCGTGCATTGAACGGACAGAGTCGGTCAGCAGGCGCTGACCCGACGTCCGTGTTTACCAAGGAAGCGGAGACGCTGATTCGCAACTGGCTTTGTAGGTGGGCCAATATCAGCATGCGTTCTCATGATCCGCACCGTTCAATGTGATCAGGAGGTCAAACCGACCGCACGCTGATCTACGGTCCGATTTTCACGAAAGCAGTACATATGCAAGGAGTCCAAACGCTGGTCGGACGGCTGAAGAACAGCGTCAATGGGCCGCAGTATCGGAAGAAAAAAACATCTCCCTCTGCACCGAAATTCGACTGCAAGCTCAATGGACGGCATGGATTTCCAAAAACACCAGTAAAGTGGGCCCCACCACGCACCAGCGCCTGCTCTGCTTACGTATGTCCGTGAAAACCGGAAGCCGCCCGGCTTTCTCGGGCCGTTATGCATCCATGATGATGGTCGGATGCATGATCCAAACCGTCCAATCCTGTGCAAGGTCTGATATAACCACGCCCAAGAAGTCAGATCGTCAAAATGGTTGGCCAAACCGCACCAAACGCGGGCCGAACGCAAGCACTCCTTGCGTAAGATCAGAGCAACAGCGGGATTTGCTTGACTGCTTCCGGCTCGTGAAACTTTCGCAGGGAGTGCGGAAGTCCTTCTTCGACGAGTTCTATAAGAGAAGAAAAGGAGAGCTGGGGTAGTTTGGAGTTTGGCAGGGAGGAAGAAAACGGTCTTGAACGTGAGGAGTTTTTTCGAGCAGGGCTCGTTTTTGGAGGATTGAAGGGCGAATAGGAAGGGGTTGGCTGCTGCTGTAACCGTTTGGAGGAAAAAGGGGGAACTAGCAGGACGTGGCTTGGCTGGCACATGTGACGGAGAGAGAAAAGGAGGTGGACGTGGCTGGAAGCAGCGGCTGGGTTTGTCAGGGACGAGAAGTGGTTTTTTTTCTCTTCTTCCTTCTTGTTCTTTTCTTTCCTTTTTTTTTTCTTTTGTTTAGTTATTTATTTTAGCCCATTCATGTGTGGCTAAACCCCTTAGCTAGGGCTAAGGGGTGAAGCTTGTGGCGTGATGAGAGATTCTACTTTGTGCCTTTAAATTTCATAAACTGAATTTGATTTAGTGATGATTATAAGGAATATTTTTCTTAGTCTTTAATGGTCTGTTGTGACTGAAATCACAATGGGTTTGCAATGGCTCTGAATATTTCTTTCCCCTTTTTATGTTTATGAAGTCAGGAAGCCCTGTTGTTCATTATTGCTCCATGGGCATGGTAGGATGACAGTACCCTTCCTGATCCTCATACATGGTTGATTGGTTGGTAATTAGTTTAATCCCGTTGTTGGCTTTGTCTCTTGGGCATGGTTAGATGATGGAATCCATTCTAATTCATATACTTTTCATCTCTTAAAAACCAGATCAAGTAGGTTCAGTTTGATTTCCATAAATCTTAATGCAGGCATAAGATCTCCCTGATCTCTACAAGTGGATCCTCTGAAACCCTAGTTTCCTTCCTCCGAATTCCTTAAAGTTTTAGATAATTATTCCACAATTATTCCTTAAAATTCTATTTGTTTAGATCGCATCCTAGACTAGTTCTATTTCTACCTAGTTTCAGGAAACGTACGGGTATCAGTCCCTGTGGATTCGACCTCGGTCTTACCGAGTTTATTACTACATCACAACCCTATACTTGGGGAGTGAACAAGTTTTTGGCGCCGTTGCCGGGGACTGACGGTTACGTTTTTCTGAAATTAATTAGTTTTAAAATTAAGTTAGGATTAGGATTTTACTTACTTTAGGATAGAAGTTTTTATTTTATTCTATTTTTAGAACTTAACTTGTTTCCTATTTTATAGGATCTGGACATAAGTTTCTAAATTGGTAATTCCTTCCTAATCTCTCTACTTTTTCATATTTTTAGAATTAGGGTTTAAATTTTAGAAATTTTCTAATTCTAGTATCCTCCCTTCTGTAGGAAATAGTTTATTTTTAGAATTTAGGTTATTTCTTTCCCTTCTTAGAAATTAACTTTCTATTTTTGTTTTATTTTAGTAACTTTCTAATTCTGACACTTTTAGAATCTAATTTTGTTTCCTAATTTATTTTTAGAATTCTTTAGAAACTAACCTTCCTATTTTGTAGGCCTTTAAGATAGAAATCTCTAATTCGGTACACTCCTTCCCTTCTTTCTATTTTTCAATTCTCTTTTAGTAATCTACTTTCTAGTTTAGGACTCCCTTAACTTATTTTAGAAATTTTCACTTTCTTTTAGGAATTCTTTCTTTTAGAAGCTAGTTCACTTCTATCTTTCTTTTAAAGAATTGTTCTTCTCTTTTTAGAATCTAACTTATTTTATTTTGCAGGTATTAACTCAGGACTACAATTTGGTAAATTCTTTACATCTCTTTCTTTCTTGAAATATTTTCCTAGTTATAAGTTTTTAACTGAGGGATGCGAGTGTTTTCATGCCCAAGTGGGCCCGTGACGACACACGACGTCTCTTGACTGACGGAGGCTTGGTTGAGGGGGTGGCGATCCATCGGCGGACGAGACCCCGCTCGAAATCCCCGGCGGTAACTGAGGTTATGGCTGAAGACCAACCTCCTCCACTTCCACCCGGGGTGGAGGATACCCAAGATGAAAATGAGGTACAACAGCACCCCGCCTCGTACTTTACGAGATTATCTACAATCGGCGGGAGTGAGTATGCCTTCATGCATGATTTTACCTTAAAACACAGGACAAATGGACATCAAGCCAGGAGTTATCCAACTCCTTCCCAAATTCCATGGACTTGAATCAGAGAGTCTATATTTGCACTTGAAAGAGTTCGATGAGATTATAGCTACATTATGTTTTCCTAATGTATCTGAGGATACAATTAGGTTGAAACTCTTTCCCTTTTCCTTAAAAGAGAAAGCTAAGACGTGGTTACATTCACTGCGTCCTATATCCATTGGCACATGGAACGACATGCAGAGGGAATTCATAAAAAAATTTTTCCCACATCATAAAACGATTACCCTCAGAAAAGCGATCATGAACTTTGCCCAAAAGGAAGATGAAACATTCTTCCAATGTTGGGAAAGGTTCAAAGATTTGGTCAGTTCATGCTCACAACACGGATTTGAAACGTGGCGCATTACAAATTTTTTCTATGATGGACTGACATCTTCCATGCGCCAAATGGTTGAGACAATGTGTAATGGAGAGTTCATCAACAAAGATGTTGACGAGGTATGGGATTACCTCGATAGTCTACTGAAAAAACACAATCATGGGACTATTACCCAATGGTGAACACCACGTCTAGGCTGACTCAATTAAAGGAGAAAGGTGGATTATATCTCTTGAAAGAAGAGGATGATCTCAAGTGTAAAGTGACTACGCTCATAAGGAAAGTTGAGGCCATGGAAGGAAAGAAGGATAAGGTTAATGAAATTGTTTGCGGCATCTGTGATTGCAACATTCATAACTGAAAATTGTCCTACAATACCCGCCTTTCGAGGAGTGTTGAATGAACAAACCAATGCCGTAAACAACTATCAAAGACCTTTTACTGGACCTAACTCCAATACATACAATCCTGGTTGGAAAAATCATCCAAACTTTAGTTGGAGGAATGGACAAACAGCTACTCCTCAAGGTTTCTTCAATCAAAATCCAAATCAAGTGAAACCTCAAGAGGAACCAGTTCAAAATTCCATACAAGAGCTGGCTCAGGCAATGCGGGGAATTACAGATTTTATGCAAAAGATAGATTCTCGTATGACAGTTATAGAAAAGGGGATGTTTCCTGCATAACCTCTCCCCAATCCTAAACCGCAGTACGAGATTAATGATCCCAGCTCTTCAAATTAGATGGGGCATGCTAAATCCATCACCACTCTTAGGAATGGAAAGATCATTGATAAAACTCTTCCGGTTAGGCCCGAAAAGCCTCAAAAACCAGAAGAGGACAACAATGATGGATCCAGTGATGCCCCACAAAAATTAGAACCGGAACTTCTAGAGAAGCCGGTTGCTCCATTCCTCAACGGTTGGTTTCACCAAAACCTCTCTCTAACTCTCGGGATATCTTAGAGGTGTTGAAACAGTGAAAGTCAACATTCCTCTACTTGATGTCGTTAAAGATACCTTCATATGCCAAATTCTGAAAGACTTATGCACGACCAAAAGACGGAAAATTGTTCAAAAGAAAATCTTCTTGGATCGAGAAAGTGAGTGTCATCCTAAAGCAAGACGTCGCAGAAATTCAAGGATCCCGGTAGCCCAACCATATCATGTGTAATCGGGAACCATCGAATTGATCACGCACTGCTTGACTTAGGAGCGAGCGTCAATTTGATTCCCTACTCGGTATACAAACAGTTAGGTTTGGGTGAATTAAAACCCACCCTAACCACATTACAACTTGCTGATCGCTCTGTTCGTGTACCAAGAGGGATAATTGAGGATGTGTTGGTCCAAGTTGATAGATTTTACTACCCTGTAGACTTTATCATCCTGGACACTGAACCCATCAATAACATGAGCACTCAGATTCCCGTCATTCTTGGTCGCCCATTCCTTGCTACATCAAATGCAATTATCAATTGCAGGAATGGTATCATGACTATGTCTTTTAGAAATTTGACATTGGAGTCAAATATTTTTTTCAATAACGGCAGCAACTCAGAGGATGATGACGATTTCCACGACATTAATATGATTAACTCTTTCGTGGAAGATACGACACCTCTGACCTTATCCTCCGACCATCTAGAGACGTGCCTGGCCCACTCCCATGATTTTGATGATGACATGATTAGGGAGACGTGCGCTTTGCTTGATACTGCACCAGCACTTGAAGTTAACCGATGGAGGCCACAATTTGAAGAATTACCGCAAACTGATGTAGTGCCTCTACCGTCTAACCTCAAGCCGCCGAAGCTTGACCTAAAACTTTGCCCTCTGATTTGAAATATGCATATTTGGGTCAAGATGAGACATACCCGGTGGTGATCTCTGCCCACCTGGAGAAAGAACAGGAGAGTATGCTTATATCTACTCTCATTGAGCATAAAGGAGCCCTGGGATGGATGATAGCGGACCTCAAAGGAATCGATCCCTCCAACAGTCATGAATCTAAAAATTCCCATATCTGGATTACTCTTCAAAAGTCATTTGATTTTATAGAAATTATTCTGTAATTCTCAACTTATTTTTCGCATACTTTGCTCAGGACTAGCAAAATGCTGGTTGGGGGTTGTGTTGAGGGTCAAATATTGCATATCAGACCCAGTTGTTGCATAGAATTACACGCATGATGCCGCTTAATGGCCTGATTAATCGTGTTTGTAATGCAGGGTGTATGTACGAGCCTGGACCGAAAAGGGGTGCTTAAAGCATGGACTTAACGCTCTAAAGTCACCAAAGCATGGGACGGACTCCAGAGACCCAAGGTCGATGGATATGCATGCCAGGAATCCAAGAAAATCGAGAAATTGAAGCTCAACTGGCCTGAAAAGTGTCCAGAATGCAAGATCATAGGGTTCCCACCATCCGATCAGTTCAAAACTCCATACGTGGCCTGAAGACCATAAATGAACCGTACACGTCAAATTTCATCCGTTCAATCCCTGTGCAAGTGTCCCAACGGACAGATCAGCCCGTAAACCCTTGATTTGGGGCCCACCTGCTATCTGGATATGCTTAAAAGTTGGTATCTACGCATTAAATGAGTTGACAAAATGGATGGATGGATTGGATTTTGCATATACAACAAGGTGGGGTCCATTGTATGCGAGTGGCGTACAGAGGAATCATATACTCGCCGTGCATCGAACGGACAGAGTCGGTCAGCAGGCGCTGACCCGACGTCCGTGTTTACCAAGGAAGCAGAGACGCTGATTCGCAACTGGCTTTGTAGGTGGGCCAATATCAGCATGCGTTCTCATGATCCGCACCGTTCAATGTAGGAAGTCAAACCGACCGCACGCTGATCTACGGTTCGATTTTCACGAAAGCAGTACATATGCAAGGAGTCCAAACGCTGGTCGGACGGCTGAAGAACAGCGTCAATGGGCCACAGTATCGGAAGAAAAAAACATCTCCCTCTGCACCGAAATTCGACTGCAAGCTCAATGGACGGCATGGATTTCCAAAAACACCAGTAAAGTGGGCCCCACCACGCACCAGCGCCTGCTCTGCTTGCGTATGTCCGTGAAAACCGGAAACCGCCCGGCTTTATCGGGCCGTTATGCATCCATGATGATGGTCGGATGCATGATCCAGACCGTCCAATCCTGTGCAAGGTCTGATATAACCACGCCCAAGAAGTCAGATCGTCAAAATGGTTGGCCAAACCGCACCAAACGCGGGCCGAACGTAAGCACTCCTTGCGTAAGATCAGAGCAACAGCGGGATTTGCTTGACTGCTTCCGGCTCGTGAAACTTCCGCAGGGAGTGCGGAAGTCCTTCTTCGACGAGTTCTATAAGAGAAGAAAAGGAGAGCTGGGGTAGTTTGGAGTTTGGCAGGGAGGAAGAAAACGGTCTTGAACGTGAGGAGTTTTTTCGAGCAGGGCTCGTTTTTGGAGGATTGAAGGGCGAATAGGAAGGGGTTGGCTGCTGCTGTAACCATTTGGAGGAAAAAGGGGGAACTAGCAGGACGTGGCTTGGCTGGCACATGTGACGGAGAGAGAAAAGGAGGTGGACGTGGCTGGAAGCAGCGGCTGGGTTTGTCAGGGACGAGAAGTGGTTTTTTTTCTCTTCTTCCTTCTTGTTCTTTTCTTTCCTTTTTTTTTCTTTTGTTTAGTTATTTATTTTAGCCCATTCATGTGTGGCTAAACCCCTTAGCTAGGGCTAAGGGGTGAAGCTTGTGGCGTAATGAGAGATTCTACTTTGTGCCTTTAAATTTCATAAACTGAATTTGATTTAGTGATGATTATAAGGAATATTTTTCTTAGTCTTTAATGGTCTGTTGTGACTGAAATCACAATGGGTTTGCAATGGCTCTGAATATTTCTTTCCCCTTTTTATGTTTATGAAGTCAGGAAGCCCTGTTGTTCATCATTGCTCCATGGGCATGGTAGGATAACAGTACCCTTCCTGATCCTCATACATTGTTGATTGGTTGGTAATTAATTTAATCCTGTTGTTGGCTTTGTCTCTTGGGCATGGTTAGATGATGGAATCCATTCTAATTCATATACTTTTCATCTCTTAAAAACCAGATCAAGTAGGTTCAGTTTGATTTCCATAAATCTTAATGCAGGCATAAGATCTCCCTGATCTCTACAAGTGGATCCTCTGAAACCCTAGTTTCCTTCCTCTGAATTCCTTAAAGTTTTAGATAATTATTCCACAATTATTCCTTAAAAATCTATTTGTTTAGATCGCATCCTAGACTAGTTCTATTTCTACCTAGTTTCAGGAAACGTACGGGTATCAGTCCCTGTGGATTCGACCTCGGTCTTACCGAGTTTATTACTACATCACAACCCTATACTTGGGGAGTGAACATCTGCTGAAAGAATGACTACAACGTCACCATCTGAAGTGACCGCAGTAAAATCTGATTCATCTTCCTTCTCCCTTCCTTTTCCTTTCTTGTTGTTCTTATTTTTACGACATTTATGCTTATAATAGCCCTTCTTGGCACAATTCCAGCATTCAACATCCTTCCTGATACTCAACTTGCCTCTTGATTTATCTCGGGCCTTCCCGTCCTTCCCGTTCTTTCCTCTCCCCCGTTCCTGTGTCATAAGGGCCTCTTACTAAGTAGACCCTAAAGACTTCCTCCTTGTCTCCTCATTGAAGAGACAACTAGTTACCTGTTCTATGAATATCTTTTTGTCTGGCGCGGAGTTACTTAGAGACACCACCAATGTCTCCCAACTGTCAGGCAATGAACTAAGCAATAGCAAAGCCTACAATTCATCATCCAGAACCATCTTCATAGCGGAGAGCTGGTTCACTATATTGCTGACCTCATTCATATGCTCGGCCACAGAACTACCATCTTTGAACTTGAGATTCACAAGTCGCTTTATCTGAAAAATCTTATTACCAGCTGCCTTCCTCTCACACAGCCCTTGTAATTTTAGCCATATGCTAGCGGCTGAGGTCTCCGTAGACACATGGTGGAATACGGAATCATCCAACCATCGTCTAATAAACCCCATCACTTTTCGGTCCATCTTCTTCTAATCATCATCAGACATATCCTTGGATTTTGCTGATATGCCTAAAATTGAAAAATATAAGTCCTTGCAATAAAGCAAGTCCTCCATGTTAGCCTTCCATATGGTCCAATTAGAACCATTGAGGCTGATCATCCTTGATGAGCCACCTTCCATAATTCAAAAACCAATCCCACTCCGTTCAATGAACTTAGCTCTGATACCACTTTGTTGGGGGTCTTGCACAAAACCTTAGGATCTAACCTCCCAAAACAAACTAGAGGATAGATCCTAAGGTTTTGTGCAAGGCCCTCAACATCTACCACCCGAGCAAGAGTAAGAATCCAAGTCTGTATGACCTAATCAACAGGTTAGATATCAAATAACCATTACAGTGGGCATAGGAGGTTTTTAATGGTGGACATTCAATCACCACTATTTTCCCATGGTATGGTCCACATGAGATTTAGATCTACCTCATTTTTGGGATCAAGCCCTAAAATTATCTTTCAAAATGGATGGACGGCGTGGTGGGGTCCACATAGTACCGACCACTAGCCACCTCGCTGGTGGCAGCCTCACTAGCAGTCAAGAGTTGAATGGGATGAAAAAGTTTAAATAATTTGATATTCAAGCAATAAAAATTATTTGTAAAGTGGAGTCCTTTATAATCCCGACGTAGTCAAGTGAAATCATATTTCTATGATAAAAGTATGACAGTAATAAAAAGGAAAAAAAAAAAAACCTTTTAAGTGAAATGATATATATATATATATATATATATGTATGTATGTATGTATGTATGTATGTATGTATGTATGTATGTATGTATATTGTAAATTTTGTTGGATATACAGAAAAATAAAAAACAAAATAAGGTTCAATTATTTCATTTCGCTAGGCTAAGTCACATAAAATATACACTTTCCTTAAAGCGTGATTTGCCCCCTTATCAATTGCTGATGGGTTACAGGCGAATTGCTTCCATGATAAGACAAGTCTATTTGGATCTGATGTACAACAATCACGATGGGTCCACTTAGGAACAATTCAATGCAGCAGATTTGTAACACCCCGGTTTCTGAAACCCAAGTATACCACTTGTTTCTTGAAAACTCGAGTGTTAACCTTTAAAGATAGTGCAAATTTATCAGAGTTAACAATTTAGTAGAATAAAAACAAATCAAGTACAAAAAGGAGTCCAAATATGTAACGTCTCGAAAAAGTCCGTACAAAGACCCGAGTATCACTTCAAGCAGAAATCACTAAGGACCGAATCCTTTAAAAATTAGATGAAAATTAATTAAGTACTAAACTGAATTGATTAGTAGATTAGCTTCAACTACTTTCTATACGAACTGCAAGATCCAAAACAAGTAGAATCGCTAACTTTACATTACCTAAAAACTTAGGATAAATCTCAAAACCCAGTTGCTCTCGGGAGCACACTGAAACCCCACATCGGACTTGGGCCGCGCGTTGAAAGTCCAATTACCGCGAAACTATACAATTATGACCACCTTACTTGGCTTGACAAGCATCGTAGGCATCAAGTCCAAATAGTATCCAGAAACGTATAACTTGAGCCTGGAGCAAAATGCGTGAGAAACACAAATATCTTTAGAAAATGAACTCAAACTTAAGTGATTTAGGCTGTTCGTTTGAAGGCCAAATTTAAGGTTTCAAACCGTCAAATTTTGACCCAACTACACCCTTGCATCAGAAAAATTTCCCTACACATGTCAGTGTACTTGTGGCCCCGATCAAGTGACGATAATCATTGAACTAAAAATGGTCCTCCGCGGTTGATCCATAAATCCAATCGGACCAAAATCTTAACCTGACATAGATCCATTGTCAAGGAACTTTCGTCGGACCGTATGCAGGTAATGGACCTCCAAATGAGCTCCGTTGGCCCGAAACAGCCACCTATTGGCTATAACCTAAGTATATCATGGCTCTGGGGCCATTGACATCACTTCTGGGCCTATTTAAAGCCCTAAAACCACCCCTCTCTTATTCCATACGAATTTTCTAAAACTCTAGGAGAGAGAAGAGAGAAAAGAGGAGAAAAGAGTGAGGAGAAGAGAGTGAGATCAATGGTTTGTTGCTGGGATTCACTCCCACCACTCCCCATGCCGAATCATCCCTCTTGTATCGTTACACTGTCGAATCCAAGTCCATTTTTGGGTAAGAAATCCTAACCCTAATATGTTTTAGGGTTCTAAATAGAGAAACCGGTGAAATAGCTAACCTATTTCAATGTTTAGGTAGCAATTGTGCCGTAGATAAAGATGTGGTGTGCGAACCGAGTTCGTAACGAGCGTACCAACGAAAGGTGCAGACTATAAACGTTTAGGTTATGGTTTTCAAGGCTTTCAATGTCAGTTAATGATTTATGACTGACTTGATTGTTGTCACATGTATTTAGATGTGATGTTTCCCATATATTACACATATATATGAACTATGTTGAATATAATGCATTCCATGTGTTTGTTGAAATGTTTGAATGAATATGGAATCATAATTTGTGCTTGACATAATTATTGATTGAGAATACATGATTGTTGTATGTGTGGCAACTCCTTGTGAAAGGATTTGCTATAATATATATTATAACAAATTTATTACATGTATGTTGATATGTGTAGTCTAAGTGTTTGATAAAATGCCTGAATGAGAAAATGCTTGTTGAAATGTATTTAATGAGGGTGTTGAGATAGGATTCTCAATTTCCTTATCTATAGTTACAATTTCCTTCATGTTACCTACCTTGCTACTACGTGAGTTATGGATGAAATGCCTATGTGTGACAACATGTGTACTATTTGTTTACTAAAATGCTAAAATGAGATTTATATTTAAATTGGTTTCCACATGTTATTTGACTATCATAATTGAATGCCTATTGTGATTGAGTATGATTGGGACTAATATGTAGTCCAGGCAATCATTAACGGTTTACAATCAGTGGCCGAACTAGTTCGCCACAATAGATACATTCGATGAATCTGAGTCGTACGGTGATTATCGATAGTGGTTAAGCCACGAGGAGTATGTATGCGCTCCATGTCGATTAATTAAATGTGCGCTCATACCAGTCGAGCTTGTCAAGTAATCCGATTGGCCTAATGTATGTTCACCATGTATGGACGCTACTGCCTGAATCTAAGGTACCACTTATCAGTGAAAAGCCCGTTTAACCTTGGTACCACGATCCGCTAAGACTCATGAGCTGTGCATGGTAGTATGGGACACCGTGGTCAAGCTGTCGACCTACGCTGGGGTGACGAGCCTCTCCGTAGTGTCCAGTGAGCAAACCAAACTCATGAGCTGAATACGGTGGTATGGGATACTATATTCGAGCTGTCGGCCTACGCTAAGGTGACGAGCCTTTTCGCAGTGACTTCGAGTATAAACTAGGCATATGCTAAGGTGACAAGCCTCTCCGTAACGACCTGAAGTTGCCTAACCACTGCTTTTCAATCAGAGGTGATGTTGCCATATAACTTGCATATCATATGTGACTAACTAGGATTGACGACCCTAGATGGATCATTGTTAGGGTAAATGATATAAAGGGAGATACCTAAGCTTCCCAAATCTGCTATATGAATAAGCCTAATTAAATATTGGCTAACACGACCATGCATCGCATTACATGTGCTTTGGCAAGGAAGTGCACGTGTCCGGAGTGGTGCATGCACAATTGTGAGATGATGTCGGTGAGGGAGTGCAGGAGAGGCCATGCATTATTATCGCATACCATTTTGCATTAACAAGAGTACTTAGGATATGATTGTTGTATTGCTTTATCATTATTGCTTGACTGAATTGATAATATATTAATATTTGCTTTATAGTTCCACTGAGTTGATCGCTTACTCCCACTCTGGGACGATGTTTTAAAATACCAACCAGACTATGTTCTAGTTGCAGATGATGGTGATGCTTATGGAGCAGAGCCTGACTTTTATGATGACGAGGAGTTCTCCTACATACAACTCTCTAGCGGGTTTATGTAGACCTGGAGTTGCGTCGCCGGGATTACAAGGATACGGATTAGACGACCATTACTTTTTACCATTTTGTAAGTTTTAAAACTATACCTGTATATATTCAGCCTGGTGACATGATCATACTCTGGGGATGTGCAACCACTTATATACTTTATACATGTAACACAGTCTTTCGCTTGCTAAATTTAATCATTTCTAGAGTATGATCTATTGTTTTAATATAATCTCACTCATGTTAATGCGCTAATATGGACAACATTTAATCATCACTATCTATGTTGCATAAGTGATGCGTCCGAACTCAGGAGTTGAGCTTTTGCTCGACCCTCGATTTTCAGGCCGTTACAAAATATAAAACAAAATATTCGAGTGCTTGTCCAAAAACTTATACAAATTAATGTCTTAAGTTTTTATAATACATAAAAATACAAATTAAATACAAATGAAATCAGGAATTGAGAGTCGCAAGATCATATGGCTTCTCATATTCCACATGAACACCAGCATGTGCATCATTTGTGTCTCCTACACATTAATTATGGTTTGATAGCATCAATGGCTATCACAGTGAGGTATAACCCCCAAGATTTATCATATCATCAATATAATTAAACATAGTTATTAGGAACAATATATAATGAATGTTTCACAATTATCATCATAATAATAAGAGAAAGTTCATCAGATACACATATATTGAATAAATTCCACCAAGATATTCTTTTTTAAATGCATGGATACATGCACATGCGAATAGACTTGGGGATGCACATCCAGCTGGCAAAAGATCACCTAAGGAGAACTAACCACCCAAAAAAGCATTCAAAGGTACGCCCTAAGAAGAACTAGCCACTCAGAAAAAACCATGTAACGAGGACACCCAAGGTGAACTAGTCTCCCGAAAAAGTACTTAAAGGTACACCTTAAAGAGGACTAGGTACCCGGAAAAGTCCATACAATAAGGACAACCCATAACAGTTCGAATGCACATAATAAAAACTTAGGATCACCTAATAAAATACTCTATGGCATAGCCCATAGTGATCTAAGAAACCCTCGTGTCTTAATCGACCACCCGGTAAAGTCTGTATGCTATGAAAATGCATGATTAGCCCAACAATTATTATTTTGATTTCAAATAACCATTTTTAGAAACCTTAAAGGTCATTATGAGGGCTTGTCACCTAGCATAGATCGACACCTCAGGCATAGTGTCCCATACTACCATCCCCGGTTTATGAGACTAACAAATAAGATGTTTAAAGGTAATCTCTTCAACTAGTGACCAATCGTAGTTTGATAAGTGGAACTTACCATCGCATGGTTATACAAAAATAATTCGTCAAATCCATTTAGGGTGATTATTCCATAAAAGTTGTAAGGACTGAATATTCAATTTAATGATGCGATAAGAAGGGATTATTCCCTAAAAGCTACATAGGCCTAAATGGTCAACAAGATGGTAAATCCACAACAAAGACTCCATTTAATCTATTAGACAAAATGACCACTAGTTCGAGGACCTCTAAGCAATATCCATCAAGTAATCACATATGACAAATTAAATTACATGTAATATCGATAGCACATGCATATTTAAAGCATTTATTTTAAATCAGAATAGAGGTATTTACATCTCATCACATGTTCAAATATTGAATTTAAATCCAATTCATCAATCAATTATAAAGAATCAAAATCAATAAGAGCAATGAACCATATTAAGTAATCAATAAGATAAATGATGAAGATGAATAAACAAGCTAACTATCAAGATGTAGAAAAGCTTGAAGGTAATCCTCACCTTTCAAGTTGGGTCCATCCTCTTGCGGTTGTTGGATTCACGTATACTTGTTCTAGGATCGGATCCCAATCGACTTAAACTCACTTCTTAGCTTGGTAAATTTTGGTATAACTCAAGGGACATTGTCATAGCTTCCATTCTGACTCAATTCCCAGCTTTTCCTACAACAACACCTACCAAGTGGGATTGAACTAGACCCACGCCTAGCCCAACTCATTCCTGGAATAGTGGGTCGACTTGCTAAGTCAAGTCAGTAAATTCGACACTAGCCAAGTTGACTCGGTTGGCTGAAGGGGAACTCAGTTGGCAAATTTCTCAAATCTCCGTTTCTGCTCTCCCTCTCTTCTATCTCCTCTTGCTTCCTTCTTATATCAGACATGCCCAATAGGGTAGCTGGACATGTCACGACTCGACCTGACTCAGTTCTACTAAGTCGAATCCACTTGACTCAATAGCAAAACACCCACTCAATCCCTTCTTTCTTTCTCCATTCTTCCTCCTTTCCTTCATCTTCTTTTCTTTTACTTCCTCTCTCTCCCTCTCTTCCTGCAACTCCCTGGATCTAGACCCAATCAAGTGGACCAAATGATTAACTTAAGCCACAACTCAGCTACGCTCAGAGGTAAATCGATTGAACTCAGCTTTAAACACGACACTCACTGCAAACAGCTTGTTCTCTCTCTCTCTCTCATCGTTTTCTCTCCTTTTCTTCCTCAGTTTTTCTGTTCTTTCTCTAGAAGACTCGCCTGGCAACCTGAACTCAAGCCTAAAGTTGAGAAACGGCAGCCCAAATGACTCACTGAGTCTTTGACTTGTGGCTAAAACTTGACTCGATAGCGAGTCAAGTTCTAAAACTCAAATTCTTCTCTCTTTCTCTCTTTCTTCTTCTTCTTGGTTCTCTTCACTTTTTGGCTATTCAAGCAATGGGTGCTAAACCTGACCTGACTCAGTGGAGAATAGCCCAGTCGACACAGCAGCGATGGTGCGGCTAGTGGGCGACTCGTGACTCTCCCTTCTCTCATCATTCCCTCACTTCCTCTCATTTCTCCTTCTACTTCCGTTCTCCAACTCTTTTCTTTTCATCTATTGGAAGACGCCCAGGCTTGACGTTCCAACTCACTAAGTCAGTTGGTTTAACAAAAATGGCACAGCCTCCCTTCCTTTTCTCACTCTCTTTTTATCTTTATTTCTTTTTTTAAGAAAGGGGTTGCCCTAAAAGGTAGCCTTTTAAGGGTTCTATTAACCCTATTCTAGATGGTTCAAATGTAACTAATTTGAGATTAGTTGTGGGTTATCAGATCTAAATTACGAGATCATGAGATGGTAGCCCCAAATTTGTTGCATGGTGGAAATCTACGGTCATAGATGGACTTCTGACACCCTGGCCCATCAGGTGGGTGGACTTGATCATGGGATGAGGCCGACATAATGGAGATAGGTTTTTCCCATCGTTTAAGGAAGATGATCCACCGATCGTGGTGGATTTTGATCTAGTGGGCCATCCTTCGTGTTAAGGCACCTGGATGGTCTAGATGGGTCCATGGATCATTGTGGGACCCACCTTTTGGATGGATAACCGCGAAAACTTAGTGGATTCTTAGTTTCCATGTTGCGGTGATTCTTTCATTGCGATGGAAGCCCTAACTCGTGCGGAGAGGAATGGATGGCTAGGATTGTCTCGTACTGAGGGTTGGGATTTAGGGAGGATCCTGCATGTAGTTAGCCAGCCTGGCAGCAACAGAAAGTTTTCATTTTCAGAAGACACCGCATGCGACCAGTTTGTGCCAGGGATTGCAAGCATGCTCATGTGCTTCAAGGTGCACAACTAACAAGGTTTTGGTCAGATCATTACCTTGGACATAATGGATGGTTTGGATCTCTTAGGGGGTTTATTGATTGTGGGCTATAAGCATCCCAACGGACGTTGTCCATTTGAATTTCACTCGTGTTTGTGTTCATGTGAACGAGCTATCACGAGAGATATGAATAGCGTTTTGGTCGAGACTCTCATCCTTGCATGATGGATGGTCTGGATTGGTCTAGTCGACCATGATGGGGGGCCACTAGTCAAGACAATGGACATCGTCCATCCGTGTAGTTGCTGGACGAAAATAATGGAAAGAGAGAGAGAGAAAATCTCTCTTTTTCAAAGTATATCGGGTCAACACCCTATCGACCAAGCCATTGGTTAAGTGCACCGCGGGTGCACGTGGGTTGTGTGCACAAGCAACCCAAAAGTGGGGTCCACCATGATTTGTAGAGAATCCACTCCATTTATTGGACTCTACAACCCCCATTGGATCATTTGACCACGAATGAGGTCGATTCATGACTTGGGTGGGCCACGCTTCTCTAGTCGATGTATCTTCATGACATTCTCATGCATTATGATAGTCCAATGGGTTTTGAATCTTTTTTTGGTTCAAAAAAGAGTCTGTGATCATTTCTTAAAAAATGAGCTATACAAAAACTGGGGACTCCCTTACATAAAACAGGATCCCCAGACGTGAAAAATAGCAAAATAAATACATATTAACATTGCTCGAGATCACCACATATTAATTGATCCCAAACCCACTTTATTAAGAAAAATGAAACCACGAACCTGACGAGGGAGCTCAGATTGGTTTTTAAAGCAAAACCGGGACTGAGATGCACTTCCTAGACGGGCCAGAAAATATGCTGGAGAGTTACCTTCCCTTAGGACGTGCATCACTCTAGTCGACACCTCCCTTCTCAACTGGTTGATCCTATGCAACCAATATTTCCATTTCCATCTAGGTTGGGCCCCACCATTGATCAGATCAACTACCAACTATGAATCAGACTCCAAAATAATTTGTCGAAAGCCCCTTTGAAGACCTATTAATTGTCCATCATGCACAGCCCGCAATTCCACTTTAGTATTTGATCTAAGACCATGACTAGCAGAAAATGCAAAAAGGAACTCCCCCTTCGTCCCTCCACCGATGCCACCACCCCCTGAGTTCCCCGGATTTCCCCTAGCTGAGTCGTCAACATTAATTTTAACCCATCCCATGGTAGGCCTTGCCCACTTGATGAGGAACGGATGACTATTGTTTCCTGAGTAAGAAGGTGCAACATCCCAAAGCCTCCGATTTTGAGGCTCCCTTCTCCCTGACGAACAGCCGCTAGTTATATCACCATTCAGAAGAGCAAACCACCAATTGATTTTGTGAATCACACGATCCGTGGACACCGATCGACTATAAAAAATAGCTACATTTCGAGTTTTCCAAAGTTCCCAGTTTAAAAAGCAGGGGATGAGCATGTTGTTTACCGACCGATGCTGTAAGGAAGATGCTCCCGCCCACCACTGATGAAGCCTGGCTTCAATCGAGAGAGCAGGCATGACGCTAATCCCCAATAAAAAGCCAATAACCGACCACACAGACTGCGCCATGGAGCTGTTTACGAACAGATGAAGAGGAGTTTTGATAGCATAAGATTCAGCGGCGTGAAGATTACAACATACACACCTGGACGCGAGTTGAACTCCCCAGGATTGAACCGCACTATCGACCAGAACTGCATGATGGATCACCTTCCAAACTAAGAGAGAAACTTTGGGTGGAAGTTTCGTATGCCATACCCAGCGAGACTAGCTACGAGAAGGACTAGTGGCCCTGGACATCGACCAAACTGATTTAACGAAGAAGTCCCCACAAGATGTTAACGGCCAAAAAGGAAGGTCGGCCTCCTTCAAAGTGCAGTAACCTGCTTGAAAGACATGGTCAATGACATTTTGAGGAAGAATAAGGAGCGCAACTGAGGGAGGTAGTGGGCCAAGCAGTCCAATAACTTCGCAAACTTGGACATGCTGCAAACCGACTGGCACCTCCGTTTTGACAAGCTGATGTAGAGGGCCCAGCCCAGTCCAGTTCACCATCCAGAAATTGCATTTGCCAGTACCTATTTGCCATTGAACATGGGAATCCACCAAAGGTATAAGTTCCTTTATTCTTTTCCACAGGGGAGAAGCAAGCCTGCTTAATGAATCCAACCCACTTACAGACACATCGTAATGGTATTTTGCCAACATAAAAGATTTTCAGACATTTTCCTCATTCTCGTATTTAATTGTCCAAGCCATTTTAAGGCAGAAAGCCTTCATTATGTCAGCAAGCTTTCGAAAACCGATACCCCCCCCCCCCCCCCCGTCCTTTGGCTTAGTCATCAAATGTCAAGCCTTCCAATAGCACTTCGGTTTCTCCTCCGTCCAACCCCAAAAGAAATTAGCCATGTGCCTCTCAATAGATTTCAGGATCTGAGCGTGAATGTGTACTACTGCCATTGAATGAATCAGAATACCAGTAAGGACGTTCTTAATAAGGATCACTCTCCTTGCCTGGGATAAGATACGGGCCTTCCACCCATTAATTCTCCCCACCACTTTGTCCACCAACGTCTTAAGCGCAGATGCTTTAAGGAGCCCCTTCTGACATTGCAACCCCCAGATATGTTAACACAGAAGACGATTTACCGAAACTGAGAACTCATTCAATTGATCTTAGGCGAGCAAACGACATCCTTTGCGAGCAATAGAAGGAACACTTTCGCTGATTTATTTTTTGGCCCGAGAACGCTTGGTAAGAATCCAAAAATTTCTTGATTGCTTGGAGAGAGGATTTGCTCCCATTTGTGAAGATCAATGTATCGTCGGCATATAACATATGAGATATAGGAGGGCAGCCTTTACTTAACGTGAATGGCTGGGTAGCCTGACGATTTAACATGCATTTAATACCCCTGTTAAGCACCTCAGCGATATAATGAACAAGGAAGGATAGATCGGATCCCCCTACCTCAGTCCCCTGGAAGACTTAAAAAAACCAGCCATTTCTCCATTTATAAGCACTGAGAACCAAACATTCGACTAACATTTTTCGACCATGTCAATCCAAAGCCTGCTGAAACCAAAACGTTGTAATACTTGGATTAGAAAATCCCAGCTAACCCTGTTATAAGCTTTATCCATATCTAATTTCAAGACAATGTTTCCATCGCGGACTAGCCTATTCAATTCTCTAAACCATTCTTGTGCTAAGGTAATATTTTCAGTGATCGATTGTCCATGAACAAAGGCTCCCTGTTTGTTGAGATTAACACCGGAACAATCTGACTAAGTCTGGCTGTCATAACCTTAGAGAAAATTTTATACAGACAAATGCAAAGGCTGATTGGCCGAAAATCTGAGAATCTCTTAGGGGAAGCTGATTTGGGAATTAAACGGATGATAGAAGATGTCACTGACCTTAGGAGATCGCCACCTTGGAAGAAAAAAGAAACAGCCCTATGAATATCCTTACCGACCACCTCCCTGCAAGTCTGAAAAAAGCTAGCAGAGAAACCATCTGGGCCAGCTACACTATCAGTCGGAATGGATTGCACTGCAGAATGAACCTCTAATAACGACGAAGTCGCCATCAACAAGTCATTATGGGCTTGTGTTACCGTTTGGGGAATAACTTCTAGGATAGTTTGATTAAACTGACACTGCTCGGCGCTGAAAGTTTGTTTAAAATGATCTACAGTTGCAATTTTTAACGCGTCCTGAGTATCTGTTATTTGGCCTGAGTCCAGTTCCACCTGACGGATGAAGGCGCACCATTGCTTTTCCATGACAGAAGCATGAAAAAACTTGGTGTTTTTATCCCCCTCCATCAGCCAATCAACCCTCAATTTTTGTTTCCAAAAAAATTTCTTGCATAAGCTCCAAAGAGGCTAACCTATCAAAGTTGGAGTGGAGCTCCTGTTGCAGGTTGAGAAGCTGATCCGTCGAACCTGAATAATCTTGAATTTGGGCCTCTAGCTCAGCCCCACGCCTCTCCACTATCTTAATCTGCTCAAAGATATTCCCAAATTCTTCCTTGTTCCAAATCCTTAGATCCGATTTCACCTGCCTGAGTTTGGACATGACATTATAAATAGGATGATTTGATTCCACCTTGTTCCATGCCACCATGACCACACTGATAAAGTTATCATGTTTTGTCCACATACGTTGGAAACGGAAAGGTTTGGGGCCACTGTTTTGCTGCTGCGGGCAAGATAGAAGAAGGGGAGCATGGTCCAAATGAATGCGAGGCAAGTGTGAAACCTAGAATTGAGGGAAGAGCGTGGACCACCTGACATCAATAAGTACCCGGTCTAGCCTCGCCCAAACACGAGAGGTGCCCGCCCGATTATTACTCCAAGTGAACCTACTGCCAGAGAAACCCGCATCTATGAGACCCGCACCGTTAATAACATCAGCAAATTCAGCAGAGGAGGCCCTATCTACAGCCCTGCGGCTTCGTCTCTCTGACTCATCAACAATCACATTAAAATCCCCACAAACTGCCCATGGGCTTTGAATCGACGATGAAAGAGAAAGCAGGTCCGCCCAAAGAGTTCTTCACAACACCCGCGCACATCTAGCATAAACAAAAGTAATGTACAATGAAGCAGCACAATTTTTCACTGATACCATAGTCGACAAACACTGGTCAGATTTAAATAGTAAAGAAACTGATATACTGGACTTATGGAAAAGCCAAATCTTTCCTCCCAACTATTCAATCCACACCAACTATTCAATCCATTAATTGGTCCATGTAAGGCCATGAGTCCAAAAAATGGGGTTGATCTAACACTCAAGTGGGCCCTACGACTTGGTCTTTGGCCCTCAATCACCCACCTGCAACGATCCAACAGTCAAACTGCTATCTAAACTAACCATCAATGCTTTAAAATCTCTTTCCTAGCCTAGATGAAAATCACTAGCATGCTGAATGATCAATGACTTGGTTGTTGTGGTCAAGTGATGGATTTCCAAATTGAATAGTGTGAATACGATGAACGATAAATCTAACGATTTGGGTCTCAATCTTTACGATGATCTAAGATTAGGGCCTTCCATGATTTATACTAGATGGTTTGATCTATCTATCAAAGCAATTGGTTTATCAGGGTGATTGAAATCTTAAAAATAGAGTTAATGATGTAGTGATCCATCTCAAAAATAAATGAATGGGTAACAAGAGATGAATACTTCTCCCAATGGTCAGATTTGGGCTAGACCGTGTGAACATTTAGATGAATTAGATTCATGTTTATAGTAAGTTAGATTACAGGGTAACACCTAAGTACTGAAAAGTACGGGGTGTTACAAGATCTTCTAACAAAATCAAAACAAATTATGGATATGTTTATAATATTCTATGAAGGAGATGTTATCTGGAGGATCTAATGGAAGGGGAGAGATTTGAGTTCGAGTTGATTGAATTTGGACCATAATGGTCCAGTTTATATAGGCACTAGGGAGTGTACCGTTGCTAGGTGGCCATCAATTGTTCAAAATGTTTTAAAAAATGTTTCTGACCGTTGATCATTAATTTCAGCCGTTCTGGTCACCGGATCGGAGGATCTGACCGTTGGATCATTATGGCTCATCCATTTTCGGATCATCGTGGCTTTCAAGGCAGCTAGACGTTTTTAGAAACGGCTGCCATTTCCAATTAATAATCCGACCGTTCTCAATCGCCTTTAAAATCTTGACTCATTTCAAACCAATCATACATAAGCGCATACTAGACCACTCGCAAAATGATCACAATCTCACGATGGTTCATGTAAGGTCGTGACGAAACGACCCATCTGCTACACAATGCGCACATGCGAAGTGCAAAGTGCACTAAATAGTGCTACTACATTCACATGACCCTCACCCTCGCCCACGCCCACGCTCATGCTTGAGCCCAAGCACATGCATGTGAGTCCGTGCATGCGTTTGTTTCAGTGCTACTCACTAGAACACGCAACCCGAGCGTCACAATCTCTAAAGCTCCAAGTAAAAATACTGCACAAACATCCTCATATAAACCATAATTTTCTTCTTTTCATTTCTGATGTGGGACAAAAGCACACATAGCACTTTTCGATTTGAAATTCTCAAAAAGCGTTTTAGCGTCAAAATTCCAAAATTTTAAATATTTAATTTTTTTCTAAAAAAACCACAAATCTCAACAATCCCTCACTAGTTTTTTTTTTTTTTTTTTTTAATAATAGAAAATATCTGCCATAGATGAAGAACAATTATTATGCATAGAAAAAGATATCTTATGATTTGAATCTTTCCTTAGTGTGAATATTTTAAACTTATGTCGAAATTTTTGGTTGCCATATTATTGAACCAGTTATTCCTTTATGACATAGTCGAAAATACTACACACATAATAGCTTATGCGTTATATGTTCCTTTATATTACTCACATAGCACTTTTAACAGCAATATTCTTATCTTATTTCATGAACGATCTCGAGATAACTCAAACTCTCATGAGAAGCGACACCACTTCTATGTTCATATAGGTGAAATCCTTCCAATGTTTTCGTTACTTAAACACACTATCTTATTTGACTGGATTTCATTAAGTGTTCCAAGACTTAGCTCTTTTGTTTGTAATGGCTAGCACTTTCATCTTAGATGAGGTTATTTTTAGATTTAGTGCTAAAACTTTTCATTTATTAGTGGTTTTATATTTCCCATTGAACCCAATCTTTAGAGATTTTCTAAGTTTGGGTTGGGTTTCTATCACTGGTGGAATTTGATTAAAGAGTTTCGACCCCATCCCTCTATATGTTGTCCTTAATACATCTCTTATCGAAGGTTTAGTAAAAGGATCAGCCAAGTTATTACTTGACTTCACGAATGAGATCGCAATCATTTCATCCTAGATCAATTGCCTTATATAATCATGTCTCAAAATTATGTGTCTGAACTTTCAATTATAGGTACAGCAGTCGGCTCTTGCTAGAGTGGCTTCACTATCACAATGAAGTAAAATAGTCGGTATAAGCTTCACATATAAATGAATTTCTAATAGAAAATCCCTTAACTACTCAGCCTCTTTGCATGTTGTAGCCAATGCTATGAACTCAGATTCCATTATTGAGTGCATTATGCAAGTTTATTTCTTAGATCCACAAGATACAACTATGCCTCCTAAGGTGAATATCCACCCTATAGTAGACTTGTTATCCTCTGCACTCGATATACAACTTGTATCGGTATATCCTTCCAACATTGCTGAAAATTTTGAGTAAAATAATAATAGTTCTTTCATTTCTTTTAAATAACCTAGAACTCTACTTATGGCTTTCCAGTGTTCAACACTTGGATTACTAGTAGACTGATGTTTTATTTAAACCAACCTGATTTAAATGATTTTAAACTCGCAAGTATACGAATCAGATGTAGATATGGTACGTATTACGAGATCGTTCCCACGAGGACTGGTTGTCACAATTCAAAATTAAAGACTCTTCTTAACTAATCCAACAAATTTTTGAGCTAGTAATTGAGTAAACTAAACAAAAATCAATGGAAAATTAACCGAGAGCAATAAGGAAAATTCAATTAAGGAGAAGACTAGGACTTTCGAATCCACCCCTAATTATCATAAACCTTGTTCTACCTGTTGATTCACCCTAATTCAGATTGATATCAAAATAAATAAAGTGCACTCTATGTCCTTGGTCGGGTACACAAAATGTATAATTTCTTAAAGCATATGGATCACATCTTTCCATTCATGGTCAGGCATGGAGAGATGTAGATTTTTGTTTCTTCCTCTATAGGAACCTATTCATGGTCAGACACAAGCACCTAGAATAATATTCCAAACAACATCCATAACTAGACTTTGGTTGAGCTCATAGAATGGAGAAGTACAGAGATTTCGGTTAAGCACACTAAAGAAAGAAACAACCCAATCAAATTCAGATAAAATCAACACATACAAGAGTTATTCAAATTAGGGGCTTCATCTCAGCCCTAACTAAAAGATTAGCGACTCATGGAATCAATCAGGAAGATGGAAAATTAAGATTTATAAAAGAAAAACTTCATTCCCTCTCTTCTTTCTTCTCTTTTTCCAAGCTCTCCTCCAAGCTCTCCTTGGATCTCCGCTCTTGAATTCCCTCCTCTCTCTCTCTGTTCTCAGCTCCATGTCCAGCGACAGCTTCCCCTATCTTCCCTCTTGCTTTCTTCCCTCCCCAAAAACGAGCCTTTTTTTCTTCCCAAAAACGAGCCTTTCTTCTCTCCTTTATAGCTCTTAGGTGCGGTGGAGAGCTGTGCATGAAAATAGCAACCGGTGGAGAACAGGACAGCTATTGACGCAACAGCTACGTGTGTACTCCTTTTCGCAGCCAAGTTCAAATGCAAAACAGCCCCTTCTTTCCTCGCTCAGTTTCCAAATAAATACCGTCCCTTAGGACGTTTTCGAGTTCTCTACATGATGGACGGATCAGATCTTCCATCTGATTAAATATGGTGGGCCACAATCGCCCGGAAGTCCACTTTTCGCGGACGTGCGTAAGCCTTCGCACGTCCAGCGCTGCGATGCTTGGTGGGGCCCACTTCGTTGCTATATTGATAAATCCAAGCCGTCCATTGGATGCAAGATGAAATTTCGATCGAGCATGGACGGTTTTCACTGTCTGTTGATGCGGCCGACGTGATTTCGCTTCTTGCCATCCATTCTGCTTTTGAACGGTTGAAAACCGATCTCTGCTGTCATCTGAAATACCACCACCTAGGCGATGGTAATATGGGCCATTATGGTCTAATAGACGGTCCAGATTGGACCTACGAATCGTGATGGTGGCCCACAACAGGGGACCGCAAGTCCCTGTTTCCCATTTTTGCGAAGCCGGAAACAGAAGTTTCCCTTTTTTTATATATTTTTTCGGTCAGCGCCTGCTGACCGACCTTGAGTGCATGGGTGCACGGCTGGTGTGCGTCCGCACTGTGTGCATGCAGTGCACATGTGAGGTCCATCATGATGTATGTACAAAATCTCCTCCATCCATATGGTTCTCCATATAATTTAAAGTGTTGATACCAAAGATGAGGCATATCCAGCTTGCAGGTGGACCCCAAACTAGAAATTAATGGGCTGATCTGGCCATTAGGCCACTTATCGAGATATGAAATGGTTGAAATTTTATGTGTACGGCCATTGGGCCATTGGGTATGAAGTTTCGAGTCAATCGGATGGCGGAAACCATGTGATCTTGCATTTTGGATCATTTTCGAGCCTTTTTAACGTGAACGACTTGATTTTCTCGGATCCCTAGCGTGTAAATTCTTCAATCTTAGTTCTCTGGAGTGCGTCCCTTGCTCCGATGACTTCGGAGTGTCAAATCCATGCTTGTAGTACTCTTTTTCCATCAACGCTCCTGATTTCATCCTGCAACAAAAATACAATTAAAATACTCCGTTAAACATTATCATATACGTAAAATCAGGTAATAATTGGGGTCTGATATGTAATATTCGACCCTCATCATAGACCTAGTTAGTTTACTCATAGCGTATGCTATATCCAGTCTTTTTTTTTAAAAAGAAAACATTCCAATTCATGATTTAGGTGGATCAGATGACTGAAAACAATGTATAGGAAAATACTTACCCTTCAAATTGTTTCCTTTGGTGTGGTCCACTGAAATGACGAATGGGCCTAAGTTTTGTACTCCAGGCCTAAGTTTTTCTGTGGCATCAGTGGATTTCATATAACATCATGGTTGGCCCTATAGAAATGAACTGCGTACATTTTTCTTCAAACTATTTGATTTGAGAACCTGAATCACAAATTATTTTTTTCCGTAAGGTGGACAAAGCCACAATTCCATTAATCACCAAAAAATTACAGATCTTCGGGTGGGACCCGACAAAAAGAAACAAGTCCCACCTATCATAAAAGCTTAAGGGAGATACATAAAATGATCCGCGGGGGGGGGGGGGGTGCTGAGGGCTACCAACCCAGAAAGAGAACAACCAGCAAGCGAAACTGGGATGCTACTTGTCCCCCTGGGATCACCTAATTGTCCCAAGACTGACCTTAGAGATTTTTTTTTTTTTTTTTGGAGCCACAGGGAAGTATAGATTATGAACAAAAGATGGAGGAACGTGCAGGATGTACAGAGGACTGGGGAGGGGAGCGGATAGAACCAAGACCGATTTTATTGAGAAAAATTAATCCCTTCACTATCCTGGGGAGAGTGTCGAGTCTGTGATAATGGGAAGTTAGCTGGGAGGTGCTCCCTATTTTCGCCAAGGCATCAGCGGGGCCGTTACCCTCTTGGTAGATATGCTTGAAGGAGAAGTTGCCTAATCTTCTCAGAGTCTTGATCCTGGAGAGCCATGGTTTCCATCTCCACGGGCAGGGGATGACGCCTAGCAGAATGTCTATTACCAACTTTGAATCAGATTCAACAATGATCTGTCTGAACCCTATCTTTAAACTTATCAGCATACCGTCATGAATAGCTCTAAATTCAGACAGGTTGTTTGTGCCTACCCCATACTCGGCTGAGAAGGCGAATATAAAAGTACCAACATCAGATCTGCATATGCCGCCGCCACCTGAAAAGCCCGGGTTGGTCCTAGCTGATCTGTCCACATTTAACTTAACCCAGCCCGGGGAGGGATGAAGCCATTTGATCACCACGGATTCGGACCTGAGAGGCCTGGGGGGCGGTAGATTGTGGATGGGCCTACTTTGAATGTGGGCGTGGGGGGGAGGCTGGAAGCTCGGGATTGTCTGTGAAGCCCACCAAGTGATTCTGCGAATGGAAGTATTAGTGTTCATTGCCACATTGCCGAAAGTGGCCTCGTTTCGAGCCCTCCACAAATCCCAAAGAATAATAACGGGAAGGGAATATTTGACTTTTCGAGAAGCGGCTTTGAGTCCTCCAGTCTTGTGTATTGCATAACATACATAAGACTACCTATAATACTGGCATACTCTAGTTGTGCAACCGCTCTTCCACTGTTTTTTTTTCAACTTGATACTTGGATTAAATGAGGTTTTTGCCTCTTTGATTTTCAAGTGGTTAAACTTGTTCAATATTTTCTCAATATAATAAGACTAACACAATGCATAACCTTCACTATGTTTTTTTTTTTAATTTAATACCTAATATAGTATCCACTTGTCCAAGATTCTTCATTTTGAAAACTAAAGAGAGAAACTTCTTTATTACACTTACACCTTCCATTTTGTTACTGATTATTAATATATCATCTACATATAAGCATATAATTACATTATAATCACTACGCACTTTTGAGTATATGCATTTATCAGCAATATTATGTGCAAAATCATAAGACAAAATTTTAGAATCAAATTTATCATGCCACTGTTTTGGTGCTTGTTTTAATCTATACAAAGACTTACCAAGTCTACATACTTTCCTTTCATTGCCTGGTTGAACAAACTCTTTCAGTTGCTCCATGTATACCTCCTCATCGAGGTCTCCATTCAGGAATGTTGTCTTCACGTCTATTTGATGAATATGAAGACGATGTAAGAATCTTAGAGCGATGTTATTCTACCTATTGGTGAATATGTGTCAAAATAATTGATCATTCTTTCTGTGGAAACCTTAACAACTAATCTTGCCTTAAAGGTTTGAATTGTACCATTAAGGTGATATTTTTTCTTAAATACTCACTTACATCCTATCGGTTTAGAACCAAGTGGTAGATCCACTAGTTCTTATCTTTTGTTTGATATAATCGAATCCATTTCATTATTAATGGCCTCTTTGCAAAAAGTGGAGTCTCTTGAAGTTATAGCTTCACTAAAAGTTTTAAGTTAATCTTATATAGTTAAAACTATGGATGTTTTCCTAATGACCTTATCTCTATCACCCTCTACTAGATAAAAAGAGAGACGTTGAGAGTCTATTTGATCAGGGTCAAGAATCTTCTCTACTCTTGTTCTTGGACTCGTAAGAGGTTCACTTGGTGTTTGAACTTCTTGTTGTGTTTCTTCTATAGTTTCATTAAGATTGAATCTCAGTATTATTTTTCTCAATGAATAAAGAGTTCTCAAAGAACTCTACATCTTTAGACTCTAACATTGGAGTCTAAGTCTAAAAGTCTATAGGCCTTAATATCTTGTGCATATCTTATAAAGACGCACCTAATAGCTCTTGGTCCTAATTTAGTTCTTCTAGGTTCAGGAGTTCTGCAATAGGCGACATACCCCCACACCCTAAGATACCCTATGTTTGATTTTCTTTCCTTCCATATTTCGTATGGAGAGGTGTTGGTTTTCTTAGATGAGATTCTATTCAGAACATGACACACAACGAACAGTACTTCTTCCCATAAATTTAGTGACAACTTTACTTATATTAGCATTGAGTTGATCATTTCAACTAAGGTCCTATTTTTTATCTCTATTACATCATTTTATTATGGTGTATAGGGTGTTATGCACTGGTGTACTATGCCATGTTCCTCACAATAGGTAAAAAATTCATTAGAAAAATATTCTCTTCTTCTGTCATTACGAAGGATTTTAATATTTTTAACTAATTGATTTTCTACTTCAAATTTATAAATCTTGAATGCATTAAATGTTTCATGTTTTGATTTTAACAGATATACATACACATATCTTAAATAATCATCTATAAATGTTATGAAGTACCTCTTCTTTTCTCGGGTAAGAACGTCATTTAGTTCACATATGTCAGTATGCACTAGGTCTAATATTTAAAATGATCTCTCAACACTTAGGAATAGTTACTTAGTTATTTTAGACCGTATGCATGCTTCATATTTATCATTGTCACTATGATTATATGATATTAGACCGTTCTTAGACATAAGTTTTATAATATTATATCCAACATGTGCTAGTCTACCATGTCACAACATTACAGACTCAATGATGTAAGCAGAAGAATTCCTTTCATTCAAAGAAATTTTGAACATCCCATTACAAGCATAACCACTTACCCACAAAGTTTTCATTCTTGGACAAGATCAGCTTACCAGACTTAAAGACAACCCTTATCCCAAGTTTGCTCAAGAGATCCCCTAAGATTAAATTCCTCCTTATATGTTTTGGACATGCAGTACGTGGGTCAGGATTACCTTCTTTCCAGAGGTAAAGAGTAATTTCACGGTTCTTTTGCCTACGACTTTCGATCGACCTTCATTTTTCATTTGAACCTCTTGACTCTCACGTCTTCATAAGTTTCGAAGGTAAATCTATCATTGCATACATGGATTGTGGCACATGTATCATACCACTAACTGGAGACATTTTCTTGAACTAAGTTCACTTCTGTGACCATTGCTATGATATCATCGTCTACTATATTACCCTATTTCTTAGGCTTTTGTGGTCCCTACAGACTAGGGCGAAATGTCCGGTCTTGCCGCAGACATAGCGTCATTAGTGTCATCCTTTTTGTCTTGTTTACGAGATTCTTTTTCAATACAAAGATGCTTTTGGATTTGTTTCAGGGTGAATTCTTCGTATTTATGTAGTAGTTTCTTCCTATAGTTTTTCCAGCTCGAAGGCAATTTGATGATAATAGCTCCGACTAGAAGGATTCAAGCAGGTCTATTTTTAATCCATCAACAACACTATGTAATATGTAACATTAACGTAGTCAAATGAAATCATATCTCTATGCCAAAGATAGGGCAGCAGTAAAAGGCAGAAAAACCTTTGAGCGAAATGATTTTTTTTTTTTTTTTTTCTCTTGTTTTTCGTTTTCACTGAACCATATGTTCACACATGGCCCATTTCACTGGGCATGCCAGATCCCTCAACCCCTGGTTAGAGTCAATTAGCCTCTGTAATATGCTCCATCCTCATGCATACTGTATTCCACGTGCACCGTGAATGAGTAGAAGCATGCCAGCAATGCATTGCCACCAGATTCCAGATTCCTGTCTTCTACCTTTTACACGTTCGACAGACAGAGACTCCCCGTGTTTCCACCCTCACCAGTCTAACGCACATGCATTTTCTTCCCTACTTTTATCCCATTAAAAGATGGGCTCTTCCTCCGTGTTTCCCACTTTCTTTAGCTTATTGCTTGCTTCTTATAAAGTCTACACGTGGCATGTTTTTATAAGATCTGAACGGACCAATAGGTGGGCTCCACATTGGATTGGCCATTTTTTAAAATCAATATCATGTACGGGAGAGCTTTTCTTTTTTCACTGTAAAAAAATTTGGATGGGTGCCAAACGAAAAAAGCAAGGCCCCACAATATCGTATAGGCTCAATACAAATAATATACAATAAAACCAAAGCAAACTAACCTCACCGGAATTGGATGGGCCATGTTGAAAAGTACACTTGTTGGACACTCATATTCACCCGATGGGGAGACACTTGTGTAAGCACTCAGCCAAACTTTCATCCACCGTCCATCTATGGTCTACGGTAGGATGTGCCACTTTTAAGATATTGAATAGTGAGAGAGAAATATTCCATTGTTTTCTTATGGAAAATTACATGATATGCATTGAGCAGTGTAGTCGTTGATCTGATGTTGATCAGATGCGACTGACGTATGAGTCATCTTAGCTATCGGTCTTTTGAACCCCACTATAGATGGGTTTTTGGGTCATGGCCCATCTATTGCACGGTCTAACAGAGTAATGGTCTTGATCAAGGACATGGACCCCATGTCCAAGTATGTAGCCATGGGAGAATATATTTACCATGTCATCAAACCAGTTTTTCCTAAAAGCTCCAGCTGTTAGAGAATGGTTTATCAATGGATATTAAGAGACTCTAACACTCCAACATTGTGCATGGGTCTTGTCTGTAAGAACTCTATAAAGTGGGCCTTATTGATCAACGGTATGGATTGTCCTAAGGATTGGATAATGTGATTAGTGTACAAGTGGGCTCCACTACGTTGTAATGCATTTATAAATTCATGTAAGGGTGGGATGTTAGAAGTGTATACAACACACATATAATAAGTGGAACTAGGATTTCTAATTCGTGTGGAGCCTATAGGGAGATGAGTTTTGATGGATTTCAAACTCCTCTACCTTCTAATAAAATAGGGCTAGCTCCCCATTCCAACACCATCTACTGAAGTAGTAATCCCAGCGGAGCTACAGACTTTGGCTAAATGTCCGGTCTTGCCGCAGACATAGTGTCATTAGCGTCATCCTTTTCGTCTCGTTTACGAGGTTCATCTTCAATACGAAGATGCTTTTGGATTTGTTTCAGGGTGAATTCTTCATATTTATTTAGTAGTTTCTTCCTATTGTCTTTCCAGCTCGAAGGCAATTTGACGATAATAGCTCCGACTTGAAGGATTCAGGCAAGTCTATTTTTAATACATCAACAGCACTATGTAATATGAACGTAGTCAAATGAAATCATATCTCTATGCCAAAGATAGGGCAGCAGTAAAAGGTAGAAAAACCTTTGAGCGAAATGATTTTTTTGTTTTTTTTTGTTTTTCGTTTTCACTGAACCATATGTTCACACATGGCCCATTTCACTGGGCATGCCAGATCCCTCAACCCCTGGTTGGATTGGCCATTTTTTTAAAATAAATATCACGTACGGGAGAGCTTTTCTTTTTTCACTATAAAAAATTTTGGATGGGTGCCAAACGAAAAAAGCGAGGCCCCACAATATCGCATAGGCTCAATACAAGTAATATACAATAAAACCAAAGCAAACAAACCCCACCGGCATTGGATGGGCCATGTTGAAAAGTACACTTGTTGGGCACTCATATTCACTCGATGGGGAGACACTTGTGTAAGCCCTCAGCCAAACTTTCATCCACTGTCCATCTATGGTCTGCGGTAGGATGTGCCACTTTTAAGACATCAAATGGTGAGAGAGAAATATTAATCCATTATTTTCATATGGAAAATTACATGATATGCATTGAGCAGTGTATTCCGTTCATCTGATGTTGATCAGATGCGACTAACGTACGACTCATCTCAGCTATTGGTCTTTTGAACCCCGCTATAGATGGGTCTTTGGGTAATGGCCCATCTATTGCATGGTCTAATAGAGTAATGGTCTTGATCAAGGACATGGACCCCATGTCCAAGTATGTAGCCATGGCAGAATATATTTACCATGTCATCAAACAACCAGTTTTTTCTAAAACCTCCTGCTGTTAGAGAATGGTTTATCAATGGATATTAAGAGACTCTAACACTCCAACATTGTGCATGGATCTTGTCTGTAAGACCTCTATAAAGTGGGCCTTATTGATCAATGGTCTGGATTGTCCTAAGGGTTAGATAATGTGATCAGTGTACAAGTGGGCTTCACTAAGTTGTGATGCATTCATAAATTCATGTAAGGGTGGGATGTTAGAACTGTATACAACACACATATAGTAAGTAGAATTAGGATTTCTAATTCGTGTGGAGCCCGTAGGGAGATGAGTTTTGATGGATTTCAAACTCCTCTACCCTCTAATAAAATAGGGCTAGCTCCCCAGTCCAACACCATCTACTGAAGTAGTAATCCCAGTGGAGCTTCTCTAAAGATATAAGGAAAGGAAGGTAGCATCCGACTTACATCCAACCTACAGTAACGGTGTCTCAACGAGGTACGCACTATAATCCTTCAGATCTCCATGTCCTATGCATAGCATAATCCTTGAAATTCCACATAAAGTCTACATCATTACGATGTTTTCAAGCCACTGGAACCATACATAAGGATCACACCACAATGAAATTGGGATGCCTCAAAAATCAAGCTGATTCAACAGTCAAGTGGACCACCACATGAGTCATAGGTTTCTTTATTATTATTTTTTTACAATTGTTTTCTATGACGTGGCGTGTTGTTTTCTATGCAATTCAACTTTCATGGTCAAGAGGCCCTTACCGACGGTTTCAAAGTCATATCGATACTATGGTAGTCCCCAATGCAATATTTTACACTATCACCGCAACAGGAGGGGAAAAAAAAAGTATAAAAGAGCATCCCTGGCATCAAGTTGCTGGCAACGAAAATAAACATCCATGGGTTTCTCATGCAGGAGAGATGACATCGGCGTCCAGAATCCTTGAGCGGGCATTCACAGTGAGTTCGGTGTCATCTCTCCGGCACGTGAACCCCAAAGTGGGTGTGAAACCTCAGCATAGAGGCTTAATATTCCAATTTCGTTCCTTCATTTGCTTGGCTGAGAGACTCCCAAAATCGGTAAGGTTTTATGTGACTCACTGTTCATTTTTATGTTGTTTTTTATCAGGTACTCTCACCCCCTTCTCCCCTACCATGTTATGATCCAGGCCTTACGTTTAAAAGTTGCTTTGTATATGGGCCACAGGATTAAATTGTAAACTGGCCTGCGGCCCCTCACAGCCAGTTAGAAACTCATTTCTAGCTCAGCTTGCATGGACAGTGAGATTAGAAACTCTTTCTAGCTCAGCTTGTATGGACAGTGAGATTAGAAACTCTTTTCTAGCTCAGCTTGTATGGACAGTGAGATTTCTCATCCATGAGATCTTTTTCATATAACCCATCTAGCACCTGTTTGGTCGACCCATTAAAAATGAGTTCATCTTATTTTAGTTATTCATTATTGTGCATCAGAGATGATATTTCTTTTCTATTCTCAAGATTATTTTTAGGGAATTTTACAAGAAAAAAAAAAAAACTACTTATTACAGAATTTACCTTCCAGTGCCTTTTGGAAAAAAAAAATTTCAATTAACTACTCCGTTTAATTAATTAATTATCGTTGCAGTACCTTCCCTTAAATTTTTTAAGAGACGTTGGGTTGGCCTTGGGACCAAAGCCAGCGGCCTGGGTCAGCCCCACATTTTTGTTTATACGAAATCTTCCTCGGCTGCCAGATGCGTCACCCATGATAGGCCAATGGCCAAAAAAATTTAGCCCCATTTCGGATTCAGGTAGACCACGTGATTGGAAACAATGTACAGGCAACACTAACCCTCCAAACTTTTTTCCCTTGTTGATGACCACATGAATTACAAATGGGGCTAATTTTTAGGCCATTGGCCTAAGTCATTCCATGGAATCTAATGATTGGAGTGGATTTAACATAATGATCACAATGGGACCAGTAAAAATTAAGGGTAGACGTTTCACCCAATTGTTCCCTTGGTGTGGCTAGGGGTGTACATGAACCGACCTAGCTCAGTTAGCTTGCTAGACTCGACTCGACTCGAAAAAGCTCAATTCGACTCGGTTTGAAGCTAAGATCGAGCCAAGTCGAGCTGATTTTTTTTAGCTCGAAAATGAGTTCGAGCTGAGTTTGAGCTAGCCCAACTCGACTCAACTCGGATCAAACCCAGCTAGAATCGAACTTGCATCGAACCAGTTCGGTAACTCGGTTACTTTGATATTGATGTTGCTCACCAAGTGTTTGATGAAATGACTCAAAGAAGTGTGGCTAGTGGCAAGGAAGGTATGTATATGAAACCAACACCCTTTTTTTCTTGATTTTTATGTTGCTTAAAAGGTGCTTAGAAAGTGTTTGATGAAATACCCGTAAAACCATTGTTGCTGTCTCAGATACAATGAGATTTTGAATGTGTAATCTAGGTGTTTGTGAAAATGCTGCAATGGACAACTTGGCTCGAACTTGGCTCGAACTGGCCCGAGCTGCTAACCAAACTGAGCTGAGCAGGCCAGTCAGGCTCGAGGACCAAGCTAAGCCGAGACCGAGCTGAGGTCAGCTAGTGGCCAAGCTGAGTCGAGGTTAGGCCAGCTTGACTCAGTTCGACTCGATGTCCAACCCTAGGTGTGGCCCATCTGAATCAGTTTTATTTTTAGGCCCTGTGCCTAAATGTGGTATTACATATCTAATAGTCGGAGTGGATCTCATATGCACATCACGGATGTGGCTCTGCCAAAATTCAAAGGCCCACATGCAAAATATCTTTTAATATGTCAGCAATCTGTGGTTCTTGGAGCAACTAAGAGACAGATGCCTAGATTTCTTTTTAACGAGCCCACCCTCGATGTGTACGTGAAATCCTCTCTGACCATTCAATGTATAATTTCCCATCAGGCCTAGTACCAGAACATCAGGCTGACATGTAATTTAGGTGAGCCATACCAAAAGAAGAAGTTGAGATACAAAACAAAGCATTAATCAATGCTCAACTAATAAAAATCAGAATATTTGGGCATGTTTGTTAACGCTGAATTTTTACACTTAATGCGGAATTGGGAAAATATTCCGTGTTTAGTGGTGTTTGTTAATGCGTTGTTAACACGGAAGAAGGAAAGCGCTAAGTGATTTTCCACTGAATTTTTTCCATGATAGGAGCCTGGCTTAACGGTGAGCGCGAAATGCGCTCCATGAATTTTCATTAAACAATTTTTTATGCTTCCAAAATTACCCTTTTTAAGTTATTACAGCAATTTTTTCTTTTAAATTGTTTGCGCAATACAAATTGAACTTTTAACCTGTGAAACTTTTTTATGCCCCACCATGATTTATATGTTTGATCCACACCGTCAATCAACTTTTTCAGATTATTTAAGGTGTGAGCCAATAAAAGAAGCGGGTCCAAGCATTAATTGGACCATAAGGTGGGGATTGAACGTCCACTGTTAAAAACTTCTTGGCAGCTTGAGAAGTTTCAGATCAAGATGATATTTGTGTTTTCACTTCATCCACGTCTACATGACCTAATGAATAGGTTGGATGGTAAAAAAAAACATCACAGTGGCCCTCAGAAAGGTTCCAACAGTGGATGTCATTATCACTGCAGCATTCTTTGGTGTAGTTCACTGAACTTATGGACCTGCTTCATATTTTGAATCATACATTATAATAATATGAGAAAAAATATGAATGGCTTAGATAAAACACTTACATTACAGTGGGCCCCACAGAGCCCTGCTTGGACGGTAATCCGTCCGGGAGGGGTAGGATGCAATCCGCGTTCGAAGCGGATGCACTGAGACGGATTGGGAAGGGATTGGCTGGTGAATTGACGTCAGCAAGATCTGTGGGTCCCATTTTAACGTATTTGTTATATCCAAACCGTCCATCCATTTTGCAAGCTCATCATAAGTCTTGAGCCAAAAAATAAGACAGAAATAAAGATAAACTGGACCACACTACAAAAAGCAATGGGGGATTGAATGTCTACCATTGAAACCCTTTTGGGGTCGCAGAAGTTTCGGATCAATATGAAATTTGTTTTTCCTCTTCATCCAGATATTTTTGACTTTATGAATAGATTAGATGGAAAATAAACATTATGGTGGGCCCTGCAAATTTTTTAACGGTGAAAATCATTATCTCGCTGCTATTTTTGGTGTGGTCTATTTGAGTTTTGGAAATGATTCATTTTTTGGATTATGCTCTAAAATGATTTTGAAAATGAGATGAACGGTGTGGATATAATAAATACATTATTGTAGGGCCCATGTAACTGTGATCTCTTTGAACCATTCGTACAACTCGAAGGAGCGTCAGCGCTTGTTTTCTAGTTCGCGGATTTCTTGCGAAAGCCTTTCGGAGCAAGGAAATAGGATTGCGTACTAAGTAAACTTAGTCGGGCCTACTATGAATGTATGTGTATTATCCACGCCGTCGTCCATCCGTTTTTACAGATCATTTTAGTGGTTTATTCTAAAATAGAAGCATGCCCAAAGGTCAACTGGACCACACCAAAGGAAATAGTGGGAATAATGACTTCCACCGTTGAAACCTCGCTAGGGCCGACGGTGATGTTTATTTGTCATCCAACCTATTCATAAGATCACACAGACATGGATGAAGGGAAAACACAAATATCAGCTTGATCCAAAAATTCTGTGGGCCTGAGAAATTTTCAATGGCAAAATTTTAATTCACACTGTTTTCCGCGGTGAGGTCCACTTGAGATTTGGATATATTTCATTTTCGGGCTCAAGCCATAAAATTATTTTTTAAAATGGATGGACGGAGTTGATAAAATATGTAGATCACGGTGGACCCCACAGAGTTTACTCAGTACACTTATCGTACTGAGTTACTCAGTAAGCAATCTGCTTCCCACAGCAAGTTCCTACGTTGGGAACGCAGGTGGGGCCCACTAGGATGTTTGTGAGAAATCCTAACCATCCATCTATTTTGTGAGTTCATTTTAGGATATGAGGCCAAGGATGAACCGTATCCAATGCTCAAGTAGGCCGAAAACATGATAATTAAACGTCCACAGTTGAAATATTCGTGGGCCCACAGAAGTTTTGAATCATGATAATATTTGTGTTTTCAGTTCATCCCAGTAGGAGTGACGTTATTAACGGAATGGATGACATATAAACATCACTGTCGAACTAGAGAGGTTTCAACAGTAGGAATTTCCCTAAATACCTTTTCCTTTAGTACGGCCCACTTGACTCATGATAATTAAACGTCCACAGTTGAAATATTCATGGGGCCATAGAGGTTTTTAATCATATGCATGCGAAGTTATGGAATGTAATCGAAAGGTCTTTTGGCGTGTTAAAGGCGTGTTTTGCAATTTTGAAGACGATATTCCTTCTCGACACAAAGAGACATAGTTATTGCATGTATGACACTACACAACTACATTAGAAAAGAATCCATCTCCGATCCACTCTTCCAACAATACAATGATGAAAATGTTCTTTGGAGATGAATATCGAATCAGAGAATGATATGCTTGAAGTGGAAGGAGTATTTGGAAACTTTAAGCAAGCTATTATGTCCAATATGTGAGAAGTAATTTCCGCCACACTTATACATGCAAATCATTAATTTTTTTATCTGTTTTTATGAATAATGATATTTTAATTTTCTATTAAGTAATTTATAGTTTATTTGAATTAAATAGAATAATTTTACTTTCATTTAATAGAAAATAATTTCTTTATAATGTAAAACATTTCCAAACAGGAAATAAGGGCAAATATGTCAAATTAACATATTTCAGACATTTCATATGTTTGTTAACAAATAAATTGTTTCAAATTCAGTACTTGATTTTCAGACTTCAGTCATAATTACCAAACAGGTTTTTTGACTTTAGAGTTCAGATTCAGGCTTCAATTTTCAGATTCAGCTTCAAATTTCAGATTTAGGCTTTAGACTTTAGATTTAACAAACGGGGCCTTAGAATGCTAGATGGGAGCGCAACACTTGCCTCTGGATAGATGGAATTTTCGTTCCTCTTGATTGTATACCGCATACCTGGTATATGTTTACGATGACTTGAACTATACATCCTATGGGCTCATCCACTGACCGACTACTAATCCAATTTTTCTTTGATTGAATTATCTTAACCATATAATGGATAGACCTTTCCCCACTTAAAGGTACGGGGATTGCGTCCTACCCTGCCCGTCTGCATATAGCTGGGACGGGCAGGAGCTTTGAGTGGCCACCATGATGTATGGGTCTTATCCACACCGTCCATCCATTTTATTTTTTTTTCATATCATTTTAGTATATGAGTTCAAAACTGAGGCAGATCCAAGACATATGTGGACTACAAAATAGGGATTAAACTCTTACTGTTGAAAAGTTCTTGGGGCCACAGAAGTTTTGGATGGAGCTGATATTTGTGTTTTCTCTTCATCCAGGTCCGTGTAACTTTATGAATAGATTGGATGGAAAATAAACATCGCGGTGGGCCTTAAAAAAGTTTCAACCGTGAGAATCATTATCACCAATGCTTCCTGTGGTGTGGTCCACTTGGATCTTCCTAAAATTTGGCCCTATTTTGTAAAATGATACGAAAAAATGGATGGACGGTGTGGATAAAACCCATACATCACAGTGGCCATTCAAAGCTCCTGCCCGTTCCCAGCTAGAGACCGGCGGGGGGTAGTACGTAATCCGCGTCCCACTTAATCTGAACTACATCTGATTTTGCGTTGAAATATTCAGTTGTATGGCACCAAAGGCTACAATTCTCTAAGCACTGTAATCGTTTAACCATGGCCCATTTACTATTGAAAGTATGAAATGAAAGGTTTTAATCTCATACACGTGTGGGTGAGCCACATGTTCACAAAGACATGCACCAAATCCACTCCCTTTTTGCCGTTTGGATAATCAAAAGGTGGGCAACATGCACAGGAAATCTTACATTTAGCTGGGTTAAAAGAATTGAACGACGAGCCCCATTTCTGCGCCGCAAGTCCTTGTAAAATAAGCTTGTTCCACAGATGTTGGGCATGTGACACCGAGAGTGTGAGTATGGCGTCCATTCAATGCATCATTCAATCTGATCTATCTTATAAGTAGGAGGTTTTTGGATAGTCGTTGATTGCCTCTTGGAAAGAGACAACCATGTTGTGAATATCCTATCTAAACCATGCATATTAGGTTAACCCTGCCATGATGATGGGATGCCCCAAAGCCAGGCCCATTCGAAGAAACAACCGAACACCTGATGTAGAGTGGATCGAAGGTAATTTCATAGCAAAGATGGACCAGAGAAGGCCCGATCAAAGGCAAAAATGATCCAGACTGTCAGAACCTTAAAACATTAGTATCTCCCAAATCGGGATGAGTGTTTCAACGTATCATATATGATTTTGGGGTAGGAAAATATACTTTAGCCAACTAACTTTTTTTTTTTTTCAGAAACCTTCACACCATAACGATTATATTGTGTTCCAAGTTGAAGAAAATTTATGGTTTACTACAACTTGAAAGTCTTGAAACAATTTTAATAAATCATTGTGATGAGCTAGAAGAAGTATAATAGGTACGGTCATTCCTGATGATTTGCAAGATTCCATCAGATTGAGGATCAAAAGTCTAATTTAATTTTGTTTTTACTATAAATTAGTAAGTTTTAGTTAGATCAAACTTTTAATCCTTTGAGTTATAGTTTGCCCAACATGAAAAAGGGCTTAGAAATGTTAGGAGAATACTTACTATTTTTGGCCGAAATCCATGAAGTCTAGTACGGATGGAGACCATCTATAAATAGTAAGTTTACTATTTATAAAAAGTCACATTTTTAGGGAGTTTGACTCTAAAACTCCCTCCTAGGTTTGAGCTTATTATTTAAAGGATTGTAATTTATTTATTTATTTTTTAATTTTTTTTTTATCATCAATCAATTTATTTTGAATTTTTAGAAATAGATGTGGCCAATCCTAGGTTGGCCACGTCTTTAGAGAAGGGAACTCCCCGGCAGATGGGTTGGCTTGGATGGGTAGTGCGAGCCAATCTTCTTCCCTCTTCAGGAGCCTCTCGGACCTTTTTTTTTAAAAAAAATAAAAATAAAAAATAAAAAATAAAAATTGAGTATATTGATCTGGACAAAAAGTGGGGTTGGGCACCGCGAGGGCTGTCAGGAAGGCTTGATTTTTGCTAGAGTCGCGTTTAGGCTGAGTTAGTCTAAGCTTTATGATAGGTTTTCTCGGGGAAGTTTTACCAGAGAAAGCCCGGAATTTGTCCAGGTTTTGTACAGTTTATACTTGAATGAAATTGTTGGTTTTTGAAAAAAAAAAAAAGAAAAGAAATTATTTCTACCTTTATCCTTCGTGGATTCGAGGAAGCTATGTGAGGAGTCCAGAGAGCTCCATGGATTCGGAGTAGATATCCCCTGAGGAAGATAGTGATCGACTTCATCACGTTCCTCCCTACGTCAAGTAGAGCGAGTGTTTCTCCTCAGATCTATGGCTTCCAACGACGGGTTGGGCAACATTTTCGTGAATAATGCTCCAGTGAATCTTCCTTTAACAGTGGTGGCTTTCGAAGTAGCGAAATGAGGGAATCAACAAGTCATGCAAGGTTTGCAGGCTGCCATCGATCACATGAAGGAGGCCCTATGGAAGCTCATGTTCATGGCAGTGATCGACCCCCGTTAGGTGTTGAAATTCATAATCACACCGATCGCAGGGTGATACCGACAATGAACCACAGGATCATGCCTAAGGAGGTGGAATCCAACAACAAAGAGGTTGATGACATGATCCTCTAATATCCCGGACAAAGGCAACGATCGGGCAAATTGAGAATTCAAGATGAGAGTCGATCTTCCTAGCTTCAATGGATAACTTCACATTGAGGATTTCCTCGATTGACTTTCTGAGGTTGAGCAATTTTTCGACTATATGGAAATTCCTTAAGCGAAGAAGGTTAAGCTTGTGTCGTACAAGTTAAAGGGATGAACTTTAACTTGGTGGGAGCACATTCATCTCACACAAGAGACAGATGAAAGCACCAATCAACACATGGAAACAGATGAAGAAGCTGCTGCATGTGCGATTCATCCCTAGCAACTATGATTGGTCACTATTCTAATAATACCAAAATTGTTTGCAAGGTAATCGGTCGGTGATAGATTATGTAAAAGAATTCTACCGCTTAGCGGCACGGAACGATTTAGTCGAAACGGAATCGCAACAAGTCGCCCAGTTCAATGGTGAATTATGTGGTGTGATCCACAATCGAGTTTAGATGTAGCCCGTGTGGACGATGAATGGCGCGATCAAGTTAGCCACTCGAGCAGAAGCGCAACTTGAGCATCCCAACATATGGACCTATCCTACCACTAGGGTCACCGTGGCAGGTCTGTCTTATGGAGCTTCACAGGCTAGAGGGAAAGAACCTGTAGGGGCGCACTCAACCTCTTACACTCACGAATCGAGATTTGGAAAGCGGACAAATTAGGCCCTAAAGGGGCGTAGCTACTGTTATCGGTCCAAGTTGGATCCCGAACCCCTATGGTCGACTAAGACCAGACCATTTTTATTATTCTGGCCAATCGGGTCATCTATCAAATACTTGCTCCCGGCGACAAGAGGCTAACCTCACCATCAATGATGGTAGTATTAAAAATACCAATAAGGACCTGAATGTTGATGGATTAGAGTACTCCATAAAGGTTGAAGCAAATGAGGTAGATTGGGTTCTATAGGATCATGGCGAGTTTCTCATCGTGAAGCAACTATTGTATGCACTAAGGAATGAGGTACACCCAAAATGACACAACATCTTCCAAACTGGGTGTATGGTGAATCGAAAGGTCTGCGATGTGATTGTTGACAATGTAAGAAGAAAGAGCATTTGGTAGATAAATTGCAACTAAAAAGGGAGCAACATCCCTTCCCGTACACAATTGGCTGGATTAAGAATGTCGGTGAGACGAAGGTAACTGAACCATGCACGATATCTTTTTCAATTAGAAAATATTATAAAGATCAAGTCGTATATGACGTTGTTGACATAAAGGTCTGTCACATTCTACTTGGTTGACCGTGGTAATCCGACCATGATGCCACTTATAGAGGACGGGACAATGTTTACGCGTTTGTCAAGGATGGTCGAAAGATGATCCTTGCCCCTATGGCACTAGAGAACCACTCCGAAGCTTCTAAAGTGGAGGAGAGCTCTCTCCTTACTATTCGGAATTTCATGAAGGAATCCAAGGAAAATGGTAAAGTGTACGTCGTGGTGGTAAAGGGCGAGGAATCGAAGCCTTTAGAGTGTTGCTGAACAAATTCAAAGAAATCTTGCCTGAAGAGTTACCTGATGGATTACCCCCCATGCGGAAAATCCAACATCACATAGACCTCATCTCTAAGGCTATCTTGCCAACCACCCTCACTATCAGATAAGTTTGAAAGAGTGTGAGATACTGTAGAGGTATGTGAAGGAATTGATCCATAAGGGTTTTTTGAGAGAGAGCATTAGCCCATGTTACGTGCCAACTTTATTAACGTTGAAGAAAGATGGGAGCTGACGCATGTTTGTCGATAATCAGGCAATTAACAATATTACTATTAAATATCGGATCTCGATACAGTGGTTGGATGACATACTTGATATGCTAAAAGGTGTCAAAGTATTCTCCATACTAGATCCGATGAGCAGGTACCATCAAATTTATATTCGGCCTGGTGATGAGTGGATAACAATATTCAAGACCAAGAAAGGGTTGTATAAGTGGCTAGTCATGTCCTTCGATCTATCAAACACACCAAGCACTTTTATCTGTTTGACAAATCAAGTGTTGAAGCCATTCATTGGCTTATTTATGATAGTATGTTTTGGTTACCCTAATATATATACAGGGTGAGACAGAGCACATGGAGCACCTCAAGCAAGTGATACCGATCCTGGCAGTTAACAAGTTGTACCTCAACTTGAAGATGTGCATTTTTTTAATGGATAGCTTGTTATTCTTAAGATTTGTTATGATGTCAACGGTCATCCGTGTGGACGATGAAAAGGTGTGAGCCATCAAGGAATGACCGATTCCGACTATATTCATGAAGTGAGGAGTTTCCATGGGTTGACGACATTTTGTCGTTGATTCATGCGGAATTTCAATACTATAGTCGCACCCATTACAGATTGCATGAAAAAGTCCTGTTTCAATCAACCAATGAGGTTAACAAGAGCTTTGCTGAAATAGGGCATCGATCGTCCACAACACCGGTCTTGGTTCTTCTAAGTTTCGACAAGCTGTTTGAGGTTGAGTATGATGCCTCATATGTCGGAATTGGAGGAGTCTTATCGCAGGAAGGCAAGCTTGTACCTTTTACAATGAGAAGCTCAACGAAGCCTGAAAGAGGTAATCAACATATGATGAGCTTGAGCTGTACAAAATGGTTCAAGCGATGCGACACCGGCGACATTATTTGATTCAGAGAGAGTTTATTCTTTACACTGACCATTAGGCTTTAAAGTTTATTAATAGTCAGGAAAATGTGAATCATGTGCATGCCAGATGAGTCACATTTTTATAGGAATTCATGTTTGTTCTAAAGCATAAGTCAGGGCAACAAAACAAAGTGGTCGATGCACTTAGCCACCATGCATCACTACTTGTTATGATGAGCAATGAGATGGTCAGCTTCGACTGTCTAAAGGAGCTGTATGTCGAAGACGAGGACGAGAACTTAAAAGATGCATGGCTGAGGTGCCAAGATGGTCATCCTAGTAACCTACAGATACAAGACGGTTTTTTCTTTAAAGGAAATCAATTATGAATCCCACAAAGTTCTTTAGGGGAGCAGATTACCCAAGAGTTACATGGAGGTGACCTTATTGGAAACCTTAGGCAAGACAAGATACAAACTCTTGTTGATGAATGTTATTACTGGGTATAATTGGTACGTGACATTGGTAAAACAGTGCAATACTATCATGTTTGTGAGACCTCCAAGGGACAGTCTCAAAATAGAGGTCTCTACACCCCATTACCTGTGCCCGACGGCCCTTTGGAGGACTTATCTATGGACTTCGTGCTTGGTATCCCATGACCACAGCATGGCATGGATTCGTTGTTCATAGTGGTAAATTGTTTCTCAAATATGGCACACTTTATCCCATATAAGAAGACCATTGATGCAACACATGTGGAAAATCAATTCTCCATAGAGGTCGCGCATCACATACTTGATTTGGTCCCTTTGCCCAAACTCCCAAACATCAGCATTGCAGTAAAATATATGGAGGACCAAATCATAGGCATTCATGTGGATGTACAACCCAAGTTGCAAGCTTCGAACGACAAGTACAAAGAATAAACCGACAAGCATTTGCGGCAAAAGGTGTTCGATATGGGTGACCATGTTATGGTGTATCTACGGAAGGAGATATTTTTCAACCAGGACCTAAAATAAGTTTAAGAACAAGAAGATTTGACTAGTAACGATCCTTCGAAAAATCAATGACAACGCTTACGTTGTTGATCTTCTAGATGACATGAAGATCTCACGTACTTTTAACTTTGCGATCCTAACCGAGTATCATGAGTTGAAGCTGGACGAGAACTCGGGTTTGAGTTCTTTCGAACTGGAGGTAACTGATATAGAGCGGATCACAGACAGTTTCATGGCAAAGATGAACCAGAGAAGGCCCGATTAGAGGTAGGAGTGATCCAAACTGAACCTTAAAACAATTGTATCTCGTAAACCGAGATGAGTTTTTCAACATATCATATATGATTTTGGGGTAGGAGAAGTTGTTTTAGCCAACCAACTAGCTACGATAGGTTGCCCACACCAGATTTGCGAGATTCCATCATATCGACGGTCAAAAGTCCTGTTTAATTTCATTTGTATTATAAATAATAAGTTTTAGTTAGAGCATAACTTTTGATCCTTTGAGTTGTAGGAGTCCTGCCCAACATGAAAAGGGCTTAGAAAAGTTGGGAGAATGAGGTGGATAGCTAAATTGGACACTATTTTAGCTAAAAACTATGAAGTCTAGTAGGAATGGAGACCATTTATAAATATTAAGTTTACTATTTATAGTAAGTCACGCTTTTAGAGAGTTTGAGTCTAAAACTCCGTCCTAGGTTTGAGCTCATCATTTAAAGAATTGTAATTTCATTTCTTTTTTCTTTTTTTTATCATCAATCAATTTATTTCAATTTTTTTAGAAATTATTTCTACTTTTATCCCTCATGGATTCAAGGATGCTATACGATGAGTCCAGAGAGCTTTATGGATTCATAGTAGATATCCCCTGCGAAGACGGTGATCAACCTCATCACATCCCTCCCCTACATCACCTCCACATTCATGTAATAGCCCAGCATTATCTTTTGGAGTGTCAGACTTATGCAGCGGCGCCAGCCAGTGGGGCCAGCTCGCACAAGTAGGATATTACACACACCCAATGGCTAGCCACATGCAGTTGTACAAACCCTATTTTTCAAGTATTTATAGTATGAATAGTAATGATCTATAGCGAGAAAATGATAATGCCTTGATGTATGTCGTTGGAGCTGTGGGGTTCACTTGTTGTGCTCATTTAAATCCAAACGGTACATCTATAGCGCACCTCTTCACATTAACTACACGTACCAATACTCATCCCGATACAAAACTGAGGTGGGACACAACACTGGGAGCGATATGCGATCACACCTAAAACCTATGCATCAACGCATTGTGGCTTGCAGCCTCCCAAAGGTTTTGGAATGACTACAGTATGTATGAGCCCCTTAATGCTCTCATCTGATGAATGGGTTAGATGGAATATACACTGTACCGGTGGACCCCACATTTCATATGGAAGATTCTATGGTGGACTTCATTGTCCCCAATGTCGTCCATCTTCCTTTGGTGTGGACCACATGGGCCATGAATCATGATGTCTTATAGAATTAAAACCTAAAATGTCAGAGGTGTATCCAACGAACAGGTTGTATGGCACTCCCACATGACAGTAGACTCCACAATGATGGAACATTTGTTGGTTACCAGATCATTCCCTGTGAAAAAAATAAAAATAAATAAATAAATAAAGATAGAAAAACATCGAAACCCTCGTAGATTGAAACAAAAATGACAACTATTTGCTTAGCCGACTATCCAACCGAGTCATCGTTGAGTTTGCAACTTGCGTTGTTGTTTTTTTTTTTTTTTTATCAAAAACCTTTGTACCATTGATAATATAAACAGCGCATGTACAAAGCAGGGACTCAGAAGGGCAAACCACAAAAAAAACTTGGGCCTCTCCTATCATCTGAAGCTAACTAAAGGATAAAGAAAAACACACTAAGGATCCGACGTATTTCTAATCGAACCAAGGCCAACCTTATCAAGGAATATCAGCCCTCTGATCTGTCTCAAAAGGGAAGACACAAGAGGAAACAAGGAGGATGCTTGGAGTTCACTTCCCATGCGGGCTATGGCATCGGCCGGCCCGTTTCCCTCCCTTAGAATATGGCTGAGGGAGCAAGTTCCTTTCTAGATCAAGACATTGATTCTGGAAACCCAATGTCTCCAAGGCCATGGGGATCGCACCTTCCCTAGAAGGAGTTTTAGGGCGATCATGGAGTCGGTCTCAATTTCGATCTTTTCCAACCCATGTTCCAGACACCGATTGATCCCATCATGAATCACATGCAACTCAGCTAGGTTATTCGTACCCGTCCCGTAGCCTTCCGCGAAGGCAAAAAGAAGATTTCCATTTTCATCCCTACAAACTCCACCGCCGCCTGACAAACCCGGGTTACCTCTAGCCGACCCATCCACGTTAAGTTTGACCCAACCTTTTGCCGGTTTTTTCCATTTGACGATTTGGGAGCATGCACGAAACTGACCATGAGGGGAGGGGGAAATGGGCTGGCGCCCAAGCAAGAGGTGGGATCTCATGGGTGTTCCTTCAAGAATGATGTTACTCCACCAGTTGATACGCGCAATGACTACACAAGCTGATACCATTTTACCCTCGAATCTAGCTTCATTTCTCGCCCTCCTAATTTCCCATAAAATCAAAGTTGGGATAATAGAACGGGTCCACAGAGGGGCGCTGCCCGGAGCTGAAGCTTCACGCCACTGAGTTAATTTGCCCTCCACTATATGATGTGATAGAGGAGAAATCTCATAAAAGGAACCGAAATGCATCCAAAGGGAAGAGGCAAGATTACCTGTTAGGAAAAGATGGGAGATGGATTTAGAATGGGCAGAGAAGGGAGGTTCTGTATCACAACAGCAACATTTCGATGCCATCGCCACCCCTTTGGATTGTACTCGGACGTCCACCGGGACAGCCCCATGCAATAGTCTCCAACAAAAGATCGAAACTTTTGGCGGAAGAGATTTGTGCCATATCCCATTGCTCCACCTCGCAGTTGTAGTTGGGGATCTAGAGATCTTCCAAGCCGACTTGACTGTGAACATACCTGAAGGGTCTAGGGGCCAAAAATAGGATGGAAGATCATCTGAAGTAGCAAACCCCCCATTGAAGATGTGATTTATCACCTGTTGGGGAAGATATGTGGGAGTGACTGAAGGCGGGAGCAGGCTAGCAGTTCCTAGGAAATCCCTAACTTTGAGTGATAGAATGTGACTAGGAATGGGATCAGTCGCGAGATCTAGCAAAGGGCCCAAGCCCGTCCAATTCTCTGTCCACAGGTTAAGGTCCCCCGATCCAACCTGCCATTGGGTCTTAGAAGCGAGGAGCGAGAAGAAGGATCTGATTTTTTTTCCAGTAAGGAGAAGCTTTATCTCGTGCTCTGTTGTCATCTGCCCTGTAAATGTCTGTATGGAATTTTGCCTGCATGAGGGACACCCACGTCCCGGGATTTTTAGCATATTTGACTTCCCACGCCATCTTCATTCGGAGGGCTGATAGAACATCGTGAAGCCGTCTTATACCAAGACCTCCTTTGTTAATGGGTCTCGCAATCTTATCCCAGGCCACCCAATGAAACTTTGGAGCACCCTTTGTCCAGCCCCAGAAAAAATTGGAGAAACTACGTTCAAGACAGGAAATAACCTTTGATGGAACATGAACTACAACCATGATGTGTAAAGGAATGCTTCCAAGAACGTGTTCGATCAGCGTCATTCTGCCAGCTTGGGATAACAGTCTTGCTTTCCATCCATTTACTTTATTGTACACTTTATCGATGAGGAACTAAAAGTCTGAAATTTTTACTCTCCCTCTACGAAGAGGGATGCCCAGGTACTTGACTCCCATTGTCGCATTTGCAATGCCAAGCAGTCTTTCAATTGATCGGGCTCTTGATGACGGCATTGCTTTTGGCCCAATGAAACAACTCTTATTGTAGTTTATCTTTTGCCCCGACGCCTTCTGGAAGGAGTCCAAGAACGCCTTGAAATTCTTGAGAGATTTACGGCTTCCATTCATGAACACTAGTATATCATTGGCATAAAGAAGATGCATAACCAGGGGACAGGCACGTTGGAGTTTATAAGGCTGGCATGCTTCGGTCTTCATTAGGTGCTTTAGGCTACAAGAAAAGGCTTCCCCTGCGAGAATAAAAAGAGTTGGCGACAAGGGGTCGCCCTGACAAAGTCCTCTCTTAGCTTTGAAGAACCCCGCGGTTTCTCCATTAACTAAAACTGAAAACCACATTGACCCACTACTTTCTTCTTGTTACTTGACGCTAATCAGCCGTGAGTTGGATCTAGCTCGATTTGAGATTTGCAACTGATTCAATGATTCAACTCGAATGTAAAGATCTTTCCTAAACTGAGTTGAATCTAGCTAGCTGATAACTAAGCAATCACAATTCGGTTTGTTGAGTTATATCTAAGTCATTTTAATGATGTCGATTCAACTAGATAAATCATTGTTTAGTTGTTGCATTTGCTGGTTCAGTTAGGATTTGAGTTATTTGGATTTTCTATCACACACTTTACTAAGTCACTAAGTTAATAACTCAGTGCACTAGGTTGTTGGTTATGTTGAATCTGACTTAATGCTAATCTTCTTGGACTCAGATCTCAGGGAAATCCCACTTTTGAGAGCTGAGTTTAGGATATTGCTCTTGTGGTGGCATTTAGTTTAGCCAAGTTTCGACTAGGTGAGTCAACTGAGTCCGTTCTTGTTGAAATATCAATTTTATTCTATGTCATCGTGAGTTAGTTCTTATATCTGTATGTTTTAGTGTTCTCATTGTAGATCTTGTCACTTTTGTGGCTTTGAACCCCTTGAGTTGGCCTTGATCCGAGTCAACTCGGATTTAAGGTAAGTTAATATTTAAATCTCAAATTAGAATGTTAATTAGAGTCCAATTCATGGATAATCAAAGGTTATTAAATGCACATTTGATTGGTGATTGCAGGAATAGATTTTTCCTAATTAGTCTTCTCTTAATTATATATTGTTTAGCTTAATTGATGACATGTTTGTAAGGCCCGTATTCTAAACCATACCGTTCCGTAAACTTCTAAAATCCTCCCCGTCAAATTCCAGCAATCTACGACCTGTAATCGGTAATTGCACACGAACTTAAGTTACATCCTGTATATTGGAGTCGGCTCGACTCGAAACTTGTACCCTAGTGACTGCGCCGTCGTCGCAATTCCAACGCCACGTCTCGCATACCGATGCGATACCCGAGCCAGGAGATGTGGGCCCACGTCTATCTCGAATAAACGTCGCACATTTACAATTCTGAGAGAATCTCAATCAAACATCATATCAATCCATCAATCAATCAAGTTAAGTACAACCCATACCTTACCCATCCCTCTCTCACCCAAAGTCAACCAAACCCACACTCGTCTCTTACACACCCATCATTCATACCCATCACTCACCCATCACCCATCTCTCTCTCTCTCTCTCTCTCTCTCTCTCTCTCTCTCTCTACTCCCAAGCAACTAAAGGAGTGGAAACGTCCAAGCTCCCCAAGAGAGAGCTAAGAGTGTGGCCCACCTTCCCACCCCCTTATCTCCCATCCTATCCATCCAACTTTCATCATCTTCCATTAAAGAAAGAGCTTAGGAGTAGAGGAGTCCAAGGAGCTAAAGAAGAGGGTCAATTGGTGGGTGATCTATCGTTGATTTTCAATTTGATGGCCCACTTGTAATGAGACCAAATTTGATGTATGTGTTGTAATCATATGAGGGGCCCATAGTGGCGGGGTCCCTCTAATACACGTCTCTCTATCTCTCTATCTCTCTTTCCCATCTTATGGCCCGCCAATGACGTATGTATTTTATCCATGCCATCCACCCAAGTGGCCACCATGTTGGTGTTGTATCCAACGTCCAGCCCCATCTAACGGTCCCACCTTACTGTCCATCTGGACAGACCTAGACGGAGGTGAATCACAAATATCAACTTTGTTTCAATCCATGGTGGAACCCACACACGTGTGGACCCACCAGATGTATGAGTTTCATCCTTGCCATCCACACCATCCACATGGGATGTGGGAAGCAGATTGGATGGTGTATCTCACAACAGCTACATAACTGCTGTGATTGACGTCAGCAAGTTATGGGGGTCTAATCCCGACCGTCCAAGTCATGGGTCCCCACCATGATGTCGTGTGGCATCAACACTGTCTAGCAACTGAGGACGATGGGACCCACGAAACGTGTGTTTCATCAACACCGTCCACCTATGTGTGGCACACCTCAATGTATATATATTATAAATAATATATATTAATATAATAAAATATTATGGTGGGTCCCACGTGGGACCCACCTACCTTTGTAGTGGATTGGCGGATCTACCGCACACTAGCTATATAGCTATTGTGTGCAACGTGGTTTGATCCACACCGCCTATCTGTGCGGCCCACCTTAATGATGTATTGTATATCCTCACCGTCCAATCACTGGACGGTGGGAAGAGGATTGGTTGGTGTATCTCACTTCAGCTATATAGCTGTTGTATGATCAGTGGGACTGATCATGTGGTACGTGTTATATCCACAACATGCATCCGTGGGCCACACATGATATATATGTGTTTTATCATGCTGCAGAGCAGCCATGGAACCCATGCACATGTGGACTCCACATGATGCATGTGTTTGTCAATGCCATTCATCTATTTTACATCAGTGTTGTCCACCTATTTTCCAATTCCAACCATCCAGATGGTTGGATGGTGGTGCACACCGTGATGTATATGTTATATACAACTGTATAGCAGGTGGACCACACTGCAAAAATTAGTGGAGATTGAACGCCCACCCTTGAAGCTGTTTGGGGTCACAGAAGTCCTGGATCAATATGAAATTGTTTTCCCTCTTAATTCAGGCCTTTGTGACCTTATGAACAGATTGGTAAAAAATAAATAAACATTGTGGTGGGTCCTGTACATTGTTTAACAGTGAAAATCATTATCTCCACTGTTATTTGTGGAATGGTCCAGTTGATCTCTCGATATGATTCACTTTTGAACAATACTCTAAAATGATCTCTAAAAATAGACGTATGGTGTAAATATGTGGCCCATTGTGATTGTATTAGGCCCGTTGTGATTGTATGAGACTCCTTGTGATTGTATATGAGGCCCATGTGATGCGGCCCTTTGTGATGTGTATTATGCCCATGTAATACAACTCATCATGATATATATGAGGCCCATGGGATGTGGCCCATCGTGATGCATTGGAGGCCCATCGGTGAGGCCCAATGTGATATATATGTGGCCCATGAATGAGGCCCATCGTGATATATATTAGGCCCTTGTAAGAGGCCCATTGTGATGTATATTAGGCCCATGTGAGAGGCCCCATTATATGTATTTGAGGCCAATGGGACGTGGCCCATTATGATATATTTGAGGCCCAGGTATAAGGCCCATTATAATGTATTTGAGGCCCATAGATGTAGCCATTGTGATGTATATGAGGCCCATGTGATGCAGCCCACTTGATGTATATGAGACCCATTGTTGTAGCCCATTGCGATGTATATCAGGCCCGAGAGATATGACCCATTGTGATGTATATTAGGCCTATGTGAGAGGCCCCATTGTGATGTATTTGAGGCCCATGAGACGTGGCCCATTATGATGTATTTGAGGCCTAGGTATAAGGCCCGTTATAATGTATTTGAGGCCCATGGATGTGGCTATTGTGATGTATATGAGGCCTATGTGAAGCAGCCCACTTGATGTATATGAGACCCATTGTTGTGGCCCATTGTGATATATATGAGACCCGTGAGATGTGACCCATTGTGATGTATATTTGGCCCATGTGCCGAGGCTGACTGTGATGTACATGCGGCCCATGAGTAAGGCCTAATGTGTTATATATGAGGTCTACACGATGAGGCCCGATGTGTTGTATTTGAAGCCCATTAGATGTGGCTCATTGTGATATGTGAGGCCCATTGTGATATGTGAGGCCATGGGCCCCACTATATGTTTAGCCTTATGTGAGCCACTCATTGGGAGCAATGTTGGTTAAATGTCCACATTAATGGATACACTACCAGAAAATTGGGCAAAGGCTACAGATTTAATCTGTAGCCATAGACCTATGGCTACGGTTTTCGTCCATAGCACCACCGTCGTCATAGGCCTCGAACTAATAGGTCTAAAATCTATGGCTACGGATTTAATCCGTAGCTATAGATTAAAATAGCTACAGATATAATCCGTAGCAAATACTTCTGTAGCGAAAAATACGTACAGCTACGAATAGTATTTATAACTAAAAGTAGTGCTGGATCCGTAGCAATATGCCGAATTTAATAACAGCTATGGTAATCAGATTACCAGCTACAGTCAATATCCGTAACTATTTCCTACATTTAAAATATTTTATAATCATTCATTCATTCATCACCTGCATAATCATTCATACATCCATTCAATTACGATCATTCATTCAATAATGAATCAATTACGATCATTCATTCAATCAATTACAATTATAATTACAATATCAATTACAATATCAATAATGATACCACGCTCCCGCTCAGCCTTGAGCTTATCAAGAACCTATGCATACTTGAATGACCTCTTGTTCATCTCAGCAACTTCTCAAACCTCTCAATCACACGCTTATTGTTGAGGGTCAAATATTGCATATCAAACCCCATTTATGGCTTGGATTTATGAATATGATATTGTTTAATAGCTCGATTTAATCGTGTTTATGCTGCAGGTTGAATTTAGGAGCTTGGACTAAAAAAGGTGCTACAAGCATGGAATTAATGCTCTGAAGTCAACAAAGCAAGGGACAGACTCTAGAGGACCAAAATTGATGGAATTGGCAGGGATCGAATCTGGGAGGGCTGGACGTGAGCAGAGAGAGAGAGAGAGAGAGAGAGAGAGAGAGAGAGAGTAGAGTTATTTGGTTTTTCTTTTTCTTTTCTTCTTCTTTTTGTTTATTTTGGATTTAGCCTAATCATGGTCGGCTAAACCTCTTAGCTAGGGCTAAGAGGTGAAGCTTGTAGCGTGATGGGAAGAACTCTGTGCTTATGCTTTTTATTTACATGGAATTGAACTTGATATTTGTCTGATTATGGGAATGTTTTTAATTTTTAATGGTCTGTTGTGACTAAAATTATAATGGGTCTGCGATAGCTTTAAGCACGTTCCTTCCTTTTCATGTTTATGATGTCAGGAAGTCCTTTTGTCCACCATCGTTTCCTAGGCATGGTCGGATGACGGTACCTTTCTTAACCTTCATACATTGATTGATTGGTTGGTAATTAGTTTAATTCTGTTGTTTACTTTGTCTCTTGGGTATGGTTTGGTGATGGAATCCATTCTAATTCATATACCTTTTATCTTTTTAAAACTATATTAAAGGAAGTTCAGTTAATTTTCATGGTTACACCTTTCAACCGGATGAAGATGGACTCTGAGTTCAGTTGAGTTTTTGATGCAGGCATAAGATCTCCCTGATCTCTACAAGTGGATCCTCTGAATCCCTAGTTTCCTTTCCCTGAATTCTATAATTTTAGTTTCCTATTTCACCAAGGGACTGAAACTTGTACGTAATCTGAAACTAAGTAAAACTAGAACTAGACTAAGATGAAATCTAAATCGACTGTAATTAGAAGAAATAATGGTGAAATATGAAACTAAAATTATAGAATTCAGGGAAAGGAAACTAGGGATTCAGAGGATCCACTTGTAGAGATCAGGGAGATCTTATGCATGCATTAAAAACTCAACTGAACTCAGAGTCCATTTTCATCTGATTAAAAGGTGTAATCATGAAAATTAACTGAACTTCCTTTAATATAATTTTAAAAAGATGAAAGGTAAATAAATTAGAATAGATTCCATCACCAAACCATGCCCAGGAGACAAAGTAAACAACAAAATTAAACTAATTACCAACCAACCAATCAATGTATTAGGAAAAGTACCGTCATCCGACCTTACCTAGGAGACGATAGTGGACAAAAGGACTTCCTGACATCATAAACATGAAAAGGAGGAACATGCTCAAAGCTATCGCAAACCCATTGTAATTTTAGTCACAACAGACCATTAAAAACTAAAAACATTCCCATAATCAGACAAATATCAAGTTCAATTCTATGTAAATAAAAAGCATAAGCACAGAGTTCTTCCCATCACGCTACAAGCTTCACCTCTTAGCCCTAGCTAAGAGGTTTAGCCGACCATGATTAGGCTAAATCCAAAATAAACAAAAAGAAGAAGAAAAGGAAAAAAAAAACCAAATAACTCTACTCTCTCTCTCTCTCTGCTCACATCCAGCCCTCCCAGATTCGATCCCTACTAATTCCATCAATTTTGGTCCTCTGCAGTCTGTCCCTTGCTTTGTTGACTTCAGAGCATTAATTCCATGCTTGTAGCACCTTTTTTAGTCCAAGCTCCTAAATTCAACTTGCAGCATAAACACGATTAAATCGAGCTATTAAACAATATCATGTTCATAAATCCAAGCAATAAATGGGGTCTGATATGCAATATTTGACCCTTAACACAACCCCCAACTAGCATTTTGCTAGTCCCGAGCAAAATATGCGAAAAGTGATTTGAGAATCATAGGAGAATTTCTCGAGTGATTTTTGAAAAACTATCCAAATTCCAGAATTCTAAGGTTCATGAATGTTAGGCATAACTTTCTCCTAAATTCAAACACACGGTACATCATAATCAAGTTCAAAATATTAATTCATTAATTAGAATAATTCTAAACATTTAGTTTCATGGGTGTATAGTATAATCTCGACTTAGCAACATAAAACTCACTTCTCTATTTCAGGATATCATTGGTAGCCAACAAGAGAATTCATGATAACCAAAATTTGCCTCACACATCATCTTTTCTTTCTTTTAATTTTTGATTTTTTCATTAAAAGTAACGCTAATAAGGGGAATCAAATCCTCACCTATAGGGAGCAAACCTATGGTAAAGATTGTACACCCAACTCTTTTTCAAATATCATCCATGGGGAATCGAATCCCCACTTATAGGGAGCAAACCTATGGTAAAGACTGTTCGCCCAATCCATTCAATTTTCTCAGGTTGGTTCCTTTCATGTTTAGTGATTACCAAGTTAATCCTTCAATATCGAACTGAACCCTTAATGTGCAAGCGAAATGTGTTTTGTGAAATCATGACTCAATCAATATTTAAAACCTCTAACCATGGATTAACAATTCAAACTTAACTGTGAAATCTAAAAGATACTGAATCCAAGACTCATAAATTACCAACATCACTTATCTTGTAATTCTAAATCCAAAATAGCCATCAAAATCACTTCGAATTCATACGAAATTCCAAAAAAATTTAAAAATTTTCACAATTCCTGCTCAAGACCAAGAAAACACTAATTAGGTAGCCTAATCTCCCACCCCTAACTAAAAATCTATATTGTCCTCAATGTAAAAGAAATAAGTATGCAATGCACATGGGACAACGAAAATATAAGAGGAATGATGGAAAGATAATACCTGGATGAAAGAATCAAGAGGTGTTCCAAAGATATCTACGAAAGAGCAGGTCAGCACAAGAGAAAAATCAATAAGAATAAAATCCTACCTATACCACTTTCATAGGTACTCTCGATTGCATTTAGCACATGTAACAAGCCTTTAAACCCCTAGGTTACCCCTAGTGGATGAGTTGTAGTCTCGTGAGGGTTTGCAGCATTGTTACCCACAAACATTTGAACTAACTAACTAAAATAAAATAGAAGGCTGGGTTGCCTCCCAGGAGCGCTAAGTTTACCGTCTTCAGCTAGACAAATAAAGCAAACTACCCTAGTCCTATGAAAGCGATAAACCTACCTATACCTCCATCAGACTAGGAGATCAATCCTGGTAAACAAGAGCAGTCAAAGGCATGGACATGTCCTCTGAATTAAATTTCTCAACAAATGATTTTAATCGATGTCCATTTACTTTAAACTCCTTGCCATTGTCGGGATCTCTTATCTCAACGGCCCCATGCGGATAAGCAGTAACAACAATGTAAGGGCCGGTCCAATGAGATCGAAGCTTACCTGGAAAGAGATGAAGTCGAGAGTCATACAAAAGGACTTTCTGACCTGGCGTGAATGATTTTCGTAGAATATGTTGATCATGAAACGCCTTCATCCTGTCTTTGTAAATTCTCGAGTTCTCGTACGCATCGTTCTGGATTTCTTCAAGTTCATTTAATTGAAGTTTACGTAGCGAGCCAGCGTTGTCCAGATTGAAATTCAGATTTTTGATCGCCTAGTACGCTCTATGTTCCAACTCCACAGGCAAGTGACAAGTTTTCCCATAGACAAGTCTAAAGGGAGACGTTCCAATAGGGGTTTTTAAAGTAGTACGGTATGCACATAAGGCATCGGTTAATCGGATTGACCAATTCTTACGATCAGGGTTAGCCGTTTTCTCTAGGATATGTTTGATCTCCCTATTGGAAATCTCAGCTTGTCCACTTGTCTGTGGATGGTATGGGGTGCTCACCTTGTCAGAAATACCATATTTCTTCATTAAGCTCTCGAATGGTCTATTATAAAAGTGTGAGCCCCCATCACTAATGATGGCTCGAGGCGTCCCGAACCGCGAAAGGATGTTCTCTTTTAAGAATTTATTGACCGTGCGATGGTCATTATTTCGGCACAGGATTGCTTCGACCCATTTAGTGACATAATCTACAGCGAGCAAAATATATAAATTTCTGAATGATTGGGGGAATGGTCCCATGAAATCGATGCCCCAGCAGTCAAATGCTTCTATGATAAGGATGGGATTCAAAGGCATCATATTTCGATGGGACAGTGCTCCCAATTTTTTACAACGCTCACAAGCCTTGCAAAACTCATGAGTGTCTCTGAACATAGTGGGCCAATAAAAGCCACACTATAAAATCTTGGCCATGGTCTTTTTAGTAGAAAAGTGACCACCACAGGCCTGTGAATGACAGAAGGAGATGACACTCTGATACTCGTCATCTGGCACATATCTCCTTCGAATATGGTCTGGGCAATATTTGAATAAATATGGATCATCCCAAAAAAAGTTGCGCCTTGGTAAAGAATTTCTTCATATCCTGTGCAGTCCAATGCGTCGGTATGGAACCTGTGGCAAGATAATTGGCAATATCAGCGAACCAAGGCGAATGGGAGACTCTGAACAGTTGTTCATCAGGGAACATGTCATTGATATGGGTCACCTCAGGGGAATCAGAGGTATTAAGGCAAGACTGATGATCGGCCACTACGTTCTCTACTCCCTTTTTATCTTTAATTTTCAAATCAAATTCTTAGAGTAGAAGGATCCATCATATCAAACGGGGCTTAGAATCATTCTTAGAAAGAAGATACTTAAGTATCGCATGATCTGTAAAGATAATGATCTTGGATCCGATCAGGTAAGACCTAAATTTATCCAAAGCGAATACTATGGCTAGGAGTTCCTTTTCCATAGTTCAGTAGTTCACTTGGGCAGAATTTAAAGTTCTACTTGCGTAATGAATGACGTAGGGCCTCTTATCTTTTCTCTGGCCTAGAACCGCTCCAAGAGCATAACCAGAAGCGTCGCACATAAGCTCAAAACCAAGGCTCCAGTCGGGTGGTTGTATGATGGGTGCACTAGTCAACATGCCCTTAAGCTTAGTGAAAGCTTCCTGACATGGCTCAGTCCACTCATATGGTGCATCCTTTTGAAGTAGATTATATAAAGGATGAGAGATGAGACTAAAGTCCTTTATGAATCTTCTGTAAAACCCAGCATGTCCTAAGAAGGATCGCATGTCCCGTATGTTCTTGAGTGGAGGTAGGTTAGAGATAAGATCAATTTTTACCTTATCCACCTCGATTCCTTTGAACGAGATAATATGTCCAAGGACAATTCTCTTATGAGCCATGAAATGATACTTCTCCCAATTAAGTACCAAGTTCTTTTCTTTACATCTTTTCAGCACACATTTAAGACACTCTAAGCACTCGCTGAAAGATGAACCGAAAACAGAGAAATTGTCCATGAAGACCTCTAGATATTTTCCCACCATGTCAGAAAAGATACTTATCATACATCGCTGAAAGGTGGCAGGGGCATTTCATAATCCAAATGGCATCCTTCTGTAGGCAAAGGCGCCTAGGGACATGTAAATGTGGTCTTTTCCTGATCCTCAGGAGCGATTTTAATCTGATTGTAGCCCGAATAACCGTCAAGAAAACGGTAATAGGAATGACCAGCTAGCCTTTCCAAGATTTGATTAATGAAGGGTAAAAGAAAGTTTTCCTTCCTTGTGACGGTATTCAGCTTCCTGTAATCAATGCACATTCTTCAACCAGTAGTAACTCTTGTTGGTACGAGTTCATTATTGGCATTAGATACGATGGTGATCCCGGACTTCTTAGGAACCACCTGAGTTGGACTCACCCATTGACTATCGGATATGGGGTATATGATACCAACATCCAATAGTTTAAGAACCTCGGCCTTAACCACTTCCCTCATGTTTGGATTTAGTCTACGTTGTGATTGCCGAGCAGTCTTCGCATTATCCTCAAGATATATACGGTGAGTACAAATCGAGGGGTCGATTCCCTTGAGATCCACTATTGTCCATCCAAGGGTTCCCTTATGCTCAATGAGAGTAGATATAAGCATACTCTCTTGTTCTTTCTCCAGGTGGGCCGAGATCACCACCGGGTATGTCTCATCTTGACCTAAATAGACATATTTCAAATCAGAGGGCAAAGGTTTTAGGTCAAGCTTCGGCGGCTTGAGGTTAGAAGTAGAGGCACTACATCATTTCGGGGCAACTCTTCAAATTGTGGCCTCCACCGATTAACTCAAGTACTGGTGCAGTATCAAGCAAGGCACACGTCTCCCTAATCATGTCATCATCAAAATCATGAGACTGGGCTAGGCACGTCTTTAAAGGGTCAAAGGATAAGGTCAGAGGTGTCGTATCTTCCACTAAAGAGTCAATCATGTTAATATCATGGAAATCGTCATCATCCTCTACGTTTCTGTCGTTATTGAAAAAGATGTTTGACTCCAATGTCATATTCCCAAAAGACATAGTCATGACACCATTCCTGCAATTGATAATTGCGTTTGAAGTGGCAAGGAATGGGTGACCAAGAATGACGGGGATCTGAGTGCTCATGTTATTGATGGGTTCAGTGTCCAAGATGATAAAATCTACAGGGTAGTAAAATCTATCAACTTGGACCAACACATCCTCAACTATCCCTCTGGGTACACGAACAGAGCGATCAGCAAATTGTAGTGTAGTTAGGGTGGGTTTTAATTCACCTAAACCTAACTGTTTGTATACCAAGTAGGGAATTAGATTGACGCTCGCTCCTAAGTTAAGAAGTGCGTGATCAATTCGATGGTCCCCGATTACACATGATATGGTTGGGCTACCAGAATCTTTGAATTTCTGTGGCACGTCTTGCTTTAGGATGACACTCACTTTCTCAGTTAAGAAAATCTTATTTTGAATACTCTGCAGTCGTTTGGTCGTGCATAAGTCTTTCAGGAATTTGGCATATGAAGGTGTCTGTTTTATGACATCAAGTAGAGGAATGTTGACTTTCACTTATTTCAACACCTCTAGGATATCTTGAGAGTTAGAGAGAGGTTTTGGTGCGACCAACCGTTGGGGAAATGGAGCAACTGACTTTTCTAGAAGTTCCGGTTATAATTTTTGTGGGGCCTCACTAGATTCATTATTGTTGTCCTCTTTTGGTTCTTGAGGCTTTTCGGGCCTAACCAGAAGGGTTTTATCAATGATCTTCTCACTCCTAAGAGTGGTGATGGATTTAGCGTGTCCCATTTTATTTGAAGAGCTGGGATCACTTATCTCGTATTGCGGTTTAGGATTGGGGAGCAGTTGTGCAGGAAGCATCCCCTTTTCTATAACCGTCATACGTGAATCCATCTTTTATATAAAGTCTCGCATTGCCTGGGTCAGTTCTTACATGGAATTTTGAACAGGTTCTTCTTGAGGTTTCCCCTGACTTGGATTTTGATTGAAGAAACCTTGAGGGGTAGTAATTTGTTCATTTCTCCAACGAGTTTGGATGATTTTTCCAACCAGGATTGTACATATTAGAGGTTGGTCCATTGAAAGGTCTTTGATAATTATTTACGGTATTGGATTGTTCATTCAACATTTCTTGAAAGGCGGGTATTGTAGGACAATTTTCAGTTGTATGAATGTTGCAATCACAGATGCTACAAACACTTTCATTAACCTTATCCTTCTTTCCTTTCATAGCCTCAACTTTCCTTATGAGCGTAGTCACTTTACACTTGAGATCATCCTCTTCTTTTAAGAGATATAATCCACCTTTCTCCTTTAATTGAGTCGGTTTAGACATGGTGTTCGATTTTGGGTAATAGTCCCATGATTGTGTTTTTTCAGCAAGACTATCGAGGTAATCCAATACCTCGTCAACATTTTTATTAATGAATTCTCCATTACACATTGTCTCGACCATTTGGCGCATGGAAGATGTCAGTCCATCGTAGAAAAAATTTGTGATGCGTCACATTTCAAAGCCGTGTTGTGGGCATGAACTGACCAAATCCTTGAACCTTTCCCAACATTGGTAAAATGTTTCATCCTCCTTTTGGGTGAAGTTCATGATTGCTTTTCTAAGTGTAATCGTTTTATGATGTGAAAAAAATTTCTTTATAAATTCCCTCTACATATCATTCCATGTGCCAATAGATCTAGGACGCAGTGAATGTAACCATGTCTTAGCTTTCTCCTTTAAGGAAAAAGGAAAGAGTCTCAGCCTGACTGTGTCCTCAGACACATTTTGAAAATATAAAGTGGCTATGATCTCATCAAACTCTTTCAAATGTAGATATGGTTCTTCAGATTTAAGCCCATGGAACTTAGGAAGGAGTTGGATAATCCCTGGCTTGATGTCCAAGTGTCCTACATTTTCAAGAAAAATCATGCATGAGGGCGTACTCACCCCCGCTGGTTGTAAATAATCTCGTAAAGTACAAGGCGGGGTTGCTTGATGCACCTCATTCTCATCCTGAATGTCTTCCACCCTAGGTTGGGGTAGAAGAAGTTGGTTTTCAGCCATTACTTCAATTAACTCAGGGGATTTCGAGTGGTGTCTAGTCCTGCGATGGATAGTTAATCCTACAACCAATCCTCCTTCAGTCAGGAGATGTTGAGTGTTGTCACGGGCCCACTTGAGTATGAAACACTCACAACCCTCAATCAAATTTGAAACCTAATCCTAAGAAAGGAAAAGAAAATCTAGAAAGAAAGAGAGGGTTGGAAAGAAGTTACCAAATTAGAAGCCGTAAGTAAAAAAACATACAAAAGAAAACAAAACAAGTCAGTTTCTAAAGAGAAGATCTAAAATTAGAAAATCCTTAAAAAGAAAGATAGAAGTAAACTAGTTTCTAAAAGAAGAAATTCCTAAAGGAAAGTAAAAAATTCTAAAATAAATTAGGAAAGTCCTAAACTAGAAAGTAGGTTACTAAAAGAGATCTGGAAAATAGAAAGTAGAGAAGAAGCTTACCGAATTAGAAATTTCTATCTTAAAATCCTACAAAAACTTGGTTACTCCCTAAGTATAGGGTTGTGATGTAGTAATAAACTCGGTGTGACCGAGGTCGAATCCCAAGGGATTGATACCTATACGTAATCTGAAACTAAATAGAACTAGACTAAGATGTAATCTAAATCAAGCGAATATGAGGGAATAATTGTGAATAGATTAATTAAAAACTAATAAAAATAAAGGTGGGAACTAGGGTGTCAAGAATCCACTTGTAGTAATTGGGAAGTTACCTTATATTGATTCAAGGACACAACTGGAATCAGAGTCCCATCCTATCTAGTTGGTAAAAAGAGATTTGTCAGATCTCTGAATGTCTCATGGATCTAATCATCAACAGATATAATTGGTGTAGATTTGGAAGTGATTCCATCACCTAACCATGCCCAAGAGACTATGGCAAACAACAACAATTTACCAATACCACAGCCAATCACAAGAGAATTGTGAAAGTTAGGAAGGGGTTCCATCATCCAACCATGCCAAGGAGACAATGGTGAACAACAGAGCCTCCTAAGTTCACAATCTCATAATGAAAAGAACATACTCAAAGCTATTGCAGATATACTGTAATTTGAGTCACAATAAACCATTAAAAACTAAAAGTATTCCTTAATAATCAAACTAAAATCCACAAGAGTTCAATAACCATGAATCAAAGCAAAGCTAACAACTCAATCACACTACAAGCTTCACCTCTTAGCCCTAGCTAAGAGGTTTAGCCTATCATAATCATGATCAGACTAAAGTCTCATAAAAGCATTAAAAGAAGACGAAAAACTAAAAGGGAAGAAAGAAGAAGATCTTCGCCGACCACTTTGCCTCCATGGCTGCCCACTCTCCACAGTCCAAGAGATCCCTCTCTCTCCTGTGCTTCACGTCCAGCCCAAAGATGATCCTTCTCACATTCTCTCTCTCTGTTTTATAGGTGCTAGGGGCGATGGAATCGGTTACACAGCAAGAGTCAGTAGAACCGACACTATTTCCGCGGTTTACAGCGGAACCGAACTGCACATGCAGCGAAAAAGCATGGACAGTTGTGTTTAGCCTAATTTTTAGGACAGTGCATGGCTTCACGTTGTAGCCTAGCTCCATGACTAGGGCCGTTTCTTGCTTAACCTTCATCTGGATGGTCCGGATCGGCCATCTAAACAACGGTGGTGGTCCACTACTTCCTGGATCATCTGAAACTTGCGGACGTGCTCCGTGGGCACAGCAGCTGCGCAGAAGGAAAACGGAAACTTTCGTTTCCATGGATGAGGTCGGTGGGGTCCACTTATACTGACTTTATGGTGCATCAAATCTAGTATTAGAGCTTCTATATTCATGCCTGATCACGGGCTCAAATTTGGAGTGAATCTGTTATTCATATGGGCCACACCATCAATAGACGCAACAGCGTTTTCCTTACTACTGCAGTCTTGAACGTGTGCATGGAAGCTTGGAATCGCTCAGGTTGCAGTCGAATTTATCTTCTGAGTGCATTGGATGGTTCGGATCATGAAAAAGGATGATGGATGGGGCCCACTGTCAAAACCCAATCGCAAGCATGTCCGTCATTAGACGTTTTTGGCACTATTTGGATATTTTGTACAAAAAATAGGTAGGGCCCACTTCTGATGGCATTCTCAGAGATCTGGTCCGTTCATCTTCTTCTTAGTAATGTGTAAGCCCATGAGTCAAAGTATAAAGTAGATCTGAACACTAGGTGGGCCACACCATCCACATGTGATGAGTCACTACCCATCATTGAAGCAAGCCAATTCTCAGTTATGTGCATGGATATGAAGTTCATTATATTTATAAATTTGCCACTCTCCCTTTTAGAAACGTCTATCGTTCGTTTCCCCCTACTGTATCATCCAAAAGAAGTGAAATTTGACGAGTATCCACCGTTTTTCATGCTCTTTCCATCGATTCAGTTTGGGTCCTGATCTCCCAAGGATGTCCAAGATGCTTTCTTAATGGTTATTGTCTGATCTTATCCATCGGGTCTCGTACACACTGATCCAAGGGCTGAATTTTGACGTGTACGGTTAATTTGTGGTCCCTTGGCCATGTATGAAGTTTCGAGCCGAACGAATGGTGAGAACCCCATGATATTGCATTTTGGACAAATTTTAGGCTACTCGAGCTTCAGTTTCCTGATTTTCTCGGATCTCTGGCATGTAAATCTGTCGATCTCAGTCCCCTGTAGTCCCGTCCATTGCCTTGGTAATTCCTGAGCGTTAAATCCTTGCTTTTAACATCCTTTTCAGTCCAGACTCGTAAATACATCTTGCACCAAAAACAAGATTAAAGCAGGACGTTAAGCATTATCATTTACGTAAAATCAGGTAATAATTAAGGTCTAACATGCAATATTTGACCCTCAACACAACCCCCAACCAGCATTTTGCTAGTCCCGAGCAAAGTATGCGAAAAATAAGTTGAGAATTACAAGACAATTTATATAAAGTCGAGTGATTTTTGAAAAATAATCCAGATATGAGAATTCTCGGATTCATGAATGTTGGGTATTACTTTCTCCTGGACTCAAGCGCATGATAAGCTTTATAATCAAGTTCAAAGTATTAATCTATCAATTAGAAAAAATTCTAAACATCGAATTCCATGGGTGTATCGTGTAGTCTCGACTTATCATCATTAAGAGATTCAATCGTTAATTTACATGATAACATTGATGATTCAAGGAGCATTTAGGACAACCAAAACCTAAAATAGAACTTGCCTTACAGTTCTTCTTTTCATTCTTCCAGCTTTTGATTTTTTCATTAAAAGTAACGCCAAGAAGGGAAATCAAATCCTCACTTATAGGGAGCAAACCTATGGTGAAGACTGTACACTCAACCATTTTCATATATCATCCATGGGGAATTAAATCTACACCTATAGGGAGCAAACCTATGGTGAAGATTATTCGCCAACCTTTTCCAAAGGTATCTATTTTTTTTTTTTAACTCAGTATTTTCTTTTCTTCAATTGATTATGACGAGCAAATTTTTCAGGTTGTGGTTCCTTACATGCTTAGTGATTACCAAGTTAATCCTTGAATATCAAACTGAAACATTAATGTGAAAGCGAGATGTGACATGTAAAATCATGAATTAATTAATGTTTACAACTTCTAATTCTAGATTAACAATTCAAACTTAATTGTAAAATCTGTAAAATCTAACAGATACTAAATTCAAGAGTCATAAATTGCCAACATCACGTATCTTGAAATTCTAAGTGCCCTAGATGGATGTCAAAATCACTTCGAATTCACAAGAAATTCTAGAAAAATTAAAAATTTTCACAATTTTTGCTCAAGACCAAGAAAACACTGATTAGGAAACCTAATCTCCCACCCCCAACCTAAAATCTATATTGTCCTCAATGTAAAAGAAATAAGCATGCAATGCACATGGGACAATGAAAGTACAAGAGGAGTGATGGAAAGATAGTACCTTGACGAAAGAATCAAGATGCTTTCCAAAGATATCTACATAAGAGCGGGTCAGCATAAGAGAGAAACCAACAGAAGAAAAATAAAAATAACAAAAATAAAATCCTACCTACGCCACTTTCGCAGGTGCTCTCGATTGCATTTAGCATATGCAACAAGCCTTTAAACCCCTAGGTTGCCCCTAGTGGACGAGTTGTAGTCTCGTGAGGGTTTGCAGCAATGTTACCCACAAACATTGAACTAACTAACTAGGAAAATGAAATGGAATGAAAAGTTGGATTGGCTCCCATGAGTGCTAAGTTTACCGTCTATCCGAAAACAGCATAAAGGAAACTACCCTAGTCCTAAGAAAGCAAGGAAAAACTACTGAGTCAAGCCGCAAGGTTCCTCTTCCGGCCAATATCTTGATAAGTTTCTCAGTAAGTTCCTCAATAGGATCATCCAAAAGCCCTTTTTGCAATAGGCTTGGACGCCTTGGAGCATGACCTTCCAGAGAAACTTATGTACCTCATAAGAAATTTTTCGTTGAACTGCTTAAGGTATCCATAGCATATACGATTCACCTGTGACAGAAGAAGTTTCATCGTTAGTATCCCATAATGAGTCAGAAACTACAGCTAGATAAAGTTTAAAAAACTTCGCAAGAAGTAATGTAGTCTCAACACATTCCGAAGTGTCAGACTTCGGTTCAATTTTCAGTTCCTCCTCCCTTAATGGTAAACATTCAGGATCTGTGGAAGAAGGGGCTTCAGAGTAAGGGTTCGCTTGGTCTGTGACAACCACCGAGATAGTGTCATGCAAGGAGTCCACCTTTTCTTGTATCATAAGGTCATTGGAATCCACAACGTGTGCCAAGCATGAGTTCAAAGATGTGGGAAAGTCAGCTAGGAGTGACTCGTCTCCTGCATCAAAATCTATGATGATGAGCCCAAGGATTCCATCGTCTTTTGAAGTGGATGGATGCATGCTCTCTTGCTCCAGCCCTACACAGACAGATAGAGGATCAGTAGACAAAGTATTAATGTGCGGACTCTGTTCATTGATATTATTCAGAAGAGACAGTGAATCATCAAAATTCAATAGTTCAGATGGTAGCCTCAACTGGGTGGTTTTAAATTCCAGAGTCGTATCGAGTGACTCGTTCATCTCCCGAATCATATCATCATGTAATTCAGGGGAGTGGTCCAAACATATCTCACAAGAGATAAAAGGGTTGGTTGTAATAAGCTCATCCACTTTTAAATCAGATATGTCAGGTGAGTGGAGTAGCTCATTATGACCACTCACTTCGTGCACTTCTTGATCATTGACCTGAACCAAACTTGAGATTAATTCCAGGGGAACTGGTGCTGCACATTCATGATCGTCATCCCAATACTTATCATATTCTAGTTCAGTGTAGTGCACATTTGGGATGGGATCACTTTCCTCGTATTCTATTCCCAGATTGGGTTGAGGTTCACATACACCAACCTCTCCCTCATCATTGAAATCTAGTGTATCCTGTGAGTGCAGTATATCATCATCATTATATTTGAAAGACACCCACGTATCTCCACCATTCTTTTGAACAGTCATTGAGATCAACTCATCAGGGAATTGAACCGTATGCTCATTAATGGAATCCAACTCCTCATTCCAAATTTCAGATTTCTTCAAAAGTGAGTGAGGATCACTTTCCTCACATTATATTTCTGGATTGGATTGTAGCTAGGATGAGCGAGCTTCCTCTATCCTATCGAGGCACGAATTGAGTGCTTCCACTACTTTTCTAATTTCAGCAAGACACTCCATGTTATGCTGAAATGAATTCTCTTGGATCGTTTCTGGTTGGTCCTCAAAGGTAGGGTATCCAAGAGAATAATCATTACAACATGTTGTTGGTTCATCTTCCCAGTTTTGATGGTTCTACTGGTTATAGTCATACTGATCATACATGAGAGAACATGATGGTTGATAATAATCCTCATTCTCATGATTATGATCGTATACAGACCTATTAGCCGATGGAGCATAACGTTCTACTCGGTTCTCGATGGAGAAAAATCTTGATGTATACGTTGAATTCCAAAACCCTCAGGCATTCCCCAAAATTGCTTATCCATCTCAGCATAGACACGTACCCAAGCTTCCATGGTGAACCTTAATTCTGATTCTAATCCTAGAAGAAAATAAAAAATTCCTATAGCAGTACAGAAAGTAAGAGAAGAAGTTAGAAGGATGTTACCAAATGAGAAGTTCCTATGTTAAGATCCTGCAAAAGAAAACAAAAGAGATTAGTTTCTAAAATAGAAAGTCTAAAGTTAGAAAGTTCCTACAATTGAAATAGAAAGTTAGTTTTTAAAAAGGAAAGTTCCCTAAACTTAGAAGCTAAGTTAGTTTCTAAAAAGAAGACCCAGAATTAGAAAGTTTTTAAAATAGAAAATCTAAACCTAAAATTAAAAAGTTTCTAAAAATAAACTAATTCTTAAAAAGAAAAGTTTTCAAAAATAAAATAAAGGAAAGATTAGTTAGTTTCTAAAAAGGGAAATAACTAACATAGTTTCTAAAAACAAAAGAGGAAAGTTTCTAAAAATAAACTAGTTCCTAAAAATAGAAAAATACTAGAATTAGAAAATTTTCAAAACTCAAAACCTTATTCTAAAAATATAAAAAGTAGAGGAATTAGAAAGGAATTACCAATTTAGAATTTTATGTCAGGATCCTACAAAACAGGAAAACAGGTAAGTTTCTAGAAATCAGAAAAATCTAAACATAAAGTTAGAAAAATCTTAATCTTAAACTAATCTTAAAACTAGTTAATCTTAGAAAAATGTAACCGTCAATCCTCAGAAACGGCGCCAAAAACTTGGTTACTCCCCAAGTATAGGGTTGTGATGTAGTAATAAACTCGCTGAGACCGAGGTCGAATCCCAAGGGACTGATACCTGTACGTAATCTAAAACTAAATAGAACTAGAACTAGACTAAGATGTAATCTCAATCAAGCGAATATAAGGGAATAATTGTGAATAGATTAATTAAAAACTAATAAAAATAAAGGTGGGAACTAGGGTGCCAAGGATCCACTTGTAGCAATTGGGAAGTTACCTTGTATTGATTCAAGGACACAACTGGAATCAGAGTCCCATCCTATCCAGTTGGTAAAAAGAGATTTGTCAGATCTCTAAATGTTTCATGGATCTAATCATCAACAGATACGATTGGTGTAGATTTGGAAGTGATTCCATCACCTAACCATGCCCAGGAGACTATGGCAAACAATAGCAATTTACCAATACCACAGCCAATCACAAGAGAATTGTGAAAGTTAGGAAGGGGTTCCGTCATCCAACCATGCCCAGGAGACAATGGTGAACAACAGAGCCTCCTAAGTTCACAATCTCATAATGAAAAGAACATACTCAAAGCTATTGTAGATCTACTGTAATTTGAGTCACAATAAACCATTAAAAACTAAAAGTATTCCTTAATAATCAAACTAAAATCCACAAGAGTTCAATAACCATGAATCAAAGCAAAGCTAACAACTCAATCACACTACAAGCTTCACCTCTTAGCCCTAGCTAAGAGGTTTAGCCTATCATAATCATGATTAGACTAAAGTCTCATAAAAGCATTAAAAGAAGAAGAAAAACTAAAAGGGAAGAAAGAAGAAGATCTTCGCCGACCACTTTGCCTCCATGGCTGCCCACTCTCCACAGTCCAAGAGATCCCTCTCTCCCTTGTGATTCACATCCAGCCAAAGATGATCCTTCTCACATTCTCTCTCTCTCTGTTTTATAGGTGCTAGGGGCAGTGGAATCGGTTACATAGAAAGAGTCGGTAGAACAGATACTATTTTCGCAGTTTGCAGTGGAACTGAACTGCGCATGCAGCGAAAACGCATGGACAGTTGCGTTTAGCCTGATTTTCAGGACAATGCACGGCTTCACATTGTAGCCTAGCTCCATGACTAGGGTCGTTTCTTGCTTAACCTTCATCTGGATGGTCTGGATCGGCCATCTAAAAAATGGTGGTGGTCCACTACTTCCCGGATCGTCTAGAACTTGCGGACGTGCTCTGTGTGCACAGCAACTGCGCGGAAGGAAAACGGAAACTTTCGTTTCCATGGATGAGGTCAGTGGGGTCCACTTATACTGACTTTATGGTGCATCAAATCCAGTATTAGAGCTTCTGTATTCATGCCTGATCACGGGCTCAAATTTGGAGTGAATCTGTTATTCATATGGGCCACACCATCAATAGACGCAGCAGCGTTTTCCTTACTACTGCAGTCTTGAACGTATGCATGGAAGCTTGGAATCGCTCAGGTTGCGATCGAATTTATCTTCTGAGTGCGTTGGATGGTTCGAATCATGAAAAAGGATGATGGATGGGGCCCACTGTCAAAACCCAATCGCAAGCATATCCGTCACTGGACGTTTTTTGCACTATTTGGATATTTTGTACAAAAAATAGGTGGGGCCCACTTCTGATGGCATTCTCGGAGATCTAGTCCGTTCATCCTCTTCTTAGTAACGTGTAAGCCCATAAGTCAAAGTATGAAGTAGATCTGAACACTAGGTGGGCCACACCATCCACATGTGATGAGTCACTACCCATTGTTGAAGCAAGCCAATTCTCAGTTACGTGCATGGATATGGAGTTCATTATATTTACAAATTTGCCACTCTCCCTTTTAGAAACGTTTATTGTTCGTTTCTCCTTACTGTATCATCCAAAAGAAGTGAAATTTGACGGGTATCCACCGTTTTTCATGCTCTTTCCATCGGTTCAATTTGGGTCCTGATCTCCCAAATATGTCCAAGATGCTTTCTTAATGGTTATTGTCTGATCTTATCCATCAGGTCACTTACACACTGATCTAAGGGCTGAATTTTGACGTGTATAGTTAATTTGTGGTCCCTTGGCCATGTATGAAGTTTCGAGCCGAACGGATGGTGGGAACCCCATGATCTTGCATTCTGGACAAATTTTGGGCTACTTGAGCTTCAGTTTCCTGATTTTCTCGAATCTTTGGCATGTAAATCTGTTGATCTCAGTCCCCTGTAGTCCCGTCCATTGCCTTGGTAATTCCTGAGCATTAAATCCATGCTTTTAACATCCTTTTCGGTCCAGGCTTGTAAATACATCTTGCACCAAAAATAAGATTAAAGCAGGACGTTAAGCATTATCATGTACGTAAAATCATGTAATAATTAAGGTCTAACATGCAATATTTGACCCTCAACACTTATCAATTCCACCAAGCTTGTAGATAAGATGCCCCCAGTTGTGGTCGACTTGCCAGGGTCGACATGACCAATGATGACAATTTTATTGTGAACCTTCTCCTTTCCCATGATGGCTAACAAAACAGAGAACAATTAAACTGCAATCACCAAACAATGACAATTACAAGAGTATTTTAGATGGTGAAGCTAGAAACAAACTCAACAAAAGGCCTAATAAACTATGGAAGAAGTTTTCTTCACCAAAATGTTTAAATTCACAGATACCCAGATTAACAACATTAGAAAACAAAACAGTTCCATGCATGTAAAAAAGGAAGCTGAGCAGTATCTTTCCACCACACCCCACCAGGGAAAAAACAAGGATAAAAATCAGATAAATACATATGCCATGTTTGGAAACCATGGACTCCATACCAAATAATGGAAAAGGCTTTCCTTTGATATGACAATTTGTGTTGTTTGGATAGTAAAGGAAAGGGTGAATTCCACCCAGCAATCATATCACCCTCATCCATAATTTGGACTCTTGGCACAATAAACTATGTGACTATTGTGAGAGGAAATATGAGATTTCCACTTCCAATCCCAACAAGAACTCAAAAGTAGAATTCATGCTTAACCATTTTAACCATTCTAATCAAAATCATCATTAGATATTGTTTGTCCGTTCTTTTCCCATGGATTCTGTGCATCCAAACATACACACAAAATCTAATTGTAAGAAACAATCCTGTAATGTCAAAATAAAGGGTATCTAGAAAATCAATCCTTGGGCTTTATGAAGCAAGAACTAGTGTGTTCCTTTTCTCAATGCAAAATCTCATTGAGGAGAAAGCTGACAAAATTTTGTAGTAGAAACTATCACAATATGATGGAACCAAAAACAGAAACACAAAATATGAGGAATATATCAAATTCCTTCTCGCATAAATCAAATTATAGACAAATTGGGGAATATCCTATCAATTCATAGAAGCACACTTGATTGAATGTTTCACTAGGCCTACAATCGACGGCCATGTCCATACGAGCAACAAAGAAGTGTTGTTGGACTGGTGCGTATAACACAGGAGCAATAATTGTACCATATTTTATGGATTCCCTAGGTTGCAATGCTCTTAAGCTGAGAATCCAGTGAGTTTAACTTCAGCTTCAATTTTGCCATCCTATGAGTAACAAGTATCTAAGCATCTTCCTAAAAAATATCTCGTGGCCAAAGAAGAGTAAATGTAGTTGCTTGTAATTAGGCTTTGGCAGGAAGGAACATGCAAAAGAGATGAAATCCATACTGCAGTAAACAAACAGGTTGAAATCTAGTGAGACTCTCCCCTGCTTAGCTATATCAAATGAATTAAATAGATTCCTGCAAAACATCATGCTTACAGTATTTCTTCAATATATCTACAAGTTGGATTAGCATTCCGATTCTGTAAACATCTCAACTCTGACAAGCAAGAAGCCCACGAATTTCTGTACATGACACGTCCACATAAATAAACTAATGCATATATAGTAGCTTAAAGATGATTTATTTTCATACTCTCCAGGTTGTATAGTGGGAATCCATGGGTAGATACAATTGATTACTGACACAAGCTAATAATTTCATACTCTCTAGGTTAAGACCATCCTAAACTACCTACACTTCAGCCACTGTGTTACAGATCCTGCCATAGATATAGAGGGAATCCATGGATAGCTACAAGTGATTACTGACACAATCTCTTCCTTCTTGTGATCCTAACAGAAGAATTCGGATGAACTAGACCTTGTTGTATCTCAAAACTCAACACGCTTGAGAGTGACACTGCCATTGACAGTAATTCTTAGCCTAACTTTCATAATTCAATAGAAAGAGAGAAATTACAAGCCCCAAAAGTACAGTTCCTTTACACATCATCTTAAACTAAAAATAAACAGAAAAAAATTCCATGCAGAGGTGCAAAGCATGCAATTCACATCAGATTCTTAGAAGATAGATCTAGTCTAGCTATAATAGAAATAAAAAATAAAAAATAAAAATTCTGCCTCCAAAATTCCCCGCATCCTAATAGGTTGGCAAGAGAGTGCTTCAGAGGCAATGGATCATTCATATTACATACAAGGTGAATGTTGGGGCATTGAACATTAGGAAAGGGCCCCATCAGACCGAATGGCCACACCCATTGGCTCTGCTTTCAAAATCCAAGGAAGAAGGGAAATAAAAAATAAAAATCCACTGTAGCAAATGATGAAATGCATGGATATGATCAAGCGGCTGAGATTTGGCCATCACCACCAGAAATCGCAGCCATCCTCGTAGCCACTCCACAATTTGACGACGGGGTGGGGGGATGGAGCATTCCGGCAGGTTTTATGACGATCGACGGCCTCTATGGGGAACTTGTTGTTGCAATTGGGTTATTCGACCTTCCTTCGTATGATCTCGATCTAACACCATTTCGGATAGAAATTGTAATTTTGGGCTTTCTTTTATATCAATCATAAGGGCTGCGATCTCTATTACTCATGTATGGATTTGAGCACATTTCTCAGCAAATCAAACTGCCTCTGTATTCCTGCAAATCATAATAAAAGTCAGGTGCCAGATTGCTGACTAATGGAAGTTGACTCGCATTCACAGAAAATCTCCTTCTAGAAGATGAAGGCCTGGTGCGGGTAGAGAGAATACAAGGCGAGAAAGGAAGTGACGACCAGCTGAGGTCGTTGAAGGCTTTGGGGATGGTGAGGTTTTGAGAAGAGAATGGCTTTGGATGAAGAAAAGGAAGAGACTGCGGGGAAGAGTGAGATGGTATGGTCTCGTTTTGGAGGTCTCTATGCGGGACAAAAGGGCGGATGGAATTGGATTTCGTTTTGGGGGAGGGGCGCGTGACGGACGGCCCTTTAAGACTTGGGTTTTAGGACCATGGGGCCCACCGTGATGTATGTTATTTATCCCCTCCGTCCATTAATTTTAAAGTATTATTTTAAGGGTTAATGCAAAAAATGAGTCAGATCAAAGATGTAAGAAGACCACACAAATATTAACAATAGAAATTTAATTTTTATTATTTCTTATGGTGTGGTCCACTTATACCTTTAATTTACGTAATTTTTGGGTTCATCCACTAAAATTATATATAAAAATTGATGGGCGGCTTAGATCAAACACATATACTCCAATGGGCCCTATGGAGCCCCTTAAGCACCATCAATCTCTAATGAGGTTCTGATGAGGATGTAGGTTTTCGCTACAGATCATTAGGTTTTAGCTATGGATTAAATCCGTAGCATAATTACTACAGATTTAATCCGTAGCTAAAAACTTTCAAAGTCCGTAGCCTTTACTCGATTTTTTTGTAGTGATAATGATGGTTAAATGTCCACATCGTGACCTTCCCTTAAGCCCTTTGTTAGGCCAATTATTAAGGCTGATTGTCGAAGCCGATTATTGAGGCCGGATATCAAGGCCGATCGTCGAGGCCGATTATTGATGCTGATTATCGAAGCCGATTGTCGAGGCCGATTAACGAGGCCGATTGTCGAGGTCGATCGTCGAGGCCAAATATAGAGGCCGGATATCGAGGCCGATCGTCAAGGATGGATATCGAGGCCGATTATCGAGGACGGATATCGAGGCCAATTATCGAGACTGATTGTTGAGGCCGATTATTGAGGCCGAATATCGAGGCTGATTGTCGAGGCCTGATATCGAGGTCGATTATCGAGGCTAATTGTTGAGGCCAGTTATTGATACTGATTATGAGTATGTGACATCTTAGCATCATGATACATACCCATACGCATCATCTGCATGTTTGTTATGAGATGTGATTGACCATTGCATATGCCATAATGCAAGTGGTTCATGGGACTCCCTGATAGGTGGAGTTATCCCACATGAGCTCACGGTATGCGCAGGATTGATGTATGATTAGACTGTGTGACTCATGCATCTTGCATTGTGTGATTATAATTATTGTACACCCTAGCGACATCAGGGCTATGGCCTCTATAGGCATGTAGTGGATGGCCAGATGAGATACCAAAAATGTTTGGTTCGAGTATTTGGGCACTTTAGATGTCCATGGGTGAAAATTCCTAAACCTCCTTGGCCAGGAGACGCCCCAATGTCTAGATCGAGTGGATATATGAGCGCTCGAGTGCTGAATACCAATAGGCCGCGTCTCCCACTATATCGTGGTTGGTTGGGAGGGGGTGTAGCCTTATCCGCTCGAGTGAGGGGGCTGTAAGCTAGGATGAGTTTGACCAGCTTTGAAATGGGTCCGCTATCAATGAGTCGGGTAGGCATTGGTATACTTCTAGCAGGCGGGTAGTGAAGTCTTTTTCACTCACTAGGCTATGCGGCCGGCCGGGGCGATAGCCAGTTTGGAGTGTACTAGACCCCGATGATGATCCCAGAGATGTACAGTACTGATTTATGGAGTAGGAGATGCATACTCAGCACTTTACTCATTTATTCATTCATTCACTGTCCACTCGGGCTGGTGGTGGACAATTAAGTCATTGTGTGTACCTTCGTAGTGGCCAGGATTTAAGTCGGGGCACGCGACCAACCTGAGATCAAGAGTTTAGCACATTGAGTTTATCTATCCAAATTAAGGTATGAGACTAGTTTAGATAGAAGTCCCTTGTGATGGACCCCGTAGCCTGCGATACTACATACTATCATCTCAACTTCACACTCCAACTTAGTTATTTCATTCGCACCGCATTTTGCATTGCATCTGCGGCATCTGGCATTTTGGGTTACGATGTTTTGCATTTATATGACCTAGATGAGGTTGATGGTATTCGTAGCTCTTCAGAATTGCATATTGTATTGCATTCTCTGTATCTGATATTTGACTCATTATATTCTATAGTACTTTCTAAATATATGACATTGGCTTGTTATGATTTTGCATCGAATATCCTGGATGAGGTTAGTGACATTTCTATGGACTTGCTATTATTTTCAGTTTGATATTTGCATACTTGGTACTTAGCTTGCACACACACTTACACTACCCTCTAGGCTTTCTATAAGCTTATGCATGATAGATGCGTGCAGGTGACGTCTGGACATAGTCGTAGCTAAGCAGGAGCAGGAGCAGGAGCATGCAGCCGAGCTTTGTGGAGATTTTATTATATGCATGTATTTCCCTTTCAGCATTGTACTCTAATATTTTTATTAGTGGATATATGGTAATGATGTTGTTCTTGTGATTTCGGTATACTTGTGGTTATGCTTCTTATGAGACTATTTATGTTGAAAATCCTCCTTGTAAGATCCCAGGATTGGAATCTAGCGCATGGGCGCTAGGAGCCGAGAATGGGATACTACGGAGGCTGTCGGCACTAGATTCGGCGATCAAGAATTTCGTGAGCCTGATTTTCAAGTTTAGGGCATGACAACATTCATATCAATTAAGTTGTTTGCCTCCTGAGGACTTCATTTCTTTTCAATTTTTCATAACTTGACTTCGCTTGCTTTAAGGGAACCACTCTTGAAGGTGAGGATCACCCTTCAAGCTTTCCTCTCTTATGATAGTTAGATTACTTTACTTTCATTTGTCTTCCATGCTTGACTTATTATTTATATTTAGTTTACATGAATGATCTAGTTTTGTTTAAATCTATATATGTTTTAGAATGTGACTTGAATCATGTGTACATTGTAAATTTGATCATATGCTTTATATTATAAAATTGTCTCTCTAAACTAATTAAGTAAACTATCTTATTTTCATATTATTGATACACTTATAAGTTGAGGAAATTGATAGTATATATGTATTTTGGAGATTATATTTGTTGTTTGGTTTGGATTGTCACTTGGAGATTTGGGATGGTGTTGTGTATTTACCACTTTATTGTTAAGTAGTGTGAGAACCTATTGTCGAATATTTGTGCAGATATGTTATAAAATTTATCCTCAAACTAGTGGTCATTTATGAATGGATTAAATATATTTGTTCATATATTTACCATCTCGTAGATTAATCGTGCCTTTATAGCTTGTGGATTATATCCTTTTGTTGTATCCTTGAATGGACTTTATGCCAATGTGGCTTGTTGGGAGAATTATTTTTGTTGGAAATATACTTAGACTTATGATGGTAATGTCTATGTGTTGAATCATGAGTGACCATTGATTGTAAATTTTTATATAAATGAAATACCATGAATCTATTATATTACAATCACTACTTATAACTTTTCTATTGTATTTTAATTCTATTTGCTAAAGTCTCATGAGCCAAAGATTGTTGTATTGGACAATATGCCCAAGCTATTGGCTTATGCTGAGTGACGACCCCCCATAATGACCATTGAGTTTCGTTGATGTGTTGTTTATAAATTAGACTATTAAGAATGGGTTAATCATGCATACATGACATGCGGATGTTATCTAGTGCTTAGTCAACTATTTAAAAGACCAATGTATTGTTTGAATGGCCCTTATTGCATTTTGAATGGACTGACTGTTTGATATACCTATTCTCTTGCATGAATGGGCCAAGTGTTTGAAACGTCCATTCATTTGTTCAACTAGATATGCATCCTTAGGCTGATTGCATTTATACATTCATGCATTGATCAAGATTAAATTGGTGATTGAATATTACGGTGGTTTATGTTATATTGGTGAAGAGTGGATTGTATCTCCTTATATTATACATTGAATTGTAGCTTAGAAGTTATAATTGTTTTTGTTATATTTGTGAAGAGTGGATTGTATCCCTTATGTTATACTTTGAATTGTTGTTTGGATGTGTAGTGGGTGTTGTACTTGTGAGTTGTGAATTGTAATTTATATATTATAGTTTCTTGAATTGTACTTATAAAATGTGAATTATGTCTTTTTCTGATTTACAGGTAGTATCCTCTTATATTTTACTTTTGAAGTGTAAATTGTACATTCTTGTATTCTACTTGTAAGGTGTACATTGAAAATCATCATTTCCTGAGTTTATTTAAAAACTATTCTTAACTATTGTAATGCCTTGGTAATCTTGTGGGGTATACCTCACTAGGATAGGCATTGACATTATCAAAGTATATTCAGTTGATAAAGGAGATGTAGATGATGTGGACGGTGGCACACACGTGGAGCATGGGGAACCGGATAATCTTGTAACTCTAGTCTACCTACATTTTATTTTCCTTTTTGTTTTAAGTTATTTTATTTATATAATTTGTTTTGTCTTGAGACAATGGTTTGTATAAGCCCTATGAGAAGCCACTTGAATTTTTTAGATATATATTTGGACTTTCCCTTTTATACTTGCTTTATTTTTTATTTTCTCCTTCCATTGTGATACTTATAAAAAACAACAATGAAAATATTGTGAAATACTTATAAAAAAAGAAAAAAAGAAACAACAATGAAAATATTGTAAAATATGAAATATTTTTAAAGGTTAACACTCGGGATTTTAGAAAATGAGTACTAAACTTGGGTTACGAAATTTGGGGCACTAGCCTATGCAGTTTCGGCTATAGAATAATTTAAAAAATGGTAACCCTTTAAAATTGACCTTCTTGAAATTCATCTCTTGTTTTTAAGTAGTCTGTTCAAATAGGAACATACAAGAAAGAATTCTTTTAGTGTGGGAACCAAGGACTAGAAAAAGACCTAACAATAGACCTACATGTTGATCAAGTGCCTTTAATCCTAATGTAGAGAAGCCATAACTCGGTTCGACTGAATTAAGGGTGAGTTCACATTTTGTATATTGTTCACTTTTGCACGTTTTTTGTTCGAGTGACGAAATGCACAAGTTTGAGTAAGTACAGGTTTTATTTCCTAATCTTGTGTAGGAGTGTATAAATATCCTCCTAATTCCAATTAGGGTTAGAACAAATGTAGAGAAACGATGGTTTTTGGAGCATAGCATGAATACTCAAGAGTTTTGAGGGAAAAGTTAGGGTTTCTACTATAAGTAGAGGTGGGCACCGGATGACTCGATTTGGCTATCTCGACTCGTCTGACTCGTTCTAATCTAACTTGACTCGAATCGAATGGGTGAGTCGGTCCGAACCGAGTAGGCTTCGCCTAATCTGAACTCAAACCGAGTCAAGTTCAAGTTACCTAGTAACTCGACCCGAGTCGACCTGAAACTCGATCCTGTTAGACCCAACTCGACCCGAAACCCGACTCTCAAACCCTACTCGCCGCAACCTACCTCAACCCGATCCCAAAATCTCTCTCCCCCTCCCTCATCCTCCTCATCTTCCAAGCCCGACCTCTCTCTCTCTCTCTCTCTCTCTCTCTCTCTCTCTCTCTATCCCTCCCTCATTCTCCTCATCTTCCAAGCCTAGCAACCCCCCACCACCATCACCCTCATCCTCCTCCTCCTCCTCTATCTCCTCTCAACTCTCTCTCTCCCTCATCTCTCAATCCGACTCTGTGCCAACTCGACCCAACATGGTACTTCTGACCGGATCGAACTCATCTGGATCAGTCTAGGCCAAACTGGACTCGGATCGAGTTAAGCATGCTGGACTCGATATCGAGTCGGATCGAGTTCAGGTCAGGCCTATTTTAAAACTGGATCAATTCAAGTTAGCCCTAACTCGGTCCGACTCGACTCGATGCCTAGCTCTAACTGTAAGTTGTTTCATCTCTTGTAACCTTATTCTGATTGTAGGAGATTAATCATCGATTTGTGCTGTGAATGGTTTTTCCACAAAGGTTTTCCATGTAAAAACTCATGTGTTCTATATGTTTACTTTGATTTTGTATTCTCTATTGCTTGTTTGATTCATATCCATGGTTGCTTTCGTGCCCAACACTACATGTACCTTAAGCTTAATGTTGAGAAAGTGTACGATAAGTTAGATTAAATATTCTTTATAAAGAAGGGGTATAGATTTTTAGTTTCCATGACCATTGGATCTCTTATTATGGATGGGTTATGACTGTCACTTAATATGTTCCGATTAATGGCAGACATCGAAGCCCATCTAGAATATGTTAAGTAGATGTTGGGTGTGAAACATTGTATATTTTCTTCTTATTGTGCATATGTTCAATAAACATAGTTGTGTTTAATCAATCTAATTACGTGTGTTTTGTTATGCGATGTGATTTGGAGAGCTAAGATTAAAAGAATAATTAAAGAGAATATTTAATGCTCAAATAAAAACCAAGTGGGGATTTAGAGATGTGGAGGTTATTAATGAAGAATTCAAGTGCCAAAGATCCAAGAAAGTCAATTGAAAAAGAGAAAGAAGATTGAAAAATCACAAAGTGCATCAATAGAAATAACAAACAATTTAGTCCCACCTGAGGTTGGTACGGTCCGACCAAATGTACACAAAATAGTCTAGCAAAAAATTATGATTTTCAGATGTAATTCGGCTCGATACTTAAGTTCAATTGAGGCCATGCTCAGTGCCACCGAAGGGAGCTTCAGTGTCACCAAAGGGAGGTTCGATGCGACCTAAGGAAGACAGAGATTTCAGACATATTTTAGATAAATTCAGCTACAATTGAGAGACCAGTTCGATGCCACTGAAGTTATGTTCGGTGCAATTGAAAGCTATCATCAGTGCAATCGAAGCGCAACAAAAGTGCATAAATTTGAATTTGGTTCCAAGTTGATACACGTTTTTCCTATTTAAACGGAATATTTAAACTATTCTAGATACGGATTAGGGTATAAGAGAGAGAGTAAGGACTTGCAGAGCTTCTACAAAGTCGTCCTTCTCTAATCCTTCGGTTCTACTTCAGTTTTTATGTTTTTGTTTGAGTTTAGTTCAATCATGTCTATGTTTGGCTAAATCTCTTAGCTAGGGCTAAGTGATTAAGCTTGTAGTAGTTTTTAATATCTTATTTTACTTTGATTCAAGTATTTGGTTTAATTGTTGAACAATTCATTGATATTGGTTTGAATGAAACTTTATTTTAGTTTACTTGTTGACCCATTGTTAACTTTGAGCACACGGGATGTTTAGGAAAGCTAAGAATGATTGATTATCTATTTTGTAAAGGATTGATATATAAAATTCATTAATTTATCATAGATTAAGGACACAATAGATGTTTTGAATTCCTTGTGATGAATACTTTGGTGCATTATGTGGCAACCAAATCATTTGAAATTCAAATCTATTTTGGTTTGTGAATAATGATTTAACCGCTCTATTATCCGGCTAGATATGCTAGGACTTTGATCCCAATTGAGTAATTTATTTAAATCAAATGAATTAGATATTAATAATGGCTATAAGTGGATCATTGACACTTTAGTGCTTTGCTCTATTGATGTTTTTTTTTTTATAATTATCGTAGTTTCAGTCATTACTTCTTAAAATCCAATCATATAATTAGTTCTAGTTTTAGTTCTAAAATATTCTAGAGAACACACATATATAATTTCTTATGGATTTGATCTCGATCTCACCGAATAAAACTACATCGCAACCTTGCACTTGGGGTTTGTTTAACAGTGGACCGATTAAAAGTGATTTCATCTCATTTTAATTAATCATGATTATGCATTAGAGATAATATTTCCTTTCTATTATTAAGATTATTTTTAAGAAAATTAAAAAATTTTAAAAAAAACTACCTACTTTATAGAATTTACATTCCAGTGCCTTTTTCAAAAATGTTTTCAGTAAACTACGTAATTAATTTAACCAATTATCACTGGAGTACCTTCCATTATATTTCTTAAAACATGGCGCGGGTCGGCCTTGTGACCAAAGGGGGCAGCTCAAGTTGAACCCAACTTCTTATTTATGTGAAATCTGCCTCAACCACTAGGTGCATTAGCCCCATCTAGAATTCAGGTATACTACAAGATTGGAAATAGTACATGACAACACTTAACCCCTAGATTGTTTCCCTTGTTGTGGCCCATACAAGTAACAGATAGGCCTGATTTTTCGACTCCATGCCTAAGTTGTATTGTGTCATCTAATGGTTGGAGTTGTTTTCATATCATGGGCTCTTTAAATTTTAAGGGTGGACATCTTTCTTCCAACTATTTTCCTGTGTGGCTCACCTAAATCACAAGTCAGCTTGATTTCTAGACCCTAGGCCTAATGTGAGATAACACACCTAATGACAACAGTGGATCTCACATACACATTAGGATGGCCTTGCTAAAAATTAAGTGTGGGTGTTTTCGATATATCATCAGTGATCTCTGATTCTTGGAACAACTGATGCCGACCATGCTTTTTTTATAGTGCCCACCCTTGATGTATATGTGAAATTCACTTTGACATTCAATGTGTAATTCAATGTAAGGCCCAGGACCAAAACATATGCTGACCGATAATTCAAGTGGGCCACACCAAACAAAACAGTTGAGAGAAAAAAAATAAAGGAACAATCTATGTTGAACTAATAAAAATAGAATGCTAAAATCTTCAAACTACTAAGTGTTCACTCCCCAAGTGCAGGGTTGTGATGTAGTAATAAACTCGGTAAGACCGAGGTCGAATCCCAAGGGATTGATACCTGTATGTTACCTGAAACTAGGTAGAAATAGAACTAGCCTAAGATCAAATCTAAATCAAATATAAATTGATGAATAATGGTGAAAGATTAATCTAAAACTTAAGAGAAATCAGAGATAAGAAACTAAGGATTCAGAGGATCCACTTGTAGAGATCAGGGAGATCTTTTGGCTATATCAATATTATAAAAATTAAACTGAACTTCCTCAGATATAATTTTAAAGAGATGAAAGGTATATGAATTAGAATGGATTCCATCACCAAACCATGCCCAGGGGACAAAGTCAACAAAAGAATTAAACTAATTACCAACCAATCAGATGATTGTGAATGTTAGGAAGGGTACCGTCATCCGACCATGCCCATGAGATGATGGTGAACAACAGAGCTTCCTGTCGTCATAAACATAGAAGGAAAGGAACATGCTTAAAGCTATCACAGACCCATTGTAATTTCAGTCACAATAGACCATTAAAAACTACAAACATTCCCTTAAGAATTAAACCACAAGCAAGTTCAATTCACAATGAAATAGTTAAATCAACAAATAGAGTCTCCCATCTCACTAAAAGCTTCACCTCTTAGCCCTAGCTAAGAGGTTTAGCCGACCATGATTGGCTAAATCAAAAATAAACAAAAAGAAGGAAGAAAAAAGAAAGACAAACAAAACAAATAACTCAACTCCAACTTGTTCACATCCACCCATCTCTCTGCCTTCGTGCTCCCTGTCTTCACGTTCCAATTTCAAGCCCTCTGAAAATTGAATCCCCCTTACAAGTTTCTTTCTCTTTCTTATAGGCTGATACAGCCGGCTCCCAGTTCTCACGCAGCAGAGGATGTGTTGGAGACGGTGCTGAACGGCTTCCACAGCAACAGCCGCGTGACTCCTTTACGCAGCTAAACTCGGGGACTCAAAACTCCTAATTTCCTTGCACTTCGTCCGTGAAATCAACGTCTCCTGGGACTTTTTTGGCTGACATTTACGATGGACGGTTCAGATCATCCGTCCGATGGCCTCCAAGGATGTACAACATGCCGCAAAAGTCGGACAACGTCCGGCTGCGAAACAGGGCGTGCTCCATTTGTGCGGTGCTGATGGTGGGGCCCACTACATCGTTTTATGAGAAATCCACTCTGATAATCTGATTATTCACGAGATTTTAGGTTGGGAAGGGTTGATTTTAGATCAGATTCAGCATGACCCATAGGAGAAATCAGCTGCGGAACTTGTAGAGCAGTTTGTTTGTGATCGTTGAAATCAGCACGTGTTCTTGCATGAGTGCACACGGTTAGCATGGATTCAACCATATCGACCCCCTCTGCATGATGGACCGCTCGGATCGTTTGCATGGGCCATGATGAAGGCCCACTAATGACCAAACGGTGGCCCTGTTTCACGCCAGCAGAAACGGAAGTTTCTGTTTGTTTTTTTTCTTTTATTTGATTTGAGAGTCGATGGGGTCCACACGCTTGGTGTCTTAGAAATCCACTACGTCCATTAGTTTCTCCTCAGAAAACCGTTTTAAGATGGTTGGTTTTGGAATGGGTTGAGTGTGGCCCATTGAATTTTGAACCGACCGTCCGTTAGATGTAGTGGCTTGGTTCCATTCATACCCGTGTATGGGTCTGAAAAACCACCCTTTTGTACGGTCAGTTGTCTTTTAGAATGAACGGACGGTCCGGATCGGAATTATCTGTGATGATGGTGGCCCACCCGACTTCAACCGCAACTCCCTGTTGCGCTAGTAGAAAACGGAACTTCCGTGTTAGGAAGGGAGTCTGGTCAGCACTCCCTAACCGTCTCGGTTCGTTTGGCGCACGGCGGGTGCTCATTTGCACCGTACGCATTCCACACTAGGCGGGGTCCACTGCAATGTTTCTGAAAAATCTGATCCGATCATCTGTTTTATCTCCTCATGTAATGGATTGACACCAAATTTGAGGCATATCCAAAGACCATGTGGGCCCCACTTAAGGAATTAATGGGCTGATCAGTCCGTTGGGCCACTTCCAGAGGTATCCAATGGATGAAATTTAATATGTACGGTTAATTTATGGCCCCCATCACATGTATGAAGTTTCGAGTCAATCGGATGACAGGAACCCCGTGATCTTGCACTCTGGACCATTTTCGAGCCTCTTTAACATGAACGGTCTGATTTTCTCAGATCTCTGGCGTGTAAATCCGTTGATCTCAGTCCTCTAGAGTCCGTCGCTTGCCTTTAGTGTCATCAGAGCATTAAATCTATGCTTTAAGCTCCCTTTTCAGTCCATGCTCGTAGATACACTCTGCATCACAAACATGATTAAAGCGGCCATTAAACGGTATCATGTTCGTAAATCCAAGTAATAACTGGGGTCTAATATGCAGTATTTGACCCTCAACACAACTCCCAACCAGCATTTTGCTAGTCCTGAGCAAAATATGCGAAAATTACTTTCAGAACTAAAAGACAATTCCTGTAAACCCGAGTGACTTATGAACACATAGTTGAGATGTGAAAATTCTTAAGATTCATGAATGTTGGGCATAATTCTCTCCTAGACTCAAGCACACAATAAATTTCATAATCAAGTTCAAAATATTAGTCCATCAATTAGAACAATTCTAAACATTGAATTCTATGGATGTATAGTCTAATCTCGACTTATCAATATTAAGATTCACCTCTCTATTTAAGGATATCATTGGTAACCAATAAGAGAATTTACGATAACCAGAACTTGCCTCACACATTATAGTTTTATTCTTTTAATTTTTGACTTTTTCATTAGAAGTAACACCAAGAAGAGGGATTAAATCCTCACCTATAGGGAGCAAATCTATCGTAAAGACTGTACACCCAACTCTTTCTCAAATATCATCCATGGGGAATCGAATCCTCACCTATAGGGAGCAAACCTATGGTAAAGACTGTTCGCCCAATCCATTTAATTTTCCAAGTTGGTTCCTTTCATGTTTAGTGATTACCAAGTTAATCCTTCAATATCGAACTGAAACCTTAATATGCAAACGAGATGTGTCCTGCGAATTCATGACTCAATCGATGTCTACAACTTCTACTAATGGATTAACAATTTAAACTTAGCTGTGAAATTTAACAGATAACTAAATCTAAGAGTCGTAAATTACCAACATCATGTATTTTGCAATTCCCCGTGTCCTAGATGGCCATCAAAATCACTTTGAATTCATACGAAATTCCAGAAAAATTTAAAATTTTCACAATTTTCGCTCAAGCCTAAGAAAACACTGATTAGGAAACCTAATCTCCCACCCCCAACCTAAGATCTACATTGTCCTCAATGTAAAAGAAATAGGCATGCAATACACATGGGACAACGAAAATATAAGAGGAGTGATGGAAAGATAGTACCTGGACGAAAGAATCAAGAGGCTATCTAAAGATATCTACATAAGAGCGGGTCAGCATAAGAGAAAAACCAATAGAAGTTAAAATAAAAATAACAAAAATAAAATCCTACCTATACCACTTTCGCAAGTGCTCTCGATTGCATTTAGCGTATGCAACAAGCCTTTAAACCCCTAGGTTGCCCCTAGTGGACGAGTTGTAGTCACGTGAGGGTTTGCAGTAATGTTACCCACAAATATTGAACTAACTAATGATAAAAATGAAATGAAATGAAGCGTTGGGTTGCCTCCCAGGAGCGCTAAGTTTACCGTCTTCAGCCAGACAAATAAAGCAACTACCCTAGTCCTATGAAAGCGATAAACCTACCTATACCTTCATCAAACTAGGAGATCAATCCTGGTAAACAGGAGCAGTTAGGAGCATGGACATGTCCTCTGAATCAAATTTCTCGACAAATGGTTTCAATTGATGTCCATTGACTTTAAACTCCTTGCCATTGTCGGGATCTATTATTTCAACGGCCCCATGAGGAAAAACAGTAACCACAATGTACGGGCCGGTCCAATGAGATCGAAGCTTACTCGGAAAGAGATGTAATCGAGAATTGTACAAAAGGACCTTCTGACCAGGCATGAATGATTTTCACAAAATGTGTTGGTCATGAAATGCTTTCATCTTGTCCTTGTAAATTCTCGAATTATCGTACACATCATTCCAGATCTCCTCAAGTTCATTCAATTGAAGTTTGCGTAGCAAGCCAGCGTTGTCCAAATTGAAATTAAGGTTTTTTATCGCCCAGTACGCTTTATGTTCCAGCTCCACAGGCAAGTGACAATCTTTCCCATAGACAAGTCTAAAGGGAGACATTCCAATAGGGGTTTTAAAGGCAGTACGGTATGCCCATAAGACATCGGTCAATCGGATTGACCAATCCTTACGATCAGGGTTAACCATTTTCTCCAAAATGTGTTTAATTTTCCTATTAGAAATCTCAGCTTGCCCACTTGTCTGTGGGTGGTACGGGGTGCTCACCTTATGAGAAATACCATATTTCTTCATTAAGCTCTGAAATGGTTTATTACAAAAGTATGAGCCCCCATCACTAATGATGGCTCGAGGCATTCCGAATCGAGAAAGGATGTTTTCTTTTAGGAATTTAATGACTGTGCGATGGTCATTAGTTCGACACGGAATCGCTTTGACCCATTTAGTGACATAATCCACGGCGAGCAAAATATACAGATTTTCAAATGACTGGGGGAATGGTCCCATGAAATCGATGCCCCAGCAATCAAATGCTTCAATGATAAGGATGGGATTCAAAGGCATCATATTTCGACGGGACAATGCTCCCAATTTCTGACAATGCTCACAAGCTTTGCAAAACTCATGAGTGTCCCTAAACATAGTGGGCCAGTAAAAACCACACTGCAGAATCTTGGCCGTGGTCTTTTTAGCAGAAAAGTGACCACCACAGGCCTGTGAGTGACAAAAGGAGATGACGCTCTGATGCTCATCGTCTGGTATACATCTCCTTAGAATTTGGTCTGGGCAATATTTAAATAAATAAGGATCATCCCAGAAAAAGTTGCGCACCTCGGTGAAAAATTTCTTCTTATCTTGCGCAGTCCATTGTGTCGGTATGGCACCTGTAGCAAGATAATTAGCAATATCAGCGAACCAAGGTGAATGGGAGACTCTGAACAGTTGTTCATCAGGGAACATGTCGTTGATATGGGTCGTCTCAAGGGGATCAGAGGTATTAAGGCGAGAAAGGTGATCGGCCACAACATTTTCTACTTCCTTTTTATCTTTAATTTCTAAATCAAATTCTTGGAGTAGAAGAATCCATCGTATCAGGCGGGGCTTAGAATCATTCTTAGAAAGAAGATACTTCAGTGACGCATGATCTGTATAGATAATGATCTTGGATCCGATCAGGTAGGACCTAAATTTGTCCAAGGCAAATACTACGGCTAAGAGTTCCTTTTCCGTAGTTGAGTAGTTCACTTGGGCCGAATTTAAAGTCCTACTCGCGTAATGGACGACGTAGGGTCTCTTATCTTTTCTCTGGCCTAGAACCGCTCCAAGAGCATAATCAGAAGCGTCGCACGTAAGCTCAAAAGGAAGGCTCCAGTCGGGTGGCTGCATGATAGGTGCAGTGGTTAACGTGCCCTTAAGCTTGGTAAAAACTTCCTGGCATTGCGCAGTCCACTCGTACGGAGCATCCTTTTGAAGAAGATTACATAAAGGATGAGAGAGGAGACTAAAGTCCTTTATGAATCGCCTATAAAATCATGCGTGTCCTAAGAAGGATCGCACGTCTCTGATGTTCTTGGGTGGAGGTAGGTTAGAGATAAGATCAATTTTTGCCTTATCTACCTCGATTCCCTTAGATGAGATGATATGCCCAAGGACAATTCCCTTCTGAACCATGAAATGACACTTCTCCCAATTAAGTACCAAGTTCTTTTCTTCATATCTTTTCAGCACACATTTAAGACTTTCCAAGCACTTGCTGAAAGATGGACCGTAAACAGAGAAATCGTCCATGAAGACCTCTAGATATTGCCCTACCATATCAGAAAAGATACTAAGCATACATCGCTGAAAGGTGGCAGGGGCATTACATAGTCCGAATGGCATCCTTCGGTAGGCAAAGGTGCCGTAGGGACATGTAAATGTGGTCTTTTTCTGGTCTTCAGGGGCTATCTCTATCTGGTTGTAGCCCAAATACCCGTCAAGGAAACTGTAATAAGAATGACCAGCTAACCTTTCTAGGATCTGATCAATGAATGGTAAAGGAAAGTGGTCTTTCCTCGTGACGGTATTCAACTTCCTGTAGTCAATGCACATTCTCTAACCAGTAGTGACTCTAGTTGGCACGAGTTCATTATTAGCATTGGCTACGATGGTGATTCCGGACTTCTTAGGGACCACTTGAGTTGGACTCACCCATTGACTATCAGATATAGGGTATATGATACCCACGTCTAATAGTTTAAGAACCTCGGCCTTAACCACTTCCTTCATGTTTGGATTTAGTCTACGTTGTAGTTGCCGAGCGGTTTTTGCATTATCCTCAAGATATATGTGGTGAGTACAAATCGAAGGATCGATTCCCTTGAGGTCCGCTATCGTCCATCCCAGGGATCCTTTATGCTCAATGAGAGTAGATATGAGTATACTCTCCTGTTCTTTCTCTAGGTGGGCAGAGATCACCACCGGGTATGTCTCATCTTGACCTAAATAGGCATATTTCAAATCAGAGGGTAAAGGTTTTAGATTAAGCTTCGGCGGCTTGAGGTTAGACGGTAGAGGCATTACATCGGTTTGTGGCAATTCTTCAAATTGTGGCCTCCACCGGTTAACTTCAAGTACCGGTGCAGTATCAAGCAAGGCACACGTCTCCCTAATCATGTCATCATCAAAATCATGGGAGTGGACCAGACACATCTCTAGAGAGTTAGAGGATAAGGTTAGAGGTGTCGTATCTTCCACTAAAGAGTCAATCATGTTAATGTCGTGAAAATTGTCATCCCCCTCTAAGTTTTTACCGTTATTGAAAAAGATGTTTGACTCCAATGTCATATTCCCAAAAGACATAGTCATGACACCATTCCTGCAATTGATAATTGCATTTGAAGTGGCAAGGAATGGGCGGCCAAGAATGACGAGGATCTGAGTGTTTATGGTATCGATGGGTTCGGTGTCCAGGATGATAAAATCTACAGGGTAGTAAAATCTATCAACTTGGACCAACACATCCTCAATTATCCCTCTAGGTACACGAACAGAGCGATCAATAAGTTGTAGTGTGGTTAGGGTGGGTTTTAATTCACCCAATCCTAACTGTTTGTATACCGCGTAGGGAATCAGATTGGCGCTCGCTCCTAAGTCAAGAAGTGCATGATCAATTTGATGGTCCCCGATTACACATGATATGGTTGGGCTACCGGGATCCTTGAATTTCTGTGGCACGTCTTGCTTTAGGATGGCACTCACTTTCTCGGTCAAGAAGATCTTCTTTTGAATACTCTGCCGGCGTTTGGTCGTGCATAAGTCTTTCAGAAATTTGGCATATAAAGGTATCTGTTTCACGACATCGAGTAGAGGAATGTTGACTTTCACTTATTTCAACACCTCTAGGATATCCTGAGAGTTAGAGAGAGGTTTTAGTGAAACCAACCGTTGGGGGAACGGAGCAACTGGCTTCTCTAGAAGTTCCGGTTCTAATTTTTGTGGGGCATCACTAGATCCATCATTGTTATCCTTTTCTGGTTCTTGAGGCTTTTCGGGCCTAACCGGAAGAGTTTTATCAATGATCTTTCCACTCCTAAGAGTCGTGATGGATTTAGCGTGCCCCATCTGATTTGAAGAGCTGGGATCATTAATCTCATACTGCGATTTAGGATTGGAGAGAGGTTGTGCAGGAAGCATCCCCTTTTTTATAACCGTCATGCGAGAATCTATCTTTTGCATAAAATCTGTAATTCCCTGCATTGCCTGAGCCAGCTCTTGTATGGAATTTTGAACCGGTTCCTCTTGAGGTTTCACTTGATTTGGATTTTGATTGAAGAAACCTTGAGGGGTAGCTATTTGTCCATTCCTCCAACTAAAGTTTGGATGATTTTTCCAACCAGGATTGTACGTATTGGAGTTAGGTCCAGTAAAAGGTCTTTGATAGTTGTTTACGGCATTAGCTTGTTCATTTAATACTCCTCGAAAGGCGGGTATTGTAGGACAATTTTCAGTTGTATGAATGTTGCAATCACAGATGCCGTAAACAATTTCATCAACCTTATTCTTCTTTCCTTCCATGGCCTCAACTTTCCTTATGAGCGTAGTCACTTTACATTTGAGATCATCCTCTTCTTTCAAGAGATATAATCCACCTTTCTCCTTTAATTGAGTCGACCTAGACGTGGTGTTCGGCTTTGGGTAATAGTCCCATGATTGTGTTTTTTCGGCAAGACTATCGAGGTAATCCCATACCTCGTCAACATTTTTATTAATGAATTCGCCATTACACATTGTCTCGACCATTTGGCGCATGGACGATGTCAGTCCATCATAAAAAAAAATTGTAATGCGCCACGTTTCAAATCCGTGTTGTGGGCATAAACTGACCAAATCTTTGAACCTTTCCCAACATTGGAAGAATGTTTCATCTTCCTTTTGGGCAAAGTTCATGATTGCTTTTCTGAGGGTAATCGTTTTATGATGTGGGAAGAATTTTTTTATGAATTCCCTCTGCATGTCGTTCCATGTGCCAATGGATCTAAGACGCAGTGAATGTAACCACGTCTTAGCTTTCTCTTTTAAGGAAAAAGGAAAGAGTTTCAGCCTGATTGTATCCTCAGATACATTAGGAAAATATAATGTAGCTATAATCTCATCGAACTCTTTCAAATATAAATATGGACTTTCTGATTCAAGTCCATGAAATTTGGGAAGGAGTTGGATAACTCCTGGCTTGATGTCCATTTGTCCTGTGTTTTCAGAAAAAATCACGCATGAGGGCGTACTCACTCCCGCCGGTTGTAGATAATGTCGTACAGTACGAGGCGGGGATGCCTGATGCACCTCATTCTCATCTTGGGTATCCTCCACCCTCGGTGGAAGTAGAGGAGGTTGGTCTTCAGCCATAACTTCAATTGACTCAGGGGTTTTCGAGTGGTGTCTAGTCCTGCGATAGATAATCAACCCCTCAACCAATCCTCCTTCAGTCAAGAGATGTCGAGTGTTGTCACGGGCCCACTTGGGCATGAAACACTCGCAGCCCTTAATCAAATTTGAAACCTAATCCTAAGAAAAGAAAATCTAAAAAGAAAGAGAGGGTTGGAAAGAAGTTACCAACTTGGAGTCCCTAGGTTTAAGACCGAATTAGAAATTTCTATCTTAAAAGCCTACAAAATAGGAAAGTTAGTTTCTAAAAAGTCTACAAATAGCAAATTTCTAAAAATAAATTAGGAAACAAAGTTAGATTCTAAAAGAGTTATAATTAGAAAGAAACTAGAGAACAAAAATAGAAGGTTAACCTCTAAAAAGGGAAATAACTAACCTAGTTTCTAAAAACAAAAGAGGAAAGTTTCTAAAAATAAACTATTTCCTACAAATAGGAAAATACTAGAGTTAGAAAATTTCTAAGATTTAAACCCTAATTCTAAAAATAGAAAAAGTAGAGAAATTAGAAAGGGATTACCAATTTAGAAGTTTATATCAGGATCCTACAAAACAGGAAACAAGTTAGTTTTAAAACTTAAATAAAAATAAATAAATAAAACTAAAGTTAGTAAAATCCTAATCTTAAACTAATCCTAAAACCAATAAATTTCAGAGAATCGTAACCGTCAGTTCCCCGGCAACGGCGCCAAAAACTTGTTCACTCCCCAAGTGCAGGGTTGTGATGTAGTAATAAACTCGGTAAGACCGAGGTCGAATCCCAAGGGACTGATACCTGTATGTTACCTGAAACTAGGTAGAAATAGAACTAGCCTAAGATCAAATCTAAATCAAATATAAATTGATGAATAATGGTGAAAGATTAATCTAAAACTTAAGAGAAATCAGAGATAAGAAACTAGGGATTCAGATGATCCACTTGTAGAGATCAGGGAGATCTTTTGGCTGTATCAACATTATAAAAATTAAACTGAACTTCCTCAGATATAATTTTCAAGAGATGAAAGGTATATGAATTAGAATGGATTCCATCACCAAACCATGCCCAGGGGACAAAGTCAACAAAAGAATTAAACTAATTACCAACCAATCAGATGATTATGAATGTTAGGAAGGGTACCATCATCCGACCATGCCCATGAGACGATGGTGAACAACAGAGCTTCCTGTCGTCATAAACATAGAAGGAAAAGAACATGCTCAAAGCTATCACAGACCCATTGTAATTTCAGTCACAATAGACCATTAAAAACTACAAACATTCCCTTAAGAATTAAACCACAAGCAAGTTCAATTCACAATGAAATAGTTAAATCAACAAATAGAGTCTCCCATCTCACTAAAAGCTTCACCTCTTAGCCCTAGCTAAGAGGTTTAGCCGACCATGATTGGCTAAATCAAAAATAAACAAAAAGAAGGAAGAAAAAAGAAAGACAAACAAAACAAATAACTCAACTCCAACTTGTTCACATCCACCCGTCTCTCTGCCTTCGTGCTCCCTGTCTTCACGTTCCAATTTCAAGCCCTCTGAAAATTGAATCCCCCTTACAAGTTTCTTTCTCTTTCTTATAGGCTGATACAGTCGGCTCCCAGTTCTCACACAGCAGAGGACGTGTTGGAGACGGTGCTGAATGGCTTCCGCAGCAACAGCTGCGTGACTCCTTTACGCAGCTAAACTCGGGGACTCAAAACTCCTGATTTCCTTGCACTTCGTCCGTGAAATCAACGTCTCCTGGGACTTTTCTGGCTGACATTTACGATGGACGGTTCAGATCATCCGTCCGATGGCCTCCAAGGATGTACAACATGCCGCAAAAGTCGGATAGCGTCTGGCTGCGAAACAGGGCGTGCTCCATTTGTGCGGTGCTGACGATAGGGCCCACTACATCGTTTTATGAGAAATCCACTCCGATAATCTGATTATTCACGAGATTTTAGGTTGGGAAGGGTTGATTTTAGATCAGATTCGGCGTGACCCATAGGAGAAATCAGCTGCGGAACTTGTAGAGCAGTCTATTGTGATCGTTGAAATCAGCACGTGTGCTTGCATGAGTGCACACGGTCAGCATGGATTCAACCATATCGAGCCCCTCTGCATGATGGACCGCTCGGATCGTTTGCATAAGCCATGATGAAGGCCCACTAATGACCAAACAGTGGCCCTGTTTCACGCCAGCAGAAACGGAAGTTTCTGTTTGTTTTTTTTCTTTTATTTGATTTGAGAGTCAGTGGGGTCCACATGCTTGGTGTCTTAGAAATCCACTACGTCCATTAGTTTCTCCTCAGAAAACCGTTTTGAGATGGTTGGTTTTGGAATGGGTTGAGTGTGGCCCATTGAATTTTGAACCGACCGTCCATTAGATGTAGTGGCTCTGGTTCCATTCATACCCGTGTATGGGTCTGAAAAACCACCCTTTTGTACGGTCGGTTTAGTCTTTTAGAATGAATGGACGGTCCGGATCGGAATTATCTGTGATGATGGTGGCCCACCCGACTTCAACCGCAACTCCCTGTTGCGCTAGTAGAAAACAGAACTTCCGTGTTAGGAAGGGAGTCGGGTCAGCACCCCCTGACCGTCTCAGTTCGTTTGGCGCACGGCGGGTGCTCATTTGCACCGTACGCATTCCACACTAGGCTGGGTCCACTGTAATGTTTTTGAAAAATCTGATCCGATCATCTGTTTTATCTCCTCATGTAATGGGTTGACACCAAATTTGAGGCATATCCAAAGACCATGTGGGCCCCACTTAAGGAATTAATGGGCTGATCAGTCCGTTGGGCCACTTCCAGAGGTCTCCAATGGATGAAATTTAATATGTATGGTTAATTTATGGCCCCCATCACATGTATGAAGTTTCGAGTCAATCGGATGACAGAAACCCAGTGATCTTGCACTCTGGACCATTTTCGAGCCTCTTTAACATGAACGGTCTGATTTTCTCGGATCTCTGGCATGTAAATCCATTGATCTCAGTCCTCTAGAGTCCGTCCCTTGCCTTTAGTGTCATCAGAGCATTAAATCCATGCTTTAAGCTCCCTTTTCAGTCCATGCTCGTAGATACACTCTGCATCACAAACATGATTAAAACGGCCATTAAACGGTATCATGTTCGTAAATTCAAGCAATAACTGGAGTATAATATGCAGTATTTGACCCTCAACACTAAGATGGGAGCAGATCACATGCATTTGTAGGCATAGAACTTCGGTGCCTCTGGATTGTCTAACACATTCCTGGCAAATGTTTATGAAGACATGAACCATGCATCCTATGTGCCCATCCACAGACTAACTACTAACCCAATTTTTCTTTGATTCAATTAACTTAACTATCCATTAGATAGTTTTTTCCTCACTCAATGAGAGCCATATTTGATTTTTCCTTGAAATGTTCGGTTGTATGGCACCAAATTAAAGGCTATAATTGTCCTAACATTGTAATCTTTTTACCATGGCTCAATCACTATTGAAAGAACGTAATGAAAGGTTTCAATCTCAAACATGCAAGTGGACCACATTCTCATAATGACATGCACCATATCTGCTCCCTCCCCATTCATTTATTTATTTATTTTATTATTATTATTATTATTATTATTATTATTATTATTATTATTATTATTATTATTTGGATAATCAAAAGATAGGCATCATGTGTAAGGAATACTACAATTCTAGTTTTTAACTTTAGAAGCCAGTTCCTCTGCTGGAGATCCTTGTAAAACAAGCTTATTTATAAATGTTGGGCATAAGACCACTAAAGTGTAAGTATGGCATCCGATCCATGCATTATACAATCTCCTTCTTAATAGTTGCACACCTCAAAATTTAGATGATCCAACTATCATGCATTGTCCACATTGTGAATTTGGAGGTTTTTGGACAGTTGTAATTCATTGCTTCTTCAATGGAACCCACCATGTTATAATTATCCTAACCCATGCATCATGGCAACCTTGCCATGATGATGGGATGCCCCAATGTCAGGCCTATTCATATAAAACAATCGATCTTTGTGTTAAGATGTGGAGCCACACCTGGACAAGGTTGCTCGACCAATCGAGTGGGTTGTTCGATCGGTCGAGTGGCCTACTCGACTAGTCAAGGGTTCGCTCGACTCAAAATCCAGCGAGCTGTAGTTTTTTTGGGTCCGAGGTGCTCGACTGGTCGAGACCCATGATCGACCGGTCGAGGCCCATGCTCGACCAGTCGAGGTTACGCAGATTCATTTGCGGATTTGATGCGGACTGTATAAATTTGAGGCGGTTTTTACAGAGGTACGAAAGGAAAGTTACTCAAACTATAAATAGGTGTCCCTAGGGCTATTCTAAGGTCATGAGAGTTATTCTAAGGTATATGCAAAGGATTTTTTTTCTATACATCCAAGGAGAAGAAGTTAGTATATTGCTTGTAATTTCATTTTTCTTCATAGTGAAAGTTTGCACCCGTGGTTTTTTATCCTTGTTGGGGTTTTTCCACATAAATTATGTCTTGTGGTTTGTTTAGTATCATTTGATTCTTCTTTTAGATTATATTTCTTCTTGTTTATTATTTGTGAGTGAGACCGGAGATTAGATCTCGGTTCACTAGCATCTGCGCAACAACTGGTATCAGAGCTATTGGTTTACTTCAAGTGAGAGCGATAATGAAAAAAGAGAAGACTAGAATTAAGAAGTTTGATGGTTTAAACTTTGCCTTTTGGAAGATGCAGATGGAGGATTATTTATATCAGAAAGACTTCTATATTCCTCTAGGAGGAAAAGAGAAGAAACTAGAGAAGATGACAGATGATAAATGGTCTTTATTGGATCGGAAGGCTTTAGGAATGATCCGACTCTCTTTGTCTAAGGGCATCGCCTTCAATATATCCAAGGTGAAGACCATAAAAGAATTAATGGAAGCCCTAGCTATGATGTATGAGAAACCCTCAACGTCCAACAAGGTTCATCTTATGAAACAACTATTCAACATGAAGATGTTAGATAGTGGGAGCATGCATGGATGAACATCTAAACGAGTTCAATACAGTCATGAGCCAGATAGAATCCGTTGGCATTATTTTTAAGACGAGGTCAGGGCGTTATTGATCTTGTCCAGTTTGTCAAGCAGTTGGGATGGTTTGGTGATTGCCGTGAGAAATTTTTCAAGGTCGATAAAACTAAAATTCAATGATGTGGTCGGTCTAATTCTCATCGAAGAATCTAGAAGAAAAATATTAGGAGTTTCAGAAAATTCAGGGAATGCTCTAAACGTTGAAGGAAGAGAAATATCGCTGAACAAAGGAGGCAATAAAGACGGACGTTCTAAGTCGAGGAAGAAGTCCAAGGGACCTAAAGACAAAGACGGGTGTTAGCATTGTAGGAAGAATCGGCACATGAAATGCGACTACATGGTGCTTAAGAAATAAGAAGGAAGCTCTCAAGGTAGGAAGGATTTAGTGAATCTATCTGAGGAGAGTGACATAGAGGTATTGATGATCTTCTCTCTTGATGCGAGGAATGAGTCTTGGGTCATAGACTCGGGTGCTTCGTTTCATGCCACTTCGTGTAAGGAAGTTCTGCGTGATTATGTGTCAGGTGACTTTAGGAGAGTTTACTACGGTGATCATGAGCCGTGTAGTATTGTTGAAAATGAAGACGTTTATATAAGTCAGAAAGACAGAACGGCCTTGAAATTGAAGAATGTCAGACATGTACCGAGTTAAAAACAGAACTTGTTCTCAATAGGGTAGTTGGCCGATACCGGATATGTGACGACATTCACCAGTGATTCGTGGAAGATCACAAAAGGTGCCTTGGTGATATTTTGAGACAAGAAGGAAGGTACTTTGTACATGACTTCAAGATCATATAGTTCACTCGCAATCGCATTAACTGGAGTGAATGGGCAATTGGGACATATGAGTGAGAAAGAGATATAAGTGTTATTGTCAAAAGGGAAGCTACTAGGGATAAAGTCTATCAACTTTAAATTCTGCGAGGACTGTGTGTATGGCAAGTAGAAGAGTGTAAGCTTTAAGAAAATGGGACACACTCCAAAGCTGCATTTGTTGGAGCTTATACACACTGATGTGTGAGGACCGACACAACTATCATTTCTTGGTGGCTCACGTTATTTTGTTTCTTTTATTGATGATGCTAGTAAAAAATTGTGGGTTTATTTCATAAAGCACAAATCTGATGTATTTTATGTATTTAAGAAGTGAAAAGTAATGGTAGAAAATGAGACAGGTAAAACAGTAAAATGTCTCGGATCAGATCATGGGGGAGAATACTATAATAAGAAGTTTGAGGAGTATTGTGCAGTAAATGGAATCAAACATCAAAAAATGATTTCAGAGACACCTCAGCAGAACGGTGTGGTTGAGTGCATTAATAGGACTATCCTTGAGCGCGCTAGGAGCATGAGATTACATGTAGGGTTGCCTAAGACATTTTGGGCAGATGCTGTGAATACTACCACATATATCATCAATAGAAGTCCCTCAGTACCATTGGATGGTGGGCTACCAGAAGAAAAGTTGACTAGAAAAAAAGTGAACCTTGCATATCTCAAAGTGTTCGGCTACACTTCATATGTTCATATTGATGCAGAGCACAGAAACAAGTTGGATGCAAAGTCCAAGAGGTGTACGTTTATAAGCTACGGGCAGCATGATTTTGGCTGTCATTTTTAGGATATAGAGAACTGGAAAATCATCAGAAGCAAAGACGTAGTCTTCAATGAAAAGGTGATGTATAGGGACAGTGTGTAGCAAAATAAGGCTGATGAGAAAGTATTCATAGAGTTGAAAGAGTTACCGGACAGAGGTGTTACAGTGTCAAAAGATGATCATGCACAGAAGCATTATGACGCAGAACCGCAGACACTGGTTGTGAGGAGGTCTACTCGAGAGAGGAGACCCACGGTCTGATACTCACCCTCCTTACATTATCTACTGCTGACAGATAATGGTGAACTGAGTGTTTTGAAGAAGCATTACAGTCAAATATACGGGTTAAGTGGGAGCAGGCCATGGATGATGAGATAAACTCTCTTGAGTCTAATCGTACATGGGAGCTACTCACTCTACCTGAGAGTAAGAAAGCTCTTCATAACAAGTGAGTTTACAGACTGAAGGAGGAGCACGATGGTTCGAAATGGTCCAAGGCTAGATTGATTGTGAAAGGGTTCCAACAAAAGGTAGGTATCGACTTCACTGAAATATTTTCACTAGTGGTGAAAATGTCTATGATTCGCATGGTTTTTAGTATAGTGGCTACAGAAAACTTACATCTAGAGCAGCTAGATGTTAAAACAGCTTTTCTTTATGGGAACCTTAAAGAAGAGATATACATGCATCATTTGACAAGATACGTGGCACCAGGAAAGGAGAACAAGTTATGTAGACTAAAGAAGAGTCTATATGGCCTGAACAAGCTCCGAGGCAATGGTACAAGAAGTTCAACAGTTTCATGTCAAGAAATGGTTTTAGGAGATGTCATGCAGACCATTATAGTTATTTAAAGAAGTTTAATACGTTGTACATCATCATTCTTTTGTACGTTGATGATATGCTTGTGGCCGGATCAAGCATGAAGGACATCTCAAATCTCAAAAAACAACTGTCTAAAGAATTTGCCATGAAGGATTTAGGAGCTACAAAACAAATCCTACGCATGAGGATAAAGCGTGACAGGGAAAATAAGAAACTAGTTTTATCACAGACAAATTACATAGCTAAGGTACTTGATCGATTCGGTATGGAATGTGCTAAGCCGATTAGTACTCCATTAGCCAACCACTTCAAGCTTGTTAAGGAGCAAGGTGCGAAGATGTAGGAGAAACAGGACTATATGGCTAAAGTCTCATACGCGTGAGCTATTGAGAGTCTCATGTATGCTATGGTGAGCACGAGGCCAGATATTGTTCAAACATTGGGAGTTGTTGGTAGGTTCATGAATAATCCTGGGAAGGAACATTGGAAAGCTATGAAATGGATCCTTAGATACCTGGTAGGTACTATGGAAGTAGGGCTGTGTTATGGAGGATAAAAAATCAAGCTACAAGGCTACGTAGATTCAGATTTTACAGGAGATATCAACAGCAGAAGAAGCACTAATGGTTATGCTTTTACTCTGGGTAATGTTGTAGTCAGTTGGGTCTCTCAACTACAGAAGATAGTATCTATCAGTACAATGAAAGTAGAATATGTTACAGCTACAGAAGCGTGCAAGGAAATGGTGTGGATGCTAGGTTTCATAGAAGAGTTGGGTAAGAAGCAAGCAGATTGCAAGCTGTACAGTGACAGTTAGAGTGCAATACACTTGTCTAAGAATTCAGCCTTTTATTCAAGGACTAAGCATATTGACATCAAATATCACTTCATACGTTCGTTACTGGAAGATGGATCGATTACTTTGGAGAAAATTCATACAAGTGAGAATCCTATGGATATGCTGACCAAGGTGGTCACACGAGAGAAGCTGAAGATATGTTTAGCATTAATTGTTATTCAAGCTTGAAGACGGGGAGGTGGTGCACTCCGGATGTAAAAGATGAATGTTTATGGTCATGTGTCTCTAAGTGGGAGATTGTTAAGATGTAAAGCCACATTTGGATAGGACCACTCGACCAGTCGAGTGACCTACTCGATTGATCGAGTGGCCTACTTGACTAGTCGAGCGTTCACTCGACTCAAAGTCCAACGAGCTTCAGTTTTTTGGAGTTCAAGGTGCTCGATCGGTTGAGGCCCATGCTTAACCAGTCAATGGTCCGCTCGACCAGTCGAGGTTACGCAGATTCGTTTGTGGATTTGATGTGGACTACGTAAATTTAAGACGATTTTCGTAGAGGTGCGAAAGAGAAGTTGTCTAAACTATAAATGAGGGTCCCTAAGGCTATTCTAAGGTCATGGGAGCTATTCTAAGGTGCATGCAAAGAGTTTTTTTTTTTTTACATTAAAGGGAAAGAGGTTAGTATATTGCTTGTAATCTCGTTTTTCTTCATAGTGGAAGTTTGCATCTGTGGTTTTTACCCTTGTTGGGATTTTTCCACGTATATTTTGTCTTATGGTTTGTTTAGTATGCTTTGATTATTCTTCTAGATTATATTTCTTCTTGTTTATTGTTTGTGGGTGAGACCAGATATTAGATCTCGATTCACTAGCATTGTTGGCGTACTGTGCAACACTTTGGAGTGTCCAACCCAACTTGTTGGACAAGTAAGGAAGTTAAAACACACACCTACACCCAGATCCATAGCTCAAGTAGTAGACTAAGTGAAAGATACCTCGTTTCAACACTGATGTCTTGGCATCGATTCCCTAGTGGGGGTGCCTAACAATGAAGTGTGATCAGACAGTGGGTGTACTAACAAGGTAACAAGAAAAAAAAAATGTTAAACACACACCCCAATGAAGTGTGATCAGACAGTGGGTGTACAAACAAGCTAACAAAAAAATAAATAAATAAATAAATAATTGTTAAGCACACACCCCAGTTGCCCCCATATGCAGTCCTTGTATAAATCTTGTTTTTCAAGTATTTATAGCATAAATAGCAGTGATCTCTAGGGAGAAATTGATAGTGTGTTTGAATGTATGGCATTAGAGCTGTGTAGAGCGCACTTGTTGTGCCCTTTGGAATCCAAACCATACATCCAGTGCACCTCTTAACATTAACCACACAAACCAATACTCATCCCGATACAAAACTGAGGTTGGACACCACACATGGAGTAATATGCCATCACGCCTAAAACCTATGCATCAAGGCAGTGTGGCCTGTGGCCTCCCTGGGCTTTTGGAATGGCTTGAGTGACTCCTCGATCTTATCATCTTTTTAGATCATGGAATATATACTATACGGTGGACCTTAATTACATTTCATATGGAAGATTCTACGGTGGACGTCACTATCCCCAAACGTCGTCCTTGTTCCTTTGGTGTGGCCCACATGAGTCATGGATCATGATGTCTTATATTTTGAACATAAACCTAAAATGACAGAGGTGCATTCAAGGGACCAGTTGGATGGCACTCTCACACATGACGGTAGGCTCCCCACAGCTGAAAATTTGTTGGTTACAAGATCATTCCCTGAGAGAGAGAGTGGCAGGGAAAAACATTGATACCCTGGTAGAGGATGATGTGAAGCGGATTGCCTTTGACCCTCTGGCACAGAGGTATCTCTATGCCCAGAGCAGTGTGGGTCCATGGATATGTCCATGACAAATCCACTCCTCCATCTGTTGTGAAAGACAAATTTAGGACGGTATTCTAAAAATCAGGAGATTCAAAACTCCGGTGAGCCATACCACACGAAATGGTGAGGATTGAATGCTTGGCAGTGACAGTTGTATCAAGATGATATTTGTTCCTACAGTTTATAGTGGTAATAATTCTATGAACGGTTTGGATGGCATATAAACATCATGGTCAGTTCCAAGAAAGCTTCAATGGTGGACGTTGTTGTTCCCACTGTTTTGTTGGTGTGGCCCACCTGAGTTTTGGATCTGCCTGATTTTTAGAAGTCTGTCCTATTGTAGTCTTTTAAAACATATGGATGGAATGGATTTGTCACTGACATCTCTGTGCACCTCATGCAGCCCTGTTGCCCTATTTATATGTATCATGAACCAAAAATAACAACTATCTGCTTAGCAGACTATCCAAGTGATAGACATTTATAGGAAGGTTAAAAATGAAATTATCCAAAAGTTCTATTATAGCAAACAAGTGTCCACGAATCAGAGCTTAAGATCGTTAGAAAAATCTGATGTTGGAATGGTGACTTTGAGACAGTAATAATTTAGCTTGTTTAGTGTGAGTTAATGTAAGCCTCTCATAAAATTTCTGGATGCCTAAGTATCATATGCAGCCAGAGTATCAAATACTCCCACAAATAATTAGTTCATGCAGCCAGAGTTTCAAATGGTCCAAAAAATAATTAATTCCCATGCTGGCTATTTGTATTATTGCAAGGCGAGTGATTTGTTACTCTCGCAGAGAGTGACGGTTAATTAATACGCAGGCACTATGAAATTATAGACATAACATACATGAACTTAATACATCAAAATTTGGGTCTATAATCTTGACCATTTGCTATGAATTACTTGTACGTCCAGTATGCTATTTTTCAGGAATTCATGAGTATCATCCAACGCTGTCTTTCAGAGTACCAAAGCTTTCCTCTGTCATAAATGATTTTGGCTTTTTGTTCCAGGAAAAGGAACAATGCACGTGTATAAACACCACGAGAGTGTCAGTTTTCATCTCAGTGCAGCTAGCGTGGAAAACATGGCGATGGGATAATGTCGTTTAGACCGGACGTGCTGCCAAACCCGCTGGGAAATTGAGAAAAATTTTGATACTCTGTAAAAGTGTGTTGGTTGATGATCAGGCACTATGAAATCATATGCAAATGTGAATAGAAAAGCTTGGAATTAAAATTTAGTGGAATTGCATTGGGTCCCATGCCAATTTTACTCCATGTTAACAAGTTGTGTAGGTCCCACCAAGATGTGTGGGGTATATCCAAACCGTCCACCCATGTTTCGAGATTATTTTAGAGCATGGGCCAAAAAATCAGGTAAATCTAAAGCTCAGGTGGACCCCACCATAGAAAGCAACGGAGACTGAATACTTATCGTTGAAAACTTCTTTGGGGCCACATAAGTTCTGGATCTACCTCAGTTTTAGGCCCATTTCATAAAATGAGGTTACAAAACAAATGAACGGTTTAGATACAACAAGTATGTTATTCTTAGTAATTTCAAATGATGGTGGGTATATCCATTCAATGTACCACCGTATTACAAACAAAGCATGGCATTAATCTTATACCATTGCATATTGCATCGGGGACAATCCTGCCAGGGTAGTAATTATGTTTTTTGAATCCCATCCCACCTAAATCCTTCTAATCCTACCGCCTAAACACGCCCTAATAGGTTGAGGGAGAAATTTTAATGGACGGCTGACATGAAAAGTAGTTCAAGCGTCTCAATCCAACAAGCATTATCCATTTTTCTTGCCACCCATGCAATTTTTGAGTGCTTTGCATCCACCTTATAGAGACAAATCTTGTTCTCAGGAATTTACGGCTTGAGAATTCGTCAGCGGATTTTTTTATTGAGTTATGTATGAAAACTGCTTATCTTTTATCTTTTGATCTATTTTTTAAAATAAACCGGCTTTTGATATATTTTAAGGAACCTTTCCTGCATCGTCATTTAGTGTTTCGAAACTCGGTGGGGCTCCTATGATGTTTGTGAGAAATCCACCCGGTTCATATGTTTCGCCCACTCATTTTATGACATATCCCAAAAAATAACGCAAAGCTCAAGTGTTCCACACAAAATAAAATCGTAGAGATTGTACGCTCAAAACATTCGTGTAGCCATAAAAGATTTGGATCAGGCTAAGATCTTTTTTTTTCTTCTTCTTCAAGTCATCCCATTGGTAACGACATTGTGAATAGCTGGATTGTTTTATGAACGGTTTGGATTGCATATAGGCATCAGGTGGAACCTAAAAAGGTTTGAATAGTAAACAGCTCCTTTCAATGGCTTCCACGGCGTGGCTCACTTGAGCATTATAACCTCTTATCCCGTGCCTTAAGGATGATATGCTAAAACAGATGGAAAAAATTAATTTCTCACAGGTATCATGTGGCCCCGGGGAGTAATCACATCATGAAAAGTCTTGTCCCATCACATCAGCCATCTTATAAGTGGTTGGCACTAAGGGAGATGGGACGGATTAGGTGAGACCTAGGACTCACCCACGATGGTGCAACCCCTGCCATACGCCCACCTTAATGTATGTATTTTATATCCATACTGTCCATCCATTTTCTCTTATCATTTAAAAGGCATTATCCAAAAAAATGAAGCACAACTAATTATCAGGTGGACCGTACTAGAAAAAACAATGGTGATTAGGTGGACCGTACTAGAAAAAACAATGGTGATTAGGTGGACCGTACAATAAAAATATTGATGATCAGCCATGGACAGGTGACGAAAGCTAGCTTACGTGACCTTATTATCGGATGACAAATAAAAGCGATGGAAACATTAAGATGCACCATAATAAGTTTTTAATGGCAAGAGGTTCAATCACGCTCTTTCCTATGGTATGGTAAACTTGATAATTGGATATGCACTATTTTTAGTATCTTACCTAATTAAAATTAGTTGTCAAAATGAATGAACAGTATGGATGTAAACCAAGGGTTGGCAGAGCGTGGAGGCGTTTGCAGGGGTGACAATGGTGAGTTTTCCAACACATATTCGGAGCTCCGAGCAGTTCATGATGGGATCACTTATTGTTTCAGTTGTGGCATCTCTCAGATTATGGTAGAATCAGACTCAAAATTGGTAGTTGACTTCCTTAACGGCATCGCGTGCCCCTCCTGGAAATGGGCTTATTGGATAGAGAGAATTCTTAGATGGCGATCGCTTGGTCAAATTAAATTTGGCCACATTTATTGAGAATGAAACGGGCCAGCAGATGGAATGGCTCGTATGGGCAATGAGTCTCAGGTTTCCTTGCTCTTTCGTCACCCATCACTCCTCCCGAGGCATGTTAGAAGTAGCTTTTTCCTTAATAGGCTGGGTCTTGTAGCGGTTCGACTTGTTCTCACGGTGGTTAAATCAGCTTTAGTTTTTTCATCCTTTTTTTAGGCTTTTTTCACGTCCTTTTTTCCTGTCGAAACCCAAATGTCAATAGGATAGTTAAATTTTTGTCTTCCTGGGCCTAGGTAGCTATCCGAGGTTGGATCCGGGTGCCTTGGCCAGGGTTTTATCTTGGGAAGGTTCGGATTTTGTTTGTGACCAGGTTTGGTCTTTCAGGCGCGCTTTGCGGCATCAGGCTGTATTTCCTCTATTTATATTATCTATGGAAAGCTTCTTTTCAGGTTTTTTTTATTTTTTATTTTTTTTTATTTTTTATTTTTAAGTTACCCACACGGCAGTGGGCCCCACAGTTAGGAGGGATGCATATAAAAATCATGTGAAGCTTCAAGCATCATATCCTCCAATTTTTTGTCTCATTCCTTAAAATGACCTATTAAAATTGATGAACGGAGTGTATTTCTCACAAACATTATGATGGCCCACATGTCATAGGGCAGTCACGCCCGTTTAAGGGCCTCCCATCACATCAACAACAGGTGCAACTTGTGGGTGGGATCCCTTACCATGGGGCTCATATATTTGACTTATGTGCACACCGTCCATCCATTTTGTAAACTCATTTTAATGAAAAGTTCAAATTTTGAAGTAGATCCAAATCTCAAGTGGACCATAATATAGAAAACAGTGGTAATCAACTGTTATAAACTTTTCAAAGGTCACAAAAGTTTTGGATCAAGACGATATTTATGTGGTCTCCTTGTCTAGGTCTTTGTGACTTTATCAATAGGTTGGATGGTAAATAAGTATTCTGCTGGCCCTATGAAGTTTTTAATGGTGGAGATTTAACGACGACCGTAACTTATATAATGGCTTCACGTAAAAAAAAATAATAATAAAAAATGGCCAAATCTAAGACAATAAAATTAAATCCGGATGATGAACACTGTTGAAACATTCGCATGATGCAAGTGATCAATCCGTGAAATGGCCTTACAAAACAAATGAATGCCATGAATCACTTTGTATGCTAAAGGTATATATTCTCCAAACACACTTACAAAAGCAAGCATAAAAAATTAGGGTCCAATTGTGAATATGAGTAGCAGTCGGGGAAAAATGGTATTTCAGGACCTTAATGGCACATTTCCGTTAAAAATTATTAGTCAAAGTCAAATCAGTTGCTTTTTTATCTCATTTTTAAATAAAAGGCATGTATTCGTAAGTATTTCTAAATGAGATGTGTAAGTAGACAAAAATATATAAGCAGATTTTCCTAATTAACTCTTTTTTATTATGAAAATTCTCACTAAATTTAAAAACAATATAAAAATATTTATTAACAATTAATAAATAAAATTTAAAATATATTTCTCATGAAAATAACTCCAGGCTTTTTAAATCCGGACAATTTTGTAACACTTTCCACCGTCACACCCCCAAAATATAAAATAATGGTCCTGTCAAAAGAAAAAGTGGTGAATTGGGCACTCATCACATCACGACATTTTTGCGACTTGAAGTCCTATGAACACTCACCGGACAAACTCCAGTGTACTGAAGTTCCACCGGCCGGGACAGCAATCTTCAACCAGCACCACCACCAGGTGAAATTTAACCAGTATTATTCAAATAGATAACAAAACCGACCCATGGATTTCATTTCTTCCAAACATGTGGGCCTTAGGAGGATGTAGATTGGGTGCACCAAGGTGCTACATGTACTCATGTAGTGCCAATGAAAAAGTGTCACTTGGTTGTGTCCGTCATTAAAAATAAAAATAATAATAATAAATAAAATTAAAAAAACTATTTGCATATATGGAGTAAAATAAAACTGTAGAAGGCAGATTTTCAGGCGGACCCATAAGTAAGAAAATAACCATTTCACGTAAGAAAATCTTTACTTGTCATTGTGCGTTCTACAACTAACATGCATACATGACACTTTTTCTTTGGCATTGCATGGTTTGCAAGTAGTGCCTTTATGCATGTAGTCTGCGTCTATATGAGATGATCCCTTAAAAGGTAATGGTCCAACACCTTCACTTTTTTTCTTTTTTCTTATTCTTATTCTTTTTAACAATTTTTTTGTGCACCCAGACTCACACCCCACACACACACCCATGCACTCACACTTCTATAGGATTTCACCACAATGGGTACTCAAACCCATGACCGATGTTCGAATTATTTCCAATATTTTCGATATTATCTTTATCTCCAACTTAACGATACCGATAACACTAGCAACGATACCGATGACGCTGATAGTATAAAAAATTTTAGATATTAGTAATATATCACTAAGTGTCGCCAACATATCAATATTGCTAATGTAATTGCTAGTATTTTCAAATATGTAAATTTTAGGTGTTGCTTGTATTACCAATGCATCAATATCGCTAATGTATCATCAATATTTTTGACTATGTAAATTCTAGGCAATGCTTGTATTATAAGTGTATCGATGATATTTCAATAATATCGCCAACGAATTAATATCATTAAAAAAAAATTAGGAAAAAATTATTTCAATTTTTTTTTTTCATGGGCACATGGTTTAGCGTTCAATTTGTCATTGATAATATTGATAATATCTCGATATTATCGAAATCGTAACATGCGCGTTATTAAGACCACAATATTTCGTTTTCTTTTCAATTGTTTATGATTTCTTAGTGAAATATCATGTGTTATTGATGTTTTGTAATATCGATGGATATTTGGACGAAATATTGGATGGTTAAATAGATCGGATGGGATGATTGGACCGATTTCTTACAACAACACATGCTTTTAAGGAACCATTAAATGAAAACTTGTTATGTATGCATTCTTTTTATAATTTTTTTTTTCTAAATATACAAATATGTACATTTCAATATCGTCCGAAGTTTTGCTACAAATTCTACCGTTTTTCACATGTCTCCCCACATTTCCGGTTATCGGCAATATCGATATTGTTTCCGTATCCCTAGTCAGCAAAACTTATAGTGATACCGATACTTCGAACATTGCTCATGACCTCATATTGAAACTCTTATAAGTCTACCATCGAGAATGAGTAAGGACCCAATCACACACCTTTATTTATGAGACATGCTTAGGCAAGTTAACCACACCTTTACCATCATCTCTGAAAACCATGTCCATTGACTAAATGGCAAACTTCGAATCCAATAGTTAACCATCTGATAGAATGACCTTTCCTCACTTAACGGGAGCCATATCTGATTTTGCCTTAAAATGTTCAATTGTATGGCACCAAAGGCTATAATTGTCCCTACATTGTAATCTTTTGACCATGCCCCATTCACTGTTGAAAGTATGTGATGAAAGGTAATCTCATGATCATGGCCTGTTCACTATTGAAAGTATGTAATGAAAGGTTTCAATCTCATACTTGTGGATCGGCCATGGCCCATGGTCATAATGACATGCACCAAATCTGCGACCTTTAAGATTGGTAGAATCCCCCATCATGTTGTTTGAATAATCAAAAGATGGGCGTAAGGTGCAAGAAATCTTACAATTTTGGTTTTTAACTGAAGAGGCCAATTCCTTTGCTGCAGGTCCTTGTAAAATAAACTTATTATATAGATGTTAGGAATGGGACCACCAGACCGTGGGTATGGCATCCAATCCATGCATTATGTGATCTCCATCTTAAGTGTTGGACGCCTCAAAAGTCAGACAATCCAACTATCATGTGTCATCCACAGTGTGAATCTGGAAGTTTTTGGATGGTTGTTCATTACTTCTTCGATGGAGCAGACCGTGTTGTGAATGTCCTATCTAGCCCTTGCATCATATCAACCCTGCCATGAAGATAGGATGCCCCACAGCTCAGCCTATTCAAAGAAAACAATGAACAACAGGCATCTGCGTCACGTAATAGCTCACATGATAGTTAGACAGGCCTTACCTTTGGAGTGTCTAACTTTCATGGCTAGGCCAGCGTTCAAGGCAAGTAGGATGTACACCCAGTGGCCCCCACGTGCATGTCCAAACGATAGCGTGTTCGAACATATGATAAAAAAAAAAAAAACACTCAGCTGGGACAGGGATGCGGATTTCCTGCCAAAAGCCTTTCGCAGGACGTTCCAGCGCTGGAAACAGAGGTGGGACCCACCGTTATGTTTGTGAGAAATCCACTCCGTCCGTCCGTTTTATGAGCTCATTTTAGGGCACGAGATGAAAATTGAACAGTATCCAAAACTTAAGTGTGCCGTACAAAAGGAAAGAGGTTAGGGAAATTCTCACCGTTGAAACCTCCCTGAGGTCAACATTGATGTTTCCATGCCATCCATACCGTTAATAACGTCATTCCTATTGGAATGAACTGAAAACACAAATATAAGCATGATTCGAAACTTCTTTAGCCCCATGAATATTTCAACTGTGGATGTTCAATTCTCACGTTTTCAGCCCACTTGAGCATTTGGTCCAGTTCATTTTTTCCCTGGTGTCCTAAAATGAACTCACAAAATGGATGAACAGGGTAAATTTCTAACAAACATCATAGTGAGCCCCACCTAGGTTCCCAGGCAGGAACTTCCTGCGAATGCTTTTGCAGGAAATCCGCTTCCCCGCTGGGACACCATCCAGGGAGTAATATGCGCGCGGTAAGCAGATCGCGTAATGAGTAACTAACAACGCAAGGCGTACTGAGTAAACTCCGTGGTCCTACCGTCATTCATGCAGTTTATTCACTCCGTCCATCTATTTTACTAGATAATTTTAGGTCGTTATCTGAAAATGAAGCGTATTCAAAGGTCAGGGGAACCACACGACTGAAAACAGTGTGAATTGAAATTTTACCCTTGTCGAGGGTCACAAAAGTTTTAATTAATCTCAAGTGGTAGACTGAGAGAAGATACCTGGTTTCAACACTGTAGTCTAGTCGCGGCATCGATTCCCTAGTGGGGTGGCTAACAGTGGAGGGTGTACTGACAGCTGGGTGTGTACTAACAACCTAATCCAAAAATAAAAATAAAAACCATCACTGTAGGCCTTGGCAAGGTTTTAAGGGTGGAAATCAATATTTCCACTATTTCCTATGGTATGGTCTACTTGAGCTTTTGATATGCTTTAATTTTTGGATCAACCCTTAAATAAAAAACAGATGAATGGAGTGGATAAACCACATGCATTCACGGTGGTCTCAACGGAATTTACTAAGTGCCATAAAAGCATACTGTGTAACTCAGTACACCTAAAACCTAGGCATGGCCTGCAGCCCTCCATGAATTTTGAAATGGCTTGAGTATATATGGGCCAATTAATCCTATCATTTTTTATGAATGGGTTAAATGAAATATACACAGTACGGTGGACCCACATTTCTTATGGAAGATTCTATAGTGGGCGTAACTATCCCCATACCCTCCATGTTGCATTGGTGTGGCCCATATGAGTCATAGATTATGACCTCTTTTATAATCTAAACCTAATAAAATGCTAAAGGTGCGACCAATTGACAGGTTGGATGGCACTCACACATCACAGCGGGCTCCACACAGACGGAGAAAAGCATTGATACCCTGGTAGGGTGTGATAGATGATACCCAGGCACGCGTAAATTTCTTCGAAATTGCATGTGGATTAAAAATAAATTCAATTAAAATGTTCAAATTGTAGTTCTCTATTTAGATGTATCATGAACAAAATATTACACCTATTCAAGTGGTGGACATTTATGGGAAGGCTAAAAAAGATATTATCCAGTGGTTATACTTCAAAAAGTGTCCACGAGTCACAGGTGAGGATTATTAGAAAAAATCTGATGTTGGGACTGACTCAGAGACAGTACTTTTTACAATTTAGCTGGTTTAGTTTTTAAATTTTCCGAATGCCTGTGTATCAAATTTCATACGAAGCTAGAGTATCAATTATCTCCCAAAAAAAAATAGTTCTCATCCTGGCCATTTTTTCCATTGCAAATGGCACAGCTGTGAAATGTTTAAAACGCATGCGCACGACAAAAAGTAGTGTCGACTGGCATGGGAGTGATTTGATACTCTGGCAGAGTGAGATGTTTAATAAGCAGGCCCTATGAAATTTTACACGAAGCACACGCTAACTTTAAGTCGAACTCTCTAAATTATAAGAAGTCACTGTGGCTAAGACAGTCCCAAAAACTCGGACAGTCTGTGAAATTCTAATGTCTGATTCATGAACACTTTCTTGTTGAAATAGAACCGTTGATCTTTTCTCAGTTTAAAGCGTCTAATAACTGTCCACCGATCCTGTGGATGGATGATTGAAATAAATATTATTTTGGTCCATAACACATCAAAACTGAGATCCTTAATCTTGACGGTTTACTTTGAAATTTTTTATTTTTTTATTTTTTATTTTATTATAATTTCATTTATGAGGGAAAAATTACAAGCCTATTTCAGGCAGAAGATCTGCCTATCATGTGCTATATATGTAAAGTGTGAGATCCCTTTCTAATGTAACCAAGACCAGTTTTATCCAAAATAACTTGACCCTTGATCAAGCGAGGGAGGGAGGCAGGACCATGGAAGAAAGAGTTAGTCTGCTCCGAGATGCCGATCTTGGCCAAGCTATCAGTCGGGCTGTTAGCTTCCCTAAAAATGTGAAAAATCCAAAAGTTTTCCTAAGAGGAGAGACGTTTGATCCTTGTAAGCCAATAAGACCATTTCTAAGAAAGCAAGGAAGCTTTGGTTAGGCAGAATCTGATTCGATAATAACATTAGAGATCCCAAGAGCCAAATAGAATTTAATACCATCATACACTGTGCACATTTCAGCCGTATTGGTAGAGGCAGTGCTATATACGGTTTACTTTGAGTTACTTGTACGTCCAGTTTACTGTTTTTAAATAATTCCTGAGTACCATCCATGGCACTCTATCAGAGTACGAAAGTTTTCCTCTGATAAATTTTTTGGCCTTTTGTTCCAGGGAAAGGAGGAATCCACCTGTATTAACTGTACGAGAATGCCAGCTTTCATCTCTAGTGGAGCTGGCGTAAGAAACATGACGATTGTATAATGACGTTTGCACCGGTGTGCTGTGGAATTAGGAAAGTGAGATTACGTTTGATACTCTGTCAAAGTGTGTTGGTTGATAATCGGGCACTAACAAATCGTATGCAAACATGATTTAGGTCAAACTAATGGGCCCAAGGGAGAAAACTTAATGGACGACTGAGATGAAAAGTACTTAAAGTGTCTCAATCCCACAAGCCTACCATCACCATAGATTGGCCTTTCTTGAATGATCTCTGCTATCGAGTGAAAGTACTGGCCCAGATTGGCAGCTAGAATTTGTTATCTAGGATATGTTTGGGTTATAGTCCAACATAGTAATGGTCTTGATCAATGACACGGACCCTTTTCCGAGTATACGTACTCAAGATAAGAAGCAGGAGGTAGGATCCTTCTCGATGTCTATAGGATTAGCTTGTTTTGCAGCTGTTGACATGGGTCGTTATAATGTTTAAACTCTCGCGCATCAGGAGATAGTAATGTTTTATGGCTTTCGAATCATGCATAAGGGTCATCCTATGAAATTGAGACAAAATATATATATATGCTTAATCCAAAAGTCACGTGGGCTGCCACGTGAATCATCGTTGTTATAAAAACTGATATTCTCATATTAGATGTTTATAATTTTTGTAATAATAAAGAAACCAAAAGTATTAAGGACGGGCTAAAGCAGGTGTGACCACGACGGTCCTTGAAGTGTTATTCACCCCTTTTCAAAATAGTTGAGACTATTGATAGGTTGGAGGAAAATAGCTTGTAGAATACAACGAGCCTGTGTGTGGTTTTCCGTTTAGCTAGCATGAAGAAACCACTAGTGGAAGTCTGTGTATACATTTTGTTGGCAGATAAAAACATTAAAAATAATAATAAAATAAAATAAAATAAAATAAAATAAAATCTCATATCAGAGAGAAGATTAGAAACGAAATAGTTGGCTTAGACCACTACATTGATCTATTTCTTGAGGACTTACTGGCTAAGGTTCGTATTGAACCTTGTTGACTTGATCAGAGAGCACTTAAGTTCTTCTTATTGGATCGTATGAGATAGCAGTTCGACTGGTTGGTGATTATCTAATGAACTAGCCAGGCACTGTTTATATAGGCCAAGATTGGTGGATGTTTTGGTCCAGGGTCATAGCTCCATATGATCATTTCTGACTGTTGGTGAAACTAGCCATTATTTGGCAGTTTCAGACCGCTATGCATGTGGGACAACCAGCTGCATGCTAGTTGTTTAGACTAAACTTAATGGCTAGTCGTTTATGACTGTTGGGCTAGCCACATGCAGCAGTTTCTGCATTGTCCGGTTTAATATTGCATGAGCAATTACACCACTCTTAAATGGCTAGTTCCTGCCTCTATGTGAGATGGACTAGTCTCTTTTAGACCTCTTACCCACAACACTCCAACTACCTGACCCATATCCTCTGTCGCACCGGTTCACATAAGGTCGCGAGGGAGAGACCTATCGACGATACGATGCCCACGTGTGAAGTGCAAAGTGTGTTACTAGTACCTCTACTGCCACATTGCCTCACATGCGCACGACCTTGCACTAAGTCCGAGCTTGAGATTGTGACCGTGCCCTAGCCCATGTGCACGTGCATGTGTTCCAGTGCTTCACACTCAAATACACAAGTTCAGTACTCCACCGATACATCAAGAAAATAATAAGGTACTTCACATCGTATATATAAACGCAAGATTTTTCTTCTCTCCTTTCTAATATGGGATTGTTCTTAAAAACACCAAAAATCATGTTTTAATAAACACTTATATATATATATATATATATATATATATATATATATATATATATATATATAATATTTTTAATTAATATTTTTCACAACAATCCCCCACTTGATAGAAAAATATTTTCAAAGAAAAAAAATCTATGAGAGTATAAACAACTTATATGCATTAAAAAAAATTTTCTTTTTAAAAGAAGATATCTTTTGATTTCAATCTCTCCTTAGTATAAGTATCTCAAAGTTCTATCAAAATTTCTGATAGCTGTAGCTTTGAACCAATTATTCTTAGATAACAAAACTAGAGATACTGCACACAAATTCACTTTGTGTTATTATAGAGTTCCGACAAATCTTGCTCAACACAATCAATGTTCATGTGCTTATCTTATTTCATGAACGATGCCAAGAGAAACTCCAACTCTCATGAAAGACTGCACCATCTCTATGTTCACATAGGTGAAATCCTTCCAATGTTCCTGTTATTATTAAGACACTTGTCCTTTTAAATTAGATTTCATTAAGAATTTTATGACTCAACTCTCTATCTGTAACGCACAACGCTACATATTATGGATGAAATTTTATATAATTTTAGTGCTGAAACTTTCCTTATAACAGTAACTTGTTTTTATCCATTGAATCCGAACTTAGAAATTTTTTAATTTTAGGTTGGGTTACCATCACCGGTGGAACTTTGCTTGAAGAATTTCAACTCAACCTCTTTGAATGTTGCCTTTACTACCTCTCTTGTTAGAGTTTTAGTAAAATGATCAGCCAAGTTATTACTTGATTTCACATATGAAATTCTGATAGTTACATCTTGAATCAATTTTTGCAAATAATCATGTCGTAAACTTATGTGTCTAGACTTTTCATTTACGTGTCATTATATGCTCTAGCTAATGTAGCTTCACTATCACAATGTAGTGACACAACCGGTATAGGCTTCACTTAAAAAAGAGATATCTAATAAAAGATCCCTAAGCCACTCATCATATTTGCATATTGTAGTCAAGGCTATAAACTCAGACTCCATAGTCAAGTGAATTATGCAGGTTTGTTTCTTGGATCCTTAAGACACAATTGAATCTCCTAGAGTAAATGCCCACCCTGTAGTAGACTTGTTATCCCCTATACTCGATATCTAACTCATATCGGTGTATCTTTCAAATATAGGAGGAAACTCTGAGTAAAATAATCCTAAATATTTAGTTGCTTTTAAGTAACTAAGAACTCTACTAATAGCATTTCAGTGTTCCACACTGCGTTGCTAGTAAACCTACTGAGTTTACTCACAGTAGATGCAATGTTAGGTTTAGTACATTGCATAACATATATTAAATTGCTTATAACACCTGCATACCCAAGTTGTACAACTACTCTTCCGTTATTCTCATTTAGCTTGATACTTGGATCAAATTTGTTTTTGTTTTTGTTTATTTTTATATGGTTAAACTTATTTAGTATCTTCTCAACATAATGAGATTGACACATCGCATAATTCTCACTATATATGTTTTTTAAACTTTAATACCTATGATGGTATCCACTTATCCAAGATCATTTCTTTTGAATATAGAAGACATAAACTTTTTTATTTTAGTTATACATTTCATTTTATTACCTATTATTAATATGTCATCAACATATATATAGATAAATAATAATTACACAGTTACTATTAACTTTAGAATATATGTATTTGTCAACTACATTATGTATGAAACCATGAAATACTATTTTTGAATCAAACTTCTCAATGTAATGAGATTAACACATCGCATAACCCCCACTATGTTTTTTAACTTTAATACCTATGATGGTATCCACTTGTCTAAAATCCTTTCTTTTGAATACAGAAGACAGAATTCTTTATTTTAATTACATATTTCATTTTATTACTTATTATTAATATGTCATTAACATATAGACAAATAATAATTATACAGTTACTATTAACTTTAGAATATATGTATTTGTTAACTACATTATGCATGAAACCATGAGATACTATTTTTGAATTAAACTTCTCAACATAATGAGATCGACACATCGCATAACCCCTACTACGTTTTTTTTTAAACTTTAATACCTATGATGGCATCCGCTTGTCCAAGATCTTTTCTTTTGAATACAAAAGAAAAAAACTTCTTCATTTTAATTACACATTTCATTTTATTACTTATTATTGACATGTCATTAATATATAAACAAATAATAATTACACAGTTACTATTAAATTTAGAATATATGTATTTGTCAGCTACATTATGCATGAAACCATGAAATACTATTTTTCAATCAAACTTCTCATACCACTATTTAGGTGTTTGTTTTAATTTATACAAATATTTAATCAATCCAAAAACTTTCTTCTCATTTCTTGGTAGAACGAACCCTTCGTGTTGTTCTATGTATACCTCGAGATTATTATTCAGGAAAGCAATCTTTACATTCATTTGGTAGATGTGAAGATGATATATGGACACTAGCGAAAATAAAATCCTGATGGATATTATCCTAGCCACTAGAGAATATGTGTCAAAATAATCTATCCATTCTTTTTGTTTAAACCCCTTAGTTACTAATCTAGTTTTAAAGGTTAAGATAGTCTCATCAGTGTGATATTTCTTCTTAAATACCCACTTATACGCTATGGGTTTAGAACCTAGAGGTAAGTTCACTAATTCCCATGTTTGATTTGACATTATAGATTCCATCTCATCGTAAATGACTTCTTTCTAAAAACCCGAGTTTCTAGAAGACATAGCCTCATTGAATGTTTTAAGGTCATATTCTATAGTCATTATTATAAGTATTTCCTTTTTTTTTTCTTTCAAATAATGAGGAGTTTTATTATACGTTGCTCACGTCTTCCAAGAGAATACATGCTTTCTCCATTTTATTTTATTTTTAAGAAGCAATTTCATTTCTATGGAGAAATTGTACACCAAACTGAACAATTCGGGCCTTCCCAAGGGACCACCTCGGATAGGCCTATCGTAATGACTACAAACAGCCTAAAGACAAGATTCGCCCAAGGGGGCCTTCTTGATATCCTTAACTGACCCCAGCTTTACTTTATCTAGGAAGTACAGGTCTCTGATCTGCGCCGGGAGGTCCGAAATATTCCTGAAATAAGTGAAGGATTGGTTGCCACTACCAAGCCGAGCTAGCCCATCCGTCGGACCGTTAATTTCCCTGTAAATGTGGGTAACAATATATTGGACCTGGTTTTTAAGCTTAGAGATCCTTCTAACCCACTACTTCCAATGTTAAGCAGGGAACCCTTTCTCATTGAGCAGGCCCACCACTAGCCTAGAATCAGATTCCGCCTCCACTCTAGACAGCCCATATTTAGCACAAAGCAAGAGCCCATCCCACACCGCCTGCAATTCTACACAGTTATTGGAACTGTCCCCGTACCCTGCTGAGAATGCAAACAAGAACCTGCCATCACACCCTTTGTAAATATCCCTGCACCTTGACTGACCCAGGTTCCCTCAAACAGACCCATTAATGTTAATTTTGGACCAACTCATCGAAGGATTCACCTCTTTAACTCACTTGAAATGATGCTGAGTTGGGGGGTTAGGTAGCCCTAATAGGTAATGAGATAAATTAGCAGACAAACTTCTCTTACCTTTCGACTTTAAGCCAGTGTGCAGCATCTTGCACCACCAATAAACTTGGGAAATAGCTGTTGTAACTTTGTAGGGCTTACCATCAAACTTGATAGAATTCCTACAGCGCCAGATCTCCCAGACCACCAAGCTAGGAAGTAGCTTCCAGAGAGAAGAGGCGGACCCCCCCAGGAGAGCCCGAAAGCCACCATTAGTTCATCCTGCCCTCCACCGAAAGGGGAGGCAGAGACGACATGCCAATATGGCCCCGAAGTGGTGCTAAATCTTCTCTATCAACCCAACAAATAAGAAAATATGCTCAATCGTTTCAGTAGCTGGTGAATGGCCCTTGTTGGCACAGCAAACACATGAGGAGGCCAAGTTGATCCCTCTTTGCTAAACTATGTCATCCACCGCGATGGCCCCGTGAAGCAATCTCCAAACAAATGTGGAGATTTTTGGTGAAACTTTCCCATGCAAAACTAATGCAGCCCAGCTCTTACACGGGGAGATAGCCCTATAGAGATTCCAAGCAGATTTCGTAAAGAATTCACTCGAAGGATCCAGAGGCCAGAAGCGAACGTCCCTCTCAGCCGACATGGCGAAGCTACCCTGGAAGATAAATTCGATGACGTCTTGAAGGAAGAGGAACACCAAGGAAGGAGGGAGCAGGCGAGCGACGTCCAGAAACTTTTTTACTAAAAGGGAGCCGAGGGATTCTGGAATGGGCCTGTCAACGTGAAGGCGAAGCAGGCCCAATCCAGACTAGTTGTCTTCCCAAAGATTCAGATTACCCTGCCCAACATCCCATTAGATGTTCTCCTCCAGCAAGGGGAACAAGGATCTAACACTTTTCCAAAGAGGGGAGGGAAGGGGGGAAGCTTGGCCCATAGCTAAGTGATCAAAGTCATTGGGATGCAAGGATCTCATAAGCGCTACCCAAAGGCTAGTGCATACACCAAACATAGTTGACCAGGCCAGTTTCACCCAAAATTTCTTTAACACCTCTCTCAATGATTTAATGTCCAACCCACCTTCACTATGGGGCTTGACTAATTTCTTCCAACTGACCCAATGAAGCTTCTTTTTACCATTAGCCCACCTCCAGAAGAAGTTGGCAAACAACCTCTCTAGATTATCAAGAACTTGTACCGGGACCTACATCGTTGTCAAGACGTGGATTGGGATGCTCCTTAGCACATGCCAAATCAAAGTGGCTCTACCTGCCTGAGAAAGGAACCTCTTGTTCCAGTTGTTTACCCAGCTTTGAATTTTATCAAGAAGGAATTTGAAGTCTAATTACTTAAATCTCCCACTTGAGATCGGTGTGCCTTGGTACCGGGAACCAGCTAAGGACCTGGACATGCCCAAGATGCGTTTGATGCTTCTAACTCTCCCTGACGACAACTTGGAAGAGTAGTAGAATGAACTCTTGTGATAGTTAATCTTCTGGCCTGATGCATTCTGGAAGGCCTGAAGGAAAGCAAAGATAGCCTAAAGCGATGCCTTAGAACCGTTTAGAAAAAGTAGGGTGTCATCAGCAAAGACGAGGTGGGAGATAAGGGGACAAACCCGCTTGAGTTTGAAGGGCTAACTGTGCCCCCATTCCATCAGAAATTTGAAGCCCCTACTTAATGCCTCTGCCACTAGGATAAATAAGTCGGGGGAGAGTTGGTCCCCCTGGCGCAGGCCCCTCGAGGACTTGAAGAATCCTGCCGCTTCACCATTTATGAGAACTGAAAACCAGCAATTGTTCCAGTAAGATTTCACTAAGTTGATCCAACTGCTACTGAACCCAAAACTGTGAAGGACATGCTTAAGGAATTTCCATTCAACTTTATCGTAGGCCTTCTCTATATCCAATTTGAAGACCACGTTCCCACCCTGAACCTTCCTACCTATTTCCCTGAACATTTCCTGCACTATGGCAATATTTTTCGCAATAGACCGACCCTTGGTGAAGGCACCTTACTCAGTTAAAATAACCTTTGGGAGGAGCAGGCTCAGCTGCCTTGTCGCCAAGAGCTTAGCAAACACCTTGTATATACAGTTGCAGAGGCTGATGGACCAATAGTCCACAAAGGATGAAGTCGTCGCCGATTTAGGGATGAGACAAATGAGAGAAGATGTGAACGCTTTTGGAAAGGCACCGCCTTTAAACAGATTCAACAGTGCCTTGTGAAGATCAAGACCTAAGATGGGCCAATAGGAGGAAAACAACCCCCCTTAAAAACCCGTCAAGACCAGCCGCCCCATCTTTTGGAAGGCCATTGATCGCCTAAAATACCTCGGAGAGGACTGGAGGGTCCAGTAAACCCTCGTTGTCCTGGGCCATAAGAAGGAGAGGAATAGCAAAGGAGAGGTCCATCTCCTAAGTGGATACGTTGGCCTTGAAGTATTCTGTAAAAAACTTAACAGCTTTCAATTTAATGGCTTCCTAGTCCGACACTATTTGCCCTATTCCAACTTCAATGGTAGAGATATAGCTCCTTATGATTCTGTCATTGGCCAAGGAATGGAAGAACTTCGTGTTCCTATCCCCTTCCTCCAACCAGCTGTTCCGCGATTTCTGCTTCCAATATACTTCTTCCATGAGCTCGACATGGGCCAGGTGTTAACGAGAGGAAGCAACATCAGATTGTAGATCTCCCTCTGTCGAGCTTTGCATACAATCTTCAAGGGATTCAAGGGCCAGGGCTGCTTCCTTAACTTGGAGGAATATATTGTCAAATATCTCTTTGTTCCATATTTTAAGAGCATGCTTAGTTTTCCTTAGCTTCAACTGCAGGTTGAGCATGGGCTGTTGAGACAAGTCTTCCTTCAAGGCATTATAAACAACCTGAAGGAAGGAGCTATGGGGGGCCCACATCCTCTGATTCCTGAATGGTCTAGCAAAAGATAGAGAAGGCCTAGGGAAGATCGGAAGGAGAGGACAATGATCAAAGGTGGCCCTAGGGAGGTGCTCCAATCTGAACCTCGAGAAGAGGTTAGCCCACGCTCCAATTATAAGGGCTCTGTCTAGTCTGGCCTAAATGCGAGCGTTACCTACCTGGTTATTGGTCCAGGTAAATCTATTCCCCAAAAACCCCACATTCTGAAGGCCAGTGTTATTGATGGCTTTGACAATGTTCTAAGAGCTGATGAAATCTGGATTCCTGCTGCCCCTTCTCTTTGCTGCCTCAGTTACTGCGTTAAAATCTTCGACGACTGCCCACGGACCGTTGATGGTGCTTCCAATATCTGCCATGTCCTCCCATAGAGACCTCCTAGTGATTCTGTCACACTTAGCATAAACAATAGAAAGAAGAATAGGGGCTTGGAGGTACTGCAAAAAGATGTTCATAAAAAGCATTTGGTTAGAGTGCTAGAGAGGACAAAAACTTGTAGGTGACTCTTATAAAATACCCAAACCTTCCCTCCTACAGCACCATTGGAAATCCAAGCGTGGAACCCCATCTCTAGACCAATGTTCACCCTCTTGTCCTCTCTCAACATTGGTTCAAGATGGCCACCATCCAAGGGTTATTGTTGTTGATCAACTTGGCTGTCGTCCTTATAGTAGCCGCATTACCAACCCCTCAGGCATTCCATATAAGGACTTTATCCATTTATCACACAACCTAACTTCATAGCCCTCCTCTTTATTCTCCGCAATCTACTCTTCTATTGTCCCTCCTCAACTGGGCTTTCCTTTTAGCCTTTATCTTTCTTCTACTTGTGATCTCAATGGAACTAACCTCAAGACAGATCGGGTTAATCATTCCCAAGCAACCCTAGACTTGAGGTTCCAAATTTGTTAATGGGCCGAGCAGGAGGTCCTCATCATTGGCAGATATCATAGAGCTACTCGAGCTCCCCCGACTTGCATTATTCTACTAAAGAAGAATAGCTTCCTCCATGTTAATTCATGCCCTGCTCTCGAAGTAGGGAGAGAGATTGACTACAATCTTTAAACAATCTGAAGCTCCCAAGCCTATCTTAGAGGTGGATGAGGGGATACTTCTCCTATCCCCTGGAGGAGGAAAAGAATACATAGTATTAATCCTCTCAGTGTCCTTGCCAGTGTAAGCCTACTTGCGGGTGCACCGGCCTTACGATTTGGATTTACGGTGAGTAGGGTTGTCGACTGGAGGTGCTGCAAAAGTGCTCAGTTGTAGCAGTTGAACATCCTCGAGGGGGTCCCCCTTGAATTACAGGTGGGGTGCTTATAATACTAGAGTGGCCTATAGAGTTGGATGTTTTGTTGGAGTTGAATAGGTCTCCCTATCAGGGCACCTCTCTAGGAACAGCTACTTTATCAGACGAATTGTCATCGTTTGGTGGGAACCTTATAATAGAAGGGAGCCTGAGTTGGGCTACCAACAAAAGGGGACATGGTTACAGAAGTCCTAACAACATTGGGCTTGAAAGACAGACTGCCATACAGGCAAGGAACTCCCAACCTCTCCATTCCAGCATTCCTACAAACTAGCTAGTGCTATCCTTCCCCTGGACTGGGTTAGGACCAAACTCCCAGCCACCCACTCTCTCGTACTGGATACAGCTTGAACAACATTCTCCTCCAAAGGAGGACCTAGTCTAGGCTGGGGTTCGACAGTTGTGTCCATTTCGTCATTAACACTAATAGGGTATGTGCATACCTTCCCCTGGGCTACTATGATTCTTAAATCCTCCCCTTCATTATTGCTAATAATACCCTTATCAATACCCTCTTCAGGATGAGACGCCGAGGCTGGCACACCCAATACCTGAGGGTTTTCTATCTTCGCATTCATAGGGAAAACTTGACCTGCAACAATCAATTTTAGGACCTGCCTGATATTGACACCCGCACTCAGTTAAATCTTCATTCTGGCGAACATCTGGAAGAGCCTAAATCTACTGCAGGCATCAATCTTGATTACTTTACCAAAATAATTTCCCAGGTCCAAAATGATACCCTCCATCCATGCGTGGGTCAGAACCTAAATAGGCGAATCCAGGATCCATCCCACCAAACCATCTTGAGCGAAGTCCACGGGTAGACTATTTCAAGACCCATACGATGGTGTAAAGCGACATCTTCCTTGAAACCCCTAAACTCTTCATCAGACTTGAGGACTATAAGGAATCTATCTAGAGAGATTCGAACCACGTCGATTGCCGATGCCAAATAGGAGGAGCCCCTTATCGCTGACTGGAGTCTCAGGATCGATGTTGAGTTGTTCGTAACTACTCCCACCAGGCCCCATTTCAACGTTTCTAGCCAAGAGGCAACTACCTCAGGATCGACAGTTGTGGTAATACCTCTCTCGATAGGTTTAGGTTGTAGACTCCTGCCCTCGTTTCGAACCACCCCTGCATAGGAGGAGCCATCCACATGTCTAGATTGGGGCGGTGGATCAACACTTAGGGAAAGCACTAGAATAACCTTAGCCTTAGGTTTAACCTCTCGAACAGAGACAATCCTCCCGTCTATCCTCTTACCATCCAGAACCCTCAATGTCGCTCGTCTCTCCGATTCGTAGTGGAATCTCACAAAACCATACCCTCTGGGTCTTCCGGAATCAAGAAACATCGATATGAATGAGTCGATTACCTTTCCGTACCTCTGGAATATGGAAAATAAATCTTGTTGGGTGCAGTTGAACGTGAGATTTCCCACAAAGAGGCTAAATCCTGAGTCTACACCTCTATACGTTGCCGCATTCCACGATGGTCTTTGGGACCTCCCTCTTCTCGTCTCTCGATCTCGTTCTAGTGAAACCCCTCCCCTGGAAGGGGCTCTTCCTCTTTTCTGCATTTACTCCTGCATTCACCGCTTCATTAAAGCACTTGCATTATAAGTATTTCCTGATAACATTTTTTTATCACCTTGTACAAGATGGAAAAAGAGATGTTGAGAGTCTATCTGTTTAGAGTCAAGAATCTTTTCTATTCTTACCATCTAGCTCTTATGAGGTTTACTTGGAACTTCTACCTCTTATGGAGCTTTACTCACTAGTTTTCTACTAGGAGTTTGGACTTCATTATCCTTTGACTCCAAGGATAGTGAGTTTTCAAATAACTCAATGTCTTTGAATTCTATAATAGTATTAGACTCTAGATCTAGGAGTTTATAGGTTTTGCTATTTTATGCATGTCATACGAAGGTGCACTTGATAGCTCTAGGTCTCTTTTAGGATCAAGAATTCTGTAATAAACAAGACACCCCCATATGTTAAGATACCCTAGGTTAGGTTTTCTCCATTTTCATTTCTCATATGGTAAAGTTTTACTTTTCTAATAAGAAATTTTATTTAGAATATGACACGCTAGAAGCAGTGCTTCACCCCATAGACTTACTGGCAACTTTGCTTGTATTAGTATTGAGTTGACCACCTCTATTAATGTCCTATTCTTCCTTTCTGCTACATCATTTTGATGCGGTATGTATGGTGCAGTACACTGGTGTATTAATCCATGTTCTTCGAGAAGTTAGAGAATTTATTTAAGAAGTATTCTCCCCCTCTGTCACTGCGGAGAATTTTTATTGGAATACCATTTTAATTGTGTCTTTTTAAAATTTTACAAAAAAAAAAACCTACCTACTTAATATATATATTTTTTTATTCCATGTACCTTTTCAAAGAAATTTTCCAATAAATTATCCTATTACTTTAAGTAGTTATCACTAGAATACATTCTATTAATTTTTTTAACAATTAATAAATAAAATTTAAAATTTATTTCTTGTGAAAATAACTCCAAAATTTTAAAATCTCAACAATGTTGTTAAACTTTCCACCATCACACTGCCAAAATATAAAATAATGGTCCCGCCAAAAGAAAAAGTGGTGAATGGGGCACTCATCATATAACGACATTTTTACAACCTAAAAATCCTACGACTAGTCACCGAACAAACTCCTATCTACTGGTGTTCCACCAGTGAAATTTAACAAGCATTATTCAGATGGAAAACAAAACTGACCCATGGATTTCATTGCTTACAAACATGTGGGCGTATGTAGGAGGATGGAGAGTGTATGCATCAATGTGTTGTGCCACTTGGTTAAGTCGTGGGCTTGTAGTAGAAAGGATAAATCATCATCTCATGCAAGAAAATCTTTACTTGTCATTTTGCGTTCCACAACTAACATGCATATATGGCACTTTTTCTTTAGCACTGCACGGGTGGCAAGCAGTGCCTTGATGCATATGGTATGCGTCTTGTGTATTAGATCCCTAATAACGCAATGGTCAAACACCTTCACTTTTTTCTTTTCTTATCTTTTTCTTTTTTTTTTCTTTTTTTCTCTTTTTTGTGCGCACACACTCACACCCCACACACACTAAGCCAAAACTGTGAAAAAAGGACGGTCCAAAACCATCTCAAATGACCAAAAAGGACGGTCATGGACCGTCGTAAGGGCCGTCAAATTTTGACGCGTTGTATTACTTAAAGGACGGTCAAAAACCGTCATTCTTATTGACGAAAAAAAAAGGACGGTTGTGAACCGTCCTTAAAAATGATGGTCTCGGACCGTCTCTTATAAGCCTTTAAAGGACGGCCATCGACCATCCTTAAAAAAAGACTATCATAGACCCTCTCTGATGAGCCTTCAAAGGACGGCCATAGCCCGTCCGTTAAAAGAACGGTCATGGACCGTCCTTAAAAAGGACTGTCATGGACCATCTCTTATAGGCGTTCAAAGGATGGCTATAGACCATCCTTAAAAAGGACTGTCATGGACCGTCTCTTATGGGCGTTCAAAGGACGGCCATAGACCGTCCTTTAAAAGGACGGTCATGGACCGTCCTTAAAAAGGACTGTCATGACCCATCCCTTATAAGAGGGTTAATATACACCTGTTACAATATATTTCATCGTATTCTTCCTAATATGCACCTGTTATATAATATAATTCATCATATTCACATTCACATCCATCTAAAACCAAACTACGTAACTCCAACATAAACTACATTCATCCAAAGATAAACTACATCCATCCAAACACAAGCAATCTTATCCACATTACATTCATCCACACATAAATACATACAAGTTTAACATCATAAATAAAAAAAGAAAAAAAATCAGCAACAAATTTCTGTGTCTTTCATCTGAAAAAAAAATTATTAAACCAACAAAACATTATAATTCAGAATCATGAAGAATTGCATAAACTTCTTCCCAAAAAGTGGGCACTTTTTTAAAATAAAACTGATCATTAAAATAAAACTAATGCAAGCAAATAATGCAAAAAAGTGTTTCAATTCAAGTTAATAGAAACAACAACAAAAATTAAAGCTTTGTAAAAAGGGGCATGTGTTAAAAGGGATAGGTTTAGGTTTTAGGTTTAGGTTTAGGTTAAGGTTTAGGTTTAGGTTATAAGCTATAGGTTTAGGGAATTGAGAATAGGTTAAGGTTTAGGTTTAGGAAATCGGGTTCGGGTTCGGGATCAGTTTTAGGTTTGGGTTTTCAAGTTTAGGTTTAGGTTTAGGTCAGGGAGTTGAGATTAGGATTAGGTGTAGGTTTAGGTTTAGGGATTTGAGAATACATTAGGTTTTAGGTTTAGGTTTAGGTTATATGTTATATAGATTTAGGTTTAGGTTTAGGTTTAGGGAATTGAGAATAGGTTAAGGTTGAGGTTTAGGAAATCGGGTTCGGGTTCGAGATCGGGTTTAGGTTTGGGTTTTCAAGTTTAGGTTTAGGTTTAGGTTAGGGAGTTGAGATTAGGATTAGGTGTATGTTTAAGTTTAGGGATTTAAGAATACATTTAGGTTTTAGGTTTAGGTTTAGGTTATAGGTTATAGGTTTAGGTTTAGGTTTAGGTTAAAGTTAAGGTTTAGGCTTAAGTTTAGGTTATAAGATATAGGTTTAGGGAATTGAGAATAGGTTAATGTTTAGGTCTAGGAAATCGGGTTCGGGTTTGAGATCGGGTTTAGGTTTGGGTTTTCGAGTTTAGGTTAGGGAGTTGAGATTAGGATTAGGTGTAGGTTTAGGTTTAGGGATTTGAGAATACATTAAGGTTTAGGTTTAGGAAATTGGGTTCGGGTTCGGGATCAGGTTTAGGTTTGAGTTTTCAAGTTTAGGTTTAGGTTTAGGTTAGGGAGTTGAGATTAGGATTAGGTGTAGGTTTAGGTTTAGGAATTTAAAAATATATTTAGGTTTTAGGTTTATGTTTAGATTATAGGTTATCGGTTTAGGTTATAAGCAATAGGTTTAGGGAATTGAGAATAGGTTAAGGTTTAGGTTTAGGAAATCGAGTTCGGGTTCGAGATCGAGTTTAGGTTTTGGTTTTCAAGTTTAGGTTTAGGTTTAGGTTAGGGAGTTGAGATTATGATTAGGTGTAGGTTTAGGTTTAGGGATTTGAGAATACATTTAGGTTTTAGGTTTAGGTTTATGTTACAGGTTACAGGTTTAGGTTTAGGTTTAGGTTAAGGTTTAGGTTTAGGCTTAGGTTTAGGTTATAAGCTATAGGTTTAGGGAATTGAGAATAGGTTAAGGTTTAGGTTTAGGAAATAGGGTTCGGTTTCGGGATCGGGTTTAGGTTTAGGTTAGGGAGTTGAGATTAGGATTAGGTGTAGGTTTAGGTTTAGGGATTTGAGAATACATTTAGGTTTAGGTTAAGGTTTAGGTTTAGGTTTAGGTTTAGCTTATAAGCAATAGGTTTAGGGAATTTTGAATAGGTTAATGTTTAGGTTAAGGAAATCGGGTTCGGGTTCGGGATCGGGTTTAGGTTTTGGTTTTCAAGTTTAGGTTTAGGTTTAGGTTAGGGATTTGAGATTAGGATTAGGTGTAGATTTAGGTTTAGGGATTTGAGAATACGTTTAGGTTTTAAGTTTAGGTTTAGGTTATAGGTTACAGGTTTAGGTATAGGTTTAGGCTTAAGTTTAGGTTACAAGATATAGGTTTAGGGAATTGAGAATAGGTTAAGGTTTAGGTTTAGGAAATCGGGTTCGGGTTCGAGATCGGGTTTAGGTTTAGGTTTTCAAGTTTAGGTTTAGGTTTAGGTTAGTGAGTTGAGATTAGGATTAGGTGTAGGTTTAGGTTTAGGGATTCGAGAATACATTTAGGTTTTAGGTTTAGGTTTAAGTTAAGGTTTAGGTTTAGGTTTAGGTTTAGGTTATAAGCTATAGGTTTAGGGAATTGAGAATAGGTTAAGGTTTAGGTTTAGGAAATCAGGTTCGGGTTCGGGATCAGGTTTAGGTTTAGGTTAGGGAGTTGAGATTAGGATTAGGTGTAGGTTTAGGTTTAGGGATTTGAGAATACATTAAGGTTTAGGTTTAGAAAATTGGGTTCGGGTTCAGGATCGGGTTTAGGTTTTGAGTTTTCAAGTTTAGGTTTAGGTTTAGGTTAGGGAGTTGAGATTAGGATTAGGTGTAGGTTTAGGTTTAGGGATTTGAGAATACATTTAGGTTTTAGGTTTATGTTTAGGTTATAAGTTATAGGTTTAGGGTAAGGTATAGGTTTAGGTTTCGATTTAGGTTATAAGCTATAGGTTTAGGGAATTGAGAATAGGTTAAGGTTTAGGTTTAGGAAATCGGGTTCGGGTTCCGGATCGGGTTTAGGTTTGAGTTTTCAAGTTAAAGTTTAGGTTTAGGTTAGGGAGTTGAGATTAGGATTAGGTGTAGGTTTAGGTCTAAGGATTTGAGAATACATTTAGGTTTTAAGTTTATGTTTAGGTTATAGGTTATAGGTTTAGGTTAAGGTATAGGTTTAGGTTTTAAGCAATAGGTTTAGGGAATTGAGAATAGGTTAAGGTTTAGGTTTAGGAAATCGGGTTTGGGTTCGGGTTTGGGATCGGGTTTAGGTTTTGGTTTTCAAGTTTAGGTTTAGATTTAGGTTAGGGAGTTGAGATTAGGATTCAGTGTAGGTTTAGATTTAGGTTTAGGGATTTGAGAATACATTTAGGTTTTAGGTTTAGGTTTAGGTTATAAGTTATAGGTATAGGTTTAAGTTAAGGTATAGGTTTAGGTTTCGGTTTAGGTTATAAGCAATAGGTTTATGGAATTGAGAATAGGTTAAGGTTTAAGTTTAGGAAATTGGGTTCAGGTTCGGGATCGGGTTTAGGCTTGAGTTTTCAAGTTTAGGTTTAGGTTTAGGTTAGGGAGTTGAGATTAGGATTAGGTGTGAGTTTAGGTTTAGGGATTTGAGAATACATTTTGGTTTTAGGTTTACGTTTAGGTTATAAGTTATAGGTTATAAGTTTAGGTTTAGGTTAAAGTATAGGTTTAGGTTTCGGTTTAGGTTATAAGTAATAAGTTTAGGGAATTAAGAGTAAGTTAAGGTTAGGTTTAGGAAATCGGGTTCGGGTTCAGCATCAGGTTTAGGTTTGGATTTTGAAGTTCAGGTTTAGGTTTAGGTTAGGGAGTTGAGATTAGGATTAGGTGTAGGTTTAGGTTTAGGGATTTGAGAATACATTAATGTTTAGGTTTAGGAAATCGGTTTCAGGTTCGGGATCGGGTTTAGGTTTGAGTTTTCAAGTTTAGGTTTAGGTTTAGGTTAGGGAGTTGAGATTAGGATTTGGTGTAGGTTTAGGTTTAGGAATTCGAGAATACATTTAAGTTTTAGGTTTGGGTTTAGGTTTAGGTTATAAGATATACGTTTAGGGAATTGAGAATAAGTTAAGGTTTACATTTAGGAAATCGGGTTCGGGTTCGGGGTCGGGTTTAGGTTTTGGTTTTCAAGTTTAGGTTTAGGCTTAGGTTAGGGAGTTGAGATTAGGATTAGGTGTAAGTTTAGGTTTAGGGATTTGAGAATACATTAAGGTTTAGGTTTAGAAAATCGGGTTCGGGTTCAGGATCGGGTTTAGGTTTGAGTTTTCAAGTTTAGGTTTAGGTTTAGGTTAGGGAGTTGAGATTAAGATTAGGTGTAAGTTTAGGTTTAGGGATTTGAGAATACATTTATGTTTTAGGTTTATGTTTAGGTTATAGGTTATAGGTTTTGGTTAAGGTATAGGTTTAGGTTTCGGTTTAGGTTATAAGCAATAGGTTTAGGGAATTGAGAATAGGTAAAGGTTTAGGTTTAGGAAATCGGGTTCGGGTTTGGGTTCGGGATCGGGTTTAGGTTTTGGTTTTCAAGTTTAGGTTTAGATTTAGGTTAGGGAGTTGAGATTAGGATTAGGTGTAGGTTTAGGTTTAGGTTTAGGGATTTGAGAATACATTTAGGTTTTAGGTTTAGGTTTAAGTTATAGGTTATAGGTTATAGGTTTAGGTTTAGGTTAAGGTATAGGTTTAGGTTTCGGTTTAGGTTATAAGCAATAGGTTTATGGAATTGAGAATAGGTTAAGGTTTAGGTTTAGGAAATCGGGTTCGGGTTCGGGATCGGGTTTAGGTTTTAGTTTTCAAGTTTAGGTTTAGGTTTAGGTTAGGGAGTTGAGATTAGGATTAGGTGTAGGTTTAGGTTTAGGGATTTAAGAATACATTTAGGTTTTAGGTTTATGTTTAGGTTATAGGTTATAGGTTTAGGTTAAGGTATAAGTTTAGGTTTCGGTTTAGGTTATAAGCAATTGGCTTAGGGAATTGAGAATAGGTTAAGGTTTAGGTTTAGGAAATCGGGTTCGGGTTCGGGATCAGGTTTAGGTTTTGGTTTTCAAGTTTAGGTTTACGTTTAGGTTAGGGAGTTGAGATTAGGATTAGGTGTAGGTTTAGGTTTAGGGATTTGAGAATACATTTAGGTTTTAGGTTTATATTTAGGTTATAGGTTATAGGTTTAGGTTAACGTATAAGTTTAGGTTTTGATTTCGGTTATAAGCCATAGGTTTAGGGAATTGAGAATAGGTTAAGGTTTAGGTTTAGGAAATCGGGTTCGGGTTCGGGATCGGGTTTAGGTTTGGGTTATCAAGTTTAGGTTTAGGTTTAGGTTAGGGAGTTTAGATTAGGATTAGGTGTAAGTTTAGGTTTAGGGATTTGAGAATACATTTAGGTTTTAGGTTTATATTTAGGTTATAGGTTATAGGTTTAGGTTAAGGTATAGGTTTAGATTTCGGTTTAGGTTATAAGCAATAAGTTTAGGGAATTGAGAATAGGTTAAGGTTTAGGTTTAGGAAATTGGGTTTGGGTTCGGGATCAGGTTTAGGTTTGGGTTATGAAGTTTAGGTTTAGGTTTAGGTTAGGGAGTATAGATTAGGATTAGGTGTAGGTTTAGTTTTAGGGATTTGAGAATACATTTAGGTTTTAGGTTTATGTGTAGGGTATAGGTTATAGATTTATGTTTAGGTTTAGGTTAAGGTATAGGTTTAGGTTTCGGTTTAGGTTATAAGCAATAGGTTTATGGAATTGAGAATAGGTTAAGGTTTAGGTTTAGGAAATCGGATTCGGTTTCGGGATCGGATTTAGGTTTGGATTTTCAAGTTTAGGTTTTGGTTTAGGTTAAGGAGTTGAGCTTTGGATTAGGTATAGGTTTAGGTTTAGGAATTTGAGAATACATTTAGGTTTTAGGTTTAGGTTTAGGTTATAGCTTACATGTTTAGGTTATGGCTATAGGTTATATGTTTAGGTTAAGGTTTAGGTTTAGGTTTAAGAATTTGAGAATACATTTAGATTTTAGGTTTAGGTTTAGGTTATAGGTTACAGGTTTAGGTTTATACTATAGGTTTAGGTTTAAGTTTAGGTTATAAGCTATAGGTTTAGGGAATTGAGAATAGGTTAAGGTTTAGGTTTAGGAAATTGGGTTCGGGTTCGGGATCGGGTTTAGGTTTTGGTTTTCAAGTTTAGGTTTAGGTTTAGGTTAGGGAATTGAGATTAGGATTAGGTGTAGGTTTAGGTTTAGGGATTTGAGAATACATTTAGGTTTTAGGTTTATGTTTAGGTTATAGGTTACAGGTTTAGGTTAAGGCTATAGGTTATAGGTTTAGGTTAAGGTTTAGGTTAAGGTTTAGATTTAGGTTTAAGGATTTGAGAATACATTTAGGTTTTATATTTAGGTTTAGGTTATAGGTTACAGGTTTAGGTTTAGGTTTAGGTTTATGCTATAGGTTATAGGTTTAGGTTAAGGTTTAGGTTAAGGTTTAGGTTTAGGTTTAGGTTTAGGTTTAAGTTTAGGTTATAAGCTATAGGTTTAGGGAATTGAGAATAGGTTAAGGTTTAGGTTTAGGAAATCGGGTTCGGGTTCGGGATCGGGTTTAGGTTTGAGTTTTCAAGTTTAGGTTTAGGTTTAGGTTAGGGAGTTGAGATTAGGATTAGGTGTAGGTTTAGGTTTAGGGATTTAAGAATACATTTAGGTTTTAGGTTTATGTTTAGGTTATAGGTTATAGGTTTAGGTTAAGGCTATAGGTTATAGGTTTAGGTTAAGGTTTAGATTTAGGTTTAAGAATTTGAGAATATATTTAGGTTTTAGGTTTAGGTTTAAGTTATAGGTTACAGGTTTAGGTTTATGTTTAGGTTTAGGTTTAAGTTTAGGTTATAAGCTATAGGTTTAGGGAATTAAGAATAGGTTTAGGTATAGGTTCAGGAAATCGGGTTCGGGTTCGGGATCGGGTTTAGGTTTGGATTTTCAACTTTAGGTTTAGGTTTAGGTTAGGGAGTTGAGATTTGGATTAGGTATAGGTTTAGGTTTAGGGATTTGAGAATACATTTAGGTTTTAGGTTTAGGTTTTGGTTATAGGTTACATGTTTAGGTTAAGGCTATAGGTTATAGGTTTAGGTTAAGTTTAGGTTAAGGTTTAGGTTTAGGTTTAAGGATTTGAGAATACATTTAGGTTTTAGGTTTAGGTTTAGGTTATAGGTTACAGGTTTAGGTTTAGGTTTAGGTTTATGCTATAGGTTATAGGTTTAGGTTAAGGTTTAGGTTGAGGTTTAAGTTTAGGTTATAAGCTATAGATTTAGGGAATTGAGAATAGGTTAAGGTTTAGGTTTAGAAAATCGGGTTCCGGTTTTGGATCGGGTTTAAGTTTTGGTTTTCAAGTTTAGGTTTAGGTTTAGGTTAGGGAGTTGAGATTAGGATTAGGTGTAGGTTTAGGTTTAGGGATTTGAGAATACATTTAGGTTTTAGGTTTATGTTTAGGTTATAGGTTGCATGTTTAGGTTAAGGTTATAGGTTATAGGTTTAGGTTAAGGTTTAGATTTAGGTTTAAGGATTTGAGAATACATTTAGGTTTTAGGTTTAGGTTTAGGTCATATGTTACAGGTTTAGGTTTAGGTTTAGGTTTATGCTCTAGGTTATAGGTTTAGGTTAAGGTTTAGGTTTAGGTTTAAGTTTAGGTTATAAGCTATAGGTTTAGGGAATTGAGAATAGGTTAAGGTTTAGGTTTAGGAAATCGGTTTCGGGTTCGGGATCAGGTTTAGGTTTGAGTTTTCAAGTTTAGGTTTAGGTTTAGGTTAGGGAGTTGAGATTAGGATTAGGTGTAGGTTTAGGTTTAGGGATTTGAGAATACATTTAGGTTTTAGGTTTATGTTTAGGTTACAGGTTACAGGTTTAGGTTAAGGCCATAGGTTTTAGGTTTAGGTTAAGGTTTAGGTTAAGGTTTAGATTTAGGTTTAAGGATTTGAGAATACATTTAGGTTTTAGGTTTAGGTTTAGGTTATAGGTTACAGGTTTAGGTTTAGGTTTAGGTTTATGCTATAGGTTATAGGTTTTGGTTAAGGTTTAGGTTAAGGTTTAGGTTTAGGTTTAGGTTTAAGTTTAGGTTATAAGCTATAGGTTTAGGGAATTGAGAATAGGTTAAGGTTTAGGTTTAGAAAATCGGGTTCGGGTTCGGGATCGGGTTTAGGTTTGAGTTTTTAAGTTTAGGTTTAGGTTTATGTTAGGGAGTTAAGATTAGGATTAGGTGTAGGTTTAGGTTTAGGGATTTGAGAATACATTTAGGTTTTAGGTTATAGGTTATAGGTTTAGGTTAAGGTATAAGTTTAGGTTTCGATTTAGGTTATAAGCAATTGGTTTAGGGAATTGAGAGTAGGTAAAGGTTTAGGTTTAGGTTTAGGTTTAGGTTAAGGTATAGGTTTAGGTTTCAGTTTAGGGTATAAGCAATAGGTTTAGGGAATTGAGAATAGGTTTAGGTTTAGGTTTAGGAAATCGGGTTCGGGTTCAGGATCGGGTTTAAGTTTGGGTTATCAAGTTTAGGTTTAGGTTTAGGTTAGGGAGTTTAGATTAGGATTAGGTTTAGGGATTTGAGAATACATTTAGGTTATAGGTTTATGTTTAGGTTATAGGTTATAGGTTTAGGTTAAGGTATAGGTTTAGATTTCGGTTTAGGTTATACGCAATAGGTTTAGGGAATTGAGAATAGGTTAAGGTTTAGGTTTAGGAAATCGGGTTCGGGTTCGGGATCGGGTTTAGGTTTGGGTTATCAAGTTTAGGTTTAGGTTTAGGTTAGGGAGTTTTGATTAGGATTAGGTGTAGGTTTAGGTTTAGGGAATTGAGAATACATTAAGGTTTAGGTTTAGGAAATCGGGTTCAGGTTTGGGATCGGGTCTAGGTTTGAGTTTTCAAGTTTAGGTTTAGGTTTAGGTTAGGGAGTTGAGATTAGGATTAGGTGTAGGTTTAGGTTTAGGGATTTGAGAATACATTAAGGTTTAGGTTTAGGTTTAGGGATTTGAGTATAGGTTTAGGTTATAGGTTTAGGTTTTGGTTTACATTTAGGTTAAGGTTATATGTTAAGGTTAAGGTTATAGGTATAGGTTATAAGTTTAGGTTTAGGTTAGGTTATAGGTTTTTAGTTAAGGTTTAGGTTATAGTTATAGGTTTTGGGATTTGAGAATAGGTTTAGGTTATAAGTATAGGTTTAGGTTAGGTTATAGGTTAAGGTTTAGGGAACTGAGTTTAGGTTATAGGTTCAGGTTATATATTATAGGTTATATGTTTAGGTTATAGGTTTTGGGATTTGAGAATAGGATTAGGTTATAAGTATAGGTTTAGGTTAGGTTATAGGTTAAGGTTTAGGGAATTGAGTTTTGGTTATAGGTTCATGTTATAGGTTATAGGTTATAGGTTATAGGTTTAGGTTATAGGTTTTGGAATTTGAGAATAGGTTTAGGTTATAAGTATAGGTTTAGGTTAGGTTATAAGTTAAGGTTTAGGGAATTGAGTTTCGGTTATAGGTTCAAGTTATAGGTTATAGGTTTAGGGTATGGTTTAAGTTATAGGTTTTGGGATTTGAGAATAGGTTTAGGGAATAATTATAGGTTTAAGTTAGGTTGTAGGTTAAAGTTTAGGGAATTGAGTTTAGGTTATAGGTTTAGGTTATAGTTTATATGTTTAGGTTATAGGTTTAGGTTGTAGTTATACGTTTTGGGGATTTGAGAATAGGTTTATGTTATAGGTTAAAGGTGTGGTCCCTGCAAATATAGATATAAAACGGCCTGCTCCAATTGGTCAGGCCCTTCCAGTGCTGTCTATAAGAAATGGACAGCTTTATCATAATCATAACAGCGGTTCCCATCTTTCAGGGACCCCACTCAACATCCGGATAGCTCCAATGCACATCCGGGTCTGCTCCATCAATTTTGAATAAATACATAAACATGGCATGCCCAAATGGCCAGGCCTTTCCAATGCTGTCCATAGAAAATGGACAGCTTCATCATGGTCATAACAGCGGTTCCCACCTTCCAGGGACCCCCGTTCAACATCCGGATAGCTCTGACGCACATTCAGGTCTGCTCCATAAATTTTGAGTAAATACATAAACATGGCCTGTCCAAATGGTCAGGCCACTCCAATGCTGTCCATAGGAAATGGATAGCTTCATCATGGTCATAACAGCGGTTCCCACCTTCCAAGGACTCTCGCTCAATATCCAGATAGCTCCGACTTACATTCGGGTCTGCTCAATCAATTTCGATCTAATACATTTTAAAACAACATAATTATATCTAAAAGCATTTGGATACCTGGGGAAGGCCTCCCATATTTGTATTGTTGGTTACTCATCCCTTTGTCCATAAGCTACAATCGACCAACACTTTCTATTGCTACCTGTACTCTGAAACCAACACAAATATAACTGGGAAACAATATAAGGAATAAGAAAAAATGAATTTACCTGTGCACATCATTAAATGTTTCCCTATAAGGAGGTGATATTATATCTTTGATAGCCACAACCTGTATGACAGAGAAAAATGCAACCGATACAGTCTGTTATAATTCAAAGGAGAAAAAAGATTTGTGGCTGCACCGATATTCTAGTACATTACGAACGGCTGCCTACGTACCCAAAAAGTCAGATTGGGATCAAGCCACTACGTAGTTCCTTTTAATTAACCAAGTAACTAAAGGTCATAAATTTCATATCTAACAAAGTATCATTGAACGTCGTCTCAAATCGTTTCTAGTTGGTGCATTTAAAAAAATTCAAATACACAATCAATTTATATTCTTGTTACATCTCATACTGCAACAAGAGACAACGTTCTGTCAATACTTCAGTTACATTTGAAATTGAAATCCTTTAGTGACTTGGTTAATAAAAAATAAATGATAATAAGCCATAATTAATAAAAAGGATGTTAAAGATTAAATAAATAAAAAAGGCAACTTGATCAAAAAAGGATTTCAGTGAATAATCAGGTTTTCGTCATACAATGTCCTAGAGTTCAAAAAGTTAAATAAAACTACTGAATATTCAAATTCTCATCAGGAACTTGGGTCAGACAACAATTTCACCCAATTGAATATCTTCAAATGTCCTATCATCATTAAACAACTCTGCTGTACGAACATTGATATCATCTATTACAAACCCGGCGAAAGCAGCCCTAATGATAAAGAACATTTCTTTCCAGGAATTCTTTATCTCTCTCTCTCTTTTAATTTTGTAACTTTCCATTACAATAATAACTACCTGAAATCATGACGTTTTCTCAAGATAGAAGTCCAATCCATCCCAACTTGTGCGCCTGTTAGGACAAATAATTCAAACAACATCCTGCAACACATTTAAATGCCTAATCAGTCTCACTCCAGTCTTATATATTGAATGCCTAATATATAGTCTCTTGAATTGGTGCAAACCATACCTAAATTGTTGTACACATCATTTGATTTCCAACCTCCCCAGGGAGTAGATTGATCAGATTGAACGGGCTGCTTCATTGCTTACTTCTTTTTCATCAGCATCTGCACCTAGACATTCATTGCTTACTTCTTTTTCACTAGAAATGGTGCTTACCAAATGGAGGAAATCATACACATCTGTTATGACATCTAGATTTAATGCCACCTAACAAAAAGAAGAAAGAAGGTGATTCATATTTATGCTTATGAAACAAAGTCTAATAGTTTACATAGCTAGGTTATTAAACTAATAAATTCTAAGAAAAATAGTAAGTGCCAAGACCTATGGCATAAAAAAATAATCGTTGCATGGATTAACAATCAAATAACAATGGTAAAGGGAAGAAAACTAACTTCTTTCTTGCTCCACATAATCTAGTTGGGGTGTCGTATTAGTTCATGTAAGATCCGCGGACACCACATGCATATAAATTAGTTCATGGAAGACCTGAGAACACCACATGCATATAAATACAATCATTAAAATCTAAAAAACATTAAAATCAATCAATGTGCATTAGATAACTAGAAAAAGCCCTAATTACCTTAGTTCCAATCAAATAAACACAAACTTCAAAAACTAATAAACAGAAAAGTATCTACATGACCACTCCATTTTTCAGATAACCCAAGTATGAAGAACATCTGGGTCAATACATATGCATCAAATTGCTTGAGAACATCCCAAGTTCTGTTTATTTTGGTCCCAAAAAAAAAATCCCGGAAACAAGTACCCATCATCCTAAATTCCCATCAATTAATATAACATGATCACATAAACTTCAAAAACTGCCAAATGCAAAAGTACCCACATGAGCTTCGCTTACATGTAACATAAATGATGTGTATAACACTCCATTAATTATGCCAAGTCCAAATAACTTGAAAGTGCCCCAAATTCCATTGGTTTCAGTCCAAGAACACCCAAAAGCAACTACTAATCATCAAAAACTCCCATTGATTCACATCCAGTAATCCCACAAATTTTAAGAATTGATAAATGCAAAAGCACCCACACAAGATTCCATCATCTAAACCACAAAAAATTATAATAAATCTGCATAACACTTCATTTTTCAACCAATATGCATCAAACTGCTTAAGAACATCCCAAATTTCATTGGTTTTTCATCCCAAAACAATTGAAAACAACCCACACATCATCCTAAAGTCACATTGATTTTCACCAAATCAAAGAAAGTTCAAAAGGAGAGATACCCATATGAGATTTCCTTCTTGACAATAGAAAAATTATTACAGTAGAATCCAAATGGATTCACATCAAATGATTACACAGACTTGAAGAACTGATAAATGCAAAAGCACTCAAATGAGATTCTGTTACATGTAATAGAAAAAACCCACATAATACTCCTTTTTTAATCCAAATTTGATGAACATCGAAATCGAAAAATATGCATAAAATTGCTTCAAAATATCCCAAATTTCACTGATTTTCCAAAAAGAAAAAAAAAAAAAAACAACCACACATCTAAAATCAAATTGATTTTCACCCAAAAAAAATAAAAATGAGCATGTAGAATTTTGTCAATCTTGTCTATACCCCTTGCAGGACCCTCAAAAGAGATGGAATATCAGTAGGCAAGTTGCTGCTACTACCAAAAAAGAAAATAAAAAAGGGAAGCAAGGAAGCAGATGGAGAATGCCACAGTTGAAGGGCATGTTTGGATGAACCTCCAAATCGGTATTGGATTAGCATCATTAGTGAAACCCATCCACTTTATGCTTGAGGTGACACAGAAAATGGAAACCGCATTAAGCAGGTTCCCATTTTCATGCTTTTTCAACCCCAAATCCATAGTAAGACAACAGCAGGTAATACTTGTTCTTATCTCACTATCATTTTAATGCGTCTTCCTATAAATAGAACTAAAAAAATGAAAGAATTAATATTTAATAAAGGCGAAGTACTACTTCCAGTGAAGCAAAAACATACCAATAAATTGTTTAGACACTGGCAAATCATAACTAGATTCTCACAGGAAAAGGAGCAAACAGGCCATAGCAAAAATTTGTAGTGCAGAGGCACCATAATTTACCCCACAGAAAGAGACATCACCAAAATCGGAAGAGAGAAAATTGCAGAAAAGTCTTCTCAAGAGAACATACAAAAATGTAGAAAAGATGTACAGTTCACATGTTTTAAGCAGAAGTACCATGGTTAGATGAGCAAGATCAAGCAATTGGCATGATTTTCTCACAGTGGGTCATCTACCATCGGGGCCACCAGAAGAATTGTATTAATTGCTGAGATTTGGTAGGGGGTCCAATGACTCCTAAATTAGTCCTACAAAGAAATGATGAACTATTCAATCCAACAAACTGAGATGTGTAGAATCAAGATTTAGAAATGCATATGTTTAGGACTAATATCAGGAAAAATAAACAAATAAATAAACAAAAGAAAGAAAAATATAGAACCTCAAAAAAATCATGCTGGTCCACCCATATTTATCAGCTTGATATCCCAAAAACCTTTTTAAAAAATACAAATCATTATAAAAACTATATAAAGAAGAAAGAAAAAGCTACTTGGAATCAATAGTAAAGCAACATAGGAAGGAAAAAATTAGCTTTGTTTCATGCATAAAACCTTTATGATTGTCCAATTTCAGGCTTGGATATCATCTCCTGCAGTCAAATAGAACAAATGAAAATAAGGTTAAATAGATGTATCTAAAGAATCTCTTAGTTCCAACATAATTCAAAGCAAATAGGAAAAGGAGTAGAAACTTTTGAGAGGTAGGATCTTTGGTAGGGCAAATTTTGGAAGCATGGTCCATCCACGATGAAAACCCATCTCAACAGTCTAGATCACCAAGCAATGGGCCTTTTTAACTCATCGGCTATTTGAAAATAAAAGTGTAAATATGTAGGAAATAGAAATGATCCTGTTCATCAGCAATATACTAAGATTTGGTATGAAGCCCCGTATACCATCCAATCAACAACCTCATTGACTCCAATTGTCCAATCAATGGGTTACCTCTATGATGGGTTAAAACACAAAAATCACGCACAAAGTTAATTGTGAAATTTCACTTTATTAATCTATAGGAATGGGCAAAAGTAATCGACATTTTCTAGAATTCATGATGAGGAAGCAACCCACAAAATTGGTAGTTATTTTTTATTCAAGTCCAACTTGGAAGCAACATAACCAAAATTTGGAGCCCAAACAGTTGCTGAGGAAATCACAACTTGTCTAATTTCCACTCTATTAGACTAATAGCTGCAATTCAGTTTAATAATGCATCTAAACACACCTTATATGTTCCTAACCACAACGAATTATTTTATTTTATTTTAAATAAAATACAGCACTTTGGAATTCTTATGATGCAATTGCTTCATCATGTTTCATGAAATTTCATTTCCAGTCAGCTAAAGTATCACAATCTCTCTAAAGGAAGATAAATATTTTACCTGATCAATACATATCTGAAACTTTCTAGATGACATTTTCTTTTGGTTTTGCATAAGAACACATCACAAAATACATTAGATAAGTTTAAATATTTGCAGCTTTCAGTGTATAACAAGCTTTGCCTGTCTGGCATCTATATTATGAACTAATACCAGAGAATCCACACGTCAATATTACATCAAAGATTACGACTAATTCAATGCATAAATACTGCTGATGTCTAAATCTCTGATCTTTACATTCCATCTTAAAGCCAGTGGCCACATCAATAGAGTTCTAAGATGTTTGTGTACACGTGTATCATTCACTAAACTCTGCCAGAGTATCAAACCCCTTTCGTGGAAGAGGCTTGCAAAAGAGAAACTTTGATACTCTCATAAGCATGCATAGCCATCTCACACATGTCCTCCAAAAGGCTTTTCGAGTGAGATAAAGCCCTAAAATGATCTGTAAAAATAGATGAATGGCATGGATAAAATATATACATCATGGCAGGGCCATTGATCATGGTGATGCTGCAAAGGAAATCAGATTGCATACTGAGTTACTCAGTACGCTCTTATTGTACTGAGTAAACTCAGTAGGGCCCACCTTAATCCCTAAATCCCTAAATCCCCAAATCCCCAAATCCCCAAATCGTTTCAATCGGTATTGAGATTGAGAGAAATTGAGAGAGAGAGAGTGAGAGAGAGAGAGATACCTCGTGTGGATGCGTGAGAGAGAGAGCACCGAGAGAGACAGAGAAACAGAGAGAGAACGCGGTGAAGAGAGGACCGAGAGAAAGAGAGAGAGAGAGAGAGAGAGAGAGAGAGAGAGAGAGGATGCGCGAGAGTGAGAGAGGGCGGCGAGGTAGGGCGGCGAGGGAGGGCAGGGGTGAGAGAGAGAGAGAGAGAGAGAGAGAGAGAGAGAGAGGTTACAGGTTTAGGGTGCCCAGTGAGAGATGGGCGTGCGCAGCTCTGTTTTGAGTGTGCGCCCAATTTTGGGCTGGCTGCTGGTCGGTGCTCTGTGGGCCCTACCATGATGTATGCGTTTCATCCATTCCGTTCATCCATTTTTAAAGATCATTTTAAAGCTCTATGCCAAAAATTAGAGGAATATAAATCTCAGGTGGTCCACACCACATGAGAACAATAGTGATTGGATATCCACCATTAAAATCCTCCTAAGGCCCACTGTACTGTTTATTTGACATCCAATCTGTTGATTTGGTCATATAGGACCAGATGAAGGGAATAAACAAAAATCAGCTTGATCCAAAACTTTTATGGCTGCCAAAATGTTTTTAATGGTCGACACTCATTCAACACTGTTTCCTATAATGTGGTCCACTTGAGATTTGGATATATCTCATTTTTGGTCTCATATTGTAAAATTATCTGTAAAAATATATGGACGGCATGGATGAAACACATAAATCATGGTGGGGGCCACAAAGCACCCACCACCAGCCATTGGCTAGTGTCTGGGGAGTAGTCAATCCGTTCCCAAGCATACTAAGTAAATCCTTTGGGGACCACCATGATTTTTTCATTTTATCCACTCCATCCATCCATTTTAACATATAATTTTATTCCATAAGCTCAAAAATGAAGCCTATAAAAATCTAAAGTGGACCACATCATAGGAAATAATACAAACTAAACGTCTACCATTGAAAATTTTTGGGAGGCCACTGAAGTTTTGGATCAAGTTGATATTTTAGTTTTTCCCTTCATCCATGTATTTGTAAAAATACATCATGGTTGGGCCCACACAGCACCAACCACAAGCCATTGGATGGTGTAGGGGAGGAGCTAATTCGTTCCCCTTATTTGTGGTGTGGTCCATTTAATCTTTGGATATGATTCATTTTTTGGATAATTCTATAAAATGATCTCCAAAAATAGATGAACGGTGTGGGTTGATCCCAAATTTTTGGTAAATCCATAATTCAAGTGGACCATGCCACACAAAACGGTGTGGAATAATGATTTCCACTGTTGATACCTTCCTTGGGCCCACAGTAATGTTTATTTGTCATCTAACATGTTCATAATATCAAAAAAAAATATGAATGAAGGGAAAACACAAACATCAGTCTAAATGTGGGCCACACCACATAATATAATGGAGGGGTTTCCTTAGAACATTCATAATCATATATTGGGCCTGCCTAAATGTGATTCACATATCCAACCCACTCATTATGTGTGTCCCACTTGGATGAGGGGTCAGACCAATTTTCAATTGCATCCATGTCTGTATTAACTTATAAACAGGTTGGATCTCAAATAAACATCGCGGCAAGCCCTAAGAAGGTTTCAATAGTAGGTGTCACTATCCCACTCTTTTCTATGGTGGGTCCACTTGAACTTTGGATTTGCCCCGTCAGTCAGATGCACCATTCCATGGTGGCCACGACCTTAAAAATAAAGTCAATCCATGACTTGGGTGGGCCACACCACATACTATAGTTGAGAGGGTTACCCTCCCATTAAAACATTCATAATCATTTATTGGGCCCACCTAGATGTGGTTCATAGATCCAACCCATTCATTATATACGTGTGTCCCACTTGGATGAGGAGTCAGCCCAAGTTTCACACACATCCAAAACTCATGTGGGCCCCACCAATTGAATGCTTTTATATATTTTAGGGATGTCTTCACATAGTTTTAGATGCTATGGCTCACCTGAGTTTTGTATACGACTGATTTTTGGACTTAAATGGGACACATCAAATGCATGGTGTTGATTTCTACATACATCATGGTGGGACGCACACAGATTAACATCATGGGAAGTTCCCAAGAGGTGACCTTATAGTACCATTTCACTATTTAGATAACTCCTTCATGGGTGTTACTCTAACCATGTATGGCCCACCTTGATATATTTTATGTATATCGACATCGTCCATATATTTTTCCATCATATATTTAGGATGTGATTTCGAATCATAAGAACTCAATAATCTTAGGTGGGTCATGAAATCGCTCTTATGATGATTTTTTCACCTTTGGATTTTGCTGTTTTAATGAGGTTGTATGTTGAATTCTAGGGGTTGTAGGGTTTGATTTTGTTTTCTTGTTAAAGATTGTTCGATTCTACTAGTGGTGTTTGGAAACTAACCTCTAATATTAATTTGATTCCATTTGGAAAAAATTCTGTCTGTGTCAATGTCTTGTGTTTCTGTAAGTTCTAGGGTTTCTAGTGAGACTTATGTGTTGTGTTTTACTGTTTTGGAGTCCTTGGAGCTAATATGTGAGGGCCGATTGTAGATGGGTGGAGAGCTGGGAATGCCTTTCATGAAACAATCTCTGCCACCTGATTGGTGGACTTGGTACGATTGGATGGATGTCGGTCGTCTTTTTTTTTCTTTTTTTGAGATTCCATTTGGCTTAATTAACTATATTCCAGTTCCTTTTTAATTAACAAGCAGTTTAAACTATATCTAAGCTGTGCAAGTTTACATCTCATTGCTTTGGAGACGAGTTAATAGCCGAAAAATGATAACATGAGAATAGCCTATACTAATGTATGCATTTGATACCAATTCTTAATGTTGGCAACACCTGGCATACCTGTACCCTCTCCAAAGGTCACACTGATTGGATGATCTTAACTGTCTGAAATTGCCGTTGGATTAATTTGGACCATTTTCTTTTTGACTATCCTGAGGAACATTGGCTTGTACTATTTTTTTAAAACATCTATATGCTTCAATCTTCTTTGGTCTGCACTTGGGTTGAAGGGCACATCTATTCTGTTGGGTAGAACACTTATTTTAATATCACAATGATTGGATAATCTTAACCATCTGATATTACCGTTGAATTTAGACCATTTTCTTTTTTACCAAGGTATTGAGGAACTTTGATTTGCACTCCTCTTTCTTAAACGTGTATATTTTTTTTAACCTCGAGCAACACTCTTCTTCTTTTTCTTTTTCTTTTTTCTTTTCACGTTTACATGTTTTTAATCGCACCTTATGTATTGTAGGCCACATCCATTCAATTTGGTATAGATCCCTTTTTTTTTTTTTCGATTTTTCTTGTTAAAATACAAAATCTAGTTTTCTTTTATAAAATATATATTTTTTTACATTTTTTCAATTTTTTCACAATTTTGTTTAATTTCTTTTTTTTTTTTTCAAAATATCATTTTTTCATCTCACTTTTGTTATATAACTTTTTAATTTTTGTTGTCAAAATACAAAATCTAGTTTTCTTTTTTTTTAAAATATATATATTTTTTTACAATTTGTCAATTTTTTCACAATTTCATTTAATTTTTTAAATTTTCTTTTTCAAAATATCAATTTTTTATCGAAATCTAATTATATAACTTTTTAATTTTTCTTTTCAAAATACAAAATCTATTTTTCTTTTTTAATATATATATATATATATATATATATATATATATATATATATATATATATATAAAAGATACAATGTGTGAATTTTTTCACAAATTTGTTTAATTTTTAAAATTTTCTTTTTCAAAATATCATTTTTTAAATATCACTTTTGTTATATAACTTTTTAATTTTTCTTGTCAAAATGCAAAATCTAGTTTTCTTTTTTAAAATATATATTTTTTTACAATTTATAAATTTTTTCACAATTTTGTTTAATTTTTTAAATTTTCTTTTTCAAAATATCATTTTTTAAATATCATTTTTGTTATATAACTTTTTAATTTTTCTTTCCAAAATACAAAATCTAGTTTTCTTTTTTAAAATATATATATCTTTTACAATTTGTCAATTTTTTCACAATTTTGTTTAATTTTTAAAATTTTCTTTTTCAAAATATCATTTTTTAAATATCACTTTTGTTATACAACCTTTTAATTTTTCTTTTCAAAATACAAAATCTAGTTTTATTTTTTAAAAAATATATATTTTTTTACAATTTGACAATTTTTTTACAATTTTGTTTAATTTTTAAAAGTTTCTTTTTCAAAATATCATTTTTTACATATCACTTTTGTTGTACAACTTTTTAATTTTTCTTTTCAAAATACAAAATCTAGTTTTCTTTTCTAAAATATATATTTTTTTGCAATTTGACAATTTTTTTACAATTTTGTTTAATTTTTAAAATTTTCTTTTTCAAAATATCATTTTCTTATTGAATTTTTTTTTCAAAATTATCAACATTATTAAAAGTTCTTAATTTTTATTTTAAAATCTAGATTTTTATAAAATTACATTTTTTTTTCAAAATCTAAATTTTTTCTTAAACATTGTTAGTTATTTTTCAAAGTTTTTTAACCTTTTTTTTTTTTTTCGAAATTCATAATTTCTTTTATCCTTAATGTTTGATTTGAGCATTAGAGACCGTTTAGGACCGTCTCTAATGCAGACGGTCCTTGACAGTCTCAAATAAGCATAATAAGACGGCTAAGGACCGTCTCTAATAGAGACGGTCATTGATAGTCTCAAATAGAGACTGCTAAGGACCGTCCCTAATACAGGCTATTTTTGACTGCCTTCCACAACTAGTAAAAGACGGCTGATGACCATCTATAATTGAGATGGTTAATGACAGTCTCAGATTACCAATACGAGACGGTCCTTGACAGTCTCAAACAGAGACAGCTAAGAGCCGTCCCTAACACACTCTCTTTGACAGTCCCAAATTACAGGAAAAGACGGCCAACGACCAACGGTCCTTGACAGTCTCAAATTACCAGTAAGAGAGGGTCAATGACCGTCTCTAATAGGAACGGTCTTTGATAGTCTCAAATTCTGCCATATAAGACGGTCAGGGACCGTCTCTTATTCTTGACGGTCAATGGCCGTCTTTTATCTGCAGTTAATGACGGTTTTTTACCGTCTTAAATGATTTGTCAACGTACAATTTTTTAAGACTAACAAGGACGGTCAAGGGCCGTCTAAAAATTTAGACGGTTTATGACTGTCTCTAAAGCGTCTTTAAACCAAGCAATTTTAGAGACGGTCCAGAACCGTTTCTAAATCCGTCATTTTTTCCCATTTTTCACGTAGTGACATACACTCATGCACTTACACTACTATGGGATTTTACTACAATGTGATATAGAGCAGGCCGCGTACAATTTAATGGCCAAGATGGACCAAAAAAGGCTCGATTGGAGGCGGAAGTGATTCGGACCATCAAAACCTTAAAATGGGCGTATCTCGCATATTGGAATGAGTTATCCAACGTGCCATATATGATTTTGAGGTAGGATGAGCTATTTTAACCACTCAACCATGCCATGCGATCGCCAAATTTGTAAGATTCCATCAGATCGACAGTCAAATTTCCATTTTATTTTCATTTTTACTATTTATTGTAAGTTTTAGTTTGATTATAACTTTTCATCCGTTGGGCTTTAGGAGTTGAATCAAACACGAAAAGTGCTTAGACTAATTAGGAGAATAGCATGGTTGAGCCAATTAGGATGCTTACTATTTTGGCTGAAAACCATGAGGTATAGTGGAAATCATGACCATCTATGAATAGTAAGTTTACTATTTCACAATTTTTAGGAGTTTTAGTTGTAGTTTAATTCCGAAACTTCTTCCTAGGTTCTATGTCATTACTTAAGAAGGTTATAAGCTTGTTTTACTCAAAAATCAATTTATTACAAATTTCTAGAAATTATTCTATTTTCTTATTTTTCTTGTGGATTCGAGGTATTTTTATGAGGAGTCCAGAGAAGTTCCATAAATTCGGAATAGTTATCCCTTGAGGAAGACAGTGCTCGACCTCAACACGTCCTCCCATGTGTCATAGTGGGTACTCAAACCCATGACCTAGTGTTAAAACTCTTGTGAGTCTACCACTGAGAATGAGTAAGGACCCAATCAAAGGCCTTTATTTATAGGACATGCTTAGGCAAGTTAACCACAACTTTATCATCATGTTTGAAAACCAAGTCCCTTGACTAAATGGCACACTTCAAATCCACTGGTTAACCATCTAATAGAATGACCTTTCCTCACTTAATGGATATTTCAGATCCAATTTTTCCTCGAAATGTTCAATTGCATGTTACCAAAGGCTATAATTGTCCCAACATTATAATCTTTTGACCATGGCCCGTTCACTATTGAAAGTATGTAATAAAAGGTTTCAATCTCATACTTGTGGGTTGGCCATGTTAATAATGACATGCACCAAATCTGCTACCTTTAAGATTCGTAAAATCTCCCATCATGTTGTTTGAATAATCAAAAGATGGGCATCATGTGCAAGAAATCCTACAATTTTGGTTTTTAACTGAAGAGGCCAATTCCTTTGCTTTAGGTCCTTGTAAAATAAGCTTACCATATATTTAGATGTAAGGAATTAATGGGCCACCAGACCATGGGTATGGCATCCTGATGTAGAGCGGGTCGCGGACAGTTTCATGGCCAAGATGGATTAGAAAAGGCCCGGTCGACGACAGAAGTGATCCGGACCGTCGGACCTTAGATCGGGCGTATCTCGCAATCCGGAATGAGTTATCTGATGTAAAATATATGATTTTGGGGTAGAACGAGCTACTTTAGCCAACCAACCCAGCTATGCTGGGTTGCACCGCCCGGAATTGCGAAAAACCCCTGGATCGAGGGTCGTTTCCCTGTTTTAATTTCGTTTTTACTATAAATAGTAAGTTTTAATTTAATTATAACTCTTCATCCGTCGGGCTTTAAGAGTTGCGCCCAACATGAAAAGAGCTTAGAATAATTAGGAGAATGGTTTGGTGAAGCCAAATAGGACACTTACTATTTTTGGCCGAAAACCTTGCGCACTAGTAGACATCATGACTGTCTATAAATAGTAAGTTTACTATTTATACTAAGTTGCGGATTCTAGGAGTTTGAGTTGTAGTTTGATTCTAATTTCTTTCCCATTGCTTGGTACCCCTATTTAAAGGGTTGTGAACTCGTTTTTATGCATCATTTAATCAATTTCGAATTTATTAGAATTTATTTCTATTTTTTGCTTTCTTTCCTCGTGGATTCGAGAAGTCTCTGTGAGGAGTCCAGAGAACCTCCGTGGATTCGGAGTAGTTATCCTCATCATGTTCATCTTTGCATCACATTCAATTCATGCATTATGCGATCTCCATATCGTAAGTGTTGGATGCCTCAAAAGTCAGACGATCCAGCTATCACGCGTCATCCACAATGTGAAATTGAAAGTTTTTGGATCATTGTCCTTTGCTCCTTCAATGGAGCACACCATGTTCTGAATGTCCTATATAGCCCTTGCATCATATCAACCCTGCCATGAAGATAGGATGCCCCAGAGCTCAGACTAGTCAAAGAAAACAATGAACAACAGGCATCTGCATCACATGATAGACTACATGATGGTTGGACACGCCTTACCTTTGAAGTGTCTAACTTTCGTTGTCAGGCCAGCGTGCAAGGCAAGTAGGATGTTATACACACACTCCAGTGGCCCCCACGTGCATGCCCCTGTAGAAATTTTATTTTTCAAGTATTTATACACAAACACCAAATAATAGCGTGTTTGAATATATGATGAAAAAAACTAAGCTGGGACACCATCCAGGGAGCAATATTCGATAGCGCCTAAATGTTAGGCATCAACGCAATGTGGCCTGCAGCTCTCCATGAATTTTGAAATGGCTTGAGTATACATAGGCCGATTAATCCTATCATTTGATGAATGGGTTAAATGGAATATACACAGTACGGTGGACCCCACATTTCATATGGAAGATTCTATAGTGGACGTAACTATCCCAATACTCTCCATGTTCCATTGGTGTGGCCCACATGATTCATAGAGCATGATCTCTTTTATAATCTAAACCTAATAAAATATCAATGGTGTGACCAATTGACAGGTTGGATGGCACTCACACATCACAGTGGGCCCCACACAGATGGAGAAAAGTGTTGATACTCTGGTAGAGTGTGATAGATGATACACAGGCACTCATAAATTTCTTAGAAATTGCATGTGGAAATAAAATAAATTCAATTAAAATGTCCAAATTGTAGTTCTCTATTTAGATGTATCATGAACAAAAACATTACACCTATTCAAGGGGTGGACATTTATTGGAAGGCTAAAAATGAAATTATCCAGTGGTTATACTTCAACAAGTGTCCACGAGTCACAGCTGAGGATTATTAGAAAACATCTGATATTGGGACAGTGACTCAGAGACAGTACTTTGCACAATTTAGCTGCTTTAGTTTGTAAAATTTCTGAATGCCTGTGTACCAAGTGTCATATGAAGCTAGAGTATCAATTATCTCCCAAAAAAACACTACTCATGCTGTCCATTTTTTCCATTGCAAATGGCACAGCTGTGAAAGGTTTAAAGCGCCTGTGCAACCAATGCCGAAAGCAGGTGCACGAATCAGTCAATTATATAGCCAATCAGCGTACAAAAATCAACGTCGACTGGCATGGGAGTGGTTTGATACTCTGGCAGAGTGAGATGGTTAATATGCAGGCCCTATGAAATTGTACACGAAGCACACACTAGCACACACTAACTTTAAGTTGAACAGTCTAAATTATAAAAAGTCACTGTGGCTAAGTCAGAGTCCCAAAACTCAGATAGCCTGTGAAATTTTAATGTCTGATTCAGGAACACTTTCTTGTTGAAATAGAAACACTGATCTTTTTTCAATTTTAAGCGTCTAGTAACTGTCGGCCGATCCTGTGGTTGGGTGAATATTACTTTGGTCCATAATACATCGAAACTGGGATCCTTAATCTTGACGGTTTACTTTGAATTACTTGCACATCCAGTATGCAATTTTTAAGGAATTCCTGAGTATCATCCATGGCACTCTTCCAGGGTAGGAAAGTTTTCCTCTTATAAAGTTTTTGGCTTTTTGTTCGAGGGAAAGGAGCAATCCACCTGTATAAACTGTACGAGAATGCCAGCTTTCATCTATAGTGGAGCTGGCATAGGAAACATCACGATTGTGTAATGACCTTTGCACTGGTTTGCTGCTGATGTAGAATAGGCTGCGGACACTTCTGTGGCCAAGACGGACCAGAGAAAGCCCGGTAGGAGGTGATGTGATCAATACTGTTGGAACCCTAAAGCAGACATCTCTTACAAACCAAAATGAGTTATTTTATGTACCATATATGATTTTGGGCAGGAGAAGCTACTTTAGCCAGCCAACCGGCTACGCCAGGTTGCCCACACCAAATTTGCAAGATTCCATCAGATCAATGGTTGAAAGTCTATATTACTTTCTTTTTACTATTTATAATAAGTTTTAGTTCAATTATAACTCTTGATCTTTTGAGCTTTAGGAGTTGTGCCCAACATGAAAATAGCTTAGAAAAATTAGAAGAATAATGTGGTTAGGCTAAATTGGACGGTTACTATTTTTGGCAGAAAACCATGAAGTCTAGTAGAAAACACACCTTATGTAAATAGTAAGTTTACTATTTATAGTAATTCACATCTTTAGAGAGTTTGAGTTGAAATTTGATTATGAAACTTCTTCTTATGTTTGATATCACTATTTAAAGGATTGTAAATTTATTTTTTTATCATCAATCAATTTATTTTTATTTTCTATTTTTTCTTGTGGATTTGAGGAATTTATATGAAGCGTACAGAGAAGCTCTGTGGATTCGGAGTAATATTTCCTGAGAAAGATGGTAATCGACCCCATCATGTCCATCCCCGTGTCAATTTGCCATCGGCCCGAGGGGAGTCCTCGCTCTGGTACCAATTGACGTAAGGATGAACATCATGAGGTTGATCACCATCTACCTAAGGGGATAATTACTCCAAATCCATGGAGCTTCTCTAGACTCCTCACACAGATTCCTTGAATCTAAGAGGAAAAATAGAAAATACAAATAAATTTGAAAATAGATTAATTGATGATAGAAATGAATTTACAATCCTTTAAATAGTAATATCAAACCTAGGAAGAAGTTTCAAAATCAAAGCCCAACTCAAACTCCCTAAAAACTATTGCGCAGCACGCCAACAACGTAGTAAACCAAGATCCAATCTCCAGTCCCACCCATAAACGATAAACAAGAAAAAAATATAAACTAGAAAAGAATCAGAGTATTCCAAACAAACCATAAGACAAGATATACGTGGAAAAATCCCAAACAAGGGTAAAAAATCACGGATGCAAACTTCCACTATGAAGAAAAACGAAGATTACAAGGCAATATATTAACCTCTTTCTTAGAAATACAGAGAAAACCCTTTGCCCGCACCTTGGAATAACTCTCATAATACCTAGAAAAGCCCTAGGAACCCCTATTTATAGTTTAGGCAACTCTCATTTCGCACCTCTGCGAAAACTGACTCAAAAATCCGCACCTCTGCGAAAACTGACTCAAAAATCCGTAGTCTGCATCAAATCCGGAAACGAATCTGTGTAACCTCGACTGATCGAGCAGGGTGCTCGACTGGTCAAGCTAACCCTCGACCGGTCGAGCACCTCAGAACCCAAAACCTGATGCTCGCTGGACTTTGAGTCGAGCCAGTCCTCAACTGGTCGAGTGGGCCACTCGACTAGTCAAGTAGGGCACTCGACTGGTCGAGCGGCCCCCAGATGTAGCTCCACATCTCAACAATCTCCCACTTGGAGACACATCACTATAAACCTTCGTCTTTTACATTCGGAGTGCACCACCTCCTCGTCTTCAAGCCTGGAGACCAATCAAAGCTGAACAAAGCTTCAACTTCTCCCATGTGACGACTTTGGTCAGCATATCCACAGGATTCTCACTTGTATGAATCTTCTCCAGAGCAATCGATCCATCTTCCAGTAACGAACGTATGAAGTGATATCTGATGGCAATATGCTTGGTCCTTGAATGAAAGGTTGAATTCTTAGCCAAGTGTATTGCACTCTGACTATCACTATACAGCTTGCAATGTGCTTGCTTCTTACCCAACTCTTCCATGAAATCATGTTTCCACACCATCTCCTTGTACGCTTCTGTAGCTGCAACATATTCTACTTTCGTCATACTAATAAATACTATCTTCTATAACTGAGAGACCCAATTGACTACAGCACTACCTAGCGTAAAGATATAACCAGTAGTGCTTCTTCTGCTTTTGATATCTCCTGCCAAATCTGAATCCACGCAGCCTTGTAGCTTGATTTTCGATCGACCATAGTACAGCCCTACATCCTTAGTACCTACCAGGTATCTAAGAATCTACTTCATAGCTTCCCAATGTTCCTTCTTGGGGTTGTTTATAAAGTTGCTAACAACTCTCACTGCTTAAGTAATGTTTAGCCTCATGCTCACCATAACATACATGAGGCTCCCAATAGCTAACACGTATAAGACTTTAGCCATATAGTCTCATTCCTCCTGCGTCTTTGCACCTTGTTCCTTAGATAGCTTAGAGTGGCTGGCTAATGGTGTGCTAACCAGCTTAGCACCTCTCACATTGAATTAATCAAGTACTTTGGCTATGTACTCTGCTTGTGACAAAATCAGTTTCTTGTTTTCCCTGTGACACTTTATTCTTATGCCTAAAATTTGTTTTACAGCTCCTAAATCTTTCATGGCAAATTCTCTAGACAGTTGTCTTTTGAGATCTGAGATGTCCTTCCTTCTTGAACCAGCCACAAGCATATCATCAACATACAGAAGAAGAATGATGTACAACATATCAAACTTCTTCAAATAACAACAGTGGTCTGCATGACATCTCCTAAAACCGTTTTCTGACATAAAACTGTCGAACTTCTTGTACCACTGCCTCAGGACTTGCTTTAGGCCATATAAACTCTTTTTCAGTCTGCACACCTTATTCTCCTTTCCTAGTGTCACGTATCCTATCGGCTGATACATATAATCTCTTCTTTAAGGTCCCCATAAAGAAAGACTGTCTTAACATCTAGCTGCTCTATTTGTAAATCCTCTGTAGCCACTATACCCAAGACCATGCGAATTGTAGACATTTTCACCACAGGTGAAAATATTTCAGTGAAATCGATACCTGCCTTTTGTTGAAACCCTTTCACAACCAATCTATCCTTGTACCATTTCGAACCATCGTGCTCCTCCTTCAGTCTGTAAACTCACTTGTTATGAAGAGCTTTCTTACCCTTGGGTAGAGTGACTAGCTCACATGTACGATTAGACTCAAGAGAGTCCATCTCATCATCCATGGTCTGCTCCCACTTAACCCGTGTATCTAACTATAATGCCTCCTCAAAACATTCTGGTTCACCATTATCTATTGCAGTAGATAATATAATGAGGGTGAGTATTGGACCATGGGTCTCCTCTCCCGAGTAGACCTCCTCACAACCGGTGTATGTGGCTCTGCCTCATAATACTCCTGTGCATGATCATCTTTTGGTGCTGTAACACATGTGTCCAGTAACTCTTCCAATTCTATGAATTCTTTCTCCTCGGACTTATTTTCCTGCACATTGTCCTTATGCATCACTCTTTCAATGAAGACTACAACTTTGCTTCTGATAATTTTCCTATTTTTTGTATCCCAAAACCTATAGCCAAAATCATGATGCCTGATCTTACAAACGTGCACCTCCTGGACTTCGCATCCAGCTTATTTTTATACTTTGCATCAATGTGAACATATGAAGTGCAACCGAATACTCTGAGATGTGCAAAGTTCACTTCTTTCTCAGTCTACGTTTCTTCTGGTAGCCCACTATCCAATGGTACTGAGGGACTTCAATTGATGAGATATGTGGCAGTATTCACAGCATCTGTCCAAAACGTCTTGGGCAACCTTGAATGTAACCTCGTGCTCCTAGCACGCTCAAGGATGGTCCTTTTAATGCACTCAGCCACACCATTCTGTTGCGGTGTCCCTGGAATCATTTTTTGATGTTTGATTCCATTTGCTGCACAATACTCCTCAAATTTTTTATCACAATACTCTCCCCCATTATCTGATCTGAGACATTTTACTATTTTACCTGTCTCATTTTCTACTATTACTTTCCACTTCTTAAATACATCAAATACGTCAGATTTGTGCTTTAAGAAATAAACCCATAGTTTTCTACTAGCATCATCAATAAAAGAAACAAAGTAATGTGAGCCACCAAGAAATGATACATGTATCAGTCCCCACACATCAGTGTGTACAAGCTCCAATAGATACGTCTTTAGAGCGCATCCTGTTTTCTTAAAATTTACCCTCTTCTGCTTGTCATACATGCAGTCCTCGCAGAATTCCAAGTCAATAGACTTGAGCCATGGTAGCTTTCCTTTTGACAATACCACTTTCATACCTTTCTCACTCATATGTCCCAACCTCTGATGCCATAACTGCTCATTCACTGCAGTTGATGCAACTGCGAGTGAACTATACGATCCTGAAGTCACGTACAAAGTAACTTCCTTTTTATCTCGAGATATCACCAAGGCACCTTTTCTGATCTTCCAGGAATTACGGGTGAATGTCGTCACATAGCCGGTATCGGCCAACTGCCCTGCTGAGATCAAGTTACGTTTCAAGCTCGGTACATGTCTGACATCCTTCAATTTCAAAGTCGTTCCATCTTTCTGATTTATATAAACGTCTCCCTTTACAACAATATTGCACGGTTCATCATCACCCAGGTAAACTCTCCCAAAATCACCTGATATATAATTACGCAGAACTTCCTTACATGAAGTGACATGAAACGAAGCACCCGAGTCTATAACCCAAGACTCATTCATCGTATCAAGAGACAAGATCAACGCCTCTGTGTCACTCTTCTTAGATAGATTCACTGAATTCTTCTCGCCTTAAGAGTTTCCTTCTTTTATCTTGAGCGCCCTGCAATCATATTTCATGTGCCCCTTCTTCCCACAATGTCAACACCCATTTTTATCTTTCGGTCCTTTGGACTTTTTCCTCGACTTAGAACGTCCGTGTTTATTGTCTCCTTTGTTCAGCGATCTTCCTTTTCCTTCAAGGTTTAGAGCATTCCCTGAATCCCCTGAAACTCCTTATATATTTCTTCTAGATTATTCACTGAGAATTAGACCGACCACACCATCAAATTTCAACTTTGTCGACCTTAAAGAATTACTCACAGCAATCACCAAACCATCCCAACTGTTTAGCAAACTGTATAAGATCAATAACACCCTAACCTCATCCTAAAAAACAATGCCAACGGATTCCAACTAGCTCGTGATTGTATTGAACTCGTTTAGATGTTTAGCCACGCTCCCACCATCTTACATCTTTATATTGAATAGTTGTTTCATAAGATGAACCTTATTGGACGCTGAGGGTTTTTCATACATGGTGGCTATGGCTTCCATTAATTCTATTGTAGTTTTCACCTTAGATATATTGAAAGTGACGCTCTCAGACAAAGAGAGTCGGATCGTTCCAAAAGCCTTCTAATCCAATAAAAATCATTCATCATATGTCATCTTGTCTGGTTTCTTATCTTTTCCTCCTAGAGGAATATAGAGGTCTTTCTGATACAGATAATCCTCCATCTGCATCTTCCAGAAGACACTACCAAAAAAATGAGCAAAGGCTGCGGTCTATAGAGGTCTATGGCTACGGATTTAATCTGTAGCTAAGTAGCTACGGATTTAATCCGTAGCTAAAACGTACTTAATCTGTAGCTAAAGCATACCTCCCCATAGGACCTTATTAGAGACTGACTATGCTTAAGGGGCTTCATGGGGCCCATTGTAATATATTTGTTTTATCTAATCGGTCCATCAATTTTGAAATATTATTTCAGTGCATGGGACAAAAAATTAGAAAGATCAAAAGTCTAAGTGGACCACACAATGAGAAAGAATAAAAAATAAATTTATATTGTTAATATGTGGTGTGGTCCACCTAAATATTAGATCTGAATCATATGTTGAATAAACCATAAAAATGAGCCGTTAAAATGAATCGACGGAGTGTATAGATAAAATACACAACGGTGGGCCCCACAATTCGAAACAAAATCCAGACGGTGATGTCCGTCACCCCTAAAAATAATCCCGAACCGCACTCCTCACCCGCGCGCACCCAAATTCCCAAAACCAAAACCCCCGCTCTCTCTCTCTCTCTCTCTCTCGCACTGACCCTCTCCCTTTCCCTCTCCCTCTCGCGATCTCTCGCACTCCCTCATCCACTCTCTGTCACTCAGTCGCATTTCCCTCTCTCTGTTTCCCAATCTCTCTGTCTCTCTCGCTAGGGTTTTCAAAACCCCCTTTCGCAGCAAACTCAACATTGATCTGTGAGCACATTCCGTACTAGGGTTTTCAAAACCCCTTTCATCCAACCCTCGTCACTGCCCCGGCTCATCCACCAGCCGCAGCCCCTGTGACCACAGCCTTCGTCGGCAGCCACCGCCCCTGTTCGTGTTTGCTTGATCCTCCTAGGAGTCCCAGGTGGTTAGAAGTTCCAGGCATTTAACAATCATCTGATTGCAATTTCTTCTTTGCTTAGGTACGTGATGATGAATCTATTTTTGTATTGAATTTCTATGCAAGGATGAAGATCGATTGAGAGGGGCTTTCAAGATTATTATTATTATTATTTTTGTTTTGATATTCTTCTTTGCTTCTGATTTTTTGTTGCCTCAAGATGAAGATCGATTGAGAGGAGCTCTCAAGTTTGCAAATGCATGTGGGGCATTGACTGTGATGGAGAGGGGAGCTATTCCTGCATTACCGACTAGAAAGGCCGTGCTTGATGCCTTGCTTCAGCTTGCTGCATATAGCACTCAGTTGCTAGACAGGTGGTGCTTGATAACTTGCTTCAGCTTGCTGCATAGATCTAAAGACATAGTCTCCCTTCACAAGGTAGTAGTTGAAACGTTCCTAATGTTTAATGATGCAAGCCAATGCAATTTGGGGATTGCAAGCATGCAAAATGCAGGCCATCTCAGTTGTTGATAAATTCCCCATTTAAGCTTTATTTTGGGATTTTTAGATTTTGGTAGGATCCTATAGATTGATGTAGCAATAAGAATAAGATCGCTTGATGCTTCATATCGTGCTGTCAATTGTCATTTGATCCTAGATATGATCCTTGTCAGCCATCCATTGCATGTAGTCATGAGTAAGAATGTGGATCATCATAGTAGTTAGTAGTAGTGATGAGTCAACATATGTGAGCCACCATTTAAGATGTTGGAACTTGGAATATAGCCAGATGTGGGCATGAATTTGTATTTGCTGGAGATGATATTGGATAAGATATTTTTAGGCATGAATTTTATTTGAATAATGTTGTATGTTGAAGTGTTATTGTTGTAAAAGGATTATGAATGATAACAATCTTTTCCAAAGGTGTTGTTTCAAAAAAAAAAATTTGCAAGGAAAAAATGTTGACTGATTGAGGATATGATATTGAATTGTGGTAGGTGGCTAAAGGCACCCGTTCTGATCTGATCCACTATTGTAAATGTTGTGTGTATTATTCATTGATATGGAACTAGTCCACAAAAGAGAATATCTTTGTATAGTTGTATTAGTTATATACATATCTCCAAGATACCATTTGTCGCTTCTAGTAATTCTACTAACCTGCTCTATGATGAGTCTAATGCTGGGATTAGCTGCGGGATGTGGGTGTACTTGGTTACTGTTGAAGCTTGCTTTAGCACTTGGATGGTCTCAAATTCATTGCAATGCATTTGCTTGTCTCAAATAAAAGGCCTTTTCTCCTACCAACTTGTTCTGGGTATATCTTTTCTTATATCTTTACATTATTTTATTTCTCTGAATCCTAATTTCTGAACTGGGTTATTTTTATTTTAAAGACCTCTCAGAGACAGGCAACGAAGAGACAGAACTTAGCTGTTATGAGGGAGATGATTCATCATGGATCTCTTGGTTTTGTGGCTTGAGACGAAATGAGCTCCTTTGTGAAGTTGATGAGGATTATATACAAGATGACTTCAATTTATGTGGACTGCAAGGACAGGTTCCCTATTATGATTATGCCTTAGATATGATCTTGGATGATGACTCTTTCAGTGGATGATTTTAGTCACTAAATCTTAGTACTAATGTGTGTACAATTGCCATTGATGGCCGCAGGTATCAGGATATTGCATCTAGGCTCATAGATCTCTCCATTATCACTTGCACGCAACTTGCAGATAAGCTCTGGAATTAGAACTAATAGACTGTATTTGCATTTTGCAACTTTCAGGTATCGAATCTGTTTATAATTTCTATCCGTTCATTATATATATATATATATATATATATATATATATATATATATATATATATATATATATATATATATATATATATATATATATATATATATCTTTCATACAAAACTTCACTTTTTGACTTCTTAGTAGCTACTAGCTACCATTATATATATAAAAAAAAAAAAAAAAAACCTTAGAATCTGACTTCATAGTACACTAAAAGCGGTTGCACTGATCTGAATTTATTTTTCTTGTTCAGTTGTATGTGCCAAGATAAAGTTCAAAATGTGAATATACAACTCATTTCTAAGGTTTCAATGGTTGATCTTTTTATAAACATTTGCTGCACGGGCATGTCAAATTGTGCTTTGAAAATACGGCTGATTCAAGTTTGGGTCATTAAGTTTTGCTTGATTGATTTATGCATCAAGGCTACTAAGAAGTCAGTTCTCAGTCACTATCTGTGTCTAGTGCTGCAGACTCAAGAGGTAACAGTGAAGCTAGAGGATTTGCATTTCTCAGACAAACATGTCATCATTCCAAACCATCTTCATGTCCCTGAAGCTGAGAGAAGTGGATTGAGTTTCGGAAGCTTTGATGCTAGTTTTAGGCTTAATGCAATCATCACAAATGGCCCAAATACTGACAAGAGCTCTACACCTTTGTCTGAGTCATCTTAGGTGATCGAAGAGTCAGCTAAGGAGCCTTCTTCAAGGTCCGAAACTTTTTCTCGCCTGTTATCACTTTTCCTATCAGGTGTAGAGTAGTTTTGAGCTCTTTCGGCTAATCGTATTACAAGGGATGTTTGTTCATCTTACATGGACTGAAATTCACAAAATACATGGATAGTGTCAGCTGTAATGAATAGTGTCAACTTTTTCTTCTATTTTCTTTTGAGCGTGGATGGTTGGAATACATGTAGAATCTTTAAATCTACACATGCATGCCATAGTTCAATTTTTTGCATCTCATTTTCATTTTTTGTTAACTTTCTATTTTCAAGTAATTTTTGGAATGAATGGTGTCAATTCATAAAATTCAGCAAAATTAATATTCCTTTTCTTCTTCTTTTGAGTGTGGATGGTTGGAATACATGTAGAATCATTAAATGTACAAATGCATGCCTTCGATCAGATTTTTGCATCTCATTTTCTATTGTTTTTATATTTTATTTTCAGCTAATTTTTCAAATGAATGGTGTTAGTTCATAAAATTCAGCCAAAAAAAAAGAGAAGATTTTTCTTTTCTTTTCTTTTCTTTTGAGTGTGGATGGTTGGAGTACACATAGAATCATTAGATCTACACATGCATGCATTAGCTCAAATATTCACATCTCATGTTCTATTTATTTATAATTGTTTATTTTCAGATAATCTCTGTAATGAAATGTGTCACTTCATAAAATTAGCAATTTTTTTTTCTTTTCTTTTGAATGTGGATGGTTGGAATATATGTAAAATCTTTAGTTTTACAAATGCATGCCTTAAATAAGATTTTCACATCTCGTTTTCTATTTATTTATAGTGATTGGGACTGTGCACCGGTTGTCACTACATTGGTGAGCAATGAGCCAAAAATGACAGAGATTGGACTGCTCTAGTCCACGTTCTGATTGAGAACTTGATTTCCATGCAAGAAAAGGTCAATGACAACTGCTGTATTTTCTGGCGATGGCTCTGTTCTAGCTATATTGTTGTAGAGGATATTGTCACTTTATGGGACCTAGACACAAATGTTCTTGTAGCTGTAATTGGAGAGACTCTTACAGTGATTGTCTGAATATCATTATCGAATTGTGTTGTGTGTGCAAAGAAGACATTTGCTAGCTGTAATTGGAGAGACCCTACAACTTTGCATGTCTTACACTTGTGTATGTTTATTCCTTCTCTTTCACCTCTGTATGTTGGTTCTTTCTTTCTTATTCTAGATCGTTGCTGAAAAATTACTGATGGTTATCATACACATTAATTTGACGTGAAAGCTTACCAGAAGAGATGTGGCCTTGGTGCAAAGAAAGAGTACCACAGAAAAAGTTCATTTTTTTTTAGTGTTTTTTTATGCAGAATTCTCTATTTTCATTGATGATTTCATTGCTTTTCTTTGGAAATTGGTTTGAGATCTGTTTGATAGTATTTTGATATTTGATAAGTTGAATTCTTGAAGAAGCGATGACCAAGAAAAGGAGGCATTTATTGATAAACAGCCCGTTGGCAGTAGTGGAGGTGATTCGAGTGGGAGCCGTGATCTTGAAACACAACTCAAGCTTTATGGTAAGGGTTTCAAAGAACTCAAGTGGGTTTTTCTTTTCTTTTCCTTTTTTTCCACTTTTCTTTCTGGAAGACTTTGAAATGGCATTTGGAGTACTCCTGCAGGAGGCTCTCTGAACCAGGCCTTAATTAGAGCTACTAGGCAATGAACATCAATGTCATCAGGTACAATGCCCTTGTTCAGCTGGTCCCTCACATTTTCTTTCTTGCTGTTCTCGGGATTAATCATGTAACAATGCTTTGTATAATGATTGGCAAGTTATTGCATTGTGACTTTGTTTCTGGTTGAGATAGTTTATGTTATTTTTTGTGCATGTTGATATCATTGAGTTGGTAATAATACCATAGTGTATCCTGCAAGACCTTCATGAATTGTCTTGCAAATGTTGCTCATATGTTATTGTAGTGTTAATGTGCATGTAGAGTCACAGACAACATATCTCCATTTATTTACTGCAATAGTTTGTAAATCCCTCATAGTAAGGCCATAAAAAGTAAAAAAGAAAAAGTAAAAAAATCCTTACCGCCACACCTAAATTGTAACTTAGTTGAGCACTCTTTTCAGTTTGACTTGTGGCTTGATTTTTACTTGCTTATGTTGCAAAAGTTGAATCCATTGAAGTAGGGAATGTGCTCTAGTTACACTTCATATAGGGGTGTTGTTGTGTGTAAAGTAGGTATATGATTCCATTCCATGAAATTTGGTGGCATGTTTTATTTATTGTTGGATTTGACTGTGATCAAGCAATCTCTTTCAGATTATTTTAATGTTCATAGGGTGAAATAGCTTTCCATCATTTGAAAAAGAATGCAAAAGGTTCCAAAGTCATTCATGGAAGTACATGTAAAACTATTAGCATTATGAGGATTAAATTGATTGCTGGGAAGGTGTGTGCTTTCTATGTGGAATCTCAGAATAGATGATCTTCAATTTTTCATTTTTCCAATTCACAGTGTCAATTGATTTCTTTGCATTCTTTGCAATTGCCAATGTATAATTTTACATCACAAGTGTTGAATGAACATCTGGCTATGGGGAAGGTGGATGAGTTGCATCCTGACTTGACAGTAGACACTCTTGGAATCTTGCATCCTGCAAACAAATTAATTCATCAACTTCCAATGGTAAGACTTCAGCCTGCTGCCACTTCCCTTGAACCACCCACTTATTTTGCACAAGTTGTGACAATGTGTTTGTTACAGGTCAGTGCATACTCATCCTTTTTAAGGATGGTGGGAGTTGGAATTGGTTTGGAGCAACAAAGAAGGAAAATGGACCCCACGACTAATGAACCGTAGTTCACAAAGTGCACTAGAGATTTCATTGGCACAGTTGATTACATATTTTACACAGGTAAATTTCCTCGTTGCAAGATGACTTTGCCTGAACTTTCTTTCCCTTTCTCTTGCCTTTAATATTTGTATTATGTCATTTGTTATTTATATATATGGTTCAGATATTGATAAAAACTTCTACTAGTTGGAGCTTTGTGATCCAACACATATGGTGAGCCCTGAAAGTTCAGCAAAGCAAGCAAGTTTACTGTGAATGACGTTCACAATTCAATTAAAATTTAGCACGTGTGCAGAGAACAATTCAATGGGAAAAAAAAATATGATCTTGGATGATTCAAAGTCAACATGGTATTATCTATGGATCAGTAGAAAAAAAAAAATCAGGTTTCAAAAAATACGTACAAATCCACATATAGAATCAGGTTGGGAAAGACACAAAAATCAACACCATTCGGCAAAAGAAATCTGATCACCTAGAAGAAGAATTTGATTTTTGGTGATAGATTTAGCAATTTACACACAAGAAAATTAAACAACTAAGGATCTAGGTTGGGAAAAATTCACCAAGCTCTAATTTGAATTTGGGAGATAAATTTTACATATAAGATAAATTCATCCAGCAACTCAAAATCTGATTCTGAAAGACAAATGGGTCTTCGGTCTAGTTCTTTTTCATGGCCTGATTGGTAGTTCTTTTTCATGCTTCTGAGTATATGGTTCTTCTTCTATTTTTTCTTTTTGCTAGTGCTTACCCTTATTTTTGTTTACTTCCAAATTCCTATCGCAAAGAAATAACTGCTTGTTTTATGATGGAGAAGGGAAAAAATAGAGAAAAATCTGATCATTTCATATTAGTGTGTGCATCTCTACTGTTAGTACTGGTCCGGTCCTTTTCTTGTATGTGGGAGTGGTGATGGCATGTGTTGTTTTCTTTTTTATACAGACAAATAGGTTCTTGGCAGCCAACTTTTGGAGTGTGCTATACTATTCACATCGACTGATGTACAGGGCCCCATAATTTCTCTCCTGTGTTATTTTATTTACACCCCATCAATGAGTTCGGAGTCCGAACTCATGCTTTTGAAAAATAGAAAAATGGGAATATTAGTAAATATGGATTTTCTTGTTAAGAAGAAAATGGAAGGTAAAGAAGAGACATAACTAAAACTTTACACTGTGAAAAGCCTGTTTCAACGCATCCTCAAAAGGGGCATTTTGATGGCTAATTGTTGTTTTGAGCCAACCTCCATGGATTCATTTCTGCCAACTCTGTTGGGTCACCACTTTGTGAAATGGGAGCTAAAAAAAATCCACTCACAGATTGGCTTTTGGCAAGTCGACAAGGTCGACCCAGGAAAAAAAAAGGCCACTTAGCAGACCAGGTGTACTTAAAATATCCATATAAGGTGGCCCACCTTTTATCTCTCTAGTGTTTATAAACATGGTGATAGTGCTTGCACTGGTCTGGAAAAGATATCAAAACCAAACATCCAAAGGCCAAGATGACAGGGTTTGGATCTCCTTGTGGAGCTTGCAAGTTCCTAAGAAGGAAGTGTGCTTAGGAACTTACATTTAAATCAATATTTCATCCAAAGGCCAAGATGACATGTTTGGAAAAATATGTTTCACTAAGTTAACTTACATTTACATCATTATTTCATTCTTTTTCTTATATATTTGGATATTTATTCTTTAAATGTTTATGATTATGATTGGGTGGGTAGCTGAAAGCCCTACCAACTGTCATCCATGATTTGTCAGTAACTCCAAATGCTACCTCAAAAATAGAAGGATAGTTCTCTTATATGTTTGAATATTTTCAAATCTTTCATGATTCCACAAGCAATTATTCATCCAGAAGCAATCATTTTTAAATATTTGATTTGTTAACTAGTGTAGGCAGCCTTTATTGGGGAATGTAATGCATCATGAATGCCAAGAAGCTGGAGCTGGAGTATTCATGTATTTGAAGTGTTGCTTACATGGTTCAAGAGTATTTATGTTAACCTTTGTTCTTTGCAGAGAATTGGTTCCATTTCTAATTAATGATTTTTAGAATCAAAAGGATGTAGCAGGAAATGAACTTATATAAGATCTTGGAAATGAACCTAGAAGATGAAGCATTTTAATGGTTATTCATTGACTTTTTTAGATCTTGGAAATGACCCAGAAGATGAAGCTGAGGAAGATGGTGCCGATGTTGATCTTGACTCATGAAGGAAGGGGAAGTGTGTCATTCTATAAACATCTACAAGCCAAGTGAGTTTGGATTTCTTTTTTCATTGATTCAATATCTCTTGGATTGCTTTATCTGGATTAGACTACAGAGTTTACCTTTTAGACACAGTGTCAAAAGGTTAATCTGTTGGTTAATGTAATTTAGTAATCAGCAGTTTGTATTGTCTAGTGCAATGTGATTTTTGTATGGTCCATCATACCATCCATAACAGGGCCACTAGATGCATAGTGTACAGATCTCATCTTCTTCATGTGTGCCACTTTATGGGACTGTTCAATATACATGGAAGGCCAATGGAAGCTACTAACACCATCCTCATTATAAAATCCTAATAGTGAGTTGCCATCAGAGAAACTCTGACATGTTCAAAAACTCGAGAATTTAGATTCGATGTTCAGCCGGGTCTTAAAGTGATTAGATCTTACTGTACATTTGATAACATGTATACTTATATGTTGTTGGTTTTGATGATGCTAATTATCTATGATATGTAAAAACAGATGGTGGTGAGAAAATAAACCCACACTCAAAGGGCTGGGATCATCTGATTTAGCCTACCCTTTTGTGTAGTCTTTGTGAGATGGCATGTAATAACCTTGTTGCATGCCATGCCACCTAATTTTCGATTCGCTTAATTGAAACTTTTGATTGTTCATTAATTCAAAAGGTCTCTCCATGGACATGGATTGGCTGGAATCTTCTGTGGGTAGAGTGTCTAGTTTCTAGCAGCGGTCTGGATCTAGAGTGTCTAGTTATCACCATATGTACGGTTTGGATCAATGAAAGTTGGGCTTACATGGCCCTCATCTATAAAGATTACTGGTTTTTTCCCCCTAAATTTATATGTTGAAGTAAATGACATGAATTGGTTGTGATTGTTTTTCTTTACATTGAATTCAACAATATTTTACCTGTATGTAAATAGTAAATAGTGAAATTCCTGGATTCTCTGTCATTTTGCTTGCTGCAGAGATCTGCTAAGATGACAGAGCCTTCTAAGGTTATTCATGTCCGAAACGTTGGCCATGAAATATCTGAGGTATTTCATACCATCTCTTTTTATTTTGAGCGTTGAAACTCTAATTACAATTTGTCTTCATAGTTGTTGCCTTTGCACCTGTTTCTGTTTTTCAGAGTGATCTGCTTCAGCTGGTTTTTCAGGTGAGATGAACGAGTTTCAAAACAAAACAGTCTGCGGTTTTGAGAAGCGATCGATTCCTAGGATGTATGTGTCTTTCAGGGGTCATCTACACCTTGGAAGCATACAATGGAAGGTAAGGAAAATCCTCGAGTTCTCTTCTTTGAATCATGATTGGAGTGACCTGGCCATTTGGACAGGTCGTATTTATGAACCGCTGCTCGAAATTGATGGAGCAGACCTGGATGTGCGTCGGAGCTATCCGGAAGAGCGGGGGTCCCTGGAAGGTGGGAACCGCTATTATGACCATGATGAAGCTGTCCATTTCCTATGGACAGCATTGGAGGGGCCTGGCCATTTGGACAGGCCGTGTTTATATATTTGATCGAAATTAATGGAGCAGACCCGGATGTGCGTCGGAGCTATTCGGAAGAGCGGGGTTCCCTAGAAAGAGGAAACCGCTATTATGACCATGATGAAGCTGTCCATTTTTTATGGACAGCATTGGAAGGGCCTAGCATTTGCGTCGGATGGCCGTGTTTATATCTGTATTTGCAGGGACCATACCTTTAACCTAAACCAAAACCTATGACCTAAAATCTTAACCTATAACCTAAACCTCAACCTTAACTTAAACCTAAACCTTAACCTAAAACCTAAACCCTAAACCTAAACCTAAAACCTAAATGTATTCTCAAATCCCTAAACCTAAACCTACACCTAATCCTAATCTTAACTCCCTAACCTAAACCTATACCTAAACTTGAAAACACAAACATAAACCTGATCCCGAACCCGAACCCGATTTTCTAAACCTAAACCTTAACCTATTCTCAATTCCCTAAACCTATATCTTATAACCTAAACCTAAACCTAAACCTAAACCCTAACCTATACCTATAACCTTAACCTAAACCTAAACCTAAACCCTAACCTTAACCTAAACCTATAACCTTAACCTAAAACCCAAACTTATAACCTAAACCTAAATCAAAACATATAACCAAAACCAAAATCAAAACCAAAACCTATATCCTAAACCCGAACGCATTCTCAAATCCTATAACCTATAATCTAAACCTAAACGTAAACCTAAAACCTATAACCTAAACCAAAACCTATAACCTAAACCAAAGCCAAAACCTATAGCCTAAATCCGAACCCATTCTCAAATCCAAAAACCTATAACCTAAACCGTTAACCTATAACCTAAATCAAAACCTATAACCTAAACCAAACTTAAACCTAAACCTAAACCTATAACCTAAACTCAAATCCCTAAACCTAAACCTAAACCTAATCCTATAACCTAAACTCAAATCCCTAAACCTATACTTATAACCTAAAACTATTCTCAAATCTCAAAACCTATAACCTAAACCTAACCTTTCCCTAAACCTATAACCTAAATTCAATTCCTTAAACCTAAACCTAAACCTATAGCCTAAACTCAAATCCCTAAACCTTAAACTATAACCTAACCTAAACCTATACTTATAACCTAAAACTATTCCCAAATCCCAAAACCTATAACCTAAACCTAACCTTTCCCAAAACCTATAACCTAAACTCAATTCCCAAAACCTAAACCTACACCTAATCCTAATCTTAACTCCCTAACCTAAACCTAAACCTAAACTTGAAAACCCAAACTTAAACCTAATCCCGAACCTGAACCCAATTTCCTAAACCTAAACCATAACCCATTCTCAAATCCAAAAACTTATAACCTAAACCAAAACCAAAACCAAAACTTATAACTTAAACTCGAACCCATTCTCAAATCCCAAAACCTATAACCTAAACCAAAACCTATAACCTAAACCCGAACCCATTCTCAAATCCCAAAACCTATAACGTAAACCTAAACCTTAACCTAAACCTATAACCTATAACCTAAACCAAAACCTATAACCTAAACCAAAACCAAAACCTATAACCTAAGCCTGAACCCATTCTCAAATCCCAAAACCTATAACCTAAACCTAAACGTATAACCTAAACCAAAACCTATAACCTAAACCAAAACCAAAACCTATAACTTAAACTTGAACTCATTCTCAAATCCCAAAACCTTTAACCTAAACCTAAACCTTAACCTAAACCTATAACCTATAACCAAAACCTATAACCTAAACCCGAACCCATTCTCAAATCCCTAAACCTATAACCTAAACCTAAACCTAAACCTTAACCTATAACCAAAACCTATAACCTAAACCCGAACCCATTCTCAAATCCCAAAACCTATAACCTAAAGCTAAACCTGAACCTGAACCCATAACCTATAACCTAAATCAAAATCAAAACCTAAACCTATAACCTATAACCTATAACCTAAATCAAAACCTATTACCTTTCCCTAAACCTTAACCAAAACCTATAACCTATAACCTAAATCAAAACCAAAACCAAAACCAAAACCTAAAACCTAAACCTTTAACCTATAACCTAAATCAAAATATATAACCTAAACCAAAACCAAAACCTATATCCTAAACCCGAACCCATTCTCAAATCCTATAACCTAAACCTAAACCTAAACCTATAACCTATAACCTAAACCAAACGTATAACCTAACCCAAAGCCAAAACCTATAGGCTAAACCCGAACTCATTCTCAAATCCAAAAACCTATAACCTAAACCTAAACCTTAACCTAAACCGTTAACCTATAACCTAAATCAAAACCTATAACCTAAACCAAAATCAAAACATATAACCTATAACCTAAATCCGAACCCATTATCAAATCCCAAAACCTTAACCTAAACCGAAACCAAAACCTATAACCTAAATCCGAACCCATTCTCAAATCCCAAAACCCAAACCTAAACCTAAACCTAAACCTAAAACCTAAACCTAAACCTATAACCTAAACTCAAATCCCTAAACCTAAACCTACACCTAATCCTATAACCTAAACTGAAATCCCTAAACCTTAACTTATAACCTAACCTAAACCTATACTTATAACCTAAAACTATTCTCAAATCTCAAAACCTATAACTTTTACCTAACCTTTCCCTAAACCTATAACCTAAACTCAATTCCCTAAACCTAAACCTAGACCTAAACCTAAACCTATAGCCTAAACTCAAATCCCTAAACCTTAACCTATAACCTAACTTAAACCTATACTTATAACCTAAAACTATTCCCAAATCCCAAAACCTATTACCTAAACCTAATCTTTCCCTAAACCTATAACCTAAACTCAATTCCCTAAAGCTAAACCTACACCTAATCCTAATCTCAATTCCCTAACCTAAACCTAAACCTAAACTTGAAAACCCAAACTTAAACCCAATCCCGAACATGAACCCGATTTCATAAACCTAAACCATAACCCATTCTCAAATCCAAAAATATATAACCTAAACCTAAACCAAAACCAAAACTTATAACCTAAACTCGAACCCATTCTCAAATCTGAAAACCTATAACCTACACCAAAACCTATAACCTAAACCCGAACCCATTCTCAAATCTCAAAACCTATAACGTAAGCTAAACCTTAACCAAAACCTATAACCTATAACCTAAACCAAAACCTATAACCTATAACCTAAACCAAAACCTATAACCTAAACCAAAACCGAAACCTATAACCTAAGCCCGAACCCATTCTCAAATCCCAAAACCTATAACCTAAATCTAAACCTAAACCTATAACCTACACCAAAACCAAAACCAAAACCTATAACCTAAACTTGAACTCATTCTCAAATCCCAAAACCTTTAACCTAAACCTAAACCTTAACATAAACCTATAACCTATAACCTAAACCAAAACCAAAACCTATAACCTAAACCCGAACCCATTCTCAAATCTAAAAACTTATAACCTAAACCAAAACCTATAACTTAAACCCGAACCCATTCTCAAATCCCAAAACCTATAACCTAAACATAAACCGTAACCTAATCCTATAACCTAAACTCAAATCCCTAAACCTTAACCTATAACCTAACCTAAACCTATACTTATAATCTAAAACTATTCCCAAATCCCAAAACCTATAACCTTAACCTAACCTCTCCCTAAACTTATAACCTAAACTCAATTCCCTAAACCTAAACCTACAACTAATCCTAATCTCAACTCCCTAACCTAAACCTAAACATAAACTTGAAAACCCAAACTTAAACCCAATCCCGAACCTGAACCCGATTTCCTAAACCTAAACCATAACCCATTCTCAATTCCCTAAAGCTATAACCCATAACCTAAACCTAAACCTAAACCTAAACCTAACCTAAACTTATAACCTTTCACTAAACCTTTAACTTAAACCTAAACTTAAAACTTAAATGTATTCTCAAATCCTTAAACCCAAACCTACACCTAATCCTAATCTCAACTCCTTAACCTAAACCTAAACTTGAAAACCCAATCCTAAACCCGATCCCGAACCCGAACCCGATTTCCTAAACCTAAACCTTAACCTATAATCAAGTTCCCAAAAGCTATAACCTATAACCTAAACCTCAACCTTAACCTAAACCTAAACTAAAACCTATAACCTATAACCTAAACTTAATTATAACCTATAGCCTAACCTTAACCTAAACCTATAACCTAAACCTAAACCAAAACCTATAATCATATGGTGAGACCATTTCTTTTATGTTAATTTCATTCCTCTTTGAGTTTTTTTTTTTAAATTCATTAAGGAAAAAAAAAGTGGTTATACGTGATGCACTTCTTTCACTGTCTTTCTTTTCCCCAATGGGCATTCTAATTTATGAATGACATGACTGTTTGTAGGATGATGGAATATACGAAGCTGTTGAAATTTCAGGGTGAAGTCGAGCACATTTCTCTAATGAAGCTAAAGATTTGTATTTTCAGCATTATTGTAATTGTAACTGTAATTTATTGTAATTGTAATTTGATTGAATGAAGGATTATAATTGTAATTGATTGAATGAAGGATTGTAATTGAATGAATGAATGATGTAATTGATTGAATGAAGGATTGTAATTGAATAAATAAATGATTGTAATTGAATGAATGAATGATTGTAATTGAATAAATAAATGATTGTACAGGTGGTAACTGAATGAACAAATGATTTAATTTTTCAATGTACAAAATAGCTACGGATATTGGCCATAGCCACTAATCCGACAGGTATAACCTTTTCAATTTTGACATATTGCTACGGACTTTCAGCTACAAATAATATCCGTAGCTGTTTGAAGTTTTTGCTACAGATATAATTGCTACGGATTATATCTGTAGCTATTTAACCTATAGCTACGGATTAAATCCGTAGCCACTAATCAGATAGGTGTAGCCTTTTCAATTTTGGCCTATTGCTACGGACTTTCAGCTACAAATAATATCCGTAGCTGTTTGAAGTTTTTGCTACAGGTAGAATTGCTACGGATTATATCTGTAGCTATTGAACCTATAGCTACGGATTAAATCCGTAGCCATAGGTTCCAAACCTATTGTTATGGCACCTACGACGACGGTCGTGTTACGGAATAGCTACGGACTAAAACCGTAGCCATAAGTTTATGGCTACGGATTTTATCCGTAGCCTTTGCCCCTTTTTTTGGTAGTGAGACAAAGTTTGAACCATCAAACTTCTCAATTCTAGTCTTCTCTTCTTCCATCATCGCTCCCAATAGAACTAAACGTGGCTCTGATATCAGTTGTTGCGCAGCATACCAACAACGTGGTGAACTGAGATCCAATCTCCGTTCTCATCCACAAACGACAAACAAGAAAAAATATAAACTAGAAAAGAATCAAACATTCCAAACAAACCACAAGACAAGATATACATGGAAAAACCTCAAACAATGGTAAAAAAAACCACGGATGCAAACTTCCACTATGAAGAAAAATGAAGATTATAAGGTAATATACTAACCTCTCCCTTGGAAATACAAAGAAAATCCTTTGCCCACACATTGGAATAACTCTCATAATACCTAGAAAAGCACTAGGAACCCCTATTTATAGTTTAGGCAACTCCCCTTTTGCACATCTGCGAAAACCAACTCAAAAATCCGCAGTCCGCATCAAATCCAGAAATGAATATACGTAACCTTGACTGGTCGAGCACCTCGGAACCCAAAACTTGATGCTCACTGGACTTTGAGTCAAGCCAGTCCTCAACTGGTTGAGCGGCCCCTAGATGTGGCTCCACATCTTAACAAAAATATGACTTACTATAAATAGTAAATTTATTATTTATAGACAATCATGATTTCTACTAGGCTTCATGATTTTCGGCTAAAAATAATTAGTGTCCAATTTGGCCTAACCGAATTATTCTCCTAATTTTTCTAAGCCCTTTTCATGTTGGGCATGACTCCTAAAGCTAAAAGGATTAAGAGTTATGATTGAACTAAAACTTACTGTAAAGAGTAAAAAACAAAATTAAAATGGACTTTCAACCATCAGTTTGATAAATTTCACAAATTCAGTGTGGGCAACTTGGCGTAGCAGGTTGGTTGGTTAAAGTAGATTCTCCTATCCCAAAATCATATATAGTATGTCTAATAACTCATTCTAGTTTGCAAGATATGGTTCCGACGGTCTTGATCACTTCCGCGTCTAACCGTGCCTTCTTTGGTCCATCTTGACCATGAAAGTGTCCACGACCCGCTCTACATCAGCTGTTGAACTAATTACAAAATTAAGAATAGGTTTGATACTTTGTCAAAGTGTGTTGCTTGATAATCAGACACTAACAAATCGTATGCAAACATGATTAGCTCAAACTAATGGCCCAAGGGGAGAATTTTAATGGCCGGCTGAGATGAAAAGTACTTAAAAGTGTCTCAATTTGACAAGCAATGTCCATTCAAATAGCTTGACTTTAAGGTGGTGAGCTACCATCACCATAGACGGGCCATTCTTGAATGATCTCTGCTATCGAGTGAGAGTACTGGCCCAGATTGGTGGCTACAATTTGTTATCTAGGATATTTTTGGGTCATGGTCCAACACAGTAATGGTCTTGATCAATGACATGAACCCTTTTCAGAGTATACACTCCCAGATAAATAAATAAATAAATAAAAACAGGAGGTAGGATCCTTCTCGCTGTCTACAGGATAAGCTTGTTTTGCAGCTTTTGCACATGGAACTATCACCATGTTTAAACTCTTGTGCATCAGGCCATCATGATGTTTTCATGGTTTTCTAACCATGCATAAGGGTCACCCCATGAAATTGAGACACCTCAAAAATTGTTCCTCAGGCTGGAACTGGGGGTTTTGGAGCTGTTCCTCAGGTTCCTCAGGCTGGAACGGATTTTCTATTGGGGGCATGTCTCAGGTATTGGGGGCATATCTCAGGTAGAAATTTTATTTTTCAAGTATTTATACACAAACACCAAATGATAGCGTGTTTGAATATATGATGGAAAAAAAAATAAGCTGGGACACCATCCAGGGACCAATATTCAATAGCACCTAAAAGTTAGGCATCAACGCAGTGTGGCCTGCAGCCCTCCATGAATTTTGAAATGGCTTGAGGATACATAGGCCGATTAATCCTATCATTTGATGAATGGGTTAAATGGAATATACACAGTACGGTGGACCCCACATTTCATATGGAAGATTCTATAGTGGACGTAACTATCCCCAATACTCTCCATGTTCCATTGGTGTGGCCCACATGATTCATAGATCATGATCTCTTTTATAATCTAAACCTAATAAAATATCAAAGGTGTGACCAATTGGCAGGTTGGATGGCACTCACACATTACAGTGGGCTCCACACAGGCAGAGAAAAGCATTGATACTCTGGTAGAGTGTGATAGATGATACACAGGCACTCATTATAAATTTCTTAGAAATTGCATGTGGAAATAAAATAAATTCAATTAAAATGTCCAAATTGTAGTTCTCTATTTAGATGTATCATGAACAAAAACATTACACCTATTCAAGTGGTGGACATTTATTGGAAGGCTAAAAATGAAATTATCCAGTGGTTATACTTCAACAAGTGTCCACGAGTCACAGCTGACTATTATTAGAAAACATCTGATATTGGGACAGTGACTCAGAGACAGCATTTTACACAATTTAGCTGCTTTAGTTTGTAAAATTTCTGAAGGCCTGTGTACCAAGTGTCATATGAAGCTAGAGTATCAATTATCTCCCAAAAAAATAATACTCATGCTGTCCATTTTTTCCATTGCAAATGGCACAGCTGTGAAAAGTTTAAAACGCCTGTGCACCCAATGTCGAAAGCAGGTGCACGAATCAGTCAATTATATGGCACGATCAGCGTACAAAAATCAACGTCGACTGGCATAGGAGTGATTTGATACTCTGGCAGAGTGAGATGGTTAATATGCAAGCCCCATGAAATTGTACACGAAGCACACACTAACTTTAAGTTGAACCGTCTAAATTATAAAAAGTCACTGTAGCTAAGTCAGAGTCCCAAAAATTCAGATAGTCGGTGAAATTTTAATGTCTGATTCATGAACACTTCCTTGTTGAAATAGAACCGTTGATCTTTTCTCAGTTTTAAGCCTCTAGTAACTGTCCGCCCATCCTGTGGTTGGGTGAGTATTATTTTGGTCCATAACACATCAAAACTGGGATCCTTAATCTTGACGGTTTATTTTGAATTACTTGTACGTCCAGCATGCAATTTTTAAGGAATTCCTGAGTATCATCCATGTCACTCTTCCAGAGTAGGAAAATTTTCCTCTGAGAAAGTTTTTGACTCTTAATTTGTTCGATGGAAAGGCGCAACCCACCTGTATAAAAAGTACCAGAATGCCAGCTTTCATCTGCAGTGGGGCTGCCGTAGGAAACGTGACGATTATGTAATGACCTTTGCTGGTTTGTTGCTGATGTAGAATGGGCTGCAGACACTTTCGTGGCGAAGATGGACCAGGGAAAGCCCGGTTAGAGGTGATGTGATCGATCCCGTCGGAATCTAAAGCAGACGTATCTCTTACAAATCAAAATGAGTTATTTTACGTACCATATATGATTTTGGGCAGGAGAAGGTACTTTAGCCAGCCAACCGGCTACGCCAGGTTGCCCCCACCAAATTTGCAAGATTCCATCAGATCGCGGTTGAAAGTCTATATTAATTTCATATTTACTATTTATAATAAGTTTTAGTTCAGTTATAACTCTTGATCTTTTGAGCTCTAGGAGTTGTGCCCAACATGAAAAGAGCTTAGAAAAATTAGAAAAATAATGTGGTTAGGCTAAATTGGACGGTTACTATTTTTAGCAGAAAACCATGAAGTCTAGTAGAAAACATACCTTATGTAAATAGTAAGTTTACCATTTATAGTAATTCACATATTTAGGGAGTTTGAGTTGGAGCTTGATTATGAAACTCTTCCTACATTTGATATTACTATTTAAAGGATTGTAAATTTATTTTTATCATTAATCAATTTATTTTTATTTTCTATTTTTTCTCATGGATTTGAGGAATTTATATCAGGAGTACAGAGAAGCTTCGTGGATTCGGAGTAATATCTCCTGAGGACGATGGTAATCGACCTCATCACCTCCATCCCCGCGTCAATTTGTCATCGGCCTGAGGGGAGTCCTCGCTCTGGTACCAATTGACGTAGGGATGAACATAATGAGGTTGATCACCATCTACCTAAAGGGATAATTATTCCAAATCTACGGAGCTTCTCTGGACTCCTCACAAGGATTCCTCAAATCCATGAGGAAAAATAGAAAATACAACTAAATTTGAAAATAAATTAATTGATGATAAAATTGAATTTAAAATCCTTTAAATAGTAATATCAAACCTAGGAAGAAGTTTCAAAATCAAAGTCCTAACTCAAACTCCCTAAAAACATGACTTACTATAAATAGTAAATTTACTACTTATAAATGATCATGATTTCTACTAGGCTTCATGATTTTCGGTCAAAAATAGTTAGTGTCCAATTTGGCCTAACCACGTTATTCTCCTAATTTTTCTACGCCCTTTTCATGTTAGGCATGACTCCTAAAGCTAGAAGGATTAAGAGTTATGATTGAACTAAAACTCACTGTAAAAAGTAAAAACAAAATTAAAATGGACTTTCAACCATGGGTCTGATGGAATCTCGCAAATTCGGTGTGGGCAACTTGGCATAGCAGGTTGGTTGGTTGAAGTAGATTTTCCTATCTCTAAATCATATATAGTATGTCGAATAACTCATTCCAGTTTGCAAGATACGCTTGCTTTAGGGTTCCGACAGTCTTGATCACTTCCGCCTCTAACCGTGCCTTCTCTAGTCCATCTTGGCCATGAAAGTGTCCACGACCCACTCTACATCAGTTGCTGAACTAATTACGAAATTAAGAGTAAGTTTGATACTTTGTCAAAGTGTGTTGCTTGATAATCAGACACTAACAAATCGTATGCAAACATGATTAGCTCAAACTACTGGCCCACTAGGGGAATTTTAATGGCCGGCTGAGATGAAAAGTACTTAAAGTGTCTCAATCCGACAAGCAATGTCCATTCAAATAGCTTGACTTTAAGGCGGTGATCTACCATCACCATAGATGGGCCATTCTTGAATGATCTCTGCTATCGAGTGAGAGTACTGGCCCAGATTGGTGGCTACAATTTGTTATCTAGGATATTTTTGGGTCTTGGTCCAACACAGTAATGGTCAACACAGTAATGGTCTTGACATGAACACGAACACTTTTCAGAGTATCATACTATCCGAGATTATTTTATTTTTTTTAAAAAAAAAGTTGAAGAAGAAGAAGAAGGTAGGATCCTTCTCGCTGTATACAGGATAAGCTTAGTTTTGCAGCTTTTGCACATGGGACTATCACCATGTTTAAACTCCTGTGCATCAGGCCATCATGATGTTTTCATGGTTTCTAACCATGCATAAGGGTCACCCCATGAAATTGAGACACTTCAAAAATCAAGCTGATCCATCAGCCGTGTGGGCTGCCACGTGAATCATCAGTTCAACCTCTGCATATCTCTCTTTCTCATCGTGTTCTGGGCATAGAGAATAATAGATAATGTTTCTATAGTTCACTCTTGGGGTTTTCACAGATTGTGGACGCTGTGAGGATCCATCTGTTAGGCATTATATCCTAAAAGTAATATGTGGAGAGCTTTTTAAATCTGCTCATTCAAGGAGCGTGAATTATTTCAAAGAGAGTATTCTGATCTACAAAACAATCTTGGAGTACCATTTTAATTGTTTGTCTTCTTAGAATTTTACAAAAAAAAAAAAAAGGCTTACCTACTTAATATAATTTTTTTTTTAATTGGAAGTAACTTTTCAAAGAAAGTTTCCAATAAATTATCTTATTAATTTAAGTAATTATTACTAGAGTACCTTCGATTAAATTTCTTAACATTGGGATGAGGGATCGAATACCAATGTAGTAGGTGTGTGTGTGAGGTGTGGGTGTGAGTGTGAGTTAAAAATTTTAAAAAGAACAAAAATTAAAAAAAATAAAAATAAAAATAAAATACAGCTATGTGAGCAAAAGTTAGGGCTCAGGAGGAAAAGAGGCCGATGGCTTGAGTAGGCCCACTGCAATGATTTTGTGAAATCCTCCTTGATGACCAGGTGTACCACCCCATGCTAGGCCCAAGGCTCAAAAATCAACCTTATTTGGGATTAAGGTGGACCACACAATTGGAAATAGCATATAGGTCCACACTAAACCTCTAAATTGTTTTCCTTGGTGATGCCCACTTGAATCATAGATGGATCCTTTAGTGGTTTTCATTATTTGATCTCTTGATGAACCTTTTGTTAAGGGATCTGCTAAGTTTATGATAGATTTAACATATTTCACTGTGATTATCACATCTCTATGTAATCATTTAACAAAGTTATGCCTTAAACCTACATTTCTACATTTACCATTATAAGTCTTACTCATAACACGATGAAAAGTAGCCTAACTATCACAAAAGAGATATATGATAGGAGTAGGTTTTGGCCAATATGAGAGTTCCATCAATAGGTATCTTAGCTATTCTCATTCTTTACAAGCAACGCCAAGTGTTATAAACTCACTTTCTATTGTATAGTGAGATCTGTACGATTATTTCTTAGATGCCCATGATCTTGCTCCTCCTCTAAGAGTGAATATCCAGCCACTTGTAGATTTAGATTTTTTGCTATCTGCATTTCAACTTGCATTGTTGTACCCTTCAGGTATAGTGAAATATGACTTATAATGCAATCCATAGTCTTTGGTTCCTTTTAGATACTTCAAAACTCTTGAAATCGTCACCCGAACCCATGCGCAGTCATGTAATTCTTCTGTGGATGAAATGAATATATTGGTGGTAAAAAAAAAATATATCTTGAAATCGCATTCTAATGTACTTGTCTTGGATTACTGGTATACTTGCTTAACATTCTTACTATGAATGTTATATCGAGTCTACTGCAATTCACTGCATATATTAAACTCCTAATAACACTAGCATATTCTTGTTGTACTTTACATCTACCAGTATTTTTAACTAATTTAATACTTGGATTAAATTGAGTTGAAACCGGTTTACCATCATAGTGATTAAACTTCTTCAACACTTTCTCTAGATATGAAATTGACCTTTTGAAGAAAAAATAGAGAGTGAGAGAGAGAGAGAGAGAGAGAGAGAGAGAGAGAGAGAGAGAGATTTTGTTAAGGCTATTCTCTCATTAAAATTATAAATCTTAATATCTAATATTACATCGCCTTTACTCATACTCTTCATGTCGAAGTTGATACTTAAAAACTTTTTAGTCTCTTTGACACATTTTATATTTGATCTAAATATTAACATATCATCTACATATAGGCAGATAATGGTTTGAAAATTAATATATATGTACTTATCTGCTTGGTTTACTCTAAAACCATTAGATTGTACTACTTGGTCAAATTCTCATGCCATTACCTAGGAGATTGCTTCATCTCATAGAAAAATTTAACCAATTTACACACTTTCTTCTCTTATTCAAGTTGAACAAATGCTTCAAGTTGTTCCATATATACTTCATTCTCTATATCAATATTTAATAATACCATTTTGATATCCATTTGATGGATTACTAGGCTGTGTAGCATATGTATCAAAGTAGATATTCGAACATAAATGTGCTTAAAAAAGTGCCCAAGCAACCCTATAGCTCACGTCACATGTGCAGACGGTGCGAAAGGAGATTTGAACTCTTGTTGCAGAAACAAAAATTCATTCTCTTACCAATTGGCTATACAGCCGTTTTATGGATTGGTTTTAATAATCGATATATTTATTTACTTACTAAAAATAAATTTTTATTTTTTAAAATTTATTTTTATTTCTAAAACACAACATTTCTCTTTGAGAAATCTCTTTGGCCTTTTGTTCTAGGGAAAATGCATCCGTATCAACTTAGTAGGGTTGACACGGGAAACATGACGGTAGCTTGTAGCCTAATGACGTATGCATGGGGATGTGCCGCTAAACCAATTATGAAATTGAGAAGAAGTTTCATACTCTGCCAAAGTGTGATGGTTGATAATTATGCACTAAAGAATCATCTGCAAATATGCTTATTAACTTAGACTAATCGGCCCAAGGAGGTTATCTTAATGGATGGCTGAGATGAGAAGTTGTTAAAATGTCTCATTCCAACAAGCAATATTATGTTGTATTTGATGTCTTAAATCTAGTCAAATATAGGGTCTGTCGATGCCATCGACCGTCAAACAGTGCTCGATCCATTGAACATTTTCTAGATTTCCTCTGTTAGTTACTGGACATATTGTTACTATTTTCGATGACATCAAAGACATGTTCGATGCCATCGAAACTGAGTCGAGCAATTAAGAATTTTCGTAAATTCCATGTTTCATCGCTGGACTCTTTTAACGTGTGTTCGATGTCATCGAACGACCTTCAATGACATCAAACGATTTATGTAGATTTTTTGCGGATCCGTGGGATTTGCAAAATTTGTTTCCTAACTCATTTAGACTTCTTTCCAAAGCTCTCTCTCTCTCTCTCTCTCTCTCTCTCTCTCTCTCTCTCTCTCTCTCTCTCTCTCTCTCTCTATATATATATATATATATATATATATATATATATATATATATATATATATATATACACATATATATATGGGTGTAAACGGGATTGGGAAGTATTCTAAGTCTTCCTAAATTATTCCAAAGGTTTCTAAAAGGGTTCTAGGGTTTTAAAGGGGTGGAGTAAGGTTGTTTTAAATCGGGTAAGCCTTCTCTCTTTATAATTTCTACTTTCATAGTAAAGATTTGTCGCTTTATGCCATGGTTTTTTTCTCGAAAGGGTTTTCCACGTTAAATCTTTTTACTCTCTTGTGTTGCTTGGTGCTCTTGGATTGCTATCCTAGATTCATCTCTACGTGATTCCATCAGCACAGTCCCCAACAAGTGGTATCAGAGCAATCGTTAGGACACAGACTTAAATATGCAAGATGAACATTAATGGGAAGCGCTAGGTACGATATTGAGAAGTACTCAAGGAAAAAATAACTTTGAGTTATGGAAGATCAAGATGATCAGTTCCTTAACCAAGCAAGGTGAGGATGGTGCTCTTGAGGAGAGAAAGTCTACTATGACTGATGATGAATGGAATACTCTTGATAAGAAGGCCTTATCCTCGATCCGTTTATGTCTCACGAATGAGGTCCCCTATAATGTTTTGAGGGAGAAAACTGCAGCTGGTTTATGGGTGAAGTTAGAGGATATTTATGCTAGAAAAATCCGTTGAGAATCGCCTACACTTGAAGCTACAATTGTTCACTTTCAAATTTGCAGAGGGTGGAGATGTGGAAGCCCGCATTAGTAATTTTAATAAACTAATTTGTAAATTACTGGACATGGAGGAAGTGATCAAAAAAAAGATCAGCCATGTATATTTTTGAATACTCTACTGCCATCGTATGAGTCATTCAGGGACCCATTGTCCATCGGAAATAAAACCCTAAGTGTGGACACCGTTATCTCGACCTTTCAAGGAAAGGTCATGAGAAAGATGAATGGCGGCTTGGGGTCATCTTTTGATGCACTGTTTACAAGTGGAAGAAATACTGAGCGAGGTACAGGATCTTCAAGACCTAGATCCAAATCCAAGAGCAATGGCAAAGGAAAACTAAAGTGCTGGAACTATGGGATGAATGAACATATGAGGAAGGATTGCACAAATCCTAAAGCGAAGAAAGAAAACTCAGAAGCTTTTTCCAAGGAGACCAATGTTGTCACATCTGATGAAGAAGCAAGTGGAGGTGATGTTCTGTCTATGTCTATAATCAGACACTTGTACAACAATCTTAGAGATGAGTGGATCTTTGACACAGGAGCGTCATATGACATGACTTCTCATCGGATTTGGTTTGCCAGTTACGGAGAATGCGATGGTGGACAGGTCTTTATAGGTAATGACAATGCCTGTAATGTTGTGGCTATTGGTACTGTGAGCATTAAGATGTTTGATGGGATGGAGCATACCTTAATGTTCCTGAATGAAGAAAAGTCTAATTTTTCTCAATGCATTTGAGGCTGTAAGGTGCAAATTCACTGATATTAATGGTGTCCTTAAAGTTTCAAAATGGGCACTCGTGGTTAAGAGAGCGCAAATATATGGAAACATGTACAATTTTATATGGAGCACTCCAGTAGGTGGAGCAGCAACTGCTATTGTAGATTCTACGTCTATATATATATGTGGCATGCTCATCTGGGTCATACGAGCGAGCAGGGCATAAAGGTATTATCTGATCATTGTTTGATACCAGTTTTTAAGAATTCTGATTTAGATATATGAGAGCATTGTATATATGATAAACAATCTAGATTATCATTTAAATCTGGAAAACATGTATGTAAGGAAGTGCTTGATTATGTGCACTTTGAAATATGGGTGTCATCGCCAAAAGTTTTCATCAGAGGGTCACATGGTTTGTTTCATTCATTGACGACTACTGCAGGAAAGTTTGGGTTTACTTCATGAAACGTAAATCTGAAATTTTCACCATATTCAAACAATAAAAGGCAATGATGGAAAAATAGTCAGGGCAAAAAATAAAGGTTTTGAGGACTGATAATGGTGGAGATTTCACTTCCAATGAGTTTAATGAATATTGTAAGGAAGAAGGGATCATTAGGCACAACATAGTGCTCCACACGCTCGAACAAAATGGTGTGGCCGAGCGGATGAATTGGACTCTCTTGGAGAGGGTCTATTGCATGTTAAGTAATGCTATATTGGGTAAGGACTTATGAACTGAGGCCGTTAACACGGCTTGCTATTTGGTGAAACGATCCCCGTCTACAACAATTGAATGTAAAATTCCAGAGGAAGTATGAAGTGTTCATAAGCTGGACTACTCAAATTTGTGCATATTTGGTTGTGAGGTTTACTCTCATGTACCGTCAGTTGAGAGAGATAAGCTAGACTATAGAGCCAAAAAGTTCATCTTTATTGGCTATGGTATTGGTGTGAAAGGTTACAAGTTATTCGATAATGTTACACGCAAGGTCATCATTGGCCGTGACATCAAGTTTGATAAAAGCTCTCTATTTCACAAGAATTATCAGGAAGAGTAAGAGGAACCAGAAAGGTTAATCGTAGATATCCATATTGACACGGATGATACTTAGGCAAAGACAAATGCGCAGACAGATGTACGGGAGCAGGTGAAGCAGCCACCTGTGAGAAGGAACCCACTACGTGATCGCAGGTTACCATCAAGATACGGAGACGACTCTAATATCGCATATGCCCTCATTATAAAAGAAGGAGACCTATCAACTATTCAGGAGGCTTTTAATGAGCCTAATGTAAAAAAAATAAAATAGAAGGCGGCTATAAATAACAAGATAGACTCGTTGCAAAAAACCACACATGGGATCTGGTAGAGCTTCCAGTGGGCCGAAAAGCGATCAGGTGCAAGTAGTTATTCAAAAGGAAATAAGATAAATACAAAGCGAGGCTGATAGCGAAGGGGATGCTACGAGATAAGGAATCGACTTCATAGAGATATTCGCATCAGTGGTTAAACAAGTATTCATCAGATTCATGTTGGCGCTGATTGCCCAATACGATCTTGAGCTAGAACAAATAAATGTCAAGACTGCATTCCTGCTCGGGGAGTTAGAAGAGCAGATCTTCATGAAGCAACCAAAAGACTACGAAGTTAAAAGGGCAAAGAAAAAGGTTTGTGGGTTAATGAGGTCGTTGTACGGCCTGAAATAGTCGCCTAGGCAGTGGTATAAGAAATTCGATTATTTCATATTGAGTGGGAAATTTACTCGTAGTGAATATGATCACTGTGTCTATTACAAGACACTAGAGGATGGTAAGTTCATCATCTTAGTATTGTATGTTGATGATATGTTGATCGTCAGTCATGATATGTCTGAAATCAATGTACTGAAGACTCGGTTATTAGAGACATTCGAGATGAAAGATTTAGAGGCTGCAAAGAGGGTTCTAGGATTGATATTCATAGGATAGGAACTGGAGCAGGCTTTAGTTATCACGGGCAAATTACCTTGAAAAGGTGTTGATCAAGTATGGGATAGATCAATCAAAATCGGTGAGCGTTCCCCACGCGACTCACTTCAAGCTTTCCTTAGAACAATATCTTAAATCAAATGAAGAAAAGCAAATTATGTCTCATATGCCTTATTTGAATGTGATTGGCACTTTAATATATGTCATGGTCTGTACGAGACCAGATATTTCACAGGCAGTCAGCGTTATGAACAAATACATGTCAAACCCTGGAAAGCAACATTGGAAAGCAGTGAAATGGCTATTTCAATACATTCAAGACACAAAAGACTACGTCTTAACTTTTGAAAAGACATGAACAAAGTCGGTAAGCTATGTGGATTCAGACTACGCAAGCAGTGTGGACTCTACGAAGTCGACTTTTGGTTACTCATTTGTACTAGTGAGTGGAGCAATTACTTGGATGTCGAAGCTTTAGTCTGTGGTGGCTCTTTCCACGTTCGAAACAGAGTATATGGTAATGACGGAAACATTTAAGGAAGGTGTTTGGTTGAAAAGCATAATAAATCGGTTAGGGCTTCAGTAGGAAGTCGTGTCGATTTATTGTGACTATGAAAGCGCTATAAATTTGGCTGAAAATTTCGTTTATCACACTTTTACTAAACACATTGATATTCATCACCATGTTATCTGATAGGTGCTTAAAGAAGGAGGTGTAACTTTGGAGAAGATTCATATCAGTATGAATCCAGCAGACATACTCACTAAGGTCGTTCCTATAGAGAAGTTCAAGTTCTGTGCAACTTCTCTGGGATTAGCGATAGCGTAAAAGGAAGATAGAGTGTGCACAAGAAGCATTAATTAAAGCAATGATGAGATGCAAAGATAAGAGAAGAGGACAAGAAACTAGACATTCGAAGATTGAAGACATGGTAAAGAATGTTGTATTTGATGACTTAAATCTACTCAAATACAGGGTCTGTTCGATGTCATTTTTGATGACATTGAACAGTACTCAATCTATTGAATATTTTTTGAATTTCCTCTATTGGTTGTTGTACATATTGTTGCTATTTTTTATGACATCGAAGACATGTTCGATGCTATTGAAGCTGGGTCGAGCAATCAAGAATTTCCACAAATTCCATGTTTCGTTATTAAACTCTTTTCGCATGTGTTCGATGTCATCGAAGACCTTTGATGACATCGAATGATTTATGCAGATTTTTTGTGAATCCATGGGATTTGCGAAATTTATTTCTTAATTCATTTAGACTTCTTTCCAAAGCTATATATATGTGTGTAAATGGGATTGGGAGGTATTCTAAGGCTTCCTAAACTATTGCAAGGGTTTCTAAAAGGGTTCTAGGGTTTTAAAGGGGTGGAGCAAGGTTGTTTTGAATCGGATAAGCCTTCTCTCTTTATAATTTCTACTTTTATAGTAAAGATCTGTCATTTTGTGCCGTGGTTTTTTCTTGAAAGAGTTTTCCACGTTAAATCTTTATGCTCTCTTGTGTTTGCTTGGTACTCTTGGATTGCTATCCTAAATTTATCTCAGTGTGATTTCGTCAGCACAATCTCCAACACAATATTATCCATTCAATTAGTTTGACTTTAAGGTGGTGAGATACCTACACGTTTTTCTCAACTTAGACCATCTAATTTGAGTTAATGCATGCCACCTATGCAATTTTTTAGTGCTTTGCATCCACATCAAAGTGACAAATTTGTTCTTGCGAATTTCTTGGCTCTGGAATTTGTCAGAGGATTTTTTTAGTGATTTCTGATGAAGCTATAGGGAAAATCTTGCTAAATATAAAAATCATAAATTTATTAAAATTTGATGAAAATTAATAAATAAATTTTAAAACTTATTTCTCATGAAAATAATGCCATATTTTCAAAATCCCACCTATATTTAGTTATAATGTCTACCATCACACAGCCAAAATATAAAATAAATTGCCCCGCCACAACGAAAGTTGCAAATGGGGCACTCATCATAACACGGTATTTTATCGAGTTCTAGAAAATTCTATGAAAAAGCATCACCTTCAGGCGAACAATGAAAAGGGCACAATCATCATTTTGTGCCTGAAAGAACATTTTGTACTGTGGATCCCAACAACTGACAAGCATACATGCCATTTTTTTCTTTGGCACTGCTCGGGATGCATGGAGTGCCTTGCTGCTTGCAGTCTATGCCTTATGTTAGATCCATAATAACGGCAATGGTCAAACACTTCTTATTTTGGGACATACTTCGACAACTTAACCACACCTTTACCATAATATCTGAAAATCAAGTGTCTTTGACTAACTGGGAAACTTCAAATCCATGAGCCTTCACCTGTAGAATAATTTAAACACGGTAAACTATCTTAAACTGCTCTTCCTAAAACTCATCTCCCCATTTTAAGTAGTCTGTTCATAAAGACACATTCACAGAGCATTCTTTGAGCCCACGAAATTTTTTTGGACTAGAAAATGACCTGAACTTGGAATTTTATTTTTATTATTATTATTATTATTTTTTTTTTTTTGGGGGGGGGGGGGCGCGGACCAGTACATCCCATTCGCAACATCTTGACGAGTATGGCCTACAATCTTATTTGGGGACCAGTACGTCCCATTCGCAACATCTTGACGAGTATGGCCTACAAGCGGGCTAAGAAGCAAATTATTCAAAATCTTCCATCTAGTTTTCAGGTAAAACTCATGTTGATAGTGCTATTTCTATCCCGAGTACTTGCCCTCCGGTTTCTAGTTTTCAGATAATACTCATGAAAATAGTGTTGTTTGTTGTTTCTAAGTACTTACCGGCCCTTCAGTTTTTAGTAAGGAGAAGGCTTAGGGAATTGAACTCATAGCCTCCTTTTCTTTTAGAGACACTCCCCCCTACCATGCTATGCATGAACTTTCCATTAGGTTTCTTATGTTTTAAAACATATACCGATGCAATTATTTTAAGTATTTCTCATTAGAGGGTGAGTTATCTCTACATTCCGACTTCCATGTTCAAAACATAATTTATAGATGTGGGGCACATGGTTGGTCTATCTAAACCATTGATCTTATGGCCCCTCTCATGGATGGACCTTTCCCCGAGTATCCACTCAATTAGTCAACTGTATCCTTCACTTTCTTGGAATGCAAATACATGGAAAAAAGAAATGCACGAACAATGGACGAGATTCAGTAGCTAGGATCTTCCAATTAGACAGGTTTTGGGGACACCCAACCAAGGGTAAGTTGGCTCAAGAATAAGAAAATAATCCTAATAAACCTTGCAGAATAAAAGATCCAGTCATGAGAGCAAGCAATTTTTACTCATCACTTGTGAAATGTGTAGAACCAACAATAATCAAGGGTGGCCCACATTATCATTTTCTGTCAGATCAAAGTAAGCTTGAGTTCATTTTGGAGTGTTTGGAAAGTCCTATAAGCCTCAAGGTTGTTTTCATCGAATTAGTCCACAGATCACAAAATCCGGTCCCGCAAGAGAATATATCATGATCAATCGATTAAAGAAAGATGGGCGCAATCACAAAAAGATTGACTATACTTCGATTAATGATTGCAATTATTTTTATCTACTTTAACATTGTAGTGGGCATCAAAATAGCTTTCCAATGGTATATAAATTATGAGAAAGAGGCCTGCGGATCGTGAGATCCATGGACCACAACATTCAATGGCTATCATGAGAGTGAGATCTATGGACCACAACATTCAATGGCAATCATGAGAGATGTACGATTTTTCTAGCCAAATCTGAAAATTTTCAAGCTTAATTAAAAGTTCTTCTTTCACAAGTATAATTCAGGAATAAGAGCCCTTTTCAACTCCTTTTATCTCATTAACAAATCAGAAAATCTATGGGGTTCCATCCTATAGCTCAGTGGTAGATACAGTCCATTTCAACACTGAGGCCATTGGTTTGAATGCCCATGTGGTGTGCACATGCGCGTGTAAAAAAATAAAAATAAATAAAAAATAACAAATAAAAATCAGAAAATCTCACTAGAAAGTACTTAAACTAAGGAAATCCCCAAAACTACCCAATTAGGCAACTTCTAGAGAGATTTTTTGATATTTTTGGGACTTCTAGAGAGATTACTTGCTAACTACTTATTCTTATCCAAAAGAGGCAATGGCCATCTTGTCCTTCCATCCAATGGATGAGAATCAACCACCCAACTTTGCACCATACCATTTTAAATTCTTCCCATCTGCTTCAATTTTGCAGGATTGTCATACTAAAGGTCTATCAAAAGGAGAATACAAAGAAGTCTTTTAGCCCTTAGATCTCCAAAATTCTTATGTGTTGAGAACTCACCCAAAGAAGAGAGAAAAAAGAATTAGAGAAGAAAGCAAGGAGTCATGGAGATGAAGAAGAGTTGTAATTTAAATATAAAGGAGGGAAACTCAAAAAGGATCTTTGGACTTGAACTTTCTGTCTCAACAAGGCCGATTCCATTAATTATAGTCGAATTGCTGATTGAGGAAGGAGATCAAGGCCAAGAAGACATTGGAGAGCCACTTTTTTAAAAAAGTATTTTTCATCCATTTTCTACTTGTATCATCTATTATATTCTTGAATTTCTATATTTTTCATTCATTTTCTAGTTGTATCATCTATTATATTCAATTTCTATTAAATGCAAGGAAATTCATTGAAATCTCTCCTTTGTTCATATTTCTTGGTATAGAGACCGTGCAAACAACAGATCTTTAGTTAGATATCAGATTCATTTTCATTCAATTCTCATGTAGTTATAGTTCTCTATATGCATCTACCCAAAAGAGCTAGTGATGACTGCCAATTATAATGATTCGATCCTAGCCGCACCCACCATCAAATCACGATGCTGACAACCCATAGGGCATCAGATCAATGGTTTGGATAGACTAACCAGCACCCACATTTATAAGCTGAGTTCAGTGTGTGTGTGTGTGTGTGTGTGTGTATTGTAAAGTCTTCGAGGTCAACCCAACCTGGTTGAATATTGAATCGAGTTGAGTTTTGGAGGTTTTTAACTATGGAATTAATTCTCTCTACTTATAGATCTTTTGTTGTATTTTAAAAAACAATACAACCCATCCAATACTTCAACATCATATTGACAGCAATGAAAATGGTTAGCAGTCGAGTTGAATGGGAAAAGAAAATCTAATTAATTTAATATTCTAGTGATTTAGATTACCTATAATCAGGAATTTCTTATCATTCCGACATAGCTAAATGAAAAAGCATAATGTATATGTACCAAAGGTCAGCCCGCATGTTCAGACAAATTAACCAGCTCACTCTTACTGATTTGACTGTCACCAGCCTAAGGCACATTTTCTTCCCTACTTTCATCCCATTAAATGATGTACTCTTCCTGCCTGTTTCCCACTTTCTTTGGCTTAAAGCTTGCTGTTCCATTCCTAGTATATATGTTTCTATAAGATCTGAATCAATCATTAGGTGGGCTCGATATTGGATGGGTCATGTTGAAAATCACACTGATTAGAAAATCATAATCACTCAATGGGGATACTCTTGGGGAAGCCCTCAACCACACTTTATTCCACCGTCCATCTTTATAGAGAAGGCCTCTGATCAAGGGTTATGATTGTCCGAATAGAATAATTTTTGGTGGAGGGACGGTAGGATGTGCCACTTTTAAGAAAGCAAATCACGAGAAACGTTCCATGTCATATCTTAGAAGATGCATAATGTTATATCATCATCATGGCAAATTACAGTCATTTGGTGTTGAGATGGGAGAATGGATTGGCTACTCCCCCTGCCACCAGCCCGGTGGCTGGTGGTCGGTGCTCTGTGGGCCCCACCATGATGTATGTGTTTCATCCATTCCGTTCATCAATTTTTAAAGATAATTTTAGTTTTTAATCCCAAAAATGAGAGGGATATAAATCTCACGTGGACCACACTACAGGAAAACAATAGTGATTGGATATCCACCATTAAAATCCTCCTTAGGCCCACTGTACTGTTTATTTGACATCCAATCTGTTGATTAGGTCATAAACCTCAAATACCCAGATTAAGGGGGAAAAAAACAAAGATCAACTTGATCCATATCTTTTATGACCCCCAAAAAGTTTTTAATGGCTGACGTTCATTCAACACTGTTCCTGTAAGGTGGCCCACTTGAGATTGGGATATAACTCATTTTTGGTCTCATTCCATAAAATTATCTAGAAAAATAGACGGACGGCATGGATGAAACACTTACATCATAGTGGGGCCCACAGAGCACCGACCACTAGCCATTGGCCGGTGGGAGGGGGAGTAGCCAATCCGTTTCCTTGAGATGGGATCGATGTCCGAGTCATCTCTATTATTGGTCTTTTGAACTCCACCATAGATGAGCCATTCTTGAAAGATATTCTAGGACAATCCTAACCTTTCATCCAATGAGAGAAATGCAATAATGCCTGGCATGGAATGAAAGTGTCCCAGATTGGTGGCTAGGATGTTGTTATCTAGGATATGTTCGGGTCATGGTCCATCTATTGCAATGTCCAGAAGATTGAAGATTAATGGTCTTGATCAATGACACATGCTCAAGAAACAGGAGGTAGGATAAGCTTATTCAGCAACTCTTGCACATGGGCGATCATGATGTTTGTGCACGGCACTACAACAAAACTGCCCTTTACCTGCGGTCATCATGAAACAGCCCATGGGGTTCATCACGATGTTTTCATGGCATTGGAACGGTATAAAAGGGTACTCCACTATAAAATTGAGATGACTCAATAATGAGGCTGATGCAATAGTCATGTAGGCCACCATGTGAATCATAAGTTTCTTTATCGTTGTACATTGTTTTATATAGCATGAACATTTGAGAGAGGGATGCCATCCTTGATTTTTTATGGGGCTCTCCATGATGTGTATGTAAGATCTAGTCTGATTATTAGGCATGTAATTTCACGTTAGGCCTAGGACGAAAAAGTTAGGCTAACCATTACATCATGTTAGCATACCAAAGGAATCAATTGGGAGGGAGACTTCCACCCTTCACTTTTACAAGCCCCACTGCAATGATTAAATGAAATTTACTCTAACCATTAGATATCACACTAAAATTTAGGCCTAGGCCCAAACATTTTAGTCCATCCACAATTCAAGTGGGCCATACCAAGGGAAACAATTTGGAAGGTGAGAGCTTTTATATAGACTTTTTCCAACCGTGTGACCTACCTAAATTACATTAGATTTGATTTTTGGGCCCTAGTCCTAACATGGGATGATGCACCTAATTGCCAGGGTCGATTTCACTTAAACATTATGGTGGAACCTATCTAAGCCATTCACCCCTTTGCTCGCAGTGCCTAATACTTGAGTGATAATTCCTTAAATAAATGGAGTTTATCATTGAAACTTTGAAAAAATAAAAAGTATGCAAATGTAAATTATATATTAAGTATGTAGATTTTTATTATTATTATTTTTTTAGAATTCCCCTTATTCTCACATTTTTTTTTTGTAGTCTTGTTTCAAAATGAATGTAAAACACAATTATTCCTGTGGGCACCACGTAAAGGTTGGGTTCCTCTAGTTTTTTGGGGCATTCAACTTTCATCGTCTGAAAGCCCTTGCGGATGGGTTCAAATATACATATACCCTGGTGGTCCCCAATGCAACATTTGTGGAATAAGTATTCTACAAATGTTTTACAGCATCACCACTCAAAAGTGGGTTTGGTGCAGCCCTTACCATTAGGCCCACCTTGATGTATGTATTCTATATTTATGCCGTTTATCATTTTTCCAACTTATTTGAGGGCATGATTCCCAAAAAGAAGTAGATTTAAATCTCAGGTGAACCATATAAAAAGAAACAGTGGTTATTGGCCATTAAAAACTTCTTATGGGCCACAAAAGTTTTGGATCGAGCGGATATTTGTTGTTTCTTTTCATCCCGGTTTTGTGTGACCTTATTAACAGGTTGGAAGGCAAATTAACAATACCAAAGCATTAAGGTAGAGCCTAGGAAGTTTTTAACGGTGGAGTTTTTAATTAATCACCACTTTACTATCATATGGTTCACTTGAGATTTAAACCTGCTTCATATTTATTTTTATTTTTCTCTCATGCCATAAAATAATCTGAAAATGGATGGACGGCATAGATATAGAATACATAAGTCAAGGTGGGCTCCATAGTAAGGGCCACACCATCTTGGGTGAGGCCTGGGCGCAATTGATCCGATCCTCAACGGAACAGGAAAAAAAAATAGTATAAATGCAACCTTGGGGTGGTAAGTAGCTGGCAACCAAAACAAACATCCGTTTTCCTGCGTAGGAGAGATGACACCGGCCTCCAGAATACCCGAGCGAGCATTCACAGCGAGTTCGGTGTCCTCTCTCCTATACGCAGGAAATCCACAGCGGGTGTGAATTCTGGCATGGAGACATAATATTCGAAGTTCGCTCTTGCATTTGGTCGGCTGAGATACTCCCAAATGGTAAGGTTGTATGTGACCCACCGTCCATTTTTTTATGAAGTAGTTTCTCGTCTCTCCTACCATATTATGATCCAGGCCCAATGTCTAATAGTTCCATTGTATATGGGACAAGAGACTAAAACTAAACTTGCCAGCGGCACTCGCAGTCAGTAGAAGCGGGGGAAGCGATTTGCATGCTTGCCCCTGGTTGGACCGAAATTGGTTATGGGAGAGGCTCTGTGGGGCCCACTGTAGTGTATGAATTTTATCCATGTCATTCATCCATTTTTTCAGATCATTTTCAGATATGAGACAAAAAATGAGGCAGATCTGTAGCTCAATTAGACCACACCACAGGAAGTAGCGGTGATGATGATGCCCACCGTTGAAACCTTCCTAGGGCATGGTGTGATGTTTATTTTCCATCCAACCTGTTCATAAGGTCATGCAAGCCTGGATGGATGAAGGAAAAACACAAACGTCAGCTTGATCAAAACTTATGTGGCTCTCAAGACGTTTTTAATGGTGGGCGTTCAATACCCACTGTGTAGTCCAAGTTAGCGTTGGATCTGCCTATTTTTCGAGCTCAAACCCTAAGATGATTTGAAAAACTGGATGAATAGGATGGATAAAACCAACACATCATGGTAGACCCATAGAACCCTTGCCTAGAACCATTTCCATCCGGGCAGGACACAATCCGTTTCGAGCAGAAGGATCACTTACAAAGTGTTTTCTAGCTCGGCTTGCATGGACCGTGAAATCTCTTATCAGGGAAATTTTTTCCATGTAACCCATCTAAGACTTGCGATTACATTTTAGTTTAATCATGATTATATATATATATATATATATAGAGAGAGAGAGAGAGAGAGAGAGAGAGAGAGAGAGAGAGAGAGAGAGAGAGAGAGAGAGAGTGTGTGATGCTCACCTGTGCACCTATGCATGTGCACACCTTTGCGCACGTGTCATAGGCGTTTAATCCGAAGGGTCCATGTGATGCAGAATCCCATGAAACCTCAAGGGACAAATTTTCCCCCATCTAAAATTCTAGTGGACCATAGTGAAGAGAAATGCAAACCAATGGAGGAAATTGTTTTCATTTTTCATGCCCCACCATAATCAAAGTAAAAATTGGGAGAGGTTTCATGAGGTGCTGCTTCACATTCAAATCACGTATGATGGCTTCTCGAAAAAGTTCACACACGTTCCGTGGAACCGGTGCATAGTTGAGTATTCGAATATATATATATATATATATATATATATATATATATATTACTTTTTGCAATCTTGAGTTTAATTTTAATAGGGGATCTCTTTTTGAAGGAGAATATTATTGACAAATCTTTTCAACTAATGTTTGGGTGAGACTCCACGAAAAAGATCGGGCCCCACAAATCATATGAGCCCATATACAAAGGAAAATCTATCCAAAACTGCCCACTACGGAAGGGCTTAAAGCAACCCTCCGACAAGAAAACAAATAACAAAGGCCCAAAGAAAGATGCTGAAAAGAAATAGCCAGCACTAATCCTCCTTGAAATTGGCTCGGCTTGCTGATGGAAGATCTGAGATAACCAATTCCAGTCCTGTCTAGCACCGAAAGGAGTTGTATCGGTAGCTCATTGTTAGCAAAGAAAACTTCGTTCTCTCACCCCTCCACTTCTCATTTTGGCCAGCACATCTGTCACTTCATTTCCTTCTCACCAGGCGTGAGTCAGTCATCCAATAGATTGTCAGCCACACAGAGATGGTGTGTGGACCACAACTTACAGTCCACCTAGTGAAGAACTTCTGACCAATTATCTAGGACAACATCCTAGCCATCCAATAGATTAAACCCCCATGAGAATCTCACATCGTGCAAAATCAGCCCCATCAACAGAACAGGAGAGCCACACCATAGAAAACATTGTAGAGCCATTGATAAGTAACAATCTACAACTATGGTCCACTCAAATGAGTGAATGTGGCTGATTTTTTGTACAAAAATCTATTGGACAGGTGGATGCATTACAAACACAAAAGGTTGAAAGTTACTTGTCCAATCACTTGGATTCCAAACCTTCTCATTTCCAATCTTTTCATATAGAAGAAAGATGTCTAATCTCAACTACTCCTCAAAAGCCAAGTCTTCTTATTTTAATTGCCCTTATGAAATTAAGTAAACGTCCTTCAAAAATCACTTCACACATGTTTAGGGTGTTTATGTAATTTTCTTAAACTTTGCAATTTTCTTCATTATTTATTTGCCTGTTAGTGTGAAAATATGGATATAGACGAGGACAAATTCCATCAATTAATTAAGGGTATATATGTAATTTGCTCAGACAGCTGTTTTATCAAAACGCCATCCCTGCGTTGAAGTTTCAACGGGAACGCAAGCATGATGACGCACAGCCACGTGGGAGCGCATGACTATTCGCTGATGTGGATGGAGGACTTTATGTGGATGAAATTCAACCCAAGTCATCAGGTGGGCCGCCCTGTGTTTGGACTACGTGTAAACAGCTGAGATGGGATGTGCCATCGTTAAAATACATATGGGTCTACCCTAGTCAGGAGGTGTGTGGAGCCCACATAGATGTTGTGACAAATCCACTCCGTCCATCAGTTTTGCAATACCATAAAAAGACGGGAATCCAAAAATCAGGCAGACCCAAAACTCATTTGGAACAGGCCACGTGAAACAGTGGGGATTGAATGACCATCATTGGAAACTTTGTGGATCCACAGAAGTTTTGTATCGGAATGATATTTGTGCCTATGGTTTATTGAGTGTTAATACCCGTATGAATGGTTTGGATAGCATAGAAATATCAGTGGTCGGCTCAGGAAGGTTTCAACCGTGGATGCTTTCATTCCCACTGTTTTGTGTGGTGTGGCCTCCGTGATTTTTTGATCTCCTGAGTTTTAGATTCCTGAACTATTGTGGTCTTGCAGAATTGATGGATGGAATGGATTTGTCACGTACATCTTTGTGGGCCCACATATCTTACAATAATTTCCTGTGCCCACATGCAATCCGCGTCTCACCAGGAAGTAAAAAATAATAATAATAATAAAGTTGATTCTAGGAAACTCAGGACATTCTAAGAGTCAGCGTGGGCCACTCCACGTGAATTTAGAGTTTTTGGCATGATTTTACATGTGACTGTGGTGAGGCCCACCTAAGTCCTGGTGTAGACGGATCTTTATGATCCACCTCCAATGTGGGTCCGGGAATGTTAAGTACATTGACTTCTCTAAGGTTTTTGTGATAGAAATTCTGAACCCGGAGGTGCAAGAGTGGCCGGAGATGGTGTCTCATGGACATAGTACTGTTACTGAAAATCTACATGTGGATGGTTCATTTGTTATCAACCCAATTTAATCTGCAGAGTATGTAGTGTGGACCATTAATAATACGTCACACATCAAGGTTGTGAATTGGGGGCTAAAAAAGGTATAGAATGCCAGAAGGTGGCGATCTATATATGGTTGTGCTCTTATAACATGGTACAATTACAGTTTTCTTTTTATTTTTTGGCCTATATATGATCACCTTGACTATGTCCCAGTAAATTAACTGTTAGATTTTATTTTATTTTTTCAAATGAACCAACATTTCAATCAAAATTATAGATTTTTACAAAAGCGCATTCGGGCCGACCTACCAACAAAAGACGATAGGTCCGCCTACCTACTGTGAGAAAAGAACTACTGGCACCAAAGAGAGATTTAACTCTCAAATTATCCAATCCTACTCGATCTATCCAAAAATAAGAAGCCTTTGGTGATGCTGATGAGATCTGCAATCTAGATTGCGAAACCCTGACTATTTTTTGTGTTCAATTTATGAACATTCTTCATAGAAATGGACATTTATAAGATAAATTGTCAATAGGAGTACATTGACAGTGGACCTGGATGGGGTCCCAAGCTCAGCGCTGGTAGGGCCTCTAAGCGACCACCATGATGTATGGGTATATCCACACCATCTATCCATTTTTCCATATCATTTTTTGTTCTAAACCTAAAAGAAAGGAAGATTCAAGGCCCAAGTGGACCACAACACAGGAAGCAGTGGTGATATTGACATCCACCATTGAAACCTTCCCAGGGCCAGCTGTGATGGTTAATTGCCATCCAACCTATATTCATAAGATCAAATAGACCTAGATGAAGGTAAAACACAAAATATCATCTTGATCCAAAACTTTTGTGGCCCCCAAGAAGTTTTCAATAGTAGGTGTTTAATCCCCACTGTGTTGTCTACTTGAGCCTTGGATCTGCCTCATTTTTGGGCTTACTCTCTATAATGATATGGAAAAATGGATGCAGGGTGTGGATAAACACATAAATCATGATGGCCCCTCAGAGCACCTACCTGTGCCGAGCTCTGGACCAGCCGGATAATACCCAAGCCGCGTCCATTGATGGTTGGTTAGGCTAATTTCATTTGCAGTGAGCAAGCTCTTCAATGGCTTACATGATTAGAAATGTGCACCAACGAAGGTAAAGAAAACCTTCCATGTCGGAATTTCCTAGCGATAGCCATGAATCAGGGAGAATTTTGGGATGTGGTCCATTAAAGGAGGTATATCATGGTCTAACAGTCTCGATTACCAAGCAGCTCAGAACAAACGCTTTACGACGAGCCACCGCCTTTGATTCACCATGCACGAGGGCTCCAAGGATCTGCTGGTTTGGACAGTTCACCTACAGCTAGCAATTAGAACCAAACCACTCTTTAGGAAAAGACCAAAAGAAAATGGATCGCTATGGTCTTTCAATTTGGATTTTTATAGTGCACTTGCTAGCATGTGAGGCACCATGTGAAAAAATCCAATCTGCTGATGAGTTGATCCAGACCCCACAATGTAGATTCATGGGCCAAAAAATAAAGGGCTGATATTTCTTGTGGTGAGTAATGTTTATACAATGGAATGAATGGTTGTATGAGTCACCAGCTGCATAGACGAGCCTGGTTTTAGCCAACGAACCTACACATATATGATATATGATGGAACTTGGAGTGCTTGGATCTCATTCAGTTTTCTGGATGACCAAAAATCATGCAGATTTTCTTACGTAGAGGGCTGGACATGTACCTTGAAGGTGGATTTTTGGTATGTATTTCTTCGTTATAATCCATTTCTATAATATTTTGCACACTGCAGCCTACGTGATTAATGGGCCATCCTAATATTATTTTTTTTTCCTAGAGAATGTAGGCTATGCAGTAATGCCGCTCCACAGCGTCTCTAATGAGCACCCAGTTTCCAGACCAGTCTTCATGGACTGTGTGGCTCCTTGTTCGCTTCTTGCATGATGAGGTTATTAGGTATATGGGGATCCAAGTTAGTATTGTAGAATATGCAGGAAAAAAGCCATCAATCAGCTCAGCTGCGCAGTCCCCTCCCCTTGCCCAACTGTCAAATGCTCTCATCCCTTAAGCTCACTCTCCTTTTTTGGCAAATGGCTAAGCTGTCTTGAGAGTTCTCCCATTAGAGATTCATCATCATAGGTTTTTGTTTTGTCCCTGGCTAGAGGTGTGTGCTTTTTTTTTCTTTTCATGGCTCAGGATGTTGGTTGTTTTCATTTTTTACAGGATGTGGATTTTTATTTTTATTTTTTTCCGTTTCTTTCTTAGCTCACTCCCTCTTCTTGGGGCAGTCTGGCTTTCCCTTCTTTGTCCTCTCTTTTCTTTGGTAATCCTTGTAATCTTTTAGGAGCTAAGGCTTTAACTTCTAACACGCGCGTGGGAACACAGCTCTGTTGATTAACAACTTGGATCTTACATGTGTGCACTAGTAGAGATTATGGTTAATAAGAAGACGTGACTAATTATGTTTCTATCTTAAGAATGATTTCTCGCGATCTTCTTCTCACTTCCTGCCAATCATTAGTTAAGTATAGCCAATTGCATTCTGCCATGTATTGCAGAGCAAATCAATATCAACTAGATTTTCGATTGCATGCATTCTCTTAAACTATTATGTAAAACCAGCTCGCTTGGAAGGAAAACTAGCAAATAGTTTAGGTCTGTAGCATACAATGGAAAACCAGCTCGCTTGGCACGATTTGCTGCATGCATAGTGTAATTGTTGTTTTTAAAGCATTATTGTATAAGAAATAACGTTCAGTGTAGAGTAGGGAGTGGTTTTAAGAGAGTCCTGCATGCATAAATTTAGAATTGGGTTTCCAGGCATCTGCTAGCAAGCAATAAGCGTCACCATGTGGCTGGATATGTTGGAATAGAGCATGTAATGTTTCTCATGAAGAAGTTAAGGTGAACTAAAACCATGAATAAACAGTAACCCAAGTACACTAAGTATTAGGTGAAAACACCCTTGGTGTGCAAAAATAAATAATTTAAAAAAGCTTGCTATCCAAAGTGTATAATTGAATCATGCATATGAACTGACAAATTCAATCTTAATGATCTCTTTTTTTTCTTTTTTTCTATTTTTTTTGTATAATGAGAATGTCGTTTATATTAGTCAGAACCACAATGCATTAACAAAATTGGATGTAGTAATCTTCACAAAGATGAGGCGATGACTATTTGTTTCATGTGGTTGTGGCATTCACAATGTCAGAAGCAGTATACACGTCTTGAGAGAGAATTAGTGAAGGGTAGGCAAGGCTTGTTTATGGGCGTATGAACAAGCTGCTCTGCGAGGATCTACATACAGCCCAAATATGAATTGTATGCGAGAAGCTTAGCAAGGATCTGTCAAATTCCTTCAGCATATGAATCTGTTATACCTACATTGCGGAATTGATGGATCGGCTATGCATCAACAATGAAGATTCAAAACCATAATCTAAAAGTGTATTTGATTGGGAAGACATTCCGCCGATAGGAATCTTGATCTTCTGCACCTCACACCTTTAGGAGAACCTTCAATATAACTAGAGTTTTCTTGCTTGTATTAGTAAGAGGACCAAGACATCTATATATAAAAAAGAGGGCTAAAAGCTTACCCATCACACTTCTCCCTCTAAGGTCTCCACACCGTAATAACCAAGCATAAGGACATTGGTTCAAGTGTCCCGCCGCAAACCTATATACAATGATCACAACTGTAGTGGGGCCCACTGAATCACTCAATCTGAATAATCCAATGGTCAGATCTGAACCGATGATCATGTGTGGCCCACCTGATAGGAGTCTTACATTCTCTCACTTGGGTTACACTAATCTCTGAAGGAAAACAAAACATTTTATTTTAATTGTGAAAATAATTTTTTAAAAATGTATTTCCTTCTAAAAATTCCTAATGGGCGCCCTACTGAATTTCAAAACAATAATGTTGGATAATTATGAACAATGCTTGTCAGATCTGATCAATCAAAACTACAGATATTGAATTGTACTAGTCAACACAATATTTATACATTTCGAAGTGCGACGAATCACGGTCACAAAAACCAATAGGCTCAACGACATAGATCGAGGATATGGGGTGTGGTATGAAGATCGCACATCTAATGTGATCACATGTACCTATCTTCAAGTAGTCCATCTAAATGTGTCACCAAGACGCAAACCAAAGTCTTGCTTACTCAAAATTGAAAGTAGATACTGAAGGAGAAGCAAGATATAAATTGAACAACAGAATCATCAATGCATATAAAAAGATTTCTGAAATGTAACTCCCACTATTTAAATATATCATTCGGATCTACAACTCCCATAGATGTCGCATGTTCCTTAAAGAGCATAATACTTTCTTAACAGTTATCCAATGGTTCATTCCTGAATTATTAAGGTAGTTGCCCAATATTTCAATTACAAAAGCAATATCCAGACGTGTACAAACCTGAGCATACATGATGCTCCCTACTGCTGACGCATACGGAATCTCTTCCATCTTGTCCTTTTCTAGGTTGTTCTTAGGACACTGAAATTGATCAAGCCTGTCACCTTTTACAATAGGCGCTTGGCTAGGAGCACAACCTTGCATGTTAAACATTTCGAGAACCCTATCAATATATAGGCCCTCTGCAATAAGCCAAGCAGTCCATGTGATTTGTCCTGGCTAATCTTAATGCAAATGACAAATGATGCATCACCAAGATCTTTCATCGCAAAGTTTTGAGATAGAAATTTCTCAGTCTCACGTAACAATCAAATATCACTACTGGCCAATAAAATGTCGTCAACATACAAAACTAAAATAACAAACTTAATCTCATTAACTTTCACATATATACACTGTCACGCCCCAAACTCAAAAACCGGGCTCACAAAATTTCCAATTGCCGAATCTGGCGCCGACAGCCTCCGTAGTACCCCGTTCTCGGCTCCCGGCACCCATACACCAAGTTCCGATCCTAGGATTTTTAACATCAATTTGATTCGTAATGAGCATAACCATAAGCATAAACCACGAACAATAACCACAAGAACACCATCACAAAATCTACTATAATAAAAAAAACTTTAAAGTACAATGCGCATGAAGGAAAATACAAGATAATAATAATAGAGACTCGTAAAGCTCGACTGCATGCTCCTGCTGTGACTAAGCTACGACTGCGTCCTGGCGTCATCTGCACGTATCAATCGTGCATAAGCTTATATAAAGCTTAAAGGGTGGTGTAAGTGTGTGCGTAATATGGGCGTGCTCAAAATGCAATGGTAGAGTAATTTGGAATCATACTGATGAGTACATGAATGCAATCTTCCTACTAAGGTTATGCGGTGCAAAACATGAATGCTATCGGCCATATCCAGGCCATGCGATGCGAAATGCAACTTACGCGTGTCAATCCTCATCTAAATCCACATATCAATATAGCTCATCACTAGATCATCAAGTATCAGTACAGTTCTCATTCTGGATAATCACCGGAGTTTAATACACTCTAAATGGCACTGCCCCTTTTCCAAGCGCGTAGTCCAAGTGAGCGTAAGAAACCTCACTATTCGTCTGGTAATAGTCTGTCAATACCTATCCGTCACGTCGATAGCGGACCGATTCACGAGCTGGTCAAACTCAGCCTAGTAATGCCCCCTATCCTCAGGCAAGTAAGGCCACACCCCTTTCCAACTGACCACGACACTGTGGGAGACACGGCTTCCTGGTATTTAGCCCTCGTGCGCTCATGTATCCACATGGTCTCGACGTTAAAGTCATCCTCTGGTACCATCGAATTTAGAGATTTTCACCCAGGGACATCTATGGCGCCCCGATGCTTAGTAACAATACTTCCGATGTCCAATCCTGCCATCCACGATGTGTCTGTGGAGGTCATAGCCCTAATGTCGCTAGGGCATATAGAAATCATGTCATACAAATGCAAAGTGCATGAATCACACTACTAGTTATGCAACAATCTTTCGCATACCACGCGCTCATGAAGGGTAACTCCGCCTATCAAGGAGCCCATAAACAATATGCTCGAAGGCATATGCTATGATCAATCACTCCTCATCTCAAGCATACATATAATGCTTATGAGCATGAATCATAGAACTATACTAAACATGTTATGTGGTGATAAGTTCTGTTCATAACGAAGAAGGGCCTAGACGGCCTACACACTACAAGTATGAGCCTAGCAATGGGCCCCTAGGGAGAGTTACAATGCGGACATTTAACCATCATTGCTCTTACAATGTGGACGTCAAACCATCATTGCTCCCAAGGTATGACTGTCAAAACATCATTACATACATCGTGGTGGAATCTCACATCACAATGAGCCTCATATACATCACAGTCGGGGCACACAAAGACCTCACATATGTCTCATTGAGCCTTATATATATATATATATATATATATATATATATATATATATATATATATCAAATGGGCCAATTAAATGGGCCAATTCAAATGAGCCAATTCAGATGGGTCGAATCAAATGGGCCAATTTAAATGGGGCAAATCATCTGGGCCAATCAAATGGGCCGAATCAAATGTGCTTCATATATATCAAATAGGCCACACCAATGGGCCTTATGTATATCAACTCGGGCCGCACCAATGGGCCAAATCATCTGGGCCAATCAAATGGGCCGAATCAAATGGGCTTCATGTATATCAAATAGGCTGCACCGATGGGCCTTATGTATATCAACTTGGGCCGCACCAATGGGTCTCAGGTATAACAATCGGGCCCACCCTTATGTATTTTGAGATTCGACCTATTCATAAGTTAACATGGATGAAATGAAAACAAATATCAACTTAATTGGAAACTACTGTGGTTCTTAGGAGTTTGAACGGTGGATGTTACTGTCCACTATTTAAATGGTAAGGTCCACTTGAACTTTAGATCTGACCCATCCTTTTGCTCATCCCATGAAAATGATATCTCAATATGGTTGGACGGTTTGGATACAACATATGCATCATGGTGGGCCCCACCATCTAAACCGTGGACGGTGTAGATAAGACACATACATCATGTGGGGCCTGCAGGCTTGCTGCTGTCAAGAGGAGTAGGTGCAGCTTACTGCACAAAAAGGGACAGAGGTGGGTCCCACGTAGGGCCCATCATTATGTATATAAATATATATCATATATATAATATAATATAATATATTTTATATATTACATCGTCCAGGCCCTGGACGGCCTGGACAGCACATACATTAGGTGTAGCCCCACACCAGGGGTGGGTCCCACCGTCCTTGGACGGTGGAGACATCACCTGCATCATGGCGTGGCCCAGCTAATGGATGGACGGTGAGGATGGGTCCCATGGCCTGGCTGTTGCACATTGCAGCTCAAGGAGTAGAGGTGGGTCCCACGTGCAGGCCACCCTCCCCTCATGTAATATAATATAATATATAATATATATAATATAAAATAATATTAGTATAATGCGTCAACGTCCAGGCCCTAGACGGCCTGGATAGTTGCATGCATCCACACGTGGGCCACTCAGATGTATATATATAATATATTATATAATATATTTTTATTATATTATATTATATAAAAAAAACAAAAAACAAAAGGGGTAGCTAGATGTACACTCCACCGTCAGTTCACACTACACAGTTAACCACACCCCACTATCCGCTCACCCTTCACCATTAGCCGCACCCCACTGTCAGTTCCCACTCCACTGTTGACATGGACGGTGTGGGTATATCCCTCATCAAGGTAGGTCCCACATGGCCCACCTGTTTTGGATCGGTCAGATATTTGTGTTTCTCATCATCCAGGCCCGCCAGATGGCCTGGATAAAACAGATGGACGGCGTCGGTTAAAATGCATGATCAAGGTGGGCCACACCGTTTTAGATGGATGAATGGAGTGGATTAGGATAAATACATCGAGGAGGGCCCCACCCACACGTGTGGGGTGGGCCACGTCCTAAATGGGCGGTTGGGATGACATACAAACATCATGGTGTGTCTCACATGGTTGGGGTCCACCGGTAGATGGCTTGGATGCAGACATCATGGTGGGCCACACACCTCATCATCATCATTACCATACGAAGAAGGAAAAGAGAGAGAGAAAGAGAAAAAAAAGATCGGATGGTGATGGAGGGACCCCGCCACTATGGGCCCTCCGTGGTTACAATACATACATAAAAAATGGGTCCCATCACAAGTGGGCCTTCTAATAGAAAATCAATGGTGGATCACCCACCTATTGCACTCCTCCTTGATCCATTGGACTCCTATGCTCTTTACCTTCAATTTTGATGGAGGTAGATGATGAATGGATGGTTGAAATGAGAGATGAGAGAGTGGGAAAGTGGGCCACACTTGGCTTTGGGACAGAGAGCTTGGATGTTAGAATTTTTTTTTGTTGCTTGGGAGATTTTTTTTTTAGAAATGAGGGAGAGAGAGAGAAGTGATGGGATGATAAGAGATGGAGTGATGGGTGATGGGTGGAGTGATGGATGAAGTGATGTAAGGGTTGACTTTGGGGTAGCTTGTGTAAGAGAGAGGTAAGGGTAGGGTATGGGTTGCTTATACTTGACTTGAGGTGTGATGTGTACTTGATTGATGAGATTGATTGATTGACAGGATAGGTGGATTGATTGATTGATTGATTAATAGGATAGGTCGTAGAGATTCTCTCGAAATTCACACGCACGGCGTTTTCATCGAAATGAACGTGGGCCCATATCTTCTAGCCTGGGTATCGGATCGGTGCGTAAGTCGGTGAGAAAGCGCAGTTGCTAGGGTACAAGTCTCAAGTCGAGCTGACTCTGGTTTGTAGGACTCGGCCTAGGATTCCATGCAAATATCGGATGCAGGTCGAAGGTTACCGGAATTCGACAGAGAGGATCGCGAAAACCTATGGAATGGTACAGACTAAGACATGAGCCTTACATACACTCATATGTAGTGTTTTCAATGAAAACATATGAAGAAACAATTTCATAAAACTTTATGTATCACTGTAGTGATGTATGTTTCAACCCATAAATTGTTGTCTTAAAGGCTCATTATTCTGATTTCGGTTTTCTATTTCCTCATCAGTGGGTTGTATATGAGGCTCTACATGGTCATCCATAGGGATCTCAAGGTCGGCAACTGGACGGACGACTATGCTACTTTGATTGTGGTGGGAATCACAATGTATTCTTCCCCAAACACAATGTTTCTTAAGTTTTTGCTCCCACTAACTTCAATATTCTCAATAAACCTAGTATCCACAGTCTCAATGACTCTTATGGAATAGGATGGACAATAGAATTTGAATCCTTTGGATCTTTCTAGGTATTTAATAAAGAAGCAACTAATTGTTCTAGGGCCAAGCTTTCTTTCATGCGGGTAATACCGTTTGGCTTCTGCAGGTTAACCCCATACATGAAAATATCGTAAACTAGGCTTTCGCCTTGTCCACAATACATATGAAGTTTTCATTACAGCCTTACTTGGGATTCTATTTAAAATATGCACATTTGTTTTCAACACATCACCCCACAAAAATTTTGACAATGTTGAATTGCTAATCATAAATCGAACCATGTCCTATAGGGTGCAATTACGCCTTTCCGCTACACCATTCTTCTTTAGATTACTAGGCATGATATACTAGGCGATGATGCCTAAATCTTGTAGGTATCTAGCGAATGGCCCTGGATTATGCACAGATTCGTCATACCTTCCATAGTACTCGCCATCACGGTCAACGGATTTAACGACTTTTATTCTTTTATCGAGCTGATTCTCGACTTTAACTTTATATTTCTTAAATATATCCAGGGCATCTAATTTATCGTTAATAAGGTATTAGTACCCATAACGAGAGTAGTCGTCTATAAAAGTGATAAAATACTTCTGTCCATTTCAGGATGCTGTAGGGAACAGTCCACAAATGTCTGTATGAATCACTTTTAAGAGTCTTATGCTCCTAGTGGCACCATTTTTCTGGTTCCAGTCTGCTTACCTTTAATACAATATATACAAACCCTAAAGTCTGAGAAGTCTAGAGAGTGAAGAATTTCTTCACACATAAGTCTTTCCAATCTCTTACGAGAGATATATCCTAATCGCCTATGCCATAGCATGGAGGAATTTTCACAATCTATCCTTCGTTAGATGCCTTTAGTGTTTACATGTGAGGAGTTAATACTATAGACATATGAAACATCCAAATCTATCTAATAAAAGTTATTAACTAAAGTATCAAAACCAATCACTACCGAATTATAAGAAATACTTAATTTTCCATTTTCAAATTTAAACTCATAATCAAATTTGTCTAAACGAGAAATGGAAACCAAACGTAAACAGTATCTACTAGATCAAGAAAGTGTCCTTATGATAACCTAACCCTGCGACTCCAATAGCTTCCACATTTCCTCTAATGTCGTTTCCCATATAGACAAATCTATCTGCATCAGTTGGTGTCCGGCTTTGGAATATATCCTGTATAGAATTACATGTGTGAATAGTTACACCAGAGTCTATCCCCTAGGAGTCTGTGAATATATATATATATATATATATATATATATATATATATATATATATATATATATATATATATATTAGCTAAATTAGATTCAAAACAAACTAAATTTTGATTTTTACCATTAGAAATGAGTCATTCTTTAAATTATTCGCAATCCTTCTTTTGATGACCAGGCTTTTTGTAGAAGAAGCAGCCATCATTAGGTCCCCGCTTTTTCTTCTTTGATTTTTCCTTGGAGTTAAGCTGATTGCCACTCGTAGGACTCGAAGAACGATTTCCTGAATTGTACTTTCTTTTCTTGTTGCATTTTCGTCCTTGACAAGATGTCACTAGGTGTGCACTCTTTGTCTTGCTCAACCTTCTGAGTCTTTCTTCCTCCTAAACGCATTGAGATATCAATTCGTTCAATGTCCACTTTTCCTTTTGTGTATTATAGCTGATTTGAAATTGACTGAACTATGAAGGTAGGGAGTTCAGAACTAAGTAAACCAGGAATTCATCCTCAATCTTAAGGCCTAATGCGCAGATTTTGGGCACCACATCAGACAACCCACCGATGTACTCTCTGATGTTTCCTTGACCGTTATAGATGGCTAGAGTTAGCTTATGTAGAAGCGAACTAGCTCAGCTTTATCTGACCTTATGAATCGGTTCCCTTTTTCGGTCAGGAACTCTTTGGCTTTCTCAGTGTTGGGCATGACACCTTGCATGGTCTCAGAGATCAAGTTCTTTATGATCTTAAGACACATTTTGTTCGACTTGGTCCAGGCCTTGTAGTAAGCCTTTTCTGAATTCGTACTCGAGTCAGATGGAATGAAAGGCTCGGCTTCCTCCAGGGCCAGATCCAAGTCCATGTAGCCTAGGACTATTTCAACAAACGATTTTCATTTCTGATAGTTAGACCCAGTAAGCCTTTATATGGAATTGAATTAGTTTAAAACATTGGAAACAGTTATAGCTGAACAAACAAAGCATAACACTCACATTAATGAATTAACAAGTCCCACATGCATGAACGTAAACCATAAACATTATGCATGTATTAACATTTGATTGATTTGGGCCTTTGATCAAATGACCCAGAATGATAATGGGTCATAGTCATCAAATTCTAGCAAGAGTCTGGCATATCATTGCGACTCCTCCTTTGGGCAAAATTGCAACATACAGGAGGATCTACTGAACATGAAATTGACTAGTGCTAGTGAAATAAATCTAAGACATCCGTCATATTTGGGCCAAATGAATCTCTTAAAGTTATATCACCATCGTCAATCACTTCACCCTGCTCATATCCTACCGAGAGATGATACCTCTTTGTTCTAACCACCGCCCGCTATGGATACGAACACGACTAAATCCAATCATATAATGAAAGGTCACCGAATTCCATATACTGAAGTCTGAAAGCAAAATTTTCACCAATTGAGGTCACTTTGGTGGCTAACACAACCAATTCTAATTCTCACTCCCAGATTCAAGGATTGTTATATGGTCCTGCCCATAATAGACCATTCTATAATAGTTCTGACTTGGCCTAAAATACAACTGATGTTGACCCCCCATAAGCTAAACATATTCTAAAGTGATGGTTGGATTAAATTCCTGATGGTCAACAACTTAATATCAGCCATAAACAGATGGGTAATGGCCCTATTTGGGGTCAAATTAGAACTTAATGATGTATATAACCATATTAACTGAATTACCAAGGCTGCCTAACAAGTACAACACACCAACCATCTATTAACTATTTAGTTATATTTGTGCTGAAATGGCACAAGTATAATTATTTCAATGATTAGGATAATATTGGACAATGGGCCTAAGTATCCAAAGCCGGCCCTTAAAGGTCCAAAAATGATGGAAGGCATTAGGCCCGTTGGTTAGGCCTAAGATTAATAAAAAGGTAGCCTATGTTAGGGCCCAAAATAGCTTTGAAAATGGTCATTGGATAGGCCTAATAACATGTATTGAAAATAGGCCTAAAATCCAGCCCATATTCTAGCCATTCAAGAAATCCATCAAATGGCCCAAAGAAAACCCTAGTTTTTCCCTGAAATGGGGTATGGAATCTGCCCAAATGAGCTCAAAACCGGACCCAAAGACTGCTGGAAATGGGCTCATATTAAAAACCAAATGGAGGCCCACTGAAACAAGCTTATGCAAGAGCCTCATGTGTTGCCCCATGCCTGCCAAAACCTCAATCCTACTCAAACAGAACAGCCGCATCCCTATGAACGAATCAGGTGAAGGGTCTTCCTCCACAGCCGCTGCACGACCTCCGAAATCGCAATCGGCCCTGGGAATTCGGCAACCTCGCCGGAATTCATGCTGCCTAAAATCCCGCCGCGTGTCATCCCCATCACCAGCGGAGCGGTTGCCGCTGCTGCCCTATGATCGACTCCCATCACCATGGCTGTTAGATCGGCTATTCATGGCTGACACCCAAAAGATCCTCCATCGTCGGCTCTCTGCTTGCAGCATTCGATCGTTGCAACGCTGCTAGATCTGATTGGAGGAAGAGAAGAGGCGGCGATGGGTTCGGCCATTAATGGTTGCCACCCAGGAGAACAGAGGTGGGCTCGCTTGAGGAGGGTTGCGGCCATGGTGAATGAGATCTCAGCCGACATTGATGCTGTCGCTGCCGCTAGAGCTGCTGCTGACAGAGATGCTCTGACGTTGCTTTCTTCTCTAGAGAAGGTGGCAAAGTCATGGCTGCTGGAAAACAGAGACGGTTTTCTCCAGGTGCGGCAGCCCGCTCCTCAGCCATGATTCCCGACCCAAACAGAAAGCATCGTCAACGGTGAAAAGGGTTTTTTTTTTTTTTTTTTTTTAATGACTGTAGATGTGGATCTGATTGGGACGGTTACGGTCAATCCTCCACTGCGACGATGAAAGTTCTCTGGCTGTCATTGCTGCCAGATCGCACACACAAGGCAGTAATGTCGCTGCCGGTGATAGATATTGGATTCTGGCGACAGATCTGATTCTTGCAATCAGGTCACCGGATATGGTGATGCCCAGATCTTATTCTGGGCAGACTGTCCTGAATGGGTCGCAGATAAATCCTAATTTGGGAACGATGAGAGATTGAAAGAGGGTGTCGCTTTTCATGGCGGCAACCGCCAATACTCCGAATCCTGGCAGGGAAAATCATCGACGCAGAAAATCCCACAACGCTTGGACGGAATAGGCGCTCGAATCTACCCTTATCAATGCATAGGTTGCCCTGATACCAAATATTATACTTGTATTTTGGAATCGACGAATCGCCGATACATCAACAATGGATATTCAAGACCATAATTTAAAAGCGTACCTGATTAAGAAGATATTCCGCCAATAAGAATTTTGGTCTTCCGCACCTCATACCTTTAGGAGAACCTTCAATGAGACTAGGTTTTTCACGCTTGTGTTGGTGAGGGGAACAAGACATCTATATATAGGAAAGAGGGCTAGAAGCTTACCCATCACACTTCTCCCTCTAAGGTCTACATACCGCAGGTTTTCATATATGACTTAATAATCGAGTATAAGTGTAAGACCCGTATCCTAGTCCGTACCGTTCCGTAGGCTTCCGTGGTCCTTCCGATCGAATTCCGACGACCCTCGACCTGAAATCGACATTTGCGCGCAATCCTTAGTTGCAGCCCGTAGATCTAAGTCGGCTAGACTCGAAACTTATATCCTAGCGACCGCACCGTCGCCACAGTTCCAACGTCGCGCCTCGTGCGCCGATTTAATACCCAAGCCAAAAAATGTGGGCCCGCGTTCATTTCAAGGAAAACGCCGCACATGCAAATTTCAAAAGAATTTCTACCACCTATCCCATCAATCAATCAATCAATCAAGTCAAGTACACACTATACCACAAGTACAAGCAACACATACATTTTTCATTCCCAAAGTCAACTCTCTCTCTCCACCCATCCCTTTCTTACAACTCCATCACTCCACCCATCACCCATCACTCTATCCCTTTTCATTCCATCACTTCCCTCTCTCTCTCTCTATCTCTCTCTCTCATTCTCTCTCTTCAATGCTAAGCAACAAAAAAAAAACTAATGTCCAAGCCTTCCAAGAGCAATCCAAGTGTGGCCCACTTCTCTACCACCCAATCTCCCAGCCCCACCATCAAAACTTCATCATCCTTCGTCAAGGTCGAAGCTAAGGAGCCTATGATTCTAAGGAACTAAAGGAGAAGGCCAATAGGTGGGTGATCTACTATTGATTTTCAATTCGATGGCCCACTTGTGATGGGACCAATTTGATGTATGTATTATGATCATATGAGGGACCCATAGTGGCAGGGTCCCTCAACTGCACCGTCTCTCTCTCTCTCTCTCTCTCTCTCTCTCTCTCTCTCTCTCTCTCTCTCTCTCTCTCTCTTTTCCTTTGCATGGTGATGATGAAGAGGTGTGTGGCCCACCTGGTGTGTGTGTGTGGCCCACCATGAAGTATGTATTATATCCATGCCATCCTTATGTTGGGCCCACCTTGCTGGACCATCCAGCTGCAGGCCCGCTGGCCTGTCCCAGGTGAACGAAAACACAAATAACAGCTTGATCCAAACCTTGTTGGCCCACCCACGTGGCACCACCGTGATGTGTGGGTTTTACCCTCACCGTCCATCTGTGGACGGGAACCACCATAATGCATGTGTTTTATCACTATCTTGGGATAGTGAGGTGCATCACGTGTGGTGTCCACACTATCCACCTAGGGCGGTGGGACCCACCGTGACATATGTGTTTGATCTACATCGTACACCCAAATTCCCTGTTCATTTTAGGCATTGAGCCGAAAAATGAAGCTAATCCGAAACTCTGGTAGGCCACACCATCTAAATATCATTTTAATAGTGAGAAATTAATAGTGCCCACTATGATGTTTTTATGCATCAAAAGATATCCAATATTGGGCTTGTTAGACCCCTCACAAGCCCAGGAACCCAGCCGACGGACTGGATCCCCTTGATGTGGGCCTCACTTATGAAAATCTTCAGATAAAAATAAAAAATAAAAAAAAATTAAAAAAAAATTTAAAAGCAGACGCTGCTACTGTTAGCGTTCAAAGGAAGCTGCAACAAGCAGCGTCCGCAGCTTGGTTGGCGCAGGGTAAGTGAGCCCCACCATGATGTGAGTTGAATATCAACACCGTGCATTTGATGAGTCCCCTTTAATCAGCGGGTCACCCCAAAAATCTTTCTTTCTCTTTTCTCTCCTCTCTCTTAGAGTTTTCCAAATTCTTATGGAATGAGAGAGAGAGAGAGGGTATAAGGGGCTTGTATAGGCCCAGAATTGATGGGAATGGCCCCATGGTCATGGTATACTTGGGTTATAGCCAAATAGTGGCCGTTTTGGTCCAACAGAGCTGTTCTGGAGGCCCCCTTTCTACATGCGGTCAGACTTAAGATCTCTGACATTGGATCTAAGATAGGCTAAGTTTTCAATCCGATCGGATAAGTGGATCAGCCGCGGGGGACCAGTTTCAGTTCAATGGTCACCGGTACTCGATCAGAGTCACAAGTGCACTGACCTGTGTTGGAAATTTTTCCTAATCCGAGGGTGTAATTAGGTCAGAATCTGACGGTCTGAATCCTTATATTCTGCCTACAAGTAAACGACTCAATTCACTTAAGTTTCAGTTCATTTCCTAAAGATATTCACATTTCTCACACACTTCGCTCCGGGCTCATATTATGTGTTTTTGGATACCTTTAGGACTTGATTTCCGAGATGGTTGTCAAGTCTAGCAAGGCAGTCATAACCGTATAGATTTAGGAAAATCGGACTTTCAACGCGCAATCTAGGTCCGATACAGAGTTTCGATGTGCTCCCAAGAGCAACTGGGTTTTGAGATGGATCCTAAGTTTCAGGGTGATGTAGCATTAATGATTCTACAAGTTTTGGGTCTTGCAGTTCGTATTTAAAGTGGTTCAAGCTAATTTCATAGCTAATCTAGTTTAGCACTTAGTTAATTTCGTCTAATTTCTAAAGGAATTTGGTCCTTAGAGATTTCTGCTTGAGGTGGTATTCTGGTCTTTATACGAATTTTTTCGAGACGTTACAATCTACCCCCCTTAAAGAAAAATTCCGTCCTCGAAATTAGCACCTTTTCATACTCCTCGAGAATCTGAGGGTAGTTCTTGCGAACCTCAGCTTCTGTCTCCCAAGTAGCCTCTTCCTCAGTGTGATGCATTCATAATACCTTCACTAGCGGAATAACCTTACTGCACAACACCTGCTCCTTCCTGTCCAAGATACTAGTCGGTCGCAGTGCATAAGTAGCGTCTCACTCAGCTGTACCTGCTCCCATTTGATAATGTGGGAAGGATCAGGAACGTATTTCTTCAGTATAGATACATGAAATACATTGTGCACGCCTACGAGTGGTGTGGGCAAAGCGAGGCGGTACGCTACCACACCCACTCAATCTAGTATCTGGAATGGGCCAATGAATCTCGGCGTGAGCTTCCCCTTCTTGCCAAACAGAAGAACTCCCTTCATTGGGAAAACTTTCAGGAATACATAGTCCCCGACCTCGAACTCTAGCGGTCGCCGCCTCGTATCGGCGTAACTCTTTTGTCTGCTCTACGCTGCAAGAAGTCGACGCCTGATAATGTCGATCTTCTCTAAGGTCGCCTGTACTAACTCGAGGCTAACTAAACTTCTCTCACCAACCTCTGCCTAGCAATGCGGTGCTCTACACGGACGCCCATACAATGCCTCATAGGGGACCAGACCAATCTCGCCTGAAAGTTGTTGTTATAGGTGAACTCTGCAAAAGGAAGACAGTCATCCCAACTATCCTTGAAATCTAGCACACAAGCTCGCAACATATTATCCAACACCTGATTCACCCGTTCTGTCTACCCGTCAGTCTGTGGGTGGAACGTGGGACTGAACTTCAACTTCACACCCATTACTTCCTGGAGACGGGTCCAAAAGATAGATGTGAATTGCATGTCTCGATCCGACACGATCTCCATAGAAACTCCATGCAAACGCACTATCTCCCTGATGTACAATCTGGCCAAGTTGTTTGCTGAGTTCAAAACTCTAATAGGGAGGAAATGGGCCAATTTCGTCAACCGGTCCACAAACACCCAAATAGAATCGTGACAATTCCTCGTCTTCGGTAGCCCAGAGATGAAATCCATAGAGATAAAGTCCAATTTCCATTCTGCTATGGGCATGGGCTGAAGTAATCCAGGAGGTCAACGATGCTCTACCTTAACCTGCTGGCATGTGAGACAACAGGATACATAATCTGCTATATGGACCTTCATGTTGTCCCACAGTATGACCTCTTCATATCTCGATACATCTTCATACTACCAGGATGCATCGCCATCCTCGAATTGTGAGTGGCTTCGAGAACTTCCTTTCTCAAGTCATGAAGATTTGGCACACATAGGCGGCCTCGATAACATAGACCCCCATCCGAACCAACTCTCTACTCGGAGTCTTCTTCATCACTAGCTCGCCTTCTCATCTTCACTAACCATTTATCCTCCCCCTGAGCCACTATGATTCGGTCATTGATAAGTGGTTGCACACGAACATGAGCGACACTCTTGAATGGCTCATCAACAGTAAGCTTCAGCTCGAAGTCTCGCACAAATTCCACCATATTCCACTTGCCTATCATCAGCGGAGCCCCAAAGGTTATAGCCTTCTTGCGGCTCAACACGTCTGCCACAAGGTTAGCCTTGCCAGGATGGTAGGAGACCTCGAACTTAAAGTCCTTCAAGGTTTCCATCCATCGACGATGCCTCATATTCAGGTCCCTCTACGTGAATATGTACTTGAGGCTCTTGTTGTCGCAAAAGAGCTTGAACTCCTCTCCATAGAGGTAATGTCTCCAGAGCTTTAATGCAAAGATGACGGCCGCTAACTCTAAGTTGTGCGTAGAGTAGTTTTCCTCGTGTTTCCTCAACTGTCGCGATGTATAGGCAATAACTTTGTCCTTCTGCATCAGAACGTAACCTAAACCCACTCGAGAGGCGTCGGTGTATATTCTATACTTGACCCTTTACTCTGGCAATACTAGCACAGGGGTGGACGTCAACTTGTCCTTCAGCTCTTGAAAAGCTGCTTTTGGTTTCTCATTCCAGGCGAACTTAAGATCTTTCCAAGTCAGCTGAGACAACGGTCTGGCTATCTTGAAAAAATTCTGAATGAATCATCGGTAGTAACCTGCCAGGCCCAGAAAAATCCTCACCTCAGTAACTGAACCGGGCTGCTCCCAGTCCTGAACTGCGGCTACCTTAACAAGGTCCACAGCTATCCCTTCCTTGGACACCACATGTCTCAGGAACTTGACTTCTTTTTTCCAGAAGTAGCACTTCTTGTACTGTGCAAACAATTGGTTCTTACTGAGAGTATCGAAGACTGCTCGCAGGTGTTTCTCGTGCTCCTCCCGACTCTTGGAATATATCAGGATGTCATCTATAAATATGATGACGAATCGGTATAAGTACGGCCGAAACACCCTGTTCATCAGATCCATGAATACGGCTGGTGCATTCATGAGTCTAAACGACATCACCAGGAACTCATAGTACCCAAAACTGGTCCTGAAAGCTGTTTTCTACACATCCTCATGCCTGACGCGCAACTGGTGGTACCCTGACTATAGATCAACCTTCGAAAAATACGGTGCTCCCCTCAACTAATCAAACAGATCATCAATCCTGGGCAAAGGGTACTTGTTCTTCACTGTCACTTGGTTCAACCTGCCATAATCAATATAAAATCGTAAAGATCCATCCTTCTTCTTTACAAATAACACAGGTGCTCCCCAAGTAGACACACTCGGTCGTATTAAGCCCGCCTCCAACAAATCATTGATCTGTTTCCTCAGCTCCTCCATCTCACATGGAGGCATGTGATAAGTCGAAAGAGATATAGGTGTCGCACTGGGCACTAGATCGATGGTAAAATTAATCTCGCGCTGAGGGGGTAATCTAGGTATCTTTATGAATACGTTTGAGAACTCTTGGACTACAGGAGTGTCCTCAAGTGCTGGACCATTAACGTCCTCTAGTAATGAAGCGTAACAACTAATGCGATAGGGCCAACTGACCTGCACTGGGAATGTAAAGGTCGTGCCCTCTGGTCCATAGGCTGTCACCACTCTAGTATCGCAGTCGATCTCTGCCTTCACCTCCGTGAGTCAATCCATACCAAGAATGACGTCATAATGGTGTAACGGAGTGACAATCAGGTCAATGCGCACTGTTCTACTCCCTAAGTCTATTGAACAACCCTTACACATCCTCGTAGTGTCTGAGAAAGTCCCTATGGCGGTAAGGATTCTCACCCTAACCATAGGACTAGTTTCCAACCCCAGTCGCTTGACTACTGTGCACGATATTATAGAGATAGTGGACCCGGTGTCCACTAATAAGAAGACTGATGGACCTCGAATATGCGCAGTGACTTCAAAAGCTAGTGGTACTGCGGTTGCTGTCTCGGATGCCTCAGCTGTAAGTGAGTGCACACGAGCCTGCTGAGAATAGTTCGGTTGTAGTACCATAGGCCGTTGAGGTAGCCTAAATCGAGGTGCAGGCGACCGGAAAGATGGATGTGGTGGTGCTAACCGCAGGGGTGGAGTCGAGAGAGGTGGTGGCATCTAACAGTTGATCCTCTGAGGGGGCGTAAAGCCGTTGTCCCTCATCCTGGTGAAACAGTACGTGTCAGTATGGCCCGACCTCTGGCAGTTGATGCACCATATATCAGGTCGCCTCGTTGGGACTGGTGCAGCTACAAGTATAGGAGGCGAATTCGCACGCGGTCTCTTACCGAGGAACAGTCTGCTTAGTAATTCGGATAATGGCCTAGGAAGTATAGGAACGTGAGTGCGGGACAATCTATCCTCATCCTTCTCAGCTCGCAAAGACATGCCCACTAACTCACCATAGGTAGATATGCTAGCGCAACACATCTTCGAGTGTATCTCGGGTCGCAAGCCCTCAGAAAATCACCGCATCTGCATCGGCTAATCAACCAATATCAACAGAGAATACCTAGCCAACTCCGTGAATCTGTTCTCGTACTCTGCCACTGTCATCCCTCCCTGATGGAGGTGAAGAAACTCACTCTCCTCGAGTCGGGCTTGACACTGTCATGGCCCAATCTCCATGTTGTTGAGAGTAGTGTCATTGATGAAATGGATTGGCACAGGAAGTTCTGTGCCAAGTATGTAGGCGAATTCACGTGCAAGCTTGCATATAAGTCGGCCGAAGGGGAGTGAAACAAACGTCCTAGAAGAGCGCGTCGTCTGCACTATCTATAGCAGAACATACGTAGGCACGCATAGCTTCTCTCCCTGCCAGCTCGGTACAGAAAGTCTACCATCAGGCTTATGTACTCGCTGCAATTGGTCTACCTGGGGTACACATTGTATGTGAAGATATGGTGGAGCAAGCGAAAGTCGTCAATCATATTAGATGCTAGGAGGCTATTGTTTGGATTCCAGTGGGCCAGTTGGCCACAAAGGAATTACGTGCGGCGATCCCTTTCACGTGCACTCATAAGACTCTTCTCACTAGCACGGACTTCGCCAAGCGGCATCCCCATGAGTTGAGCTATTAAGCCAACATCAACTGTGGCCTCCCGCCTTCCCACGAAAATTTTAAACTACAAAGGCTTTAGCGTTAGCTCCCGTATATGAGCGTAAAATGCTCGAACAGTGCCCACATTCGCACAAGACTTGCCCTCAAATATGGGACCCCACCCGGTATCCACTAGGCGGTCCATCACTAGATATTTCCCAAAGAGCTTCTCGTCTATGTGTACTTCAAAGAGGACCCTACGACCCTCAAATCTTCCATGGGATAGATCCGCCAGTAGAGCTCTCTAGAGGGGAGCCTGGGGATCGAGGTCCCACTTTATCCTTATCTCACAATCGATACTTATACCTGTGGTGGCGCTTCTCGGCCTCCTTGAACGAGTAGGGCGGCTAGGCCTAGTATCATCCGTGGAAGTCCTCTTTTTCCCCATAAGAGAAAGAAGCGTGGAAATGGAGAAAATCATCGCCACGAGCTCAAAAAGAGTCATTTAAGTAAAATAACAATGGGGGATTAGGATGGGTTATTGGTTTTGGAGGAGTATAAGACACAACTATGATCTTGTGTGCTTAAAAAGGAAAAAATGAAGGAGATGGAAGATGGATTTTGATGAAGGTGGTGGAGGTGTGTATGGAATGAAGGAAATGAAGGAGATTTGAAGATAGAGGAAGGATTTGAGAGGGGAAAAAGAACTTTTACAGAAAAAGAAAAGCTTGGAGGGGTGTATTAGGGGAGAGGGGAGCAAATTGTAAGACCCGTGTCCTAATCCGTACTGTTCCGTTAGCTTCCGCGGTCCTTCCGGTCAAATTTTGGCAACCTTCACACCGTATTCGGTGTTTGCGCACGATCCTAAGCCAGGTCCCGCGCACCGACGTCGGCTTGGTCTGAAAGTTATATCATAGCGACCGCGTCGTCGCCGCGGTTCCAACGCCGTGACTTGCGCACCGAACCGATACCCAGGCAAGAAGATGCCGATCAGCGTTTATTCCGAAGAAACACCGCGCGTTGCGGATTTCGAGGGAATCTCTACTATTAGTCCCATCAATCAACCATTAAAGCATCCCATACCTTAAGTACAACAACCCATCTCCACCTTTTACAAAAGTCTACCCTCTTTCCACCTCACCACTCCTCTTTTTCCCATTTTCAACATCAACCATACCTCCTTTTACAATTTTCAACCCAAACCATCCCCCATCACTCCATCACCCATCTCTTTCTTTCTCTCTCTCTCTCCCTTTACAACTATCTCTCTTATTCTTTTTTTTCAAAAATCCAAATCCAAGAGAGAGCACCATACGTATGAGTCCCCCATGGTGAGAAAACTTCATTTGTGAGGTCCACCTTTCCCACCCCTTCATCTCTCATCTCAACCATCCATTTCCCATCTTCCTCCATCAAGAGTAGCACAAGGAGCTAAGGAAGCCAAGGGAGCAAGAAGATCAAGTGGTGGGTGTTTGGATAGGATAGTTTTTGATGTTTTTAAGATGGGCCAAGTGAAGCCAACCGATCAATGGTTCGGATCTCACTTTGGACCCTATGATGTGGCCAAAGGCCCACTTGGATCATCATGATCATTCCATGATGGGGCCATTCCCCATGGACCCCATCATGATGTTTACCTTCTTGCATATTTAGGGTCATCTAGACCGTCTGATTTAGTGGAGAAGGGATCTCTACCGTTGAATTTTAATTTATTAGGCCCACATGTAATGGGACCCACTTGATGTATGATTTAGTGCAAGGGAGGGCCCATAGTGCCGGGGTCCCTCCATCACACGGTCTCACTCTCCATCTCTCTCCCTTTTATCTTATTCATTTTATTTATTTTATTTTTGTAATAATGAGATTATGTGGCCCACTTGAATGGACCCCACCATGAGGTAGCCATTTTATCCAAATCATTTAAAAGTGGGCCCACTTTCTATGTGTAAGTACCCTGCCATCCATTCCCTGGTGGCCCACCTAAGCAGGGCCCACCTCCTAAGTACATGAAAAGTCCAGCGTCCCTGGACGCTGGACGTTGCTGGAAGGGAATATCATGTTTTTTGTTTAACCTTGGAGTGGTCCACTCATGTAGGCCCTACCTTGATGTATGTATTAAATCCATGCCGTTCATTCCTTTCCCAAGATGATTTTAGGCGTTGAGCCAGAAGGTGGGATCCATCAGACCTTCAGGCGGGCCATACCATAGCAAATGGTGGTTTTCACCATTGAAAACTTCCTTGATTGGTTGTACATTGAAATATGTCCAATATTGGACTTGTTTTGCTCGTGGTGAGCCATGGAAGAACATTGGACGGCGTAGATTCACTGGATGCGGACCCCACCTATAAAATCCTTGGATTTTCAAAAATCAAAAAAAAAAAAAAAACAAGCACAGCAGCAGCGGCTGCTGTGTCAGGCGGCAGCACGGCTGTAGCCGTGGGCCCCACCTTGATGTTTATATGCTATCTAAACCGTTCATATGGTGGGCCCCTACCTGACGTGGGCCCACCCCAAAAATCAGCTCGATCCAAGACTCAGGTGGCCCACACCGTAGGAAACAGTGTGAATTGAACTCCACCCTAGAAACCTTTTCTAGGCCCACAGAAGTTTGGGATCAAGGTGAAATTTGTTTCCACCCTTCACCTGGGTCCAGGTGACCTTATCAACGGCCTGGATGGAATATAAACATTATGGTGGGCCCCACATGGAGCCCACAGTGATGTAAGGGTTTTAGTCTCACCGTCCGCCTGGACGGTGGACGTGGAGCCACTGTGAAGTGTGTGTGGGCCCACTGTGATGAGTGTGTGGGCCCACTGTGATGTGTGCGTGTGTGTGTGTGTGTATATATATATATATATATATATATAATGTTATATTTCATATAATATTATATGTATTATGTATATATATATTATATACTATATATATTATATACTATATTTTATGTATATATTTTTACTAATGTTGAGGCCCGTGATTGAGGCCCACCTTGATATATAGGTAAGGCCCACCTCAGTTTGCTTGTGGCCCATGATTGAGGCCCACTTTGATGTCTATGTAAGGTCAATGGGTCGAGGCCCATAGATGTATTAGGGGCCCATGGGTTATGGCCCAAAAAAAAAAAAATATTTTGGGGCCTATGGGTTTAGGCCCATTTGATGTATATATGGGGCCCAATTGGCGAGGCCCATTTGATACTCATAAGGCCCATGAGATTAGGCCCATTTGATACTCATAAGGCCCATGAGATTAGGCCCATTTGATACTCATAAGGCCCATGAGATTAGGCCCATTTGATACTCATAAGGCCCATGAGATTAGGCCCATTTAATGCATTCTAAAGCCCACAGTTTATAGTCCATTGCAATGCACATAAGGCCCATTGGTGCGGCCCAATGGTGTGACCCACTTGATGAATACATGGCCCGTATAATATGGCCCATTTGACGTATTTAAGGCCCAAATGGGACGTGCCTAAGGTCCATTGCAATGTACGATCCCAACATGATGATGTTTACGTCAGGGCTATGCCTTGGGAGCAGTGGTGGTTTGACGTCCACATTGCAAGTATAGTGTGGTTAAATGTCCGCATTATGACTTTCCCTAGGGCCCATTGTTAGGCTCGTGCGTGTTATGTGTAGGCCGTCTAGGCCCACCTTCGTTATGCACATCATCCATCCTATATAGCATGTTTAATTCCATGATTCATAATCATATGCATCATACGTGTGCTTGATATGAGAAATGACTAATCATAGCATATGCCTTTGGGCAGATTGTTTAAGGGCTCCCGTACAGGGGGTGTTGCCCTACATGAGCGCATGATACGCGTAGGATTGCTGTATGACTGGGTAATGTGATTCATGCATTCGCATTGTGTGACATGAATACTGTACGCCCTAGCGACATCAGGGCCGTAGCCTCCACAGACGTATCGTGGTTGGCAGGATTGGATACCGGAAATATTGTTCTACATGGGGTGCGATAGATATCCCTGGGTGAAAGTCCCTAAACCCTTATGGTACCAGGAGGTTGCTCCAACGTCTAGACCGAGTGGGTGCATGAGCGCTGGGTGCCGATTACCAGACGGTTGCGTTTTCCACTGTGTCGTGGTCGGTTGGAAGGGGGTGTGGCCTTACCCGCCCGAGAGTAGGGGGCAATGCTAGGCTGAGTCTGACCAGCTCGAGGAATGGGTCCGCTATTGACGAGCCGAGCCCGATATTGGCAGGCGGATAGTGAGGTCTTTTCCACTCACCTTATTGCGCGCGATGGGGCGGCAATCTGGCTTGGAGTGTACTAGACCCCGGTGATATTCCAGATTTGAGCCGTATTGACATGTGGACTTAGATGAGGATTTGTATGCTTGACTTGCATTTTGTATTGCATGGCCTTGGTATGGCCGACATCATTCTTTGCACTGCATGGCCTTGGCACGGCTAATGGGATTCTTAGCATTCATCAGCATGTTCCGCATTACTCTGATACTGCATAGCTACATTATCACCTTGAGCATACACTTTCACCACCCTCTAAGCTTTCTATAAGCTTATGCACGACCGTTGCGTGCAGGTGACGTTGGATCGCAGCAGCGCTGAGGCTTGGACGCGTGGCTGATTTTCTTTTGGAGTTTTTGGTCTATCTTCATTGTATTTCCCTTATGCTCATTGTACCTGTAAAGTTTTTTATTATAGTGGAAATGTGATGGAGTTTTTGGTTGTTGTTTGTGGGTTATACCTTTGGTTATGCTTATTACGAATCAAACTGATGTTGAAAATCCTCCTTGTAGCATCCCAGGATCGGAACCTGGCGAATGGGCGCTGGGAGCCGAGAATGGGGTTCTACGGAGGCTGTCGGCGCCAGATTCGGCGATCGGGAATTTTGTGAGCCCGGTTTCCGAGTTTGGGGCGTGACACAAATGGGGAGGTTATAGGAGTCCCCACACATTTTGGTGGGCCCCACAGCCTTGGACACGAGCCGGCCCGACCGGCTCGGACCAAGCGAGCGGCGAGGCCTCGCTGATCTAGTGATGACATCGCCGGTCGCTGGGCATCCGAGCGAGGCCTCACCCCATGGGTGATGGCACCCCCCCCCCCCCCCCCGGGGTGCCGTATGTGTGTAGGGTCCACTTTGGAGCCCCTCGATTTGCATCGTTTGGGCCCCTGACTCCATTTGAGTCATTTCGGGTCTCATCTCGCGTATATTCACACGTTTCAGGTTGTTTGAGTGTTGAACCTATCAATTTATCATCTAAACCTGTCGATTGATGATCTAACAAAGGTCTGAGGACACCACGCATAATCTCAGATGCGAACGGGCCCCGATTTCAATGGTTAGTTTCACCTATGAATGATCAGTTTCGTCGACAGGCGAAACTTGGAAATCTTAAGACTGTTCCTATGTTCATCATACCCTCCTAAGTCAAAGTACGTTAGTGTGCGTCATGTGACCATAACCCAGGTCCAGTTTAATCTAAATCATGCTCTTATACCAACTTGTAACGCCCTGAAAATCGGGGGTCGAGCAGGAGCCCAACTCCCGAGCTCCAACATATCACTTATGCAACATAGAAAATGAGGATTAAATATTGTCTGTATTAGTGCTTAAAACATGAGTGGGATTATACCGAACAACATATCATACTTCGAAGACAGTTAAATTTCGCAAGCGGAATACTGTGATAATTATATAAATTGTATAAATTGTTATAACTCTCCAAAGTGTGAACATGTTACCAAGTTAAATATATATACATGTATACTCCCAAAATGGACAAAATGAATATACACGGGTGCTCCAAAATGTAAAATGACAAGTGTAATGGCATCTAGACAGCATCCCTGTAACCCCGTCGATCAGTACACGGTCTACATAGAACCGCCTGATAGCTGCATATAGGAGAAATCCTCCTCATCATCATAAAAGATTGGCTCTGCCTTGAAAGTATCGTCATCATCTGCATCTACAACAGAGTCTGGTTAGTGTTTAAAACACCGTCCCAGAACGTGGGAGTGAGTGATCAACTCAGTGGAGCCATAAAGCAAAGGTTAACATGTTATCAATTCAGTCAAGCAATAATGATAAAGTAGTACAATACTCATGTCCTAAATACTCTTGTTAATGTAAGGATAATGTGCGATAATGATGTATGTCCTCGCCTGCACTCCCTCTGTGACATCATCTCATGATCGCGGCATGCAACACTCCCATTGTGCTCAACTCCAACGCCAAAGGCACATGCGATGTGGTGCATGTGCGTGATTAACCAAGTTCTTAATTGGACATATTCATATAGCAGGATTGTGAAGCTAAGGCACCTCCCTTTAAATCATATACGCAATAACATTGATCCATTTAGGGTCGTCAATCCTAGTAGTCACATACGATATGCAGTTTTCAGGTCACTACGGAGCGGCTCGTCACCTCAGCGCAGGTCTGGTTTATACTCGAGGTCACTATGGAAAGGCTCGTCACCTTAGCGTAATCCCAGTGTATACTCGTGGTCACTACGGGCTTGTCACTTGATCGTAGGCTGACAGCTCGAATACAGTGTCTCATACACCACTATATTCGGCTCATGAGTTTGAGTTGCTCACTGGTCACTACAGGGAGGCTCGTCACCCCAGCGTAGCCGACAGCTCGACTACAGTATCCCATACACCACCATATTCAGCTCATGAGTCTTATCGGATCGAGGTATCAAGCTTAAACAGGATCTTCACTAATAAGTTAGTACCTTAGATTCAAGAAGTAGCGTCTATACATGGTGAACATATAATGGGTCAATCGGGTAATTGATAAGTTTGGTTAGTACGAGCGTATGTTGACTTGGTCGACATAGAGTGCGTTAGCACTCCGCGTGGCCTAACCACCTTCGGCAAATCTGCTTACGACTCGGATTCCCCGAACACATCTGATGTAGCGGAACGACCTCGGCCACTAACTTGGGAATCTTTACCGATCACCTGGACTATGTAGCAGTCTCAAACATACTTAAACATAACAAGAAAATATATGTGATAGGCATATCAACAATAAACAATTAATTCAAATAAGGGAACCACTTGAGCATTTTTATGAAGTACAAATAAACATGCTTTCACACCTATACATTTCATACGTAAATCACATCAAATAATCTAAGTTACATGAATGGATTTATACACATAGTTAAGGTAGTTGAGAATCTTATCTCAATACTCATATAAAACACAATTTACTAAATATTTACTCATTCAGACATTTTTTACAAATACTTAGACTACACACTACAACATACATGACGTATGTTGGTCATAACATGTATTAGGAAAATCCCTTTCACCAAGGAGTTGTCACCTATACAACAATTATATATCCATGACAGATAATCATGGCAAGCACGAGTCCAAATTCCATACTCATTCAAACATTTCAACAAACACATGGAATGCGTTATAAATCAACATAATCTTTATATAAGCATATGTACAGAAAACCTCGTATCTAAACACATGTGATAGCAATCAAGCCAATCATAAATCATTACTAATATTGGAAGCCTTGAAAACCATAACCTAAATATTTATAGTCCGCACCTTTCACCGATAAACGAGTATCGAACTCAGTTTGTATGTTAAGTCTTTGTCTACGGCACGACGGCCGCCTATAGCATAAAATAGATTAGCTATTTCATCACTTACACTATTTGAAACCTTAAAACAGATTAGGGTTAGATTTTCTTACCTAAGAACGGAATCAGAATCGCCGGAATAGCGATATAGAAGTGGTAGTTAAGTACGTGGAGTGGCGGGATTGAATCCCAGAAATAAACGCCAACTCTCTCTCTCTCACTTTCTCTCTCTTTCCTTCTCTTTTCTCTCTTCTCTCTCTTAGGGTTTTCCAAATCCATATGGAATGAGAGAGAGAGAGGGTTTAAGGGGCTTATATAGGCCCAGAATTGATGGGAATGGCCCTAGGGCCATGATATACTTGGGTTATAGCCAAATAGTGGTCATTTCGGTCTAACGGAGCTGTTCTGGAGGCCCCCTTTCTACATGCGGTCGAACTTAAGCTCCCTGACATTGGATCTAGGTCAGGCTATGTTTTCAGTTTGATCGGATCAGTGGATCGGCCGCAGGGGACCAGTTTCAGTTCAACGGCCACCGGTACTCGATCAGGGTCACAAGTGCACTGACCTGTGTTGAAAATTTTTCCTGATCTGAGGGTGTAATTGGGTCTGAATCTGATGGTCTGAATCCATAGATTCGGCCTGCAAGCGAATGACTCAATTCACTTAAGTTTCAGTTCATTTCCTAAAGATATTCGTGTTTCTCACACACTTCGCTCCAGGCTCATGTTATGTGTTTCTGGATACCTTTAAAACTTGATTTCTAAGATGGTTGTCAAGTCCAGCAAGGTGGTCATAACCGTATAGATTTGAAGAAATCAGACTTTTAACACGCAGTCCAGGTCCGATACAGAGTTTAGATGCGCTCCCAAGAGCAACTGGGTTTTGAGATAGATTCTAAGTTTCAGGGTGATGTAGCGTTAACGATTCTACAAGTTTTGAGTCTTACAGTTTGTATTTAAAGTAGTTCAAGCTAATTTCATAGCTAATCTAGTTTAACACTTAGTTAATTTCGTCTACTTTCTAAAGGAATTTGGTCCTTAGAGATTTCTGCCTGAGGTGATACTCGGGTCTTTGTACGAATTTTTCCGAGACGTTACATGTATGTTGGCCCATTGGTGTGGCCCATATAATGCGGCCCATTTGATGTATGTTGGCTCATTGGTGCAGCCCATTTAATGTATGTTGGCCCATTGGTGCGGCCCATTTGATGCGGCCCACTTAATGTATATGAGGCCCATTGATATGTATTTAAGGCCCATGGATTGAGGTCCAATGTGATGTATATAAGGACCACGAGTGAGGCCCGATGAGACATATGAGAGGCCTTTATGTGGGGTCAAATGTGTTGTATGAGGCCCATTGCGATGTGAGATTCCACCATGATGTATGTAATGATGTTTACGGCGGTCATGCCTTGGAAGCAATGATGGTTTGACGTCCACATTGTAAGAGCAATGATGGTTAAATGTCCGCATTATAACTCTCCCTAGGGCCCATTATTAAGCCCATACTTGTAGTGTGTAGGCCGTCTAGGCCTATCTTCGTTATGAATAGAATCCATCACTATATAACATGTTTAGTATAGCTCCATAATTCATGCTCATATGCATCATATGTATGCTTGATATGAGGAGTGACTAATCATAGCATATGCCTTCGGGCAGATTGTTTATAGGCTCCCTAATTGGTGGAGTTGCCCCACATTAGCTCACGGTACGCGCAGGATTAATGCATGACTGATAGTGTGATTCATGCACTTCGCATTTGTATGACATGATTACTGTACGCCCTAGCAACATCAAAGTTGTGGCCTCCACAGACATATCGTGGATGGCAGGATCAGATACCAAAAATATTGTTACTAGCATCAGGGTGCCATAGATGTCCCTGGGTGAAAATTTTTAAACCCGATGGTATCAGAGGATGACCCCAACATCGAGACCGAGTTAATATATGAGCGCAAAAGGGTCGTATACAATAGACCACGTCTCTCACTGTGTCGTGGTCGGTTAGAAAGGGGTGTGACCTTACCCGCTTGAGTGAGGGGGCAATATCTAGGTTAAGTTTGATTAGCTTGAGGAATGGGTCCGCTATCGACGAGTCAGGCCTGTTATTGGTAGGCGGATAGTGAGGTCTCTTCCACTTACCCAGTTGTGCACTCGGATAGGAACGGCAAACAGGCATAGAGTGTACTAGACCCCGGTGATTATCCAGATGTGAGATTTATACTGATACTTGATGCTCTAGTGATGAGCTGCATTGATATGTGAATTCGGATAAGGATTAGTATATTTGAGTTACATCTTGCATCGCATGGCCTTGATGTGGCTGATAGCATTCATGTCTTGCATCGCATGGCCTTGATAAGGCGATAATATTCATGCCTTACATTGCACAGCCTAGGTACAATTGATAGTATTCATGGATTCACCAGCATATTCTTCATTACTCTAATACTGCACACATACTCTCACCACCCTCTATGCTTTCTATAAGCTTATGTATGACCGTTGTGTGCAGGTGACGTTAGGCAATAGCTATTCAAGAGCAGGAGCGTGTTGCAGAGCTTGTAGAGTTTTGGTTTTATTATCACTGTATTTTCTTTTGTGCCCATTGTACTCAAAGTTTATAATCATAGTGAATTTGTGATGATGTTATTGGTTGTTGTTTGTGGGTTATGTTTAAGGTTATGCTTACTTCGAATCAAATTCATGTTAAAGATCTTCTTTGTAGGATCCCAGGATCGGAACCTGGTGTATGGGTATCGAGAGCTGAGAATGGGGTACTACAGAGGCTGTCGGCGTTGGATTCGGCGATCAAAAATTTTGTGAGCCCGGCTCCTGAGTTTGAGGCGTGACAGAAGTTGGTATCAGAGCTTAACTTGGGAATAACTAAGAGCAACATCACATATTTGTTATGAGTTTAGAATAACTAGGTCCCAAGAGTGTAACCTTCCGATTTAGTTCACTTATGTTCATTCCTTAGAGAGTTCTCAAGGTTGATAGGCGCACTTGTTCTTTCTTATAGAACATGCCGCCCAAGAGAGCGACCGAAGTGACTCCCGCTCTACCACCTGAGACTCCCGCTTTATCACCTACGACTCTCGCTCCACCATCAGAGATCCCTACTCCCCAGCCTAAGGATGTCGTTCCTCTACCCGAGACCCTTGCGGATCCAACCGTACCTGTGAGTGTCTCCCAGTTACAGCAGATGTTGCAGGCTGTGACGGCTGTGCTTTAGGGACAGGGCAGGCACCCTATTATTTTGTCAGCCCAGGCAGAGCAGGAGCATGCGAGCGCCCTTCTTCGAGAGTTCCGAAAGCTCAATCCCCCGCGTTTCCAGGGCGAGCCAGATCTGACTGCAGCCGAGAGATGGCACTCCGATGTGGAGAAGATTTTTCATATGATAGCATGTACAACCTAGCAGCGAGTCCGGTTAGTTGTATTCCTTCTTCAGGGTGAGGCCAAGCACTGGTGAACCTCCTTTATCGTGTTGCAGGGCCTAATTTCGTCTAGACCTGGAAGGATTTCTTAGACTGATTCGAGCAACAATACTTCCCCGACTACATTTGTCAGTAACGAGCATTAGAGTTTGAGACCTTGGTGCAGGGAGACATGTTTATAGCACAGTACACGGCTCGTTTTGTGGCACTATCCAGGTTCACGCTATATTTGGTTAATGATGAGGGGCGGAAGGCCGCCATTTCGAGAACGGCTTGTATTACGGTCTTCAAGGACGTGTTGTTGGCCATGAGCTCTCGACTTTTTAGGTAGTAGTACGAATGGCTCAGATTTATGAGACTGAGTGAACCAGCACGCAAAGTGACCATGATTAAAGGAGAGACCAAAAGAGGTAGGCCCCCTCCAGTGGCTCCCATCAGCAGTAGTAGAGGTGCACAGGCCACCCATCCGCCAGAGCACCAATAACACCAGCGGCACCACCTCAGAGGCAGCTTCCCAGTGCCTATTATGGATGCAGTGAGATAGGACACCGTAGGTGGGAGTGTCCCCGACTACAACAGCAACAGCAGCCGAGAGCACTGCATCAACCTCCACAACAGCAGATGAGAGCACCACAGTAGCCTCCACAGCAGCAGCGACAGTAGCTCCCACCACCGAGGGCCCCTCAGCAGTAGCATCAGCACCAGCCTCCGAGACCATAGCAGCAGTGACAGTAGTTTTGACCACCTCAGCGATAACAGTAGCAGTAGCAGCAGCACCCTCAGAGGGCACAGACACCTCCCCAGCTAGCTCAGGCTAAGTTCTACACGGCTCAGCAGTATCCGCAGTCATTTAGAGGATTTGTGGAGGGTATTCTTCCCGTCTCTACATACATCGCCCGAGTATTATTTGATTTTGGTGCTTCACATTTATTCATGTTCGAAGGATTTTACCATTCGACTGGATTGTCGACAGAGTCTGCTAGTGAGGGATTGACCTATCGACGCCCTTAGGGAAGACTATAGTGTCGGGCTGTTTCTGTTCGTCTTGCCTATTCTGGTCGGTGATATCTTTCTGCCCGCTAACTTATTTGTGTTGCCGATGTCAGATTTCGATATTATCCTACGCATGGATTGGCTTGCTGAGTACCACGCTATCTTGAACTGCTTTGTGAGGATAATCACATTCTTTATACCAGGCTTGCCTTAGTTCCAGTTCATTGCCGAGCCCCGAGGAGAGTCGTTGCCTTGTCTCATGTCCTGCGCAGTTGAGGAGCCTATTACCTTATGTATCGATCAGTTGTCAGTGGTCTGTGATTTTTTCGATGTGTTTTAGGAGATTCCAGGATTGCTGTCATGCCAGCGTATTGAGTTTCAAATTGATCCTGTGCCCGGTACCGTGCCTATTTCGAAGGCCCCGTATCGAATGGCACCGATGGAGTTGAGGGAGCTGCAGTGACAGTTGGACGAGTTACTTGAGTTGGGCTTCATCTATCCAAGCAGTTTGCCTTGGGGAGCGCCAGTACTCTTCGTCAGGAAGAAGGATGGCTCGTTGAGGCTCTATGTGGATTATCGCGAGTTCAACCGGGTCACGATTAAGAACAAGTATCCACTTCCGAGGATCGACGACTTATTTGATAAGCTACAGGGTCCACAGTTCTTTTCGAAGATTGACCTGCGTTCCGGTTATAATCAGATTCGGGTCCGAGAGGAGGACATCCCGAAGACAGCTTTCAGGATGCTTTATGGTCATTTTGAGTTTCAGGTCATGTCCTTCGGACTAACCAATGCGTCCGAAGTATTCATGTAGTTAATGAACGAGGTCTTCCGTCCGTATCTCAATCAGTTTGTTGTGGTCTTTATTAATAACATTCTAATATATTTGAGGACCCGTGAGGAGCATGCCTAACATCTGGAGATTGCATTGCAAACCCTCCGTGCCCACCAGCTGTATGCAAAGCTAGAGAAGTGCGAGTTTTATAGGGAGGAGGTGAAGTTCCTCGGTCACATGGTAATGAGGGAGGGTGTCGCAATGGACCCCTTGAAGGTTGATGCAGTGCATCAGTAGGACCAGCCCACAAGCACGTCTGAGATCCGTAGTTTTTTTGGTTTGGCAGGCTACTACAGCATTTCATTAAGGGCTTCTCCCATATCGCAGCCCCATTGACCAGGTTGACTCGGAAGGGCACAGAGTTTGTTTAGAGCGACGCCTGTGAGCAAGCATTTATGGAACTGAAGGACTGCCTCACGTCCGCTCCTGTCCTCACTCTTCCCTCTGGGAGTGGTGGATTTGTTGTATTTACCGATGCTTCGCGTATTGGCTTAGGTGTTATCCTGATGCAGCACAGGAGACCAGTGGTTTATGCGTCTCGCCAGCTCAAAGTCCATGAGCTGAACTACCCCACGCAAGATTTGGAGCTGGCAGCAGTCTTCTTCACACTGAAGGTGTGGAGGCACTATCTCTATGGGGTTAGGTTTGAGCTCTTCTCCGACTATAAGAGGTTAAAGTACTTATTCTCTCAGTCCGAGCTGAACATGAGGCAGAGGCGTTGAATGGAGCTCCGAAGGACTATGATTATGATCTCCAGTACCACCCAGGCAACGTAAACGTGGTGGCGGATGCCCTCAGTCATCAACCACGAGGCTTGGTGGCACACTTGATGATTCAAGAGTGGAGGATGCTTAAGGATGTGCAGCATATGATTTTAAGTTTAGTCTGCAATCTTCTATTATGCAGTTATTGAGCCTGTCGATTCAACCCTCTCTTGTCGCAAGGGTGATCGAGGCATAGCAGGCAGATGAGTCGTTGCAGAGTTATAGGGCTGAGGCGGCATCTGAGAGTCAGTCAGATTGGCAGATTGGTTCTGATGGTGGACTTCGCTTCAAAGGTAGATTATGTGTCCCAGATATTCCTGAGTTACGTAAAAATCTTATGACCAAGGCACATCGATCGCGGTTTTCTATCAACCTTTGTAAACCCCGTATCCTAGACCGTACCATTCCATAGGCTTCCACGGTCTTTCCGGTCGAATTCCAGCAACCATCGACCCTTAACCGGTATTTGCGCGCGACCCTGATTCTCATGCCATCAACCCGAGTCGACTCAACCCAGGATTTGTACCTTAGCGACCGCATCGTCGCAGCAGTTCCGATGCCGCGACTCGCGCGCCGAGGTGATACCCTGGTTGGGAGATGTGGGCCAGCGTTCGGTGTGAGGAAAACACCGTGCGTGCGAATCCCGAGAGAATCTCTACAAGATGTCACATCAATCAATCAACCCATCAATCCCATCATGTCAAGTACACATTACCTTTCACCCATTCCCAAGTAAGCCCCAAAAGTCAAAAAAAGTTTCTTACAACCCATGCTTTTCTTACAACTTTTGCCACAAAAGTAAAAAAAAAGGGGCTCTTACACCCATCCCTCTCTCTCCCATCCATCACTCCATCACACATCACCCATCCCTCTCCCTTTTCAAGTCTCTCTCTCTCCTTCATTTTCAAATCCAATCCAAGCAAGAGAGCCTCACGTCCAAGCCCTCCCATGGTGAGAAAATGCAAGTGTGGCCCACCTTTCCATCCCTAGATCTCCCATCCTAGCCATCCATTTCACATCTTCCTCCATCAAAGAGAAGCACAAGGAGCTAAGGAAGCCAAGGGAGCAAGAAGATCAAGCAATGGGTGCTTTGATAGGGTAGTTTTTAATGTTTTTAAGATGGGCCAAGTGAGGCCAACCGATCAATGGTTTGGATCTCACTTTGGACCCTAAGATGTGGCCGATGGCCCACTTGGATCATCATGATCATTCCATGATGGGGCCATTCTCCCTGGACCCCATCATGATGTTTATTTTCCTTGCATACTTAAGGTCATCTAGACCGTCTATTTTAGTGGAGAGGATCTCCACCGTTGGATTTTAATTTAATGGGCCCACATATAATGGGACCCACTTGATGTATGATTTAGTGCAAGGGAGGGCCCATAGTGCCGGGGTCCCTCCATCACGCGGGTCCCACTCTCTATCTCTCTCTCTCCCTCTCTATTTCTTTTTTTATGTGTGATGATAATGAGGTTGTGTGGCCCACTTGAATGGACCCCACTATGAAGTATGTATTTTGTCTAAGTAAGTGGGACCCACTTCATATGTGTAGTACCCACACCATCCATCAGTGGTGGCCCACCTGAGCAGGCCCACCTTGCACGGCCAGACAGTCCAGCATCCAAGACGCTGGATGTTTTGTTGGAAAACACAAATACTAGCTTGGTTCCAAGCCAATGGGGGTGGTCCACTTGTGTAGGCCCCATCTTGATGTATGTTTTCAATCCATACCATCCATTCCTTTCCCAAGCCCTTTTTAGGTGTTGAGCCGAAAGATGGGACCAATCAGACCTTCGGGCGGGCCATACCATAGCAAATGGTAGTTTTCACCATTGAAACCTTCCCTGATATTGTTATACACCGAAATATGTCCAATATTGGGCTTGTTTTGCTTGTCTTGAGCCATGGAGGACCATTAGACGGAGTGGATTCTCAGACGTGAGCCCCACCTATAAAAAACCATGAAAACACTTGAAATCAATATATATATATATATATATAAACATCACAACAGCTGCCACTCCTGTGTCAGAGAGCAACAGGCGCTGCCTGTGCACCAGCGCCCGGGCGGGCTGGGCGGACGTACAGCCACCCACGGCTGTAGCCGTGGGCCCCACCTTGATGTTTATCTGTCATCTAACCCGTTCATAGGGTGGGCCACTCCCTGAAGTGGGCCCCCTCCAAATTCCAACGCCATCCACAGATCAGGTGGCCCACACTGCAGGAAACAGTGGGACTGAACCTCTACCATTGAAACCCCTGTTTGGGTCCACAGAAGTTTTGGATCACGGTGAAGTTTATTTTCACCCTTTATCTAGGTCTACTTGACCTTATCAACGGGTTGGATGGGGTATAAACATTATGGTGGGCCCCACGTGGAGCCCACAGCCTTATATGTGTTTTGCTGCCACCGTCCGCCCACTGTGATATTTGTGTGCGTGCGTGTGTGGGTGTGTTCGTGTGCGTGCGTGTGTGGGTGTGTACGCATGTGTGTGTGTATATATATAATATTATATTATATATAATGTTGTATGTACTATATATATATATATATATATATATATATATTAATTATATTATATATAATTTACTGGTGATGGGAGGCCCATCTCAGTTTACTTGTGGCCCGTGGTCGAGGCCCACTTTGATATGTATTTAAGGCTCATCTCAGTTTACTTGTGGCCCATGGTTGAGGCCCTCTTTGATATATATATATATATATATATATATGTAAGGCCCATGGGTCGAGGCCCATTTGATGTATTAGGGGCCCATGGGTCAAGGCCCATTAAATTATATTGGGGCCTATGGGTTGAGGCCCATTTGATGTACTTATGAGGCCCAATTGGTGTGGCCCATTTGATACACATAAGGCCCATGTGATTAGACCCATTGTGATGTATTGTAAGGCCCATGGGCTATGGCCCATTGCAATGTACATAAGGTCCATTGGTGAGGCCCATTAATGCAGCCCATGGTGAGGCCCATTAATACAGCCCATTTGATAAATGTAAGGCCCATGTGATACGGCCCATTTGATATATTGAAGGCCCAAGGGGATGTACCTAAGGTCCATTGCAATGTGTAATTCCATCATGGTTTATGCAATAATGCTTACGACGGGCTATGCTTTGGGAGTAATGTTGGTTTGACGTCCACATTGCAAGTATAGTGTTGATTAAATGTCCACATTATGACTCACCCTAGGGCTCATTATAGGCCCTTACATGTAATGTGTAAGCTGTCTAAGCCCATCTTCGTTATAAACTGCATCCATTACCATATGGCCTGCTTAGTATAGTTCCATGATTCACAATCATACACATCATATGTATGCTTGATATGAGGAGTGACTGATCATAGCATATGCCTTCAGGCAGATTGTTTAAGGGCTCCCGAATAGGGGGTGTTGCCCTACATGAGCGCATGATACGCGCAGGATTGTTGTATGATTGGATAGTGTGATTCATGCATTCGCATTGTGTGATGTGGTTACTGTACGCCCTAGCGACGTCGGGGCCGTAGCCTCCACAAACGTATCGTGGTTGGTAAGATTAGATATCGAAAATATTGTTCTACATGGGGTGCTATAGATATCCCTGGGTGAAAGTCCCTAAACCCTTATGGTACCAAGAGGTTGCTCCAATGTCTAGACCGAGTGAGTGCATGAGCGCCGAGTGCCGATTACTAGATGGTTGCTCTTTTCACTGTGTCATGGTCGGTTGGAAGGGGGTGCAGCCTTACCTACCCGAGAGTAGGGGGCAATGCTAGGCTGAGTCTGACCAGCTCGAGGAATGGGTCCACTATTGATGAGCCAAGCCCGATATTGGCAAGCGGATAATGAGGTCTTTTCCACTCACCTTTTTGCACGCGATGGGGTGACAATCTGGCTTGGAGTGTACTAGACCCCGGTGATATTCCAGATTTTGAGTTCTATTGATATGTGGACCCAGATGAGGATTTATATGCTTGAGTTGTATTTCGCATTACATGGCCTTGGTATGGCCGACATCATTCTTTGCACCGCATAGCCTTGGTACGGCGAATGGTATTCTTGGCATTCATCAGCATGTTCCGCATTACTCTGATACTGCATAAATGCATTACCACCTTGAGCATACACTTTCACCATCCTCTAAGCTTTCTATAAGCTTATGCATGACCGTTGCGTGCAGGTGACGTTGGATTGCATCAGCGCTAAGGCTTGAGCACGTAGCAAATCTTTTTGGAGCTTTTGATCTATCATCATTATATTTCCCTTTATGCTCATTGTACTTGTAAAGTTTTTTATCATAGTGAAAATATGATGGAGTTTTTGGTTGTTGTTTGTGGGTTATGTCTTTGGTTATGCTTATTATGAATCAAACTGATGTTAAAAATCCTCCTCGTAGCATCCCAGGATCGGAACCTGGCGAATGGGCGCTGGGAGCCGAGAATGGGGTTCTACAGAGCCTGTCTACGCCGAATTCGGCGATCGAAAATTTTGTGAGCCCGGTTTTCAAGTTTGGGGCGTGACAACCTTGGCTCGACGAAGATGTACCGTGATATTAGGCGACAGTATTTTTAGGGGGGATGAAGTACTAGATCACCAGTTTTGTGGCCGAGTGTGACACATACTAGCGTGTCAAGGCCGATTATTAGAGACCGCCTAATCCATTGCAGCCGTTGAGCATCCCAACGTGGAAGTGGGAGCACGTGTCGACAGATTTTATTATAGGCTTGTCGAGGACTCAGCACGGTCATGACATCATTTAGGTTGTTGTGGATCGTCTGACGAAGTCGGCACATTTTCTTGCAATTCGTGCAATTTGGTCTATGGACCGGCTTGCAAAGTTATTCATCGAGGAGATTGTAATACTACATGGCATTCCAGTCTCGATCGTTTCTGACTGAGACCCGAGGTTCACGTCTTAGTTTTAGGGGAGCTTTCAGAGAGCTATGGGGTCTATTTTGTAGCTCAGCACCACGTACCATCCACAAATCGATTTCCAGACCGAGAGGGTCAACTAGATCCTTGAGGATATGTTTCGGGCCTGCGTGATTGACTTTGAGGGTTGTTGGAATGAGTATTTACGATTGGCTGAGTTCGTATACAGCAACAACTATCAGGCGACTATTGGTATGACTCCTTTTGAGGTATTGTATGGCAAACCGTATAGATCTCCGAGTTGATGGACCAAGGTCGGAGAACGGTGTCTCCTAGGTCCGGAGCTTGTGCAGTAAATGTCAGAGGCTATCGATATCATCAGGCAAAGGATGCGCACAGTTCAGAGCCGGCAGAAGAGTTTCGCTGATCGCCAGCGTTGTCCCTTGGAGTTCGTTGTTGGGGACAAAGTGTATCTCAAGGTCTCGCCCATGAAGGGCATGGTTCGATTTGGAGCAGAGGGCAAGCTTGCCCCGACATTCATTGGACCTTTCGATATCACTAAGCACATTGGCGCCGTGGCCTGTCACTTACCTTGTCATCTTAGTTGTTTAGCATCCACAAAGTTTTTCATGTCTCTATACTGAGAAAGTGTGGGTCAGACATAGTTCTTATTATTGATTGGCAGCTGCTAGAGGTTTGTAAGGACGCTTCTTACATTGAGTAACCAGTTTGTATCATTGATCGGAAGGAGCAGGTCCTCTGGACCAAGGTCATTCCCTTGGCAAAGGTTCAGTGGGGCCACCATTCTATTGACGAGGCGTCTTGGGAGCTCGAGGCCAAGATTTGAGAGCGCTATCCCCATCTCTTTGACGATTGATCATATATTGTATCTTATATGCTGTCTCCGACTTTATGATGATGCTATGTTTCCTCTTCTTTATGAGTTATGTATAATTGTGATGATTATGTAAATTTTGAGGATGAAATTTTTTATTAGGAGCGGGAGAATTGTAAGACCCGTATGCTAGTTTATACCATTCTGTAGGCTTCTGCGATCCTCCTAGTCGAATTTCGGCGACCCTCGACCTGAAATCGGTATATGCGCGCAATCCTCAGTTGCAGCCCATAGATCTAAGTCGGCTCGAGTCGAAACTTTTATCCTACCGACCGCACCATCGCCGCAGTTCCAACCCCGTGACTTGCACGCCGATCCGATACCCGAGCCAGAAGATGTGGGCCCGTGTTCATTTCAAGGAAAACGACGCACATGCGAATTCTGAGAGAATCTCTACGACCTATCTCATCAATCAATCAAGTCAAGTACGCACTTTACCACAAGTACAAGCAACCCATCCCTTTCCCATTCCCAAAGTCAACTTTCTCTCTCCACCCATCCCTTTCTTACAACTCCATCATTCCACCCATCACTCCATCTCTTTTCATTCCATCACTTCCCTCTCTCTCTCTCATTCTCTCTCTTCACTCCCAAGCAACAAAAAAAAAATCTAATGTCCAAGCCTTCCAAGTGCAACCCAAGTGTGGCCCACTTCTCTACCACCCAATCTCTCATCTCCACCATCAAAACTTCATCATCTTTCATCAAGGTCGAAGCTAAGGAGCCTAGGAGTCCAAGGAACTAAAGGAGAAGGCCAATAGGTGGGTGATCTACCATTGATTTTCAATTCGATGGCCCACTTGTGATGGGACTAATTTGATGTATGTATTATAATCATATGAGGGACCCATAGTGGCGGGGTCCCTCAACTGCACCGTCTCTCTCTCTCTCTCTCTCTCTCTCTCTCTCTCTCTCTCTCTCTCTCTTCCTTTCCATGGTGATGATGAAGAGGTGTGTGGCCCACCATGAAGTATGTATTATATCCATGCCATCCTTACGTTGGGCCCACCTTGCTAGACCGTATAGCGGCAGGCCCGCTGGCTTGTCCCAGGTGAAGGAAAACACAAATTACAGCTTGATCCAAATCTTGATGGCCCACCCATGTGGCACCACCGTGATGTGTGGGTTTTACCCTCACCGTCCATCTATGGACGGGAACCACCATAATGCATGTGTTTTATCACTGTCCTGGGACAGTGAGGTGCCTCACATGTGGTGTCCACACTGTCCAGCTAGGGCGGTGGGACCCACCGTGACATATGTGTTTGATCCACACCGTTAGAGCTGTACACGAGCAGACTAAGGCTCGAGTACTCGCTCGACTCGACTCAGAATACTTGACTCGTACTCAACTCGTGTGATTTTGAGCCGAATACGAGCAGGTTTATAAGGCTCGTTTAGAAAACGAGTAGAGTACGAGTTAAGAAGTACTCGACTCGTACTCGACTCGTGTACCGGTATATATAACTCGCTTTTAAAAAAAACCCTACTCGTCTGGGTCGTTTTCAAACAGCGCCCGTTCAAAAATGAAAACCCCCTTCCCTCTCTCTCTCTCTCTCTCCCCCCAGCGACCAGCCGGCCGTCCCTCTTCTTCCCTCTCTCTCTCTCTCACTCCTCCCCTGTCCCCTGTCTGGTCGTCCCTCTTCTTCCCTCTCTCTCTCTCTCTCTCGTCCCTGTGGCCTGTCCGGTGCCCTGCACCACTAGTCCGCTGCACGCAAAGGGTGGAGATACTCGTCCGTCGTCCCTACCCTACACGCTCGTCCCTGCCCTACTCATCCATCGTCCTTGCCCTGCACGCTCGTCCCTGCCCTACTCGTCCGCAAAGAGTATGAGTCCCTAATCCTTATCCATACTTTCTTTTTCTTTTTATTATTGTATGCCTAATGTGATTCAAATCTGCCCAATTTTTTGCCATGAGAAAGGCCCACAATCTGTCCATTTTGGACAGCGAGGATGGCCTTAAATCTGTCCAATTTTTGGACTGTTAGACGGCCCACAAATTTGTCCAAAATATGGACCTTGGATGGCCTTAAATCTGGCCAATTTCTGCTCGTACTCGAACTCACCTCGAAAACTTGGACTCGACTCGACTCGTTGTCTACTCGTACTCGGCTTGTACTCGGGCGAGTAGAGTACGAGCAGGGAGTCCATGCTCGTTGGCCGAGTAGAGTCGAGTACGAGCACGACTCGGGCATTAAGAGCCGAGTACGATTAGTGCGATACTCGGCTCGACTCGACTCGTGTACAGCTCTACACACCGTGCACCCAAATTCCCTGTTCATTTTAGGCGTTAAGCCGAAAAATGAAGTTAATTCGAAACTCTGGTAGGCCACCCCATCTAAATATCATTTTAATAGTGAGAAATTGATAGGGCCCACTACGATGTTTCTATGCATCAAAACATATACAATATTAGGCTTGTTAGACCCATCACGAGCCCAAGAACCCAACCAACAGACTGGTTCCTCTTGATGTGGGCCCCACTTATGAAAATCTTCAGATAAACCAAAGAAAAAACAGCAGACACTGCTGCTGTCAGCGTCCAAAGGACGCTGCAACAAGTAGCGTCTGCAGCTTGGTTGGCGCAGGGCCAATGGGCCCCACCTCAGGCCCCACCATGATGTGAGTTGAACATCAACACCATGCATTTGATGGGTCCCCTTTAATCAGTGGGTCACCCCAAAAATCAGCCGTACAATGAACTCAGGTGGCCCACACTACAAGGAGTAGCTGGGTATTAACATTTACCATTGAAACCCTTTTTGCGTCCCAGAGATTTTGGATAAATATAAAATTTGTTTTTTCTTCTTAATTCAGGTCTCTGTGACCTTATGAACAAATTGAACGAAAAATAAGTATTATGGTGGACCCCACGTGGGACCCACCTCTGTGGAAACATACTAGCTAGTGTACCTTACACTAGCTATATAGCTGCTGTACTGGCGCAGCAAGTTCTGTGGGTTTGACCCAGCTGCCCATCCTTCTTGTTTGGGACGTGTGGACCCCACACATGATATATGTGTCTTATATACACCATCCGTTCATCTAGACATGTGGGGCCTGCTGATGTATGTGTTTCAGCTCCACCGTCCAGACGGAACGGTGGCCCACCATGATATGCGACCCCACCGTGATATGTGTTTCATCAATGCCATCCATCTGTTTTATATCAACGTCGTCCATATGTTTTACATCCACGTTGTCCATCTTACATAAGGCTCATATAATGCAACCCATTTGATGTATGTTGGCCCATTAGTGCGGCCCATATAATGCAGTCTGTTTGATGTATGTTGGCCCATTGTGTGGCCCATATAATGCGTTCCGTTTGATGTATGTTGGCCCATTGGTGCGGCCCATATAATGCAGCCCATTTTATGTATGTTTGCCCATTGGTGCGGCCCATATAATGCGGCCCATTAGATGTATGTTTGCCCATTGGTGCGGCCCATATAATGCGACCCATTTGATGTATGTTGGCCCATTGGTGCAGCCCACTTGAAGTATATGAGGCCCATTGAGATGTATTTGAGGCCCGTAGATTGAGGTCCAATGTGATGTATATAAGGACCACGACTGATGCCCGATGAGACATAGAGAGGCCTTTGTGTGGGGTCGAATGTGTTATATGAGGCCCATTGCGATGTGAGATTCCACCACGATATATGTAATGATGTTTATGACGGCCATGCCTTGGGAGCAATGATGGTTTGACGTCCACATTATAAAAGTAATGATGGTTAAATGTCCGCATTGTAACTCTTCCTAGGGCCCATTGTTAGGCCCATACTTGTAGTGTGTAGGCTGTCTAGGCCCATCTTCATTATGAATAGAGTCCATCACCATATAACATGTTTAGTATAGCTCCATGATTCACGCTCATATGCATCATATGTATGCTTGATATGAGGAGTGACTGGTCATAGCATATGCCTTCGGACAGATTGTTTATGGGCTCCCTGATAGGCGAAGTTGCCCCACATTAGCACACAGTACGCGCAGGATTGATACATGACTGATAGTATGATTCATGCACTTTGCATTATATGACATGATTACTATACGCCCTAGCGACATCAAGGCTGTGGCCTCCACAAACATATCTGGATGGTAGGATCAGACACTGAAAATATTGTTACCAGCATCGGGGCGCCATATATGTCCCTAGGTGAAAATTCCTAAACCTGATGGTATCAGAGGATGACTCCAACGTCAAGACCGAGTGGATACATGAGCTCACGAGAGTCATATACCAGTAGGTCACGTCTCCCACTGTGTCGTGGTCGGTTGGAAAGGGGTGTGACCTTACCCGCTTGAGTGAGGAGGAAATATCTATGTTGAGTTTGACCAGCTTAAGGAATTGGTTCGCTATCAACAAGTCGGGCCCGATATTGACTGTCGAATGGTGAAGTCTCTTCCACTTACCCAGTTGTGCGCTCGGATAGGGGCAGCAAGCTGGCGTAGAGTGTACTAAACTCCGGTGATTATCCAGATGTGAGATCTGTACTGATACTTAAGGCTCTAGTGATGAGCTGCATTGATATATGGATTCAGATGAGGATTGGTATGCTTGAGTTGCATCTTGCATCGCATGGCCTTAATGTGGCCGATAGTATTCATGCCTTGCATCGCATAGCCTTGATATGGCCAATAGTATTCATGCCTTGCATTGTATAGCCTAGGTACAGCCGATAGTATTCATGGATTTACCAGCATATTCTGCGTTACTCTGATATCACACTCTGGGCACGCTTATATTGTGCACACACTCTCACCACCCTCTAAGCTTTCTATAAGCTTATGCCCGACCATCGCGTGCAGGTGATGCTAGGCAGTAGCTATTCAGGAGCAGGAGCATGCTATAGAGCTTGTAGAGTTTTGGCTTTATTATCACTGTATTTCCCTTTATGTGCATTGTACTCAAAGTTTATGTTCAATGTGGATTTGTAATAATGTTTTTGGTTGTTGTTTGTGGGTTATACTTATGGTTATGCTTACTGTGAATCAAATTCATGTTGAAGATCCTCCTTATAGGATCCTAGGATCAGAACCTTGCGTATGGGTGCTAGGAGCCGAGAATGGGATACTACGGATGCTGTCGTCACTGGATTCGGTGATTAAAAATTTTGTGAACCCGGTTTTCGAGTTTGGGGCATGACAATAAGGACATCGGTTCAAACGTCCTACCATAAACCTATATACAATGATCACAACTATAGTGGAGCCCACTGAATCGCTTAATCTGAATAATCCAACGGTTAGATCTGAACCAATGATCAAGTGTGGCACACCTGATAGGAGTCTTACAATGGACTGGAAATCAACCGGGATAAAATCAAATCATAAGGAAAAGAAATCAATGTTCAACTAAATGTTATGAAAATACCAGATATGCAACAAGAGTGCACAGAGCGAGAGCTGTCTGCGGGCACTGGATGGTGGAATCGCAATCTTTGGTGGTCCCTCTCATCAAAAGCTTAATGAATTTCTATGCACTTAAAAGTAAAAAATAATAAGAAGAAAAATAACAAAATAATCTGATTAATTCAAGAAGAAGATACGAGAGAGAGAGAGAGAGAGAGAGAGAGAGAGAGAGAGAGAGATTATTGTTTCCACAATCAAAAGAGGAGGCAGTGGTGAAATGATTGTTTCTACAATTGGAAAAGGAGGTGGTGGTCATCGAGGATGGCAGGGGCGTGGATACGGAGGAGATCGATGGTGGAATCGATGGCAATCCACACTACCAAACAAGGAAGAGAGACGGAGAGAGACAGAGAGAGAGAGAGAGAGTCGGGGGCAGGAACAGAATTGCCGAAAACATGGGTTAGGGTTTTTTATGTTGTATTTATAGGGATTGTTTGCCAGCGCCCGGTTTTAGTTAGCGCCAGCAAAGGATACCCTCCAACAACGGCTTTGCTCTCTTTTCTTGTAGTGGGCTCAACCCAAACCCATTTTTTAGCCTAGTCAAGTCGAGCTTTTCTAAGCTAAGTCAAGCAAGTTATCCGAGCTAGCTCGATTCATGTCCATTTTTAAACTATGATACAAATTTCTTACCTAACCATGAGCATAGCCTAAAATCACATATAATGCAAAATACTACCCATCCCGTACTTCAGCATCATATGATGCCGATGAAAACAGTTAGCAATTAAGAATTAAATGAGAAAAGAAAATCTAATCAATTCGATATTCAAGCGACATAGATTGCTTATAATCAGGAATCCCTTGTCACTCACATAACCAAATTAAAAAGCTTCATATGCATGTGCTAAAAGTCAGGCCGCGCGTTCAGAAAAACCAAAGCTCTCTTTGTGATTTCATTGTCACCAGCCTAATGCACATTTTCTTTCATGAATTTTTCCCATTAAAAGATACACTCTTCCTGCATGCGTCTTTCCCACTCTCTTTGCCTTGAAGCTTTCTTCTTGTAATGTCTACACATGGTATATTTCTATAAGATCTGAATGAATCGTTAGGTCGGCTGGACATTGGATGGGTCATGCTGAAAATCTTACTGACTGGACAATCATAGTCACTCCATATGAAGACCCTTGAGGAAGCCCTCGACCAAACTTTCTTCCACCATCCATTTTTATAGAAAAGGCTTCTGATCAAGGGTTATGTGTTGTAAAAATGTGTTGGATATATTGAAAAATAAAAAATAAAATGAAATAAAGTTCAATTATTTTGTTTCCTTAGGCTGAATCACGTAAAAATATACGCTATCCTCAAAGCATGATTCGCCCCCTTATCAATTGTTGATGGGTTACAGGCAAATTGTTTTTAGGATAAGACAAGCCTGTCTAGATCCAGCGTGCAGTGGCTCCACTTAGGAACAATTCAACGTAGCAGCTTTTCTAGCAAAATCAAACAGTGGATGTTTTTTAACAGTATTCTAAAATGAGATGCTATATTATAAAAGAGGTTCACTCTACTATGAAATCGAGACAACTCAAAAATTAGGCTAATCCAATAATCATGTGAGCCACCACCTGAATTATAGGTTTCTTTATTGTTGTCCATTATTTTCTATATAGCCAGGCTTACCCTAAAAAATCAATGATTGGCATCTCTGAAAGGAAATTGTTAGGAGAAGGACCCCACTCTTGAATTTTTAGAGGGCCAATTGTGATTTGTATGTGAGATCCAGTCTGACCATTAGTTGTGCAATTCTATGTTAGGTGGGCTACACCAAAGGAATCCGTTGGGAGAGTCCACCTTTAATTTTAATATGACCCACCACGATGATTATATGAAATCCACTAAAACTAGTAGATGCCACACTAAAATTTAGGCTTAGGCCCTAAACATTAGGCCCAGCCGCAGGTGGACCATACCAAAGAAAACAATTTGAAGAGTGAGGGTTGCCTATATATTGTTTCCAATCCTGTGCCGCAGATGGGGCTGATTTTTGAGTTATAGGCCGTGCATGGGGTGATGCACGTAATTGTTAGTTCGAATTTTACATAAACATTATTATGGGACCCACTTGAGCTGCCAACCCTTTTGCTCATTCCGCGGAATACTCTAGTGATAATTACTTAAATTAATAGGGTAGATTATTGAATATATATATATATATATATATATATATATATATATATATATATATATATATATATATATATATATATGTAAATTCTACATTAAATAGGTAGTTTTTTTAAAATATAAAATTCCCTTTTTCATATTTCCCATAGCTTTGTTTTAAAATGAACATAAAACACAATTAAAGGTTGCCGAACACCACTTAAAGGTTGTGCTGGTCTGAAATTTTTAGGCGGTCAACTTTCATGGTCAGGGAATCCTCATGGACATGTTGAAACCCATACAGATACATTCAAAGACAAACAGATACCATGGTGGTCCCCACTAAAACATTTATAGAATAAGTATTCCACCACAAGAGAAAAGAAAACCATAAATTTAACCTTCACGTCAAGTCATCGGCTACCAAAATAAGCATCCATGGTTTTCTTACGCAGGAGAGATGAAACCGGCCTCCAGAATCTCAGCATTCACATACAGTAGTAAGTTCGGTAGCATCTCTCCTACGTAGGAGACCCACAGCAGGTGTGAATGCTTTGCGTGGAGGCATGATATGCCAATTTCATTCCAGAATTTGGTTGGCTGAGATACTCCCAGATGGGTAAGTTGTATGTAACTCCTGTTCATTTTTTACCAAGTAATTTCTCCTTTCTTACCTACTATGTTATGATCTAGGCCCTACCTCTAAAAGTTCCATTGTATATGGGACACGAGACTAAATTAACTGTCCATAGAAGGGGCTCTATTGAGCCCACCGTGATGTATGGGTTTTATCCATGCCATTCATCCATTTTTTTTGGGATCATTTTAAGATATGAGCTCAAAAATGAGACAGATCCAAAGCTCAAGTGGACCACACCACAGGAAGCAGCGGTGATAATGACACCCACCGTTGAAACCTTCTTAGGACCTGCTGTGATGTTTATTTGCCATCCAGCCTGTTTGTAAGGTCACGCGTACTTGGATGAATGGAAAACGTAAATGTCAGTTTGATCAAAATTTCTGTAGCCACTACAAATTTTTTAATGGTGGGCTTTCAATCCCCTCTGTGTGGTCTATTTGAGCAAGGGACCTGCTTCATTTTTTATCTCATACCCTCAAAATGAATTGGAAAAATGGATGAACGGTATAGATAAAATCCATACGTTATGGTGGGCCCCACAGGGTCCCTGGCTGGACCCATAGAAGGGTCACCTAGAAGCTGTTTTCTAACTCAGCGAGTATGAATGGTGAGAACTGAGATCTCTGATCAGTGGGATCTTTTCCATGTAACTCATCTAGGACATGTTTGGTAGACCAATTAAAAAAGAGTTCAACTCATTTTAGTTTATCATGATTATGCATGAGAGATGTATTTCTTTCTGTTCTTGAGATTATTTTTAATAGGAGATCTCAGCCATCCAATGGATTGGCCCCCATGAGTATCAAATCGAGCAAAATCTGCCCCATCCTCAACAGACGGGCCTCACCATAGAAAAAACAATATAAATCCATTGATAAGACAAATATGGTCCACTCAATGGGTGGATGTGGCTGTTTTTTGCACAAGATGATCATCATAACGTGAAGAATCCAGTGGACGTATTCGATGACTCACAAACACAAAAGGTTGAAAGTTATCTCTTAGATGGACCATAAATTCTAATCTAACCGGTGGACTCTATACTTTCTTTTTTCCCTTTTCTTTTTTTCTTATTTTTTTTTTCCTTTTTTACACACGCACACACACCCCACACACGCACACCGTGGGATTTCACCACCGTGACTACTCGAACCCTTGACCCGATGTTGAAACTCCTGGGACTCTTTACTCTCTCATTTTCAATCTTTTCATAAAGAAATATGATATCTAATCTCAACTACTCGTTAAAGCCTTCCGTTTTTTTTTTAAGCCGCCCTTATAAAATTATCCAATATTAATTACGAAATTAGTTAAATGCCCTTCAAAAATCACTTTACAAATGTGTGTTTATCGTACGCGGTCACGCGGGTTAGCTACTGACAGGTTGCGTAGTCAGACTCCCTACTGAAGTGACGTCACCAACTTCTGTGGGCCCACCATGATGTGTGTTTTGTATCCACACCGTCCATACATTTTGAGATATCATTTTAGTGCATGATACAAAGAATGAGGCAGATCCAAGGTTGGAGTGGAACACACTGTAGAAAACAGTGAAGAGAGTGGCATCCACCGTTGAAACCTTCTGAAGGTCCACCATTATGTTTATTTGAGATCCAACCTGTTCATGTGTTAAATTAGACATGAAAGAAGGGAAAACATAAATATCAGCTTGATCGAAAACTTTTGTAGCCTTTAGAACTTTTTAATGGTGGACGTCACTCTCCCCACTGTTTTCTGTGGTGGGGTCAACCAGAGCTTTGGATCTTACTCATTCTTTGGATTATGCTCTAATATGATATCTCCAAATGGATGAACCGTGTGGATACAAAACATACATCATGGTAGGGCCCGCAGAAGTTGGTGACGTCATTTCAGTAGCGACTCTCGCTACTCTCAGTATCTAATCCGCGTCCGTGTTAATCTAATTTTCTTAAACTTTGCAATTTTCTTCATTGTTCGTTTGCATGTTATTGTGAAAATACAGATATACCCTTCCACGGACATATTCCATCAATTAGTTAAACTTATTTATGTAATTTACTCCGACAGCTATATTGTATCGAAACGTAATCTTTACGTTGAAACGTCAACGGGAATGCAAGCATGAGGACGCACGGCCACTTGGTGATACATGACTTTTCGTTGATGCGGATGGATGACTTTATGTGGATGAGATCCACCCAATCCATCAGGTGGGCTACCCTGGTTTTGGATTAAGTGGAAACAGTTGAGATGGGAAGCCCCATTATTAAAATCGTCCAAAATATGTATGGCCCCCACCGGGTACTTGTATACTGATAAAGGGTTGGTCGTGATGAGGTCGAGCACAGTCTCCTTCAGTTATCCGAATCCACTGGGTATTTCTCTAGATTTCTCACGGTAATTATTTGAAACCATGAGGGAAAGAAATAAATTCTGATAAAAATTGAAAATAACTTGACTCCGCATGGAGACAAATTGACAATAGTTAGTAGTGATATCAAACCTAAGGAAAAAGATTCGGAATCAAACTCCAACTCAAACTCTCTATAATCATAACTTACTTATAAATAGTAAACTTACTATTTATAAACGGTCATGACTTTCACTAGCTAGACTTTATGTTTTTGGCCAAAAATAGTATCTTATTTGGCCTAACCATATTGTCTTCCTAAATTTTCTAAGCATTTTTCATGTTGGACACAATTCTTAAAGCTCAAAGGATGAAGAGTAATGAGCAAATTAAAACTAACTATAAATAGTAAAATCAAAAATAAAATGAATTTTCGACCGTTGCTCTGATGGAATCTCAAAATTTTAGCACAAGCAACCTAGCATAGCAAGTTGGTTAGTTAAAGTAGCTTCTCCTACCCAAAATTATATATGGTACATCGAATAACTCATTCTGATTTGTGAGATATGCCTGTTTTAAGGTTTTGATAGTCCGGATCACTTCTGACTCAGATCGAGCCTCCTTTAGTCCATCTTGGCCATGAAATTGTCCGTGACCTGCTCTACATCATATACACTTGATTCATTTGGTGGAATATGGAGTGTAGACCATTAACAATACATGACATGTCAAGGTTGTGAATTGGCGACTAAATGAGATTTAAAAGGCTAGAGGATGGCCATCTAGAGTTGTTCTCTTATAACATGGTCTAATTGCTATTTTTTCTTGGCATATGTATGATCATCACCTTGACTATGTCCCAGTAAATCAACAATTCATATTGCCATTCATGAGACCCGTACTATGATATTGGTAAAGGGGAACCATTATGCATGCCTACTTTGATATACAATGAAATAGTTTCAAGTTTTGAGTCTAACTTCACAGCAATACCTTTTGGACATCTGCCGTATAAGTTGGCCCATCAATGTGGGTTCAAGGTGCCTAAAGGTGAATCGATATCAGCCCCAGAAATCAATGTATATAGTATCAGGAAAATTAATCTCTCTTATATCCATGAAGCTGATCATCAAATAGAAGAAGAATTTCCAAACAAGGAGGATGAGACAGTACAAGAAGCCACAGATACTCATCTGCCAACCTCTACTCTGCAACTTTTACTTCTCAGAATGATACTCTCGTACAAATCGTGGAGGAACAATCTAGACTTGGTGAGATGATGAAGTCAATGGAAGAATACATGACAGATTTAGAAGGCCAAAGGATGGCCATCTAGAGTTGTTCTCTTATAACATGGTCTAATTGCTATTTTTTCTTAGCATATGTATAATCATCACCTTGACTATGTCCTAGTAAATCAACTGTTCAAATTGCCACTCATGAGACCCGTACTTTGATATCGGTAAAGGGGAACCATTATACCTGCCTACTTTGATATACGATGAAATAGTTTCAAGTTTTGAGTCTAACTTCACAGCAATACCTTTCGGACATCTGCTGTGTAAGTTGGCCCATCAATGTGGGTTCAGGGTGCTTGAAGTTGAATTGATATCAGCCCCAGAAATCAATGTGCATAGTATCAGGAAAATGAATCTCTCTTCTATCCATGAAGCTAATCATCAAATAGAATAAGAATTTCTGAACAAGGAGGATGAGACAATACAAGAAGCCACAGATACTCATCTGCCAACCTCTGCTCCTGCAGCTTCTACCTCTCAGAATGATACTCTCGTACAAATCGTGGAGGAACAATATAGAATCAGTGAGATGATGAAGTTAATGGAAGAAAAGCTCTACTCACTCCAACAGTCGGTGGAGCAAATTGCGGCACATCTATCATGCACCCAAGAAGATACTATTGATAGATCTTCCTAGAATAACTGTGTATCAGGATCTTCTTCTCTTTTTTTTGTGATTTTGAATACTATATTTTACAGCTGGATTTTTTTTTTGGTATATTGATGCATCAACGATCCATTTCCTTGATAACTGATTGTCTAAGGAAATTGAAGGACTCCAGCCTTTTGTTATATTTATATATTTTCTTATTTTGGAGATCAGTTTATCCAAAGCTGCATATGCATAGCTTATTTCTTGTTGAAATATTTCATCTACTTCTCTCGGTATATCTAAAAAATATAGAATTTCATATTCATACTATTGAGATTTGTTAATCCTTCCATTAATATTTCTAATATATGATTACAGCACAACAATGGTTAAAGACAAGGGCAAGGGCGCTCCTGTAAAAGGAGAACACTCCACTAGACAAACTAACATTTGTCATTCTTCTTATTCTAACCCTACTAAAATGGCTATGTCAAACAAAACAATCTTTGACATATTGATCAGATCCCTTCTCATCAAACCATATGGGATTGATCTTTACTTAGGATCAATTAATTGGGATAACCTACTATACTTTGGAGGAGAGGTTTAGCACGACCTCACTCATAAATTTCTAAACTCATAACATGGCACTCATGATGACCCTCCATCCATCAGCATTAACTTCATGAACCAAACTAAGGAGATCACTCTTGTGGTGTTGAGTCAACTATTGCACCTCAGGGTAACCCAAGTTCCCCCAACTGATCGTCCTCTCAATCATCTCGGAGTTTACGGTGAATTAACTCGAGTATTGTGTAATGGTGCCACAATTCTCTGGAACAAACAAAACTTCCTCTCATCATCGCATTTGGACTCAACCACTAAAGTATCGCATAACATTTTGAGTACAAATGCATACCCATGTGAAGTTTTGGAGATATGATCTATCCATTTGTTCTAAATATCCTGTATGACATCTTTGAGGGGATTGAAATATGCCAACCAATCCTTATCTTGAAACAATTGATCCTAGTTGTCAAGGGTGTTCATTGTACTACCCTTCCCTTTCCAAGTATTATCTGCAAATTCTGAAAATTCCTTGGTCTGTCATCTACTCATGATACGGTATATCCTACCGTGTGCTTTACCAAGGAAACTCTAGACACTCCCATGGCCACTAGTTGGGACTCTTGTCGCACTCCAGTGGCTGCACCAAGTCCATTATCAGGCAGCACTGGGTGTCTTCTTCACCAGAATGATCCAGCTCCTTAACTTCTTGAAAGATAGTCAAATATAGAAGCTCACCTCTGGCAGTGTGAAAATCGACTCTCCAGGATTGAATTGCGTCTTGACGCTCTTCAACATACTAGGGAGCACATCAGTGAATTGCTTCTGACTCTTCGCCCTTATATCCCTCCATATGAGGGTGGATCGTCTAGATGATTTGTTTTTATGTTATTACTGAATCATAGCACATTTTCTCTTTTGGATAATTATGCCCTTAAGGGCCTGTTATTGTTTTTTCTTTCTTTTTTTCTTTTTGGATGATGGATTATTCTACCCAATCTTCGGGCAGCAATTTTAATGAATCTATGATGATATCTATTTCTGCTAATGTTAGATATTCCTTTTATGGTTATCTTTTCTATCTAACATATGATTTGATTGCATATAATGATATATTTCATTATTTGGATGATGGTCTATATGCTTATATCAGTATATATCTGTTCTATTCTTTTATCCTCTAGATTAACATCTCTATGTTATTGGATTACTTTTTGTAAATCCTTTGCCAATAATTGACAAAAAGGAGGAGAAGAAACCTACCCACCAAAATAATGTTTATTTTATACAGAAATTGCTTTTTCCCTTCTTGCAAGTTATTCTTGGTAGACACTAAGGGGGAGTAGCATGATTATGTATTAGTGAGTTGTAAATTTCACTTTTGATATGTAATCTTTTATTATTTTAGTATGTCATTGGTATGAACCATGACACCATCGTAGGTTAGGTTGTTTTTGTCACGTAATTGAAAAGGGAGGAGATTGAAAGTGCACCCACCTTTGCACACTTGTTTGTCAATCACGTAACTAGTTGTGTCAAGTAATTGGATGAGTTCTTGACAAATGAAGATATTTAACCAACATTGCCTAAGATATAGTGGACTCATGGCCTCACACAAGGGCCAAATATACAACACTATGGGCCTCACTTAAGAGCTTAATACACATCATGATGGGCCTCGCTCATGGGCCACATATACATCAAGTGGGTCACATCTCACGGGTCTAATATACATCGCAATGGGCCGCTCACACAGGCCTACTATACATCAAGTCGGGCCTCATCATATGGGCCAAAAATATATCACAATGGGCCACGTCCCATGGGCCTCGAATACATCACAATGGGCCTCGGCAATCGGAATCGGCCTCAACAATCGGCCTCTACAATCGGCACCAATAATCGGCATCAATAATCGGCACCGACAATCAGCATATAAACAAGGTGGGGTCCATAGATAGACAACTAATCAACCATAATATAAAGATCGACCCACGTTCATGTTTACCCCGCTGATTTTCTATTTTCCCCCGCTCAATTTCATGTTTCCCCAGATGAATTTTTAACTTGCCCCGCTCAATTTCATGTTTGCCCCGCTGATTTTCTAGTTTGCCCCGCTCAATTTCATGTTTGCCTCGCTAAATTTCATGCTTCCCCCGCTGAATTTCATGTTTGCCCCGCTCAATTTCATATTTGCCCCACTTAATTTCATGTTTGCCCTACTGAATTTCTAGTTTGCCCCGCTTAATTTCATGTTTGCCCCACTGAATTTCATGTTTCCCCCACTGAATTTCATGATTCCCCCGCTCAATTTCATATTTCCCCGCTAAATTTTATGTTTGCCCCGCTCAATTTCACGTTTTCCCCATTGAATTTTCAGTTTGCCCCGCTCAATTTCATGTTTGCCCCGCTTAATTTCTAGTTTGCCCTGCTAATTTTGTAGTTTCCCCCGCACAACTTCCAGTTTGCCCCGCTTAATTTCATGTTTAACCCACTGAATTTCTAGTTTGCCCTACTCAATTTGCAGTTTGTCCCGCTAATTTTCAACTTTCCCCAGCTGAATTTCTAGTTTGTCCCGCTAAATTTCTAGTTTGCCCTAGTCAATTTCATGTTTTCCCCGCTCAATTGCTAGTTTGCCTCGCTCTGTAACGCCCTGAAAATTGGAGGTCGAGCATAGACTCAACTCCCGAGTTCCAATGCATCACTTATACAACATAGATAATAATGATTAAATGTTGTCTGTATTAGTATCTTAAACATGAATGAGATTATATCAAAACAACATATCATACTCTAGAGGCATTTAAAGTATGTTAGCGGAAGACTGTGATATGTATATAAACTGTGCAAAAGTAATAGCAAGCCCTCAGAGTATGAATGTCACTAGGTTAAACAATTACAAGTCTAATTCAAAATATACAAAATCAGATTGTGTAATGTTCTCTATCCAATGGAACCTTGGCCGATGGGCCTAAACGGAGGTGCCTTGTATGGGACCTTGGCCAGTGGGCCTAAATGTGGGTTCTTAGTGTGGGACTTTTCCTCTTGCGGAGAGCATAAATTTGTGTCCTTAGTGTAGGACTATAAACGTTATTGGTGAACCTATTTTAAAACCATTAATAGTGAAATCCAATGCACTCTGGGATTGAGTATAGATGCCGAGAGTAGAGTAAGTTACGATCGGTGGCCGAGTTGATTTAGCCACAACGGATATGTTTGACGAATCCGAGTCGTACGTCGTTTGACAGCAGTGGTTAGGCCACGCGGAATGCTTATGCATTTCATGTTGATTAGGTTGTCGTACGCTCGTACTAGTCAAGCTTGTCAAGTAACCTGAGCCCATTGTGATGTATTAGGGCCCGTGGGTTGAGACCCATTTGATGTATTTAAGGCCCATGGGTTGAGGCCTAATGGGATGTATACAAGGTCTATTGCATTGTGTGATTCTACCATGGGTTATGTAATGACATTTATGGCGGGCCATGCCTTGAGAGCAATGTTGGCTTGACGTCCACATTGTAAGAATAATGTTGGTTAAATGTCCGGATTATAACTTTCCCTAGGGCCCATTGATAGGCCCATACTTGTTGTGTGTAGGCCATCAAGGCCCATCTTCGTTGTGAGGATAGTTCATCACCATATAAAATGCTTAGTATAACTCCATGATTCATGCCCATACGCATCATATGTATGCCTGATATGAGGAATGTTTGATCATAGCATATGCCATTGGGCAAACTATTTATGGGACTCCTTATGAGACAGAATGTCCACATTATCGGGCCGTATGCGCAGGATTGCTGCATGACTGGATATGTGACTCATGCATCTCACATATATATGACTTTATCATTGTACGCCCTAGCGACATCAGGGTCGTGGCCTCCACAGACACATCACGAATGGTCAGATGGGACACCGAAAATGTTGGTTCTAGCACTGTGGGTACGTAGGATGTCCTTGGGTGAAAATCCTAAAACCTCCTTGGTACCAGGAGATGCTCCAACATCTAGACCAAGTGGAATATGAGCGTTGGTGCCTATACCATGAGGTCGTGTCTCCCACTATGTCGTGGTCGGTCGGAAGGGGGTGTGACCTTATCCATGGGCCCTAATACATCACAATGGGCCTCAACCCATGGGCTCCAAATACATCAAATGGGCCACATCATATGGGCCTCATATACATCAAGTGGGCCTCAACAACAGGCCATAAACATATCAAAGGTGGGCCTCACAGATGGGCCATAAACATATCCAAGGTGGGCCTCACAGATTGGCCATAAACATATCAAAGGTGGGCCTCACAGATGGGTCTCATACATATCAAAGGTGGGCCCCAATGGAAGGGCCATAACTACATCAAGATGGGCCTTAGAATACGTCAAAATGGGCCTAATCACATGGGCCATATGCATATCATATGGGCCTCAATGGACGGCCACAAATAAATCAAGATGGGCCTCATACACATACCAAGGTGGGCCTCAATGAACAGCCATAAATAAATCAAAATGGGCCCCATACATATACTAAGGTGGGGTCCACTTGAACTATAGATCCGTCTTATTTTTAGTCTCAAGCTTGTAATACAAGCTTGCCAAATGGTGGATGGTTTGGATGCAACCCATGCATCATGGTGGGGGTCCACATGAACTATGGACCTGACTCATTCTTTAGCTCATACCATAAAATGAGCTTTTAAAATGGGTGGACGGTTTGGATGCAACACATGCATCATGGTGGGGGTCCACATGAAGGCCCATCATCAAGTATATATTATATAACATAATATATAATCTACATATAATATATATAATATATACAATATTATATATAATATAATATAATATTATATCTAATATAATATATATATACACACACACACACACTGCGCGCACGCGCACACACACACACACACCATCCCACACGTGGGGGTGGGTCCCACATGGGGCCCACCCTCTGTTTCTATGCCGTCCAATCTGTTCATACAGTTACAGAGACCTAGATGAAGAGTAAAAATAAATTTCATACTGACCCAAAACTTCTGGACGCCCAAACGGGTCCAATGGCAGCCGTTCAATCACCATTGTTTCCTCTGATGTGGGCCACCTGAGCCGTGTATACGAATGATTTTTGGGGTGGGGCCCACTGCCCTAAGGGCCAATAAGATGGACGGTGTGGATATTCCATATACATCACAGTGGGGCCCACGGCAGGGGACCCGTGGCCTTACCCGTCTGCCCGCCAGTGCAGCGCTGGCGCTGCCTGCGTCTCTGACAACAGCAGTGTCAGCTGCTGCATGGTTTTTTTTTTGAAAACCTGTTTTCTCAAGGTTTTTCACACGTGGGGCCTGCATCCTTAAAATCCACCCCAGCCATTGTATTTTATGGCCCAAGACAGACCAAACGAGCCCAATATTTGGGGTATTTTGATGTATAGAAACATCAAGAGGGTATTTCAACGACAAGCATGCAGTTTGCTATGCTATGGCCCGCCCGAAAGTTGGATTGGCCCCATTTTTTGGCTCGATGACTAAAACGGTATGGGGAAAAGAATGGACAGTGTGGATTGAATGCATACATCAATGTGGGGCCTATACAAGTGGCCCTCTCCAAAGCCCAAAAAAATATCAAACAAATATATTTGTTTTTCCTAGTTCACGTCCAGATACTGGACGGTTCTGGGCTCAACAAATACATTTAAGGTGGGCCCTGCTTAGGTGGGCCACCACATGGTTGGGTGGTGTGGAACAACATATATACAAAGTGGGCCCCACCTACAAATGACTTGGATCAAATATATGCCTTATGGTCGGGTCCATCCAGGTGGGCCACACGGCCATATCATCACACGAAAACATGAAAAAGAGGAGGAGAGAGAGAGAGATCGAGGGACACATGTGCATGGAGGGCTCCGCTACTATGAGCCCTCCCTTCCAAACATCCAATCATACATCAAGCGGGTCCCATTGCATGTGGGCCCACCAAATCAAAAATCAATGGCGGAGATTCCTTCTCCACCAAAATGAAAGGTCTAGATGACCTCATTCAACTAAGAAAGTAAACATCACGATGAGGTCCATTGAGAATGGCCTAATCATGGAATGATCATGAGGATCAAGGTGGGCCATCGGCCACATCTTAGGGTTCAAAATGAGATCCACACCATTGATCGGTAAGCCTCACTTGACCCATCATAAAAATATGAAAACTAGCCTATGGGAGCACCCACCGTTCAATCTTCTTGGTCCGTTGGAACGCCGAGCTCCTTGTGCTTCACTTTAATGGAGGATGATGAGAGATGAACGGTTAAGCTGAAGGATTTTGGGATGGGAATGGGCCACACTAATCACACGCTTTTCTCTCATGGAAGAGTTTAGACGTGCACCACTCCTTAGTTGCTTGGAAGTGTGAAGAGAAAGAGAGAGAAATGGGGTGGTTGTAAGGAGAGAGAGTGATGGATGTGAGGTGAGAGATTAGTTGACTTTTGAGGTTTGCTTGACTTGTGGAGAAAGAAAGCATGGGTGGGTGTACTTGACATGAGGTGATTGATTGATTGATTTGAGTGATTGATTGATGGGACATGATGTAGAGATTCTCTTGGGATTACAAATGCACGGCGTTTTCTTTGAAATAAACGCCGGCCCACATCTCCCTGCCAGGGTATCGGATCGGTATGCAAGACGCGGCGTTGGAATCGCTGCAACGGTGCGGTCGCAATGGTACAAGTCTCGGATTAAGCCGACTCAAATCTATAGGATACGACTTAGGGTCATGCACAAACGTCGATCATAAGTCGCAGGTTGCCAAAATTCATCGGGAAGGATCGTGGGAGTCAACGGAACAATACGAATTAGGATACGGGTCTTACATCACCGCTACCATATCGCTATACCAACGATTCTGATTCCGTTCTTAGGTAAGAAAACCTAACCCTAACCTATTTTAGGGTTTCAAATAGTGTAAGTGATGAAATAGCTAACCTATTTCATGCTATAGGTGGCCGTCATGCCGTAGACAAAGACTTGGCATACGAACTAAGTTCGTTACGTGTCTACCGACATAAGGTGCAGACTGTAAACATTTAGGTTATGGTTTTCAAGGCTTTCAATGTCAGTTAATGATTTATCACTAACTTGAGTGCTATCACATATGCGTAGTTAGGATGTTTTAACATATTTTATATATATATATATATATATATATATATATATATATATATATGTAGGTTAGGCTATTTTGAATGCATTCTAAGTGTTTGTTAAAATATTTGAATGAATATGGAATTATGTTTTCTACTTGCTATGATTATTGATTGCTAATACATGATCGTTGTGCGTGTGGAAACTCCTATGTAGGAGGATTTGCTATAACATGTGTTTTAACTGATTTATTACATGTATGTAATATGTGTAGACTAAGTGTTCGATAAAATGCCTGAATGAGGAAATGCTGGTTTAAATGTATGTAATGAGGGTGTTGAGATGGGATTCTCAATCCCCTTGTATATGGTTACAGTTTCTTTATGTAACTTACCTTACTACTATGTGATTGATGGATGAATTGCCTATGAATTGTAACATGTGTAGTATGTGTTATGTTGAAATGCTCAGATAAGATTTATATTCAGATTTGGTTGTCACATGCTGGCTTTAGTTGTTACATGTGAATGTTGGATCAAATTGGGTTTTTCGCCTCTTTAATTTTTAAGTAGTTAAATTTGTTCAGTATCTACTCAATGTAATGAGACTGACACATTACATAACCCCCACTATGCTTTTTAATTTTAATGCATAGTATAATATCCACTTATCCAAGATCCTTTATTTTAAAAATGGCGGAGAGAAATCTCTTCATTTCAATTACACCTTCAATTTTGTTGCTGATAATTAATATGTCATATATATATATATATATATATATATATATATATATATATATATATATATATATATATATATATATATAGAGAGAGAGAGAGAGAGAGAGAGAGAGAGAGAGTCATATAACAATAATATAATTATTACACACTTTAAAGTATATATATGCATTTATCAGTCATGTTATATATGAAACCATCAGATGGCACCTTTGAATTAATCAAACTTTTCATGCTATTGTTTGGGTATTTGTTTTAATCCATACTGAGATTTAATAAGTCTATATACTTTACTCTCATTTCCTAGGAAAACAAACCCTTTCAGTTGCTCCATGTATACCCCATCAGTGAGGTCACCATTCAGGAATGTTGTCTTTACATACATTTGATGGATAAGAAGATGATGTATAGATGCTAAAGCGAATAAAATCATAATTAATGTTATTCTAGTCATTGGTTAATATATGTCAAAATAAATAATTCCTTCTTCTTTGGCTACTAACCCAGCCTTAAAGGTTTGAATTAAACAATCAGTGTAGTATTTCTTCTTTAATACCCACTTACACCCTATAGTTTTAGAACTTAGAGATAGATCTATCCATTCTAATGTTTAATTTGAAAGAACAGTCAATCTCATCATTAATGGTCTCTTTTCAAATAGTGAAGTTTCTTGAATTAATAGCTTTACTAAAGGTTTTAGATTCATCTTCTACAGTCAAAACCATATGTATTTTTCTAATGACCTTCTCTCTATCACCCTCTACTTGATAACATGAGAGACATTAAGAGTTTATATGATCAAGATCAAAATTTTTCTCGTCCCTTGTTCTTTGACTCCTATGAGGTTCAGTCTGAGTTTCAACTTCTTGTTGAGTTCTCTCTATAATTTTATTAGGAGACATGATCTCAATATCCTTTAGCTCTATGGACCACAAATTCTCAAAGAACTCTACATCTCTAAATTTTATGATCAGATAGGATTCTAAGTATAAGAGTCTATCAGCTTTATTATTTTATGCATACCTTACAAGAGCGTTCTTTACAATTATCAATCCCAACTTGGTTCTTCAAGGGTCAGGAATTCTGCAATACGTGAGACACCTCCACACTCTAAAATATCCTAGGTTTGGTTTTTTTTCCTTTCCATATCTCATATGGAGAGGTTTTGGTTTTCTTAAATGGGATCCTATTTAGGACATGGCACACTACTAATAATGCTTCTCCTCATGGGTTTAATGGCAACTTTGTTTGTATTAGCATTGAGTTGACTAGAGCTGTACACGAGCAGGCTAAACTCGGGTACTTGATCGACTCGACTCGCTACTCGACTAATCTGAGTTAGAGCCGAGTACGAGTGGGTTTCATCTACTCATTTAGATTACGAGTAGAGTACGAGTCTAGAGGTACTCGACTCAGTACTCGACTCGGCACTCGACTCGTGTACTTAACTCGGTACTCGACTCGTACCCGTATATATAAGCAAAAAAAAGCCCTACTCAGTCACTCACCTAGTCGCCCGTCATTTTCAAGTACCCGCTCGAAACCCTTCTTCCTTCTAGTGGCCGTTTGAAAAAAAAACCCCCCCTCTCTCTCTCTCCCCTCCCTTTCCCAGCGCCATCTGGCCGTCCCTCTTCTTCCATCTCTCTCTCTCTCACTCGCCCCTGTCCCTTGTCCAGCGATGCTAAACGCCTAGACCCTGCCGCTCGTCCCTACGACCTGTCCGGTGCCCCTATCCGATGACGGAGCTCCTCTCTGCCACTCGTCCGATGCCGCAACTCGTCCCTGCCAAGCTGTCACTCGTCCAGCCGTCCGTCATCACCCTACCCTACACACAGCTGCCGGTCGTTCCTGTCCAGCTTGCCCAGTAATGTGTGGGTTTGATTTTTGATTTTTGATTTTTTATTTTTCGAAATTGTTTAATATATGTTAATATAGAAATTTTTTAATATAGATTTGGGATTAACCTGATATTTGTGTTTTCCCTAAATATTTCCGTAAATATTTCAAAATCAGAAAGAAACTCGAGGACGGGCAAGCTGGGTAGGAACGACTTGGGATTAACCTAATATTTGGGCTTAACCTGATATTTATGTTTTCCCTAAATATTTCAAAATCAGAAAGTGATTTTTAGAAGCATGGTGCTGTCAGATTTAATGGTTCAAAGCTTCATCAGTAACACATTTTTTAGTCATTTTATGTCACCCATAATTACAGAAAATTGAATTTGAATACCAAATCAACTTTAATATCTCAAATTAAAAATTAAAAAATGATTTTTAAAAGCATGGTGCTGTCAGATTTAATGGTTCAAAGCTTTATCAGTAACACATTTTTTAGTCATTTTATATCACCTATAATTACAAAAATTTGAATTTGAATACCAAATCAACTTTAATATCTCAAATTAGTGTACATATAGTTTTGGGATGAGAGTCAGGTGTAACAAAGGTATAGAAGTTATTGAAATACAAAGTTCCTCGAGTTTCTTTCTGATTTTGATTATCCTCGAGTTTCTTTCTAATTTTGAAATATAGAAATTGTTTAATATAGTTTTGGGATTAACCTAAATACAAATTGTTAATATAGAAATATGTTACTATAGAAATATATTAATATAGAAATTATTAATATGTTAATTATTGTCCTCTACTATTCAAGTCCCATGCCCTAATAGTTATATTTTCTATGTTTCTTAATTTACTTTATAAATGATAATTTACTTGTTATTTTGTTAGCGTTGAATGCTACCACTTTAAGATGCCTTTTTTTTTTCATTTGACATTTTATTATTAGTTAGCTAGATGATGAATGTCAATTTCGGCATGCTCCTTTGTTTGCATAGATATGAATTATTTGTATTGTTCTAGTTGTAGACTTATAGCATAGGATAATCAGTTGCCCATTTGAGGATTTCTATGTTGCCAGACATAGATTCAATGTGTTCTTGGATGCATAGAAATTAGTCAAATTATCCCTTTTTAGACAGTTCAAGGTTAGATAGATTGTAATGTCTTCATTTATTCCAATTTAAATACATATGTCTATTATGGTTTCGTCTCTCCTTTTTCTCTCTGGATATATTCCATGTATTTATTTCCGTCGTCAAATGTCCACACTTTGTGTTGATGATTGACATGGGAATTAAATACAAGATCAATATATTCTAGAGAAATAAGGGGAGGTGCTGCCGAAATTTCGGCGTAGCATTTAAATTAGAAAATGAAGCATTACAATCTATCTAACTTTAAATGGGTGACTGATTTAAACAGTTAAGTAATTATGCCTGTCTCGCGGTCTAGCTGTCTAGGACCTTAGGTATAGCCGTATAACATATCGAGAACTTTATTTTATAGATGGCTAGTCAAGACGAAAGCCCAAATACCCCTGTAATGGGTGCATCGACCACATCTCCTCTAACATTAGAGGACACAGACACGTCAATTGTATGCAAAGAGAAGAAGAAGAGATTAGCAGTGTGGGATGATTTTGAAGATGTGACAGTTAACGGTGAACAGAAAATAAAGTGTAATCACTGCAAAGGGTTATTCAGCAAGATTCCAAGAGGATCCACGACACATCTAATTAAACATTTGAACACGTACCCTAATAAAGTAAGACTCTCTCCTCCCGGCCAACAGATGCTGTCATTTACGAAGTCAAAAGGGGACGACTCCCAAGGCATAGTGTCCACTCATAAGTTTGACAAGGAGAAGCTGAATGAGTGGTATGCTAGATTAGTGATTCTGAAAAAAAATCTTTCAAAATGATAGAAAGTAAAGGGTTTAGGGCTTTCTGTCAATTCCTTAACCCTCGGGCCGAGAATGTCTCCCGCGTCACAGTGCAGAGAGAGTGTATGAAGATGTATGCTAAGGAGAAGATGAAACTGAAAGAAGTTTTGGGTTCAGTGATCAGAATAACTTTGACTTCTGATTTATGGACGACATCCAATTAAAGAAAAGAATACATTTCATTAACCGCTCACTATATCGATAAGGATTGAAAACTATGCAAGAGAATTTTGAACTTCCACAACCTTCCTCCTCTACATACTGGTTTACTTATTTCAGATTGCATCTACAGTTATCTAGAAGGCTAGGGCATTGAGAAGAAAATTTCTGCAATAACTTTAGACAATGCTTCAGTAAATGATAGTGTTATTTCATGTTTACATAACTAGTTCAGGGCTATAGAAATTTTATTTTTTGAAGGAAAAATATTTCAAGTTAGATGTTGTGCCCATATTGTAAATTTGATTGTACAAGAAGGGCTAAAAGTAATCGACGATACTATAGAGAATATAAGAGAAAGTGTGAAATATATAAGGGAGTCACCATCAAAACTGAGTGTATGGAATGACATCATCCAACGTTTGAATGTGTCATTTAAAAAAATGTTGAAGTTGGATGTCTGTACACTTTGGAACTCGACTTATGAAATGTTAGGTGCGGCAATGAAATTACAGCTTGCATTTCCTGAATACGCAGCCCGTGACAGAACGTATTCTTGGTTGCCGAGCACAGATGATTATGCCAAAGCACAACAAGTTCACACATTTCTCAAAGTTTTCTACGATTGCATGAAGATTTTTTTTGGGAATCAGTATCCAACCGCGAATCTGTTTCTTCCGTCTCTTTGGAAGATGAAGGATGCTCTACAGAAAAATGTCAGTGCAGGTCCAGATTTCATATGTCAGATGACAGTTGGTATGAAGACGAAGTTCGATAAATACTGGGACGAATGTCATCTGTTGATGTCCTTAGTAGTTGTTCTTAATCCCCATTGTAATATGGGATTGGTTAGCTTTACTTTCATGAAGCTTTATCTTACTGAAAGAGCGGTAGCTGAGATGTCTAAGATTCATCTAGCCCTTAAAGATTTGTACAAATCGTATGTTAATACATTACCTTTAGCGAGTGTTAAAGAAAGTAGAGATGCAAATATTTCTGTACCTGGTAATCCGGATGTATTAAATGAATACATATCATACTTGGCACAAGCACGAATGGGAGTTGATACTAAGGAATTAGAGTTAGAAATATACCTTAAGGAGCCAATCGTAGTGCGATTTAAATTTGATGTGTTGGAATGGTGGAAAATGAGGGTTGATGAATCAAAATACCCTACATTATCTGTGATGGCACGGGACATATTATCAATACCAATTTCAACAGTGGCATCAGAATCCGCATTCAGCACAGGGAGCAGGGTTGTGAGCAAGTATCGAAGCTCACTTTCGCCAAACACAGTTGAAGCGTTGATTTGTACGTAAGATTGGTTGCGCCCGATATGGGGAGGAGATATGAATGATGATGAAGAAGAAAAAGAGATTAAGATTCATGACGAGTCTCTACCTGCAGATCAGTAATTATTTTTAGTTTTTTTATTCTTTTTGGTTGATTGTTGAATGATCTGTAACATTATTTCACTGCAACTGCAGTCTATAAACATGAAAGTGTTGGTCCTTTTAGAATGTGGTTTGGAAGACTTTGAATCTTTGATATTTATTTACATATGCGATATGCCTGTTCATTTGCTTTTATTTTTGAATTTTGATACATTTATATTGCTTTCTTTTGTTCCTATATCAAGTTCAAATTATTTATCAATATTCTTATTTTTTATTAAAAATTGAGTGTAGGTATGTCGTCATCATCATCGGACCCATCGACAAATATTTGGGACTATGCTTCCCTAGTTGAATCACCACCAAGGTCTGGAAATATAAAGATTAAGTGTGGTTTGTGTGGCACAAAGTTTGTGAACAAGACTAATCGCTTTCGCTTACACTTGTCATGTCGAGGTGGTGATGCAAAACCATGCCCCAATGCCCCTAAGGATGTCCAAATTATTTTTCAAGCCCTGTTAGATTCGAATAGAAAACATTCCACTCCATCCAAAACTTCTGCTGCTTCTGGATCTAGTACACGAATGACATCTATAAAAGATGCAGAGGAGGAGGCCAGATGAAAAGCTTTGGAGGAAAAATAATTCCAACTCGCCTTAAAACGCAGTATGGAAGATGTTTCTAGACTTCAGCGATATTCGAGTCAAAGACAATACGATATTGAAACATGGTCGAGTTACTCGAGTACGACAAACAAGAAGAAGAAAAAAAGTAACAAATTCAAATTCCTAACTCGTCTTGGTGAATTTTATAAGGCATTGGGTACTACATACAATTCTTCAAATAAAACAAGTTTGAAAAATCTAGTTCAAAGTGTAAAAGAGCACGAAGGAAATATCTCTTCGCCTTCTGACTCAGAGGGAGTAAACCAATTTGTATATGAAAAAATAGATAGTAGTTCCGATGGATCAGATGACAATACAGGAAGACACTCCTCTTATAGAGGTTATTAGTTATAAATTGTCATTTTAAACAATGTAATATAATTATGTAAATATGTTAATATAACTATCAAAGTTTTTTATCATAAATTATGTGCATTTTATATATTTTATTGTTTCATTTAACTTCGAATTCCAATTGACAATCGAATTGAAATTCAAATTAATCGTAATTTATAACTCGAACTCGGCTGAAAGCTCGAACTCGTTACTCGAAAACCCTGCTCGAATTGGGCTCAAATTCAAACTCAGACTCGAACTCGCCTCGAAAACTCGCACTCGACTCGACTCGATTTCTACTCATACTCGAACTCGCCTCGAAAACTTGGACTTGACTCGACTCGTTTACTACTCGTACTCGGTTCGTACTCGGGCGAGTAGAGTACGAGCAGGGAGTCCATGCTCGTTGGCCTAGTAGAGCCGAGTACGAGCAGCACTCGGGCGTTAAGAGCCAAGTACGAGTAGGATGATACTCGACTCGACTTGACTCGTGTATAGCTCTAGAGTTGACCATTTCGACCAAAGTTATATTTTCTTCTCTCAGTCATACTATTTTGTTGTGGTTTGTAGGTGTTGTGCACTAGTGTAATATGTCGTATTCTTCACAATAGTTCAAAAATCACTAGAGAAGTATTCTCATCTTCGATCACTATAGAGAACATTTATTTTCATATCCAATTGATTTTCTACTTCCAATTTGAATATCTTAAAAACATTGAATGTGTCATCTTTAAATTTTAGCAAGTACACATACATATATCTTGAACAAACATTTATGAACATTATGATGTATATTTTACTTTCTCAAGTAAGAATGTCATTCAGCTCACATATATCAGTATGCACTAGGTCTAGCATCTGAGATGATCTCTCAATACTAGGGAATGGTTTCTTAGTTATTTTAGACTGTATGCATACTTTACATTTATCATTCTCATTTTTGTTGTATGAGATATAGTCATTCTTAAGTGTGATGGTACTATAGCCTACACGTACTAATCTACCATGCCATAAGGTTACAGACCCAACCATATAAGTAGAATAATTCTTTTCATTCAATGAAAACTTAATTATCCCATTAAAAGCATATCCTTTTACCATAAAGTTTCCATTTTTGGATAAGATCGACTTGTTGGATTCATATACAACTTTGATCCTAGGTTTGCCTAAAAGATCCCATAAAACTAAGTTTCTCCTTATGTCTGGGACGTGCAGTACATTAGTTAAGATTACCTTTTTTTAGAGATAAATATCAATTCCACAGTTCCTTTTGCTGATGACTTTCGACCAACCTTCATTTCTTATTTGAACCTCTTGACTATTGGTCACATCCTCATAGGTTTTGAAGGCAAATATGTCGTAGCATACATGGACTGTAGCACTTGTATCAAACCACCAACTGGGGACTTTTCCTTGAACTATGTTCACTTCCATAACCATTGCTACGATGTCCTTATCTACTATATTAACCTCTTTCTTAGGCTTCTTGCAGTCTCCATAGACTCGTGCAAAGTGTCTAGTCTTCTCATAGACATAGCAAGGACCATTAGATTTATCGTTCTTTTTCTTTGGGATTTTTTTGAATTTTTCTTGATCTTTGTTGGTTTTATTCTTCTCAGAGTTATTGGTTTGGGATGGTTTTTCTACTGCGTTCACTTTAAACGATGATGCACCATTCGCATCATCTTTCTTATCTCGGTTGCAATATTCTTCCTCAATACGAAAATATTTTTGAAATTGTTCCAAAGTGAACTCTTCTAATTTATGCAATGGCTTCTTCTTGTTGTCTTTCTAGCTTGGAGGTATTTTAGCTATAATAGCTCTGATTTGGATAGATTCAGGTAAGTCGATTTTTAGTGCCTTTATTTTATTTACGATTAACTGTAATTCATGAATTTGGGTCAATAGTGGCTTAGTGTCTACCATCGTGAAATCGAAGTACCTGGCAATTAGAAACTATTGTATTCCTTCTTCTTCGGCCTTGTACTCGTATTCCAATGCAATCCAGATTTCTTTTGTTGAAGTTGTTCCCATATACAATATGTATAACCGGTCAGACAGGGTGTTAAGGATGTGAGCAGGACACATAAATTCGTCTTTTTGTCATTTGACTCTAGCGATGATCTGTTTTGGAGTATCGTTGTTAATCACTTCTAATAACGGTTGGAGGTTGGGATCCAGAATGTAGAATACCTAGAGTGTTGTTGTCAGTCGCTTCTGATCGGGTGATGAGTGTTATGTATGCAATGCAATGTATGTGGAATAGTAACGTTGGGTTATATGTAATGCTTATGCTAAAGCGTGAGTTAATCAGATAGATTTCTGATTATAACAGCAAGTTACAAAGAATATGCCCAAACCAATTAAGTGTGAGAGGTGACATAATGTAGTACAAAGATGATGAATTCGATGAGCAAGGGGGTTAAGAAGGGAATGAGTGTTGCACTATGCTAATGTTAGGTTGGATGAAGCTAGTTTAAGATTGAATGGTTAGATGAAGGGTTTTGTCGTAAGGACTGGATTGAGTGGCTTGGATTAGGGCTCAAGTGGCTCAGGAAGCTTAGACTTTAGTTAAACTAAGCTAAACTAGGGTTGGGCTCTCTCTTACACTCTCGCTCTCCTTGGTGAAGGGATGGAATGGCTAGGTTAAGGATGACATAAGGGATTTCCTAAAGCTCTAAAATTTCTCTGATGATACGGGATGATTGAAATGAGAAGGGGAGGGGACTATTTATAGCCTCCAAATCTTCTTTTTTTTTTAAAAAAAAAAAAAAAAAATCTTACAAAGTTCAAGGGTAAAAGCATCTTGAAAGGTCTGGATTTAAAATTGTGACATGACATCATCTCATGGGGATACTGGAGTCAATACACACTGGTCATAAACTTTTGGATTGCAAAAGGGGGAGTCCACATGCTTGAAAGATGCCTGCTAAGAGAGGAGGTGTGCCATGTGGCCGGTAATCTCCTGGGTGCAACCAATGCCACATAGGACCTCCTATCTTGGCAGGCAATCTCTGACACTCGTGTGGAGGCTTTGTTACAAAGGGCGACGCATTATTGCTTCATAATGGATTCAGTTGGGCTTGGTTTTGGGCTTGATTCAGGCCTAGTTTAAGGTTGGGCTTGACTAGGTGAGTTGACTGGTTCATTGGATCGGGTAGGTTGATCGGATGAGTTGACTCACTGAGTTGACCCAAGGTTTTAGGATGTGGGGTTTTAGAGTTTTAGGACTAGATTGACAAGGTTGGTTGGGTTGAGTTGGGTCGAGTTTGGGGTTTGGATTAAGGTACCTAGGGTTTAGGCTTCTAGGGTTAAGGTTTAGGATTTAGGATTTGGATTAGGGTTTAGATTAGCCATCGAGTCCAATGGGGTTGGTCCAATCCTTAATCAACTTGTCAACCTAGGATGGGGGTGTCTACAGATGGACAATGCACATCAAAGGTGGTCTTTATATGATGGACGATCCACATCCAATGTCTAACATAATGGACGACCCAAATTTCTTAAAATATAAAGATTGTAGCCATCTATTCTTTTGCCATTTAAGGCACGGTCAAGGTCAATTTATGATGAGATCCATAAAATCAACTATCAAAACTGCTCTTATAAATAATGAAGTCATTGTAATGTTTAAAAATGACAACAACTATATCTAAAAAAATCTCTCATTTGAATGCTTTACAAAATGTGCTTATTTCCAACTATTGCTTCTTCTTTTTCTTTTTTTTAACATGATTTTATTAAACAAGTTTATTACATGATTTTATTAAACAAGTTTATTTAAAACAAGAGCTAGAACAAAAGGGGCTCATTAGAGTAGCTCTGATTTGAAAAGCTCTTATTAGATTAGAGTAGATATATTAAATGAGCCTTGATTAAACTATCCTTGGAATATTTCTGACTAACCAAAGGGAGTGGATAAAGTGTTACCTGGGTAACACCTAGTGCGTATCTCCCTAACCATAGGGCCCACCTTGATGTAAGTGTTGTATATTCATATCGTTCATTAGTTTTTTTTAGATTGTTTTCAGGCATAGTCCAAAAAATAAAAAATAGACAAATCTCAAAGTAGACCACACCACAAGAATAGTGGTGATTGACCATTAAAAACTTCTTATGGGCCATATTTGTGTTTTTCATTCATCCTTAGTCTATGTAATCTTATTAACACCTAATATGCTCCCTGAAAGAAGCATTCGTGTGTACGCATTGATGCCATTGTCACATGTGTTGAAGCCTTTCAAGGACTTCTGCTAGTGTTAAGAGACTGGCATGGGGGTAGTTTGTGAGATGCTTCCGAGAGTTGTGGATCTTGAACACCAAGATGCTTTTCTGAGCCACTTCTTGTTATGGAAAATGTTTTGGTTAAAAATATTTTAAATCAAAAAATTTACATATAAGTATATAAAGGTTTGTGAAAAAAAAATATTGATTTTTTACATTTGAAAATAGTCCCATATTAGAAAGGAGAGAATTTTTTTTTTTTCTCTTAATAAGTAAAGTATTAAGTACTTTACTATTTTCTTGGTGAGAAAGAGGAGTACCGAGACTTGCTTGTTCTAGTGCGCAACACACACGTGCACAACACAAACATAGGATGGCCATGGACTTGGGCTCAGGCTCGGTGTAAGGGTGTGGGCATGTGAGGCAGTATAGTTGTAAAGGCTTTCGTGGCATACTTTACACTTTGCCTTGCGACCTTACGTGAACCAACGTGAGACAGGTGTGAATCGCAGTGCAACAATGGTTAAAAGAGATAGGTTAGGTGGTTGGATTTAGAGTGTTGTGAGTAAGAAGTCTGAGAGAAACTCCTCAACCTTATATAGGAGCTAAACTAGTCGTTTAAGAGGCCTGGTGTAACTGCTCATACAGTAATAATCCAGAACATGCAGAAACCGTTACATGTGGCTAATCCAACGGTCATAAACGGCGAGCCACTTTGTCTAAATGGCTAGCATGCAACTAGTATCCCACATGTAAAATGGTCAGAAACTTTCAAATGACAGCTAGTTTCTCACCAACCATCAGAAATGGTCCATTATAATTACGACACCCTGGACCAAAACGTCAAACCACCTTTGCCTATATAAATCGAACGTGGCTGGTTCATTTCAATAACACAAGCCATTCAACTCATCTTCTCGTATAAACCAAAAAAGCTCCAAGTGTTTTCAAATTATGCCAACAAGTTCAATTCGAACCTAAGCTAACAAGTCCACGATAACCAAACTAGTGTACTAGTCTAAACCAATAAGAACCAGACCAATGTAGTGGTTTAATCCAATAAAGCTAAACTTCATTTTCTATCTTTCTTTCTTAATTTTCCTTAAGTTTTCATAGTAATCTCAATTACTTTGATAACGGGCCAATAATTCTTTTAAGGATAACGTGACCGTACTTCAGCTTCATAGTTTTTATTTTCAATTTCCTTTTATTTTACAATAATTATAAATTTGTAATTTAAGATTAATTTTCAACCCTTCTGAAGACTCATACACGTGCTGGGGGTCAAGACATATTCCATCCTGGGCGTGTGAAAGACACGGGAACTTCGAGCCTTGGCCATGCAACGGCGTGTGGAGGACACCGGAACTTTGAGCAGGACGGCGAATTGGGAGACGTCCCAAGCTAAGAACATGCTGCGGCTCCGAGGGGCTTACCAAGTTGTATGGGTTTATCCACACGGTCCATTCATTTTTCCATGAGAAATTTACCACTGTACGACCCATTTATGGCCCATTTACCCGCTTAAGCCCACTCCTTTTTACCTGACCAGAGTAAGCCCCAGCTGTACGGACGACTTACCAAAGGTCGAAAATGCCCCCTGCTTTTACATTCAAACGGATCGGCTGGCGCTCGAAGACGAGCGCTGACGCTCCTCCAACTCCGAGTTGCACGAACGGTTCAAAAGAGATCAACGTTACATGGGCCCCACAGTTATGTATTTATTATATCCACAACGTTCATCCATATTTCGAGATCATTTAGGAGCATTATCCAAATAAAAAATCATATCCACAGATCAACTGGACCACACCACAGAGAGCAGAAGGAAAAATGATTTTCACCGTTAAAAATTTTGTAGGGCCCACCATAACATTTATTTTCCATCCAATCTATTCATAAGGTCACAATGACCTGGATGAAGAGGAAAAACAAATTTCATAATGATCCAAAAGTTCTGTTACCCCTGAAAGGGTTTCAATGGTAGATGTTCAATTCCCCACTGCCTTTTACAGTGTGGTCCACTTGATACTTAGATCTGTCTTATTTTTCGTCTCAAGCCTTAATATGAGCTCACCAAATAGATAGACCGTTTGGATATAACATAGAACTCATGATGGGACCCACAAAAGTAACAAAGTTTTCACATCAACAAAGAAAAAAAAGAAGGCCCGGACTACCGCCGGCACCAAACTGGGAGAATTTATTTTTATTTTTTTTTTAACAAGGAGAAGTTTTCCCCCCGTACATTTTTCTCTAATGAGTCCGGATCCTCTGTTATCAGGTCAACAGAGAATTCCTGATACCCTAATTCCCATTGGTCCACGTCACCACTCACTAAAAAAATAAAAATAAATTAAAAACAGCTTCGGACGCCAAACCATTAGGGTAACAGGAATTCCCTGTTGACCTGATAACAGAGGATCCCGACTCCTCTCTAATACATAATTATTTAAATATTTATATATAAGTATATAAAAATATTTTTTTATCTTTTAATTCATTTATTTGTCTATTTATTTAACAAGCATATCTCCTAAACTAGAATGAGTTACCGAACGTACCACGTATGATTTTGGGGGAGGACAAGCTAATTTAGCCAACCAACATAGTTATTTTCAAAGATTCCATCCGGTCGATGGTCGAAAATCCATTTCATTCACTTCACAATCAATTTCAATAAGTTCGCGGTCAATTTCATTCATTTCATTCACTTCGCTATCAATTTCATTCACTTCATGGTCAATATCAATCAGTTCGCGGTAAATTTCATTAACTTTGCGATCAATTTCATGTATTTCATGGCGAATTCCAGTGAATTCCCTTCACTTCACAATCAATTCCATGCATTTTGACGTCAATTCCCTTCATTTCACAGTCAATTCCATGCATTTCACAATCAATCCCGGCGATTCCCCATCACTTCACAGTCAATTTCATGCATTCACGGACAATTCCCTTCACTTCACGGTCAATTCCGTGCATTTCACAGTCAATTCCCTTCATTTCACGGTCAATTCCCTGCATTTCACGGTCAATACCGGTGATTCCGCTTCACTTCACGGTCAATTCCATGCATTACACGGTCAATTCAATGCATTTCACGGTCAATTCCCTTCACTTCACGGTCAATTCCATGCATTTCACGGTCAATTCCGGCGATTCCCCTTCACTTCACAGTCAATTCCATGCATTTCACGGTCAATCACCGGAATTGAAGGGAATTGATGGAGAAATGCATTGAATTGACCATGAAGTGAAAGGGAATCATCGGGATTGACCGTGAAATGAATGGAAATGACCGTGAAGTGAAGGGAATTGACCGTGAAATGCACGGAATTGACTGTGAAGTCAAATGGAATAGCCGGGATTGACCGTGAAATGAATGGAAATGACCGTGAAGTAAAGGGGATTGACTGTTAAATGAATTGAATGGACTGTGAAGTGAAGGGGAATCGCTGGGATTGACCGTGAAATGAATGGAAATGACTGTGAAGTGAAGGGGATTGACCGTGAAATGAATTGAATTGACCGTAAAGTGAAGGGGAATCGCCGGAAGTGACCGTGAAATGCATGAAATTGACCATGAAGTAAAGACGAATCGCCGGAATTGACCGTGAAATGCATGAAATTGACCGTGAAATGAAGGAAATTGACCATGAAATGTACGGAATTGACCATGAAGTGAAGGGAATTGACCGTGGAATGCATTGAATTGATCGTGAAGTGAAGGGAAATCATCGGGATTGACCGTGAAATGCATGGAATTGACCGTGAAATGAAGGGAATTGACCGTGAAATGCATGAAATTGACCATGAAGTAAAGGGAATTGACCGTGAAATGCATGGAATTGACCATGAAGAGAAGGGGAATCATCAGGATTGACCGTGAAATGCATGGAATTGACCGTGAAATGAAGGGAATTGACCATGAAATGCACGGAATTGACCGTGAAGTGAAGGGAATTGACCGTGAAATGCATGGAATTGACCGTGAAGAGAAGGGGAATCGTTGGAATTGACCATGAAATGAAGGGAATTGACCGTGAAGTGAAGGGAATTGACCGTGAAATGCATTGAATTGACCGTGAAGTGAAAGGGAATCACCGGGATTGACCGTGAAATGAATGGAAATGACCGTGAAGTGAAGGGAATCGACCGTGAAATGAACGGAATTGACCGTGAAATGCATTAAATTGACCGTGAAGTGAAAAGGAATCGCCAGGATTGACAGTGAAATGAATGGAAATGACCGTGAAGTGAAGGGGATTGACAGTGAAATGAATTGAATTGACCATGAAGTGAAGGGGAATCGTCGGGATTGACCGTTAAATGAATAGAAATGACTGTGAAGTGAAGGGGATTGACCGTGAAATGAATTTAATTGACCGTGAAATGCATGAAATTGACCGTGAATTGAGGGGAATTGACTGTGAAATGCACGGAATTGACCGTGAAGTGAAGGGAATTGACCGTGAAATGCATTAAATTGACTGCGAAGTAAAGGGGAATCGGCGGAATTGACAGTTAAACGCATGAAATTGACCGTGAAATGTAGTGAATTGACCATGAAATGCACAGAATTGATCGTGAAGTGAAGGGAATTGACCATGAAATGCATTGAATTGACCGTGAAGTAAAGGGGAATCGTCGAAATGGACAGTGAAATGAAGGGAATTGACCATGAAATGAAGGGAATTGACCGTGAAATGCACGGAATTGACCGTGAAGTGAAGGGAATTAACCGTGAAGTGAAGGGGAATCGCGGGGATTGACCGTGAAATACACGGAATTGACCATGAAATGAAGGGAATTAACCGTGAAATGCATGGAATTGACCGTGAAGTGAAGGGGAATCGTCGACATTGACCGTGAAATGCATGAAGTCGACCATGAAATGAAGGGAATTGACCATGAAATGTACGGAATTGACCGTGAAGAGAAGGGAATTGACCGTGAAATGCATGGAGTTGACCGTGAAGAGAAGGGTAATCATCGGGATTGACCATGAAATGCATGGAATTGACCGTGAAATGAAGGGAATTGACCGTGACGTGAAGGGAATTGACCATGAAATGCATTGAATTGACCGTGAAGTGAAAGGGAATCACCAGGATTGACCGTGTAATGAATCGAAATGACCATGAAGTGAAGGGAATCGACCATGAAATGAACGAAATTGACCGTGAAGTGAAGGGAATTGACCATGAAATGCATTGAATTGACCGTGTAGTGAAAGGGAATCGCCGAGATTGACCGTGAAACGAATGGAAATGACCGTGAAGTGAATGGGATTGACCGTGAAATGAATTGAATTGACCGTGAAGTGGATTAGCCGGGATTAACTGTGAAATGAATGGAAATGACCGTGAAGCAATGGGGATTGACCATGAGGTGAAGGGGAATCGCTGGAATTGACCCTAAAATGCATGAAATTGACCGTGAAATGAAGGGAAATGACCATGAAATGCACGGAATTGACCGTGAAGTGAAGGAAATTGACTACGAAATGCATTGAATTGATAGTGAAGTAAAGGGGAATCGCCGAAATTGACCATGAAATGCATGAAATTGGCTGTGAAATGAAGGGAATTGACCGCAAAATGCATGAAATTGATTGTGAAGTGAAGGGAATTGACCGTGCAATGCATTGAATTGATCGTGAAGTAAAGGGGAATCGCCGAAATTGACTGTGAAATGCATTAAATTGATCATGAAATGAAGGGAATTGATCATGAAATGAACGGAATTGACAGTGAAATGCATTGAATTGACAATGAAGTGAAGGGGAATCGTAGAAACTGACCGTGAAATGCATGGAATTGATCGTGAAACGAAGGGAATTAACCATGAAATGCACGGAATTGACCGTGAAGTAAAGGGAATTGACTGTGAAATGCATGGAATTGACAATGAAGAGAACGGGAATCATCGAGATTGACTGTGAAATGCATGGAATTGACCGTGAAATGAAGGGAATTGACCGTGAAATGCACGGAATTGACCGTGAAGTGAAGGGAATTGATCGTGAAATGCATGGAATTGACCGTGAAGAGAAGGGGAATCGTCGGGATTGACCATGAAATGCATGGAATTGACCGTGAAATGAAGGAAATTGACCATGAAGTGAAGGGAATTAACCGTGAAGTAAAAGGGAATTGCCGGGATTAACCGTAAAATGAATGGAAATGACCGTGAAGTGTAGGGAATCGACCATGAAATGCACAGAATTGACTGTGAAGTGAAGTGAATTGACCGTCAATTCAATTCGTTTCACAATCAACTCCCTTCACTTCATGGAGATTCCCCTTCTCGGTCAATTCAATTCATTTCATAGTCAATTCCCTTCACTTCATGGTCAATTTTGTGCATTTGACGGTCAATTCCCTTCATTTCACGGTCAATTTCATGCATTTCATGGTCAATTTTGACAATTCCCCTTCACTTCATGGTCATTTCCATTCATTTCATGGTCAATCCTGGTGAATTCCCTTCACTTCACGGTCAATTCCATGCATTTCACGGTCAATTCCCTTCACTACATGGTCAATTTCGTGCATTTCACGGTCGATTCCCTTCACTTCACGGTCATTTCCATTCATTTCACGGTCAATCCCGGCAATTCCCTTTCACTTCATGGTCAATTCAATGCATTTCACGGTCAATTCCCTTCACTTCACGGTCAATTCCATGCATTTCACGGTCAATTCCCTTCATTTCCCAGTCAATTTCATGCACTTCATGGTCAATTCCAACGATTCCCCTTTACTTCACGGTTAATTCAATGCATTTCATGGTCAATTCCCTTCAGTTCACGGTCATTTCCGTGCATTTCATGGTTAATTCCCTTCATTTCACGGTCAATTTCATACATTTCATAGTCAATTTCGGCGATTCCCCTTCACTTCACGGTCAATTTAATTCATTTCACGGTCAATCCCCTTCACTTCACAGTCATTTCCATTCATTTCACGGTCAATCCCAGCGATTCCCTTTCACTTCACGATCAATTCAATGCATTTCACGGTCAATTCCCTTCATTTCACGGTCAATTCCATGCATTTCACTCCATTCACTCTCTTACACTCAAATACACATCCAAACTCATCTCTGCCATCCCTATCAATTCCCTTCATTTCACGATCAATTCCATGCATTTAATGGTCATTTCTGGTGATTCCGCTTCACTTCACTATCATTTCCATTCATTTCATGGTCAATTCCCTTCACTTCACTATCATTCTATGCATTTCACGGTCAATTCCCTTCACTTCACAGTCATTTCCATGCATTTCACGGTCAATTCTGGTGATTTCACTTCACTTCACAGTCATTTTCATTCATTTCACGGACAATTCCCTTCAGTTCACGGTCATTTTCATGCATTTCACGGTCAATTCCCTTCACTTCACGGTCATTTCCGTGCATTTCACGATCAATTCCATGCATTTCACAGTCAATTCCCTTCACTTCACGGTCATTTACATGCATTTCATGGTCAATTCCATGCATTTCACAGTCAATTCTGACGATTCCTCTTCACTTCACGATCAATTCAATACATTTCATGGTCAATTCCCTTCACTTCACGGTCAATTCCCTTCACTTCACAATCAATTCCATGCATTTCATAGTCAATTCCGGCGATTCCGCTTCACTTCACGGTCAATTCTATGTATTTCATGGTCAACTCCTTTCATTTCACGGTCAATTCCATACATTTCACAGTCAATTCTGGTGATTCCCCTTCATTTCACGGTCATTTCCATTCATTTCATGGTCAATTCACTTCACTTCATGGTCATTTCCATGCATTTTATGGTCAATTCCGGCGACTCCCTTTCACTTCACGGTCAATTCTATGTGTTTCACGGTCCATTCCATGCATTTCACAGTCAATTCCCTTCACTTCATGGTCATTTCCATCCATTTCATGGTCAATTCCGACGATTCCGCTTCACTTCATGGTCAATTCTATGCATTTCACAGTTAACTCCATTTCACGGTCAATTCCGGCGATTCCTCTTTACTTCAAGGTCAATTCAATACATTTCACGGTCAATTCCCTTCAGTTCACGGTCAATTCCATGCATTTCACGGTCAATTCCGGTGATTTCGCTTCACTTCACGGTCAATTCTATGTATTTCACGGTCAACTCCCTTCATTTCATGGTCAGTTCCATGCATTTCACGGTCAATTCCAGCGATTCCCCTGCACTTCACGGTCATTTCCATTCATTTCATGGTCAATTTGCTTCACTTCACGGACATTTCCATGCATTTTACAGTCAATTCTGACGATTCCCTTTCACTTCACGGTCAATTCTACGTATTTCACGGTTAATTCCCTTCATTTAATGGTCAATTCCATGCATTTCAAGGTCAATTCCCTTCACTTCACGATCATTTCCATGAATTTCACGGTCAATTCCGGTAAATCCGCTTCACTTCACGGTCAATTCTATGTATTTCACGGTCAACTCCCAGCATTTCACGGTCAATTCCGACGATTCCCCTTCACTTCACGGTTAATTCAATACATTTCACAGTCAATTCCCTTCACTTCACGGTCATTTCCATGCATTTCACGGTCAATTCCCTTCACTTCATGGTCAATTCCACTCATTTCATGGTCAATTCCACTCATTTCACGGTCAATCCCCTTCACTTATAGCAATATTGATACTTCCGATTATCAGCGATATTATTAACGATATCAATATTGTTTCCATATCCCTGGCTAGTGAAACTTGTAGCGATACCGATATTTCCGGTTATCGGCGATATTATCGATGATATTGATATTGTTTCCGTATCCCTGGCTAGCGAAACTTGTAGCGATACCAATATTCCCAGTTATCAGTGTTATTATCAACGATATCGATATTGTTTCCGTATCCCTGGGCAGTGAAACTTGTAGCTATACCAATATTTCCGTTTATCAGCGATATATTGACGATATCAATATTATTTCTGTATAGAATTGACCATGAAGTGAAGCGGAATCGTCATAATTGACCGTGAAATGCATGGAAATGATCGTGAAGTGAAGGGAATTGACTATGAAATGCATGGAATTAACCGTGAAGTGAAGGGAATTGACCGTGAAATGTATTGAATTGACCGTGAAGTGAAGAGGAATCGCCGGAATTGACCGTGAAATGCAAGGAATTGACCGTGAAATGAAGGGAGTTGACCGTGAAATACATAGAATTGACCGTGCAGTGAAGCGAAATCGCCGGAATTTATCTTGAAATGCATGGAAATGACCCTGAAGTGAAGGGAATTGACCGTGAAATGCATGAAATTGACCGTGAAATGAAGGGAATTGACCATGAAATACATAGAATTGACCGTGAAGTGAAGCGGAATTGCAGGAATTGACCGTCAAATGCATGGAAATGACCATGAAGTGAAGGGAATTGACCGTGACATGCATGGAATTGATCGTGAAGTGAAGGGAATTGACCGTGAAATACATGGAATTGACCATGAAGTGAAGTTGAATCGCCGAGATTGACCGTGAAATGCATGGAATTGATCGTGAAGTAAATGAAATGAATGAAATTGACCGCGAAGTGAATGAAATGTGTTTTCAACCATCAACCTGATGGAATCTTGGAAAATAAACAGGTTGGTTGGCTAAAGTAGCTTCTCCTGCCCCAAAATCATATAGGGTACATCAAGTAACTAATTTTGGTTTAGAAGATATTCTTGTTAAATGAATAAAGAAAGAAATGGAAAAAAGAGAGAAAAAAATTTTATATGCTTGTATATACATATTTATATAAATATGTATTAGAGAAAAATGTAGGTAGAATAAAGTTATCCATGTAAAAAAAAAAAGTGCACAGGTGGATGTGGGACCCACCAAATCATGAACATTGAGTGTGGGGCCCATTCAAAATTATGTGGGGCCCATGATAGGACCCACCCAATTTTTAAAAAAAAACTGGGCGGCACTACTGCACAGACGTCCAGAGTTAGGCGGCATTACCACACGTTTGGATTAAAATTATTTTCAATGGCTGCGGCTATGGCTACGGTTATAATCCGTAGCCGTAGGCACCCCAGCTGGGATTTTTTGACCTTTGGCAAGTCGTCCGTACGGCTGGGGCTTATTCTGGTCAGCTAAAAAGGAGTGGGCTTAAGCGGGTAAATGGGCCGTACAGTAGTAAATTTCTCTTTTTCCGTATCAGTTTAGTATAAGCAATTCTAAAAATGAAGGAGATTGAAGGCCCAATTGGATCACACACTGGCGATTATATGCACACCATTAAAATTTTCTTGGGAGCTGCAGAAATTTTGGACCAGCCTGATATTTGTGTTTCACCGTAAACCTCATGAACAGGGTCAAATAAGCTTCATGGTGGGCTCTAAGGAGGTTTCAACTGAGGGCGTCATTATCACCGCTGCTTCCTGTGGTGTTGTTCGTTTTAGTCTTGAATTGCCTATTTTTAAGCCTATAGTTTAAAATGATGTGGCAAAATGAATGGACTGTGCGGATAAGCTAAACATCACGGTGGGCCTCCGAAAGTCCCTACCTGTGCGGAGCTCGCGATGGGGTAGTACCCCATCCGCCTCCTTTGAACCATGGTAACGCAGGACACGGATTGGGTGCTATCACGCCAGTCCCGAGCTTCGACAGGCTGGAGCTTTGAGGGCCCACCGTAATTCATGGATTTATCCACACTGCCTATTCATTTTCCTATATCATTGTAAGATATAATGCCAAAAATGAGGCAGATCAAACACTCAAGTGGACCACACAGTGGAGATTAAATTCCCAATATTATAAACTTTTTGAGAGCTGTAGAAGTCCTGGATCAAGCTGATATTTTTGTTTTGCCTTCATCCCTGTTTAGGTGACCTTATTCACAAGTTGGATTGTAAACAAAGAACCCCACAAGGTTTCAACTGGGTGTCATTATCACCCCTCTTTCTATGATATGGTCCACTTAAACCTTTTTTAATTTTGTTAGATTGATAGTACACCTACTGTCAGTTCACACTTCGCTGTTAGCCACCCCACTAGGAAATGGATACAAAGACCTCGGTGTTGAAACGAGATATCTTTCACTCAGTCTACCACTTGAGCTATGTATCATGGTGTTGGTCCACTTAAAACTTGAATCTGACTCTTTTGTGTGCTTATACCCTACAATTTTACGAAAAAAATGGATGGACGGCGTGAATAAACCCACACATCACAGTAGGCCCCTGCCTATGCGGAGCTCAGGACATGCAGGGTAGTACCTAATCGCGTCCAGTCATGCAATGGCACGTGGGGGAAACTGGAACGTTGGGCGTTGGCCATGCAAGTATATGAAGCTTTAAATTCATCTATTGAACTAGGTGATCAAACCCATGTCCCTTATCTAATAGAAACCTTATGGTGGTCCATTTACCAAAAATCACTAAAATTAGAAGAATCACAACTCTTCAATAGGGCTCAAGTCCTAGTGGGTTGGCTGGGTAGAATTGCTATGCTTAGTGTGTGAAAAATGAGCAATTCTAATTCTATAGGGTTGAATAAAAATTGGATTGATCATTTGGTAGAATTGTCATGCTTAGCGTGTGAATTGGTTGGTTTTTCATTAGAGTTGGGATTTATAAATAAATAAATAAATAAAATAAAATAAAAACATCGGCAGTGCCTGGCTGCACAATGCCCTCCCTATCTTTAGTATGAACCTTGATACCGCACCGTAGTATCATAACTACAACTGGGGCTGGGCAACATCACAGGCCGGTCTATATATGCATGACACCAATGGTCCAGTAATGATGATGATGCACAATATATAATGGACCAATGGAATCTATAAAATGTGAGATCCAGCTACTTTGATCCAATGGTCTAAGTCGGTCCATGAGGACTGGGGAAGCATTTATTAGAAACAATCTTTGGTGGACCTTAATGTGCAAAAGTGGAAGAGTGGTGATTAGAGACCAGTGTTCTGCCTACTCAATCAGTGTGAAATAGAAGAGACAATTCCACCCATCTAATCTGGTTGGATGGTTACCACTAGAGATATGATTAATGGCTAGGATTTAAAGTTATAAATAAATAGTTTGTCTAAGATAAAACACAGTCTCCTGTCTTTTCTCTTCCATGAATGCATCATGGAGAGAGGCCTCTATATGTTTAACAATATGATAAGAGAGGATTAAGGGAGAGCTTATAGGATAAAAGGATAGGAAGGTTACCCTTTATCCCCTCTGACCTCCCTCTTGAGAGAGAGAAATCACAAGTGATCGCCCACTAGTATGTCCCACAGTGGAGCGGATTGGGTGCAGCCCTGAGCATGGGGCCCACCTTGATGTGTGTGTGTGTCTATATATATATATATATATATATATATTTATGGTGGGCATTCAATTACCGCTTTTTCCTGTGGTGTGGTCCACTTGAGATTTGGTTATGCTTCATTTTTGGTCTCTTTCCCTAAAAGAAGCTAGAAAAATGGATTAATGGTGTGTGATATACAATACATACATCAAGGTGGGCCCATGCTCAGGGCTGCACCCAATCCGCTCCACTGTGGGACATACTAGTGGACGATCACTTGTAATCTCTCTCTCTCAAGAGGAAGGTCAGAGGGGATAAACGTGGTAGTTAACCGTTCAAAACTTCCTGTGGGTCACAAAAGTTTTGGATCAAGCTAATATTTGTTTTCTTTTCAAGCTGATATTTGTTTTTTTTCTGTTCATCCAGGTCTGGGTGACCTTATCAACAGGTTGAATGGCAAATAAACATGATGATGGGCCCCTGGAAGTATTTTTACGGTGGATGGACGTTCAATTACAATTGTTTCCTATGGTGTGGTCTACCTAAGATTTGGATCTGTTTCAATTTTGGGTTCATGACAAAAAATGAGATGGAAAAACGAATAGACGGCATGGATATACAATACATACATCAAGGTGAGCACCACGGTTAGGCCGCAGTGTTGGGTGAGGCTGGCCGCACCTAATCCATGGCCCACAGGCCCTATGACCTGCACGAGGCAATGCCCCAAGCAAGCGTAGATCCAGAGATTCTCGAATAGATCAATCTTTCAAGGTGCTGCTGAATCCATAGACAGTTTTAATATTAGTAGATGCAAAATGAGAATCTTAACATGCGTGTTGCATATTTACTAGTCTTTAGACATTAACATTTTGGGTAACGCATGAAATGGAATTTTTGAAACATTTGAGCCATCCATCACAAGTCCACTAGACGAATGCTCCCATTGCCATTTCACCCTATCAGTAGGGTTGCAACTTCAACCCCAACCCCAATTGGCCCCAGTACCAGATTTTGAATGGGTTGGGCTGGATTGAGTTAAAGTCAGGTTGGGTTGGGCTGAAAATCCTCAACTTGACCTTGAATCAGATTGGGTTCAACATGAGGCCCTGGACAATCTGACCCAATCCGAACCACTAATAAATTGGCTTGATTTGGATTCCAGTGTGGCCCACCTGATGCATGGATTGGACTGTTTGGATTGATTGGGAAGGTCAATGATCTTCATGGTATCCATGATGAACTACCCTGATTTTGCACATTCACCCATCGCATGGACCACACCGTTGGTTGGCCTTATTTGGATGGCCAGATTTGCAACCAGCTGCCAGACCTAACCCAACTTGAGATGGGTTAGGGTTGATGATATGGCATGTACGCCAGATTGTGCTCGAGTTGGAGAGGTTGGGTTGGGTCTTGGGTTAGATGCGCCACAGGTTAAACCAGGTTGATGCAGGTTGAGCCAGGGTTGAGTCTTAACCCAACCGGGCTCACCCAAGTTGAAAATACAATTTAAGCCACGTGATCCTATTCTCTATTCTACTATTGTTTGTCAAACACCTTCAAATGAGGAGCAATTATCTTGCACATGTGGTGCATTACATAGTTTGGTAGTTCCTGTACTGTGGGGCCCACCATGATGTATGTGTTTTATATCCGCCTCCATTCATTTTTCCAGCTCGTTTCAGAGCATTAGCCCAAAAATGAAGCAGATCCAAATCTCCAGTGGACCACACCATAGGAAGTAGTGGTGAATGAACGTTGACCATTAGAAACTTCTTAGGAGCCACAAAAGTTTTGGATCATGCTAATATTTTTGTTTTCACATCATCTAGATTTGTAAAACCTTATCAGCAGGATGGATGGCAAATAAACATTACAGTGGGCCCTAAGAAATTTTTAACAGTGGGTGTTCAATCATCATGTTTCATGTGGTGTGGTCCACCTGATATTTGGATTTGCTTCATTTTTGGGCTCATTCACTAATATGAGCTGGCAAAATGGTTGGATGGCATTATATAAAACACATGCATATGGTGGGTAAGGCTGAAAGTCGGGTGGGGTGGGGTGGGGTGGGGTGGTGCTCAACCCTGGCCTAACCCAAGGTTCTTATACATCAATCCTAACCCAACCTCAGATTGCAAATTCTCAACCTAAGTCCAACCCGAGTGGGATCGGTCGGGTCGGTCAAGTAGATACATGCTAATATTTTCATTATTATATTAGTTTATTATATTTCAATACGTATCTTATTTTTTGTACTTATAATTTTATTAATCATATATGTTATTATTTATTATAAAGAACTTCATTTTTTTTTTTAAATAAACAAGATAAAATATAGGACAACTACTCTTTTAAAGGTCATGTTGTGTAGTAAGCAATTTATTTGGGAGAGAAATCGCGCGTATCTTATTAGCTTGAGTCATCGGAAATGACGTGGACTAATGAGACCCGACAGCACTGGAATTTCTTGTGCCTTCAACACAGACGATATGCAGTCAATTATAATTTATAAGTAACTTATGTATCAATCGGGTTCAGTTTGGGTCGGGCAACCTGAGACCATAACTCGAGCCCAGCCCAAGTTTTATCAAGTTGGTGTTTGTATAGCTCAAGCCTGAGACCGAACCGATACATACTCTACAAGCCCAACCCAATGTCAGGTTGGCCACGGGTCAATTGGGTTGAACCTGCCCGACTTTCAGCCCTAATGATGGGTCCCACAGTTCCATAAGCATCGAGCCCGATGATTCCCTAGATCCAACTATCTAGCTTGGCCTGTCAGTGGTTTAGGTCAGCTCATTAATTGGCAGGTTCATCACCTGCATGTTTCACACAATTCTACTCCTGAGGACCTAAAATATTTCTGGTATTTCAACAAATAAGTAACATGCCCTAGAAAAATCTTTCTGCCTCAGTAGGTAAAGAAACACTCATATGCTAAAACAAGGTGTAAAGCTAACAACTCTCTTTCATCATTGCATGTATGATTTTAATTAGGCATGTCAACATCCAACTTCATATCATTCTCTCTAACCTATTTCACCAAACAGTTAGTGCTCTATCAGCCTGTCATCTTTTTCCACCGTAAGTAAACAACAAATGCTAAAACCAAGAGAGACCAGACTCGATGTGACAATTCCTTTTTTCACAAGCACCTTTTCATGCACTTCTCTTCATAAGAATTTCATCTTTGTTGTGTTTTATGTCTTTCTTTTTCTTTTCTTCTCCCTCCTCTTCCCTTAACTCACCTCATCCTTCCTTTTGACTCATCGGAGTCCAATAGATTCGGGCAAGTAGACTCAGGCGAGTCTGCATGCCTTGAGTCCGAGCATGTTTCAACCAATCACCTAATTGCTAATAAATGTAAGTGGCTATGTCCATGTTTTAAATCAACTCGCCAAGTTGGTGAACCGTGGCTAACATGGCACATTTTGCACGCATGCATTGATTAAGGAAAGAGTAATTTATAAAGTGGAGTGTAATATTGCTTCGATGCTCACATAGGCCATCATCAATCCACTCCATTTGTTAATTATCCATTTTTTTTTAAGGTCTTGATTCAATTGGGTAGTGCAATAAACATGCCATGTACTAAAAATCAGGTAATACACTCGTCATGTGAACCATACCAATGTTTTCCATATTAGTATCAACGAATGTATTGCATCCTTGGGATATGTAAATATATTGGTTATCATATGAGAACACATTAAATGTATCATGCAATGTTTCACTGTTTTTTGAAAATATTAGGAAATTAGTTAAATTTTTTTAATGGAGGCAGCCGGTGCAGAAGTGCCTAAAACGTGGGAGGGCGCCAGCCTAGATACTCTGATCTGCCTGCTCCTTCGGGATCCTGCGGACGCTTCAGATGGTATAGGAATTTTTGTGACCGCTTGAGCCGTTGCTTCCCCAGCCCCCTTGACGGGAGGTGGGGGGGGGGGCTTCTGTTTGTTTAACATTCGCTTCTTTATCAAGTCGATATTGTTAGTCAGTGCCTCAACTTGTTGCTCGAGAGAGATAAGTCGTCATCCCCGATTTCGAGATCATTGCATCAATCATGTGGGAGCAAACTGCTCTGGAGGCGCAAGATCAGGTGCAGCGGTAGAGATCTGAGCTTTCTTTCTCCCTTTCGCCATTGTTAAACCTTGGTGAATTATGAGAACGACTTTTGATGTCATTCCCATAGACAACGCTAAGCTGTTTGTTGTCAGAACATATGCATTCAATCTGTAATTTTTCCTTGGGTTTGCTCGACCGGTCGAGGGTCCACTTGACTAGTCGAGGATTGCTCGACTCAAATTTCAACGTCTTATAATTTTTGGTGTCTGGGCCGCTCGACCAGTTGAGGGGATGGCTCGACCAGTCGAGGGGGTCTCTTGACCAGTCGAGGTTACGCAGATTCAAGTCCGGATCTTGTACGGACTGCGGAAATCTGAGGCGGTTTCACAAGGGTGCGAAAGTGAAGTTTCCTAAACTATAAATAGGGGTCTTTAGGGCTGTTCTAAAGGATTCTAAGGCTTCCTAAAGGTATTCTAAAGGGTTCTAGGGTTATCAAAGAGTATAACAAAGGTAAGATTCGAGGTTGTTCGAATCGGGTAAGTCCTCTCTCTTTGTAATTGATGCTTTCATAGTGGAATTCTGTCGCTTTGTGCCATGATTTTTTCCCGAAAGGGTTTTCCACGTTGTGTTTGCTTGGTGTTATTGTATTGCTATCCTAGATCTAGATCTGTATGATTCCACAACAAAATCCTAACAAGTGGTATCAGAATAATCGTTAGGGCACAGATCTGAATCTGAGAGATTAGTAATAATGGGAAGTACTAGGTATGAGATTGAGAAGTACTCAGGGAAAAATAATTTTAAGTTATGAAAGATCAAGATGATGAGTTCCTTAATTAAGCAAGACGAAGATGGTGCTCTTGAGGAACGAAAGTCTACTATGACTGATGATGATTAGAATACTCTTGATAAGAAGGATTTATCATCGATTTGTTTATGTCTCACGGATGAGGTTCTCTACAACGTCATGAGGGAGAAAACTGCAGCTAAGTTATGGGCGAAGTTAGAAGATGTTTATGTGAAAAAATCCTTTGAAAATCACCTACACTTGAAGCGTCAGTGGTATAACTTCAAGATGACAGAGGGTGGAGATCTGGAGGCTCACATCAGCAACTTTAATAAATTGGTCTGCAAATTGCTGGATATGGAGGAAGTGATGAAAGATGAAGAACGGGCATGTATGTTGTTAAATTCTCTTCCGGCGTCTTATGAATCATTCAAGGACACAATGTGCTCCACGAATAAAACCTTGAGTTTCGACACTGTTATCTTAGCCCTTTAAGAGAAGGCCATGAGAAAGCTCAACGTTGACATGGGGATATCTTCTGATGCACTGTTTACAGGGGGTATAAATTCTAAATAAGGTACAGGTTCTTCAAGTTCTAAATCCAAATCCAAGGCAAGGGCAAAAGAAAGGTAAAGTGCTGAAATTGTGGGAAGGAAGGAAATGTGAAGAATGATTATGAAAATCCTATATCTAAGAGAGAAGATTCTGAGGCTTCATAAAGGGAGGTCAATGCTGCCACGTCAGATGGATCGAGTGGATGTGATGGTAATATTTTGTCTGTGTCTACTATCAGGTAGTCATACGATGATCGTAAGGACGAGTGAATGCTAGACACAGGAGCGTCTTTTCACATGACTCCTCATCGGAGTTGGTTCACCAGCTAAAGGGAGTGCAATGGTGGACAGGTATTTATGGGCAATGACATTGCCTGTAATGTTGTGGCTGTTAGTTCGATGCGCATTAGGATGTTTGATGAGGTGGAGCGTACCTTGACTAATGTCAGGCACGCTCCTGATTTGAAACAGAATCTGATTTCTCTTGGTGTACTTGAGGCAAAAGGATGCAAGTACATATTTATTGATGGTGCTCTTAAGGTATCTAAGGGGGCACGAGTAATCATGAAAGTGTAACGACTCGGTAATTTGTATAGGTTGATCGGAAGCACTTCAAAAGGTGGAACTGCAGTGGATGTAGCGGATTCCACCTCTGCACGTGTGTGGCATGTTGGGCATGGCCACATGAGCGGGCAGGGCAGAAAGGCTGAGACGTGCAGATAAGGATACAGAGCAGGTGAAGCAGTCACCTGTGAAAAGAATCACATGGCATGATCGCAGGATAACGACGAGGTACATAGACGACTCTAATATCGTAGGGGATTCATCTTCTATTCAGATAGCTTTAGGTGAGCCTGGTGCTGAGAAGCGAAAGGTGACTATGGGCGATGTGATGGATTCGTTGTAACAGACCGACATATAAGAGCGGGTGGAGCTTCTAGTGGGCCAGAGAGTGGTTGGATGCAGTTGGATCTTCATGAGGATACAGCATAGATATAGGACAAGGTTGGTAGTGAAGGGTTATGCTCAGAGAGAAGGGATCAGCTTCTTAGAGATATTCACGCCTACGGTAAAGCAGGTGTCTATTAGATCCATCGGCGTTGGTTGGCCAATGTGATCTTGAGCTGGAAAGATGGATGTGGAGTCTGCACGTCTGCAAGGAAAAGTGAAGAGCAGATCTACATGAAGTAACCAGAGCGGTTCGAAATTAAAGGGGCTGAGAAAAGACTTTGCAGGAGGTCATGGTTCGACCTGTCGTCTAGGCAGAGGTTTGATCCTTCATGGTGAGTCAGGAATTGATGACATGTAGATCACCAATTATAACATGTCTGAAATCAATGTACTAAAGACTCGGTTAAGTGGGACATTCAAGTGAAGGATCGGAGGGCTGCAAAAATGGTTCTCGGCATTGACACTGAAAGATGAATAGGATTTGGTAATCACTGGAGGAATACCTTATGTGTAGGTATTGATTAAGGATGTGATGGGCCAAGTAAAGCCGGAGAGTATTCCCTATGCGTCTCTCCTCAAGTTTTTCTCAGGACATGTCCCAAAACAGATGAGAAAAAGCAGGATATCTCATGAGCCTTATTGGCAGTGTATGCCATGGTTTTGGACAGGTTATTTCACAGGCTATCAGTGTTGTGAGCAAGTACCCCGGCAAGCAATATTGGATAGCAGTGGGATGGTAAGAAGATTACGTCTTTCCTTTTGAGAAGACAGGAACAAAGGTGGTTGGGCACTTAGATTTAAATCTGGCAGACATGTTCACCTAGATCGTTCCTGTAGAGAAGTTCAAATTCTGTGTAACTTCTCTGGGCTTGGCGATGGCTAAAAGAAGGACGGAGTGTGCACGAGAAGCGTTGATTGAAACTATGATGTGATGAAGAGATAAGAGGAGAGGTCAAGAAGCTACATGGTTGAAGATTGAAGACATGGTGGAGATTGTTGTCAGAACAGATGTATTCAATCTGTAATTTTTCTTTGGATTTGCTCGACCGGTTGAGGGTTGCTCGACTTAAAGTCCAGCGTCTTATGATTTTTGGTGTCCGGGCTGCTCAACTAGTTGAGGAGATGGCTCGACCGGTCGAGGGGGTCTCTCGACCAGTCGAGGACTCGGCTCGACTAGTCGAGGTTACGCAGATTCGAGTCCGGATCTTGTGCGGACTGTGGAAATCTGAGGCGGTTTCACAAGGGTGCGAAAGTGAAGTTTCCTAAACTATAAATAGGGGTCCCTAGGGCTATTATAAAGGATTCTAAGGCTTCCTAAAGGTATTCTAAAGGGTTCTATGGTTATCAAAGGGTATAGCAAGGGTGAGATTCGAGGTTGTTCGAATCGGGTAAATCCTCTCTCTTTGTAATTGATGCTTTCATAGTGGAATTCTATTGCTTTGTGCCGTGATTTTTTCCCGAAAGGGTTTTCCACATTAAATTTGTGTTCTCTTGTGTTTGTTTAGTATCATTGTATTGCTATCCTAGATCTAGATCTGTGTGATTCCACAGGAGCAATCGTTGGGGCATAGATTTGAATCTGAGGGATTAGTAATAATGGGAAGTACTAGGTACGAGATTGAGAAGTACTCAGGGAAAAATAATTTTGAGTTATGAAATATCAAGATGATAAGTTCCTTAATCAAGCAAGGCGAAGATGGTGCTCTTGAGGAGCGAAAGTCTACTATGACTGATGATGATTGGAATACTCTTGATAAAAAGGCTTTATCATCGATCCGTTTATGTCTCATGGATGAGGTTTTCTACAACATCATGAGGGAGAAAATTGCGGCTAAGTTATGAGCAAAGTTAGAAGATCTTTATGCGAAAAAATTCTCTGAAAATCACCTACACTTGAAGCGTTAGTGGTATAACTTCAAGATGGCAGAGGGTGGAGATTTGGAGGCTCACATCAGCAACTTTAATAAATTGGTTTGCAAATTGCTGGATATGGAGGAAGTGATGAAAGATGAAGAACAGACATGTATATTGCTAAATTCTCTTCCGGCGTCTTATGAGTCATTCAAGGACACAATGTGCTCCGCGAATAAAACCCTAAGTGTCAACACTGTTATCTCAGCCCTTCAAGAGAAGGTCATGAGAAAGCTCAACGTCGACATGAGGATATCTTCTGATGCATTGTTTACAGGGGGTAGAAATTCTAAACAAGGTACATGTTCTTCAAGTTCTAAATCTAAATCCAAGGGCAAGGGCAAAGGAAAGGTAAAGTGCTGGAATTGTGGGAAGTAAGGATATGTAAAGAAGGATTGTGGAAATCTTAAATTTAAGAGAGAAGATTCTGAGGCTTCATACAGGGAAGCCAATGCTGCCACGTCAGATAGATCGAGTGGATGTGATGGTAATGTTTTGTCTGTGTCTACTACCAGGCGGTCATATGATGATCGTAAGAATGAGTGAATGCTAGAAACAGGAGCGTCTTTTCACATGACTCCTCATCGAAATTGATTTACCAGCTACATGAAGTGTGATGGTGGACAGGTATTTATGGGCAATAACATTACCTGTAATATTGTGGCCGTTGGTTCAGTGCGCATCAGGATGTTTGATGGGGTAGAGTGTACCTTAACTGATGTCAGGCACGTTCCTGATTTGAAGCAGAATCTAATTTCTCTTGGTGTACTTGAGGTAAAAGGATGCAAGTACACAGGTATTGATGGTGCTCTTAAGGTATCTAAGGGGGCATGGCTAATCATGAAAGCGCAACGACTCGGTAACTTGTACAGGTTGATCGGGAGCACTTTAAAAGTTAAGCTGCAGTGGATGTAGCGGATTCCACCTCTGCACATGTGTGGCATGTTGGGCATGACCATATGAGCGCGCAAGGCAGGAAGGCTGAGACGTGCGGACAGGGATATAGAGCAGGTGGAGCAGTCACCTATGAGAAGAATCACACGGCATTATCGCAGGATATCGGCAAGAAATATGGACGACTCCAATATCGCAGGGGATTCATCTTCTATTCAGATGGCTCTAGGTGAGCCTGGTGCTAAGAAGTGAAAGGTGACTATAGGCGATGTGATGGACCGACATATGGGAGCGGGTGGAGCTTCTAGTGGGCTGGAGAGTGGTTGGATGCAGGTGGATCTTTAGGAGGATACAACATAAATACAGGACGAGGTTGGTAGCAAAGGGTTATACTTAGAGAGAAGGGATCGGCTTTTCAAAGATATTCACCCCGAAAGTAAAACAGGTGTCTATTAGATCCGTGATTGGCGCTGGTTGGCCAATGTGATCTTGAGCTGGAAGGATGGATGTGGAATCTATACTTCTTCAAGGGAAAGTAAAGAGCAGATCTACATAAAGTAACCAGAGCGGTTCGAAGTTAAAGGAGCTGAGAAAAGACTTTGCAGGAGGTCATGGTTCGACCTGTCGCCTAGGCAATGCTTTGATTCCTTCCTGGTGAGTCAGGAATTGATGACATGTAGATTATCAATTATAACATGTCTGAAATCAATGTACTAAAGACTCGGTTAAGTGGGACATTCAGGATGAAGGATCGGGGGTACAAAGATGGTTCTCGACGTTGAGACTGAAAGAGGAATAAACTTTAGTAATCACAGGAGGAATACCTTGTGTGTAGGTATTGATCAAGGATGTGATGGGTCAGGTAAAGCCGGAGAGCATTCCCTATGCATCTCTCCTCAAGTTTTCCTCAAGACATGTCTCAAAATAGATGAGGAAAAGCAGGATACCTCGTGAGCCTTATTCGAATGCGGTTGGCAGTCTATGCCATGGTTTTGAATCGGTTATTTCATAGGATATTAGTGTTGTGAGCAAGTACCCTTACAAGCAATATTGGATAGCAGTGAGATGGTAAGAAGAATACGTCTTTCCTTTTGAGAAGACAGGAACAAAGGTGGTTGGGCATGTGGATTCAGATCCGGCAAGCATGTTCACTTAGATTATTCCTGTAGAGAAGTTCAAGTTCTGTGCAACTTTTCTGGGCTTTGCGATGGCATAAAAGAAGGACAGAGTGTGCATGAGAAGCATTGATTGAAGCTATGATGCGATGAAGAGAGAAGAGAAGAGGTCAAGAAGCTACAAGGTTGAAGATTGAAGACATGGTGGAGATTGTTGTCAGAACAGATGTATTCAATCTGTAATTTTTATTTGGGTTTGCTCGACCGGTCGAGGGTCCACTCGACTAGTCGAGGATTGCTCAACTCAAAGTCCAGCGTCTTATGATTTTTAGTGTCTGGGCCGCTCGACCAGTCGAGGGGATAGCTCGACAAGTCGAGGGGGTCTCTCGACCAGTCGAGGACTCGGCTCGACTAGTCGAGGTTATGCAGATTCAAGTCCAGATCTTGTGCGGACTGCGAAAATCTGAGGCGGTTTCGCAAGGGTGCGAAAGTGAAGTTTCCTAAACTATAAATAGGGTTGTTCTAAAGGATTCTAAGGCTTCCTAAAGGTATTCTAAAGGGTTCTAGGGTTATCAAAGGGTGTAACAAGGGTGAGATTCAAGGTTGTTCGAATCAGGTAAGTCCTCTCTCTTTGTAATTGATGCTTTCATAGTAGAATTCTGTAGCTTTGTGCCGTGATTTTTTCCCGAAAGGGTTTTCCACGTTAAATCTGTGTGTTCTCTTGTGTTTGCTTGGTGTTATTGTATTGTTATCCTAAATCTAGATCTGTGTGATTCCATAGCAAAATCCCAATACTGTTGATGCATAAATCTAGTTAGCCTTCCCTGGACCTTTAAGCACCTATACAAGTAACAGACAAAGGAGACCCTGACTAATACAGGGGACCCTCCGATGCTTAAGTCTGAAACACTCTGAATTTTTGCCAACTTAGAGTTAGGTGTCCTTAGGCAATGGGTCGATCCTAACACCTTATTAACTTCTCAGAACTCAATCCCAAAGTCTCAAATTCCTTTTTTAACCCATTTCCTTCAAAATCTCACCTTTCACTACCATATTCTTCAAAATTTTCTAAGTACTTTCATATTAGACACTAATCCTAAAGTTTAAATGATAAAGAACAATAATGAAATTAAAATTTATTATAAATAATGAATAAATAAATAAAATGAGTTTTTGACCATTAAAATTTTGGAATCTCATGAAATAACTAGGCTATTTGGATAGATCAGCTTCTCCTACCCCAAAATCATATATTGCACGTCAAATAACTCATTTCGATTTGTAAAATACACATGTTCTAAACATCGATTAGCGAAACCACCACTAGATAGGACAGCGAGTCAGCGATGGCATTGCCGTGACGGCGAGGCCTCGCCATCCAGCGGGCCACAGCGGGCCGGGGGGCTGTTTCCTACCATTTTCTACAGTTTTTCATCCAACTTCGAAAAGTTATATCTCCCTCGTTATAACTCCGATTTAGGTGATTCAAAAGTTAGATTAAAGCTTAATAAGTCTAGTTTAATATAAAAATAAGTAAAAAAATATAATAAAAATTTTAATATAATTAAATATAAGTCATTGTGACAACTATCTGAAAATCATTAGTTTGGACAGCTGCTACTTCTAGAATTTTTAGAATTTTGTTACAGCACAAAATCTAATGAAATTTGGTATAGATGAACTAGACTTGATGATGAACTACTAAAAAAATAATTAAAATAATATACTAATTAAAAGTGTCATAAAGGGGCGTAGAACTGCCTTAGGACCATATTCTGTCATAATTAGAGCATAATTTAGTTAAGTACTAAACTGAATACTCAGTAGAATTAACTTGAGCCACTTTAAATATGAACTGCAAGATCCAAATGAGTAGAACCACTAACGCTACGTTACCTAGAAACCTAGGATCAATCTCTAAACCTAGTTGCTCTTGGAAGCACTTTGAAATTCCGTATCGGACCTGAACCACGCATCGAAAGTCCGATGACGGCAAAACTATACAGTTATGACCGCTTTACTAGGCTTGACAACCATCTTAGAAATTGAGTCCTTATAGTATCCAGAAATGCACAACTTGAGCCCGGAGCGAAATGTGTGAGAAACGCGAATACCTTTAGAAAGTGAACTGGAATTTAAGTCAATTGAGTTATTCGCTTGCAAGCCAAATCTAAGGATTCAGACTGTAAGATTCTGACCCAATTGCACCCTCAGATCAGAAATTTTTTTTAACACATGTCAGGGTACTTGTGGCCCTGATCGAGTGACGATGACCGTTGATCTGAAACTTGCCCTCCCGCAGTTGATCTGTAAATCCGATCAGACCGAAAACTTAACCTAGCATAGATCCATCATTAGGAGACTTACTCCGGACCGTATGCAGAAAAGGGGCCTCCAGATGTACTCCGTTGGACCGAAACGGCCACCGTTTGGCTATAACCTAAGTATACCATGGCCCTAAGGCCATTACCATCAGTTCTAGGCCTATATAAGGGCCTTAAACCCATCTCTCTCTCTCTATCCCATACGAATTTCTCCAAACCCTAGGTGGGAGAAGAGAGAAAAGGAGAGGAAAGAGTGGAGATCGAAGGGAGATCCTTAGAGTTTGCTGCTATCCTTCTGTTCTGCTGTTTCACGCCTCGATTCACCCTTTCACGTCGCTACACCATCGATTTCAGCTGATAGGTGAAATAGCTAACCTATTTTAGGAATCAAGTAGCTGTTGTGCCGTAGACAATGACGTAGTGATCGAATCGCATCCAAATCGGGTATACCGACGAAAGGTGCGGACTATAAACATTTAGGTTATGGTTTTCAAGGCTTTTAATGTCAGTTAATGATTTATGACTGACTTGGTTGCTATCAAATATGCTTAGATGCGATGTTTTCCGTGTATTACATATATATATATATATATAAACTATGTTGAAATTAATGCATTCCATATGTTTGTTGAAATGTTCAAATGAAAGTGAAATCATGATTTATGCTTACCATGACTATTAACCTAGAATACATGATTGTTGTGTGTACGATTACTCCTTCATGAAAGGTTTTGCCATAATATATGCGATAACTAATTTAGTCTATATATAATACAAAATATATTCCATGTGTTTGTTGAAATGTTTGAATGAACATGAAATTATAATTTGTGCTTGCCATGATTGTTTGGTTGAGAATACATGATCGTTGTACGCGTGACAACTCCCTGATGAAAGGATTTGCTATAATATACGTTATAACTGATATATTATATGAATGTTAGTACGTGTAGTCTAAGTGTTTGATAAAATGCCTGAATGAGAAAATGCTTGTTGAACTGTATTTAATGAGGGTGTTGAGATAAGATTCTCAATCCTCTTATCTATAGTTATAGCTTTCTTTATGTAACCTATCGTACTACTGTGTGATTTAGGGGTGAAATGCTTGTGTATTATAGCATGTGTACTATTTGTTTGTCGAAATGCTCAATTGAGATTTATATTTTAGATTGGTTGTCACATGTCGTCTTTAACTATCATATGTAAATGCTATTGTTTGGAGTGTGATTGGGGCTACAATGTAGTCCAGGCAATCGGTAATGGTATACGATTGGTGGTCGAACTGTTTTAGTCACGACGGAAACGTTTAATGAATCCGAGTCGTATGGTGATTATCGACAGTGGTTAGGCCACGAAGAATGCGTATGCGCTCCATGTCGATTAATTCAACGTACGCTCGTACCAGTCGAGTTTGTCAAGTAACCCAATTGGCCCAATGTATGTTCACCATGTATGGACGCTACTGCTTGAACCTAAGGTACCAAACTTATCAGTGAAAAAGCCCATTTAACCTTGGTACCTCGATCTGCTAAGACTCATGAGCCGGGCATTGTGGTATGAGACACCGTGTTCGAGCTGTCGGCCTACGCTGGGGCGACGAGCCTCCCCGCAGTGACCAGTGAGCAACCCAAACTCGCGAGCTGAATACGTGGTATGGGGTACTGTATTCGAGCTGTCGGCCTATGATCAGGTGACGAGCCCGTAATGACCTCGAGTATACTCTAAGACCACGATCAGGCGACGAGCCTTTCCATAGTTACTTCGAGTATAAAACAGGCCCACCCCGGCGCAGCCTGGCTGTGGTTCCCAGTCGGATTGGTGATGAGCCTTCAAAAATAGATTGCCAGTTGGTAGGGCATTGGTGGTGTGACCTCGAGTATGAATTAAGTCTACGCTGTGGTGACGAGCCCCCGTAGCAACTACTAGTATAAACTCATGAACTTGCCTATCGTATATGACTAACTAGGATTGACGACCCTAGAAGGATTATTGTTTGGGTAGTGACATAAAGGGAGGTACCTTAGCTTCCCAACCTGCTATAAGATTAAGCCTAATTAAGAACTTGGCTAATCACATACATGCATCGCATTTGCATATTCCTTTGGCGTTGGTATTGAGCACAGAGGAAGGGGTGCATGCCGCGATCGTAAGATATTGTCGCAAGAGGAAGTGCAGACGAGGGCATGCATCATTATAACATATCATCATTGCATTAACCAGAGTACTTAGAAATGCTTGCTATATTGATTTATCATTATTGCTTGACTGAATTGATAACATGTTAACCTTTGTGTTATAGTTCCATTGAATTAGCTACTCATTCCCACCTGGGACGGTGTTTTTAAAACACCACCCAGACTCTGGTTTAGATGCAGGTAATGGTGGAGTCTATGAAGCTGAAATGGACTTCATAGATGAGGAGAAAGAATTCTCCTACATTCAGCTCTCAGGCGGGTCTACGTAGACCTCGTGCTGATTCGACGAGATTACAGGGGTTTACGGATTAGTTAGACATTTACATTTTGGTATTTTGTATAATTTGACACAAAACATGTATATATTCAGCCCTATTACATATTTATACTCGGGGGATTTAAAACCACTTATATACTTTATATATCTATCACAGTCTTCCGCTTGCTATTTTAGTATAATCACACTCATGTTTGAATGCACTCATAATAATCATCATAATCTATTTTGCTTAAGTGATGCGTTGGAACTCGGGAGTTGAGCTTTGCTCGACCCCCGATTTCAGGGCGTTATAAAGTCAAATAGGGAATCGAGGTCTGGTTATAAACAAGGTTTTAGGTTAGAAATTGTGCATACCTTTTACCATTGGAGGGGCTCCTATTTATAGGCGAGGAGAGGTGGTGGCGTAGATGAGATCTTCTTGTTTGGTAGGGACGTGTTGTAGTAGGATTCGAATCCTATAAATGTCGCAGGGATCTTCCTAAATTCTTGGTCAGGATCTTGAGCAGATCCATGCTGTGGCCGCTTTCCTAAATCCTCGGTTGTGATCTTGGGTAAACGTCATTGGGATCAGGTCGGAACTAGCATAAGAAGGGTTGTGCCGACGTGAGGTTATGCAACTTGACCCCTCTAGCGAGTAGTCGTTGAGCTTCTTTTGGTCATTGAGCAAATCAGCGGGTCTTTGACCTACTGACAAGAGACCGAGCTTGACCTCATTTCTTACTCGGTATGGGGCCAGAGGTTGAATCTTTGGTCATATCTAGAGTTGGGCACCGGACCGAGTTAGATCGGATTGGGTCAAACCCGACTAGGTTCTAGTTTTACATGGCTTGACCCGAACTCGGTCCGATCCGAGACCGAGTCTAGGTCATCTGACTTGAGCCGATCCTAACCCATGCTGGCCAGAACCGATCCGAGTTCGACTTGGTCAGGAAAACCGAGTCGGATCGAATTGGGCCAAGTTCGGATCGGAAAGGTAATGATCTACATTCAACGGGTGATAGGCCTGTAATCGGACTGTTCAGATAAGTTTAAACTTTGATATTTGTGAGGCCCACCAAAGAACAGTCCCAATCTCATCTGAGTAGCGTCATACGCTGACATAGGGCACATGGCTTCGTATGTCAATCTCTCACAAGGACACAGCTGTCCATACCAATAGAAGAAAAGTAAACGAGAGAATAGTAGGGTCCGGTTTTCCAAGTGGGTGACGTGGAGACAACTGGGTCATACAGCCTCCCAGAGTGGTTTTGTTAGCTAAGTGAAGGTTATTTAATACTCCAAATGTGTATGAAGTTTGATACGCAGGCACTTATAATGTTAGACTTAGCATATTTTTTATGAAAATAAACCGACTAAATTGTGGAACTCACCGTCTCTAAGTTAGAATCCAAAAAATGATATTGTTTGAATAATCCTAGCCTCTGATTCGTGGACAATTGTTTGTTGAAATAAGACCATTGGATATTTTTCATTTATAACCGTCAAATTAGTGTCCATCGATCTAATACTCAAATATTCAGTTAAGCATAAAGTATCGTTCTTGATACATATAACCTGGTGCACATCATTTTCATGGTTTAATTTGAGTTACTTTTATAGACTGTACACAATTTAAAAGTAGCGTGCCTGCGTACCGTTCATCACTAATCGCCAAATATTAAAGGTTTTCTCTGAGAGGAAAGAGTTCGTTTTGCTATTGCTGCAATTTAGATTCCAATGTGTGTCGCTTGCCACTGGCCCTCACATACTAAGGAGTCCGATGATCAAATCTGTCCATTAAAACGGACTGTAAAAAAAATTCACTGAACAGATGATTAGGAACAATTAAAAGAAATATTTCGATGGTTTACATTTAAATATAAAAATCAATGGTTATGATGACAAATGAATCGTAATTGTTAGAAAAATAACTTATCTACGGTAGTTATGAGGATATGGACGGTTCAAATCATCAGACCAACTCAGCATGTGTCCCCCAGTGGTTGGCGACACACTCTGGATTATATATCACAATAGAGGCAAAACAAATTCCTGCTAAAATGCATCGGAGGGGAGGAGTGCTTCAACAATGGCAAGTCATCCATCCCGGAATTTGTGGGGATTGAAATCCCAAAAGAGGATGGGATGATCTTTCGCTGCGATCATGTGTGAAAATATACTAATACATTTTTCGATTGGGCTGATTCTTGGACCCAAGGGTTTTGTGAGGTGATGCATTTGATGCTCAAGGTAAGAAGAAAGTACCAGCGGAAAGGGTTTCGTGAGGTGATGCTCAAGGTAAGAAGAAAGTACCAACGGAAAGGGTTGGAACAATGACACCAGTGAAAGGAATTCAAAAACCCTGCTCTTTCTGCTTGCCTGCTTCTCTTCCTCGTGTAGACACCAGTTGCAACACCAGCTTTTGATGTCGATGTTTGGATATTTTCTACTGCAACACCTGAAATTTTTGTTTTTTGTTTTGGAAGGAGAAAAGATATGAAAATAAGAATATATATATATATATATATATATATATATATATATATATATATATATATATATATATATATATATATATATATATATATATATATATAAAAGAGAGATCATAGAGGAGGAGTGGGATCTTACGAGTGTTGGAGCCTAAAACCACATTTGCACGGAAATGAAGCGGTTCGGAAGCCTATATCACTGCACAAACTGCAAACCTCTTCGATTCCACTACATTGGGCGTGGTTTTTTTGGCGCCAAACGAAAGGATGTGTGGGCGGTAAAACTGCAAAACTCGTAGATATTTACATCCCGGGTTGGGTCGGGTCAGGTCGGTTAGGACCCTTTCGGTCTGGGTTTTCAGATTGGTTTTGTTCGAATAGACCACTATCTGAACCCAACCCAAAAAACGATCGGATCTGGATGACCAGACTCGATCAAGGCCGATCTAGGCCATCGGTTCTGTTCGAAACGGTACCGAGTTGAGTCGGATCGGATCCAATATGCCCACTTCTTGTCATATCTGTCATTGTCTTACCTGGCAAAGTACACGGAGTTCGGGCCTTACCTTATTCTTGTTGGTCGATCCATTTTTCACATAACAAATATCAACAAACACCCATAAACACCTGTAAGTTAATACTAAATCACCACTTATCAAAATGATTTTTTGAAAAAATTATTTTAATTATTGTTTTTTTTTTAATTTTTAAATAAAAATATTTTTTTCCTAAAAAATTAGCAATCCATTGTCAAATTTAAATTAACCTCCAACACGTCTAATGAGATTTTTTTCATAGGCTAGTTGTAATTTAAATAGCTATAATGGAGAATTTTTTAGGTTTTTTTTTTTTTTTTTTTTCCAATTTTTCTCAAAATAGATGTTGTATTATTGGGTAAGCAAAACATAAAAAAAATCATGGATTTCATTTTAGTTCTATTAATTCTAATTGATTTACATAAAATATGAATCCAAGTATTAAAAAAAATTAATTAATTAATTAAAAAACTCACTGTTTGAAAAATCCCCTGTGTGCTATTTGATCTTGATTTTTGAAAAAAAAATGGTTTTTCTCCAAATAATAGAAAAGAGTTGGTGGGACTCACCTCAAGAATGAATTAGAAATGGAAGATTAGAAAATAAAATAAAATTTCTAATGTTTTTTTAATTTGAGTTTTTTCACCTCTTTGCTCCGATATCATTGACACTAGTCATTATTTATCGATGATACATCTCACTATATCGATATATTGTTAATAAATTATAATGTTATTGTCGACACAATAAATCGTGATATTATTGAGATAAACAAAGCTCCAAATAGTCCTCAAGGTTGAAACACTCCCAACCTATCATTGATCTATGGGGTCAAACCCACACCTCATGTTGAAATATACAACTTATTTTTATTTTCCTTTGTGGCAGGGGCTCCAATTTAGATGGTTGGACTTTTCTCTTTCTTTCTTTCTAGCTACCTAACTTTCACACTAACACTATTTTTAGTCCATGACATATGCACTGTGTACTTATCTAGTAAACGACCTCCATCTTTTATCTTTGACATATGTGCCATCTACCTAGAATTTCTGACACACATTTTGCCATGTCACATCCATATACCAGTCTCTTCCTTCCAGTTTAGGAAGTGCATTAACAAGCTCACATGTGAGGCCTGTTTGATTTTCCACGAAATGGGTAAATCCAGGTAAATAAGTAATTATTACTTTTTCACCTTGTTTGAAATTGTGAGAGTAATTCCACCTCGAAAATGGATACAAAAGTGTTGACTTAAATCCGTGGACCCCACCATAATGTATATGATATATTTGCACCGTCTATCTACTTTATTGGAACATTTTGAAGCATGAGCCGAAAAATGAGATAGATCCAACACTTAAATGGCCTACACAAAAGGAAACATTGGCCTTAGTTCGTCCACCATTGAAAGCTGTTTCCTTCATTGGGCCCACATTGAGTTTTTTTTTTTTTTTTCATCATCTAACTTGTTCATAGGGTAACACAGATATGGATAAAGGGAAAACACAAATATCAGCTTGATTATGAACTTTTAAGGGCCCAAAGAAGTTTTTAATGGTAAATATTCGATTCCTACTGTTTCCTGTGGTGTGGTCCACTTGAGATTTGGATCTGCCTATTTTTTTGCACATGCCTAAATTCAGTAGGCATAACAAATGAGCGGTGTGGATAAGTCACATACATCATGACAGGCCCCACATTGATTTTATAAATTTCTCGATTTAAGTGTTAAAAAAGTAAGGTGTCACGTCTGCATTAATAAAGATGGGGTAATTACACGGTAATTGCAATTGAGCCCATTTACTCGATAATTGCAATTGAGCCCAAAAACCAAACTGGCAGGGTTGTTTTTCTCAAGTCCATGCATACAAACCATGTGCTCTGACATGAAATATGCATCATCTAAAATGAGCAGATGAACTTATAAGATTGGCTGTCAACAACATATGAATGAATGACATATATAGAAGCATTAGAACTCTCAACATTCAACAAACCATTGTCTATTAATCAAATGCTATGATCATGTCATCACCGTCTATTTGAGGTCTTAGGATTTGGATGTTCTTGAGCATGGATGTTCCACACAAGATGAAATATATGTTACATGTGATGTATGCGCATGAAACAGCATAACAATATATTATAATGTGTCCCACCTTTCTGATAAGAGTAGACCATTCTTTGTTAACAGTTAACATTTTCAATACATGCTTAATTGTTTTTCCCATTCATGTGCATAAATGAGCTTTCACAAATTAAGCATGGCTTTAATGGATTGTGTGATACCATGTACAACTTTTTAAGGTCAACCTACCTTATGGTCCTCAATGTAGGGGTGTACATCGAGTTGAACCGAGTCGAGCTAGTCTCAGCTCGACTCGGCTCGGCCACTAGCTAACCTCTGCTCAAACTCGGCTCGTCTCGGTCCTTGGGCTTGACTGGCCAGCTCAACTTGGTTTGGCCAGCAGCTTGGACCAGTTCGAGCCAAGATCGAGCTAAGTGTGCCTATGCAGCATTTCCACAAACACCTGAATTGCGCCTTCAAAATCCCATTGAATGGCAAATAACAACAATGATTTTCATGGTATTTTATCAAACACATTCTAAGCAACATAAAAATCAAGAAAAAAAAGGTATTTATTTCATGTACATGCCTTCCTTGCCACTAGCCACGCCACTAGCCACACTTCGTTGAGTCGTTTCATCAAACACTTGATGAGCAACATCAATATCAAAGTAACCGAGTCACCAAACTGGTTCGATCCGAGTTCGGTTCTAGCTGGATTCGATCCAAGTCGAGTCGAGCTGGGGCTAGCTCAAACTCAGCTTGAACTCATTTTCGAGCTCAAAAAATCAGCTCAACTCAGCTCAAACTCAGCTTCGAACCGAGTTTAATCAAACTTTTTCAAGTCGAGTCAAATGAGCTAACGAGCTCGATTTGTGTACACCCCTACCTCAATGCGAAGTTTCTTCACTTATAGTTAGACAGGATTTGTCTGGACAACAGGTTGTAGTCAAAGATACCGCCCTCCATGCAAAAATATTCAAGCATGGTGTGCGTGTGTGACCCCATCCATTCAAAAACATGCTTTGCTTGACCCTATCTCTTATTGCTTTTCAACCGTCAGAAGCCCAGTGACACCCAATTTGGTCATGCTATGACCATAGGCTCACTTTCATATGTATGTTGTATGTCGACACTGTCCATCTATTTAGACACATTTCAAGGTATGAGTCTAAAAGAAAATGAAGCACATCCAAATCTTAAGTGGACCACAACGGAGGAAATAGTGGTGATTAAATGTGTAGCGTTGAAAACTTCTCAGAGGGCCGACCATAATGTTGATTTTCCATCCAACCTGTTGAAAATGTCACACAGACTTGGATGAAGTGAAATCACCAGTGTCAACTTGGTCCAAATATTTTGTGGCCCACAAAAAGTTTTTAATAGTGGGCTTCAATCACTACTGTTTCCTGTGGTGTGGTCCACTTGAGACCTGAATCTAATTCGACTTTGGACTCATGCCTTAAGATAAGCTGTCAAAGAGGAAGAACGGCTTGGATTTACAGAAAATCCATCAAGGTGGGGCCACGGTCGCAGCCTGACCGAACTCCGCCGGCCCAAACGAATCCGCTGCCAGGGTAGTACCTAATCCCCATCGATAGTGCCACGGATCATTTTTTATACATTCCCTTCAAGAACGTTGACCGTTAACCCCACGTGGATTGTGGGGTGACCCTGCAACCACAGACTTCTGTGGTGGCAGGACTTAGTTGGGCCCACCGTTATTTATGTGTTATATCCATACCGTCTATCCGTTATTTCAGCTCATTTTAATACAGACTAAAATTAAATTATATCAAATGTCAAATGGACCACACCACAGGAAACATTACAAATAATAACATCTACGGTTCAAACCTTCGAAGGGCCTACGTAGTGTTTATTTGTCTTCCAAGTTGTTCATATGGTCACACAGACTTACATAAGAGAAATTAAAAATACCAGCTAGATCCAAAACTTCCGTGGCCTCCAAGAAGTTTTGGATGGTTGGCGTTCAATCCCCGCAATGTTTCGTGTGGTGCGGTCAATCTTGGGCTTATAGCCTTAAATGAGCTGGAAAAACAGATGGACGGCGTAGATAAAATACATGCATAACGGTGGATCCCACGGAGTCCCACCACTATGTAGGCGTCCGCGTCCAACCCTAACTGTTTTCCACCGTTGGTTTAAAGGTCACGGGTAGTCGGGCAACATCTATCGGATCGGCCGTGAAATTTTGGCCATCAATTATAAGGATGGTTATATGGACGGTCCCGATTGAGACATGCGCCTCCCACGTGTACAGTAGATATAACTCTTCTCTATTTTTTTCCTTCCGCTTCCGCCGGCTTTTACCGCATCGTTCCGTCTGCCAAATATTCCCCTCACATGCTCGCGATTACTCTCGAATGTTCAACAGCCGTACAAAACAACCGGCAAAATCAGGTAAGGGCGGTTAAGGTTGCCGGTATTTAATATCGCAATGGAGTGGCTGGCCACGTGTTCCAGACCTTCTACCGTCGAGATTTCCACCCGATCATTCATCCATCGACGAATCTGTATACGCCGAAGATAACCGTCCACACGTACTGGCGTGTGATCCGTGCCAGATCGGAAATGTCGGTCACGTGTCGGCCATCAGACCAACATCATCTTACGGACGAGCCATACCATGATAACGGACGGCTAGGAAGAGGATAACTTATTGTCCGCATTGAAGGTATATTTCTGGCTCACTCGCACCAAGTGACCTTTTGATTGTAGAAGGCACCGGGGCCAATCGAATGCATGTTCTGGATCTCGCAATCGTATTCCACGTGTTAAGGTGCAGGGCGCTTGATTTTTGACGCGTGAGGATGCGCTGCCGCTTTGGATTTCTAGCTACAGGGTCCGCAATGATCTGTTATACAGTAGAAACAGGCTTTGTCGGTGTATCCCTGACTGTGGGGCCCACCTTGATGTATATGCCTTACATCCACTCCGTATATTAGTTTTGAAAGATCGTTTTAGTGAATAAAATAAAATTTGAAGTAGATCAAAATCTCAGTTGGACCACACCACTGAAAAAAGTGGTGATTGACCATTAAAAAATCACTGTAGGCTATAAAAGTATTGGATCAAGATGATATTTATTTGGTCCCTTAATCCAGGTCTTTTTGATCTTATCAACGGGTTGGATGGAAAATAGACAATCTGGTCTCTCCCAAGAAGCTTTTAATGGTGGTATTTAATCACCACTTTTTCCTTTGGTGTGGTCCATCTGAAATTTGGATCTGCTTAATTTTTGGAATCCTACAATTAAACGATCTATCAAAATGGTTGGACGGCATGGATTTAAGGATCATAGATCAAGGTGGGGCCCACATTGATTCACCGAAACCGCGTGCGGAGAGAGTCTGATTATCCACACTCGTGCAGACGAGAGTGGCACAAGTAGCGTGCATGTAAGTAAATCCAAACCGTCGGATAGCAGCTTTCGTGGGCGATACGTTACTGGGCAAGGTATGGATGAACCTACGTGTCCAATATGTGAATGAGAAATAGTTAACGGTCATTTGTTTTTTCAGAAAAAAAATAAAAAAAATGCAGGGATGCGGATTCCCCTCAGCTCAGCTGTGTAGGCCCATCATGATGTGTTTGGTACCCTCTTCGTCCAGCCGTTTTTCCCAACACCTGTTTGGGATGTGCACCAAATCCGCTCCCTGCTCCTATCATTTCATGATGAAGCTGATCCCATCATCACCAATGGGTTAGATAGCATATAAACAACAGCTTGGCCTCGAGAAGATTTCAACCGTGAACGTCTCAATCCCCACTATTTTAATGGGACGGTCCACATCCGAAAATGAGCTGATGTGATGGCCGGCGGAGTAGATAAAACATATACATCAAAGGGAGCCAATTATTTAATACTCGGTAGGTGTTTCCGTGACCATGTGGCCCACCTTAATATGTGTTGTATATCATGCCATCTATCAGTTTTTACGGATCATTTTAGAGTACGGCCCATATTAGGTTCAAATCTCAAGTGGATCCCACCACAAAAACAGAGATTATAAAACGGGCACAGTTAAAAACTTGGAAACGGATTGGCTACTCCCTGCCACTGGCCAGTGGCTGGTGGTCAGTGCCCTGTGGGACCCATCATGATGTATGTGTTTCATCTACTCCGCTCATGCATTTTTATAGATCATTTTAGTGCTTAATACCAAAAATGCAAGGTATATAAATCTCACGTAGACCACACCACAGGAAAAAATATTGATGGGATATCGACCATTAAAATCCTTCTAAGGTCCATTTGACATCCAATCTGTTGATTAGATCATATAGACCTAGATGAAGGGAAAAAAAGATCAGCTTGATCCAAAGCTTTTATGGCCCTCAAAAAGTTTTTAACAGTCGATGTTCATTCAACACTGTTTCCTATAATGTGGTTCACTTGAGATTGGGATATACCTAATTTTTGATCTCATACCATAAAATAAACTAGAAAAATATATAGACGGCATGGGTGAAACAAATACATCATGGTGGGGCTCACTGAGCACCGACCACAGCCATTGGCTGGTGGTGGGGGAGTAGCCAATACGTTTCCTAAAAGCTTCCCGTGGTCTACTGTTTATTTGCCGTACAGTCTGTTGGTGATGATGGAAAACAAATGAAAATCTCAAATGAACGGTGATTGAATGCTCGCTATTAATAAGTTCCTCGTGTCTCCTAATGTTTTTTTTTACAATCTAGCCGTCCATGAGGTCACAGATACTTATAAAAAGGGAAATGACAAATATCGGCTTAATCCAAAACTTTCGTAGTTCCAAGAAGGTTTTAATGGTGGACATTCAGTCCCTATTGTGTGATCTACTTGAGATTCAGATCTTATTCATTTTTGGGAACATTCTTTCAAATATGCTGGAAAAACTGATGAACGGTGTGGATATACAACACATACATCAAGATGGGCCCCATGGTCAGGGAAACACCCACTATGGTGTTGCCCGGGTAACACCTAATGGCTCCCATCACGGCGGTCCCGACGGATCTTAGACCGCTGCAGGAATCAATCCCACCTCCGCTTGGAAGGTTAGGATCCTCCGTCTGACTTGTCGGTACCCTGTTTGGTGAGACACACTGAGGCACGCGTATGTCAGTGTACTGTTTTCACGTGTATGGACTGTCTCACTATCCCGAGTAGCAATCTCTCTCTCCCACATCTACACCGACACCTCTGCTCATCAACCGTAACAACTGATTCAGGAGCAGTTCTTCACCGACCCTACAGGAGGGTCCCAGCGAGAAACGCCATTGATGACGGTTGAAGTCTTCTTCAGCGCTTTTTAGCCATAGGCAGGGATTTCCGCATCCATAATCTCTCTCGGGAATAAAAATGACAGATGCCTTTCTCTTTTAGTCTCTTTTTATTTATTAAGAACCGGTACCTTTTGGAGAGATCTCATCCGTCCATTCACGGTCCCTCAGCAAGTAGAAAAGAGAAGGCGCTTGAAGATCACGAAGAAAGTAGCAGCAGCAGAAATGTCGGAAGCTGTGGGATCCAGGTCATGGAGGGAGGATCTGGCCAGCCTGCTAGACGATGCGGGGATTCGGTATACGGGGGATGGGATCGTCGGGGTTCCTGTGCCGGTGGAGATGGAAGCAGCCTTCGGTGATGCGGATGCGGTGGATAGAGAAGAGGCGGCGGAGAGTTTTAAGGATCAGCTGAAGGGATTCTTGAAGGGAACGGGAGAAATGCTTCAGGAATTAGGTAGAGGTTGTAGGGATATAATACGGCAGAGCCTTGGTAGGGAGGATTCCTATGTGGTGAGGAAGCTCGGTGGGCCATGGGTGAAGGTCTCCAGTCGGTTGAGATTCTTGAATGAGTACTTGCCGGAAGATCGGGATCCTATGCATGCCTGGCCGGTTGTGCTTTCCGTCTTATTCCTTGCGTTTCTAGGTATAGCTGGATTTCACTTTATCCATTTTTATTTCTCTGTGTTGTTGTCGTTGTTGTTGTTGTTGTTTTTTTTTTTTTTTTTAAATAAAAATAAAAATTCTTTCCTTCGTTTGATGAGATGGATAATGCACTTTTTTTTTTTTTTCTTGTTTCAAGGAATTATATTATATCAGCTAACTTGCAATTTCAGTTTGCGTTCAAGTGGTGCCTATAGCTCAGTGATCTGGATCATTGGTATGTTGGTCCCCAGTGTGGACGGACCATATCTCAGTTCTCCCAGATTTGATGATCCTAGCTGCCAATCTCCTTTAAAAAAAAATAAAAAATCTCTGTTGAATTTGGACCATGGTTGCATTCTATCTTCTTTAGCTGTTTTTTCACATTCCACAATATGAAAGTTTAGGATTTCCCTATTGAGAGATGTTTGGGCTGTGGCGTATCCATGGTGGGGCCTGAATCAACCAATGGTCGCTGAGACATGGACACTACTTATTCAAACTAAAACCCAAGTGCATCATGCTATTCTTGGTTCTTCATTTTGTTTGATCCTTTCACCATTTGCAGGGCATTTTGGGACAGTGGTCATGCATTTGTTTGTTTCTGATCCACCCTCTTCCACTTTCCTTTTTTCCCCAGCTTCAAGTTTTTTTGTCAATAGTCTTATATTGAGCATGCATAAGAGAATATATTGTATGGCTGTGGGGCATTTGATTATTTCCAGTGGCTATATCTTGCTTTTGAGACCCATAACATGTTTTCAGCAATTTGTGGAATGAGAGCTTAATCTTATAGAATTTAAGTTTTTAACCCCCTTGTATTGGGTTTAGAAAAGACAAAGGAGAAATTACTTACATAAATTTGGACTATTGGGTATTATTTTATACTCTGGTAGAGCGTGGCACTCAGAAATTGTACTTGTGGCATTCACCAACTCCAATTGAACCATCCAAATTGCAGGATCTTCTGTGGGTAGTTAGCCCCTCAAAATCAGATTGACCAATCCTGAAATCCGATTAATGGGGCATTTGTTCGTTGAATTCAGACCATTGCTATTCTCATTTCAACCATCCATTAGATGTCCACCGAACTTTCAATCAGAAAATCGAATCGGTATCACTTTTGGTTTTATGATCCATCTAAATTAGGATCCACATTTCATATGGTTTTATTAGAGTTGCTTGTATGCCATGTGTACAATTCCTTAGTGTCTGCATATCAACCATCACGCTGTCTGATGGTGATGATAGGTAAGAAGGATCAACCTTTAGCCTCATGGTTTTGGGTATCAGAATGAAGCTGTGGAACATGATGTGGTTCAGGTTGAATTAACCATTCAGCCAAGAAGTGCTATCTATGCCACTTACATGATGCAATTTACATAGATATCTCTAGGCAACAAAGAATGTCTCATAATTAAAATGCTCTTGTTGAATGGGTAGAGTAAAATTACAATGCATTACCATTGGCTGTGCCAAGGCCAAGGGAATATCAAGTTTAATAGGTCTGTCTCAACCAGTTCAAAATCTGGGCTCTGACCATCAATGCCCTAGTTGTAAAATATGCTGGACCTGTACTTCGGGAAGAGTGGTGCTAAGAGCTAACCCTACATCTTGCAGATATCAGTCTTGATGTTTCTTATGGTCCCAAATGCATATCATATTGTTTGGTTTCCACTGCTTTGTTCTTCCGATGATGTGTAATCCTCATAATAACTTTGGGCTTTACCTGAAAACAAACAGAAATATGGTTCGTAGATGGGTCCCTGCAAGAATATAAAGTATTCTGGTTCTGTTTCTTACTCCCACTGGAGTTGGATGTGTATTGTAATCTGTAGGACAATATCTTCAGGAACTCTAAATTGACCATTGCATATAGGCAATCATTTAACTGGTTGTATTACTTTCAACGTCTTTGTTTCTCTGTTTAATAGTTTTTGACAATAGTAAAGGTGTGCAGTGTTGAATGTAAATACTGAACAACAGAACTCGGCACCACTGCCAAAGAAAGTGTACATACGTCCTCCAAGTGCTACCCGTGTCCAACTCCCAGATGGAAGACATATTGCATATCAGGAGCGAGGTGTTTCTTCTGACAAGGCTAGATTCTCTTTGATTGCTCCACATTCTTTTCTTTCCTCCCGACTTGCAGGTAAAACAAATAGTGTGTTGCATTCATCAATAGAAGTTATATCTCTGAGTTGCAGTGTTAAAATATGTGGTGCATTCTGCTGAAATGTTTTGAGTCCTTTTAAACAGGTATACCAGGCATCAAAGCATCACTCTTGGAAGAATTTGGTGTCCGTTTTGTTACATATGATCTTCCTGGTTTTGGTGAGAGCGACCCGCATCCCCACAGGAACCTTAATTCATCAGCACTGGATATGTCGTATGTAGCAAATGCTGTTGGTGTGAAGGAGAAATTCTGGGTGGTGGGTTACTCTGCTGGAGCCATGCATGCATGGGCTGCCCTCAGATACATTCCTGATAGACTTGCCGGTATGGTACTCTTTTATAGTAATCACATACTCATTATGCCTCCCATTCTTTAGTGGATTTGAAAATCAGCCTTGCTTGGTCCGATCAGCCTTATTTTCGAGGCATCATTGTTCGTTACAAATTTGCTGGAAGGTATTGTCGTTTCTGCTGGAATTGATTTATCTATTCAAATTCTTGAAATAAACTATTATGAAATGACCAAAGTATATGTTTAGTGGTCACTGTAATCATAAATAAGAGAAAACTAGGGAACACTCTCATTGGGGTGCATGCGTGGCCGCCCTCTTCTCTAAAGCTTTTATTTTAAGAATGTTCCACCCTTTTGCCCACACACACACACACACACACACACACACATCATAACCCCTTATGTTCTCTCTTTCACACTCATAGATAAAACCAATGTTTTAAGTATCAACGATATCACCCACGATATATCTTGTATCCCATCTGTGTGATACAAAATGCATAGGTAGTGCCAATATATCCCACATGTTCGATTCGTTGAGCATTTTCAATTTCTGATCACTTTTTTTTTTTTTTTTTGTTGAAATTATGTCAAAGTAGTGTCAAATGGTTATAAATCCATTAGTTCTTCTTGTTTTGCATGAAAAATCATGGAGTTGGAGCTTTGATTTCGATATCCATTGGTTCTTCATGTTCTCCATTTTTATTTTATTTTTTTTCAAAATTTTCCTTTAACCAGCTGTCAATTGAGACTAATTTTGAAGTATTTAGGAGTATTTGATGAATTGATAATCACATACACTCTAATTTCGAAATTTTGAGTGAAGGTGGTCCGATTTGAGGAAAATTGGGAAAATTCAAAAATTTTCCAAATTTCTCCTAAATTGCTTGCAATGTTGTACTCCAAACATGAAATCAAGCATCTATGGGGGCTGATCTACTGATTTGTTAAGTCCTTGTCAATTTTTGAAAAGTAAAAAACATTTTTAATTAAAAATTGTTAAAATATTTTTTTTCTTGAAATTTTCCTTCAACCAGTTGTTAATTGAGACTAATTTTGAAGTATTTAGGAGTGTTTGATGAAATGATCATCATAAACACTCTAAATGTTATGTATTCAATTCAATTTAGTTACATTATTCAGTCAGGCAGCACATAGCTTAAGACCTTATACAAAGGAAACCTATTATGCGTTCTTCTTTTTTGAGAGGTTATGATTTAAAAATGTGTATTAAAGTCTTTTTTAACAATCCTTGAAGTTTCATTGAAAATTTTAACCATTTTCCCAATGCTTCCCCATGTTTCCGAAAAAGTACAATAAATTACCCAATACAAATGATATATCCTGTGTGATAACTAATACGTATCTGTATCCCAAGGATGTGATACGTAACACGATAGTGATATTTTGAACACTGTATAAAACCTCCACAATTACATAATTCACAGCCAGTGCTATAAATAGGGAATAGCATGTATTGTGGCATTTGACCCTCTTAAGTGTGACGTGTAAGCAGTGTTCGAGTTGTCGGTATCGCTACAAGTTTCGCTGGCTAGAGATAAAGATATAATATCGTTATCGCCGATAATTTCGCTGATAACCAGAAATGCAGGGAAAAGGGGGGAAACTTGGGGAAAATGATGGAATTTTTTAGTGAAACTTCAAGACATGGCTAAATACACATATTTACATATTTAGGAATAAAAAATTGCAAAAAGAATACATTACATAATAAGTTTTCATTTAATGGGACCCAAAAAGCATGCGATGCCATAAAAAATTACTTTAATAGCAACATAAATGAGTTTATATATTACAAATGCAGCTGGCATACATTAATTAAGACACGTAAAAGTAAATGAACTCAAAGAAAAAAAAAAATATATGATTGATCCAGAACTTTCGTGGCCCATTAATTGTCAATCACCACTTTTTCCTTTGGTATGGTCCACTTGATAATTGGATGTACTTATTTTTTGAATAATAAGCTAAAATGATTTGGTATCTACACCGTTAACTCATTTTGACAAATCATTTTATGGTATGGGCCAAAAAATGAAATGAATCCAAATCGTAGGTGGACCACACCACATGAAAAAGTGATCATTGAATGACAACCATTTAAAAAATTACAGGGGCTACATAAGTTTCGGAGCAAGCAAATATTTATGTTTTCCCTTCATCTAGGTCTATTAGACCTTATAACAAATTGGATGGAAAATAAACATCATGATGGGCACCAGGAAAGCTTCAACGGTGGATATCATTCTCACCACAACTTCCTGTGGTGTGGATCACTTGAGCCTCATATCTGGCTACATTTTGGGCTCATTCCCTAGAATAACATATCAAAATGGATGGACGGTTTAGATAAAACAAATATATCATTGTGGGCCTTCCAGAGCCCTGACAGACCATCCATCTCTAGGCTCCTAATCCGTGCCAATGCAGATTTTCCCAGCAGCAGAGTTACCTGAGAACTTAGAACTCATCAAATGTGATGTGAGTCCAAAATCTAAACGGTCTAAGTGATGCAGCACTCCATGAAACTTCTATGGTTCAACTTTTGCTTTCATCTAAGACTTCAGTGGGCCATTATAAAAGAAAACAATTTTCTCCCTTGATTTGTATCATTCTTTGTTATGGCCCACCAGAGTTTTAGATCAGGGTAAAATTTGGTTCCTGGGAGTTTCATGGGATGCCACATCACATGAACAGTTCAGATTGCAGGCCCACCACGTGTGACGTGCCTCCTGTAGCCGTGCCCGATGAAAAAGGACGCGGAGTAGCTATATGACAGGTTGAGTAGCGAGACTCGCTACTAAAGTGACGTCACCAAGTTATGTGGATCCTATCATGATGTATGTGTTGTATCCACACCGTCCATCCATTTGGAGAGAACATTTTACGGCATGATCAAAAGAATTAGGCCGATCCAAAACTATAATGGACCCCACCATGGAAAACAGTGGCGTGAGTTACACCCACCATTGAAACCTTCCTAAGGTCCACCGTAATGTTTATTTGAGATCTAATCTGTTCATAAATTAACACAAACATTAAATAATGTAAAACACAAATATCAGCTTCATTTAAAACTTTTATGGCCATTAGAAATTTTTAATGGTGAGCGTCACTCTCTCCACTTTTTCTGTGGTGGGGTCCACTAGAGATTTGGATCTGAATCATTCTTTGGCTCATGACCTAAAATGGTCCCTCAAAATGGATGGACGGTGTGGATACAAAACATACATCATGGTGGGACCCACAGAACTTGGTGACGTCACTTCAGTAGCGAGTTCGCTACTCAACCCGTCAGTAGCACATCCGCGCCCGATAGAAAAGGGCTCCGAACCCATTTTTCATCCGAGAGACCCTGAAACCCTGGATTCTTCCCCTAATCTCCGGATTTCTCTGGATTTTTTAATTTTTTTTCTCATTTTCTTCCTAAATCAATTCCGTTAACAATCTAATAGAAGAAAGAAGAAAAGGGAATCGAGATTTTCTTTACGGTAACCTACGAATGGCGAGCTTCGATTCAAATGGCCCACCAAATACAGCTTCCAATCAGGGTAATCTATTCTACAGGTGCGGAAATCCACCCTATTGAAAGTTTCTCTCTCTCTCTCTCTCTCTCTCTCTCTCTCTCTCCTATTTTTTCGGAATATTTCTTCCGACGTGTTTCGTATCGTTGGACTGCGATACCGACATTATCGGCCAATATATCGGCCGATATTGCGAACACTGAGTGATAACTGGACTTTTCGCAAAAAATCGATAAAATCACTGAAAAATCGGCAATATTAGGAAGAGAAATGAAAAAAGGGAGTTTCGGTGTCGCAACTCTAGCGATACCGAAATTATCGACGATAATTCGATAATATCGCCGATAATTTAAAAACTGCGTGTAAGCTACGTAGCGTGTATCACAAGCTATACACTTCTAGATTTGTAATTAAAATAATACGAAAGATTGGGCAAATAGTAAAAATAAAGAAAAAAATAGCAATGTAACTGATTTAATATTCTTGCTTATATTATTTCACTAAAATCATTAAAAGATTGACTTATTTTAGTGAAAAATAAATAAGATGTAACAAAATCATTGAAAATGTAACTAAGTTTACTGTTTTGGTGAAAAATAGCATGTAATTCACGCTGCGTAGCATGTTGTGAATGCTATACACCACTCAAGTTATTTTCATGCTCTATGTAGTGCACGCTACATGCTACCTAGCTTTGCTATTTAAAACATTGCTCACAACTTACAATAAGCATCCACATATATCTCTTCCTCCATATCTAGTCTCACTCTCTCATCCAAAACCTCTTATATACCACACCACCTCTCTCCCTCCCTCCCTCCCTCCCAAAGAAGAATGAGTAGTAGAAGCAAAAAGGGATTGAAAACTCTTCATCATGGAGACACATCAACAAAAGTCTATATTTGGATCTTGCATGTGGTAGCATACATTTGGATGAATTGTTTGTGGACGTGAAGTCTCCATCTGATGGGCCAATTGCTCGAATGCATCAATAGAGCAGGCTTCCAATTGGATCTCTAGCCATTTTGAATGTCAATCGTTGGCAACTACAATTGGCAATTGACATGGTTTTTCTATCATAGAAGGTTTATTTTAGGCCAATGTGTGTTCATTGACCAAACAACCACATCATGGTGGAGAAACAATGAGTGTCCTAATTAGGGTCATGACACCACATACATGTGGGGGGCCACTTACTGAATGACTTGGATCTTGCAAAAACTTTATACATTGACATGTGTTGAATGTTTTACTGTGATGAATATGAGGTAGCAAGAAGGGTCATTAGAGCGGGGTGTCTTCTTGGGGCCAATAGGAGTCTCTAAGTAGGACTCTCAATGGACCGGCCCAAACTATTCTTGAGGCCAGCCCGATTCTTAAGCGAGCTTGATGCTCTAGCTCGGCCCCAAGATGACAGATCTCAAGGTGAGCCAAAGCCCACCCCATGCAAAATTTCTTGTAACAGCCCACACCCACATTGTATGATATTGTCCGCTCTAGGCACAGCCCGCACGGTTTTGTTCTTAGGGAACTCCCCCAAAAAGCCTCATACAGTATAGGGTGGCAACTCCATATATAACCACCACAACTTCAGACGACACTTCCGATGTGGGACAAAGTTTTACCTTCACTGTGTGCACAGTAGCCTGCCAGCCATCTTGTCGCCCACATGTGCACTCGCCCACGTGTGCCCACCCACATGTGACCACAGTGACGGGGCGTCACAATATCCCCCACCGAGGGCAGAGCCGTCCTCGGCTCTGATACCATTTGTAATAGCCCATGCCCACACTGTATAATATTGTCTGCTCTGGGCATAGCTTGCACGGTTTTGTTCTTAGGGAACTCCCCCAAAAGGCCTCATACAGTATAGGGTGGCAACTCCACATATAACCACCACAACTTCAGACGACACTTCTGATGTGAGACAAAGTTTCACCTTCATTGTGTGCACAGTAGCCTGCTAGCACAGTAGCTTGCCAGCCACACAATAGCTTGCCAGCCATCTTGGGGCCCGCCCACATGCGCCCGCCCACATGTGCCCGCCCACATATGACCACAGTGACGGGGCGTCACATTTCTCAAGCCTAAGTATATAAGGTTATTTACAAAAATGTCCCTCCCTACTGGAGGTGTACATGAGTTGAACTGAGTTGAGCTTGGCACAGCTTGACTTGGCTTGGCCACTAGCTGACCCCAACTCGAACTTAGCTCAGCTCGGTCCTCGAGCCTGACTGGCTAGCTCGGCTTAGTTCAGTCAGCAGCTCGGGCCAGTTCGAGCCAAGATCGAGCCTTTGCGGCATTTTCTCAAACATATGGAGTGCACCTTCAATTTCTCACGGAATGTAAAGCAGCAACATCAGTTTACAAGTATTTCATCAAACACTCAGTAGGCAACATAAAAAATCAAGATACAAGGGTATTTGTTTCATATCCATACCTTCCTCGCCACCAGCCGACACATCGTTGAATCATTTCATCAAACACTTGCTGAGCAACATCAATATCAAAATAACAGAGTCACCGAATTGGTTCGATCCGAGTCAAGTTGAGCTTGGGCAAGCTCGAACTCGGCTCGAAATTTTTTCGAGCTAAAAAAATCAGCTCGACTCAGCTCAAACTCAGTTTCGAACTAAGTCGATTCGAGCTATTTCAAGTCGAGTCGAGTGAGCTAACCAAGCTAACTTGGTTCGTGTACAGCTCTACTCCCTACAGGATAATAAACATGTGTATTATGGAAATAGGTTGGGGGTCAAGCTGAGCATATGATCTTTTAGATATAGCCCGAGCCCTGCCCCAATCAAGGCATGAGCTTAATTTTCAAGCTTGGGTCTGGCCCTCAAGCTTCATAGAGGATCCCAATGCCATGGACCAGATAAATCCAAGAGGCTATTGCAGTCACTTAGCCAATTTTGACCCTTTTTGTGCACTAGAGTCCATGCACAATGTAGCGAAATGTGCTAGCCAATTTTGACTCTTTTTGTACACTAGAGTCTATGCACATAGTGTAGCGAAATGTGCTAGCCAATTTTGACTCTTTCTGTACACTAGAGTCTATGCACATGGTGTAGCAAAATGTGTGGAATTGTAGAGAATGGTAGAAGTATGTTGAATAGTGTGGAGATCTTTGGAAGTTTCTTAAGTTCTTTAGGGGATCCTATAGAGATGGTTGAGTAGAGTCATCTAGAAAATTTCTAGAGTGTTCTTGGCCATTGAATGTTTGCCACATGGCTTCCTCCTAGCTATTGATGTAGGGTGTTAGAAGGTTCTTGGGTATATAGAAGAGGATCGTTATTTGTAACGAATGCCAGAAAGTTGTAAGCTTTAAATCTTGAGTTACAGAAGCCTTCTTCATTCTCCTTGTTTGCTCCCTTGTCTTTTAAGTAGCTTGGCTGCACTTGGGTGATAGGATGACTCATTCACAAAGGGGTGTATATGTGACACGGTCTACATTTGGGAAAGCGTTTTGCCTGTGATAAGTGGTACTAGAGAGTGGTCCTCGTGACATATTGAAGGCTAAGAGATATGCCATGTCTTCAAAGGTGACAAACAATGGCCAACTACGTGTGAATGAGGGTAGTCCAAGCATGTGTAGGTGGGAGAAGTATTGTGGCTTTGTGGCAACTATGGAGGATTGACTCGCACATTTGGAGGTTGATGTGATCAATGTGCAGGATCAGTTTGAGTCGATGGGTTTGAGGATTTGAGAGCATGATGGATTTGAGGACCTGGAGAGTGGGCTTGAGGATCGCAATGGGGAGATGCTAGGTGCCCTTCACATGCTGGCTGACAACAAAGTGCTAGGGGATGGAAGTCTTACAGGTTAAGGTGATAGAGACCCTCACCAAGTGGCACTATTAAGTCAAAAGAAAAGGGGGGAGAGTGTTCCAAAATGGCATGTAGCGTAAGCTACACGAAACTTCTATTTTTATTTTTTATTTTTAAATTAAGTGAAATCTCGCTCTCTTTTTCCCTTCAAACATGTCTTTTAATTTACTGAAAATTCATAAATTCACAAGTCACAACAGTTGACGGATAACATATAACAAATATAAAATATTTTTTGCAGTTTAGTGAAAAATGACTAGTAGCAAATAGACAGTGAAACATGTAAATGACTAAATGTTATGCAACTAACTGATGGGTCTACAGAACACAACAAGAGGTCAGTTGTGATGATCGGATGCCACAAAATTAGGTCTATCTTGGGCCACACTATAGAAAACAATGGTCAATCACCCTACATTGTTTCATGGTGGCCCATATGATGGTTGGATCAACCCCGTGTTTTAAATAACGAATAGCGTGTAGTGTTGTGCTCTCCACTCTGAAGTGTGAGGCGTACGCTACATGCTACTTCTAGATTTTGTGTTTGGTTACATCAATTTCATGATATTATGCACCAAATTAGACTGGTTAATAATGAAATTTAACAAAATTTAATGATATTTGGTGCAACCAAACACAACCTAAAGTAATTGGAATTAACACAGTTTCACTGCGTGGACATAGTTGCCACTAAAAGAAAGCAACTTGTTTTTCTTGTCAAGTTTCAGCACATTGGCTCCATACAAAAACCAATATAAGGCCTGCTTGTCTTTTGACTTTTCACATACGAATGTAGGTACTTTGGGTACTTGTGAATTTAAAGAAATTTTGTTAATGAAAATTAGTAAGTTTCTTGTCGAGGCGTTATAGTGCTTGATATCGAAAAGCTATGTATTTCCACTAATTTTTGGAATGTTGTGAGCTGATTGTCAGTCATGTAAGAAGGTTGGTGAGCCCCAAGGACACTAAATTCCTATATTCGAATATACTTTTCTTTGCATTTGAATGACCCACAACCATATGTGCAGGTGCAGCCATGTTTGCTCCCCTGTGTAATCCATACGAATCAAGCATGACAAAGGAAGAGAGAGGGAGAACATGGGAGAAGTGGACACCAAGAAGGAAACTGATGTACTTTCTAGCTCGGAGGTTTCCTTCCTTTCTTTCTTTCTTCTACCGCAGGAGTTTCCTATCTGGACATCATGGTCAGCTTGATAGGTGGTTATCATTGTCATTGGGAAAGAGGGTGGGTCTATTTATATATTGATTCTTTGCAGAAGAACCAATCTTATTTTACTGGTGTATGCTACCATAACCTAATAATAAAATAGTATATAAGAGTTGATATTGCTTTTTTTGTTTTTCGTTTTTGGACTCAAGGTACCGTAGACACACGGTATGGTAATATCAAGATGCCCACAGGATTGGGATGGATGATTTGCTTTAGTTGTCTGTTGATGATTTGCCTCGTCATATGCGGGTCCTTGTTTAGCTTCAAGCTCAGTTATCCTATGATTTGATAAGTCAAGGGAAGGAAAAAAAAAAAAGTATGGGCAATAGACATATTTTCTCAGTAAGGGATGCATCATGTAAGTGACACCACAAAATTTTCTAACAGTTTTAGCTAGAACCTACATAATTGTAACTTTTGCAGACCTCTATATAAGATATTGAATGTTGCTCACCATATATTTTCCTGTTCCCTTGGCAGGGTGTCTGTGTCCACGACAGTCTGTTTTTAACCTTTTTCCATATGTATATAAGATAGTATGTAAGAGTTGATATCACTTAAATTTTTTTATTGGACTCAAGGTATGGTAGACACAAGGTATGGTAATGTCAAGATGCACACAAGATTGGGATCGATGATTGGCCTCATCATATGCTGGTCCTTGTTTAGCTTCAAACTTAGTTATCCTATGATTTGTATAAGCCAAGGAAGGAAAAAAAAAAAAAGATTAAAAAAAAAAAAGATTAAAAAAAGAAAAAGAAAAAAGAAGTCTCCTTTGAGGATAAAAAACAAAAAAAAAAAAAAAAAAACTATGGGCAATAGACATAACAAATTTTTCTAACAGTTTTAGCTAGAACCTACATAAGCATAACTGTTGCAGACCTCTATATGAGATATTGAATGTTGCTCACCATATATTTTCCTGTTCACTTGGTAGGGTGTCTGTGTCCATGACATTCTGTTTTTAACCTTTTTCCATATGTTTTAAGTATGAGACTCCAAATGATAATAATAATAGAGAGAAGAAAAAAACAAAGCAGACTACTTATTTCATCCGTCAGCTACTCAATCTTGACCTTTAAATTATCCTACATGAGTTCTTATTTCTTTTATAAGAATACGTGAAAATAACTCCCTTAATATCTTTCCAGACCCCATACGGATTTTTTTGGTTGGGCCCATCCAATGCTGCACTAATCCCCTAGGCTAAACAAACTCATCTTGAGTTTGTGGATTCCCAATGTGGCAATAGGCTTTTGCAGCCACATGGATCTAATAAGTTGCTTATGGCCTTGATATTGGCTGTTTTAGTCCTGCAAATGATGTGGATAATCTGTAAACCTAATATCTGGACGTCTTCATATTTCTCATCCACAAATTTTCAACTCTAATGATTATAGGTTTAGCTCATGTCTTTGTTTTATCTATAAAACTGTCATACTCGATACAAGGCTCAGGTGTACTATGGAGTCATTTGGCTGTTTGGAATTAGATCTCCACGAACATATCAAGTTTCATCAAATTTCCAATTCTTGGAAGGAGAGTTCCTAGAGCTTTTAGTCATGCCATTTGGTTCTTGAGGTCCATGGAATTTGAGTTTGATGTGTGGATGCAAGGACCCTGAACTTATTGGAATACTAAAGAAGGAAGAGATGAATTGTGACACAGCACAGGTGTTAGTGTGGGACACAAGTGCAAGATCCATGCCATGCACCAGGTGGTTCTCAATGTGAAAAATGCCTTGTCCTGAAGTTTTGGCTGGTCCACTAATCATTTTGGACTGTCCATCATGTGGAATCTCCTTGGATTGCTCATCCCTCTCCAAAAATAATCTTAACCATCACATCATTTGCTAGGAAAATGGACAATCCATATTTGATTATACTAGTAAAGGTGTGATCATTGTTGCAGATCATCCATCATGTGAATTCCACCTTTGATTTCCCATCCCACTTAAAAACCACTTTTATCATATGTCCGCACCACCCAACCAATAGTTGGGAAAATAGATGAACTACACTAATTATTCTAGAAAAGGTCCTATCATTTTTCATATAATGTGGAAGTAGAACCCCCTTTGATTGCACGTCTCTCTCAATACATTGATCGGATGATCATAACCCTGCAATCAATGGCTAGAAGACGCAATGGTCAATATTGATTCTACTAGTAATTATTTTGGGTTGTCTATCATGCAGGTTCCACCTTTGTTTCCCATCCCTTTCTAAAATCACTATGACTATATCATCCTAACCTTCCTATGAATGGTTTGGGAAATGGTTGGGCCACAATGATTGTTAGAAATGGCCCGATCATGTTGGGTGTGAGCTGTGTACTCTACAGAGATAATTAACATATTGGAGCTTGTCATAAACTTATTCCATCACACGAGGTCCAATGGGAGATCCATGTACTCCACAGAAATAATTAACATATTGGGGCTCGTCAAAAACTTATTCAATCATGGGAGGTCCACCTTTGTTGCTCATCTCTCTCAAATGTGTCTTTGATTGGAAAAGGCCTGATCATGGCTTGGAAAATGGACAGTCCATATTGTTTGTAATAGAGAAGGTCTGATCATGTATATGGTTAGAGAGTTATAAGGAAATGAGTTGTCATTGGAACTCAACTTCCATGAAGTTGGAGCCGTAAGTTCAATGGAACTCCAGTTCCCTTCCATAGCTCCATGCATCTAGATGACCCCTATCCTTTTGTTTTGTCATTTCTTTCAAAATCAACTACCTACCCTCATTGAGTAAAGATCCTCATCTTTTATAATATTAGACTCTTTATGAGTCTACCAATGATTCTTTATCTTTTTCATTGTCGGGGCCACCCATTGTTAGATTGGAATGTCATTAACACTAATCCCATTTCAAATTTTTCCTTGATTGTTGACACTGTTCACCAATATACTTCAGTGCTCGAATTCATCCATTTGAATCATCATTTGATCTGTCGTCTCTTGTTAGGTTTTGGATTGCCTGGGTTATTGGGTCATTTTGGTTAATCAACCCTATTTGCCAACTTTTCCTTTAGTTGTGGCTTTCCAAGTGCTCCAGATGAAATTTGTAAGTAGGAACGAATAAGATTTTCTTCAAACTAATGATTTCCACCATGAAAGAGGCTCTAATACCAGATTAGTGCAACGCAGGGGTTTGATTATCAAATAAAACCTTTATTGAACTAAGTAACCCAAGTGAAACAAAAGTGCACACTCCACAGGTTGGAATGGAGAACAGAGATGAGAAATCAATAATAGGAGATCAAACCACAACAAAAAGACGACCCCCCCCTTTCCCCCCCCCCAAATAATAATAAAAAAAAAATAATAAAAAATTATATGATTAAAAGTCAATAATTATAAAAATACCCTTATGTAACAAAAGTAAAAATCCCCACCATGTTGTAGGCTACTCTGAACAAAATAATCTATTTAAGTGAGCCTGAGTAGGCCCATATCACATACATTAACACACACCCTCAAGCTAGAGCATACCTTCCAAAAAAAAGTTGGAGCATAGAATATATGTAGCTTGACTAGAGTGAAGAGCCTGGGTGAACACATCAACAAGTTGATCCTGAGATCGAACATTTGGAATAGAGATTTGACGTTGGAAACTTTCTCACATATGAAGTGATAATCAACTTCGATGTGTTTAGTTCTTTCGTGAGAAATCAAATTGTTCGCAATGTGTAAAGCTGCCTGATTGTTACAAAATAACTTTATAGGTAGTTGCACTGTAAATCCTATTTCTTGCAATAATTTCTTGATTTACATCAATTCACAGTAGGTATGAGCCATTGCTTTGTACTCTACTTCGACACTCGATCAAGCCACTACACTGCATTGCTTCTTGCTCTTCCATGTGACTGGATTTGCTCCCACAAACATACGATACCTAGTAGTCGATCATCTATCTGCTAGGGAACTTCTGCATCTGAATATCCTGTGATCTGAAACTGACCATTTTGTTTATCTAAATTCTTTGATTTGGTGCTCCATTGAGGCAATCCAAATTTCGAATAATTGCTTCTATGTGAGGTACTTTTGGAGAACTCATGAGTTGCCTTACCATGCTCATTGCATAGGAAATGTCTAGTTGAGTAATATTTAAGTATACGTCTGTACCTCCCAGGATTCTCCACTGTATCTCTTTGATCACTTACAAGCTTTTGATTGGGATCCATTGGAGTGTCAACAGGCTTGGTCCTAAGAAGACCCGTCTATGAGTAAATTCAGAACACATTTCCATGGAGATAGATTAACTCCTTTTGTATTTGGCTATCTCTATACCAAGCAAATATAGAAGATGACCTAGGTCTTTTATGAAAAAATGTTGTCGGAGATGCTTCTTTAGTTCCTCAATCTCCTTATTGTCGCTTCTAGTAACAACAATATCATCCACATATACTACAAGCATAATGAGCCTTGAGATACCTTTCTGTACAAAAATGGAATGATCAACATGATTTTTAACGAAGCCATATTTCAATTAACTTGTCAAACCATGCATGTGGAGACGGTTTTAACCCACAAATTGCTTTACATAGTTTACATACTTTGTTAGACTCTCTCTTGAATAACAAATCCTAGAGGTTGCACCATATAAAGGAAGGCACCATGAAAGAAAGCATGTTTGACGTTAAGTTGAAAGAGGGACCAACCATGATTAATAACTACAGACAATATATCTCGAATGGAGTTCAACTTGGCCACAAGAGAAAATGTTTTACTATAATCCACACCAAGTGTGTAAGTAATACCTTTTAGCAACTAGGCAAGCCTTCAACTGTTCAAACGTTCCATCAAGATGAAACTTGATTGTGTAGATCCATCTACAATCAACCTCCTGTTTACCGGCCGGAAGGGTGGTGAGATCCCAAGTGTCATTCTAATTTAGTGCATTCATTTCTTCTTTCATAGCTTGCTTTCACTCCTTATGCAACAATGTTTCCGTATATGACTTGGGACCAAAGTGAGAAAGCAAGGACTGGGCAAAGTTAATGGGATGTTTGGATGGGAGTAAATGGAAGTAAATGGAGGGAATTGGAAGTAAATGACATTTGAGGTGTGTTTGGGTGGGAGTAGATGCATGGAAATGAAATCCAATGAGAGTGATTGGGTCTGTGAATGAAATCCTCTTTTTGAGAGAAAATTTCGAAGTAAATGAGGTGAAATGCCTTTTTGAGCTGGTTGGAGGATTCAACCCTCAAGGACAGGTTCCCTTCCGTTTATCGTGTAGCTGTTAACAAGGAAGATGTCATTGCCAGCTTCTATAGTCGCTCTGATTCAGGCATCGTGTGGGATATTAGGTGCCATAGAATCTCCATGACACTGAGATTACAGAGTATGCTGCTTTGCTCGAACAGCTTTCCAGGGTCACCCCGATACAGACTGCTCCGGATAAAATCATTTGGACTAGAGACAAGTCTTCTTGATTTTCGGTTAGGTCTCTGTACTCTGTTCTATCCCGTCAACCCAATCACACCTCCTCCGCCTCCTCTTTTATTTGGAAATATGACGCTCCGCCCAAGTTCATTTGTTTCGCCTGATTAGTATCTCAAAATCGAATTCTTACGATCAACAACTTAAAGAAAGGAGGGATGCAATTAGTCAACATTTGCCTCTGTTGCATGGGCAGTGAGGAAACAGTGGACCATCTCCTTGTCCACTGCCCTTTCATTTCTCAGATCAGGGAGGATTCCTTCTCCAGATTCCGGGTCTCTGGATGCATTGCAGCCTCTGCCTCCTCCCTCCTAGCTTACTGGCACGGCTTCAAGTTTGGTTAAGTTAAATCCAAGGTGCGGAAGATGGCAATCCTGGCAATTTGGTGGGTGGTTTGGTTGGAAAGGAATGATAGATGCTTCATCAACATTCAATCCTCGGCTCATCTCATCACTTCAAGGGCGAAAACTTTGTTAATTGAATGGGCAACTAATGTTTCTAGTATTAAGGACTTTAATTTTCTTTTTCTAGGTCTCTAGTTTCTTTTCTGTTTCTCTTTTGCTATCTTAGCGGTCCCCCCTGTCTCCCTATTTTTTGGTTCCTAATAAATTCCAGTTGCTTTATAAAAAAAACGCCTTTTTGAGCTCCCTTGGAGAGTTGCATGAGTAAACAAAGGTGTTGTTACTCACATATCCGCCATACCGTAGCATGCTGATGATACTTCGAAACAATACAATTATCGGCTACATCACTACAATCACACCAAAAGAACGATCGAAAATTGTCTAAAGGGTGGCCATCTAAATTGATGGTTAAAAAAACGTTGGCACGTTGCTTGTTTAAGTGATCCTTATGCTCGTGGCCCAACTAAGGCTCGAAATTTCCTCATTTTTGGCAAAAGTATGTATTTCAATGGACTTATTGGAATCATTCTATTAAATATTACATATGTATACTAATTTGGAATATTAAAGATCATTTGAGATATCGGGTATGTTCCTATGAATATATTGAAAATTTTCATTGCATTCCAATTCTACCCATTTACTCCCATCCAAACCGAATATTTGGATTTCAAATATATTTCATTTACTCCCATCCAAACACAACTAAGTAAGACATTTACTCCCAATTCATTTACGTCCAATTCCATTTTGCATTTTCTTCCATTTACAAGCTCCCAAATGAGCGCTAAGGAAATTTGGAAATAAGCAACGAAAAGAAACGTATTTAGAGATAGATGACTGGTAAATGCATGCTTACCTTTCTTATAGGAATAAGAATATCAGATCAATCTTGTGAACTCATTAGACCATAAGGCTTGGAAGAAGGTATGGTAAGCGACATATCATGATTGACTGTAGCATCTGTTCATTTTTGTCTTGAGTAGATCTTCACCTGAAGCACAATGGGAATGGCAGTAGTAGAGGATGGAGGTTGGATGATGCCTTCGTTAATTACAATAGGTATATGCACAGTTTTCGTATAAAGAGATTTTTTGTCTTTTGAGAAACGGAGTAGACTAAAAAAAATATAACATTTGTACATAGAGTCTCCGAAGTGACGACTATAATAGCGACAACTTCTTTATCTGAGAGAATATTAAAGAAAAATACATTTAATTACATGAGGATCAAACTCGTCATGGCTAGACTCTTAACTGATGGACAAAAGATACACGTACAAAAAATTAGGGGGCAATTGAAACAAGCAGTTGTTAATGGTCGGGTATTGGCCCATGGCCCTCTTGGTTTTGGTTATGGGCCTACGGTCCACTTGTTTCTTAATGCTTTCAATCTTGGGATATGTTGGGCATTAAGTTTATTATATTAGGGGTATTTTCATCATATTTGCTTTTATTATTTAAATATAAAAGGTGGGGGCAGTGTTCGAAATATCGGTATCGCATTATGTATCGCATCCTTGGGATATAGATGTATCATTTGTCATACGGGATATATCGTTAGTATCGGGTAATTTATCGCACTTTCTGGGAAACATGGGGAAACATTGGGAAAATAGTTGAATTTTTCAATGAAACTTCGTGGATTGTTAAAAAAGACGGTATCGCATTATGTATCGCATCCTTGGGATATAGATATGTATCATTTGTCATACGGGATATATCGTTAGTATCGGGTAATTTATCGCACTTTCTAGGAAACCTGGGGAAAAATTGGGAAAATAGTTGAATTTTTCAATGAAACTTCGTGGATTGTTAAAAAAGACCGTAGTACACACTTTTAAATCATAACGTCTCAAAAAAGAAGCGCACATAATAGGTTTCATTTGTATAGGGTCCTAAACTATGCATTGTTCGACTGAACGAATGCAATTATATTCAAATTGAATGCATAATATTTAGAGTGTATGTGATGATTATTTCATCAAACACTCCTAAATACTTCGAAGTTAGTCTCAACTGACAGCGCGTTGAAAGGAAAATTTGAAAAATATTAATATTTTAATAATTTTTAATTAAAAATGATTTTTATTTTTTGAAAATTGACAAAGACTTGACAGATTAGTGGATCAGCCCTCATGGATGCTTGATTTCATGTTTGGAGTGCAACATTGAAAGCAATTTGGGAAAATTTGGGGAAATTTTGAATTTTCTCCAAAATTTCCCAAATCAGACCACCTATACTCAAAATTTGAAATTAGTCTCAATTGACAACTGGTCGAAGGAAAATTTTGAAAAAAACATGGAGAACACGAAGAACCAATGGATATCGAAATCAAAGCTCCAACTCAATGATTTTTAAATCCGAACCTGCTAGATGTTTTAACTGACTCCCAAACATCTGAATAAACTAAATAGAAATGAACTAAATGATGCTTCTTCTCATATGATGAAAAACAAGCAATGTCATGCTTACTTAATTCACCCACATCACATTTTGAACATGATATTAATGATAAGGAATGAATTGCACCCTTGAGAATCTTCAATGATGGATGATCGAGACAGCAGTGCTATCAATAAGATGAAATGTCTTTTCGTGTTGTTGCGCCCACAATGTCACGATGAAGATGGTACAATCCCTCATGTTCATGTCCTCTACCAATCTTCCTTTTGGTCTTTAGGTCCTGGAAGATACAATGTGAAGGATAGAAAGTCACACAACAATCAAGGGTTTCATTAAGTTTTCTATCAAACAAAAGGCTTAAAAGAAATTTTGGAACAAATAAAACTGTTGATTATGAAAGAGGACTTGTATGAATGGTACCCATGTCACATGCTTTAGATTAGGTACCATTTGCTAGGGTGACAGATGAACATGTTTACGAGCTATCAATGGATGAAATCACACTGGGCTCACTTGCCATGTGGTCGGATGCTCTAGAGTCCATGACCTATGGAGCTAGGGATTTGGATTCCAAGCAAGCCATACTTGAGGTCACAAATGTAGTCCTAGGATGGAAGTAACTGCATAAGTAAATAGCAATAGACAGATTCTGAAGATTGCTCAACAACTTAGAATATTCTTCTTGAGCCAAAATAATTTTTTAACCAATCATATGTGGCCGTGGTTCCATAGATTTAGAGTTAGCCAAAGGAAGCCCACTGCTCTATCCAATATGGGAGGGTTGATTAACCCACTTAGGCTTCCCACGGAGGTTCCAATATTTTTTAATAGAATGATTAAAGAGCTCACAATGCATGCATTTCCTAGGTCCATAACCTCTTCCACGGCTACCTCCCATGTTGCCACAATCACCTCATCCACCACGGCCACCACCACGACTTCAACCAGCGAACAATGCTAGAGCCAAGCTGTCATTGGTTTCACTTGTAGAGCCCAAAGATACACGTTGGAGGTGAGCATATTCCTTGTTTATAGATGGCACATCTTTGCTACCCAAAATCTGTGCATGAACCGGTTGACATTAACGTGTCAACTCTAATAAGAACTTGGCCACATGGAACTTTTCATGTTGCTAACGTAGCTTCTACAAGTTGGTAGTCAGAGGCTAATATACATTCAACTCTTCACGTTCCTTTTGAGTTTGGAATGGTATTCACTTAACGATTTACCTCTTTGGTGGAGCTCGAGTATTTCTTCATATAATTGATAAGTGTGAGAGATGTTTTTATTGGATGAATACATTCCTTTGCCATAACCAGAAATATGATATTTACACTTATGGAGAGTTCCATACTATTCCATAACTGGGTCATTATTATGGCATTCTCCCAGATCCATTAGTCATAAGTAATGGAGTCTTCATCAGGTTTCTTTGTGGTCAAATATTTTAATTTTCCCTTGGCTGTGAGAAATACTTGGATTGCCGCAGAGCACTATAAATAATGTCCCATTTAATTTAATAGAACTTATCTAGACCCGTAGAAAGTCAGATGGGTTTATTAGTCCATATTTCGGATCACTTTTTTGTCTCCATATGCTTGCACTAAAAAAATCATCAGACAGGCCAAAACAACATTCTTATCAAAGTGTAAACAGTTACACCATTATAAACAAGTTCAAAACCACAAAAGAATACATATTTGGATTCTTCTAAATATTTCTGACTTTTTCATATTTTTCTGAGAATTTTTGGTAGGATTTTTCTTTTTTCTTTTGTTTCTTTTAAAAAATAAAAAATAAACTGTTGCGAGGGCGTATTAGCCGTTAAGGCCCCCCCCCCCACAACCATTACATGTAAAGGTAAAGGTGGGTACCTTGACACCCACAATTACTGTTACGACTTACAACACACCTTCATTAGTAGCCTTTTGTAAATTGTGACCAATACCTGAGGTGACCCCAGTCTAGTAAATCTAGATGGGGCTCTATCAATTTATCTGCCATTTATTGTCAGAAAGTGATGCCAAAGTCCTCAGTGGACTTCTTTTGTGAGACTCATTTTCTTCTTTTGCAAGTAGTTCATGGTGACTTGCTAGAAAGAATTGCGGGTTCTCACTATGATCACCCTTTTAAATGTAACTTGCTTTATCTCAGGATAGAGCTCTGATGGAGGACCCAGTTTTCATTGAATTTTTGGAGAAGGATGTGGAGGAATCTGTTCGGCAGTGGAACCCAAAACCATTTGTTGAAGAAGCTGTATTACAGGTATCACACTGGGGTTTCAGCCTAGCCCATCTTCAGGTGCAGAAGACGCGACAGGGGAAAGGCCTCCTTCCTTGGCTCAAGTCAGTGTACAGCCTGGTTGAACGGGATTGGACTGGCTTTCTTGGTCCCATACACATTTGGCAGGTCTGTATGCATTTCTTAGACTGTTTGATACAGTTAACTTCACAATGATTTTTTATTTTATTTTATTTTATGAATATGCTTTTTTTTTTTTTTTGAAAGGTCAGCAAATATTATTAAAAGAAACAGAACAAGAATACAACAACAGGCCAAAAAAGACTGAAAACAGACACAAAGAAACACAACAATAATCCTTACTGGACACAGGCTGAAAAGGACTAAAAGCAGACACAAGGAAGCGAAGAACTAAGGGACAACAAATGAGATGAAGAGGCTAGGTCTAATAACTTCCTCTTTGGCATACTGATCTGCCTTGGTATTAGCTTCCCTTTTGATATGCTTGAACTACTTGATCCACATTGCATATGCCCCTGGCCTCATCCACCATGTCGGCAATCTTCTGAGGGGAAATGCCGGAAATGGCCAGCCTATGGCATTCGAAGAATCACCTTCAACAATGGCAGGAATAGATTAAACTGGGATAAGAAAACTGCCTGCGTCTGCCACATTTGAATCAACAACACCAAAGGGGCAGGTATCAAATCAGCACTCCTATGATATCTAACTACACCAATACCTGCCAAGCCCAAATTCCTGAAGGAGCTGCCATCAAAAATTATTTAAAACTATTCTGTGTGGCTGGAGGGGGGCATCCATCTAACAGCATAATTTAGGCCCCTTTTGTTCTGCCATGGAGAACCTCCTAGTTCAAAGACAAACAAGGCACAGGAATGGCTCTGAAGTTAACTTCTGCTCTTGACATTGGAAATGCAGCCTGAAAATGCATGAAATGGTGGCCTTGGAGGATGACTCGAACACCCTTGCATTCTTTCCTTCCAAAGCACCCATAGGGTACAAAACAGATCGTAATTCCAAAGCATGCAACCTATTGGGCCCCAAGACTAGATAGATCAGGAAGAACTGAAATTAAACAGAGTCCAGAAGAACCCACATGAGCCCAAATCTCGCAATCACCTCTGTCCAAACTTTCCCAGCCACCAGACAATGCACAAGCATGTGATTAACAGATCCTTTAGCTTTATAGCATAACATAGACCTGTTTGGAGTGCTTAAACATGCCCTCTGAAGGTTGGCTAGGTCATAATTTTTTGCAGAGCAGCTAACTAGGCATAACGCCTTCACCTTTAAAGAAACGCCACCCTTCCAAATCCTCAAGAAGATATAATTCCCCGAACCCCCTGCTGAGACCTACAGCAAGAGACTACACAAAATTTGCCTGGGAGCTGAGACTTGAAATTCTGTGATCACTACCTGTGAGTGGAATGTAAATTGATTGCAGAGAGAAGAGAAGGTGAGTGTGCAAAAGGATTTCATTATCTTTCACATGAGTCTGTTTTTCTTAGGACTTTGATAGACTATATATATATATATATGGGAAAAGGTACTATGCGCTCGACCTCACGATTCCGTCCCATGAGGTCGAGCTGTGTGGGCCCCACCATGATGCGTTTCGAACATCTACCCCATCAGTCAGATGCACCATTCCATCATGGGCCTAGGTTTCAAAAATCAAGTCAATCCGTGACAGGTGTGGGCCACACCACATACAGAAGTGGAGAGGGGCCGTGCACCATTAAAACATTCATAATCATTTTTTGGGCCCACCGAGATGTTGTTTGCAAATCCAGCCCATCCATTATGTGTGTCCCACTTGGATGAGGGTTCAGACCAAGTTTCAGACGCATGCAAATTTCAGGTGGGCCCCACCAAGTTCTTTTATATGTTTTAACGGTGTCTTCACATGATTTTAGATGGTATGGCCCACTTGAGTTCCATATACGGCTGATTTTTGGGATATCCCATAATTTAAAGGGGACCCATCAAATGCACGGTGTTGATGGTCGACACGCATCACGGTGGGGCCCACACAGCTCGACCTCACGGGAGCTTATCGTGAGGTCGAGCGCATAGTACTTTTTCCCTATATATATATATATATATATATATATATATATGAACCAGTTTTCACCCTGATCCAAAACTCTAGTGGGCCATAGCAAAGAGAGATGCAAATCAAGGGAGGAAACTGTTTTCTTTTGCCATGGCCCACCAAAGTTTTGGATCAGGGTAAAAGTTGGGCCCTGGAGGTTTCATGGGGTGTTGCATCACATGGATCGTTCAAATTTTGGGCTCACATCACGTGTGATGAGTTCTCAAAAAGTTCTCACAAATTCTCGTGAGAACTTTTTCAGAACTCATCTCCGTTATATGAGCACAAAATCCGAACCGTCCATGTGACGCAGCATCCCATGAAACTCCCAGGGCCCAACTTTCACCCTGTTCCAAAACTTTGGTTGGCCAAAGCAAAAGAAAATAGTTTCCACCCTTGATTTGTCTCTCTTTTTCCATGGCCCACCAAAGTTTTGGATAAAGGTGAAAGTGGGGCCCTAGGGGTTTCATGGGGTGCTTCATCACATGGACGGTTCAGATTTTGCACTGAGATGAGTTCTAAAAAAGTTCTCATGAGAACTAGTGTGCAGGTGCACAGGTGAGCATTCCTCTCTCTCTCTCTCTCTCTCTCTCTCTCTCTCGATATATATATATATATATATATATATATATATATATATATATATATATATATATATATATATATATATATATAAGTTAGTCTATCAAAGTCCTAAGAAAAACAAATTCATGGGAAAGATGATGAAATCCTTTTGCGCACACAAATTCGTGTGTGTGTGGATGTATGAAATGTTGACTAACTTCTTGGCAAGATAAAAATAGAATGCATTTTTCTTTCAATAGAAAATTGGAATATTGCATGTGCTCCCATCTACATGGGAATTGAAATATAATCATCATAGCATTGCCCTATTTATTTGGGTTGACTTTCCTAATCCTGTTTTGGCAATCACTCGTGTCTAAGATGTCATCCTTGGTAAGTTAACAAAGCTTTCATATCTATTCTCACCACTTCAATCCAAGTCCTTTTAGGTCTTCCTCCTTCCCTCTTTGAAGCCCTTCTAGTCATTGTACCCTTCAAGGGAACTAAATACCAAACTGAAAGTAGCTTGTTTAGTTACAAAGTTTTATTCCAGCTGATTTTGTTGTTTTGCCTTTCTTATTTTGGCCTATTATCTATTTGTTTTAGTTGTGGTAAGGGAGGTTTATTGTTTTCTAACAAAAGCATCAAGCCTTTTGGTTGGTTGGTTCATAACTTGTACAGTAGTTCACACTCACAGAACTCCCCACCTCTTCACAGAAATTGTTCTACTTTGTCATTCAGTAGTTTGCTAGCCAACAACATCCTGGATTTTATGGAACTTGTTTTCTGGTGATCAGATCATATGCATTCTTTGGCGTTTCTAGAGGAATTGGATGCTTTGTAGTAGTACTAAATTGCAAAAGGACTTGGTAATTTTATTTTATTTTATTTTTTTGTTTCCCATTTTAGCCAACATCAACACTTACCCACTTTGTGGTTCTATTGCAATTTGGTCCGTGAAGTTGAACAATCTAATAGTTGGCCCTTTTTTCTATGAGGAATTGTACGATCCTTGACCCAGGGGTATGCAGTAAACTCGCGTTCTGAGATTGTAGTAGTGGGGACCCATGTTTCATGATCCAAATCATTGGTCCAATGGGCCCTGCTTTGGTTGGACCATGCTCCAAAGATCTTCTCTAAAGACAATCCTATTCCTAGCCCTTCAATTGATGGATTGCAAATAGATGTCAACAAAGAATGTCAGCAATTGTACACATGCAACTGAAAAGAGGCTGATATTAGATGGCAAATATCTTCCAATCTGGGTGGCAACTTGCTTGATGATGCATCCACTGGGGACTTTGATCACTGAACACCACTTGCATGAACCAAAACCCCTGTGATACTTGTGCGTATCCTTGAGTTGAGGATCATATAATTATTGCTCTCCTTCGACATGCAGTTATTATTACTGTTTAAAGATGAATGAATAAAAAGGAAAAGAGACTGCTTTATAATGATGTGTTTATATGAATGTCTGATGCTGAAAAGCAGGGGACGGATGATCGGGTGGTGCCACCATCTATGATTGATTTTGTACGACGAGTTGTAACAGGAGCCACGGTACATACAGTGCCTGGTGAGGGGCACTTCTCCTACTACTGTTTTTGTGATGAATGTCATAGACAGATATTCTCTACTCTTTTTGGCCACCCTCAAGGTCCTCTCAGTACAACTTCCGATGACCAAATATCATCATCAGCACAATTGTCTCAAATTGAGCCAGATGAGGTATCTCTAGCTACAGATACTGCTGCTCAAGATTGAACAAAAAATCACGAATTCAGGTTTATCATCTCTTCTTCTTCTTTTTTTCTTTTCTTCTTTTGGTGAAAAAAGTTATATGATGTGGTTTGTTCACGAAGAAAAATAATGTAAATACCACAGTTTTTTACCCATTTAGCAGAGCAAGAAAGCTCCCAAATTGCTAGTCAAATGTATCGAGGTTGGGATTATTGGGCGAGTGAGTTTGGATGTTACTTACCATGTTCGCAACAGTTTGTGTATTTTTACTTCCCCATGGTCTTCTGTAGTAAATACATGTCTTTCTCTAACCTTTAAATTAGACATGGCTTTCTCACTTTTGATTCTCATCCAGTTTTAGTGATCTCGAGTCTGGGAAATCGCCCCGCCTGATCAGGCTCTTATTATTTATTTATTGTATGTTATGGGTGAGACCTGGGCACCTACCTACTGTGAGAAAATGCCTAGTCTGCAAAGTGCACACAAATATCTTGTTTGAGAAACTGCCCACCTCTCCTACTTGCCTAGGGAACATGTCAACAGTGGCTTCCCATCAACTCCTGCCCATATTTCATGGGCGACCATGCCAAAACTCTACACCAATCATCCTATTAAAACGTTATGTCTGGAAAGATAAGATAATCTGACCATGTGAACTAGCCATGCAGTGGTTCCATCATGGAATGCTTATAGTTCTTCCAACGAATCATCTTGATCAGATGATTATTGTGTTCAATCCATCCATTGCTTGGAATATGTGTGGTTATTTGAATGGACAGGATCATCTGACTTTTGTGCTCTTTGCGTGGTGGCCTATGGGGTAATTTGGACCTAATGGACAGCCAGGAAGTGAGTCCCCTTTGGGAGCACTGGTTCGTTTCTCGGGGTGCCATTGGTCTGACTGACCCAATTGGATTCAGTGGTCTATGACCAAGGCATGCTCTCATTATTGATGAACAATGCATTTTGTGGGGCCATTTTTAAAGTACCTAACTCATCCAACTGTTTGTTGGTCATCCATATGCGTGGTCCACCTAGAGATGGCCCTATCCATACCCACGGAGACATCTCTTGGCCCAGATTGTACGCATATGACAGTAGTGCTCCTACCAATTATATCACGGTTCATGTACAGTAAGTGGTCTAGACCATCGAATTGGTGGGTCCACCATCACCGGACTTATCTGAATTGCAAATAGCAGATGATGCCAACTTGGACAAAAGGCTACCTTCACCTGTGCTTTACATCATGTATATTAAAACCAATGTTTATAGTATTGGTATCGATACATGTATAGGGATATAGAAACATGTGTCATTTAAAAAAAAAATGAAACTTCAAGAGATGAACAGGGATATATAAACATTGTGTCATTTTTTTATGAAACTTTAAGAGATGTTAAATGCATATATTTACACATTTAGGGTTTGAAATATTGAAAGAAAAAAAAAAAACAAACAAACAAACAATTGTATGTAATAAGTTTCTATATTACAGGGCCTAAATTAGTGTTTACCGTATTGGTATTGTGTCATGGATTGCACCATTGAGATTCAAATATCTATTGGTTATTATATGGGATATATTGTTTGGATCGGGTAATGTATCATACTTTTTAGGAAATATGAAAAAACATTGGAAAATTGGTTGATTTTTTTAATGAAACTTCAGAGATCCTTAAAAAGGATATTAATACACATTTTAAAATCATAACATCACATGAAAAAGTGCACGCAATAGATTTCCTTTACAGTGGTCTAAGCTATAAGTTGTCTAACTCAACTAATGCAATTAACTTCAAAGTGAATTCATGAAAGGTATATATATATATATATATATATATATATATATATATATATATATATATATATATATATATATATAATAAAAAATAAAAATTCATGAAAGGTATAATTGTAATAAGACATGAATTAGTGGATCAAACATCATACATGTTTAATTATGTATTTGAAGTGTAAAATTGCAACCAATTTGGGAGAATTTGGAATTTTTTTTTTTTAATTTTTTCCCAATTTCTCCCAAATCGGAGCACTTACCCTTAAAATTTAAAATTAGAGTGAATGTTATGATTTCGAAAATTCAAACTTCATGAATAGGTAGATCAAACCTTATACATGTTTGATTTTGTGTTTAGAGTGTAAGATTGTAACCAACTTGGGAAAATTTTGCCAAATTTTGAATTTTTTCAAAATTTCAAAATCTTACCACCTACCCTCAAATTTCGAAATTAAAGGTTTAAATTTTTATTTTATTTTATTATTTTTTTATTTTTTTATTTTTTTAATGTGAAACATGAATAATTAAGACTTTCTAACATTTTTACACTGATTTTGTATGATTTACACAAAAAATGGATCGAAATGCAAAAATACTCATCGAATGAGAACCAGTCCCAAATCCAGAAAAATCTTGAATTGGCATTAAAATCTTGGTTTTTTTTAAATTTTCCAAAAGATTGCTAAGTATGGACCGAAATCCACCTACAATTTGTTTAAAAGAGAGAAGATTGAAGAAAAAAGTTAAAAAATGAGTTAGAAAAAGTTTTTGGAAGAAATCCCTGCGGTTCCCATTTGGTGTCGTCGATATCGACAAATATTGTTGATATGAAGGATTTTTTTTTTCAAAGGAAATAATTGGTCGTATGTCATGATACATTGTGATATTGGTGATACATTGTGATACATTACCAATACATTGGTCGATAGTCAGAATTTAAGACATTCCATGCCAGCATCATATCGCTCACATCCAATGCATTATCAGTCGACTTTATCGATGGTGTAATCATTGACCTAAGCCATGTGTTGTCGAGAAAAAATCAATACAAAATAAATGTAATAAAATTTGTAGCGCATTAATAAATAGGCTAACAGTCATCATTATATAAATTTTCTACATTAATTACCGGTGAAGAACTTCTTCAATATAAAACTAGAGAAATAGGGATTTCTCAAAATTTCTCCCATTTTTCACATAAATGTTAATTTTTTTCCATCATAAGAATCATCCATAGAAATGGATTTAAATTACAATACATGTTAATATTTGAAAAAAAAAATGAAGTTTCTTTGGATTTTTCATCACCTTTTGAGTTACAGCCCATTTCCACTTCAAGTTGAAATTTCCACTTCGATCTGGCCAATACAACCCACGAAATATGTCGTCGAAGCCCTAGACCATACATAGGCTACCTACAATCATTTGGACTGTTTAGATTGCCCCACCAAAGGCCCAACCATAAAAAAGGGCCCACACAAAGTGGGAAACAGGATGAAGAGGAGCCGGTGGTAGGCCTGCTTGAGTGAAAGAAGAGTATAAGCCATCATAAAAATCACTCACAATGGACCTTACAACAATTGGATGGATGGGGTGCTATGGGGAGCAATACACTTCAAATCAAGTTCCTATGCATGTACAGAGCGAATCAGTCAACCGAGTCACGACCGATGCAAGTAGGGCCCATTTTTAGAGCTGTACACGAGTCGAATTCAAGTCGAGCTAGGCCAAGCTCGGCTCAGCTCGACCCCACCATGACCCAAGCTCGAGCTCAGCTTGACTCAGTCTTCAAGCTCACCCCTTTAGCTCAACTCGGCTTGCTGGTTCGAGTCGAGTCGAGTTGGAATTGAGTCGGGTCGAGCAAGCTATTTGAGTTGAGTAGAGTTAATATTATTTTACAATTAAATGATAAAAAATCAAGATTGTTAGAACTGAGACAGGTACAATGGCAGTGAATAACAAGTTAATACAAGCTAACAAATAACAATATCAGAATGTTATAAGAAAACCATAAACTCACTCAAAATTCATCGGCATCTTGTTAATATGGTCCATATGAGAAACGACTTCCCGACTGACGGATAAGAGAGTTATCACTTTCATCTGAACCCGATCCATCAGCATCACTTTCGTCGACAGAAAATACGTCGACTAGAAATATGTTTGCAGATCTGGATATGTTATCTTTTCCAGGGTAATTGTTTACTTCTTCTGAATCAGAAGGTGGTGAAACTTCACTGTCATGTTCATATATAGATTTAACTAACTTTTTCAATCCTTCTTTATGAGCCGATTTATAAGGAGTTCTCAATATCTTATACAATGATGAGAGCCTAGAGAGAAACTTTGATATTTTGTGGCTCTTCTTTTTTTCCATGCTCAGCCCTGCCTCGACGTTATATTGTCTTGGAGGACATCGACATCTAGATCCCTCCGCCTCTCCCTTACTTATCTTCAAGGCAAGTTTCAATTGTTCTTCTTGTAGAGCTTTTAATCTGGCATTTTTCTCTTCTTCTTTCTTACTAAGTTGTTGCACTGTTTCTATTTTTGAATCTTCATCTATTATAATAGGCTTGTTATGATTTTTATTTTTGGCTAGTTGAATTTGGTATGGAGGGGGTGAGAGTTTTCTTATTTGAGTCTAAGAGAGCATAGAATAGAATTCGTACTTCCTGTGAGGCATCAGGACATGGTTTCGCATCTCCTCTCCGACCAGATAAGTGTATTCTTGGTCGATTTGTTTTGTTAACAAATTTGTCTCCACACAAATAAATTACTTTAATAAAACACAAATCAATAAGTTGAAGTAAATTACTTTAATAAAATACAAATCAATAACTTGAAGTAAATTACTTTAATAAAACACAAATCAATAACTTGAAGTAAATTACTTTAATAAAATACAAATCAATAATTTAAAGTAAATTACTTTAATAAAACACAAATCAATAACTTGAAGTAATCAAGAATCATATCCAATCTAAGTAAAATACTTTAATAAAACACAAATCAATTACTTTAATCCAAATAAACTACTTTAATAAAACATAAATCCGACGCAACCCAACCCGACGATAACCTAACCCGACGCTAACCCAACCCACACCCTGACCCAACTCTAACCCAACCTGATACAACCTAACCTAAACCCTGACCCAACCCGACACAACCCTGACCCAACCCGACACTGACCCAACCCTGACCCAACTCGACTTGGACCCAACCCGACGCAACCCAACCGACACCTTGACCCAACCCGATGCAACCCAATTTGATTGCATTATAAAAAAAAATTAAAAAAAAAGTTTACCTGGCTTGAAGGAGAGTAGAGAGTAGAGAGACTGAGAGATAAAGAGAGGTGGGGTTTGCCAGATTTCCAATTAGAAGTTGGACCATTCGGCTCGTCGGGTGGTGGGGCTTGCCAGGTTTCTGCTCGAAAGTCGGACCGCTCGTATAGTCACTCGGCTCGGATAGGGTAGCAAAAGGAAGACAAGAGGGGGAAAGTGAAAGGGTTTGGATAGGGTTTAAAGTTTAAAGTTTAAACTTTTACTTTTTAAAACTTATATATATATATATATATATATATATATATATATATATATATATATATATATATATATATATATATATATATATATGGAAAAGGTACTATGCGCTCGACCTCACGATAAGCTCCCGTGAGGTCGAGCTGTGTGGGCCCCACCGTGATGCGTGTCGACCATCAACACCGTGCATTTGATGGGTGCCCTCTAAATTATGGGATATCCCAAAAATCAGCCGTATACGGAACTCAGGTGGGCCATACCATCTAAAATCATGTGAAGACACCGTTAAAACATATAAAAGCACTTGGCGGGGCCCACCTGAGTTTTGAATGCTGCTGAAACTTGCTCTGAACCCTCATCCAAGTGGGACACACATAATGGATGGGCTGGATTTGCAAACCACATCTCGGTGGGCCCAAAAAATGATTATGAATGTTTTAATGGTGCATGACCCCTCCCCACTTCTTTATGTGGTGTGGCCCACACAAGTCACGGATTGACTTGATTTTTCATGATGGAATGGTGCATCTGACTGATGGGGTAGATGTTCGAAGCACATCACGGTGGGGCCCACACAGCTCGACCTCATGGGACGAACTCGTGAGGTCGAGCGCATAGTACCTTTTCACTATATATCTATATATATTTCAAGCGAGTCGAGTTCGAGTCGGGTTCAAGCTCTGTTTCAAGTTGAGACGATTCGAGCAAGTTTATCGAGCTAGCACGACTCGTGTACAGCTCTACCCATTTTCAAACTAGATAACGAGGTGGCGAGATTGGAGATGAAAATGAAAAGAGGTGCGGTGGTGAGAAAGAAATAAAATGATGGAGAAGACCGGATATGAGAAGAAAAAGAAAGATGGAGAAGAGAGGTGGAAAGAAGAGATGAAATGAAGATGAAAATAGGAGAGGAGAAATGAAAGCAACATAGAGAAGAAAAAGCTTGGAATTTGGTAGCAATGGCTGCCTTTAGAAAAGGAGGGAGAGGAAGATGGCTTGGTCGCAGAGGTTACAACCACTGGAAAAAAGGGCGTTGGCGGGACAAATGTGTATGGTTTTGTTCTTTGTTTCTCAGGAGCTCAGAAAATTTCATCCCCGGATACATGTTTAACCCTTCAAATTGATGGAAAGATCCTAACCATTGATTAATTGGACTGTTTTGGTACATTTCATTTTATCCGTTCATTGTATGTCCACTAATTGATTATTTAAAACATATCTGAGTATAAATTTTGTTTTATGGCTCCTCTATATTAGGCATATGCAATGCATACAGGTTTTTAGTACACGAGTATGTACCATAACATGAAGCCAAAGTACCAATCCCACATCGAATAGAGACTAAATAATGGGAAAGGAGTGAGGGTTAGAAAAGAGAAGAGATGGTGACCGTTGAATCATACTTACCTGGACGGGGTCGATTGGGCGATCAGGAAGGCCCAGGGCCTAGGTTAGTGGCCTCCATTGCACTTAGGAGGGGCACTCGCTTAGCATCTCCTCAAGTAGGAGAGTGCACGTCATAATTTGTGGTAGAGGGGGTACGCGTTCGCGCGGCCCCTGCCATTTCTAAGCAAATCTATCCATTCCATGTATCTTACTAATTAATGGTCTTGAATTCACCTTCTCATTAAGGTTGTTGATTAATGGTTTGGATTCTGCTTTTGGGTGGTTGGATTTGCTTGGGTCTCTTTAGTCTTGTTGATTAACGGTTTGGATGCTCCCTTGATTGTTTGATTGACTTGGGTCTCTTTAATCTTGTTGATTAATGGTTTGGATGCTGCTGTCCTGATGTGTGGTTGGATTGACTTCACTGTCTTAGCTAAGGCTACTCTTTTGGGCATACTTTGATATTTGTGTCATATGCCATCGTTTGCAGCTCTCACCATCCGAACGGTAGAAAATTTTGTTCATTGATAAAAGTTAGAGACCACCACCCACGATGGCGATTTTTTTTTAAAAACGAGATGGACTGATTTATGTGGATTACTTGAAAAGGAAGGATATGAGAGATGAAGAACATCATTTGATCGTTATATATATTATTATTCATAATAGAAATTTTCAATTATTTTAATTATTAATTTTTTTTTAAATTTTAATCTTATTTACACATACGTGCACATATAACTTTTTTTTTTTCCTCATTCTCTTTAATCTAAATGTATGGTATGATATTGTTAGTCCTACAAACCTTTAGACTAAAAAGACTTTGCTCATGGAATGTAAGCCAGAAGATAATTCATGCAACATCAAGCACCATCTTTGTGATTGTCAGCAAGACCTAGCTTGTATTATGTTAAGTAAATTTTTTTTTTTTAATTTTTTTTTTCCACATGCACACAAACCCCACACACTCACACCATAGTGGAATTTCACCACCTATGGGTACTCGAACCCTTGACTGGGTGTTGAAACTCCTAAGAATCTACAACCGGAGCAAGAGTAAGGACCCAACTTGACTTGGCCTACTTCGGGAGAGATTCATTTGGTGGGATTTCGAGTAAGTGAGAAATTCACTTTCAAAGTTGGCTTGGCCTACTTCGGGAGAGATTTTGTTGGGGATTTGTGCTGCAGAATCATACAGATATGGATCTAGGATAACAATCCAAGAGCACCAAACAATCACAAGAGAACACAAAGATTTAATGTGGAAAACTCTTTCGGGAAAAAACCATGGCACAAAGCGACAGGATTCCACTATGAAAATAGAAATTACAAAGAGAAAAAATGTAAGACCCGTATCTTAGTCCATACTGTTCTGTATGCCTTCGCGGTCCTCCTGGTTGAATTCCGGCGACTCACGATCTGTAACCGGTGTCTGTGCGCGATCCTGAGACGGATCCTGTCGGTCTGAGTTGGCTCGACCCGAGACTTATATCATTGCGACCACGCCGTCGTCGCGGTTCCGATGCCGCATATTACGCTCCAAGCTGGTACCCAGGCCAGGAGATGTAGGCCCGCATTCATTTCGAGAAAAAAAGTCGCACGTTGTAATCCCTAGAAAATTCATCACATTAATCACTTTACTTGTCAAAGTACACCTATTAATCTATCCCATCCCCAAGTATAAAAGCAACCCTTATAAGTCAACTCTATCCCTTACTCAAGAACACCCATCCATCCCTCTCTCCCATCACTCCTCTCCTATCACCCCTCTTTCCTTCTCATTCTCTCTCTCTATTTTTTTTCAAACAATACCCCATGAGAGCACCCAACATCCATGGCTCCATGAGAGGAGCTAGTGTGGCCTACCTTTCTACCTCCTATCTTGTAACGCCTCGAAAAAATCCGTATAAGGACTCGAGTACCACCTCAGGAAGAAATCACCCAGGACCAAATCCTTTAGAAATTAGGTTAATATTAGCAAGTGCTAAACTAGAGTGCTTATAAAATTAGCACTGATCACTTTAAATATGATCTGCAAGACCCAAACCGTGCAGTATCATTGATGCTACGTTACCCTAAAATCTAGAATCCATCCCTAAACCCGGTTGCTCTCGGGAGCACACTAAAACTCCGTATAGGACCTGGACCGCACGTCGAAAGTCCGATTACCCCGAAACTATATGGATATGACCGCATTACTGGACTTGACAACCCCCTCAGAAATCAAGTCCTGATTGTGTCTAGAAATGCACAACTTGAGCCCGGAGCAAAGTGTGTGAGAAATGTAAAAATATTTAGAAATAAAATTTGAATTTAAGTAATCTGAGTCGTATCGTTTGCGAGCCAAATATAAGGATTCAGACCGTCAGAATCTGACCCAAATACACTCTCGGATCAGGAGAAATGTCCCACACATGTCGGTGTACTTGTGACCCTGATCGAGTGACCGTGACCGTTGAACTGAAACTGGTCCACCATAGCTGATCTACAAACCCGATCGGAACGAAAACTCAGCCTGACCTAGATCCATGGTCAGGGAGCTTAAGTCCGACCACATTGAAAAAGGGGCCACCAGAAGTGCTCAGTTGGACCGGAACAGTCCGTATTTGGATATAACCTAAGTATACCTTGGCCTCGGGGCCATTCCCATCAAACCTGGGCCTATATAAGGACCTTAAACCCTCTCCCTCTCACCCCATACGAATTTGAGAAACCCTAAGAGAGAGAGAAGAGAAAAGAGAAGGGAAAAGAGAGAAAGTGAGAGTGAGAGTTGGAGATTCTTCTTGGGATCTGATCCCGCTACTCCACGCACTCAACCGCTACTCTTGTATCACTATACAGGCAATTCCGACTCCTTACTTAGGTAAGAAAACCTAACCTTAACTTGTCTTAGGATTTTCGACTAACGTATTAGATGAATTAGCTAACCTATTCTCTGTTATAGGTTATTGTCGTGCCTTAGACAAGACTTAGCTTTTAAAACTGAGTTCGCTACGAATCTACCGGTGAAAGGTGTGGACTATAAACGTATAAGTTATGGTTTTCAAGGCTTTCAATGTCGGTTAATGGTTTATTACTGATGTGGGTGCTATTTCACATGCCAAATGCGATGTTTGTTTCGCGTTTTAGATATATATGAACTATATGGAGTCTAGTGAATTCCATGTATTTGTAGAACGGGTCGTATACGTATGGAATTTGAACGTGTGTTTGCCATGATTAATTGTCGTGTGTTTATGCTAGTTGTATGTGTAACAACTCCTTGGCGAAAGAATTTGCCCTAAGACGTGCTATCACCAACATACGTCATGTATGTCGGAATATGTAGTCTAAGTGTTTGTAGAAATGTTCGAATGAACAAGTGTGTGATATATTGTACTTTATATGGGCGTTGAGAAGAGATTCTCAACTATCTTAACGATGTGTATGATTTTCTCCATGTAACTTATATTCTTTGTCTGTTTTACTTAGGCACTGCATATGTGTGAATTCATGTTTAAGTTGAAATCCATCAAATGCTCACATGCTTGTATGATTGGAATTGTTGATCCATTACTGTTCTGATTAGCTTCCATGATTATCTGTTATAATTGAATGTGTTTGGGACTACGGAATAGTCCAGGAAATCGGTAACAGGCATTGAATAGGTAGCTGAGGTGGTCTCGCCACATAGGATGTGATCGACGAATCCGAGCCGTACTTGGGATGTCGGCAGTGGTTAGGCCACACAGAGTGTTTACGCACTTCATGTCGATCAACTCAACGTGCGCTCATACTAGTCGAGCTCGTCAAGTAACCCGATTGACCCGATGTATGTTCATCATATATGGACACTACTGCTTGAATCTAAGGTACCAAAATCACCAGTGAAATTTTTTTTAAAACTTAGTACCTCGGTCCGCTAAGACTCATGAGCCGGGCATGGTGGTATGGGACACCGTGGTCGAGCTGTCGGCCTACGCTGGGGTAACGAGCCTCCTCGTAGTGACCAGTGAGCAACCTAGACTCGTGAGCCGAATACGGTGGTATGGGACACTGTATTCGAGCTGTCGGCCTACACTGATAAAGTGACGAGCCCTTTGTAGTGACCTCGAGCGTACGCTAAGACTACGTAGAGGCGACAAGCCCTTACGTAGCAATAGGAGTACACTAGGCTTGTACTGATAAGGTGACGAACCCTTTGCAGTGACCTAGAACCGTAACATCGTATGAGATTTACTAGGATTGACGACCCTAGAATGGATCATTGTTTGGGAATTGATTTAAGGGAGGTACCTTAGCTTCCCAATCCTGCTGTATGAAAAGGACTAATAAGAACTTGGTAATTATGTTCATGCACCGCACTGCATATGCTATTTGGCGTTGGGCAGAGCACTGAGGAAGTGACTGACATGCGCGACCATTAGATGAAGATCGCAGAGGGAGTGCAGGCGAGGGCATGCATCATTTATACATACTATTCTTGCATTAACCAGAGTACTTAGGAATGTTTGATTGTATTGCCTTATCACTACTACCTGACTGAATTGATAACATGTTAACCTTTGCTTTATTGTTCCACTGAGTTGATCACTCACTCCCACATTACGGGACGGTGTTGTACATACCAACCAGACTCTGTCTTAGATGCAAATGGAGACCCGACTGATGAGGTAGAGATGGACTTCGTAGAAGATGAGGATGCCTTCTCCTATATGTAGTATTCTAGCGGGTTTACCTAGACCGTTCTGATCGGTGGGGCTTCAGGGTTATACTTATAGTGGACTATTGCATTTTGACATTTTGTAATTTGAATCAATACATATAATTATTGACCTGGCAATGCATACATACTTTGGAGACCTAAACTGGTTTATAAAGTTATACATACTCGTTTCAGTCTTCCGCTTGGATATTACAACTGTCCCTGGATTATGTATTGCTGATTTAGCTTAATCTTATTCATATTTTATGCATTAATACGGACAACATTTAATCATCATTAAATATGTTGCATAAGTGATGCGTTGAAACTCGAGAGTTGGACTTCTACTCGACCCCTGATTTTTAGGGCGTTACACATCTCCACTCTCCAAAACCAATCTCAACCGTTGAAATTCTTTCCTTAGAACTCTAAGACCTATTGGAGGAAGGAGGAGTTCAAGATCTAGAGGTGAGTGCTTCTTTCTCTCTCTTTCTCCCCTCTCTCTTTCAATATTTTGGTGTGGTGATGTGGCCGTGTGGCCCACCAGGATGTACCTCACCTTGATGTATGTGATGTCCAAGCCGTCCATCAAATGGACCCCACGACCATCCAAGCCAAATGGGCCCTACTTAACAGTGATGGGAAAACATAAATGTCATGTCTGCCCAATAGGTGGGCCACGTTCATGTGGGACCCACCATGCTGCCTGTGTTATATACAAGGTGTCCAGTGTCCAGAGACGCTGGACGTGACCTCAGAGTGAAGCGTGAACTGACGGTGTGATGCACTGACGTGCTAAGCACACAAATATCAACATGGTTCAAGAGACTTGCGTGGACCACTCATGCAGGCCCCACCTTGAAGTACGTGCCTTACATCCTAGCCGTCCATCTGTTTGGGGACGGTAGGACCCCCTGCAACGTGAGTGTGTTGTGTGACGCACATTTTGATGTATGTAGGTGTTCACCACGCTGTCCATTTGTGCGGTCCACTGTGATACATGTATTATATATATCTATAGGCCCATTGGTGCGGCCCGATTTGATATAGATGAAGCCCATTGGTGCGGCCCGATTTGATATAGATGAAGCCCATTGGTGTGGCCCGATTTGATATAGATGAGGCCAATTGGTGCAGCCTGATTTGATATAGATGAGGCCCCTTGGTGCAGCCCGAGTTAATATACATAAAGCCCATTAGTATGACCCGTATGATGTATTTTGGCCCATGGGCGGGGCCCACCCGTTTGTATTGTTAAGCCCATGTAATGAGACCCACTCGATGTATGAGGCCTAATATTGAGGCTCGTGCGATGAGGCTCACATGATATATTTAAGGCCTAGGTGTAAGGCCCACCTGTTGTGTATTCGAGGCCCGATGTGATATATGTTGGCCCATATGACAAGGCCGATGTAACGTAAATGAGACTCCCTGATAGGCGAATGTTATCTTACATGAGTGCACGATATGCGCAGGATTGATGCATGATTGGATTGTATGACTCATGCATCTTGCATTATGATTACTGTACGCCCTAGCGACATTAGGCCCATAGCCTCCACAGGCATATCGTGGATGGTCAGATGGGACACTGAAAATTTGTTCTAACATCGGGCTATCATAGATGGCCCTGGGTGAAAATTATAAACCCTCTTGGTACCAGAGGACGCCCCAACGTCGAGACCGAGTGGACACATGAGCGTCCGAGTGCCGAATACCAGGAGGCTGCGTCTCCCACTGTGTCACGGTCGGTTGGGAGGGGGTGTGGCCTTACCCGTCCGAGAGTAGAGGGCATTGTTAGGCTGAGTTTGACCAGCTCGTGAATGAGTCTGCTATCGACGTGCCAAATAGGTATTGACAGACTATTGGCCAGGCGGATAGTGAGGTTTCTTACGCTCACTTGGACTGTGCGGCTGGGAGAGCGGCAGTGCCATTTGGAGTGTACTAAACCCCGATGATGATCCTAGAGATGAACTGTACTAATATGTGGACTTATTGAGCAGGAGTTGCATACTCATTCATTCATTCATTCACTATCCACTCGGGCTGGTGGTGCACAACTATTTGTTACGTGTACCTTCACAATGGCCAGTATTTCAGTTGGGGGGCGCGACTAACCTGAGATCAGGAGTTTGCCACATCGAGTCTGACTATCCAAATTTAGGTATGGGACTGGTTTGGATAGAAGTCCCTTGTGATGGACCCCGTAACCTGCGATACTACATACTATCATGCCGACTTCACACTCCAGCATGGTTATTCCATCCGCATCGCATATTGCATTACATCCGCGGCATATGACATTTTGAGTTGATGTGTTTCTGCATTTATATAGTCTAGATACGGCTGACGCTATTCGTGAACTCATTAGGAATTATATATTGCATCGCATCCTCGGCATTTGATATTTGACTCTTTATGACTCCTCATTTGCATAGTTGTCCTATATTGCGTATTCTAATATTGATTGACTCATGGACTTGTCCGTATTTCCACTTACTCTGTTATCGTATGATTTATGATCTTGTCAGTATTTCTACTTACTCTAATAATTCATGACCTTGTCAGTATCTCTGTTTATTCCAATATTGTACGATTTATGGATTACTAGTATTTTCGGTATTGTATGATAATGGTATTGTATTGAATACTTAGCACTTACCTTGTGCACACACTTACACTACCCTCTAAGCTTTCTATAAGCTTATGCACGATAGATGCGTGCAGGTGATGTTAGGTTGCAGCAGTGTTGAGCTTGGAGCGTGCAGCGGTCTTCTGGAGCTTGATTTTCGATTAATGTATTTTTTTCTTTCAGCATTGTACTCAAATGATTATATTAGTGGATATGTGATAATGATGTTGCCTTTGTGATTTGGGTAAACTTGTGGTTATGCTTATTACGAGTTAAATGTATGTTGAACAAAAAAAAATCCTCCTCGTAGGATCCCGGGATCGGAATCTGGCATATGGACGCTGGGAGCCGAGAATGGGGTACTACAGAGGCTATCGACACTGGATTCGGTGATCGGGATTCCTATGAATCCGATTTCTGAGTTTGGGGCGTGACAAAAGGACTTACCTGATTCGAACAACCTCGAATCTCACCCTTGATACACCTTTAGAAACCTTAAAACCCTTTTAGGAACCCCTTTAGAAAGCCTTAGCATGTCTTAGAATAGCCCTAGGGATCCCTATTTATAGTTTAGGAAACTCCACTTACGCACCCCTTTGAAACCGCTTCAAATTTACGCAGTCCGCACAAAATCCGCGCAAAATCTGTGTAACCCTCAACTAGTCGAGACAGGTCCTCGACTGGTCGAAGGACCCATTCGAACGGTCAAGCCTGACCCTCGACTGATCGAGCGGCCCGGACCTTCAAAAAAAAAGCACGTTGAACTTCGAGTCGAGTGGGCCTCAACCGGTCGAGTGGACCCTCGACTGGTTGAGCCAGTCCCTCGATCGGTCGAACAATGCAGTTAATATCAGATTTATGACTTCTGTTTACAACAATCTCCACCATTAGGGGTGTACATCGAGTTGAACTGAGTCGAGCTGGCTTCTGCTCGACTCGACTCGGCTCAACCACTGGCTGACCTCAGCTCGAACTCCGCTCGGCTTGGTCCTTAGCCTGACTGGCTAGCTCGACTCGGTTCGGTCAACAGCTCGGGCCAGCTAGGGTCGAGTTCGAGCCAAGATCGAGCCGAGTTCGCCATTGAAGCATTTCCACAAACACCTAGACTGCACCTTTAAAACCCATCTATTTGTGTAATAGTGCAACCAAAGCACCCTAGAGAATGTTGGTTGTGAAGATGATTACTCCTTTGCTTCCTGTTTTGAAGACGATGATTACATTCTCCGTTTGCTTTGAGTTGTTGTGCCTTGTATTTTTCGTTATTGTAGCAGTTTATTGATATTGAGAATTGTGGTGATGACAATAACGCCCACCTTCCTTGAGTCATTTTATCAAACACTTGGTGAGCAACATCAATGGCAAAGTTACCGAGTCATGAACTGGTTCGATCCGAGTTCGATTCGAGCTGGATTCGATCCGAGTCGAGTCGAGCTGGGGCCTGCTCGAACTCATTTTCGAGCTCAAAAAATCAGCTCGACTCAGCTCGCACTCAGCTTCAAACCGAGTCAAATCGAGCTTTTTCGAGTCGAGTCGAGCAAGCTAACCGAGCTAGCTCAGTTCGTGTATATCCTATCCACCATGTCTTTAATCTTCAATCATGTAGCTTCTTGACCTCTTCTCTTATCTCTGCATCACATTATAGCTTCTCGTGTATACTTCATCTTTCTTTTTCGCCATCGCCAAGCCCAGAAAAGTTACACGGAACTTGAACTTCTCTGTAGGAATGTTCTAGGTGAGCATGTCTGCCGGATCAGAATCTACGTACCCAACCACCTTTGCTCATGTCTTCTCAAAAGGAAAGACGTAGTCTTCTTACCATCTCACCGCTACCCAATATTGCTTACCGGGGTATTTGCTCACAATACTGATAGCCTGTGAAATAACCGGTCTAATCCAGATCATGGCATGCACTGCCAACCGCATTCAAATAAGGCTCATGAGATATATCCTGCTTTTTCTCATCTGTTTTATGATATGTCCTAAGTAAAACTTAAGGAGAAATGCATAGTGAATGCCCTCCGGCTTTGCCTGGTCTTGATCAATACCTACCCAAGGTATTCTACCTGAGATAACCAAAGCCTACTCCTCTTCCAGTCTCAATGTTGAGTACCATCTTTGCAGCCCCCTGATCCTTCATCTTGAATGTCCCACTTAACTGAGTCTTTAGTATATTGATATTAGACATGTCATAATTGGATATTTACATGTCATCAACATACAATACCTGACCCACCATGAAAGAATCAAACTTTATACCACTGCCTAGGTGACAGGTCATACCACGACCTCCTGCAAAGTCTTTTTCTCAGTCCCTTTCACTTCAAACTGCTCTGGTTACTTCATGTGAATCTGTTCTTCTAATTTCCCTTGTAGAAGTGCAGACTCCACATCCATCCTTCCAGCTCAAGATCACATTGGCCAACTAGCGCCAATCACGGATCTAGTAGACACCTACTATACCGTTCATGCGAATATCTCTGAGAAGCCAATCCCTTCTCTCTGAGTATAACCCTTCACCACCAACCTCGCTCTGTATCTATGCTGTATCCTCCTGAAGATCCACCTACATCCAACCGCTTTCTGGCCCACTGGAAGCTCCACCAGCTCCCATATGTCGGTCTGGTATAATGAGTCCATCACATTGCTCATAGTCACCTTATACTTCTCAGTATCAGGTTGACCTAGAGCCATCTAAATAGAAGACGAATCCCCTGCGATATTGGAGTCGTTCATGTACCTCACCGATATCCTGCGATTATGCTGTGTGATTCTTCTCACGGGTGGCTGCTTTACCTGCTCTGTATCCCTATTTGCGCGTCTCATCCTTCCTGCCCTGCCCACTCATGTGGTCATGCCTAACATGCCACACACGTGCATAGGTGGAATCCGCTACAGCCATTGTAGCTCTATCTTTTGAAATGCTTCCGATCAACCTGTACATGTTACCGAGTCGTTGTGCTTTCATGATTACTCGTGCCCCCTTAGATACCTTAAGAGCACCATCAAAACCTGTGAACTTGCAGCCCATTGCCTCAAGTATACTAAGAGAAATCAGATTCTTCTTCATGTTAGGAACATGCCTTACATCAGTCAGGGTACGCTCTGCCCCATCAAACATCTTGATGTACATTGTACCAATAGCCACAACATTACAGGCAATGTCATTGCCCATAAACACCTGTCCACCATCGCACTCCCTGTAGCTGGTGAACCAACTCTGATGAGGAGTCATGTGAAAAGATGTCACTGTGTCTAGCATCCACTCATCCTTACAATCATCGTATGACCGTCTGATCGTAGACACAGATAAAACATCACCATCACATCCACTCCATCCATCTGACATGGCAGCATTGACTTCTCTGTACGAAGCCTCAGAATCTTCTCTCTTAGATTTAGGATTTGTACAATCCTTCTTCACATGTCCTTCCATCCCACAGTTCTAGCACTTTACCTTTTCTTTGTCATTGCCCTTCGATTTGAATCTAGATCTAGAACCTGAAAAACATGTACCTTGTTCAGAATTCCTACCCCTTGTAAGCAGTGCATAAGAAGATATCCCCATGTCAACGTTAAGCTTTCTCATAGCCTTCCCTTGAAGGGCTGAGATAATAGTGTCGACACTTAGGGTTTTATTCGTGAAGCACATTGTGTCCTTGAATGACTCATAGGATGCCGGAAGAGAATTTTGTAACATACATATTTATTCTTCATCTTTCATCTTTCATCACTTCCTCCATATCCAGCAATTTGTAAAATAATTTATTAAAGTTGTTGATGTGAGCCTCTAGATCTTCACCCTTTGCCATCTTGAAGTTATACCATGGTCGCTTCAAATGTCAACAATTTTTAGAGGATTTTTTCACATAGACATCCTCTAACTTTGCCCATAACTTAGTCGCAGTTTTCTCCCTTATGACATTGTAGAGAATCTCATCGTATTCCATTCATCATCAGTCATAGTAGACTTTCGCTCCTCAAGAGCACCATCTTCTCCTTACTTGATTAAGGAACTGATCATCTTAATCTTCCATAATTCAAAATTATTTTTCCCCGAGTACTTCTCAATATCATACCTAGTACTCGCCATTATTACTAATCCCTCAGATTTAGATCTGTGCCCCAACGATTGCTCTGATACCACTTGTTGGGGATTTGTGCTGCGGAATCACACAGATATGGATCTAGGATAGCAATCCAAGAGCACCAATTAATCACAAGAGAACACAAAGATTTAACGTGGAAAACCCTTTTGAGAAAAAACCACAGCACAAAGCGACATAATTCCACTATGAAAATAGAAATTACAAAGAGAAAAGGACTTACTCGATTCGAACAACCTCAAATCTCACCCTTGTTACACCCTTTAGAAACCCCAAAACCCTTTTAGGAACCCTTGGAACTCCTTTAGAAAGCCTTAACATGCCGTAGAATAGCCCTAGGGACCCCTATTTATAGTTTAGGAAACTCCACTTATGCACCCCTTTGAAATCGCCTCAACTTTATGCAGTCCGTACAAAATCCGCCCAGAATCTGCGTAACCCTCGACTAGCCGAGCCAGGTCCTCGACTGGTCGAAGGACCCATTCGACTGGTCGAGCCTGACACTCGACTGATCGAGCAGCCCGTACCTCTAAAAATAAAGCACGCTGGACTTTGAGTCAAGCAGGCCTCGACCGGTCGAGTGGACCCTCGACTGGTTGAGCCCGTCCCTCGACCGGTCAGGCAACACGGTAAGTATCAGATTTAAGACATCTGTTTACAACAAATTCATCAAGTTGACATGCATAATCATTTGAATTGCTATGAGCAATGATTCACAGTTACTCATGATGGTTCTAATACAGAGATAAGAGTTGAAAATCAGAACATCACAAATAAGAAATGGTAGAAATGATTTCTGGAGAGCTGAGGCACATTATAGTCACTATTTTCAAAACATATTTATTCCCACGAGAAAGACCCTTAATGCAATGAATCTTAGTAATTCTATTATTGAGATACAACAACTCTCCGTCACAATGAACGGCTTGATATGGAACACGAACGATATCAAACACAAATCCAAGATGATTTTCAGCGCATCGTCGCAGCCACGAATCCCATCTACTATAAGGGCTTTTATTTCCTATCTACTTTCTAACGTAGGACCAAACCCAACATCAAAACAAAGGGAAAAACCAACACTAGAAAATAAAGGACTAAATATATTTTTCCTATTTCCAATTCCTTTATTTTTCTAAAAACTTAAAATTATTAAAGAAATATTGTGACATACTTTTGCAATTTTGTTTTATTTAAATTGAAAACAGATTTATAACTACCTATAATATCTTAATTTAGTTAGTAAATATTGAGTAGAGTCACAGACAAGAAATTGCCTCGATTTTTCAAGTTTTTGAACTATGAATCAGAATGGAACACTTTTTTTTGGAAGATAATCTCATACTAATCACTTTTAATAAACTTATTGCAATTCATGATGCATCGAGCACCACCCATAGTGAGGGTTGGTAGATTGACGGTTTGGATCATCAAGAGGTGAACCTTCAGCTTTGGTTTTGACTTTTGTTCAATAAATGAATTTTTACTTTTGTTAAAAAAGGATTTTCACCACTGTTCTATGAATTGGATCTTACCAAATAATCCCTCTGGTGAAAATTACATTATTGCCCTCTTTTGCTTTTTGTTTCCAACTTAGTGAAAAATTAAAAGTTGCCAGCCCATGTGGCATGTATCTCACAGTCAACCTGACTAAAGATGAACTAAAAATGTGGCAGATCCAATAGTAAAGTAGGGCCGATCTATAAAAAAAATTATGTACAAAATATTCCAATTCAAGTGTGGCCCATTTGATGATCAATGTGATGTTTTGTTCGTGTTATCACCTATGGTGTGATGCATATGTTTTAAAGCGTTGGACGTTATGCAAATATCACGTGGACCACGAATCTTGTGTTTCTCTATTTTAAAGAGATGAAAAAAAAATGAGGACACTTTTGTAATTTTATCCCTCAAGAATTACCTCCATAGGAATTTTTAACCACGGAGGCATCATCTGGTAAAATTCAATTCCCAGCGGAATTTGCGGTGAAATTTCAAAAAAAAAAAAGAAAAAGAAGAACGAGTTTTTTCCTATTGTATACCTCACTTTTAAGCTACTGAAATTTATCTGTCTGTCCATACTTACTTTACCAAACTATGACCCTGCTGTATGGGTGACTTTTTACCAGACCAAAATACCCCTGCTTTATAATTTGCATTGCTTTTACTCACACCCAAAAAAACGTCAGAACTCATCTGCATCAAAATATTCCTTCTTTTCACCCATTTTCTTCATTAAATCTCCATTGAATCTCTGTATACTATCATTGTACATCTACAATCTTCCATCCTACTCAGGGTTACGTTCATTCCCTAAAACTGGATGCATCCATAAATGTGTATAGATTGTAGGTTTTTTTTTCCATAAATCTTGTTTCACTTCAACGCACTCTTCTTCTTCTTCTTCAATACGGATTTCACTGATACGGCGGCTATGGGAGGTAAGAATGTTTAAAATATGAAGAATTTACCAAGATCTCAGGCAATTCCAACCGAGAAGTCGGCGAAATACTTGCTCAAATTCATCAGAACTCAAGCAACTCATGAATTTCTCAGTCAATTGGCCGAGTTCTTAGTCAATTTAATGAATTTCTCGTTCATTTTTGTGAAGTTCTCGGTCATTTTCACTCAGTTCACGGTCAATTTCATGAATTTCTTACTCAATTTCGATAAGTTCTTGGTCAATTACAGAAGTTCTCGGTCATATTCGTGAAGTTGTTGGTCAAATTCAAGAAGTTTCGCAGTCAATTTCATGAAATTCTCGGTCAATTGGACAAAGTTCCCTATCAATTTAATGAATTTGTCGGTCAATTTCATGCACGTCTCAATCAATTTCATGCAGTTGTCTGTCAACTTCAAGAAGTTCGCGGTCAATTTCACAAAGTTTCGCGGTCAATTTCACGAAGTTCCCGGTCAATTTAATGAATTTGTTGGTCAATTTCATGCACTTCTCAGTCAATTACACGCAGTTATCCGTCAATTTTAAGAAGTTCGTAGTCAATTTCACGAAGTTCCCGGTCAATTTCATGCACTTCTCAATCAATTTCACGCAGTTATCTGTCAACTTCAATCACTTCGCGGTCGATGTTCATAAAGCTATTCAATTTAGTGAATTTCCTATTCAATTTCATCGAGTTCTCGGTCAAATTCAATGGCTTAGAACTCAATTTCACTCAGTTCTCGGTCATTTTCATTACGTTATCGGTCAATTTCACTTAGTTATCAGTCATTTTCAATAAGTTATCGGTCAATTTGGTGGTCACCGAAATGCACCTATAAGTCGGCCATATTAACCGTGAACTTTAGGAACTCCATACAATTGATTGATTGAGAACTTGGAAAAATTGACTGATAACTCGGTCATATCTGACCTAGTACACTAGTGAATTTTCTACTACTCAGTTAATCCCACCTTATACATGTGAATAATAAACGAGTTATATCTTATGTGTCATTGTGTTTGTTTTCAGAAAATGACTTGAAGAATCATCCTATGCTCATATGGTGGGGAGTTACTACGCGAAAACAATCAATACACGTACAAGGGTGGAAAGTCGAAAACTACTATTATGGGCGTCAAGACTACATATGAGGAGCTTCTATCCAAAATGTACAAGATTATGAAGAGTACACCAAAGGATTATGATATTAGGTTGAAAGCATTGTACCCTTGGTCAAATCAATCAATCCCTTCAACTAAAATTGAAGACGATGAAGATGTGAGAGTGTTCTTGGCAGCACAGTCAGAGCATTTAGATAAATACATCCCTTTAATCATCGAGACAATGCAGCACGTTAATGAGGCAATACTCGAAGACCCCGTGTCTTACAGTGGTGTCGAACATAATGCCTCAATAGTTGAAAGTTTGGGTGAGGAACATGGCGTGAAATATGAATATATAGCATCACCTTCACAAGTTCCTCTAAGCAAACACTCCACAACTCGAGCCGGTTCAAACATCAAACTTCATGACTAGTCAAGTGAGCCGGGCAAGTGACTTTAAGCACAGAAGTGAATATACAGCATCACCGTCATATACAAGAATAGATTTGCCCTCATCATCCAACGCTAAATATTTATGGGGAAGTGACATTTCACTGCCCGAGTTGCAAATAAATAGGGCATAATCGCCGGAGTTGCAAATTTCCAATACCTCTGAAATAATGTAATTTGTAAGACATTTTTTGCAATATGATAGTGAATAATATAAATCAATAACATTTGTTACATTATTGCAAATTACGAATTTATTACTACGATTAAGACTTTGAAAGAATAGTAATAATCATGAAAAGGGATACTGACCCTGATTATGATCGAAATGAATATGGTCAGCTCACCCAGTTATCGGTCAGCTCACTGTTGAGGGTCAAATATTGCATATTATTCCCCATTTATTACTTGATTTTATGAACATGATAATGCTTAATGTTCTGTTTTAATCATGATTATGTTGCAAGATGAATTTAAGAGCTTGGATCAAAAAGGATGCTAGAAGCATGGATTTAACGCTCAAGAATCACCAAAGTCAAGGATGGATCTTATGAGACCAAGAATGAAGAATTCACATGCCAAAGATCAAAGAAAACCAATGAATGAAGAGAATCGAAGATTTGAAGTGAAGAAAAAGAAACCTGAAAATCTGCCTCATTCGATCAGTCTATGCCCTCCTTCAACCAGTGATCCTTGACTAGTTGAAGAAACTTCAAGTCGAAATCCAGCAACATGAACTTTTAATTTTGAGCGATCTTCGACCAGTCGAAGGCTGTCTTCGACTAGTCAAGGGTTATGTAAATGTTGCACGAACTTTGTAAATTTGAGGTGGTTTCCAGATTTTTCCAACTCGGTGCGAAAGTTTGAGTTGCACAACTATAAATAGGAGTCCCTAGGATATTCCTAGGTATCTTCGAGGGTTTGAGGAGTGAAGTAAAAGGGTAGAGAAGTCGTCGCCAAGAGTTTTTTTTCTTCTTCCTTAGTTGTTTTCATGTTTTATTTAAGAGACTTTGGTTCAATCATGTCTATAGTTGGCTAAACCTCTTACCTAGGGCTAAGAGGTGAAACTTGTAGCGGGATGGAATGTTTCTTTTACTTTGATTCATGTTTATGTTGAACCTTCTTTGATTCTAGTTTGATTTTAAATGAATACTTTCAATTCTTAATGGTTTATTATGACTCAAATTACAGTAGATCTGTAATAGCTTTGAGTATCTTCTTTTCTTGATTTTGAAATTATGGGATTGGTAAATCTTGTCCTTAACCATCGTTCCATGGGCATGCTTTGGTGATGGAATCTCTTCCAATTATCATAATTCTCCTCTATTGAGAATTAGGTCAAGGAAAGTTCAGATTGATCTTAATTGTATATTTTCCAATTGGATAGGATAGGACTCCAATTCCAATTGTGTGACTTGAATCAAGTAAGAGGGTTCCCTGATCTCTACAAGTGGATCCTTGGAAACCCTAGTTATCACCTATGAATTTGTTAGTTTTAATCACTTTAATCACAATTACTCTCTCAATTACTTCAAAATTAGATTCACATCTTCTTCTAGTTCTAGTTTTACTTAATTTCAGAAACGTACAAGTTTAGTCTCTGTGGATTCGACCTCAGTCTCACCAAGATCATTACTACATCGCGACCCTACACTTGGGGTTGTGAACAAGTTTTTGGCGTCATTGCTGAGGAACTAATGGTTGCGTTTTTCTGAGATTAACTAGTTTTAGAATTAGGTTAAGATTAGGGTTTGTTTACTTTCTATTTTAAGTTAGGGTTTTTCTAATTTATTTTTAGAAACTAACTTACTTTCTATTTTTAGAAACTTTCCTAATTTGTTTATAGAAACTAAGTTGTTTTCTTATTTCTTTTTTTGTAGAAACTAATTTGTTTTCCTTTTTCTTCTGCAAGATCCCAACATAGAAACTTTTAATATGGTAACTTCTTTCTAATTCTCTCTCTTTCTATTTCTAGATTTCTTCCTCTTACCTTTTAGTTTTAGGTTAGATTATGAAATTGAGGGTTGAGAGTGTTTCATGCCCAAGTGGGTCCGTGACAACACTCGACATCTCTTAAGTGAAGGAGGATTAGTTGAGGGGCTATCTATCGATCATAGGATTAGACACCACTTAAGATCCACAGAGTTAGCTGAAGTTATGGTTGCCAATCAACCTCCAAATCCACCTCAACGTAGGGTTGAGGAAATCCAGGATGAGAATGAGGTGCATCAAGCACCCCCGCCTTGTACTTTACGAGATTATTTACAACCGGCGGGGGTGAGCACGCCCTCATGCATGGTTTTTCCAGAAAATACGGGACATATGGATATCAAGCCAGGGGTGATCCAACTCCTAAAATTCCATGGACTTAAATCTAAAAATTCATATTTACACTTAAAAGAGTTTGATGAGATCATAACCATTTTATATTTTCCTAACATGTCTGATGACACAGTCAGGTTGAAACTCTTAACCTTTTCTTTGACAGAGAAAGCTAAGACGTGGTTGCATTCACTACGTCCGTAATTTATTAGCACATAGAATGACATGATAAGGGAGTTTTATAAAGAAAATTTTCCCACACTATAAAACGAACACCTTCAGAAAGTTAATCATGAACTTCACCCAAAAGGAATATGAAATATTCTTCTAATGTTGGGAGTGGTTCAAGGATCTTGTCAGTTCATGTCCGCAATATGATTTTGAAGCGTGGAGCATTACACACTTTTTCTATGATGGACTGACATCTTTCATACGCCAATTGGTCGAGACAATGTGCAATGGAGAATTCATGAACAAAAATGTTGATGATGTGTGGGATTATTTGGACAGACTTGCTGAAAATGCACAATCATGGGACGTCTCCCCAAAATCGAGCACCACCTCTAGGCCCGCTCAATAAAAGGAGAGGATCGGAATATGCCTTCTAAAAGAGGATGATGATATTAATGCTAAAGTGGCTAATCTCATAAGGAAATTCGAGGCCATGGAACTAAAGAAGGATAAGGCTAAGGAAACTGTTTGTGGTATTTGTGCTTGCAACATTCACACAACTGAAAATTGCCCAACAATACCTACTTTTCAAGAGGTACTGAATGAGCAATCTAATGCCGTGAATAATTACCAAAGGCCTTTCAATGGACTCATCTTCAATACATACAATCCTAGTTAGAGAAATCTTCCAAATTTTAGTTGGAGGAATAGACAAACTGTTACTCAAGGATTCCCTAATCAAATTCTAAATCAAAGGAAACCTCAAGAGGACTCTGTTCTAAAACATATTCAAGATCAAGAGTTATTCAACAAGACATTAAATCTGCATTGAAAACACTTGCGTCTATCATTCAAAAGATAGAGTCACACTTAGCGATTGGGGAGAAAGGGATGCTTCCAGCCCAACCTCTCCCCAATCCAAAACCATAATATGAAATTAGTGGCTCAAGCTCTTCAAATCAACTAGAACAAGCCAAGTCTATTACCACTCTTAGGAGTGGGAAAACAATTGACAAATCTATTCCGATAAGGGCTGAAAAGCTTAAGGACTCGGAAGTGGATGAGACAGATAGACCAAGCCGTGCTTCACATGAGTTAGAAACGGAACTTTAAAGCAAACCAGTTGCACCATTCCCACAACAGTTGATTGCACCAAAACCTCTCTCTAACTCTTAGGACATTCTATAGGTGCTGAAATAAGTGAACGTTAACATTCCTCTACTAGATGTCATTAAACAAATACCTTCATATGCCAAATTTCTGAAAGATTTATGTATGAACAAAAGATAAAAAAATATTCAAAAGAAAAATCTTTTTGACTAAAAAAGTGAGTGCCATCCTGAAGCAAGATGTGCTACAAAAGTACAAAGATCTTGGTATCCCAATCATTGCTTATGTAATTGGGAATTACCGGATTGAGCACACACTTCTTGACTTAGGAGTGAGCGTAAATCTGATTCCTTACTTAGTCTACAAGCAACTGGGTCTAGGTGAATTAAAACCCACCTGGACCACATTACAACTTGCCGATCACTTAGTTCGTGTACCGAGAGGGGTAATTGAGGATGTGTTGGTCCAGGTTGACAAATTCTATTACCCTGTAGATTTTATCATCTTAGATACTCAACCCATTGTGGACATGAGCACTCAAATTTCCGTCATTCTTGGTCGCCCATTCCTCGCTACATCAAATGAAATCATTAATTGCAGAAATGGAGTCATGAGTTTGTCTTTTAAAAATATGACATTTAAGTTAAATATCTTTTTCAATACAGGCAAACAATCAGAGGAAGATAACGATTCTCACGATATTAACCTGATTGATTCTTTCGTGGAAGATAGAACTTTTCTGACACTTTTCTGACCTTACCCTCTGACCCTCTAGAGACGTGCCTGACCCACTCCCATGATTTAAATGATGATGTGATTAGGGAGATGGGAACCATGTTGGATACTATGCAGGTACTTGAAGTTAACCGGTGGAGGCCACAATTTGAAGAATTACCTTAAACTGATGTAGTGCCTTTACCGTCTAACCTCAAGGCACCGAAGTTTGACCTAAAACATTTGCCATCTGATTTGAAATATGTCTATTTAGGTCAAGATGAGACATACCCGGTATTGATTTCTTCTCACCTTGAGCAGGAATAGGAGAGTATGCTTATCTCTACTCTCATTGAGCATAAGGGAGCCCTTGGATGGTCGATTGCGGACCTCAAGGGAATTGACCCTTCAAATTGTACTCACCGCATTTATCTAAAGGATAATGCTAAGACCTCATGACAACCACAACGTAGATTAAATCTAAATATGAAGGAAGTGGTTAAGGCCGAGGTTCTAAAGCTATTAGATGTGGATATCATATACCCTATATCGGATAGCCAATGGGTGAGTCCAACTTAGGTGGTTCCTAAGAAGTCCAGAATCACCATAGTAGCCAATGCCAACAATGAACTCGTACCAACTAGAGTTACTACTGGTTGGAGAATGTGCATTGACTACAGAAAATTGAATACCGTCATGAAGAATGACCATTTTTCTTTACCTTTCATTGATCAAAATTTAGAAAGGCTAGCTGGTCACTCGCACTATTGCTACCTTGACGGGTATTTGGGCTACAACCAGATAGAGATAGCCCTTGAAGATCAGGAAAAGACCATATTCATATGTCCCTTTGGCACATTTGCTTACCAAATGATGCCATCTGGATTGTGTAATGCCCCCGCCACTTTTTCGCGATGCATGATGAGTATTTTTTCTAATATAATGGGACAATATCTAGAGGTCTTCATGGATGACTTCTCTGTCTTTGGTCCATCTTTCACGGATTGTTTGGAGAATCTTAAATGTGTGTTAAAGCGATGTGAGGAAAGGAACTTGGTACTAAATTGGGAGAAGTGTTATTTCATGGTTCATAAGGGAATTGTCCTTGGATATATTATCTTATCAAAAGGAAGTGAGGTAGATAAGGCTAAGATTCATCTTATCTCTAACTTACCTCCACCCAAGAACATACGAGACATGCGATCCTTCTTAGGACACGCCGCATTTTATAGAAGATTCATAAAGGACTTTAGTCACCTCTCTCGTCCTTTATGGAATTTACTTCAAAAGGATGTACCATACAAGTGGACTGAGCAATGCCAGGAAGCTTTTTCTAAGCTCAAGAGCATGTTAACCACCGCACCTATCATGCAGCCACCCGATTGGAGCATTCCTTTTGAACTTATGTGCGATGCGTTGAATTATGCTATTGGGGTGGTGTTAGGTCAGAGAAAAGATAAGAAGCCCTACGTTATACATTATGCAAGTAGAACCTTAAATTTTGCTTAAGTAAATTACTCTACTACGGAGAAGAAACTCTTAGCCGTAGTGTTCGCTTTAGACAAATTTAGGTCCTACTTGATCGGATCCAAGATCATCATTTACACAGATCATGCGGTGCTTAAATATCTTCTTTCTAAGAATAATGCTAAGCCTCGTTTAATAAGATAGATCATCCTACTCCAAGAATTTGATTAAGATAAAAAAAGGAGTAGAGAATGTAGTAGCTGATTATCTTTCCTGCCTCGATCTCTCTGATTCCCTTGAGATGACACATATAAATGACATGTTCCCTGATGAACAATTGTCTAAAGTCTCCCATTCACTTTGGTTTGCGGATATTGCTGATTATCTTACCATAGGTTTCACGCCAACACATTGGACTGTGTAAGATAAGAAGAAATTCTTCGCCGAGGTACGCAAGTTCTTCTCGGATGATCCATATTTATTTAAATATTTTCCAGACCAAATCTTAAGGAGATGTGTGTCAGACAATGAACATCAAAGTGTCATCTCCTTCTATCACTCTCAGGCCTGTGGTGGTCACTTTTTTGCTAAAAAGACCACGGCCAAAATTATGCAGTGCGGCTTTTCTTGGCCCACTATGTTTAGGGACACTCATGGGTTTTGCAAAACTTGTGAGCATTGTCAGAAATTGGGAGCTTTGTCCCATAGAAATATGATGCTTTTAAATCACATTCTGATCATAGAGGCATTTGATTGTTGGGGCATCGATTTCATGGGAACATTCCTCCAATCCTTTGAAAATTTATATATTTTTCTAGCAGTAGAATATGTCACTAAATGGGTTGAAGTGATCCCGTGCCAGAACAATGATCATCAAACAGTCATTAAATTCTTAAACGAGAATGTCATTTTCCTGTTCAGAACGCCTCGAGCCATCATTAGTGATGGGGCTCATATTTTTATAATAGGTCATTTGTGAACTTAATGAAGAAATATAGCATATCTCATAAGGTGAGCACCCCATAACACCCATAAACAAGTAGGTAAGCTGAGATTTCCAATAAGGATATCAGACACATTTTGGAAAAAATGGTTAATCCTGATCGAAAGGATTAGTCAATCTGATTGACCTATGCTTTATGGGCTTACCGTACTGCATTTAAAACCCCTATTGGAATGTCTCCCTTTAGACTTGTCTATGGTAAGGCTTTCCACTTACCTGTGGAGTTGGAACATAGGACCTACTGGGCGATTAAAAATCTAAACTTCAATTTAGACAATGCTGGCTCGCTGCAAAACTCTAGTTGAATGAACTCGAAGAAATCCAGAGTGACGCATATGAGAATTCGAGAATTTACAAGGATAGAATGAAGGTGTTTCATGACTAACACATTCTCAGAAAATTATTCACATCAGGTCAAAGGTCCTTTTGTACAATTCTCGGTTACATCTCTTTCCAGAAAAACTTTGATCCCGTTAGGTAGACCCTTTCACTGTTACTAATTTCTATCTTCATGGGGCCATCGAGATTTGGAATCCAAACAATGGCAATGAGTTCAAAGTAAATGGACATCGTTTAAAGCCATTTGTTGAAAAATTTGATTCAGAGGATATGTCTATACTTCTGAATGATCCTGTTTATTAAGATTGACCTCCTAGTCTGACGGAGGTGTAGTTAGGTTTACTGTTTTTTGCTGTTTAAGATAGTTTACTATCCGCCGTTTTAAGATAGTTTGTTTTCCGCTGTTTTAGGATAGTTTGCTTATCGTTTGTTTGAGTCTTTTGTACTAACCCATCCTCATATTGTGATCATTGGAAAAGTCTCAAAATTTCTTCTTCGGGTATTATCTTTCCATCACTTCCCTTTTTCTTTTCATTGCTTCTTTTACATTACATGCTTATTTCTTTTACAATGAGGACAATGTAGATTTTAGGTTGGGGATGAGAGATTAGGCACACTAATCAGTTGTTTTCTTAGTCCTTGGGCAAAAATTGCGGAAAAGTGTAAAACTTTTGAAAATTAGAATTATAATATGCTTAATGTTGATGATTTATGTCTCTTGGATTCGGTTACTTAGAGATTTCAAAGTTAAGTTCGAATTATTAATCCATGAGTAGAAGTTTTAAACATTGATTGAGTCATGATTTCACATGTCACATCTAACCATCACTTTAAAGCTTCAGTTAACATTGAATTGTTAACTTGGTGATTATTAAGCATGAAAGAAACCAACCTAAGGAATTTGTCCATCATGTTCGATGAGAAGAGTTGAAAAGAAAGAAAAAAAAATATAATGCTCAACTAAAAACAGTTGTCATAAAAAAAGGCCACCTATTAAAGATCTTTTAAAATATTGAACATAGCGTGAAAGCCATTGATGGAAAAATCAAAAGTTTGTGAAAATAAAAAAAGGGGAATTAAAAGATAAATTGTAAGGCAAGTTTCGTTTGAGGTTTTGGTTGTCCCGAAGGCTCTTTTGATTATCAATGTTATCATGAATATGAAGAATTAAACCTTTGATTGTGATAAGTCTAGACTTCATTATACACCCATGGAACTTAACGCGTGGAATAGTTCTAATTGGAGGATTAATGCTTTAAACTTGATTATAAAGTTTACTGAATACTAGAGTTTAGGAGAGAATAATGCTCAACATTGATGTATTTTGAAACTCTATTATCTGGATTGTTTTTGAAACCTCTTGAGCTTATGGAAATTATACAATGGTTCTTGAAATAATTTTCGCATACTTTGCTTAGGACTAACAAAATGTTGGTTGGGGATTGTGTTGATAGTCAAATATTGCATATTATCCCCCATTTATTACTTGGTTTCATGAACATGATAATGCTTAATGTTCTATTTTAATCATGGTTATGTTGCAAGGTGAATTTAAGAGCTTAGATCAAAAAGGATGTTAAAAGCATGGATTTAACGCTCAAGAATCACTAAAGCCAAAGGATGGATCTTATGAGACCAAGAATGAAGAATTCACATGCCAAAGATCCAAGAAAACCAAGTGAGGAATGAAGAGAATTGAAGATTTGAAGTGAAGAAAAAGAACCCTAAAAATTTGCCTCATTCAACCAGTTTAAGCCCTCCTTCGACCAATCGAAGGTGATCCTCGACTAGTCGAAGAAACTTCGACTCAAACTCCAGCAACATGAACTTTTAATTTCGCGCGATCCTCGACCAGTCGAAGGCTGTCCTCAACTAGTCGAAGGTGGCCTTCGACCAGTCGAAGACTGTCCTCGACTAGTCGAGGTTACGTAGATGTTGCGCAGACATCGTAAATTTGAGGGAGTTTCTGAATTTTTCTAACTCGGTGCAAAAGTTAGAGTTGCACAACTATAAATAGGAGTCCCTAGGATGTTCCTAGGTATCTTCGAGGGTTTGACGAGTAGAGCAAAAGGGTGGAGAAGCCGTCCCTGAGAGTTTTTCTTCTTCCTCCTTAGTTGTTTTCATGTTTTATTTAAGAGACTTTAGTTCAATCATGACTATGGTTGGCTAAACCTCTTAACTAGGGCTAAGAGGTAAAACTTGTAGCGTGATGGGATGTTTCTTTTATTTTAATTCACGTTTATATTGAACCTTCTTTAATTCTAATTTGATTTTAAAGGAATACTTTCAGTTTTTAATGGTTTATTGTGACTCAAATTACTTAATGGTTTATTGTAACTCAATTTACAGTAGATCTGCAATAGCTTTGAGTATCTTCTTTTCTTGATTTTGAGATTGTGGGATTGGTAAATCCTGTTGTTAACCATCGTCCTATGGGCATGGTTTGTTGATAGAATCTCTTTCAATTATCATAATTCTCCTCCATTGAGAATTAGGTGAAGGAAAGTTCAGATTAATCTTAATTGTATATCTTCCAATTGGATATGATAGGACTCCAATTCTAATTGTGTGACTTGAATCAAGTAAGAGAGCTCCCTGATCTCTACAAGTGGATCCTTGGAAACCCTAATTACCACCTTTGAATTTGTTAGTTTTAATCACTTTAATCACAATCACTCTTTCAATTACTTCAAAATTAGATTCACATCTTGTTTTAGTTCTAGTTCTACTTATTTTCAAAATATATACAAGTTTAATCCCTGTGGATTCGACCTCGGTCTTACCAAGTTATTACTACATCGCGACCCTATACTTGGGGTTGTGAACAAGTTTTTGGCGCCGTTGTCAGGGACTATGGATACGTTTTTCTGAAATTGAATATTTTCAAAATTAGGTTAAGATTAGGGTTAAGTTTTTGTTTTGCTTTTAGGTTAGGGATTTTGTTCTGAAATTGTTTTTTTTGAAGAAACTAACATTGTTTTCTGTTTTGGAGGATCTTAACATATCAACTCTTATTCGGTAATTTTGTTCCAACTCTTTCTCATATCTTTTCTAAATCTCTTATTTGTTTTAGTTTTTCTAGTTTTCTTTTTTAGGTTTAGTTATTTAGTTACTTGAGGGCTGAGAGTGTTTCATGCCCAAGTGGGTCCGTGATAACACTCTACGTCTTTTGAGTGAAGGAAGATTAGTCGAAGGGTTGCCTATCCATCATAGGATTAGACACAACTTGAGACCCTCTGAGTCAATAGAAGTGATGGCTGCAAACCTCAACCTCTAGTTAAGGAAGTTTAGGATGAGAATGAGGTGCATCATGCACCCCAGCCTGGTACTTTACTAGATTTTTTACAACCAGCGGGGGTGAGCACACCTTCCTGCATGATTTTTTCAAATAATGCAGGAAAAATTAATATTAAACCTGGGATGATCCAACTCCTTCCGAAGATCCATGGACTTAAATCTAGAAGTTCATATCTACACATGAAAGAGTTTGATGAGATAATAGCCACTTTACACTTTGCCAACGTGTCTGAGTACACGATCAAGCTAAAACTCTTTCCCTTCTCCTTCAAAGAAAAGGGTAAGACTTGGTTTCATTCACTACGACCCCGATCCAATAGCAGATGGAACGACATGACAAGGGAGTTCATAAAGAAATTCTTCCCATACCATAAGACGAACACCATTGGGAAGTCGATCATGACCTTCGCCCAAAAGGAAGATGAGACATTCTTTTAATGTTGGGAGCGGTTCAAGGATCTTGTCACTTCATGCCCACAACATGGCTTTGAAACGTGGTGCATAACAAATTTCTTCTACGATGGACTGACATCTTCCATGCGTCAATTAGTCGAGATGATGTGCAATGGGGAATTCATGAACAAAAATGTCGATGATGTGTGGGATTACTTTGACAAACTTGCTGAAAATGCACAATCATGGGACATCTCCCCAAGACCTAGCATCACTTCTAAGCTTACTCAATCAAAGGAGATGGGCGGAATATATATTTTGAAAGAGGAAGATGATATAAATGTTAAAGTGGCTAATCTCACAAGGAAAATTGAGGCCATGGAACTTAAGAAGGATAAGGCTAAGGAATTTGTTTGCGATATTTGTGCTTGCAACATTCATACAACTGAAAATTATCCAACAACACTTGTTTTTCAAGAAATATTGAATGAGCAATTGAATACCGTGAATAACTACCAAAGACCTTTCATTGGACCCACTTCAAATACATATAACTCTAGATGGAGGAACCATCCAAATTTCAGTTAGAGGAATGAACAAACGGCTAACCCTCAAGAGGCCCTGACTTAACTTTTAAATCAAGAGGCCTCAAGAGGATCCGGTTTTAAAACACATCTAAAACCAAGAGCTTTTCAATCAAGGCACATTACAAGCCTTTCAAGACCTTATCAAGGTCATTCAATGGATTGAGTCACACTTAACGATTAGAGAGAAAGGGACTCTTTCAGCCCAACCTCTACCAAATCCAAAACCGTAATATGAAATTAGTGACCCAAGCTCTTCAAATCAAATAGAGCAGGCTAAGTCTATTACCACTCTTAGGAGAGGAAAGACAATTGACAAATCCATTCTGGTAAGGGCCGAAAAGTCTAAGGTTTCAGAAGAAGATACGAATGATAGACCTAGCATTGCCCCGCATCTGTTAGAACCGGAACCCTAAAGTAAGCCGATTGCACTATTCCCTCAACGGTTGATTGCATCAAAACCTCTAGCTAACTCACAGGATATTCTAGAGGTGTTAAAACAAGTGAAAGTCAACATCCCTCTATTGGACACTGTGAAACAAATTCCCTCTTATACCAAAATTTTGAAAGATTTATGTACAACCAAGAGACAATAGACTATTCAATAGAGAATTTTTCTGACAGAAAAGGTGAGTGTCATCCTCAATCACAATGTGCCACTAAAATATAAAGATCCTGGTAACCCAACTATCACCTATATAATTGGGAATTACCATATAGAGCATGCACTTCTCGACCTGGGAGCAAGTGTTAATTTGATTCATTTCTCGGTATACGAACAATTGGGTATAAGTGAAATAAAACCTACCTGGACCACATTACAACTCGCTGATCGTCTGGTCCGTGTACCAAAAGGGATAATCAAGGATGTATTGGTCCGGGTTGACAAATTCTACTATCCGGTAGATTTTAATATCCTGGATACTCAAACCATCATAGATATGAGCACTCAAATCCCTGTCATCCTTGGTCATCCATTCGTAGCTAGCTACATCAAATGTCATAATTAATTGTAGAAATGGAGTTATGAGTTTATCTTTCGAAAACATGACGTTAGAGCTCAATATCTTTTTCAACCTGAGCAAATAGTTAGAAGATGTTGACGATATCCATGACATTAACATAATCAACTCTTTCATGAAAGATAGAACAATCTTGAATTTATACTCTGATCCTCTAGAGATATGCTTAGCCCACTCCCCTGATTTGAATGATGACACGATTAGGGATGTCATGTTTAATGCTATGCCAGTACTTGAAATTAATCAGAGGAGGCCATAATTTAAAAAATTACCCCAAACCAATGTAGTACCTCTACCGTCTAGGCTCAAGGCACTGAAGCTTAATCTGAAACCATTACCTGCTGATCTTAAATATGTTTACTCAAGTCAATATGAGACATACCCGGTGGTGATTTCATCCCACCTTGAGAAAGAACATGAGAGTATGCTCATTTTTACTTTCGAAGCAGATGAAGGAGTTATTGGGCATATCATTACAGACCTCAATGTGGAGAATGAGCCCATTTCAACTGAATGTCTCAACTCTTTAGAAGTTTGCTTGTCACACTTTGAAAATTCTAATGACTATATGATTTAAGACATAGTGAATGCCCTGCGAGAAGATACCTTTGTAGTTGATACTGACCGAGGGAATCATTTCTCTGAAGCACCTCCTTCCACAGATCCTGAGTTTTTACCATTAAAGGAGGAGGAGTTGAAAATTGAACCGAAGTCTGAAACTTTGGAATGTGTTGAGATTAAACTACATAATGAGAATTTTTCTAAACTTCACCTACTTGTAGTCTCTAATTCACCATCGTGCACTAACAATGAAAATTTTCCTGTCGCAGGTGAATTTTATCTACTTTGGACACCTCAAGAGAGTAAAAGAAAACTTTATGCTAAAGTTCATTAATTTCTCTTGACATTCATGCTCTGAGGCATCCAATCCTATTGCAAAAAGGACTTTTGGATGATCTTGTTGAGAAACTTACTGAGAAATTTATCAAGATACTGACCGGAGGAGGAACCTAACTACATGATTGAGTAGTTATTCCCTGCTTTCCAGGTTTAGGATTAAGTTTATTACTTTCATAGGATTTAAGATTAAGATAGTTTGATTTCATATTGTTTACTTTTCCTGCTACCTCATCTTCACATTGAGAACTTTGGAAAATTGAACTCCTTCTTCAGGTACTACCTTTCCATCACTTCTCATTTGTTCTCGTTGTCTCATGTGCATTGCATGCTTATATCTTTTACATTGAGGACAATGTAGATTTTAAGTTGGAGTGTGTGGACTACGTAAACTAATTAGTATTTTCTTAGTCTCTGAGCAAAAATTGTTGAAATTTTTTGATTTTTCAAAGAAAAAATCTATTTGGAAAACAAAAGTTTGTGTACTTAAGAATGCTTTGAGTATGATCAGATAAAGGTTGAATTTTGAATTGTTGGAGTTTGATCAACCGAGTAGACTATTGCTTAAGTTCTTGCACTTAAATTGATTAAGAGGAAGTTTGAATATCATGTTGATCTAAATCACAAGACATATTTGAGTTGTTTTCTGTGAATTATGTTAGAATTTATGAATGTTAGCATGTGAATCATTGATAAACATTGAAAATCGAGCCCGGAGAATTTATCCACCTTAAAAGATGAAAAGAACCAGTTAAAAAATAATGAGATCAACAAAAAGGTCATGTTTGATGAAAAAAACTAAAAAAGAATAAAAAGAATGAAAAATCCGAAAAGAATAAAAAGAACGTTAAGTCTGAAATGAATAAAAAGAGACCGTCAATATAAAATCAAAAACTGGAAAAAGAAGAAAATTGGGATAAATTCGGAATCAGCACTTGACTATTCAATTAATCTTAAGGTGATGAGCATGACTAACATTATAAAATCATAATGTTTTAATGAAAAGAAAGTTAAAATTCATTGAACACATTGAAAAACTTGATATATGAACTTATGACTTTTAACTTGGGTTAAGTTATTAAGTTATTTTCTTCACTAAAGTTATTTTGGTAAATGTAGTTACAAAAGTATCTAATGTACTGAAAATCACTTATCCCCATAAAGGTTTTTTTTTCTAAAAAGGAAAAAGCTTTTTTACTTCTCTCTCTCATGATCTATGTCAAAGCAGGCTATCAAAAGTAGGGCCCATATGATGGATCACCCATATTAACGGGGGCACACATACTGCATGGTCCACATCAAAGGTCAGCCCCTAATGATAAATAACCCACATAAAAAATAGGTAGGTATGAAGGACGATGCACTTCAAAAGTGGAGCCTACACAATGGACAGCCCACATCAAGGGTGAGCTCCATGGATATTGAAGTTGGGACCCATGTGATGGATGGTCCACATCAAAGGTCGGCCCACATCCAAGGTGGGTCCTACATGATGGACGGCCCACACAATGAATCGTCCACATCAAAGTTTGGCCCACACGATGGATGGTGGATCTAAGGGGAACCAAACAAATTTTGAAGAATAAATACTTGTGATGTTGGAAACCAAACGTACTTATGTGGCAAATAAGTAGAAACCAAGATAATCTACTTGCGACATAAGTAACTTATCTAAAGTAACTTACAATCCAAACACCCCCTTATTATTCATAACAACTTGATACAGATCCAGCTGTTAATCATTTATAGTTATATTCAACCATTGATTGTCCATCATTAAATACTCACCATTGATCTCCATTTTGGGCCTCTTGCAACTAGGGATGTCAACTGGCAGGGGCTTGGATTGGCTTTGGCCGGGATTTTGAACTGCTTGGGCTGGGCCTATTCAAAATTTTGATTTTGCTTAGCCCAGCTTCAGCACATTGAAAGCCCTACTTGCTGTTTAACTCATGATAGACAAACTGCTAATCATTGATCGTTGCCATCTGATCTTTCTCTGGACCCACCTGATCATCTTTCCACAATCAAATGTCATCTTGAACAATTTTCTGCCATTGGAGCTCACTTTGAGGTGTTGGTTGTTTGTATATGAATGTGAATTGTTGGATCTTATTTTCAGCAGTTGGATGTTGCCTTCAATAATTTGAACCCTTGGATCTTATCAGAAGTGAATTTAATCGAAAAGGAGATTGGATGGTGTCCATACGGCAAACAGACAGTAGTGATTAGGACATAGCCCGGCAATGTTCGGATGGCGACCGGAGGTGCACCATGAGGTGGCAATAACACTATTTTGGGAATCATTGAATCACGTCTGTGGGAGATCGTCAGGATAGTAGGTGGATTCATCAATCCTCAGATTGGCAAAAATACCTAGAGGCCCAAGCATTTGATTCCATGCAAATCCATCACTGGTCAAACAATGTAAGTCTGCAATGGCTCTAATGAATTTGTCACCAAGCATAGCTGTTTCACATTTGGTCTTTTAATAGGCTATATATATATATATATATATATATATATATATATATATATATATATATATATATATATATATATATATATATATATATATAAGGAGATTAAGCACATCATGTTCTGGTCTTTTTAATTGGGAAGATTAGCTAGCCATTACTTGCCATATGCTGTAAGACACTTGAGGTAAAAATACAGTCCCTATACTTGCAGACATACATCCTTGGCACCATCAACTTCACAAATAAATTCAACATAACTTCTTAAGAACGCTACAATTAATTTGGGGAAGGTGACAAAATACCCAATAGTTTTTGGAAAGAGCACATTGGTATCTCTGGAAGGATGTAATGAAGAAATAGGTTCTTTCACATTCCCTTTGATAAAGGGGAGCCACACAGAATCATTAAGGGAAAACAGGTGAAGTCAGAATGCAGATCCACTGCCTTTGGTCTTTCCAAGCATCACATCTTTTGCTTCATTGATCTTGGAAGCAAGGTAATGGCTGCCACCTGCATCTGGATGATTTGCAACCATTACCTTCCTGTGTGCTTCTTTTACTTTGTCAGGAGGAGCATTTTCCCTGGTGAAGAAGAGAGAAATAAACACTTTAAAAAACTTGAAAAATTCTACTGAATCAACCTTATGGTTAAAAACAAAAAACAAAAAAAAAAGATCGATCTGTACTTTGGCATTGACAATCCTCTTTAGAGTTAGAATCTAGTGAAATGCGGGTCATAATATATCATTTCTAGAATGCAGTGTAATTCTGAAATTTTATAATTTTCTAGAATATAAATTTTAGAGCTGTTTGTAATAACATTACTGGTAAAAAAGCAAGGATGTGTGGTTACTACATGTTGCGAGTTGAGTTAGACTTCAGCTACATAACCTATAGTTGGAGAGTGGTGATGCTTCGGGCTCCCATGAACTTGGTCAGACTTGACATAACTAAGTCGATTCAGCTTCCCTCTAGACTGCTTTTGACATATGCATCTCCACAGCAGGCTTCTTATTGATGATTACATAACCCTTCCACTTCCCTACACAACAACATATACATCATATATTTGCCTAAAATCCTAACACATTTATAAGATCAAGAATATACTCTCTTCTTTTTTTTCTACCCAGGACCCCAACTAGAAAAGAAGACCAATTAGCCTATTGGATAGTTCATGCAAGATCATGGGCAAGATACTTGTAAGTAGACTCAGGAAGGAGCTAGGCCAGGTAATTTCAACAGCTCAAGGTCCGTTCTTGTTCAAAAGGATAATTATCAGTGCGGCGTTGATTGCACATGAATGTATAGATGCGAAATATTGGGATAACAAAGAATATCAAGCAAGCTTGACATGGAAAAGGCACATGACCACGTATGTTGGGATTTTCAATTATACCCCATGCATGGGTTGAGGTTTTGGATGCATTGTCTTTAGCTCATTTCTCAATATTGGTGAATGGCTCCCAAAAAGCATTTTTAGAGGCACCAGATGAAATGGGCAAGGGGATCCTCTTTCTCCTTTATTTGTTTGTGATTGTGGCAGAAGCATTAAGCAGAATGATGGAAAGAGCAGTAAATGTAGGGTTAGTGCTTGCCTTCTGGCTAGAGAGGCTTGCTAGATACCTCATCTACAATATGCAGATGATACATTATTGTTTTGAGAAGCTCACAAGGAACAGGTGGAAAACCTTCAGATGATTATTAGATGGTTCAAATTGAAATCAGGTCAAACATAGTCAGAGGCAACCCAAAGCACATGCCTAGGTGTTTCAGTCCCGTTGCGCCTCTCTTAGACCCTGGGTGAGGCATTGCCTAAAGTGTGTGCCTAGCGCCTAGGTGCACCTAGGGTGTGCATGTGGTACATATGGCTTTTTATAAGAAGTATCCTTACAGGTACCTCATTTATGTGGTTTTTGGGGTGTTATACCATCCAATAAGGATGCACATAGATAAGAAGAGGCTTTTAAGCCCTATTTCAACAATTTTTCTAGTTTCTTTTAAAAGATAAAAGCTTGAGATATTCTTCCTTCAAATGTCAAACTTTTCCCATTTAAGGTGAATTGGGAATTATGGGGGAATTGGAAATTTTAGGTAAGAGAATTTGGGATTTGGAAATTTTGGATTACAGATTTTAGGAATTTTAGCAAAATTGTGGCCTTGGATTGATGAATTTGCAGGATTTAGGGAAAATGGGAAATTTAGGGTTAAGATTTGGGGAAATTGGAAGATTGGGTTTTAGAATTAGGGAATTTAGGGAAAACATAGAATGTGGGGTTTTGGGTTAAGAAAAATTGAAGTATTGACTTTGATTATTTAAAAAATCAACTAATATCTATAAATAACCAAATATTAATATTTATTACATAAAATTCAAAATTTGTGCCTGGAATCTCCAGTCATGTGCATGAGTGTTTTAGGCACCACATGTTAGGCTCTGTGGAGCCTGATCATCAGAGATGTATTGTTCATCCAACCAGCACTTTCAAAGGGCAATTTTGTAATTTCACACGGTGTTTTATGTAAACCCTAGTTCGTTTGGGGTAACATATATTTTATCATGAGAGAGAGCCGTCATTGTAGTGAGAGTTGCTTCTTCTTTTTTTCCTTTTTGAGTATGGTGGATCGGTGTAAATCCATGGACGTACCAAAAGGGAACCATATAAATATCTATGTTGTGGTTTGCATCTTTTCTCTGTTTTCTTTTGATTTTGATATTGTTGTGGGTGTGGTCGAGAATAGAACTCTTCTCCCAACACCACTGGGGTAGGTGTGCTTGCAGTGCGCCTAGCACCTTTAACTACACTGAGGTCAATGGCAAAAAGTGAAATGTTGGATATTCATAGAAGGGCAAGAAGGCTCTCATCAACATATCTTGGCCTACCATTGTGCATGGGCAAGCAAGCTAATTATCGAATGTTGCGATCAAGAGCGAAGAAAGAAAGTTATCGACATGGAAGGGTAGATACCTATCTCTGGGAGTTAGGCTCACACTTACAAAAGCAGCACTATCAAACAAGCAAAAGTACTTTTTGTTCTAATGCCATCATCTGGCAAAATGGGAAGAGGTAGTTCCTTCTCAGGATGATGCAGAATGGGGATAAGGGATTTAGCCCTCATGAATTGGGCCCTCCTTTGTAAATGGTTATGGAGGTTTGGGACGGAAGGAAGAGAATCCCTTATGAGAACAAGTGATTAGTGGATTAGTGGAAAGTACTGAGTGCAAGAATGGGGAGGTCTACGAAGAAATCTTATCTCTATCAGGTGCTGAAATTATGGAAAGCAGTAATGGAAGGAAAACAGGATTTCACTGGAGACATCACCTAGGAATCGGGGTACGATGAAATAATCAGGTTATGGCAGGACCATTCCTCTCTTTCCAGTGAAAAAACAGGATTTCACTGGAAAGTACTGAGTGCAAGAATGGGGAGGTCTGCGAAGAAATCTTATCTCTATCAGGTGCTGAGATTATGGAAAGCAGTAATGGAAGGAAAACAGGTTTTCACTGGAGACATCACCTAGGAATTGGGGTACGATGAAAAAATCAGGTTATGGCAGGACCATTCCCCTCTTTATCAGATTGTCAATAGTTAATATTTTGCTTCTTCGTGCTAGCCAACCAAACGCCGCCACCTTTGGAGGAAGCCCATAAAACTAATGTGCACCCGTATGACAACACGCCGAAGGATTTGCCAAAGACAACAGATGATTGTAAAAAGATTTGACAGTAAAAGAACCTGAGGAAGACAACCTCCAGAAAATGGAATCCTCCATTGATGGAGAGGGACGAGAATCTTACAGACAAGAAAGGAGCAGTAAGAAATCATGAAATTCGTCATCTGAGAGGTTTCTTCTAAAGGGAGGAGTCCAAGAAACCACTCCCTCATTGTCATCAAAACATTCTGCAGCCAAAATATTCTGGTTCGGGGCAAGAGCAAATAACGAAGGGAAAGACTCTGCCAGAGTAGACCTACCAGACCAACAGTCTAACCAGAATCTGATTCCCAAGATAGAAACAGACTTTCTCACGAACAATAGGGGTCAACTTGACTATTCCTTTCCAAAGAGAGGATGTCTGGTAGAAAGAAGACTCCTTCAACCACCATCCCATAGGAGACGTACCATATTTAGCTGCAATAATTTGCCTCCAAAGACTGTCAGTCTCTGTCCCGAACCTCCATATCCATTTACCTAGTAGAGTTTTATACATAACTTTCAAGTTTTTAATATTCGCACCTCCTTCCTTGTAAGGGGTGCACACCTCCTTGCAGTTAAGGAGAGGGAATTTAGAAGAAGCAGAATTCCCTTACCAAAGGAATTTCCTACATAAATTCTCAATCTTAAGAATAATAGATTTAGGGCAGAGGAACAGCGACAAGTAATAAATAGGCATACTAGACAAAGAGGCCTTTATCAGATTAAGCCTTCCCCCAAGTGAAAGGACATTCAGCTTCCAAGAGGAGAGCTTCCTTTCCATTCTTTCTAAGATGTTATCCCACAGGAAGAGAGGAGGCTTACCTACGCAGAGAGGAAGACCCAGGTATAGGGTAGGAAGCCGACCTACCTTACAGCCCAAAAAAGTCCGCAAGAGAATTACAAACCTCCACCGGAGTATAGATACCAAAAAATTCTGTTTTGGACATATTAACCTTTAAACCAAAAACCACTTGGAACCAACACATCGTCATACTTAGAAGTTAACTATGACCTCATCTGCATCACTGAAAAGCAAAGCATCATCAGCAAAAAGGTGGTGATTTATGCAGATAGGAATTTTTTTTATATGGAAAAACCCCTGTACAAACCCATATCTTGTCCTCTCGATAGCATAGCACTGAGAGCTTCAGTTGCAAGGACAAACAAAAAAGGGGAAGGGGATCACCCTAACGTAGCCCTCTGGAAGCTTTGAAATAACCAAAAGGGAATCCATTGACCAACACAAAATATTTAGGGGAGGAGACACTCTTATCCAGGCTCTCCACATAAAACCGAAGCCCATTCTTTCCAACGTATAGTCCAGGAAGGACCAATCAACATGATCATAGGCCTTCTGAAAGTCAAGTTTACATAAGATCCCGATCTCTTTTCCTTAACGCAAGAGTCTAGCCATTCATTTCGCTATAAGGACACAATCAAGAATCTGCCTCCCTTCCACAAAGGCAAATTGATAGGGGGAGACGAGTTTAGGAATTACCCTTCTCAGCCTTTGAGCCCCCACCCCCTAGACTAATAGGCCTAAAGTCTTTAATATTTTGGGCACCTTCCAGTTTAGGAATCAGGGATAGAAAAGTACTCCCTAGCTCCGAGGAAAGTCTTTTTTTTTTCTTCTTATTCTTTTTTTTAATTATTTTTTTTAATTATTATTATTATTATTATTATTATCATTAATCAAAGAATTCCTTAACGAAGGCACAAAGATCTGAATTGACAGTTTCCCAGAACAATTGTAAGAAAGCTATCGGGAAACCGTCCAGACCTGCAGCTTTATCACCACCCAGATCCTGAACAACACTTTTTTCCAACGACTCAGCCTCCTCTTCTGAAATGGATTGGAAATTCAAATCATCAAGCCTGGGACAATTCACCATTTCAGCAGAAAGAAGCTGAGAGTAAAAAGAAACAATATTGTCACATACTAGATTTATCAGTCACCACCACATTATCAATCTCAATGGAGGAGATCGAATTTATACGCGCACAAGCATTGGCAATTTTGTGAAATAATTTAGTATTCCTATCTCCTTCCTTGAGCCACAGGGCCCTAGATCATTGTCTCCATCCTCTTTAAGCCTAGCACAGTAGTTAGAGGACAACTGAAATCTCAGGGCAAGTTCCTCTTCTGAAAGAAGATCCGCCTCCTCTTTGACATCCAATTCTTGGATAGCAGAAAGTAAGCTAGAGATCTCAGCCTCTCTAATGCCAAAAATCTCTTTATGCCAAGACTTTAACTTCAATTTCAACATTTGCAACTTTTTAAACAACACAAAACCTGGCCAACATTCCACAACAAAGGAACTCCACCAATCAGAAACCATATCTTTGAAGCCTCAATTTCCAACCAAGCAAGTTCAAATCTGAACGGTTTTGGCCCCCAATTTAATTCTTCAGTTTCCAAAAGAATGGGACAGTGATCGGATATGGGTTTGGGAAAGCCTGTTTGACGGGCGATAGAGATATGATTAATCCACTCTTGGGACAAGAGGAATCTATCAAGAAGGTACAAGACGGGGAGTACGCTCATTCGACCAGGTAAACTTCACTCCCCCCATAGGAAGGTCCATCAAACAATGGACAACAATCCAATCCGAAAAATGTCTCATAGAGGCCGTGATTCTAGAACCATTAGAACGTTCATAAGAAAAACAAATAAAATTGAAATCTTCACCAACCACTCATGGGAGATTCCATCTATCATAAACAGAGGAAAGCACCAACCAGGAGGAGCGGGCAGCAGGTTTCGACGAGCCATAAACCCCAGAGAAAATCCAGCGAAACCCAGAAGCAGTCTCATGGAATACAACATTAATAGACAACATGCCTATCCAGCTATCCTCGATAGTTCTGCTAGAGGTTTCCCACATCAGTAAGATTCCTCCCGCTGAACCTATCGAGTTAAGGACTAGCCAATCCTTACCTTTCTGACACTACAGAGAATTCACTATCCCTCTGTCCATGGATTGCAACTTTGTTTCCTGTAAAACAATGATTTTAGCTTTAGAACGATTACACATCTCTTTAACCTGGGACTGCTTGTGGGGGCATCCCAACCCTCTAACATTCCAAGACAGAATTTTCATTGGGACACCTTAGATATTCCTCTCCCTTTCCTTCCACTGCGAGGAATGGCTTCTAGCAAATCAGCTTGCTCCACCCCCAGGTTAAGAAGTTCCCTATTGATTTGGACAGGTAACGGGGGGTCCGCAACAGGGACCCCTTCTACTGTGACATGCAAGCCCCTCTCCACAATCAATTTAAAAAGCGTGATATAGTGATCATTGTTCCCAAAAAGAACTCCCAAAAGTCTGCCAACATGAGCTATTGCTTGTCAGACCCACTTCTTCTTTTTAATAGCTTGGACAGGCTTTCCAGAACTTCCCCTGAGATGGGAGAGGCGATGAAATCCTCCTGCAAAGATCTTGAGGGTCCTTCAAGAAAGGAGGTTCTTAAAGGGGAAATTTCCAAGGCTCCTTCTAAGTTCCAATGACCCCTGAGAAAGAAGAAGAGAGTCCCTTTCCAAAAAAGGATGCTCGTCTAGCATTAAGATTAGGGCAAGAGGACCTACAAAGTTAGAGGAGGAAAAAGGAGAAAAGAAATCTAATTATGAGGAAATCACTACAACAAGGGAAGAAGGCGGGGTTAGAAAAGGTTCTTGGATAGAGGTTAGAGAGCGGACATCTGTGTGAACTAGGAGGTGGATCTCACTCACATCAAGATGCTGTAAAACTGTAGGACATTCCAAAGATGAGGGTTCAGGAAGCGCAGAGTCGTAGTCATCCCAAATGAGATTCATCGCATCTAGGGAGAGCAAAGCTTCACCGAGAGTAGTAGACCCTTTATCTAACTGTCCTATATCTGTTGTAGACCCGACATTAGGATGGTCCTGTCTTATCATGTTCTACTACATCAAGACGAGAAAGGGGTGCATCTGAGGGATACGATCCGGACACGTGTTTGAATGAAGATCCGATGGGAGATACGCAAGGTATCCTTCTAAAGCACCATCAAGGAAGATTTTCTGAGCTTGACGTGTATCCTTATCAAATCTTGAGGTAGCTTTGAAGGACGGAGAAATGAGATATGTAAAAGACTCAGGATATGGAGCCTGTCCTGAGGAGATCTACAATCTCACACTATAGCTCGGTAACTCGTGATAATTTAGTGAGTTAAAGGAGAAAATGTCTCTATCTGGTATCGAGGTGACGCATGTCATCACTGGAAAAATGTTAGGAGCAGGAGCTTTCGCCATGTAGGGGGGTTGAGCCGAGGGCCCTATCGCTCTAGCGTTGTCCGTGTGGTTGGAGAGATCGCACAATGAGATGTGCCAAACGGTGCTCCTTGAGGGATGTCTGTTGATGTTCCTTCAGCCATGGCAGGACAACACGGGTGAACTTGAGCAAAAATCACCACGTCCTGAATAAGGACCTCATTCTCATGAAGGATGGTGATGTTTACAGACGTCTTCCCCACCTGAACCCTCACAGAGCTGGTAATCTCCGAAGATTTCCTGATTCTGATGAGCATCATGGTGGAGCGGAGGTCCTATCAACAGGTAGTCGCCTGGTGGATATCCATAACCTCCCCTATACAAGAACCCAACATAAGAAAGAAATCTTTAAACCAAACATCCTCTTTGCCAAAAGAGGACCAAGCATCCCACTTCCAAAGATCTTCCACCGGCCCCACCCTGTTCATAGAACCAACAGATATAATTCGATCTATATCTTTTAGGGGCCGAAAGGAAGCCCAAACAATTGTCTGAGACAAATAGCTTAGGGAAACATCTCCCACGGAAAGGGAACAATAATATTGGAACCACAATGAGAGATCCTCTAAGGCAGACCCCTGTCTCAGCATAATAATGATTGGCCACTGGAAGTTATGCTTGGCTTTAGCCATCAAATCTTCCGCAACAGCCAAGGTTGGGACAACCCCTACCGCCTTAGGCAAAATAAAGATGGGAGGTAGAGGCAGGAGTGAAAGGTGGGAAGGAGGAGGCATCAGAGGAGGAAGGGCAGGGGGAGAGAAGAGTAGAGGGGGAGTAGCTTGGTATGTAGGAAGCAAGGGAGGAGGAGGGAGAGAGGCTGAAGTTGGGGGCATCGTAGGCGATGAAGGCAAAAACTGGGTGGAGAGACAGGAAGGGGGAGGGATATATCTTGAAACTCCGAGGGGATTTGGGAGGGAACCTAGCCCTGTAAGACATCCACAAAGGATCTAGCAATCCCAGCAGGCTGGACTCTTGGTTCCATCACACCCAAAGGAGGCAGAGGGAGGGGAAGGTCAACGAAATGGACCTTATCACTCGAGCAAGAATTCTTAGCAAACATTCCCCTCTTAAGATTCTCCTTCTTAAGCCCGAAATGGGTAATATTCACCCGAATCTCTTTACCATAAAACTTGATTCCCTTCGTGCCTTCAAGCCTTCGCACAAAAGCAAAACCCCGTATGGAAGCCGACCCCCGTTCCTTTGGAATAACCACCTCATGCACTTCCCCAAATCTACCAAAAACTCACTGAAAATGAATTTCCATCCACTCTTCAGGAAAGGAATCCACATACAGAGTTGGGAATTGTCTAAGGGGGTAAGGCGGAGGTTGACACCGCCCTACCCTTCCACTTTTAATATGGACAACCTTCACCCATTCCTCACCCCCTTCCGGGACATAGGAACGGGGCCATCTTTACCAGTAGTATCAGGACGAGGTCTGCTATGATCCGGGTTAGGGTTTCTTCTTCTAATTGCCGCGTATTCACCAATGAAATCTCCATCGAGACTGAATTTACTATCCGGATAGGGGGATCAACACCTAACTTTAGGGGATCTCCTATGCCAATAACCCGATTCAGTACGATGAGCCCCTAAATGCCTCGAGGATCGATGGGATTTCCTACCTCTACTATCGTACCGACAATGATCCGAGTTAGCTGCAGAAGGCCTCCTTATGGAAGGTCTTCTACTGTTGTTCCTGCATTGTCTTCCCCGATCCACCGTCTGATCTTCCACACAATCTGACAGGTGCCCTTGGCTTTGAATATCTGAAGGATGATTCAAATCGTCAGCTATTCGCTTACCTTTTTCTTTCTCCTAGGAATTATCGAAGCAACGATCCTCGTCTTTGTGGTTGTCATGATCTCTAGCTCACTCGCATTCTTTTTCCTCTTTTTTTTGCCATCCTCTTAGTGTTTCGCTAATATTATCTGTCAGTACACGAGTACAAGTTTGTTATTCTCAACAGACTCCTGATATCTACTAGTCATTGTCCGAGGATCATCACAATCCTTCAGTACACCAAGCATTCGATGCATCTACCTTGAACTCAACTTGTGGGGAGTATTAGAGATGTAATATTTCAAATGGCATTCTATTGTACACTCCTTCAAATCACTTGTCTTCTGCTTGTATTATGACATATATACTTTGTATTATGTGCATGGTATTAAAAAAGGGTTGTGTAGCAGCTGTTGTATTATGATTTATGTTTTGTATGCGTGTGCTTACACAATAATCATGCATGTTCTGAAACAATGCATCTTATTGTCAAAGATTCCTCATTTTAGTGGCGAAAATCATAGAATGTGAATCTCTTTCTTCAATTTATGAGTACAATATCGTGGTTACCTAACACCAAGAATCAGAGCAGCCTCCCTTTTGGTCATTGTAGGCTGGAAACCACCATCATAAAACTTGCGCATACGAGCTGTAGCTGGTCGTGTCTTGAACGCATGCCAGGCCTGGACACTGTATCTGCCTGCAAGAGCAACAGCTGCAACTGCAAGTCCAGCTAGAAACGGTGTGGCCTGCAAGCAGATCCAAAATTCAGAGTCGAAACAGATTCTCACAGTAACAGCTTGAAAAGTAACAAAGAAGTAAAAATCTAAATTACACAGGCAAATTAGTACTGAGCTACAAAAGAGAAGAACAATCATACCAATAGCATGGATTCATCTAAGATGTGCTGAAATCATAATTTAATTACAAAAGCAGATATTTGATAGCTCCCTCTCTCCCACGACAAATATGGAAGCATCTAGGATAACTTGTAAAATAACAAAAGAATTGTATTGATTGAAGAAGAATGAGTACAGGAGTGATGTATTTATGATGAAGAATGAGTACAGGAGTGATGTATTTATAGACTTCTCAAGTCTATCCAAGGTTAATTCTAGATACCTAGGAGCATTCTAGAAATATCCCCCGCATAATCAACATAGCCTTGTCACAACTATTTGGGTTGACTTTTACATTTTCTGTTTCAACAAAAATTCTGCTCTACGGCCCTATCTTCGATAAATGAAAAACCTTCGGATCCCTTTGTGCCTCCTCAAGTCCTTTAGATCTTCATCCCGTCCTTCTTTCAGGCACTTGAACCCTAATGAAAGTTCCCTTTGTTGTGAGGGCTGTTTCCGGTTTTCCAAACCATCACAATCAGCTCTCCATCACTTTAACTGAAATCATGTTGGAAGTTTGGAACAGTATGCACAACCAGATATGCCAGGGGAGCGTAATCAAGCTGTGACCCAAATAGTAGCTCATAGGGTGATTTATTGCTAAGGACATGAGTAAGTAGACAATTGATCAGATATACAGCCATAGAGAAAGAATCTCTGTATTGTGGTAGGTGATCTTGCTCTGAAGGAAAAGTTTAAGCCACTCTCAATCACATGTTTGTATTTCGACTTAAGAGATCCCAGTTTGCTGAGACATGTGAGGACAGGATAACTACTAACTAAGACCTGTAAATTATCCATTTCTGGTTCCCTGCACTCCTCCCCAATAGTAAACAAAATGAGTTCATTTCATACCAATAATATCATTAGGAACACAATAATTATTTAAAGTTGTTTTTAATTTTTTATTTTTATTTTTAAAAAAAAAAAGTCATGCATCCATCCAGCATGCATGGATGCATACATCTATTCATAGACCCAGTTTGCTGAGGCATGCGAGGACAGGATAACTACTAACTGAGACCTGTAAAATATCCATTTCTGGTTCCCCACACTCCTCCCCAGTAGAAACCAAAATGAGTTCAGTCCATACCAATAAAATCATTAGGAACACAATAATTATTTAAAGTTGTTTTTAAATATTTTTTTATTTAAAAAAAGTCATACATCCATCCAGCATGCATGGATGCATACATTCATACATGTCTATCCATGTATACATAAGTATGCTAAAACATCCATCCATACATACATGAATACATCCATCCATCACCATGAAGACATACACTAATACACCATCTGTCCATGCACACAAACAGCCATCCATCCATTCATGCATACATACAAACATACACACATACATGATCCATCCATCTATCCAACCAGCCATCCATCCATCCACCCATCAATTCATCCATCCATGCAGACACACATACACATGATCCATCCATACACAAAAACATACATATGATCCATCCATGCATACATACATACATCTATACATGTCTATCCATCCACCCATCCATTCTTACAGACACCAATACATCCATCCATAACACATCCATTTCACTAAAAAATTAAATAAATCTTAAATAATTTTTAAAAAAAAAAAATCATAACAAAAGAAGGGCGATCAAAATCCACATCCCAACCAAGGTATCCCAAATCGGATACGTATCGGCTGTAACGGCCAATACGTATCTTTAATGGTGGGACTCGTTACGTGTTTCGGGGCCGTATCGGCGATGTCCCATTTTTGCACCCATAACGGCCGTTACTGACCCGTAACGGTCATATAACGGTAACTTTTTTTTGCCTTTTTAAACTCCGTTTTTTCATTTTTTTGAAACCATTTGCTTCCAAACTCTCACTCAATCCTTCTACTACTAATTTCGACCAATCTTGGCTTGGTATTTGAGATAAAAACACATTATATTACGGATTTTCTTGAATCGAAGCTCGGTGGGCGATTTTTCAGAAATTCGTCAAAAATAGGTATTTATACTTTTTTTAATATGTTTTGTTGTTTTAATCATGCCATATGATGTATTAATCATAGTAGAACATGTTAATGTGCATTTTACAGATTTGGGGTGCCATTTTATATTTTTTTAATATTTTTTTTCTATTTATGCATTAATTTTGGCCCTTTTTTTTTTTAATTCAAAAAATCAATTTTTAATGGTTGTTTTGCTGTTTTAATCATGTCATATGATGTGTTAATCATAGTAGAACATATTAATGTACATTTTACAGATTTGGGGTGTCATTTTATATTTTTTTATATTTTTTTCTATTTACGCATTAATTTTGGCCCTTTTTTTTTAAATTCGAAAAATCAATTTTTAATGATTGTTTTGCTGTTTTAATCATGCCATATGATGTGTTAATCATAGTAGAACATGTTAATGTGCATTTTACAGATTTGGGGTGCCATTTATATTATTTAATTATTTTTTTCTATTTACCCATTAATTTTAGCCCTTTTTTTTAAAATTCGAAAAATCAATTTTTAATAATTGTTTTGCTGTTTTAATCATGTCATATGATGTGTTAATCATAGTAGAACATGTTAATGTGCATTTTACAGATTTGGGGTGCCATTTTATATATTTTTTATATTTTTTCTATTTACGCATTAATTTTGGCCCTTTTTTAAAAAATTCAAAAATCAATTTTTAATGGTTGTTTTGCTGTTTTAATCATGCCATATGATGTGTTAATCATAGTAGAACATGTTAATGTGCATTTTACAGATTTGGGGTGCCATTTTATATTTTTTTAATATTTTTTTCTATTTACGCATTAATTTTGGCCCTTTATTTTAAAATTCGAAAAATCATTTTTTAATGATTGTTTTGCTGTTTTAATCATGCCATATGATGTGTTAATCATAGAAGAACATGTTAATGTGCAGTTTACAGATTGGGGTGCCATTTTATATTTTTTTCTATTTACGCATTAATTTTGGCACTTTTTTTAAAATTCGAAAAATCAATTTTTAATGATTGTTTTGCTGTTTTAATCATGCCATATGATGTGTTAATCATAGTAGAACATCTTAGTGTGCATTTTACAGATTTGGGGTGCCATTTTATTTTATTTTTTTCTATTTTCGAATTAGTGACTTTATGTTTTTATTTGCTTATATTGGACAGGTTTTGGAGCTTCTTAGGATTTAGTTAAAACATAAAATCATCTTTATTGACATAGGTCATACACTCATACTCTAATCTATAACTAATTATCTAGTATCTACCTAAACCTAAAGAAATGTGTGGGTCTGGCCAACAACAAGTGAGGATATTGGATGGCAACATTGTGAGAGGGTTGGTGGTACTAGGCACCAAATGAGGTGCAAGTATTGTGATAGAATAGTAACTGGTGGAATTACCCGTCTCAAACAACATTTGGCACATCGAAGAGGTGCAAGTATTGTGATAGACAGTCCGATACAACTTCTCATCAAAGAGTGGACCGTTACACCACCATAAAAATGTTCCAATTTATAAATGAATGCATATTTGGAATGCTTAGAATATTCCGGATTTAATCCATATTTTTTTGGCAAAAAAAATTTTTGCGCCGTTACGCTCCCATATTGCCGTTACGCCCCCATATCCGTATCGGTTTCGAAGGGCACCATTACGCCAACCGATACCGATACAGGACACCTTGATCCCAACTAGATCCCCAAAAAATATATATCTAAAAGAAACCGATTTTTTTTCTAATTTTCACAATATTTAATAACGTTTTCTCCCTTCTCGATTTCCCCACAAACTTGGGGATACAATTCACACAAACTGGGGAAGAGTGGCTGAAGTCCACTCCCCAACTAGATCCCCCAAAAAATTCTTCTTCTTCTTCTTTTTTTTGAATATCCTTTTTTTAATTTTTTCTAATTTTTGCATTATTCACACACATTTTCCGCCTTCTCAAAATCTCCCCCAAAATTAGGGATTTGATTCACAGAAGCAGGTGAGGATGGTCAAAATCCACTCCCAAACCAGATCCCCAATGTTTTTTTTTTTTTGCAGTATTTGCATGCATTTTCTCCATTTTAGATTCTTCCCCCCAGATAGGAGATTTGATCCACAAAGAGCGCAGATGAAATTCCGAAATTCCCCCTCCCCCATTCAAATCTAGAAAAATAAATAAATTAATAAATTAAATTAAATTAATAATAATAATAAATCTTTTTTACCATTTTTTGAATTCTTTTCCTTAACTTTTCACATATTTATGCACGCATGTTGTCACTAGAACATATTATCATAAATAAAAGTGACTTTGGAAACTTCTATACTGGCGATACGAGCGATATTTTGGGGAATATCGATACATGTCGAAATATCACCTCGTGGAGATATCGTCAATATTTGGAAAAACAACTTCCAATGGAATCGGTATTGTCGACCTGGCAATACTGATAAAATCAATATATCACCAATATTTGGAACACTGCATGGAATAGGTGACTTGTCCCATAAGTTGCTTTGAACTAGGAATAATAGAATTCTTTGCATTTCTTAGATAAATTAAGAGGAAATTTATAGCTTTTGCCCATTTAACAACTATAACGAATAAAAATATTATCCTATTTTCCATAAACAAATATCAAATCAGCTATGTGATGGGAAATCAATGCCTTCTGAAGAAAATGCCCAAGTTGCATGTACTACAACCAAGTTAGAGCGTGGAGATGATTAGTAGCATATGCTATTGTAGCTAGAGGAATAAATGCCCCCTTATTCCCTACCTAGAGGTCTCTTTATTGCCTTGTGCTAGAAGTCGCCCAATTCAATTACCACACAAAAGAAACTACCAAGCCATGAACTTAAAAGAGGATTATTTATCATGATTAAACTTCTCAACTGACAAAAAGTTCTTCTGAACGGAAGGAACACCTGGTGAAGACAGTGTATTAGATGAGCTAGGATAATGTCATGATCAATATTAGTTATCAACTGCCAAGTGCCATTACCAACCACAACATGGTCCGGGCACGGTATGGGGTATGCTAAGACAAGGTACCTGCATCAATGGTCAAATGATACATAGTGCTAATGGTATGATACCTATTCAGGTTTGTTGGAGACTCTAGAAACATGGAAGCCATGGCTTGTGGAAGACACTCAGTTTAGAGCTTTGTTAAGTCCACACATCTATATAAGGCATGGCATGTATATGCCATCCCATGTTCTAGTAGGGCATACAAATGTAAGATCCAAGTCATCCATTCCGATGCTTTGCTACAAAAATAAGGCCCGCCCACTTGGGCTATAATTTACAAATGAAATGGACAAATGAAAAGGCTTTGGGCAAGTTTTTCTAAGCCATCCACCATTTTCTAACATTGTAGCCCACCTAATGAGCTGACTAGCCTGATCCGATGGTGGGATCCATGTGGTGGACGATTTTGATCCAATGTTCCATTTACCGGCAATTTTATCGATAATATCACTGCTAAATACCGGTATCATCACATCAACGATACCAAAACCCTAAGGGGTCATTTGGATGCCTGTAAAGTCATTAAGTTGTAATCCGATTACAAGTGTAAAGTGTTTACGTGCAGTCTTGTTTGGCTTCAAGTTGTAATCTAATTACAAGGAAACAATTGTCTGTGTTTGGATAACTTGAAATCAGTTTACAGCCTGTAATTAGGTATTTACTCATAACAGAGCTTGGAGTGGTAAATCCTTTAAAAATAATCAAACGACATATAAAGTTTTTATGTAAGATAGATCATTGGGATAAGCCCAACTCAATAAAGCCCGTGGCCGATTTTTATGGTAAACAAATCATTTAGTGGGCCACAGAAGTGGGCCCACTACTTCGAATATGGCACTAAGGTTTAATAGCATCCCAATGTATGAGAAGTTTCAACCCTAACAATAGTAACAGAGAGAGAGAGAGAGAGAGAGAGAGAGAGAGAGAGAGAGAGAGGTTTGTCTTTTTTCTTTTTTTCTTCATCTTATTCTTTCGTTTTGGGTCCTTGTAGCCATTAGAAGATGATCCGCAATTCTCCATGCTTCAAAAATTTTCAAAAATTATAGCAATTGCCTGAAATCCCTGTAATCTGAAACATGGCTTTTTCTCATGTTTCAAATTACAACTAAAAGCTGTAATCGGATTACAGCCTGCAATATGATTACAGCCAGATATACCCATCCGAACACCCCTTGTAATCTGATTACCTGTAAACAGATTCCTACTTAAGGACTTTACAGGCATCCAAACGACCCCTAAGTAAACTAAAAACTCCCAGATATCGCTGATAATTTTCATATCATCAGCGATATCTACTGAAAATGTCAGTTCAGTTATATTTTGTCTCGTGTCATATAAAATCTCTCTGGTGTTGGTGATACTAGCGAGTAGCGATATTATCACTGATATCGACAAAACTTCCACAATGTCCCAAAGTCACAAGAAAATCGCTAAGAATTTCATTGTTTTTTCATGGGATTTTATATATATATATATATATATATATATATATATATATATAGAGAGAGAGAGAGAGAGAGAGAGAGAGAGAGAGAGTCCCGGTCTCCTGCGCACCGTGCCGCACGGAGCTTAAATACGAGCTCTCCTAAGAGCCGTTAGATCCCCTTCATCGGCTGGGATTCAGAAAAAAGTTGTTTTTTTTTTTTTTTTTTGAATATTAGCATGGATTGACATGGAAACCATGTCTATGCACGATTCTCATTGACATGGATTTATGGGGAATTTGTCCCTTAGGTGATTTCAACCACTTGCTTTGGTTTTTGTTGAATTAAAGCATGGATTTGGGGGAGAAATCTCGACTTGCAACGAAGATAAGCCAAAATTGATAGGTGACAAAAAATCCACAAAAAGGTCCTTTTTTTTCCAAGTATTAGCTTGGATTGACATGGAAACCATGTCTATGCATGACTTTCATGCATTGACATGGATTTGTGGTGACAACTTTGAGCTACCTCGTAACTCCATGTGCATTTGAAGCACGTGTGTGTGTGTGTGTGTGTGTGTGTGTGTGTGTGTGTGTGTGTGCATTCTCTATAGTTAGTGGATGTATGGTTAGCCTAGGGGGGAAAGAGATGACAACTTTGAGCTACCTCGTAACTCCATGTGCATTTGAAGCGCGCGCGCGCATGTGTTTGTGTGTGTGTTCATTCTCTATAGTTTGTGGATGTATGGTTTATGTTATTACTAGCATTGTATGGTTTTTAATGATACAAACTCATTTTGGTTATATTCTGATTCTCACAGAACATGTCCATGGGGTTCTGTGACCGAAATCCCAATTTCAGTCAGAAGAGATCCAACTCATACAAGTTCACTAGTTGTTGATGCCATTGCACAATACTCGGCTTCAGCATTGGATCTAGACCTTCTTATTGCAAAAGAAAGGGCCTGCTTTTTGCTTTTCAAGGGAAAACATTATCCTATGGTGGATTTGATTCTATCAGAGGGCATTAATACCTTCCTTCAGCTTTTTGAGGTAGGGGCGGAGTCTCCACTACCACACTACTACTATACCACTAGCACTCCACGAGTGGATTAGTTGAGTGACTAGACTGAGATTTTGCGCTACTTTTCTGACAACACATGGTTTAGAACCCTAGTAAGGCCCTGTTTGGTAAAACTTAATGTCAGGGCTTATCACTGAAAATTGCAATTTTCAGTGACTTTGGTAATTCAGACCATTTGGTAACTAAAATAATTTAAGTACTTAATGATAAATATCACTGAATATTTTAGGGTTTTTTTTTTCAGCCACTGTCTACTTAAAACTTATTGTTGAATGTGCTAAGTCATTTCCTTTCAAATTTTTTGATGAATTTTGACAAAAATACCTCTACGGACTTTTGAAAATGACAAGACTACCCTTCTAGAATTTCCTTTCATCTTCTCCCACAAGAACTCGAGGGAGAAAAAATCTCTAAAGATCCGGAAGTAAAATCCTTGTCAAATTCCTCATTTCCCCCTATTCATCTTCGTTTAGTTTGGAAGTAAGATTTCAATTTTTCTTTTCTTTTTTCTTAACCTTCCTAGGCCCACTGTGATGTTTATTTGCCATCCATATCGTTCATTGGGTCACACAAACCTGGATGAAGGGAACACACAAATATCATCTTGATCGAAAACTTTTGTGGCCCACAAGAAGTTCTAAAAGGTAGACGTTCAATCCTATCGCTTTATGTGGTATCGTCCACTTGAGCCTTGGACATGCCTCATCTTTGGGCTCATGGACTAAAATGATCTCATCAAATTAATGGACGGTTTGGATATAACACATACATCAAGGTAGGGACCACAAAACTTGGTGTCTTCGACCGAAGGGAGGTGGGTGGTGTCGTGGCACACCCAAACGGATGTGGATTGCCTACTACCGCTGCCAATAGCCACCTCGCTACTGGACAGTGCTCTGTAGGACCCACCATGATATGTGTTTTATCAATGTCGTCCATTAATTTTGGATAAATATTGCATGGTTCAAAAAATGAGGCATATCCAAGTCTCATGTGGACCACACCACAGGAAAACAATGGTGATTGAACACCCACCATTAAAAACTTACTAGGGCCCACTATAATGTTTATTTGCCATCCTAACTGTTGATTAGGTCACACATAACTGGATGAAGGGAAAACACAACTATCAACTTCATCCAAAATGTTTGTGGTCCATAGGAAGTTTTAAATGGTGGGCATTCAATCACCATTGTTTCCTCTAGTGTGGTCCACATGAGATTTGGATCTCCCTCATTTTTGAGCTCATGCCCTAAAATAATATGAAAAAAAATAAATGGACGGTGTGGATAAAACACATACACCATAGTAGGGCCCACAAACCACCATCCAATAGACAAGCGTGTGAGGAGGCATAGCAGACGCGACTGCGACAGGTGCGGCTTCAATGGATCCCGATCCGCCAGCCTGACTGTGGACCCACTGATGTATTTTCCTTATATTTACACCGTCCATCCATTTTAACAGATCATTTTAGATAATGATCTTAAAGATGATGCAAATCCAAATTTTAGGTGGACCACACCACAGGAAATAGTGATGATTGAATACCCACCGTTAAAAATTTCTTCAGGACCACCAGAATGTTTATTTACCATCCAACCTATTCGTAAGGTCACAAATACCTAGATGAAGGGACCACACAAATATCGGTTTGATCCAAAACTTTTGTGGCCTAGAAGATGTTGTTAATGGTTAATTACCACTCTTTCCTATGGCATGGTCCACCTGAGATTTGGATTTGCTTCATTTTTTGGATCATACCTTAAAATGAGCTTGAAAAACAGTTGGACGTTGTGGATGTATGGCACGTACATTACGGTGCCTCACATCAGGGATCCACCCACTCACTACATTCCAGGATCCACTGAAGCCGCACCCAGATGCAGGCGTGGGTTAGTTACTACTCCGACCAGGACCTGCTGGAGACAAACGATCTTGTCAAGGGCTCTGTGAGACCCACCGTGATCTATATGTTTTATCCACGCCGTCCATCTAATTTTACATATCATTTTAGGGCATGGTTCCAAAAAGGAGGCAAAATGATGGCTCAAGTGGACGACACCACATGAAGCAGTCGGGATTGAACTCTTACCGTTGAAAACTTCCTAAGGCCCACCATGATGTTTATTTCCCATCCAACCTGCTCATAAGGTCACGTAGACCTGCATGAAGGGAAAACATAAATATCATATTGATCTAAATCTTCTGTAGCACCCAAGAAGTATTCAACGGTAGGCTTTAAATCCCCACTGCTTCATGCGGTGTGGTCCACTTGAGCCTTCGATCTACCTCCTTTTTGGGCTCATGACCTAAAATGATCTTTCAAAATAGCTGGACAGCGTGGATAAAACAAATAAATCACGATGGGCCTCACAAAGCCCTTGACATGACCGTCCGTATCTAGCTAGGTCCTGGTGGGGGTAGTACCCAATCTGCACTCCCCAACTGCGACCTCAGAACCAACGATTTGGGTGGGACCCTGAATGTGAAGCCCTCCCCGATGTATGCATCGTATATCCACATCGTCCATCCATTTTTCCAGCTTATTTTAGGTGATGGTCCAAAGATGAAGCAAATACAAATCTCAGTTGTACCACACCATAGGTAACCGTGGCGATTAACTGGCCAACATTAAAAACTTCCTGAGGTCCACTGTAATGTTTATTTGCCATCTAACCTATTGATAAGGTCGCACAAACCTAGAATATCAAAGTGATCCAAAACTTTTGTGGCCCACAAAAAGTTTTAAATGGTCAATGACCATTGTTTCCTGTGGTGTGATCCACCTGAGATTTGTATCTACTTCATCTTTGGGACCAAAATAAGATGACAAAACCGATGGATGACGTGGATATACGATGTAGACACTAAGGTGCGCCCCACATCACTAGTTTCAGGGTAGTAGCCACTGAGGTAGGCCCCACACCACTAGTTTCAGGGTAGCAACCACTGAGGTGGGTCCCGCATCAAAGGGTTATAATTATTTTATCAAGAAGAGTATGACACATGGTCCATCAATTAAAGGGTCATGTTTAAGAGATGTGCATGGATGGGGGATAGATGTGTCAAATTTGGTAAGATGGCAATAACATGTTTGCCTTATATTTTAGAAAAGATAGAAATTGAGACAATAGGGGCAAATATCACAAATTGCCAATTTTCAGACATTTGTGGTTTGATTTTACTAAACAGGTTTTTGTGTGTGTGTGTGCGCGCGCACGCTTATTTTCAGATGTTAGGACTTTTTTCAGACAAATTACCAAATAGATTTTTCAGTACTCATAAGTACTTAAATTCAACGCTTAAATTAATTTTCAGACCTTATTCTTCAGTTTACCAAACAGCACCTAAGTGGGAACTTATTATATATAGTTGTTATTTACAATATTTTGATTTCTAAATGTGTAAACATCCGTCTTTTAACATCTCCTGCAGTTTCACTGAAATATTCCATTTTTTTCCTAACGTTTCAATCAACGATATTTTCTGAGTATCAGCGATAACGATACATGTTTCCATATCCCTGGTCATCAATGCACATAAGGATATTGAAACTCTAACCACTGTTTTAATCCCATGCCCTTGTCCATGTTAGCACATGTGATGGCATGCAGATGAACCAAGGCTACCTGCATCATTGGTCACTTTGGAATGTAGTACAGAAATGGGTACTCGGCCTGCAATCTTCTCCACTCGTGGTACATTAGGGGTAGGATCATGTTTGCCACTCCAATACATGTACTGTGTATGCAATATAGTTTTAGATAGTGTATTCAAAATCAGTTACGTAACGCTAACAGTCATAACAGTTATGCGTTACGAAGTCGAAATGGTCGTAACGGCCATAAAATAAAAATTAAAATTTTAAATTTTAATTTTTTTTTTTTAAAAAAGAAAAAAAAAGCCATAAAGGACCTGTAACAGCCCCATAACGGTCTTGTAACAATTTTTTCAAAATATAAAAAAGCATCGTAATGGCCGATATGGGGGCCGTTACTGCCCCATAACGGTCTTGGAACACCCTAGTTTTAGATATGAACTCATATTGCAATTATGGTATGAAATGATGAATGTTATTATTATAGAGCCCGCATGCTTAGTGTTATATTATATTATAAGTAAATAAAATAAAAGTATAAATCTCTACATTGTAAACATTGTTTTGCATTAACCTAATCAATAGCAAGAATAAAAGGCCATAATTTCAGGTCCTTGAAAATAGCGATCAGCATCGGAAATGACCCATAATCCAAAATGCTCGATTCAGAACAGAAACATGGGGGGTTTCGTGTTTTGAGTAGCATTGACATTAACTCAAGGTATTCAATAATGGTAATGGTGGCCATAATAACCATTGCCGCTCCTGTTGACTAATGGCCATTATGACTTCAAATTTTTTATTTAAAAAAAACAAAAGCCCGTAGTGGGCCATTATGAGACATATTTCTATAACAATCATTATGGTCTCATAACACGTAATAGTGTCCATCATTACTGTTACATAACCATGTTTGCACACCATACATGAACTATGTGCTTCGCGAAACCCTCAACCCGATGTGCTTCGCGAAACCCTCAACCCGATGTGCTTCTAGAGCATGATAGCAGAAAGGGCAATGTACCTATCGTCCACACATCTGGCAAATAATTTGGCTGTGACCAATTGGCTAAGGTATGTGAAAAGTGTCTCCAGATGACTACATAGTGGGTGGCATACTAGTACATAAAGAGTGCTAAAAGGAGTTGCATGCCAAAACTGAAGAAGCTAGATTCAGGATAAGAAGTTGGGATTCAGAAACTAAGATACGAGTATGGATCTGAAATTTCAAATCGGGATTTCAGAAAACACAAGCCAGCTATATGCACTTCTGAAATTCGAAATATTCACTATCGACAATTTAAGATCTGAAATTCCGGCACCAAAACAATGGTATCAATGAGAACTGGTAACGATGAATACAACAATTGTGTAGAACTGAATTTTGAGCCAATCTTTGAGAAGGATTTCAAGTTTTCCTGGTGGAGTCCCCAATTTGTGAAGATTGTGCTCTGAATTCAACAATTGATTGGAAGGGGTGCTACAGAGGTCCAAAAAAAAAACATAGAGAAAAGAGAGAGAATCTACTTAGACATCAAAAAACAAATTTCATTGCATGCCAAAGAGATCAACAATTTAAGTTATTTTTCTACTTAGACAATTGATGGAAAAGCATAGAGATAAGAGAAAGAATCTAGACATGGATTATGTAGATCTAGAAAAGACATATGATAGAGTACCTCCACAGGTTATGAGGTTTGTGATTGGAAAGGGTGCTACAAGCATATATCCGAAATCAATAAAGACATCTAAGAGGTTGTTGTTATAAGAGTGAGAACAAACTATGGGAGGCTAGTGAGTTTCTAGTATCAATGAGTCTTCTCCATGGGTTAGCATTAAGCCCTTGCCTTCTTACACTTGTTTAGATGAATTCACTGCCATTACAGAAATGAGAACCCTTGGTGTAAGTTGTCTGTGGATGTAATGTCAATTGACGAGACTAAAGAGAGGGCAAATGCTAAATTGGAGGTTTGGAGGAAGGCTCTAGAGTCTACTAGTTTAAAAATATGAAGAACCAAGGTCAGGTTATTTGGAATGCAATTTTAATAAGAACAATTACAAAGGCGATGCCTCGGTTAAAATCAATGGTCAAGAAATTCAATAGTGCAATGTGTTTCATTAACTTGGCTCTTATATTTAAAAGGATGGGGAGAATGATGAGGATGATTGGGTGGATGAACTGATGAAGTGAACATGTGTCTTTGGGGTGTGCGATCTTCACATGCCTACAAAACGTAAGGAAAAATTACAATCCCAATAAGGGATAATGATGGACAATAGATTGAGATGGTTCAGTCATTTGTAGCAAAGAACAAAGATGGTTCCAGTAAGGAGGGGAACATTTATAAGAGTGGAAGAGGATGAGATGAAGACTAAGGACTTGGATTGAGGCAGGAAGAACTATGAAGGGATATGAAGGTCTGCTTACTAACCAAATATAGGCCTTAGATTGGATTGATGGGCAAACAGGATTTAAAAAGCCTACTACAAATAGTTGGGACAAGGATATGATGATGATGATGATGATGATGATGATTTCATTAAGTTATTTATTGCATTAATAATAAATTACAATTCCATAATAACACAAATCAATCAAATTATATTTCATGGCGATAACATAACACACCATGCATGCCTAGTATATATTATAGTACCTCCTTCTTTACAATTTTTTCTTCAATCCTTCTCAGAGCTTTATACTTCTTACCATTTTTTTTAATACTTGTATGATTTACCTTTTTTATTTTTTATTTAATTTGAGGCTTAAGCATCAGAAAGCCTCAAGGCATCTCACCTCAAAGAGCTCAACTATGCCTCATACCTTCAAAAGCCACACTTTTCGCTAACGAAAACAACTAGAACACCAATTAATTCCCAAGCTATGATACCAAAAACGAAGTGGATACCAAGACATGGATACAAACACCTCTATAAGCTTCCCAAAAAAATGGTTAGGAGTATTTGCACAAGCATCCAACTATGAAATAAATAACATAAGCTATCTAGGTATCTACTTATATCCACTATCATTCAATATTTCTACTATCCCCACAGATAGTTAGCACTGCACAGGTATATGGGTCTATGTCTCAACAGGGAGCTTCTCGCCAAAATTGGGAGGCATTTTCCAGTAGTGTTATAATCCAAGTTCAAAACCAAGCAAACTCAGCTGGTGAATTTGGTTTTTTCTACTCACTCTCTGAATCAACCACTCAAAACATTGATATCTTCTAAATGAGTGGGAAAGAGTCACAATGTTTTGGGCCAACGAAGAACAGGTCATAGCAATATTGGTAATGGGTTCTGTTTCCTTTCTGGGTCAACAAGTGAAGTTGAAGCATTTGTATAGCTCGGCTTCTTTTGGGTTTCCTACTGTAAATAATACAAGTAGAGTCATGAGTCCCGACGGACGCTGTAACCAGACCAGACTTCCAAATAAAGGAAATACATACATTATAGAACTTCCAAGGTAAGCCTAAATCCTCAAAGGGTGCGTTTGGATGCTCAAGCGAACTAGAAGAAGGAACGACGTCTTTCGAATTGGAACTACAACGATCGCAAATTGGTTTTGGTAGCTGATTAGTCCTTGATTATGAAACAGGTGGTAAATTCAATCCGCTGGAGCATCCAAACGGATCCTAACAATGCTCAGCAATACTCAAAAATATGAACTTCAAATCGATCGGAATGAGATTTCATTCAACCTCCTTTCGTTTTACAGAGAGAAAAGTAAAGAAGCTTTTGCTATGAACACAACTTACCATTTCTGCAAGAAGGAATCTCCACGAGAATGGCGAGGGGCATCCGTTCCCTTGAAAGATTTTAGCTTTTTTCCAGTAGATAGATCTCTTAAACCGAACAAGATACCAGTTTTTTGCTTTTCTCCAACCCAACCCCAGCGAGCCTCTCTCTCTCTCTCTCTCTCTCTCTCTCTCCCTCTCCCTCTCTCAATGCTACCGGGATTTTCCTGGACGCTGTTTGGCTGGGACCCCGGCACCAGCCACCTAGCTGGTGTCAAAGCTCTGTGGTCCCCACCATGATGTATGTTTTTTAATCCACGCCGTCCATCTATTTTTCCAGATCATTTTAGGGGGTGCTTTGAAAATTACAGCTGATAGAAAGCTAAAGTGGACCACACCACAGCAAACAGTGGGGATTAAACGCTTACCATTGAAAACTTGTTGTGTGCCACAAGTTTTGGATCAAGCTGATATTTGTGATTTCTTTTATGTGAATCCATGAACAGGTTGAATGGCAAATAAACACTTCAGTGTGCTCAGGAAGTTTTCAACTGTAAGCATTCAATCCCCACTGTTTCCTGTGGTGGGTCCACTTGAGCTTTGGATCGGCATCATTGTTAGGCTCATACCCTATAAGATGAACTGAAAAAATGGATGGATGGCGTGGATAAAACATATATATGATGGTGGGGGCCGTAGAGCTTTGACATCAGGTAGCTGGCTGATGTTGGTGTCACAGCCAAACCAACTCCGATTTACCTAGGACCGAGCCCCTTTAGGGCCTGTTTGGCCAGGCGAATAACACGGGATTAGGAGGGATGGGATGGATTTTAAGGTAATGATGGTAATGTCAGTGGATTGGTTTAAGATTCATGGGAATGCTATATCTGGAACAAGTTCTCTGTGTCTGTTGGCACGCCCGGCATTTCCCGCTATTTTACTTATCAATCCGTCCGACCAAGAGATGGGATCAATCTTTCACGGAGCCTAACATGCTATTGAACGAGCCTACCATCAAATCCAGGCCCAAACCCGAGCCTACGATGAAATCCAGGCCGTGATGTAAAGGCTCGGGATGGGATCAATCTTTCACCGAGGGATAGTAGAACCCGTGATCCTAATGTGAAATTGAACGGGCCTAAATTCACCGAGCCTAACATGCAATTGACCGAGCCTAACTTGAAATTCACCGAGCCGAACATGAAATTGACCGAGGCTAACGTGAAATTGGATGAGCCTATCACGAAATTCATCAAGCCTAAAGTGAAATTTACCCATACTAACTTGATATTCACCGAGCCTAACATGCAATGCACTGAGCCTAACTTGAAATTCACCGAGCCTAACATGAAATTGACCAAGCTTAACATGAAATTAAATGAGCCTACCATGAAATTCACCGAGCCTAACTTGAAATTGAGTGAGCCTAACATGAAATTCAACGAGGCAAACATCTATTTCATGTGCAGCTCGATGAATTTCATGTGAAGCTCGATGAATTTTAAGTTAGGCTCGGTGAATTTCACTCACTTCTTGGTCAAGTTCACTCACTTCATGGTCAATTTCCTCACTTTGCGGTCAAGTTCACTCACTTCGCGATGAATTTCACTCACTTTGTAGTCAATTTCACTCACTTCGCAGTTAAGTTCACTCACTTCGCGGTGGATTTCAATCACTTCACAGTGAATTTCAGTCACTTCAAAGTCATGTTTACTCACTTTGCGATGAATTTCACTCATCGGTCAAGTTTACTCACTTCGCGGTCAATTTCAATCACTTTGCGGTCAATTTTGAGTCACTTTGTGGTCAAATTCAACGAGCCTAACGTGAAATTCAACAGGCCTAATATGAAATTCAACGGGCCTAACATGAAATTCAACTAGCCTAACGTGAAATTCGAGCCTAACATGAAATTCACCGAGCAGAACATGAAATTCGCAATATTAACATCTTCTATAGTGATTAACTAATGGGTTTAAAGTTTTCAAGTTTGAGTTAAAAAGAATGTCAGGGTAGCTTAATCAAACTAAAACTTAATATTTATAGTAAAAACGAAAATAAAATAGGCTTTCGATCATCGATCTGATAGAATCTCGCAAATCTGCGAAGTTGGTTGGGTCAATCAACTTCTCTTACCCCAAAATTATATATGATATGTCGAAAAACTCATTCTAATTTGTAACATACGACTGATTTGAGGTTGGACAGACAGGGAGCAAGTCAGGGTCGACCCCGATTGGACTTGGTCAACCCTGACTGTCTGCCAGACAGATGGGGTCGACCGGGTCCAGTCGAGGTCGACCCCGACTGTCTGCCTGTCTGTCTAACCTCAAATCAATTGTATGTTGTAAACCAGAATGAGTTTTTTGACATATCATATATGATTTTGGGGTAGGAGAAGCTGATTTAGCTAACCAACCTAACAGATTTGCGAGATTCCATCAAATCGATGGCCAAAAGACTATTTTATTTTTGTTTTTACTATAAATATTAAGTTTTAGTTCGATTAGGCTTCCCCGATATTCTTTTCAAATCAAAATTGAAAACTTTAAACCCATGTAGTTAATCACTATAGAAGATGTTAATATTATGAATTTTATGTTCGAGTCAGTGAATTTCATGTTAAGCTCATTGAATTTCATGTTAAGCTCGTTGAATTTCACGTTAGGCTCGTTGAATTTCATATTCGGCTCGATGAATTTCATGTTAGGCTCATTGAATTTCACATTAAGCTCGCTCAATTTCACATTAGGTTCGTTGAATTTCACGTTAGGCTTGTTGAATTTGATCAGTGAAACTGACCAAGCCTAACTTGAAATTGACCGAGCCTAACATGCAATTGACCAAGCCTAAGTTGAAATTCACTAAGCTGAACATGAAATTGACAGAGCCTAATGTGAAATTGAACAAGCCTACCATGAAATTCACCGAGCCTAATGTGAAATTCACCAAGCTTAATAAGAAATTGACCGAGCCTAACTTGAAATTCACCAACCCAAACATGACATTGACTGAGCCTAACGTGAAATTGAACGAGCCTACCATGAAATTCACCGAGCCTAATGTGAAATTCACCGAACCTAACAAGAAATTCACCGAGCCTAACTTGAAATTCACCTACCCAAACATGACATTGACTAAGCCTAATGTGAAATTGAACAAGCCTGCCATGAAATTTACCAAGCCTAATGTGAAATTTATCGGGCCTACTTGAAATTGACTGAGCCTAACTTGAAATTGACCAAGCCTAACATGAAATTGAACAAGCCTACGATGAAATTGAGTGAGCTTAACATAAAATTCAACGAGGTAAACATGAAATTGAGCGAGGCAAACATGAGATTACTTACCTTCTCTTTGGCATCTCTTGCGTTTATGAGTATTATTAAATTTCTTTGGTTTACATTGGATCCCCTCTTTCAACTCAAACTTGAAAACTTTGAACCCATGATTCACATCCTCTTGCCCATACATCGTGTGAATCGCTGCATTTAGTTTCTTTAAAGTTTTCAAGTTTGAGTTGAGAAGAATGTCAGGGCAGCTTAATTAAACTATAACTTAATATTTATACTAAAAACAAAAATAAAATGGGCTTTCGTCCATTGATCTAATGGAATCTAGCAAATCTACTAGGTTGGTTGGTTCAATCAACTTCTCCTACCCTAAAATCATATATGATATGTCGAAAAACTCATTTCGGTTTTCAACAAATGACAGTTTTAAAGTTGGACAGATAGGTAGCAAGTCGGGGTCAACCTAGCATATTTGCGAGATTTCGTCATGATGTATGTTTTGTATCCGGATCGTCCATCCATTTAGAGAGATCATACAATGAGCTTAATATGAAATTTGGGGTCCCTAACATGAAATAGAATGATCTTAACTTGAAATTCACTGACTATAACATGAAATTGACCAAGGCGAACATGAAATTTACTGAGCCTAAATTGTAATTGAACGAGCTTAACATGAGATTGAACAAGTTGAACGAGCTAAACTTGAAATTGACCAAGCCTAACATGAAATTCACCGAGTCGAACTTGAAATTGACTGAGCCCAACATGAAATTGACTGAGCTTAACATGAAATTCACCGAGCTTCACGTAAAATTCACCGAGTCTAACTTGAAATTGATAAAGCCAAACTTAAAATTGACCGAGCTTCACATGAAATTGACCAAGCTTCAAATGAAATAGAACAACCCTAACATGGAATTGACCGAGGCGAACATGAAATTCACCAAGGTGAACATGAAATTGACTAAGGCGAACATGAGATTCATGAGATTGACATGAAATTGACCGAGCCTAACATAAAAATCACTAACCCAACATGAAATTGACCAAGCCTAACTTGAAATTCACCGACCTTAAAATGAAATTGACCAAGGCAAACATGAAATTGACTGAGGCGAACATGAAATGCAATGAGCTTAACATGAAAGTAAACAAGGCGAACATGAAATTCACTGACCCTAACATGATTATTATCGAGCCTAACATGAAATTGACCAAGCCGAACTTGGAATTGACCAAGCCTAACTTGAAATTCACCGAGCCAAACATGAAATTCACCGAGCCTTACTTTAAATTGACCGAGCCAAACTTCAAATTGACCGAGCATCACATGAAATTGTCTGAGCTTCAAATGAAATTTGACCGGGCTTCAGGGTCAATATCCTCATTTAATATTTTAAAGTTTAAACAAAAATACAAAATTTTCATACACTATAAATTTAATATGAAACAAATTGTCATTCACTATAAATTTTACACAAAATATCTATTACAAAACAAAATTCATCATTTCACAAAATATCCCTCTTCCTCACATACTTAAGACAAATATCATTTATGCTATTGAATTCCTCCAAATTGGAGTGAATTTTTGCATATCTGTTCCTGCCAAAGTGTAAACGCTGCACAATATGTCAATATATTTCATTACAAATATACCGCAGTCATAACCATTCGTTTTCTTCGGTGTCGTTCTCTCTTTTATGGCGGTCTAGCTCTTCCCATCGAGCGCAGACATGTCACCAATGGCATGAAAGACAATAGGGAGCCCCTCAGTAATCATATATGATATGTCGAAAAACTCATTCCGGTTTGCAACATATAACTGTTTTAAGGTTGGACATGTAGCTAGTCGAGGTCAACCCCGACTGGACCTGGTTGACCACATCTTGTTGCCTAACCACCTAACTACATGAAATTCAATGAGCCTCAAAGGAAATTGAGTGAGGCTAACATGAAATTCAACGAGGCAAACATGAATTTCATGTGAAGCTCAGTGAATTTCATTTGAAGCTCGGCCAATTTCATGTGAAGCTCGGTCAATTTCAAGATTAGCTAGGTCAATTTCAAGTTAGGCTCAATGAATTTCATGTGAAGCGCTGTGAATTTCACTCACTTCTTGGTCAAGTTCACTCACTTCTCGGTCGATTTCACTCACTTCTCGGTCAAGTTCATTCTCTTCAAGGTGAATTTCACTCACTTTGCGGTCAATTTCACTCAGTTTGCGATCAAGTCCACTCACTTCACGTTCAAGTTTACTCACTTCGTAGTGAATTTTACTCACTTCACGGTAAATTTTACTTACTTCGCGTTGAATTTCACTCACTTCGCGGTCAAGTTCACTCACTTCTCGGTCAAGTTTACTCACTTCACGGTGAATTTCACTCACTTCGCTGTCAATTTCACTCACTTCTCGGTTAATTTCACTCACTTCACGGTCAATTTCACTCTCTTCGTGGTTTAGTTCACTCATTTCACGGTGAAGTTCAATTATTTTGCGATGAATTTCAGTCACTTTGTGGTCAAGTTCACTCACTTCGCGGTGAATTTCACTCACTTCGCGATGAATTTCACTCACTTCTCGGTCAAGTTCACTCACTTCACGATGAATTTAGGCTCAGTTAATTTCAAATTCGTTTTGGTGAATTTCATGTTAGACTCGATCAATTTCAAGTTTGGCTCGTTCAAAATCGTGTTAAACTTATTCAGTTTCATCTTAAGCTCATTCAATTTCATTTTTGGCTCGATGAATTTCATGTTCGCCTCGGTCAATTTCATGTTAAGATCGGTGAATTTCAAGTTAGGCTCTTTCAATTTCATGAAATGCTAGTTTGAATTCATATTAGGATGGGGTTGAACGATCTCTCCAAATGGATGGACGGTCCGGATACAAAACATACATCATAATGGGGCCCAAACAACTTCGAGCCGAATAGGGTCGACCCCTTATGGACCTGGTAGACCCTATTGAACTGGTAGCAAGTCGGGGTCGACCGGGTCCAGATGGGGTCGACCCCAACTTGTTTAGGCCCCATCATGATGTATCTTTTATATTTGGACCGTCCATCCATTTGGAGAGATCATGCAACGAGCTTAATATGAAATTCAGGGTCCCTAACATGAAATAAAATAAGCTTAACTTGAAATTCACTGACCCTAACATGAAATTGACCGAGGCGAACATGAAATTTACCAAGTCTAAATTGAAATTGACCGAGCTTAACATGAAACTGAACAAGATTAACATGATTTTGAACGATCTGAACTTGAAATTGACCGAGCCTAACTTGAAATTGACCGAGCCCAACATGAAATTGACTAAGCTTACATGAAATTAACTGAGTCAAGTTCACTTACTTCGAGGTCAAGTTCATTCACTTCACAGTCAAGTTCACTCACTTTGCAGTGAATTTCATTCACTTCGAGGTGAATTTCACTCACTTCACGGTCAAGGTCACTCACTTTACAATGAATTTCACTCATTTCGCGGTAAAGTTCACTCACTTCGTGGTGAAGTTCACTCACTCTACAATAAATTTTATTTACTTCGCGGTCAAGTTCATTCACTTCGCGGTCAAGCTCACTCACTTCACGGTGAATTTACATGAAATGAATGGTATAGATGCTTATTTTATATTTCTGTCGTGTTGCAATAGCTTATAGAGGAAATTGGTTTTCAGTTTGGACAGTAGAGCCCATTAGCCAGTGACCCATATCATTGATCTATTGGGCTATGTGGTGGATGAAACATGCCAGTAAGATCTTCCAGATGGGAAGATCATAGCCACCAATCTCTTGCCTTCTCTCAGTTGAATATGAACTAATGTTGTATTAACTAGCTATTTGCAGGCCAAAGATAAAAAAAGATTAGGATGGTCCGATAGAGGAGATTTTTGGCCATTTTGGATCCCCAATGGTAGCTCTCATCCAATTAACGTTCTGGATCAACCACCGTGGGCCTCACTTGTCCAATTTGAAAATTTGGGTGCTTCCCATCCCACCACTACACCCAATGACAAGATTCAGAAAGAAGAATCTGGTTCCCAATCTAGAACTGAGATGATGAATATAGATTACATTATCACTGTAATGTATTTTTATGTAGGTGGGTAGGGAAGGATGTGGGTGAATGAGTAATAACAAAGGAGCATGAGGATCCCCACGCAAACATTAAGATCCATGACTTGATTGCTCGACCCCATGTAGCGTGGCGGCCACTGATGAGGGCACGCGACACATCATCAGGCAGCCGCGGCACTACCATGAGACCAGTGGTACTACCGCCACCCGCTGGACAGTCCAAGCCGCACTATCGCCGGACTGGTGGTAGTACCACCAGGAAAGAAATGGAAGCAGAGATTTTTGGGGTCACAACAGTTTTGTGGGTCTTATCATGAGGTATGTGTTATATCCAAACCATCCATCCATTTGGCAAGCTCATATTAAGGCTTGAGACAAAAAATAACACAAATCTAATTATCAAGGGAACCACACTGTTAAAAGCCATGGGGGGTTGAACGTCTACCATTGAAACCCTTTTAGGGGTTATAACAGTTTTGGATCAATATGAAATTTGTTTTTCCTCTTCATCTAGGTCTTTGTGACCTTATGAATAGATTGGATGGAAAATAAATGTTATGGTTGCCCTATGAAAATTTTAATACTGAAAATTAATATTCCCGCTGCCATTTGTGGTGTGGTCTAATTGATCTGTGGATATGTTTTTCTTTGGATAATGCTCTAAAATGATCTAGAAATATGGATGAACGTTATGGATATAATAAATACATAACTGTGGGGCCATGTAACTTTGATCTCTTTTGAACCGTTCACCGTTCCTACAACTTGGAGCTCGAGAGCGTAAGCTCTCGTCTTCGCAGACCAGCCGATCCACTTCCGAAAGAAATGGCAGGGGTATTTTGGTCAAGTAAAAGTGGGCCCGTACAGTAAAGGCTTAGCTTGGTACAGTAAGCTTGGAGGAAACGACAAATGTTGATGGCTTAAAAATGAGTCGTACAATAGGAAAAAACTCCGCCCTAAATATGGTGGATGCAACTCCGTCAGGTGAGATTGCATATGATTCTCGGTACGCATGCACTTGAAATGGTATACGTGGAATATATCATTAACTCAAATTAAACCACCTAACTTGTGAGACCCACGGTCTATAAGTTAGAATTTGAAAATCATATATTTTTTTGGACAATCCTAACCTCGGATATAGGATACTTGTTTTTTGAAATAAGACAAATGAATTTTAATTTATTTTTTTTTCATTTTTAACTGTCCAATATATGTCCGGCATTCTAATAATTAAATAACTAAATAAAAGTAGGTTTTGGTTCATGACATTTAAGCTGGTACCCATGGTTTTGACATTTTGTTTTGAATTACTTGTATGCCATGTATGTCATTTCTCAGTAATTTATATCATCCATCACAGTCTGCAGGAGTATTTCTCTGGAGAGAGTAAAATGCAAGGTTATCTTTTGCAGGTAAAATCTCAGCCACCGGATGGAGAACTGTCATATTTTTAAGTTCCTAGGATATCATTAACTTCAGTTAAAAGATCTTTCGTGTCCAATCGAATTTCCTATATCTGGTGGTGTTGTTGTTGTTGCCAATTCAATCAAACAAGGTTATACATGTGAACAAGAGCTAGTATCTGTTTTTTGCATGTGGGTATGATACACCGGCGTGTCAAAGCCTACTTAACTCAAAATTTGATTGAATAATTGGTATTTCATGAACAAATTGGAGATTGCATACAGGACTTTGTTGCCTTCTTAGGGTAGGAGTTAGCCCTTACGAATGGATTCTTTTTGCATCATGACAACAGACGTGAGTCTGTAGGAGTTAGCCCCTACGAATAGATTCTTTTTGCATCGTGATAATAGACGTGAGTCTACGGACTTAAGAACTTAGTGGCTCGGCCAATAGCTAATCCCAGCTCGAACTCAGTTGGTCCTCGAGCCTAACTGGCTAGCTCAACTTGGTTCGGTCAGTAGCTTAGGCCAAATCGAGTCAAGTCGAGTTCGAGCCTATGCGACAATTTCTCAAACACATAAAATGCACTTTCAATCTCTCATAGAATACAATATTTCATCAAACAATCAGCTAGCAATATAAAAAACAAGATATGAGGCAATCCTATAATATAAAGTTTGTTTTTCTTATAGTGATTTGTTTCGTATCCATTCCTTCCTCATCATCAGCCAATTCCGTGGATAATGTACATGCCCATAACAACACTTCGTTGAATCATTTCCTTAAACAGTTGGTGAGCAACATTAAGATAAAAATAACCGAGTCACTGAGCCAATTCAAGTTGAGGTTCAAGCCAAGTCAAGTCCAGCTCAGGAAAGCTCCAACTCAACTCAAAAATTTTTCAAGCTCCGAAAATCAGCTCGACTCGGTCCGAATCTAATTACAAGCCGAGTCAAGTCGAGCGAGCCAACCAAGCTAACTCGACTCATGTACAACTCTATTCAAACGGCAGTTGATGTTTTGTGTTTGGATGCACTTTGTAACACGTCTTATCTCCCGCTTGATAAAACATGTACTAAAACAACCACGCAGGTTCGAGACCCCCTTTTCCCGAGGGCCCCTTTTGAGGAAGGGTGTTGAAATGGGTCGTAATTAAGTGATGAGCCCAAACATGAGGGAGATCCAAAACTCAAGTGGGCCACACCACAGGAAACAGTAGGTACCCGTTGAGACCTCCTTAGGCTCCACACATGTTTGGGATTTGGTTGTTTTCCCTTCATCCAGGTGGGAATCACCTTATGAAAAAGGGTTGGATGGCATAGAAACATCAAGGTGGGCCCAGGAGTGTTTCACTGTTTCCTGTGGGGTGAACAACTTGACTGTGATCTCCCTCTATTCTAAACTCATTACCTAAAATGAGATGGAAACAGGACAGAGTGCATGTATGACGAACATGAATCTGGACCCCACATCCTGGGGTCACAGGCATGTGGGTTCCAGTTTTTTCTTATGCCTGGTGAATTTTATTTCACCTTTTTTCTGTCGAAAAAATATCACATATCTTCATAGGGAAACTGCTTAAGCAACTCCTGCATTGGGCTTCATCCAGGCTTCTGATCTATGGGCCCCACCTGAATGGGAGGGTCTCCAATGATTCTCCCAGATTCTTGACACAAATACATTCCTAGCATGGTTGGACCAAAAAAAGGTGAACTATAAATTGGCCATAACTTTTGATCTAGGTATAGTTACGAGGCACACAACCTATCAATCTTTATTGTAATGGGCCATCCGAGGTGAACCGACCTAGAAAGTGGGTCACATCTGTTTGTTTCGTCGGGCACTTTCGGCTCAAACACGAATTTTTAAGGAATATTTTTTTAAAATATTTTCTTATTTTAGAGTTTTAGATTTTCTTATTTTTTAGAAATAACTTTAATCATGCTAGGACTCTTCTAGCAAAAGTTTATTGAGAATTTTTATTTTTAGAAATAAAGATTTAGAAAAGTTTTACTAGAATTACGATTTTTATTAAAGTTAGAATTTTACTATTTTTGGTAATTACGAATTTTGGTTTATTTTTTTCGTTATTAATGGTATAACAGGGACATACATTAGACAATTATCCATCATGTTATTTTTGATTTTATTAGAATTTATCTCTTTCCCTCGTGAATTCAAGGAAATCTTTGTGAGGAGTCCAGAATAAATTCAAAGTAGTTATCATTGAGGAAGAAGGCGCTTGTCCTCATCACGTCCATCTCTACGAAAGGGGCCCATAAGATTTTTTTTGCGCTGTGGCCCACAAAGTGGATGGTTGACATTAATGGTTGGACCATGTACATGTCCAATACATGAATACATGTTTTAAATGCAAACTAGAAATGTCTAAAGACACCGAGCTTCAAGAGAGCAAGGATTTCCCACCTCATATATATGTATACTATGTAGCAGATGTAAGAACTAAATTCCATTTGAATTAGCTTCACAATCTTCATGAAATAACCTTTCCTCCCAACTCCCAAAAAAGAAGTAAAGGAGCAGCAGCAGCATAAGCAGAGCAGAAGAAGAAAGCTTGCATTTTTTTACTGAAAGCCAATGAACTCAAGCATCTACAGAAGGGAATTGTACAACCATTCACCCTTCAATGCTGAAATTTTTTTTCTGGCAATCATAGGTTTACACCCCAAGTCAATATAGCATTTCATAATCCCAAGAATGCTAGTATCAAATACATATGATCATGCTTGCTCTCTGGGAAGATGTGGCTTGTGTATAGGATCCAGGCCCCCCCATCATGGATGGGCCACAGATCAAAGATCACACAGATGGGGCTTTTTCTGAACACCATACAGTCAGAACCTAGGACCCCTGTTGATGTAAAGAGCTATGAGACTAGTCCTCTGTTTCTTACCCAAAAGTTGGTTTGCAGTTACCATCAATGACCACAAACAACCTGATGGGTAGATCACAACATGAAAAGAATCAAGACATACAAAGAAGCTGCAATCCCATCCTTGCGTTTGATGTTGAATCTCTCCCTTGTGTGATAAGAGAACTTTGTATGTAAAGCTTCTTCCCTTGTTCACAAAACCAACCAGCTCTTAAGGAATAGACGAGCCTATTGGGAACTAACTTGCCAATCTTCACTGCAAGGAACAACCAAAGATTATCGAAATGGCATTTTATGGTCTTTTAGTATGCATCCAACTGCATATCTGCTGATATTCCATAATTTTGAAACACAAAAACCAGATATCAAACTCAGGATCAGTTGTGAACCTGAAGGCAACAATCCAATTCTGATCTTCAAAATACAAAAAGATTTTAGTCTAGCCTCCTAAACAGCCCCATGATCAGGGAGCGATGATCCTTGCATGTAACATCAACAAGCCTTGGGAAGTCGAAGAAGAAGATAACTTATCCATGAGATTAATGGCCATGCTACATCCACTACAGTCCCAAGGGTAAAACCAAGTCCCCTTTCCCATGTTCAAGTACACTTGGGTCCCTACTCATGGCTCAGTTGTAGACCCTGTGGGTTTCAACACAGAGGTCATGGGTTTGAGTACCCATGTGGTGTGTGTGTGTCTGTGGGTGGGTGGGTGCGATTTTTTAAGTACACTTAAGCACTGACAAAAACCAAAGTCAACAGTGCCTTCTCGATCAAGTATATCTTGAATTCCTCCATTGCAAACCCTCTTTTAAGGTTAGATTTCTCGCTGATAGATGAAAAGCCCCTGATGCAACAACCCATGCCCTTTTCTATTGTATACCAATATTCTCTGTTTTCTTCCATAGAAATTCTCTTCCACCACAGTTGGGGAATCAGATACCATTAGTGAACTAACTCTCGGTTCCAATAACTATGCCTCACAAAACATTATAATCATAACCATCCACATGTATGTGATGTTTAACCAAGTTCTGTTCAATGACTAAAGCCTTCTCAAACTCAACATTGGGATCCAATAGTATAACACTATAGGCTTCTCCTCCCAGTGGATCTCACTGTTACTGACCCTTCTTCATTAGCAAAGTCAAATTTATTAAAAATAAGGAAAGAGTGCAGAAGATCCATCAAGACAACTGATAAGAAGAAAATAAAAACAAGCATGATGGGGAACTCCTCCGCAAGGCTATCAGCCAAATCATTTGCCTCCCAAAAGGAATGAGAATAAAGTGGGCACATATAGAAAATGCTAATTCTCTATTATTATTATTATTAACAACTAAAAGAGATTCTATATTTCCAAGCCTTTTCTATTCTGGAAGGTCCAAGGAGATGCACTCCTCATGTCGCCTTCAACTATAATGCCCCTGCAAACTTTTTCTGAAGATTTTCAATCCAGTTAAAATTGCTGAATTTCCACAACCAACAAATTGAACAATTGGTTGATTGGTTCAATCCTTTTCATACTTCTCCTCGTCCATCCTACCACTTAGCATGCTTAAAGTTTCTCCTCAGGTGCTTAGCGTAGTTCTATGCAATATTCTGTCCACAATTCAAACCACTTCAAGTTCCTCCATGTAATCATTAAGCCCTAGGTCCGAAGAGATTGTTTAATATACGAGCTTTCAAATGATTTGTGTGACTTCCTCTTGTTAGTTTTCCATTGCTATTTCTCTTTTCAGGTATTGAATTGCTCTCATTTTATCTATATTTAGGGCCTCTCTACAATACAAACCAAGGTATCAAAAACAGTTACATAACGGCCATTACATAATGGTAACGGCAGGCCAATGCATTTTTTTTTTTTTTAAGGCCGGCGGTGGCTGTTATGGCCACTGTTACCATTATGTAGTACCTTGATACAAACTCATATCTTCTTCCCCAGCATTTCCCAACATTAAAGGTAACAAAGTGTCCTAGTGTTCTTACTGCTAAAATCCATAGAGAAGTTCCAAATGTGGATTAATATATACTAAGAACCATTTCTATCAATGTGAACAGGGTTGGGGTCCCAAAATTTCTAAGTACCACTAGACCTAACATCCACAATCCTGCATATGGAAGGGCAGAAATAGGCACTCCTGACATTGCAAAGTGCACAATGTCCAAAGCAAGTTCATGACCAAAAAGCAGTCCAAGGCATAACTGATCCTCCATGGATAACAGCTCTATGAGTTTACATCATATGGCTGTTAAAATATTGCTGAAGAAATGCAACACAATCTTTTCAATCAAAACACAATCACTAGACAAACAAAAACAGGAAAACAGCTTAAAACAGAAAAAGAAAAGGAAAGATAACCATCAACGCATTTTCTGTGCTCATGCACAGGGTTCCAAACATGTAGGATCATCGCTTTGGTGATTCAAATTGCTGATATGATGAGCCCTGCAGTGGATGAGGGAAGCCTTGAAAAATCTTCTAGAATGGAAGATGCTCACCCTTTTGATTGATGGCAAAAAAAGAGAGACAAAATTACATCAATGGTCCATATTCAGCAGAAAATAGTGCATCAATCAAATGGTTAGGATTTTCCATTCTGGGATAATCTGGGTCATTCCCCCATACATGTTGGAGCCCATTGGATGATTGTTGAAACATAGGCCTTGCATGTACAGGTCCATATGAATCAACAAAATATGTGTTTGCTCGTGAGGACGACCCCATAATTCCCTAATCAAAGACCAGATCTGAGCAGCAAGGTCAACTGCTTAATGGCCTCACGTGCGAAAATTTTCTTATCTTTTTTGGATTTTGAACTTTCTTATTTTTATTTTTTATGTATTTAAGATTATTATTTTTTTGGATCTTCTAACAATCAAATTGTTGGTTCATTTTATAACATACTGGCTGTCTTCTTTTTGCTCCCGTGCACAACAGAACATCTAATTGCAGATTGAGGATCCACCCCAGGCTTTTCGAAAGAATCTAGAATGAACTTTCTTTTTAGGAGCCAGCATCCTTGGAAGGATCATCCATTGCCTCCAATATCAGCAAGACAACAAACCAATTTGCAATCTCTTGACTGGAACAGTCAATCTCGAAAGAGAGCGGCGGTGGGATAGATGCGCTAAATTAGGAAAAGTCATCATGTTCAATCTTTTAAATGTTCGGATTTTGTTAGGACATATTCAATGCTTTCCTTTTGTTATGGAGCAAGATGGGATATCTAATCGCAGATTGAGAACTATCCCTAGGCTATTCAAAAGTATCTAGAATGAACTTTCTTTTTTGGAGCCAACAACTTAGAAGGATCACCGTTTGCCCCCAATATTAGAAGGACACAAACCAATTTACAAGCACTTGAGTTGAATCCGATGGACTTACGATTCAGCACTGTTTGTGGCCTCCATTGCCTATCATTTCTCGATATTTATGATATTTATCATAAATATCAGCACTTAATAAATATCATTCCTTGAAAATTTCGACAGGTGATGAACGGGACCTTGCTTACCTGGCTAGATGTGACCCTAACCAGGTTCACTGATTTATGACAGATAGCAGGTTGAGAAGGAACAGATAAGAGGCCGTGGCGGAAGATGAAGTAAAATGTGTTGTTGGGGCCTGGGGGCGAGTTTATTCCTCACCTCGTCTTCTTCGTTTTTTTTTTTTTTTTTAATCGACAAATAAATTTTATTAAAGCAAGACCCGAGAACACAAAAACCACAAGTTAAAGCCACCTCATTACAACATCAGTGCCGGCCAATCACCAAGGAAAAACATCTTTACACTTGAATATCATTCCTTGATATTTATGATAGGCGATTAATAGTGCTTTGCTTGCCTGGCTAGATGTGACCCTAACCAGGTTCACTGATTCATGACAGATGGTACGTTGAGAAGGAACGGATGCTTATAATGAGGTTGTGGTGGAAGATGAAGGAGAAAAAGGAGGTGTTGCTGGGGGTGGGTTTCTCCCTTGCCTCCCCTTTTTTTTTTCCCCTTTAATCTAGAAATCAATTTTATGAGATGTCTAAAAAAAAACCACAAGCTAAAGCCACCTCATTACAAAATCAGTGCCAACCAACACCGAGAAAATCATATTTACACTTGAAAATTCCTTCAAGGCCCACGGCCCATGAGCAGATGAGATGTCTAACTTTATTATATTATTTTTCCAGCTTTTTCTTTTATTTTTCATGCAAAGATAAAATAGAGATATATTAATTAAAGAAGGGGGATAGAATTCCCAATACAAAAAGCATGGTGGGATGTGCCCATCTTAGGTGGAGAGGAAACAGTAGGACTAGCACCATTTGAAACTAGGGTGAACGAAGTGTTCCAACAATGGTGTTCTCTTGGAAGATTAAAAACAATGACCAAGGAGTGGTTGCTTCTCCTTTTTATTTTTTTATTTTTTTGTTAGCTTGTTAGTACACCCCACTGTCAGTTCACACTTCACTGTTAGCCACCCCCACTAGGGATCAATACCAAGACCTCAGTGTTGAAACGAGGTATCTTTCACTCAGTCTACCACTTGAGCTATGGATCAGGGTGTGGTTGCTTCTCCTGCGACCTAGCGAAAATGTCCGGGGAGGAGCATCCACTCTATTTTGTTGCAGTGATGAGCTTGAATGAGATGCACAGTCTCCTGAACTGAAGGGCAATCGCTTTAGTGTACTCACTTGAACATGCCTTGGAAAGAAAGTGAGGTGCACCTTACCACTTCCATGATGAGAAGCACCCCCAATACCAACAACTTTATTAATCTCTTGGACCACCAATGCAATTTTATTATCAAAACATTATCATTCATTCCATACTTTCCACATGTTTCCCTTCACGATCACTTGGACCAAGCTCCTAAGCCTTCACGAATGTCTCAATAGAATAAGGAATTGGCCAAAGAAAATTGAGTTGGCCAAAGCACCAAATCCTTACAAATGGAGTGAACAGGTGATTGAAAATGAGACAAGCTTTTGGCATTTTGCAAGCACATTCAACATTTGTTCACTAGAAGCATATTCCTACATCTAAGATGATCAACCGTCAACACTTTATCACAACAACTGACCACCCAAAAGCAACAAGCAAAGGTGAGCTTCCATATTCCACAAACAAATGTGTGACCGATGCCCCCATTCTCTTCTACCAATTTTTTATAGAGGGATTTGACTGGAAATTGCAGGATCCCATTCCCATAAAAGTTGATCTATGATCACATCCCGTAGAAGGTCCAAAGGTAGGCAAGCACACAAAGTGGATCCCATCTGCTTCTAGCTCTCAAAAGTTTTGACATCCTTGCATATCATCAACTCATAAAGTCTCCCAAATCTTCTAAAGAGAGGTCGATTGCCACACCAACAATCTTCCCAAAATTTAATCGAAGATCCATATATGACATCAAAGGCAATTCCTTGGCAAACCATTGGCAAACCATGTTCTCAATTGTCAAAATAGATCTCCAAACTGCCAAGCTCTTGTAATTGATTAACTAGGTGTGCAACTCTCAACCATTGTTCGAAATATCAGCATCGTGTTACGTATCGCACCCTTGGGATACAAATATGTATTAGTTATCGCATGGGATATATCGATTGTATCGCGTAATGTATCGTTGTTGTTGGAAACATGGGGAAACATTGGAAAATTGGTCAAGTTTTTCAATGAAATTTCAGTGATTGTTAAAAAAAAGACATCAATACACACTTATAAATCAAAACATTACAAAAAATAAGTGCACATAATAAGTTTTCTTTTTATGGGGTTTTAATCTATGCCATGTCCAACTGAATTGATGAAAGTATATTAGAAGTCTATTCATATAATTTATAAATGTAAGAAGATGTGTGGAAACACAAGCAATACATTCAAAAACAAAAGAAGAATCACTAGACCAGGTTCTATACATGTTTGATTTTATGCTTGGACATAAAAATTGCAACTAATTTGCGAGAAATTGAGAAATTTTGATTTCTTTCAATTTTCTGCAACTCAGCCCATCTCCTCCAAATCTTGAAATCAAAGCTCCCAATCCATGATTTTTCATGCAAAACATAAAAAATCATGAATTTGTAACAATTTGACACTGATTTAACATGATTTACAAAAAAAATTGAAAAAAAAAAAATGCTCATTGGATCAAACATGTGGGATATATCCCACTACTTGTGCATTACATATCACACAGGTGGGATGCAAGATATATCGTGAGTTATATCAGTCGATATTGTTGATACTTAAAACACTGCTCACAACCTCCTGAAGTTTATATTTTGTAGTAGCTAGTTTTATCCACTTCATCTCATTTTCTGCTCAAAACTCCAAAGCTATTTACCCAGCACAACATTCATATCTATCAACGACTTGATGCCAACGCCACCTTGAGCAGTTGGTTTGATCCATAAGATGAAACTTGTGTTTGGCATCTGCCCCTTGCCATGTCCAATCTCTTTCCAATTTTTCAATCTTATAGATAACAGTCCTAGGAAATTGGAAAAGCAACGCATAGTATATCGGAAAAGCTACCAGTGAGACAAGGGAGGGAGGGAGAAATCCAAACCAGGGAGATTGAATGATGTCCATTAAGATTCACTAACACTGTCCAACCTTCCTCAATGACAGTGCCAACTGTTTCTCCTTCCTAATGCTATTCTCCTTCATTGGGGTTTAGAGTTTTGACAATACATCATCCTCGCCCTTTGTTTCCTCTCAAACAACAGATTGAGAAACACAAGAAAGACAAGAATTTAAGGTGGTGGAAGGAGAAGCTACTTGGTTCTGTTGATAGTGATTTAAGAGACCAAACGATGCCCAGAGTCAAATTCCATTTAATAGGAATCATAAGCAAGAACTGCAAAGAGATGAATAAACCCTTGTCCATTAATAAGAATCAATCAGTCTTGCTTACCAAGAGAAGGATCAATATCATCTCAAGTTGACATTAAATGTCAAACAAAACACTATCTTTGGCTCGACCTACACAAACAGTATGGAAGGTAGGCCTCTAGTCAATCAATGCAAAGGCATGTGAGGTACTCTTTGCTCCACAGCAGTATTCATATGTACATATCTGGACAGGAAACAACCCCATCTAATGTGCTTGCACAAGGAATTTACTCAGCAAAGTTCACGTTTGAAAATGACGTCAGTAGATGTCAACTGGACTATTCTTCAAGATCAAGAGGTGCTGCCAACAGAACTGCACATGAGATTTCTGTTCTTATAGGTTTTAATCCCATGAACACGAACGCTGAAAATATGACTTAGATGTACCTTCAAATACACCTGTGTTTACCATGAAACTCGGAAAAGAATGGTACTGACAGAGTGGGGAGAGCCTTTGATTTCTTCACTATGGAGGCATTGGGAGAGAAGGGGTTTGTTGGAGGGGAGAAAGAGAAGAAACGAGCTCTATGACTTGAAAAGAAGGGGAAAACAAGCATCTGATAGGAGCATCCAAGCGATTTAGAAAGAATAGATATTCCATAATTCTGTGGATTGCTTTCCATGTATGAAGTTTTCCAAATTTACTCAAAGACCCAAACCAAAGAAATTTACATGTTCCATGGATCATTTTTTTTCTTAAGTGACATTTGCCATGCATCCAAACGATCCCTTACTTTTAAATCTATCAGAATCTAACTACCAAAACTTCATAAAAGTTCAATTCCCCTAGAAACCTCCCAGTTCTCAACTATGTGTGTAGAGTGCCACTTGGAAGCCCGTAAGCACCATCAAGGAGATGTATTTCTTACTAGTCCACTAGCTACCTAAGTCCTCACTAGCTACAGCCTTAATAGGCATGCAAATAACAAAAAGAAATCACTTGGATACTCTACAAGTCAGGCCTAAAAAGTATCATAGTGGTTGCCAAACTGTGGTTAGTCAGCCACCCACCACCAGTGAAGCCAATTTTGTAGAATCTGGAAAGTTACATACATAGAATTTAGATTTTAAAGAAAATATGCTATTGAATTTTTATTTATTTATTTATTATTATTATTATTTTTTAAAAGGCTCCAATTTTGGTCTATTCTTAGAGATTCCACACAAGGGTCGATCTTCAAACCAATAGAGAAATTGAGACAGTTTTGAAAAACAATAGGAGGTTAATTAGGTCATTCTCCTTCCATTTAATGAAAGTTGGGTCAGAGAAATCAATTTAGATTGAAATTGGATTTTGAATTTTGATACAGGACGTAGATGTAATTTTCAATTTGCTATTTTGCATGAATTCCGCATTGCTCAGCTTTTAGTATTTTGATCAATCTCAACACCTGGACGTTGAAATTGGGGTGCTTTTGACTTGTAGGAAACCCAACTCAATCAACTAACTAAAGGTCTTGGTTTCGAGTCAAGATTCTAAATAATCTGAAAGATATGGATCATGGAGGTTGCTTGACAACCACCCTTTTTCTTTATTTTGGAATCTTAGTCTCCATTGTCTCTCTACAACTTTCAGTATTTCAATCATGTCTTGATGCTAAAAGGTCTGATCAGGTTGCAATTGGATTTGATTGAAAGAAGCTTTGCGGTGATGACCTTAAACAGAGGCATTGAGTTGAAATTAATGAGAATTTGTTTTGTTTAGTTTGTATAACGCATTTTGAATATTCATTAGATGTGCATCCAAACTCTTTCATGCATAAGCTTTCAACCATCTTGCAAATTCAACCAATTTGCAAACTGACATTGTAAATTCACATTGCGTAAGCCCAAACACATTAATTGCCAAATTCATGAATTTGGTGTGCATCCAAACAGGCCATAACTTTTGGCATATTCAAGAAATGGGATCTCTCAACCAACGAACAAATTCGGGCAAATTTAAGGAATATGAAATCAACTGGCTCGAATCGAGAAAACATTGTCACAAAGCAAGGCAAGATATAATAACACACACAAGGTGGACACCACCTCTCCACTGTACATGTGAGACACGTGTAAGCTCATCCAAACCATTAACATCACGCGTCCCATCATGGATAGATCACACTATATGAAAATTGGACCGCCCCAACTATCAAAAGGACTGCTGAAACAAGGTCAGCTGTTCAGAATTACAAGGCAAATCAGATGTTTAAGATGGTCAGATCAGTTTGATTTTCAGGCTATGCAAAGTCCCCAATGTGACCCATGATTTGGATGGTCTAGATCGACAAACACATGTACCACAGGACGAGAACGAGTTGCCACTATTTAACAAAGACAAAATCTTGCTAGGTATAAGATGAAATATCGATAGCCTTGGTCTTGAACCTATACCTGGGAGCCCTTGGGATGACTTGGCTGGGACCCAAGTGGAACTGCCCAGGACTGTTAGTTAAAGGTGGGCCATCATCATAGATGTAGCCCAGGAGATGGCCACAGCTGTTGCACTTGATTTGGGTCCTCTTCCTTTGGATGCCCCAGTAATTGATGGTTTCAAAGAAGGGCTTGATCTTGTCTTCCTTTTCGAGTCTGACCTTTGATTGGTCCATATGGGAGAAGGAAAGGGTGCCTTTGTTGCCAGCCTCGAAGTAGAAATCAGGAGGGAAGAGATGGGCGCTGTTCAGATTCAAATCAGCTCCGCATTCTTTACAGCTGCATCATAGATGCATGAATTCACATACAAGTAGATGGATTTACATACACATACATATATGAGATGAGAGATAGAGGAGGGTACCTGTAAGCCATGATCAATGGAGAAAGAGAGAGAGAAATCGATACTGATGTGCTTTGGATGGGATTCTTATAGATGTTTGCAAACAGATCCGGATCCCTGCAAACAACTTGAAGTGGGGCCCACATGTATGTAACTGAAGTTTCCTGATGCGTCAGGACGTGAATACTGTCCTGATGCACCCGATTTCCCGCTTCCTTGGTAATACCGAACGCGGAGTAGGTGGGACCCCGGATCCAGGGAACGCGGATTACGTGCGACTACGGATGACGAATCCAGCCAGGTGGGTGCGGCCCCGACCGTGGGGCCCACGTTGATGTTTGTGTTGTATATCCATGCGGTCCATCAGTTTTGCCAGCTCATTTCAGGGTATAGTCTCAAAAATAAAGTAGATAGCATAAAGTAGGGATTGAATTCCCACCGATAAAAACTTCCTAGGGCTACAGAAGTTTTGGATCAAGCTGGTATTTGTGTTTTCTCTTCATCCAGGTCTGTGTGACATTATCAATGGATTGGATGGCAAATAAACACTACGGTGGACCTTTGAAAGTTTTTAACGGTGGTTGTTCAATGACCACTGTTTCATGTGGTGTGGTCCACCTGAGATGTGCATCTATGTCCTTTGTGGGACTGTTGGGGACAAAAGATACAGAGTTCGGAGACTCGGACTTAATGCCTCGGGTCGCCAAAGGATGTGTCAGATCCGAGGCATGGTTCACTAAACCGAGACAGAATTTAAGTCGGTTCGGACGACACATCAGCAATCCGGGCATGCATCGGGCCGATCTTCTTATCAGATCGGCCAGCGCAAGATAAAGCCTCATCCCGAATATCTTGGGATAAGATCCCCGACCCCGAAGCTCACGGGATCGGATGAAGACTGGAGATGGGCACGATCCTATCTCCGTGATACCAGGAGAAGAATCCTCGTACGATTAAATGCTCCAGCAGCTATAAAAGAGGAACCTCCATCGTCTTGTGAGGTAAGGCAAAAATTCTTTCTCAAAACCCCTCAATACATTTAGACCCAGAATCCAGGCCTGACTTTGGCATCGGAGGGTCCCCTGCTCAAGCCGAGGTCTCCTTTGTCCTCTTTCCGTGCGGGTATACGAAGGTCTAAGAGGACGAACAGATTTTTGCAACAACAGGTTTGGCTGCTGTGGGAACCAGTAAAAAGCCATCTCATATTTCTATATTGAATTCCATGGTGATGACTAGAAGAACGTCCGAGAAGAAGATTTGAATGAGATTGCGATTACAGGGCCAGCGGGTCCAGTCGCGGTCCCCACAGCCCAGAACCCACCGAACAACCGCCAACGAGGAGCGACCAGAACAATCAACAATTAGCGGGGTCGCGACGATGGGCGGTTGGACCAGGAGGTTCAAGAAATCCGGTCTGATATGAATATGATGAAGCAAATGTTGGAACGAATGTATCAGCAGCAAATGCAGCCACTCCCGCATCCTCAAGGGGAGACAGCGCACGTACCAACTGCGGCGGTTGATCCTCAACCTTCCGCGCCGCAGTCTTTCCGGCCGAGCCAACCCCAAGGCGAATCAGAACCATCTCCAGCGCAGTCGGCCAACGCTTCCCTGTCCCCGACCGATCTTCGACACGAGATAGAGCGAAGAAGGCGTAACCGCCCTTCCATGGAAGGCACGGCAGAGAGCAGTGAACCTTCGAAAGCCGATATTCAAAATTTTAAAAGAGAAGTGCGGGAAGAAATGGCGAAAGAAATGGCGGACATGAAGCATGGCCGGAATATGTATTCGACCAGATTCGAAGCAAAGGCGTCCCCCTTTGTGGACTCGGTAATGAAGGCTCGGTTGCCCGAGAGGTTTCGATTACCTCAAATCACTCCTTTCACCGGCAAGACCGACCCGACGGAGCATATCGAATGCTTCAGAACCTATATGGAGCTCCACGATGCCTCGGATGCAGTAATGTGTCGGGCCTTTTCTCTTACACTGACCGATGTAGCTCGACTGTGGTTCAAACAGTTGAAACCAAAGTCCATCAGCTCATTCGTTGAGCTGAGCGACGCCTTCCTCACCAACTTCATCGGCGGAAAAAATAAATTGAAGCCCCCTGCACATCTGAACAACATAGTTCAAAAGCAGGGAGAGCTATTGAAAGATTATATCAAGCGTTTCAATTTCGAATCCCTTCAGGTTCGAAAACATTCAGAAGAAACGGCTTTCAATGCGCTTATGCAAGGACTTAGAGATAAGTCATTCCTGGCATCTCTAGACAAAACTCCGCCCGATACTCTGGCAGAATTTATGGCACGGTCGAATAAGTATGCAAACGCCGAAGAAACGCGAATTCTGCGTGAAACTAAAACTTTAGTCAAAAAGTCGGCCAAAAAGGAAGCCGACTCGGCCGGAGGAAGGAAACGAAAGGATGATCAAGCGCATGATGAGCGAAGGTCGGGCAAACGACCAGATCGAAAATTTTTCACATATACCCCCCTGAACAAGACTCAGGAACAGGTATTGATGGAAATCAAAAGCGAAGGCTTTGTCAACTGGCCCAGTAAGCTCAGGAGTAATCCTAATCGGCGGGACAAGGATAAATACTGCCATTATCACCGTGATCACGGGCATAACACAAGTGATTGCCGACACCTAAAGGAAGAGATCGAACGACTCATAAAGGACGGCCGACTCAAAGAACATGTGGGTAAAGTTGGGGTAGCTGAGGGTCCGACCGAGAGTCAACCTATGGAAGAAATCCGGACAATTATCGGCGGTCCGCGAGGTGGGGGCGACTCAAACAATGCTCAAAGGAATCATGCGAGAAAACTTAGTCAACCTAAGTCCGAGCTTATGATTATAGATCGGCCACCAAAGGAGAAGAAAATGGAAAGGATATTGCATTTCGTTCACAAAGGAAGATGCCCGAGGTATCTATCACCCCCACGATGACGCATTGATTGTCACCCTGACTATCGCTAACCGAAAAGTGTTCCGGATACTCGTCGATACGGGGTCATCTGCAGACGTGTTGTTTACTCAGGCGTTCGACAAAATGGGGATCGAACGATCCATGCTACGCCCAATTCGGACCCCGTTAATCAGTTTTTCCGGAGGACAAGTACTGCCCGAAGGGATTGTCTCGTTACCACTCACTGCTGGTAGTGCCCCACATCAGACGACGATGATGGTTGAATTCTTGGTCGTCGATCAACCCTCAGTATACAACGCAATACTCGGCCGACCTTCATTGAGTCTCCTCCAGGCCGTGGTATCCACATACCATCTTTCACTGAAATTTCCGACTGAGTCGGGAGTAGGAATTGTCAAAGGAGACCAGCAAGATGCGAGGCGTTGTTACATGATAGCTGTAAAGGGAACCGCCGACAAAAGTCCGATCAACATATCAACGATCGAATCATTGGACCCTCGGGGCGAGAGTCATGAACGAGGGCAGCCGGTCGAAGATCTTATCTCAGTCCCCTTGGTCGAAACAGATGGATCCAAGACGGTACGAATTGGCTCGTCTTTACAGTCCCCCTTGAAAGAAAAGCTGATAGCCCTGCTCCGTAGGTACGCCGACGTATTTGCCTGGTGTCATGAAGATATACCCGGGATCGACCCCTCTGTGGTGACTCACCGACTCAACATCGATCCGTCATATCGACCAATCCGACAGAAGCGACGACCGCTCGGCCCTGAACGATACGCCATCATTGAAGAAGAAGTCAACAAACTCCTCCAGGCTAATTTCATAGAAGAAATACACTATCCAGAATGGGTCGCGAATGTCGTGCTTGTAAAGAAATCCAACGGGAAGTGGCGAGTCTGTATTGACTATACTGACTTAAATAAAACCTGCCCGAAGGATAGCTTTCCGCTTCCGAGGATAGACCAGTTAGTAGATAGTACCGCCGGACATGAGCTCCTTAGCTTCATGGATACATATTCAGGGTATAATCAAATTGCAATGCATCAAACAGATAAATCAAAAACTACCTTTGTCACCGACAAAGACCTTTATTGTTACCGAGTGATGCCATTTGGTCTGAAGAATGCCGGCGCAACTTATCAAAGATTAGTTAACAAAATCTTTGCTCGGCTTATAGGCCGAACCATGGAAGTATACATTGACGACATGCTCGTCAAAAGTATACGCGCGGCAGATCATGTGAATGATTTGGAAGAAATGTTTCTCATCCTACGGAAGTTTCGGATGAAGCTGAATCCGAGTAAATGTGCTTTTGGATGGGCTCTGGAAAGTTCCTCGGTTTCTTGGTTAGTCAGCGAGGAATAGAGGCAAACCCTGAGAAGATAAAGGCTTTGATTGATATGGAATCCCCTAAAACCATTAAGGACGTCCAAAGGTTGACTGGACGAGTCGCAGCACTTAATCGGTTCCTGTCCAGAGCCACGGATAAATGTCTCCCTTTCTTCAAACAGTTGAAAGGAAGACAAACAATGGGTTGGACGGAAGAATGTGAAGCGGCTTTCCAACAATTAAAATCATATCTCGGTTCTCCACCTCTCTTATCAAAACCCGAATCGGGAGAGTCTCTGCTCCTTTACCTAGCAGTATCGGCGGCGGTTAGCTCGGCTTTGATATGAGAATCCGAAGGAAAGCAATTGCCGGTTTTACGTCAGCAAAGCATTATTGTCAGCAGAAATGAGATACCCAAGCTTGAAAAAGTGGCATTGGCTTTAATAACTTCCTCTCGCCGACTCAGCCGTATTTCCATGCCCATACCATCATCGTGATGACCGATCTTCCGCTTCGCCGGGTATTGCAAAGAAGCTTCCGACCGACTCACGAAGTGGGCTATCGAACTGAGTGAGTTTGACATTCAATACAGCCGCGAAGGTAGCAATCAAAGGGCAAGCCATAGCTGATTTATTGCCGAAGGAACACCACCAACCGAACTCCCGGTCAACGATATGCCAAAGGATGTTGCGGTTCCAGCAACGACCACTCCCCCGACCCTTACCTGCCCTATTCCCTGACGGTTCTTCCAACTCGAAGGCAAGTGGGGCTGGGGTTGTGCTGGAAACCCCCGATCATACCTATATACAGTATGCCTTACGACTTGGATTCCAAGCGTCGAACAATACAGCAGAATATGAAGCATTGTTACTCGGCCTCCGACTCGCCGCTAGCATGGGAGTCACGCACCTAAGTGTTTTCAGCGATTCTCAGTTGGTTGTTAATCAAGTTACCGGTGTATACCAGACACGGAAAGACCAATTAAGAGCATACATGGAGAAAGCGAAAGAACTTATCAATGGATTTCAACTCTGTCGTGTCACTCGGATCCCTCGTACAGAAAACGGCAAAGCCGATTTATTAGCAAAGCTCGCCTCCACCGATGAAGATGATATACCCAGGTCCGTCCCTGTCGAATACGTCGATAAGCCGAGTATAAATGAACCAATTAGCGAGACCGTCAATACAATCGACTCGGAACCATCCTGGATCGATCCAATCCGCCAATACCTTGACAAGGGAAAGCTGCCCGAAGATCGTGCCGAGGCTCGACGAGTTAAGATCCGAGCCTCCCGTTACACCATACTCAACGGAACCCTCTATAAGAAAGGTTACTACGCTCCGTTGCTGTGGTGCAAACCCAGCGAGGCGAACTATGTATTACGTGAAATCCATGAAGGAATCTGCGGAAACCACTCGGGAGGGCGATCTCTCGCCTACAAGGTCCTACGACAGGGATACTACGCTCACTATCCAACACGACGCTCGCAAGCTCGTCCAAAAATGCGACAAATGTCAACGGTTCGCGGCAATTCCGAGGCAAGCCCCCGAGGCACTGACGCCGATGACTGGTCCCTGGCCCTTCGCACAGTGGGGTGTCGACATCATAGGTCCACTCCCTATGGGAAAAGGTCAGACCAAGTTTGCTGTGGTAGCAGTGGATTATTTCACGAAGTGGGCCGAGGCAGAGCCATTAGCTAAAATAACCGAGCAGAAGATCACCGAGTTTGTATGGAAAAATATTATCTGCCGATTCGGAGTACCCCGTACCATTATTACAGACAATGGAAGGCAATTTGATAATAGGAGCTTTCGCGAGATGTGCGACAACCTCGGAATCAGAAACGTCTATTCTTCACCTCATCATCCTCAAACTAACGGACAAGTTGAGGCGGTTAACAAGATTATCAAGCAACATCTTCGGACCAAGCTTGACCGGGCCAAAGGAGCATGGGCCGAAGAGCTCCCGAAAATTCTTTGGGCTTACCGAACTACAGCCCGAACCGCCACAGGAGAAACCCCCTTTTCGCTCGCGTATGGCTCGGAAGCCGTCACTCCCGTTGAAATCGGATTACCTTCGGCTCGAATCACTTCGTTCAATGCGGAAGAAAATGAAGAACTCCTTACACTCGGGCTCGACCTTCTGGACGAACAAAGGGAAGTGGCGCGGCTGCGCATGGAGGCACGGCAACGACAAGTGGCTCGGTTCTACAATACCCGAGTTAAGATCAGGAGGTTTCGAATGGGAGATATGGTTCTCCGAAAAGTATTTTCCAATACCAAGGAATTTGGATCGGGTACGTTGGGACCCAATTGGGAAGGACCCTATATCGTCTCGGGCACCATCCGACCAGGAATGTATCGGCTAGAAGATCTAAACGGACAATCATTGCCTCATCCATGGAACGCTGAGCACCTCAAGATTTACTATCCTTAGCTCGGTACTCAATGTCTAAAGACTCTGAACTAAGAAAGATTAAAGCCAAGTCAAATGAATAAAACTAAGCGTTTTCTTTCATTCATCAACCACATGCGAGTACAACATGTGAATACATCGAATTTAAAAAAAAAAAAACACAAGGGGCCCTGATTACTGTCCTCCGGAACGGTACCCCAAGCATTCTCGCATGTACCGGCCTCATCCCCAGCAGTGACTTCAACAGCGGCGTCGGATTCTCGGATTCCGAGGCTCTTCCACCCTCGATTTCCGAGAGAAAGGTCTTCATAAAAGATTTCTTTGTCTTTGACACATTCCAAAATTCACTTTGGAACAAGCGATCCCTCTCATCCTCGAACTCCGCCGACTCAAGGAAAGCTTGGGACGGCTTGGTCCCTAGCCTTCTCGGCCTCCCGAGTCTTCTCGTTGGCTCGAATATGCCCCGCCGCCTCAGCTTAGCCCGAGCCAAGTCATCCGCACAAGAAGCATGCTGCGAGAACTCGTCGGTTCTCTTCTTCAACTCTGGAAAGGAGAGCCAATACCCAAGTAACCTCGGCTTGCGCTTCATCAAGGGCTCTCATGGAGAAAGCCGCCTCTGCTTTTGCGTCCTCGGCAGCTTTCGCCTATCAGAACGCCGACCCGAGTTTCGGCATCCTCGCGTCGCCCTTCGGCCTCCGACAGGGTCAGCCGATGAGTCGAAGATAACTCTTTCTGGCCTTAACCAAGCAGGGAGTGAGTTCAAAAAGCACCCTTGCTGTTGCATGGCCGATGGTTTGCGATGAAGGAGCGTTGTAGAGCTGATGAACTCTTTTTCGCTCTCATGGGCTAAGGCCCGGGAACCATCCCCGACACCACCTTCTGCAGGACGACGACCCTTCTTGGTTCGTTTCCTCCCCTCTGGAGGATGCGGTCCTTGTCTCTTCTTCCCCTCCGGAAGACGCGGCCCTGGTCTCTTCCTCCTGTCTCGAAACATCCGTCGCAACGTGTCCCGAGTCGGGTGCCGCCCGAGGTTCCGAGGCTCTGCGGCCACCGTCATTTCCACCCTTTCTTCCGGGTCAGAAATTACGACAACAGTAGGGGCAGAAGAACTCGCAAGCTCCTTCTCCTTCCGCACCACTCTTTGTCTCTTCGGCGGCCGAGGCTCCGACAGAAGAACTGATCGCGGAGGAGCCTTTAACTTCGAAACCGCCCTAAGAGGAGGACGAGCTCCAGTCATTTCCGAGGGGGCCGATTCGGGAACAATCCTGAGATGGGGTCGAGCTTCGGGCAAATCTAAAAATAATAAAAAAAACGAAGTAAGTCAGGAAAAATTCAGAAGATACATGAAGATACATTTTCAATTACCTGTGACGGCCGAGTCTAGACCTGCGAGATGAAGACGCTCCGGCTGTAAGAGCACCTTCCAGGACCTATCTGCCGGATCCAACGTCCTCAACTCTTTGATCAGAGCTGAAGCACTGAAGCCAAGCTTTTGCCGCTTCTTCGGAATATCTGCCAGACACAAGCTCGTCAGACTCAGAATATTACAAAAATAAAGAAGGGCAAGAGAGAAGACCCAAGTCACCTGCTCTCTGGAACGCCCGAGGAACACGAGCCTCGCAGGACCCGGACTCAGCCGTCTCCCAGCGACCGCAGGCCCAAAACCAACGTTCTCTCCAATGTTTGTTGGAAGTGGGAGGGTCAGTTATTAGGGAGCCGCCTCCGCCCGCCAAGCAGCGAAGACATAGAAGCCGGGGTAGTTCGGGTTCACGCGCACTTGGTATAAGTGGAGAAATTCGTCGATCGTTAGCGGTGCTGTTCCATCTCAGCCCACAACACCGCACACCCAATAAGTTCCTCCACCCATTCGAAACTATTTACCCCGGGGCAATCTGAATACGATAAAACTCCCCTGACAATGGCCTGAAGGGGACGCAAGCCGCATTGCATCGAGACTTGGTAGATCGCGACCGCCAGGAGGATGATCCGGCAAGTCATTCGGACGGGGAGATAAGTGATAACCGATTCGGGGATGTGATACCCGATTCGGATTCTGTCTAAATCCGCCTCAGTTAAAATTTAAGGAACCGGGCCGCTTAGATCATCCCCCCATCCTTCTCCATAAAACTCAGCGTGTTCCGACTTATCAACAAGAACCGGCCCAAAGGTTCCCACGGCAATCAATATTTCCACTTCCAACACCTCTTCTTCCTCCATGCCCCTTGGAAGATTAGGCCTTCCCGGCGGGTTATTAAAGACGACCCACCACGAGAAGGATCAACGGAAGCGGACGCTCCGCCGGAGCTTCGGTGACCCTCTCAGAAAGAAAGCTTCATTGGCATCAATCGCTATCTCTGTCGAAGGAAGGCGATTCCGCAACATTCCAAAAACGTTGCGCTTCGCCTTCATCTCCAAAAACTCCCTCCTGGGGACTTCGAGAACCTCTAGCCACCATTATCACTAAATAAAGAGGAAGGGGAGACTCACCGGAGGGAGGAAGGAAAACGGAAATGGCGAAAGGAGCCGCTGACAGTTAAGAAAGAGGAAAGGAAGAAGACGAAAGATCGAAAAAGCTCTAAAGGAAATGCAAAGCGGGAATGACAGTAGAAGTTCGAAATGCGGGACCCCCACCATTTTATAAGATTGCCATGTGGCGGAAGCAATTAATGGGGAAATGATTCGACGCCTGCATCGACTCTCCTACTCGACACGTGGCGCACGTCGACTGACGACAATAATGCCCTTGCTACGTGTCCAACCCTCATTGGCGGGGTGAGCGATTTGACGGCTGTCGGCACATGCGATGTCAGAAACTGAACCGCCTCCCGTCAAAGGCGACACAGAATGCATTAAATGACTACTTATTGTCTCGGACTAAGTTATGAACCGACTCAAAACTCGCTACTCCTAAGTGTCATATGAAACACACGGAGTAAGGGGGCTTACTGTTGGGGACAAAAGATACAGAGTTCGGAGACTCGGACTTAATGCCTCGGGTCGCCAAAGGATGTGTCAGATCCGAGGCATGGTTCACTAAACCGAGACAGAAGTTAAGTCGGTTCGGACGACACATCAGCAATCCGGGCATGCATCGGGCCGATCTTCTTATCAGATCGGCCAGCGCAAGATAAAGCCTCATCCCGAATATCTTGGGATAAGATCCCCGACCCCGAAGCTCACGGGATCGGATGAAGGCTGGAGATGGGCACGATCCTGTCTCCGTGATACCAGGAGAGGATCCCGCACACGATATCAGGAGAAGAATCCTCGTACGATTAAATGCTCCAGCAGCTATAAAAGAGGAACCTCCATCGTCTTGTGAGGTAAGGCAAAAATTCTTTCTCAAAACCCCTCAATACATTTAGACCCAGAATCCAGGCCTGACTTTGGCATCGGAGGGTCCCCTGCTCAAGCCAGGGTCTCCTTTGTCCTCTTTCCGTGCAAGTATACGAAAGTCTAAGAGGACGAACCAGATTTTTGCAACAACAGGGACCATTCCCTAAAATGAGCTGGAAAAACGGATGGACGGCGTGGATATACAGCACAAACATTGAGGTGAGCCCCACGGTCAGGGCCGCACCCACTGGCTGGTTGCCCAGGCGGATTGCCTGCTAAATCCGACCACGGTCGGAAACTAGGTGGGGCCCACTTAGCAATCCACCCGGTCCATCGGTTTCGCCAGCTCATGTTAGGAGATGAAGCAACAAAACAACAATGGGACGTCAGGGAGGCCCAGCATAGAAGCTTCCAGATGCAATGTGGGGCCCATCATATTGGGTATATTGTACATTCCTCCGTGGTGTCCCACTTGAATTTTTTGACACACAAGACCATTAGGATGTACCGTACAAGTCTCACATGGTGGACGGTTTCGATTCTACATAAAACTGGTTGCATTAGACACACGGGACTGTTGGACGGTCCATTCATTTCAACCGTGTTAACGTCCGTGTTAAAAATCGCACCGACCAGATGATATTTCCCGCCTGAATATTGGTCAGTGCTCTCGTAACTGAACGTCTATCATCATCTGTCCAAAGTGCACACGGGTCCCACTGAATAGATGCCTCACGTTGTCCTATTTTTCTCTGCTTGATCTCAACCACCCATTCCTAATGATATTGATCACATGTTTCAGATCGTCTGATTGGAGTGATGCTTGCATTTTTCACCCGCCAGTCGTGGACTAGAAATGGTGGACAATCCACAAAGATGTTTGGACGGTCCCACGTCCCCATCTAGTTGTGGAAGATTCTTTCCCATGCGTCTAGAAGAGTTGAATCAAAGAAATTCAAAGGAAGAAATCCATGAGAACTTATTCTAGAAATCAAAAGAGGCGAGGGAAGCCTGGTCGCGTCCTTGTTAAAATCATTTGTTGCGTCACGATTGCATCTTCCAGAACAATCGTGATCCGCGCCGTCCCTCATTTTATGTGGGCCCCACTGCGATCCTAGCAATCTGATCAAGGGACATTCTCGGTTTGAATCTGAACCATTGGAGTTGCCTGTCTTGGTTGGTCTGTTGGCCCCACTGATTGGTGCAATTTTCAAGGTGAGGCCAACCAAGAGAATGGCTCTGATTGCCAAGTGGAGTCCCATGAACGGTGGAGATTTAACTCAGGTTGCCATTTGGTCCAGTTCCAGCTTACCATCCTTCCAATCCATACAATTCCTACCGGGGTGAGAACGGACCAAGCAGCTCATCAGGCAAACCCTACTTTGGAATTGCCATTTCTAAAAACAATCCGCTCATCTGATTGTAATCAAATCAACCCATGTAATTAGAATAAGGAGAATGATGATGTTCTTGTGCAGCTCAAGTCAACCGTTCATTTAATTCTGCACATGTATGGGCCATGAGACGATCATGTCCGCATGATTTTTTAGAGTTTTGCTCCATGTACATGACAGTTCATGCACCCGCCACCATACGAAATCCAATCCATCCATCAGGGAGTCCCATCATATAGATGAACAGGCCCATTGTCCATCATTCACGTGAAGTTGTGTAAGCAGTTCACCTAATTTTTTTTAAAAAAAGAAGAAGCAGATGCATGAAATAGAGAACAGTGTGAGGATCGCCTAATCAAAGAGCAACTGGGGGGATTTGACAGGCGAAAGTCTTCCATCTGATTTAAGATTAGATGTCTAAGAATCCCACGATTAGGCGATGCATGGCCCATTGGATGTTGGGTCCACCTGCTAAAGATTTTAAAAATGGTGAATGAGGCCGACTCTTCTGCTTCACGAGTAAAGCTGGGCATCGAGTCAAGTCGGACCAAGTTACTGCTGACCTGACTAGATCCGGTTTTGAAATAGGCCTGACCTGAACCCGACTCGGTACCTAGTCCAGCATGCCTAAACCGATCCAAATCCGGGTCTGGCATGGACTAATCCGGACCGAGTCTGACCCGGTAAAAAGTATCGAGTCAGTTTGTTGGCACCGATTCAAATTGAGAGAGAGAGAGAGAGAGAGAGAGAGAGAGAGAGAGAGAGAGAGAGAGAGAGAGGTGATGGAAGTGGGTAGTTGCCGGGATTGAATGAGGAGGATGAGGGAGGAAGAGAAAGTTTGGGATCAAGTCGGAGTTTTTTTTAAATTATAATTATATACCCAAAACTGAATTGAGTCAGTTCTGGATCGAGTCGAGTCTGACTAGATCAAGTTTCGGGTCAAGTCGGGTTGAGTTACTGGGTAACTTGAACTCAGTTTGAGTTCGGATTGGGAGAAACCTACTCGGTTCGGACCAACTCACCCATTTGGGTCGAGTTGGGTCCGAATGAATCAGAAGAGTCGAGTAGTCCTCTGCCCAGCTCTATTCCTGCGTAAAGGACACTGCCATGCTTCTCAAGTGAAGAATGTTAAAAGGCTAGCAGGCAACACAAAAGCACTGCTTCCCATAGAGGGGATTAGGCGCAGCCCTAGCCGTGGGGCCTACCTTGATGTATGTATTCGAAACCGACGCTATCCATCCATTTTTCAACATCATTTTTATGGCATTATACGAAAATTGAAGCAGATCCAAAACTCAGGTGGACCATACCTTAGGAAAGACCGGTGATTGAACGCACTACCATTAAAAACTTCCTAGGGCCCACCATCATGTTTATTTGCCATCTAACCTGTTGATAAGGTCACATAAACATGGATGAGGGAAAATAAATAAATAACAAATATAAACTTGATCCAAACCTTTTGTGGCTCACTAATAGATAATCACCAGTGTTTCCTAGAGTATGGTCCACTTGATAATTGGATCTTCTTCATTTTTGGGATCATACCCTAAAATGATCTGGAAAAACAGATGGACAGGGTGGATACAGAATACACAAATCAAGGTGGGCCCCATGGTAAGGGCTACACTGTCTTGGGTGAGGCCAGGGTCTCAACTAATCTGCTCCCTGCTGACCAAGAGTAGACCATGCCTGTTGCCAATCAAAACATTTCTATCTATTGCCCGCATCGAACTAGGCCATTGAGAACGAAAATACACCCTCTTCGTCCAAGAAACAAAGACCTGCGAGTAGCTGCTAGACTCTTACAATCTGGAAGATCTTCACAATGGTCAGGCACAATAAATGAATGATACAAATCACTAACTAATTTGGAAACCCAAGTATGCCATTTAATCCCACTTTCCAGTCTCCCCAATGCCCATCATCCATCTAAAAACATGCATTGCACAAACAATCTCGACCATCGGATTTCATACATTGAATTGGACAAAATTGCATATTGAACTAGTGGTAGACTCACAAGAGTTTCAACACAAGGTCATAGGTTCAAGTACCCATTGTGGTGAAATCCCACTGTGGTGTGAGTGCATGTGTTAAAAGATAAAGAAAAAGAAAAAAAAAAGGATATTGAACTAGTTAGTAGAAAGCCTTAACATGTAGCAGTAACCTATCGTACAAGTCAGCCTTTTATGGAGCACATGGAGAAATATAGACACTAGTGCATGCAGGAAGATGGAGAACATGCACTGGCTGTCTGATTCAATGACTGCCACAAGTGGAAAGCTTCCATAACAAAATCATGAATCAGATGCACTGATAGAACTAAATATTGCAAACCACAATTATTCTCCCTTCTTAACAGAAAGAGTTGAAGAAAAAAAAAAATTGTTTTTCTTGGTAAAAAATTTCATCACTAAAAAATATGGAGAATTTATAAATTTATTCAATCCAACTTGAAAATCTTACAAAGAGGTCACTCACACATGGTGTACCGTAAAGGCCGTTGTGTAAAGGTAACGGTGGCAACCGTTACACGTTACAGGGTTGTAACTGACGTTATAGAAAAAAATGACCCGTGACCGCTGTTAATGGCCAGTTACATCCCCTATAAAGGCTATAACAGCCCCATAATGGTCTGTTATTGGGTAGATACAAGTTTTTTAGACTTTTTTTTCAACTTTTCGTGGAAGAAACAGGTTTTTCAGGTTTTTTTTTTCCCCCAATAATGAGAGAGAGAGAGAGAGAGAGAGAGAGAGAGAGAGAGAGAGAGAGAGTAACAAGCACTACAAGGGCCGTAACAGCCGTTTACTAAGGGTAACAGTGTTAGCCGTTACGGCCACTGTTACAACACTAAGGCCAAAGCATACCTGCCAAATTGGCAAGTGCGTGGAGCATTGGAGCAATGAATAAGGCTGTCCCCACCATGAAGATGACCATATGGAAAAATCAGGCCAGCCCAACAATTTGTTGGTTTAAAAGAACTACCCAATGATCCATGTGCATGGACCGGCTTGATTTTTGCTAATTGTCATCTTCAAGGTAGAGCCACCTTATGCGCTGCTGATACGCTGCATGCACTTGTGAGCATGTGAGCTGTGTAGAGAATAGAGGTGGGTGTGGAGAAAGGGCATGCATGTGGAACATAGTGTGCCATAAAGGCCATTACGGGGCCATAAAGGCCGTTACATAAAGGTAACAGTGGCAACATCGTAACAGCTGTAACAGCTTTTATAAAAAAAACAGAAAAAAAAAATGACCTGTCATGGGAGTAACAGCTCCTATAATGGCCCTTTATATCCCCCCAAAAAAAAATTTTTTTTTAAAATAAAAAATAATAAACAGGCCGAAATGGTTTTTTTATTTATTTATTTATTTATTTATTTATTTATTTTAAGACCGTAATAGCCGTTACAGGGGCCGTAATGCCCGTATCATAAAGGTAATGGTGGTGGCCGTTACAGCCACCGTTCTGTTATAGACTAGCTTGATGTGGAGCTAACAAACCTCATGCTTCAAAAAGGAGAATTAAATAAGGCATGCTACATCTTTCGAGTTACAGGAAGTTTCTTACATCAATCAACAATCAATCATGTTTGGAATAGCAATGAAATTTAGATGCTTTGCGATGCTCATATCTACTTTGAGATTGATCTAAATAGAAAGTGGGCCAACATGTCAACTTCACCTTCAGCTAGCAGACTTCATCATCATCAGAAATATGGTGAAAGCCAATTCGATGCAAGATGGTATCTGCTAAGAGTGACCTTGCATATGGAGCATCTCATCTAGTTCTTTCAATCTCCGAAGTCCTTCACTAATCAAGAAACGGACCTTCTGCTTGTCATCACAATGCCGGTTCTTCTCCATCTCTTGCCTCATTGTCCGTCTCAGCTCAGCTGCAAATTCCTTTTTAAATTCAGCCACTGCCCTTACACCCACCAAGCACTAGATCCCCAAAGAAAAAGAAAAGGAATTTGCCAGTCAAATACTTTACCTCACCTCTGGCATGAATAGGGGCTCTCTGAGCAGTCCTTAGTGCTTGTCTGTAGAGCTTCAGCACATGTGCACGGACAATGAATGCCTTGAAGTCCAATGAGATAGCCATAACAGATTCTGTACTGAAAAATCAATGGTTGTGTCATCTGTTCATTCCAAGATCTAAAGAATGTGATTAATTTCAATACAGCTTTCAGTATCAAGAAACAAGGGAGATTTTGTGATAGTTTCATGGACGAGAGAGAGTGGGTCCCAGGTGCAACTGTATTTGCCCAACATGTGCCACAGTGGCATGCATGTGTGAGATACAGGCCACTCATCAGGAGAGAGTGCCATGTATATTACCAGGCCCAAAAATCAATCCAAATCATTCATCAGGCGGGCCACACATGTTGGATCTGAACCTGGTCAATCTTTTTACCATCCATTTCTACATGAGCAGCCCACTTGACAAGCAGACTATCCTGATTTTGGATCAGGGCACCATGAACACCCAGATTTCACATGCATCCACTGTTTTCGAACATGTGGGGCAAGAAAAGGTGCACAATTATCCTGAGTGGTCTAAATGGCAAGAGGCCAGAATCAGGGGAACCTCAGATCTATAAACCAGATATCAATCCAATCCCGAGGTGTAAATTTCTCTTGTATGCCTATAAAATATAAATAGAAGTGTGTCAATAAAATACCAGGATAAATTCACTCTCCATCCCCCTTCTGAATTTTGGTTAACTATCAAATAGTCATCATCTCTCCATGGTGTGACCACACGTGTATGCATGTGCATGTGCATGCAGATGTATCATAAGAGCCCATCTAACATTTCAACAAATATTTTGATTAGTACACTTCAGCATTCCTAAACCTGACTCTCCTTCGTATCATAAACTAAGTGATTGTTGCTAACTGCGTCATATACCTTGTATCTTTTCAGCTCAGTTGATAATTTAGTTCCTTACCTTTTACCTTGGAATTTGATAGAGAAATACTCAAATTATAAAGCCTTTACCACTGTGGTGGTGATGGATTTGACAAGTATGGGTGTATACAAACTTGTGAGACATGTGGTCACTGTTCCACAAGGTGCTAGAAATAGCTAAAAGGAATTCACCTGAGGAGAGATTGATGAGGTGAATCACCACACATGTGCTAACATCGCACATGTGTGGTATCCAGACCAATGATTAGGCGAGGCCGATCATGAACATGCCCCACCAGATTAATCAATCCAGTCCATCCATCAGGCATAGCCTACCAATACATGTTTACCAAAAACCGATCACATGCCAACACAATAATGCCCAATACTGCACCTTGCCTATTGCATGTTATCCAAAAGGGGAATTTGGACACAGTTAGGTTCTAGAGCATGCAATGCCAAAGAAGCTTGATAAGCATGGGGAATCTTTCTTTAAAAAAATATCATCTCTTCCCTCTTTCAATTCATCAACATTCATAGTTCAGAGAATCTATCTTAAAAATCTATCACCTCATTCATTTTCCACTGATAATAGTTATTAATTGTGAGAGTCCGAAGCAGGGATTCAAAACAAAAGTAACACATATTTTAGAAGGATCCTACAACTTAAACTCAACTATAGAGGATTAGATGCTTCATATAAGTAACAGAGGTTTGGATCTAATCTTTTCAATTTCTTGCCCATAATCCACATGCATTTAGAATATATATACATTTTTAAGGATAAATGGGATTTTATAAATAAAATAGAAAGGTACAAGAAAGGAAACAAGATCTGCTGAGGTAGCAGTGACTTAACAGCCTAGGAATATCATGTCATAGTCGTTCAGACCATTTACATTGACCGCCCATTCAAAAATCAGATTTCTTGCCCATAATCCACATGCATTTAGAATATGGCTTGCTATTCCATTTGACCATGTACTGCTTATATTTGCATCATCGAGTGTTAGTAGGTCTTTATGCAGAAGTTTTGTTCAACTTCTTCCATCTTTTTTTCCTCAGGAGTCGTTTGCACAAATCAGCAACAACAACATCTTACATGTAAAGCACCTCATCATGTTACTCAAACAAATCAGCAACATGAAAGTCAAAAAGATATTTAAGTCATTTGACAACTCAATTCCATAGGAAATGTAAACAAACTTCCTCTTTACTCGACATTACTCAATCTTCTTAGACTTGGTCTTGTCATAAATTTCTGTTGGAGACCTTTCTTTGCGAAGACAGAGCATAACCAAGTCAGCTTCTCGATACTTTGCATTCCTCTCTTAAATCTTGTTCTTCATTTGAGCTTGCAAGCCTTAGATGTGCTAAGCAAAAGCATTAGCATATTCACGCACTCAATCTTGTACTGGTAAAGGTACCAAGTCCAAAACAATATGTGGACTTCTCCTATATATGATCTCAAATGGAGATTTTTCTTGTGGTACAATTTACCAAGCTGTCATAGGTAAACCTAGCTTAGCATAGTCAACAAGAGCCTTCGTAATATTAGTGATATAGGTACTGTCCATCGTCCTTTTGTATAAAATAAAGTAGGCTACTTTTGAGAAGTGGTCCACCAAAACTCAAATCTCCCATGGTGCAATTTGAATGGGAAGAGGTGTATAAAGGCCAATGTTCTGCACATAACCTTTAAATACTTGGTATTTGTGACATCTAGGTACAAACCATTTAAATTCACAAGCATGAGAAGCCATAGCAATTCCCCTCCATAATGGCCAATGTTTTTTGTTCTGAAGTGTCCACTTAGTCCTCTTCCATGTAATTCAGCTAGAATGCTTTTCTACGAAGTTTCTTCAGAAATACATTGACATGAGCCCTTGGATATTTATCATATGAGATGTATTCACAATTTGGATCTCTGCCATCCAGTCCGCACATCTATTGAGCACCTTACTAAAAGTGAGATCCAAGTTGTATTATTTTTTTAATTCCTCAAATCCCACAACATTCACGACAAGTATCACTAATAACACTACCTTCCAATTCAAAGTGCTTGACACTTTTTTTTTCTAACTTTCAGCTTTATGAAGCAATACTACTGTAGAAAAGTTGTCCATGTTGCATGATAAGCACTCGGCTTTTTTTTGAGAGTTGAGATATCTAGTGCCTCATAATTCAAGTATAAAATAAATTCTTGATGATTAAGTATTGTTGCCTCCAATGTCATAGTGCCTAGACCACTACATAGAACTCAAGATAATACATGGAGTAGTTCTTCTGTGTATCATTAAACTTCTCGCTAAAGAAAGCGAACAACTTTCCTTTTCGACTTAGCACTACACCAATACCAACATTTGAAGCATCACTTTCCATCTCGAAGACTTTGTTAAAGTCCGACAATGCAAAAGCTGAAGCATTTGTCATTTTCATTTTTATGATATTGAAGCTTTTATTCGTTGCTTTGGTCCATTCAAACCTCCCTTCAAGCATGGTAACCTGTGCGATATTATTGTTAAAATTTCCTATAAATCTTTGATTTTTATTTATATATTTATTTATTAAAAAGGCTCAAAGCCATGAAAAGAATAGACTCCCGAAATCGGCTGAGCTACTTTACGATGACATTGATTTTCTCATGATCAACCTTAATCCCTTCTATGAAAACAATATATACGAAAAACACAACACTATAAACCAAGAGTATGTTTTAAGTTAACATACAATGACTCTCTCTGTAGTATAGCAAATATCGAATCAATCAGACCGCAAATCATGTGTGAAGTTAACATACAATTTACGATCTGGGTATCAAGATCTCATTGATTTGATAACCAAGTTGCAATATTTTCTAATTATAAGTTTTTCTCAAGTATTGTAAGAGAAGAAGTTAATTAAAATAAAAAAGTTCCCTCCCTTTCTACTCAAATATTCTTGTGGGTGTATTCTTATCCATTTCTTTGCAATCTGGGTGTCGAGATCTTATTGACTCGATAACCAAGTTGCACCATAAAAAAACCCAAGCCAATCGGACAATGGGGCCCATGTTGAGTGTGAAATATTGCATATTTCCCCCTATTTATACCTTGGTTTTATAAACATGATAGTGCTTAATCGATCTAATAATGCATGTTTTCATGTGCGAGGTGATTTCGAGAGCTTAAGGTAAATTTGATGCCAAGAGGAAGATTTATACTCAAAAGATTACTAAATGAAGATTTGGAGATTTGGAAGTTATTAATGAAGAATTCACATGCCAAAGATCCAACGAAACCAAGTGAGGTAGCATCATGATAGCTACAAGTGGATCCTTGGTGCTCTAGTTTCCTTTTGATTATTAATAATTCATTCAAAATTACTCTCTTTTATTCCAGATTTTGGTTTAGTTCTTATTCTAGTTCTAGTTATACTTAGAGTGCATAAATTTGAGGTGGTTTCTAGATTTTTCCAACTCGGTGCGAAAGTTGGAGTTCCGCAACTATAAATAGGACTCTCTAGGATGCTTCAAAGCATCTTCTAGAGTTTGGAAAGATCTCAAGGAGCATAGCACAAGGGTGGAGCAGTCGCCAAAGAGTTTTTCTTCTTACCTAGTTTATTTTTCATACTTTGTTTAAGAGGTTTGGTTTTAATCATGTCTATAGTTGTCTAAACCTCAAAGCTATGGCTACGAGGTAAAGCTTGTAGCATGTTTAGATGATTATCTTGCTTTGATTCTTGTTCTTATTGAACCTCATTGATTTATAGTTTGATATTAAAGGAAATTTTCTGTTTTCTATGATTTAATTGTGACCTAAATTACAATAGATGATGTGATAGCTTTGGATATCTTCTTTTCCTATTTTGAGATTGTGAGATTGGTAAATCTTGTTGTTCACCATCATCTCTTGGGCATGGTAGGGTGATGAAATCCCTTCCAATCATCACAATTCTCCTCCATTGAGAATTAGGTCAATGAAAAATTCAGATTTGATTTAAATTGCTTTATCTTCCAATTGGATAGGATAGGACTCCAATTTCAATTGTGTTCCTTGAATCAAGTAAGGTAGCATCTTGATAGCTACAAGTGGATCCTTGGCACCCTAGTTCCCACCTTTAAATTTACAAGTTTTAATCAACTTTATTCACAATTGCTCTCCTTTATTCTAGATTTCAGATTTAGATCTTTTTTTAGTTCTAGTTGTAGTTATTTTCAGAATATGTACAAGTTTAGTCTCTGTGGATTCGACCTCGGTCTTACCGAGTTATTACTACATCGTGACCCTACACTTGGGGTTGTGAATAGCCCACAAATCCAATTGAATCCCATCTCACAAGGAATCTGCACATGTAGGACCCAACGCCTGGCTTGGATGCATCCAGGATGCATCAAAACTCTTCGGCTTTGAAAAACATGTCCTTGAGTTGTAAATCGATATTTCCGCCCTTGTCATGACTCTCAATCCTGCACAAGCTTTGACAAGAGCTGATGATTAAGGCCCAACCATCATACTGATTCAATCTTCCTTGGACTCCAGATGGAAGTATTATTGCATCACTAGGATTGTTATTGTGCCTTCCATTTCTCCATAAGTGTTCACCTGAACTAATCCAATCTTCATTGAGATGTGATTGACACGTTAATCTCGACTACAAAATATTTTGTCTATGGTCAAATGAATGAGCCGCCGGGAGCTCGTATGAGAGTTGGTTTGATTTCCCTAACCATGGCGGAATATTTCTGGGATGTTAATGAACAAGACGTACTTCTATTTATAGACAATAACTTTGAAGCAGGATCATAAGTATCCGCCTTATTGGGTAGAATGCCTTATGTTGTGGGTTATCAACCTACTCTTGCCCACCTTAACCAAGCAAGAGAACCTGCATTCATTCTTCTGGAAGGATGGAAGGGGGTAGAGTAGAAGGAAGATTTAGATATAGTTCGGCAAAGTTCCCCACTCCTGATCGCTGACCATTAAGTTGCCTGTCACTTCTTTCATTGTCTCAGTTGCTCACCCATTGGTAGATGCATCAACTAATCCACCAATTCGTTTAGTCAGTATGACCACACCATAGGTTCAGTTGACCTTTTGTTTGATCCAGTGGTTGGTCCATCAACAAACCTATCATTGGATCCATTGAGCAATCCAGTGGTGGATTCATTTTGGGTCATGACACTTTCTGCAAACACATCTTTCTTGGGACCTTCATATAAAAAGGATTGGCATCATTTATGTTTTTCCTATCTTTCCAAGTGAGCCTTAGATCATTGAACTCTCCCCCGATTTCTCTCATCTTTTTCGTGTCTTCTTAACAGTTTTTTATGCCCCAAATGGCTTCATTCGATGGGTTCCAAATAACTTACGTATTGTAGGCATACTTTTGTAGTGAGGTAAATCGTATTGACTAGACACATGTAGTAATAATTAGGTAGACAGAAAAACGTTGGTGATAATTAGGATAACGTTAACAGGAGTCAGAGAATGAGTAAGAACCATCATATAACAGGAATGGGAACCTATCGGAGTAAGCGTACAAGGCATAATAGCCATCTGTAGATGACATCTCAACAAGGTTCATGATATGCTAGGGACCGAAAGTTTTCAGAATAGATTGACACTCAAATGGTTAGGGAATATGACTGTCTAAAGCAGATTAGGGAATGTAATTAGGGTGAGACTGGGACTAGCTAGTCCTAGGGACACATTGGTTGACAGTTTTACATGCAGATTTGGGACTCTGTTACTAGCTGCCTCCAAAGGCATTGGGTTGAGGTTTTTGGGTTAACAGGGGCTGTATGTGAGGGTTTATGGGTTGGTTGGGTTGAATGGAATAGCAGGGAATGGGTTTTGGATGGCCTTTTAAGTTTGTAGGGCTGAAAGTTGGGCGAGTTCAACCCGGCCGACCCGTGACCGACCCAACATTGGGTTGGGCTTGGGCAGGATGTATCGGGCTTGGTCTTGGGCTTGGGCTGTACAAACACCAACTCGATAAAACTTGGGTCGGGCTCGGGTTGCCCGACCCAACCCAATCAATATATAAGTTATAAATTATAATTCAGTGCAGATCGTCTGTGTTGAAGGCACAGGAATTTCCGTGCCTCCGGGTTTCATTGGTCCACGTCATTTCCAATGGCTCAAAGCTAACAAGATACGTTGGATTTCTCTCTCCCAAATAGATTGCGTGCAACACAACACGACTTTTAAAGGAGTAATTGTCCTATATTTTAGCTTATTTGTTTAGAAAAAATGAAGTTCTTTATGATAAATAACTACATATATAACTAATAAAATCATAGGTACATAAATAAGACGTGAATTGAAAATGTAATAGACTAATGTAATAACGAAAATATTAGCATGTATCCACCCGACCAACCCTGCTTAGGTTGGGCCTGGGTTGAGAATTCTCAACCTGAGGTTGGGTTGAGGTATAGGAACCTTGGGTTGGGCTAGGGTTGAGCACCAACCCGAACCAACCCACCCGACTTTCAGCCCTATATGTTTGGGAAAAGGTTGGGATCTAGGGAAACAGCAATCATTACTGAAGAAGATTTTGTTAATGTTTCTTAAACATTATTTTCCATTCCCTATTAGGGATTTCTATTGATTCTTTCATGATGGAATCTGTGCCTCGTCCCAAGAAGAACTCAGAGACATCTACGGCTGTCTTATTGCTTTCCTTCTCTCTGTTGATTTATTATTGTTGAGAAGAATTTCCCCATTCCATCTCTCTGCTGATTGTTTTATTTGAAGTGAGTGAATTCTAGCATGAGGGCTGTTGGGTTTTACTCAAGAGTCTCTCTCTCTTTATTTTTCTATTTACTTACATATTTTAGTTGAAAGGAATCCGTAGGATGATTAGAAAGGAAGTGAATGAAAATTAGTAATAGAAATGAAAATGGAGTTTGTTTTTTTACCTAAGAAAATGGGTACGGACGAAAATGGCTCTTTCTTGCCTGCGCTGGCGGGTTATTTGCGCACACAACAGAAGCCTTCGTTCGGCTCCTCCGACTCTCTTGCTGTTCTGCTTCTGGAGTGCTAACGGCGCATATTAGCAGGTATCGACACGTGCCAGATTCGAGTAGGCGTGTGCTGCACCCTGAGGTGCGGGGGACTTGGATTCGGTAGCGAATCCTCCGGCGGAGGGGCGCGGATTGCGTCCTACCACCGCTCGTCTCTAGCCACGAACGGACAGTTCTGTGGGAGGGCCCACCGTTATGTATCCGTTTATCCACGCCGTTCATCCCTTCTCTCAGATTAAGTGCACAAAAATGAGGCAGATCCAACGCTCAAGTGGACCACACCAAATAATTAGCTTGTTTGCATTAAATGCAAGAGTCATCTTTGGTGTGGTCCATTGAGTATTGAATTTGCTTCATTTTTGTGCACATACCTTAAAATAATATAAGAAAAGAAATGGACGGCGTGGATAAACAGATACATCAAGGTGGCCCTCCCACAGAATTACCCGTTTGTGGCTTGGCGGGGTTGGACGCACTCCGCGTCCCCGGCGGATCGGCCCTCCTTCCATTCGTTTTTCCTTGATCCAAACAACAAGCAGACCAGGAAACAATGATGATTGAACGCCCTGCCATTTAAAACTTCATACGTCTAACGGTAATGTTTATTTGTTGATATGTCGCGTAAATCCGAAAGAGGAAGAAACAACATATTCGATTGATACAAAATTTCTGTGGCCATTAATTGGACGATCACCTCTGTTTTAACTGATATGGTCCACCTGAAAAGTAAAACTACATTTTTTGGGTCACGCCCTAAAATAATTTGAAAAAAATGTGGACAGCATGAATATAAAGTAAATACATCAAGGTGGTCCCCACGGTAAGGGCCTATTGTCTTGGGTCAGGCGGGCGGCCACACCTAATCCACTCTCCTCTTCCGGTGCCCAGTACCCAGCTCAACAGTGTGTCAGTGCTGGAAAAAGCTTTGAGTGCACACCGTAATGTAGGTGTTTTATTAACGAGTCCGGACTCTTTATTAACATGTTCATCCATTTTTCTGGATTATTTTTAATGTCTGAGCCCAAAAATGTAACATATCTAAATCTTAGGCAGACCATGCCATATAAGTAGTGTGATTGAACGCCTAAGTATCTTCAGTTGATCTTCTTTTGGCAATATGCATTTTGTTAACGCCGAGGTATAATTATAATATGACTTTAGAAGAGTAAATTGATGGATGCCATGTGACTACGAATAAGCGTATTAGTTAATGAGGCAGCATACCTAGCATGTTTATAAAAGACTCGTAACGAGAAAGCATATCTTATCACACATCTGGTTATGATACACTCAATGATGCAGTCTCTCACAATCCTTCCAAACGAGAGATCTTCCCGAAGAGATGTTCGGAGATCTGCAACGTTCAAGATGGTTCCGAATATTTGAAGATCGGATCATTATCTAAACAAAGCTGGTTATATATCGATCCAAATTGAGGAAAAAAATGGACATCGGCCGAATCGGATTCCAAGCCGTACTCTAATCGAAATAAAAGGAATGGAAAAGCTTGATGGCCCGATCTTATGGTTGTGCTTCAATCAGGAACAAGAGTTTAGGAGAAGGATCTAGTGGATCCTACCCACTTACCTCTTCCAGCACTCCAAACCATCAAGGAACAGGACCTAAGGTTAAATGCATAAGGTGGTTTGATTGAGGCATCCAAATGAGTGGCCATGATTGATTTTAGGTCCGAAATCAGCCCTTAAGGTTTCTTAAATAGATCTTGAATTCAATTATTGGGCCACAAACATCTCTATGAAAGGATCATCTACAAGAAGATCCTAGAAGCTAGCATTTCGAATCTATCAAGGAGATTCTCTTGTCTGGAGTACACGTTGTAAACAAGAAAGATCTAGGATCAACAAGGAAACCTAGAGAGGGTTTTGCCACCTCGACAAGCTATAAATGGAGCACGTGAAGAAGAGTTCGATGCTTTGCGCCAAACACATCTATCTAATTTTCAATTTATCTTTCAGTTATCTTTCTTAGTATAGTTTTAGTATAGATAGTTGTTGATTGATGTATTAAATATGTAAATCAATATGTCTATCGATGACAAGTTTGATGCCATCGAGCGGACTTTCGATGCCATCGAAGTCGGCTTAATGCCATCAATAAAATCTTGAATTTATCGAATTGGTTGCTGGACACTTTAGGTGCCCTGTTTGATGCCATCAAAGGTTGTTCAATAACATCAAAGGCTTGCTCGATGCCATCGTTAAAATCTAGGATTTTCATATTTAGTCGCCGGAATGTTTTGGTCATTAGTTTGATGACATTAAAGTGGGTTCGATGCCATCAACGGTCCGTCGATGCCATCGAAGTCCCATCAAAGGTGTCATCGAACGAATGCGCAGAGTTACGCAAAGTTGCGTATATGCGGGATTTGTTTCTGATTTTGTTTGTGATTCTCCTAGAGGCTATATATAGGAGTGTAATCGGGATCAAAGTGTATCAAGGTGCTTTCTAATTCGTTCCTAGGGTTTTCAAGGGCCAGTAAGGGGAGATTCGAAGCTTGTTCGAATTAGGTATTCTCTCCATCTCTTGTAATTTCTGCTTTTATAGTGATATTTATTGCTTTGTGCCATAGTTTTTTTTTCAAAAGAATTTTTCCACATTAAATTCGGAGTCCTTGTGCTTATGCTTGATTGTTGTTATTGGAATACTTTACTTGATTCATATCTGTGTGCTTCCGTGGTCCCTCAACAATAGTTACTACTTAGCGGTTTCCGCTATAGTACCATAGGAGTAGATCAAATATCTACAACCTTAAGTTGTTGGCTCATGATCAACTGAGTTTCGACTCGAGCGAGCACACTTATTCGGTCACATCCTGCTGACCAATCGCCTTAATTGTCTGTTTCGATAAATGAATTGGGTATTTATCTCTCATTTATTTGTTTATTTAGTTGCTTGATATATTGTCGATTGTAATGGGCTATACATTTAAATATTAATAAAAATCAACATTGTTTAGCCTTCCTTTTATTCATATTTTCATCTCTATTCCTTCAAACTAAAGTACCATTAAAAAAACAAATCATTAAGTCCATTGACACAAAGCAAAAAGAATCCATTCAAAAGGACTAACCTTTACCCTTTCACAAATTGTCTTCAGTAGTTAAGAGAATAGCCGGATCTTACATCTAGACTCTAATCAGTTGACTCAACATGGGGGGCACCAACAGTTCAATCAAGCATCACTTCATAATTACACATGAAATCCAAATACAAGCGCTCGATCAAATGCATAGTCTCGTGTTTGATTGAATTGACATAACACCACCAATAGAAACTTACTAAGGCCACAAAAGTTTTGGATCAAACTTATATTTGTGTTTTCCTTTTTCCAGCTTTGTGTGACTAAATCAACTAGATGGATATTATAGTGGACCTTAGGAGGTTTTTAACAATGGTCATTCGATCACTACCCCTATTAATATTTGGATTTGCCTCTTTTTTAGGCCATGCCCTGAAATGCGCTGGAAATTGGATGGACCGTGTAGATAAGAAATATGCATTATAACGGAGCAATGGAGCTTTTTCACCACCGATTAGTACTGAGTTGTCACTAGAGGTGGGCATCGAGTCGAGTCGGACCGAGTTAGGTCTAACTCAACTCGATCCGATTTTGCCAACTACCTTTCCCGAACTTGATCCGACTCGGTACTGAGTCTGGTAGGACTGACTCGATCCGAACCAATTCATAACTGGCCTGACCCGAACCGAGTCCGTCTTAGTTAGGGAAACCGAGTCGGATCGAGTTGGGTATGATTCGAATTAAGTCTTTTGTTTTCATTTTTGTTTTTGTTTTTATTTTTTTAATTAAAAATATTTTTTTTAAAAATATGAAAAATTCTCAAAAAATTGTAAGAGAGAGAGAGAGAGAGAGAGAAGAAATTAAGGGTAAATTTTCTAATTTTCCGCGTCCGTCTCGATCTAGTGCAGGCCATGACTGAGGTCCCGAGCCAGGCCGGGTCACCAGTGGCTTGCACGGCTGCACCTGAGGTCTCGAGCCAAGGTAAGCCACCGGCGGCTTGCACGGCTGCACCCAAGGTCCCGAGCTCAAATCAACACAGAAAAAAATATATAAAATTAACCAACTTGGTGAATGGACGAGGATGACCAGTGAAGATAGGGTGCTGGGCTGCTGGCTAGCCTGGATTCCGATTGAGTTCGGTGCGGTGTCGGCTCGGGTAGGGATAGAGTTAGGGTTCGGGTAGATGAAGGGTAAATGTAAAAAAAGATAAGAAAATTTGACTTTATAGTACCTGTCACGCTCCGAACTCGAAAACCGGGCTCACAAAATTTTTGATCGCCGAATCCGGCGCCGACAACCTCCCTAGTACCCCATTCTCAGTTGTCGTCATCTATACACCAGGTTCCGATCCTGGGATCCTACAAGGAGGATTTCAAATATGATTTTAATTATGTACAAGCATAACCATAAGCATAACCCATGAACAATAACCACAAGAACACCATCACTAAATCCACTATGATAAAAAACTTTTGAGTACAATACGTATGAAAGGGAAATACAAGATAATGATAATAATAGAAACTCTAAAAGCTCGACTGCACACTCCAACTCTGACGAGGCTACGGCTGCGTCCTGGCGTCACATGTATGCATTGATCGTGTATAAGCTTATAGAAAGCTTAGAGGGTGGTGTAAGTGTGCGCGCAATATAAGCGTACTCAGAATGCAAGGTCAGAGTAATGTGGAATCATAGTGATGAGTACATGAATGCAATCAGTCGTACCAAGGCTATGCGGTGCAAGATATGAATGCTATCGGCCATAACACGGCCATGCGATGCGAGATGCAACTCAAATATGCCAATCCTCATCATATATCAGTACAGTTCTCATTCTGGATAATCATCGGGGTCTAGTACACTCCAAATGGCACTACCACTCTCCTAGTCGCACAGTCCAAGTGAGCTCACTATCCGCTTGGCCAATAATCTGCCAATACCTATCCAGCACGTCAATAGCGGACCCATTCACGAGCTGGTCAAACTCAGTCTAGTATTGCTCCCTACTCTCTGGTGAGTAAAGACACACCACTTTTCAACCGACCACGACACAATGGGAGACGCAGCCTCCTGGTATTCAGCCCTCGTGCACTCATATATCCACTCGCTTTTGACGTTGAAGTCATCCTTTGGTACCATCGGGTTTAGGGATTTTCACCTAGGGACATCTATGGCGCCCCAATGCTTAGTAATAATATTTTCGATATCCGATCCTGTCATCCACGATGTGTCTGTGGAGGTCATAACCCTGATGTCACTAGGGCATATAGTAATCATGTCATACAAATGTGAAGTGCATGAATCACACTACCAATCATGCAACAGTCCTGCGCGTACCGGGTGCTCATGAAAGGCAACTCCGCCCATCAGGGAGCCCATAAACAATCTGCCCGAAGGCATATGCTATGACCAGTCACTCCTCATATTAAGCATACATATGATGCGTATGAGCATGAATCATGGATCTATACTAAACAAGTTATGTGGTGCTGGGCTCTATTCATAACGAAGATGGGTCTAGACGGCCTACACATTACAAGTATGGGCTTATCAATGGGCCCTAGGGAGAGTGATAATGCAGACATTTAACCAACATTATTCATACAATGTGGACGTCAAACCATCATTGCTCCCACGGCGTAACCCGCCATCGAGATCATCACATAAACCACGGTGGAAACACATTACAATGGGCCTTATGTACATCCCATTGGGCCTCGACCCATGGGCCTCTAATAAGTAAAATGGACCTCATACCATGGGTCTCATATATATCAAAGTAGGCCTCAACAACAGGTCACAAATTATTAAGATGGGCCGATCACATGGGCCTCATATATATCAAAGTGGGCCTCAATAATGGGCCACAACTACATCAAGATGGGCCTAATCACATGGGCCTCATATGTATATATATCAAAGGATCAACTGGACCACACTCCAAATAACAGTGGTGACCATGATTTCCACCATGAAAATTCTTAAGGCCCACCATAACATTTATTTTCTATCTAATCTAGTCGTGAGGTCACACAGACTTGGATTAAGAGGAAAACAAATTTCCTAATGATCCAAACTCTTGTGACAACAAGGAGTTTCAATGGCAGAAATCACTGCCTTTTTGCCGGGTGGTCCACTTGATCATAGATCCGGCTCATCCTTTAGCTCATGCCATAAAATGAGCTTTCAAAATGATTGAACAGCTTGGATGTAACCCATGCATCATGGTGGGGTCCATCGAACAGCACTGCAATTAGTGGCCCTGCTGGCATTCACGTCTTCCACCACATATGGGATAGTTGGTGTTGAGGGTCGAATATTGCATATCAGACTCCGATTACTGCCTGATTTTACGTACACGATAATGCTTAATATTATAATTTAACCGTGTTTTTGTTGTAGGATGTAATAAGGAGCTTTGATTGAAAAGAGAGCTTAAAGCATGAATTTAATACTCCGATGACACTAAAGGCAAGGGACGGACTCCAGGGGACCAAGATCGATGGAATTACACGCTAGGGATCCGCGAAAATCGAGAAACTGAAGCTCAAGCGGCCTGAAAGTCAGTCAGAATGCAAGATCACGGGGTTTCCATCATCTGTTCAGCTCAAAACTTCATACATGGCTCGAGGACCAAAAACTAACCGTACACGTCAAATTTTAGCCATTGGATCCTCATGGAAGTGGCGAAACTGATAGATCAGTCCATAAAACCCTGATTTGGGGCCCACCCGCTGTCCAGATACTCTTCAACTTCGATCCCCACGGTTCAAATGAAATGGGGAACAAGATGGATGGTGTGGATTTCTCATATACATCGAGACAAGACCCAGTTACATGGTGCATGTGCATAGCACACATGCACTGGACGTGCACCGGTCGGGCAGCCCGGTCAAAACCAGGCTGACCCGACCTGTCTCCTGCATCAAGACAGCGGACGGATGCCGTCCGTCCGTTCTTTGCTAGTGGGCCCCATCCATCGCATATTTCGAAAATCAGAGCCGTCCATATGCTCCGCGGGGTGGCCAAAACCATCGCCTAGCTGTCCTTTTAGTCCCATGCACACACACACGTAGATTGCATGAAAACATAGGAATGGATGGTGGGAGCAAAGATCGCATGGGCCACACCGAATCCAACATGAAGCCAGCCAATTCTTATTGGTTTCTCGACGTGAATCGAATGGTCAGAGTGGACGACCATCACAGCCCTAAAACGCGCAGGCTCTGTTTCACAACAGAGCCTGCGATGGGATGTTATGGGCCACCATCTAAAGTGATCAGTCCGATCTGGACCGTCCAGTGGACTCCAAAGGGCCCTGTAACCATCACCTAGGTGGAGAAATCTCACAATACAGTTTGAGATCAGTTTGGATTGTTTAAACGTCGGACGAACGGCGGCGAGATAGATCGGGCGGGTCGCATCAAGAGACAGCCAAAACCATCCATTTCCAGTTGTTTTTTCGACATGCATTCAATAGACGGAGTGGATTTATCAAAACAAAAGCGATGTGGGCCCCACCATCAGAACAGCGTAAGTGATTTAAGCACCCTGTTTTCGCGTCCGGACGCGCCCAGAAATTTCGGATGGCTGTGGCCCATCATCCTTGATCGGATGAGCGATCTGAACCATTCATGTGGAGCCCACGCTAGCTGAGACCCCAGCCATGAGGAAATTTCGAAGCCAAGCCTGTACAGCCATCCCAAAAATCAATCAAACGCAAGGTGTTTTTGAGCTTCTAAACTGCGTAAAACAGGGACTGCGTAAACAAAAGCCTTAGGCACCGACTCCAGCAGCGGGAGGATTGCGCCTAATACCTCTATAAAGGGGAGAAGAGAGAGAAAAACGGGAGGACGGAGGATCTGGAAAAGCTCGATTTTGGCTGGACGTGAGCACGGCTTGAGGAGGCAGACGTGGATGCATTACAAGGGAGAAAAAAAGAATAAGTCAGTTGTTTTCTTTAACGTTTTATGATGTTTTTGAGATTTAGCCTAATCAGGTTTATGTGTGGCTAAACCTCTTAGCTAGGGCTAAGAGGTGAAGCTTGTAGTCTGATGGAAAAATTTATGCGTGTGCCTTTTGTTTAGACTGAACTGATGTTTATTTTATTTTAATTAAGGGAATGCTTTTGGTTTTTAATGGTCTGTTGTGACTGAAATTACAATGGGTCTGCAATGGCTTTGAGTATTTCTTTTTCCTTATTTTTTATTATGACGTCAGGAAGCCCTATTGTTCGCCATCGTCTCCTGAGCATGGTTGGATGGCGGTATCCTTCCTAACCTGCATAATCATCTGATTGGTTGGTAATTAGTTTAATTCTGTTATTGACTTTGTCTCCTGGGCATGGTTTGGTGATTGAATCTATTCTAATTCATATACTTTTCATCTCTTTGAAAATTATATCAGAGGAAGTTCAGTTTAAGATCCATGATTTTTGAAGCAGACATAAGATCTCCTTGATCTCTATAAGTGGATCCTCTGAATCCCTAGTTTCTTATCTCTGATTTCTCTTAAGTTTTTCATTAATATTTCACCATTATTCATCAATTTATATTTGATTTCGATTTCATCTTGGGCTATTTCTATTTCTACCTAGTTTCAGATAACGTACAGGTTTCAGTCCCTTGGGATTCGACCTCGGTCTCACCGAGTTTATTACTACATCACAACCCTATACTTGGGGAGTGAACAAGTTTTTAGCGCCGTTGCCGGGGACTGACGGTTATGATTCTCTGAAATTAATTGGTTTTAGGATTAGTTTAAGATTAGGATTTTACTAACTTCAGTTTTTTTTTTTATATATATTTTTATTTGAGTTTTAAAATTAACTTGTTTCCTGTTTTGTAGGATCCTGACATAAACTTCTAAATTGGTAATCCCTTTCTAATTTCTCTACTTTTTCTGTTTTTTAGAATTAGGGTTTAAATTTTAGAAATCTTCCAATTCTAGTATTTTCCTATTTGTAGGAAATAGTTTATTTTTGGAAATTTTCTTCTTTTGTTTTTTAGAAACTAGGTTAGTTATTTCCCTTTTTAGGAATTAACTTTCTATTTTTTTTTTTTTTAGTTTGTTTCTAATTCTAACTCTTTTATAATCTAACTTATTTTGTTTTATTTTGCAGGTCTTAAACTTAGGGACTCCAAGTTGGTAACTTCTTTCCAACCCTCTCTTTCTTTTAGATTTTCTTTTCTTAGGATTAGGTTTCAAAATTTCAATGGCAGACGTCCATTCCTTACTGTTTTCTGAGACGTGGGCCACCTGAGCTCTGAATATGGTTGATTTTTGGGTGGCCCACAGCCAGGGAAGGGGGCCAACAAATGAACGACGTGGATGTTATACACACATCACAATGGGGCCCACGGCTGCCTCTAGCGTCAGGCAGCAGGATGCTGCTGGCATCCTCTGACTAGCAGTGGCGGCAGCAGCTGCTTCTATCTCTTTCTTTGTTTTTTTTTTAAAAAATCTGTATTTCTACAAATTTTCCTAGGTGGGGCCCGCATTGGGCAGATCCACTCCAACCATTGGATCCTAAGGCTCATTACAGGCTAAATGAGCCCAATATTTAAAGTAATTTTGGCATATAAAAGACTTCAAAGTGCGTTTTAATGGTAAGAACCACTATTTTCTATATTATGGCCCACCAGATAATCAAATTGGCTTCATTTTCCGGTTCAACGCCTAAAATGAGCTGAGGAATGGAATGGACGACATGGATTAAACTTATACATTAAGGTGGGGCCTATATGAGTAGCCCACCCCAAAAGTGCAATATAAATATTATATTATCATTTTTGTTAGCTTGTTAGTACTCACCCATGTCAGTACACGCACTCCATGTTAGCCACCCCTGCCTCACGTCCAGCGTCCAGAGACGCTGGACGGCATGGATATACTCAGCATCATGCTGGGCCCCACATGTACGTGGCCCACATTTTAGTCAAGGTGGGTCCCACATGAACGTGGCCCACCTGATTTGGATCAATCTGATACTTGTGTTTTTCCTTCATCCTGGCCGTCCAATGGACCCGTTGCAAGGTGGGCCTCACAATCGGATGGTCAAGATCGTCTTCTACCGTGGTGGCCATAAGACATCATACAAAAGAGATAGAGAGACAGAGACGCGTATCAGGACAACACCTAAACCAATACGTGAGGCATCGGTAAATACAACAAATCCATCACTCCCAGAGGAAAGAGTGAGAACAGGAGCGGACATTAGACGATCCTTCAGCTCCACGAATGCCTGCTCACATGCGTCAGTCCAAACAAAATCTACGCCCTTCCTAGTCAACCTGGTCAACGGGCTGCAATACGGGAGAAGCTCTCAATGAAACGCCGATAGTATCCCGCTAAACCAAGGAAACTGCGGATCTCGGACGTAGTGGTGGGCTGGCCCCACTGACGCACTGCCTCAACCTTCGAGGGGTCCACTGCGACACCCTCCCTCGTCACCGCGTACCGAGGAATCTCACATCTTCCCGCCAGAACTCGCACTTCTCCAGCTTCGCATACAGCTGGTGGGAACGGAGGGTCCGTAAAGCGATCTCCAAATGCTGCATATGATCCTCACGGGTCCTCGAATATATTAGAATGTCATCGATGAATACCACAACAAACTGATCAAGATATGGACGGAAGACCTCGTTCATTAACTGCATGAAGATTGCGGGTGCATTGGTCAGTCCGAAGGACATGACCTGAAACTCAAAATGACCATAACGCGTCCAGAAAGCCGTCTCCAAGATGTCCTCCTCTCAGACTCGAATATGATGATAACCAGAACGTAGGTCAATCTTCAAAAAGAACTGTGCACCCTGCAGCTGATCAAACAAATCATCTATCCTCGAGAGCGGGTACTTGTCATTGATCATGACCCGGTTAAGCTCGGGGTACTCCACGCAGAGCCTTAACGAGCCATCCTTCTTCCTGACGAAGAGTACCGGTGCTCCTCACGGAGAACTGCTCGAACGAATGAATCCTAACTTACGTAACTCGTCCAACTGCCGCTGCAGCTCTTGCAACTCCATTGTTGCCATATGATACGGGGCCTTCGAGATAGGTGCGGTACCAGGCACAAGATCAATCTGAAACTCAATATAACGGCACGGTGGCAATCTCAAAATCTCCTGGAACACATCGAGAAAATCACAGACCACCGGCAACTGATCGATACATAAGGCAACGGCCTCCTCGACTGCACAGGACATCAAATAAGACAACGGCTCTCCTTTAGGCTCGACGACAAACTGAAACTGTGGTAAGCCTGGTATGCAGAACGTGACTGTCCTCACGGAACAGTCCAAGATGGCGTGGTACTTGGTAAGCCAATCCATGTCCAAGATAATATCGAAATCTGTCATCGACAACACAAATAAGTCAGCAGGCAAAAAGTTATCACCGACCAGAACAGGGCAAGACGAACAGAAACGGCCTAATACTATAGTCTTCCCCAAGGGCGTCGATACGATTAATCCCTTACTAGTAGACTCTGTCGGTAATCCAGTCGATCGGTAAAAACCCTCCGACATGAATGAGTGCGAAGCACTGATAACACTCGGGCGATGCATGAAGAGACAGAAAGTATACCCTCAGCGACTCCTCCGAAGGTTTGCGGGTCCTACTAAGCCGTTTAGAATTTAGCCTGAGCTGGGACGGATCAAATTTCTCATCTTATTTAATGCGTCGAACCCGAGTTTGAAGCATATTCGAATATCAGGTGGGCCTCAAATCAATGGCTTATGGGCTGATCTGTCCGTTAGGCCACTTATGCTGGGAACTGAGGGTTAAAATTTGACATGTACGGTTAATTTATGGTCCTCAAGCTATGTATAAAGTTTCAAGCCGAACGGATGATGGGAACCCTGTGATCTTGCATTCTAGATGAATTTCAGGCCTCTTTAGCTTGGAATACTTGATGTTCTCGAATCTCAGGTGTGTAAATTCTTCGATCTCGGTCCCCTGAAGTCCGTCCCTTGCCTTGGTAATTTTAGAACGTTAAATCCATGCTTTTAGTACCCTTTTTTAGTCCAGACTCCTAAATCCACTTTGCAACATAAACATGATTAAAATAGGCCGTTAAACAGTATCATGTTCGTAAAAGTAGGTAATAATTAGGGTCTAACATGCAATATTCGACCCTCAACACTGGGGAGGTGCCTGTCCCCTCCGAGGTCCCTGGTGCTGCTGATGCCTCTGCGGCGCCCATCGTTGTCTCTCCTGCTGCTAAGGCCTTGGCATTTGAGGTGGTGCGGTCGCAGCTAATGGGGTATTGTTGCGCTGGGGCTCTGAGGTCGCTGTGGCCCTCTCGATGCTGCAGATGAGGGCGAGGGCACTCGAGACGGCGGTGCCACTGTCCCACCACATCCGAAATAGGTCCCTATAAATGGGCTGGGGTGGCGGAAGGGGCCGGTGCTCTAGTAGGCGAGTGGCTCCTGCACTGTGTGGTCGTCGATCTTTGGGAGCTACTGGAGGGGGTCTGCCTTTTCAGGTCTCTCCTCTGATCATGATCGCTCTGCGTACCGGCTCACTCAGTCTCATAAATTTGGGCCCTCCATACTACCGCGAAAGGTCGGGAACTCATGCCCAATAACACTCTCTCGAAGACCGTAACACAAGCCGTTCTCGAAACGGTGGGCCTTCCGCCCCTCATCATCAACCATATATATCGTGAACCTCGATAGAGCCACAAAACGAGCCGCGTACTTCACCACAGTCATGTCCCCCTGCACCAGAGTTTCGAACTCCAGCGCTCTCTGACGTCGAATGTGGTCAGGGAAGTACTGCTCCTCGAATCAGTCGATAAAGTCCTCTCATGTCCAGACATAATCAGGTCCTGCGACACGGGTAACGGAGGTCCACCAGTGTTCTGCCTCACCCTAGAGAAGGAATATAGCCAACCGGACTCGCTGCTGGGTCGTACATGCCATAGTATCGAAGATCTTCTCCACATCGGAGTGCTATCTCTCGGCTGCAGTCAGATTTGCCTCGCCCTGGAAATGCGAAGGATCAAGCTATCTAAACTCATGAAGAAGGGTGCTCATACGCTCCTACTCGGCCTGGGCTGGAGAAACAACTGGGCGCCTGCCTTATCCCTGAAGTGCAGCCGTCACAGCCTACAACATCTGCTGTAACTGAGAGGCATTCACAGGCACGGTCGGATCCGCACAGGCATCAGGTGGAGGAACGTCATCCTCAGGCAGGGGAGCAGGGATCTATGGCAGTGGAACGGGAGGCGCAGGTGGTAAAGCTGGAGCCTCAAGTGGTGGAGCCGGGTTTGCTCAGGTCACTCTCCTGAGCGGCATGTCCTATAGGAAAGAACAATGATGCCAATTAACCTTGAGAATTACACGTTAGGGAACTCAATTGGAAGGTTACGCACTCGGAACCTAATCGTCCTAAACTCATAGCAAACATGTGATGTTGTTCTTGATTATTCCTACGTTATGCTCTGATACCAACTTCTGTTACACCCCGAACTCGAAAACTGGGCTCACAAAATTTTCGATCGCCGAATCCGGCGCCGACAGCCTCCATAGTACCCCATTCTCGGCTGCCGTCATCTATACACTAGGTTCCGATCCTGGGATCCTATAAGGAGGATTTCAAATATGATTTTAATTCTATACAGGCATAACCATAAGCATAACCCACGAACAATAACCACAAGAACACCATCACAAAATCCATTATGATAAAAAATTTTTGAGTACAATGCATATGAAAGGGAAATACAAGATAATGATAATAACAGAAACTCCAAAAGCTCGACTGCACGCTCCAACGCTGATGAGGCTACGGCTGCGTCCTAGCGTCACCTACACGCATCGATCGTGCATAAGCTTATAGAAAGCTTAGAGGGTAGTGTAAGTGTGTGCGCAATATAAGCGTGTTCAAAATGCAAGGTCAGAGTAATGCGGAATCATGGTGATGAGTACATGAATGCAATCAGTCCTATCAAGGCTATGCGGTGCAAGATATGAATGCTATCGGCCATAATACGGCCATGCGATGCGAGATGCAACTCAAGCATGTCAATCCTCATCATATATCAGTACAGTTCTTATTCTGGATAATCACCGGGGTTTAGTACACTCCAAATGGTATTGCCGCTCTCCTAACTGCACAGTCCAAATGAGCGTAAGAAACCTCATTATCTGCCTGGCCAATAATCTGCCAATACCTATCTAACACGTCGATAGCGGACCCATTCACGAGCTGGTCAAACTCAGCCTAGTATTTGCCCCCTACTCTCGGGCGAGTAAGGCCACACCCCTTTCCAACCGACCACAACACTGTGGGAGACGCAACGTCCTGGTATTCGGCCCTCATGCACTCATATATCCACTCGGTCTCGACGTTGGAGTCATCCTCTGGTACCATCGGGTTTAGGAATTTTCACCCAGGGACATCTATGGCGCCCCGATGCTTAGTAACAATATTTTCAGTATCCGATCCTGCCATCCACGATGTGTCTGTGGAGGTCATAACCCTGATGTCACTAGGGCATATAGTAATCATGTCATACAAATGTGAAGTGCATGAATCACACTACCAGTCATGCAACAGTCCTGCGCGTACCGCGCGCTCATGAAGGGCAACTCCGCCTATCAGGGAGCCCATAAACAATCTGCCCGAAGGCATATGCTATGACCAGTCACTCCTCATATCAAGCATACATATGATGCGTATGAGCATGAATCATGGATCTATACTAAACAAGTTATGTGGTGTTGGGCTCTGTTCATAACGAAGATGGGCCTAGACGGCCTACACATTACAAGTATGGGCTTATCAATGGGCCCTAGGGAAAGTGATAATGTGGACATTTAACCAACATTATCCATACAATGTGGGCGTCAAACCATCATTGCTCCCACGACATAGCCCTCCATCGAGATCATCACATAAACCACGGTGGAAACACATTACAATGGGCCTTATGTACATCCCATTGGGCCTCGGCCCATGGGCCTCCAATACGTCAAATGGGCCTCATACCATGGGTCTCATATATATCAAAGTGGGCCTCAACAACAGGCCACAAATATATCAAGATGGGCCGATCACATGGGCCTCATATATATCAAAGTGGGCCTCAACAATGGGCCACAACTACATTAAGATGGGCCTAATCACATGGGCCTCATATGTATATATATCAAAGGATCAACTAGACCACACTCCAAATAACAGTGGTGACCATGATTTCCACCATGAAAATTCTTAAGGCCCACCATAACATTTATTTTCTATCCAATCTAGTCGTGAGGTCACACAGACTTGGATTAAGAGGAAAACAAATTTCCTAATGATCCAAACTCTTGTGACAACAAGGAGTTTCAATGGCAGAAGCTCAATCTCCACTGCCTTTTGCTGGGTGGTCCACTTGATCCTAGATCCGTCTTAGTCTTTAGCTCATGCCATAAAATGAGCTTTCAAAATGGTTGGACAGCTTGGATGCAACCCATGCATCATGGTGGGGTCCACTGACCGTCCAGCAGCCCAGCCAAATGGCTGGACGGCAGTGATAAAACACATACATTTTTTTGGGGTTCCACCATCCACGGTCAGTGGACGGTGTGAATAAAACACATACATCACTGTGGGTCCCACGTGGGGCCCACCATAATGCTTATTTGCAATCCAACCCGTTGGTAAGGTCACACGGACCTTAGATGAAGAGGAACACAAATTTCATAATGATCCAAAACTTCTAAACACCTAGAAGAGTTTCAATGGCAGACGTCCATTCCGTACTGTTTTCTGAGATGTGGGCCACCTGATCTTTGAATATGGTTGATTTTTAGGTGGCCCACAGCCAGGGAGGGGGGCCAACAAATGAACGGCGTGGATGTTATACACACATCACAGTGGGGCCCACGGCTGCCTCCAGCGTTAGGTAACAGGATGCTGCCGACATCCTCTAACTGGAAGCGGCGGTAGCAGTTGCTTCTGTCTCTTTCTTTGTTTTTTTTTTTTAAATCTGTATTTCTACAGATTTTCCTAGGTGGGGCCCACATCGGGCAGATCCACTCCAACCATTAGATCCTAAGGCTCATTACAGGCTAATGAGCCCAATATTTAAGGTATTTTGGCGTATAAAAGACTTCAAAGTGCGTTTTAATGGTAAGAACCACTATTTTCTATACTATGGCCTGCCAGATAATCAAATTGGCTTCATTTTTCGGCTCAACGCCTAAAATGAGCTGAGGAATGGAATGGATGGCATGGATTAAACTTATACATCAAGGTGGGGCCTATATGAGTAGCCCACCCCAAAAGTGCAATATAAATATTATATTATTATTTTTGTTAGCTTGTTAGTACTCACTCATGTCAGTACACGCACTCCATGTTAGCCACCCCCGCCTCACGTCCAGTGTCCAGAGACGCTGGACGGCATGGATATACTCAGCATCATGGTGGGCCCCACATGTATGTGGCCCACATTTTAGTCAAGGTGGATCCCACATGAACATGGCCCACCTGATTTGGATCAATCTGATACTTGTGTTTTTCCTTCATCTTGGTCGTCCAATGAACCCGTTGCAAGGTGGGCCTCACGACCACATCATCACATACAATAGGAAAGAACATGAAAGAGAGAGGGAGGGAGAGAGAGAGAGAGAGAGAGAGAGAGAGAGAGAGAGAGAGAGAGAGACGGTGATAGAGGGACCCCGCCACTATGGGCCCCTCATGGATACATCACATACATCAAAATGGGTCCCACCAACAAGTGGGCCCTAAAACAAGAATTAACGGTGGATCACCCACCTATCTTCCTTCTTCTTACTCCCCTAGCCTCCTTAGCTCCTAGCCTTCAAGTTTGATGAAGGTAGATGACGAATGAATGGTTGAGATGTAAGATGAGAGGGTGGGGAAAGTGGGCCACACTTAGCTTTGGGGAAGAGAGGGCTTGGACGTGTGGTGCTTGGGAGGTTTGAGAAATGAGAGAGAAAGTGAAGTGATGGATTGATATGGGATGGGTGGAATGGGTGTTGTAAGGAGAGGTATGGTTTGAGTTGAAATTTTGGTAAAAGAGGAATGGTGAGGGGAGGGAGAGGGTTGACTTGTGGAAAAAGAGAGAGAGGCCACTTATACTTATTGTTAGGTGAGGTGGCATGGAGGTAAGGTAGTGTACTTGACTAGATTTGATATGACATGTCATGGAGATTCCCTCGAAGTTCGCAACGCGCGGCGTTTCTTCGAAATGAACGCAGGCTCACATCTCCTGGCCTGGGTATCGGATCGGTGAGCGAGTTACGGCGTTGGAACTGCGGTGACGGCGTGGTCGCTAAGATACAAGTTTTAGTTCAAGTTGTCTTCGGTTTGCGGGACCTGGCTTAAGATCACGCGCAAGCGTAGGATACGGGTTGAGGGTTGCCGGAATTTGTCCGGAAGGACCGCGGAAGCATACGGAACGGTACGAAATAGGATACGGGTCTTACAATACCTGATTTCGGATCAGATCGGATCGAGTTGCTACATGACCCGAACTCTACTCGGTCGGGCTTCAAATCTGAATGAGTCTACTCGATCTGACCCGACCTTGACGTTTGGTTTGGGTTGAGTTGGATCTGACGAGTCAAGTTGGATCCTACCCACCTCTAACTGTCACTGGAGGCAGAAATCAGATTGAGTTGTATTGAGTAAATTCTGTTGCGCCCAACATAAATGTATGTTGTTTATCCATCCCGCACATCCGTTTTTAGAGCTCATTTTATGAGTCGAGCCCAATGAAGTGCATCTAAAGCTCGAGTGGATCGTACCACAGGAAACAAGGGGGATAATGATTTCAACCGTTGAAACTTTCCTAGGGCCACAGTGATGTTTGTTTGTTATCCAACCCTGGTAAGATCACACAGACATGGATGAAAGGAAAACACAAATATCTTATTGATTAAAAACTTCTATAGCACTCGAGAAATTTTCAACCATAGATGTTCAATTCAGACTTCTTCCTGTGATGTGGTTCACTTGAGGTTTTCATATCAAACCCTAAAATTATCTGATAAAATGTATGGATGGAGGGGATAAAGTACATAAATCAAAGTTGGCCCACAGTTTACTCAGTACGCAGTCCGCTTCCCTGGAGGCGTCACTACCGAAGCAGATTGCGTGGCCTAAAATCTTGGAAACGGATTGGCTACCCCTGCCACCAGCCCGTGGCTAACGGTCGGCCGGTGCTCTGTGGGCCCCACCATGATGTATGTGTTTCATCCATTCCGTTCATCCATTTTTACAGATAATTTTAGGGCTTGATCCCAAAAATGAGAGAGATATAAATCTCAGGTGGACCACACCACAGGAAAACAATAGTGATTGAATATCCACCATTAAAATCCTCCTAACGCCCACATTGTACTGTCTATTTGACATCCAATCTGTTTATTAGGTCATACAGACCCAGATGAAGGATAAAAACAAAGATCAGCTTGATCCAAAAGTTTTATGCCCCCAAAAAGTTTTTAATAGTCGACCTTCATTCGACACTATTTCCTTTAAGGTGGTCCACTTGAGATTGGGATATAACTCATTTTTGTTCTCATACCTTAAAATGATCTAGAAAAATAGATGGACGGCATGGATGAAATACATACATCATGTTGAGCCCACAGAGCACCGACCACCAACCATTGGCTGGTGGCAGGGGAGTAGCCAATCCGTTCCCTAAAATCTCGGGCTCGGATTACCGGTTGGTGCTGTGGGCTCCCCGTAGAGTATGAGTTTTATCATGCCGTCCATCCATTTTTTTCAGTTCATTTTAGGATACGATCCAAAATTGAAGCAGATCGAATGCTCAATTGGACCAAATTACGGAAAACAGTGGGAATAATCATATTGACCGTTGAAACCTTCCTAAGGCCCACCGTAATACTTATCTTCCATCCAGACCGTTAATAACGTCACATAGACTTGAAGAAGGCAAAATAGAAATAGCAGATGGTTCAAAAACTTTCGTAGCCCCAGAAAGTGTTTAACGGTGGACGTTCAATCAACACTGTTTCCTATTATATGGTCCACTTGAAATTTTAATATGTATCATTTTTGGCCTAATGCCATAAAATGAGCTCGCAAAATGAATGAATGGTGTGGATATAACAATTACATCCTTTTGGGGCCCACATCACTGATCACTACCGACCTTGGTGCTGGAAAGGTCACTACCAAATCCAAATGTTAAAATATAAAGAGCTCTTTTCTACTTTACGACTCACTTATGAGCCATGCACCTTACTAAGACTTCCCATTCTTACCTTCCAGGAATACTCCTCTCCTGTGCCGATGACTTTTGACAGCTCCAAAATGCCCATGCTTCAAGAGACACACCTTCGAAAGATTCTGGCAGCATCTCCTTCAAAATTTTCATTGATTCTTCTTTCCTCTTCCTGATCCTTCACTGTAGCAGGAAAATCCCATTTTCTAATTACTTCTCCCCCCTTTGTGACTGTCCACCTTAGCAGTAAAACTCCCATTTTACTGCTTTCTTCACTCCCCCTTTTGTGATTGTCCACTCTAGCAATAAAACTCTTAGTTCGGTATTCCTTTACTTGGTCGAGAATACACTCGCCACACATATCATTTTCAACTTTTGTGAACCCGAGATAGGACAAAAATGGTTCCCCCATCAAAGAGGCTTCGAATGACAGATATATTTCAAATCTGTGCTTTCTTTTTGTAGACCCCAATGCATTTTATATGATATATCCGCATGTTCCACAATCCACTTTTTTTTAAAAAAAAAAACATTGTGTGGCATGGCATGTCCCTATAAATGAGCGAATTCAATGCTCAAATGACCCACATTGAGGGTTTTTGAAACAAAGAACGAAGACCGATGTGAAACTGAATGAAGACTGAGTGAAAGAGACCGAGGACCCACTGAGTTAATAGACCGAGGATCCACTTAGTTAAATTAACAACGAACTAATTTTTATTTACTGTGAACTGACTTAAATCTACTACGAAGTAACTGGAATTGACCGCGCACTAAGTTATAATGACCGTGAACTGAGTTGAATCTATCGCAAAGTGAATGGAGTTGATCGCGCACTAAGTTAAAATGATCGTAAACTAAGTTAAAATGATTGTGAACTGAATTAAATCTACCGCGAAGTGAATGGAATTGACTGCACACTAAGTTAAAATGACTGCGAATTGAGTTAAAATGACTGCGAACTAAGTTAAATCTACCACGAAGTGAATGGAATTGACCAAGGACTAAAGCTAGGCATCGGATCGACTCGGATCGAATTGGCTCCAACTTGACTCGGTTCGAAATTTGCAGGGCCTGACCCGAACTCGTTCCGATCCAGGACCAAGTCTAGATCATCTGACTTGAACCGATCTAAACTCCTGCTGGCCTGGACCGATCCAAGTCTGACTCAATCAGGAAAATCGAGTCGGATCGGATTGGGCAAGGTTCGGATCGTCTATTTTTTTCAATGGTGTGGAAATCATTATTCCCATTATTTCCTATGGTGCGATCTACTTGATTATTGGATATACTTAAAATTTAGTATCAACTCCTAAAATGATCTGGAAAAACTGATGGACGGTGTGGATAAACCAAAAAAAATCAAGATGGGCCCCACATAGTTTACTCAGTAGGATAAAAACGTACTGAGTTGGTATGAAATCTACTTCTTGAAGAAGCTTTGTAATTACTGCTGTCTATAGCTCACACCAGATATATAGCTGCTCTAGGTACGTGTCGTGCGAAGATGAGCACTAACACTCCTTGAGCTCCGAGTTGTATGAACTGTTCAAAGGAGATCAAAGTTACATGGGCCCCACAGTGATGTATTTATTATATCTACACCGTTCATATATTTTTAGAGATCATTTTAGAGCATTATCCAAAAAATGAATCATATCCAAAGATCATCTGGACCACACCATAAATAGCAACGGAGATAATGATTTTCACCGTTAAAAAATTTGTAGGGCCCACCATAACATTTATTTTACATCCAATCTGTTCATAAGGTCACAAGTACCTGAATGAAGAGGAAAAACAAATTTCATAAGGTCACAAGTACCTGAATGAAGAGGAAAAACAAATTTCATATTGATCCAAAACTTCTGTGACCCCAAAAATGGTTTCAATGGTAGACGTTCAATCTCTCAATAGTTTTTGCAGTGTGGTCCAGTTGATGGTTGGATCTATCTTATTTTTTGTCTTAAGCCTTAAAACGAGCTCGCCAAATGGATGGACAATTTGGATATCAGACCTGCAAATCTTACTGATGTCAATACAACAACTATATAGCTGGTGTGAGGTGTACACCAGCCAATCCACTTCCTGTCTACCGCTCATTTGCCTTGCATATCAAGCAATATTTGAATTGTTTATCTTGTATATCAAGCAAGAAGCAACCTTTGAACTGCACTTCTTTCTCTTTTTCTCTCTCTCTCTGTAACTCTCATGGCAAAAGAATATGATTTTCAACATACCAACTTAAAACCTATATGAGTTCTTATCAACTCCCCCTTTTTCCATTTTCACATGTACTTCTTATTTCAGCCATGCCCAGCTCTTTAGAATAATAGTGTATTTATTTATTTTCTCTAAAGAAAGTATGCTATTAAGAATTAGTTCATCAGTGTTCATACATATATAAAATAAAATTTATTAGAAACTATAAAATACACACCATGTATGGCCCGGATTGGATCGGATCCAATCGGATTGGGTTTCAGATCGGTCCGATCCGGATTGACATTGATCCGAGCCCAATCCGATAAACGATCGGATCTGCCTGATCCTACCCGAACCGCACCGATTCAGGCCATCGGTTTGATTCGAATCGGGTCAGATCTGGTCGGATCGGGTTAGAAATGCCCAGCTCTATTGAGGAATAAGTAAAATTCGACTCACAACTGCAAGAAACTGACATCTTGACCGAGAACTATGTGAAATTGACCAATAACTATGTGAAATTGACTGATAACTGCTTGTCACTCACTTACCTGTCAATCATTCAGAGTTTGTGGTCATTTTAACTCAGTTCGCGGTCAATTTCTCTAACTTAAGCTAGTTTGCAGTCAATTTCACTAAGTTCGCGGTCAATTTCATGATGTTCGCGGTTAATTTCACGATGTCCGTGGTCAATTTAAATCAATTCTTGGTCAATTCTACGATGTTCGCGGTCAATTTAATTCAATTCAAAATGTTAATTTGAAGTAGTTATTGGTCAATTTTACATAGTCCCCCATCAATTTCATTTAGTCCCCGATCAATTTCACTTTGTTCGTGGTCAAACATAATCAGTTCGCGGTCAATTTAACTCAATAGCTAGTGAATTTCAGTCAGTTCACGGTCAATTTCAATTAGTTTGCAATCAATTTAACTTGGTTTGTGGTCAATTTCAGTTAGCTCGTGGTCAATTGAAGTGATTTCGCGGTGAATTTCAATCAGTTCGCGGTCAACTTCACTCAATTTGCGGTCAATTTCACGACATTCTCGGGCCAAAATACAACATATAACTCAGAAAATTGACTAATAACTAAGTGAAATTGGCCGCAAACTTGTTGAACTTCACCTATGAGTCAGCCACTTTGACTTGGAATTCGTCAAAATGACCAATAACTGCTTGAAATTGACATCTTTTTTATCGAGAACTTGTGAAAATTTACCGACAACTTCATGAAATTGACTGGGAAGTGAGTGAAATAGGCCCAAAACTTGTTGAAATTCACTTATAAGTCTGCCACTTTCATTTGGAATTCACCGAAAATGACTGTCAACTCGGCAAACTGACACTATACTTTATGATTTTTCATCACTCACTTACCTGTCAATCATTCAGAGTTTGTGGTCATTTTAACTCAGTTCGCGGTCAATTTCTCTAACTTAAGCTAGTTTGTGGTCACTTTTACTAAGTTCGCGGTCAATTTCATGATATTCGCAGTCAATTTCACGATGTTCGCAGTCAATTTCACGATGTCCGTGGTTAATTCCACGATGTTCGTGGTCAATTTAACTCAGTTCAAGATGTTAATTTGAAGTAGTTATTGGTCAATTTCATTTAGTCCCCAATCAATTTCACTTATTCCCCAATCAATTTCACTTAGTCTGTGGTCAAACACAATCAGTTTGCGGTCAATTTAACTCAATAGCTAGTGAATTTCAGTCAGTTCACGGTCAATTTCAATTAGTTCGCAGTCAATTTAACTTGTTTCATGGTTAATTTCAGTTAGCTCGCGGTCAATTGAAGTGATTTCACGGTGAATTTCAATCAGTTCGTGGTAAACTTCACTCAATTCGCAGTCAATTTCACGACGTTCTCAGGCCAAAATACAACATATAACTCAGAAAATTGACCGATAACTAAGTGAAATTGGCCGCAAACTTGTTGAACTTCACCTATGAGTCGGCCACTTTGACTTGGAATTCATCAAAATGACCAACAACTGCTTGAAATTGACATCTTTTTGACCGAGAACTTGCGGAAATTTATTGACAACTTCATGAAATTGATCAGGAAGTGAGTAAAACAGGCCCAAAATTTGTTGAAATTCACTTATAAGTCTGCCACTTTCATTTGGAATTCGCCGAAAATGACCGCTGACTTGGCAAACTAACACTATAATTTTTCATCACAACAAGTCAACTTACATATTATGCTTTATTAAATACTGAATGTTATTGTTGATATAATTTCCAATTCATCCTTACAGATGACAAACCCTTGCGTAAGGGATTTGGTGCTACAGTCCCGAACCTGTCATGTAGATGTTCATTGACATGGTTGTTTGATATCTGAAGAGTGGTTTAGAGAAGAATGACAGTAGATTAAATATATTTAGGTAGTCCCCATTCTCATTTTTATTACACATTACATCATTTAAGTTTATAGGAGCTTTGCTTCACTTACTTATTAAGAGATACAGAGGTAATCTTGTATTCAAGATACACGAGAATCGTTTAAAATTTTCGGAGATGGACTTCACCCTAATAACAGGGCTGAAGACCGATGACCTATCCATACCCAATATTCATCATTCCAAGAAGTCAATAAGAGAGAAATACTTTAAGGAGTATCCTATCCTAAAGAAACATGTACAAGAGGTGTTCAAGAAGGTAATAACAATAAGCATGAAGATGTCATGAAGGTAGCCCTAATATTATGTGTAGAGTGGTTTGTTAAGGGAATTGACACTAATATTATGTGTTATACAGGGTATATCGACCTAGTGGACTCGTTGGGAGACTTTAATATCTATCCTTGGGGTAGTTTGGCCTTCTAAACGATGACAAAAGGGATCAAGAGTGCCTTGATGACATCACATGGGTTTCGCTACAATGTCAACGGCTGCATATTTTCCCTACAAGTAAGAATTCTTTCCTTGTATACTTTAATTTACAGTTTATACGAAACTATATTTATTTAAGACCATCTTGTTATTTTATTATAACAGATATGGGCCCTTAAGAGAGTACCGGCTCTCTGAGAATATATTATTACATACGTTCCCTCCCAAATTTCAAGATTCATATAATATCAAGGATGGAAGGGTTAGAGGTATAAGAAAATTCATTAAATACTTGAGAGTGAAAATGTAAGTCAATTTTTATGAAGCTAAATGCTCACTTATTGAAATATATATATTTTTGTACATGAACATGAAGGATGTTCTCTTACAGACTGAGATAATTCTTAGCTTAGAACCCATTATTGAGGAGCTGGAGATGGATGCCGTTCATTTGGTCTGTGATAGATCTCACGTAAGATGTCATAAAAGTCATCTTTTATGTTGAGATTTTATATTTTCTTTGACATGTTACATATTTGATATATACATTGCTTCAATTTGTAGGGCATTAAAGATGATGATGATGAAGATATGGAAGAGGGAGAGGGAGAGGGAGTGGGAGTGGGATTGCAATTGATAGGAGAATTAAGGGAGGATAGGGAAGAGCTAAAGGCAGAGAAGTTTTTGTTGGAGAGAGATAGGGAAGAGTTGACTCAAAGGAAAAACATATCAATGAGAGGGAACTCCTACTAAAAGAGAGAAAAATTGCTGGAGAGGGAGAGAGAACTAGTACTTAAGGAGAGGGAACTAATGCTAAAGAGAAAGAAGCCTTGAGGTTAGAGAAGGAAGAGTTGAATGAGAGGGAAATTTTGAAGATGGAGAGGGAAACACTGAGAAGGAAGAGATGAAGGAGGGTAAGGTGGAGTTGAAGAAGTAGATGGAGGTGTTTCTTATAGAGAAGACACAATTTTGGAAGGAGAAGGAGCTAGATAAGGAGAAGGAAGAGTTTGAGCAGGAGGATGAGGAATTGGAAGATAGGGAACAGGGGAACGGAGAGGTGGAGGTTCAACACTCAAATGCATTAGATGTTAATATATGTGAGAAATCACTGCTGTCCATTCCAATCTATAAGAGGAGAACTAAGAGGGTCATGAAGCCATCTGTCTACAAGCGTTCTCCATTCACATTCATCTCTGCCATTCAAACAACTCCAAGCAACCTCGCCGACTCTAAGAAATGGAAAGAATTTTATACTTCTCAAATACCCTTCTAGGCCAAGATTGATCCATCTAGGGTTATATCGGAGAAGGAACTACATGAATTGGATAGTTGGGCCAATGCAAATAAAGATTCGGCTGATTTTATTTGGTTCAGGACCATATGGGAGAAAGATGCATGGGTTGATAGCGTGGTAAGTAACTCACATACATACATCCATGTGTATTCAACTCTTATATTAGACTAGAGCTTAATCCACCATCTTTATTGATTAGGCTATTGACAAGTACGTTGATTTCTTAGAGAGAAGGTACAGTTTATTTCCTACTTTATATACTCAGGACTGCAAGTTCTGCTCCACATTTTTTCTGGTAACTGTATGAATTGGATTATGGTTACTATGTTATTTGTTTATATGATATATGTTCTAATTTGGTATTTTGTCTGTAATAGCCATGTTTCGACCTGCAAATGTCGACATTGAGAATGTATCGGGACATTGGTAGCGGCGAACAACGTGCAACATTACAAGTAGAGAAACTCACTGTGAGCGGCATTGTTAAACCTCGAGAAGGGCAGAAGCCCATATGGTAGTATAAATAGGTAATGATGTCGTTACAAGTTATCAATGCTGGGTGTACCCATTTCTATAATTTTTCTAATGATATCTTATCTTGTCAAACATGGACAGGCATACGTACCAATCAACTATGCCAATAGTCATTGGTACCTCATGGTCATCCACCCTCAAGACCAAGAGATCGTTATTCTCGACAGTTTATATTCAAGGGTAGTCAGTCGATACAGGGAACATATCGAGCTGATGAAGGAGGGCTTGCCTATAATATTCCCTGCTGCAGGACATATGTCTGCGTTAGATGGGAAGGCTTGGACAGTCACAGAAGATACTTCTATACCAAAGCAGACGAACGGATATAATTGTGGCATATTTGTCATGAAATATATTGATATTTTGTGTAGTGATCAAATTTTGTCAGGGATAGACTTGTAGAAATTCACTCCCATCTTTAGGAACTCAATAACATATAATTGCCTGAGTGTCCACAAAAGATAATATATTTGTATTAGGCATGAGGGGAATGGAGAAATTTTGTGAAATGTTGTAATTTGTTCTAAATGATGTCTTGTAAAACATTCAGGGTGAAATGATGTAAATGATGTCTTATATATTTTGTCGTAAATTTGCTGTAAATGATGTCTTCTTAATAGTGATTTTATTATGAATAATGATTTGTTTGTGTATTAGTTAATTTCATTCACTTCATAGTCATGTCCCTTCACTTCGTGGTCAATTCCATGCATTCCATTCAATTCACAGTGAATTCCCTTCACTTCACGGTCATGTGCATTCACTTCGGGTGAATTCAATTGACTTCATGGTCAATTTCATGCATTTCGCGATTAATTCCATTAACTTCATTCACATCGCAGTCAATTCCATTCACTTCGCGGTCAATTCCATTCATTTCGCGGTCAATTCCATTTATTTTGTGGTCAATTCCATGCATTTCATTCAATTCACGGTGAATTCCGTTCACTTCGTGGTGAATTCCATTCACTTCATGGTCATGTGCATGCACTTCGCAGTGAATTCAATTGACTTCACGATCAATTCCATGCATTTCGCAGTCAATTCCATTAACTTAATTCACTTCACGGTAAATTCCCTTCACTTCGTGGTGAATTCCATTCACTTTGCGGTGAATTCCATTCATTTCGCAGTCATCCATTCAATTCACGGTGAATTCCATTCACTTTGCGGTCAATTCCATTCATTCGCAGTCAATTCCATGCATTCCATTCAATTCACGGTGAATTTCCTTCACTTCGCGGCCAATTCCATTTATTTCGTGGTCAAGTCCATTCAATTCACGGTGAATTCCCTTCACTTCGGGGTGAATTCCATGCATTCCATTCAATTCGTAGTGAATTCCATGCATTCCATTCAATTCACGGTGAATTCCCTTCACTTCACGGTGAATTCCATTCACTTCGTGGTCAATTCCATGCATTCCATTCAATTCACGGTGAATTCCCTTCACTTCGCTCCGAATTCCATTCAATTCCATTTATTTGGCGGTCAATTCCATTCATTTGGCAGTCAATTCCATTCAATTCACGGTGAATTCCCTTCACTTCGCGGTGAATTTCATTCATTTCGCGGTGAATTCCATTCACTTTGCAGTCAATTCCATTTATTTCGCGGTCAATTTTGTGAATTCCCTTCACTTCGCGGTGAATTCCCTTCACTTCGCAGTCAATTCCATTCATTTCGCAGTCAATTCCATGCATTCCATTCAATTCACGGTGAATTCCCTTCACTTTGCGGTCAATTCCATTCATTTCGTTGTCAATTCCATGCATTCCATTCAATTTACGGTGAATTCCCTTCACTTTGCGGTGAATTCCATTCATTTCACAGTCAATTCCATTCAATTCACGTTGAATTCCCTTCACTTCGCGATGAATTCCATTCACTTCGCGGTGAATTTCATTCATTTCGCGGTTAATTCCATTCACTTCGCGATCAATTCCACTCATTTTGTGGTCAATTCCGTGCATTCCATTCAATTCATTGTGAATTACCTTCACTTCGCGGTCAATTCCATTCATTCCATTAACTTCGTGGTGAATTCCCTTCACTTCGCGGTGAATTTCATTCATTTTTTGGTCAATTCCATTCATCTCGCAGTCAATTCCATTCATTTCACGGTCAATTCCATTCACTTCATTCACTTCACGGGTATGTGCATTCACTTCGCGGTCAATTCCATTCATTTCGCGGTCAATTCCATTCACTTCACTATGAATTCCCTTCACTTTGTGGTGAATTCCATTCATTTTGTGGTCAATTCCATTCATTTTGCGGTCAATTTCATTCATTTCGTGGTCAATTCCATTCATTTTGCGGTCAATTTCATTCATTTTGTGGTCAATTCTATGCATTTCGCGGTGAATTCCATTCATTTCATTCGCTTCGTAGAAAAAGAGAGGGTTTAATGAAGGGAAATGAAGAAAGGGTTTGGGAAAGGCTTATGAGGATTTGGGCATGTGGGAGGCCTTAAATAGAAGTGAATGGAAGTGAAAGTGGGACCCACCCATAATTTTCATCAAAGGGGTGGCGATACTATTGTGGTCTGGGCGGCATTGCCGCCCGGACTCATTAAGAATCCGGGTGGCAGTGCCACTGGACTCTGGATGTCCGAGCGACGATGCCACCCAGACCGTGGTAGTGCCGCCGCCCCTTTGATGAAAATTATGGATGGGTCCCATCGTGGGTCCCACTTTCACTTCCATTCACTTCTATTTAAGGCGTCCCACACTCCCAAATCCTCACAAGCCTTTCCCAAACCCTTTCCTCATCTCCCTTCCTAAAATCCTCTCTTTTTCTAAAACCCTCTACCATCTACTATCTTCTCATCTTCTAAACACCTCTCTCTTCATCTTCCAAACCTATCTTCTTATTTCTACAATCATCTTCCCATCTTCCAAATACCTCTCTCTTTATCTTCCAAACCTATCTTCTTATTTTCACAACCATCTTCCCATCTTCTAAACCCATTATCCTCATGGAATTTCTTGCATTCTTTTCCTTGTTATTTTTCATCCCCATGATTATCTCTCTAATGGGGAAAAAGAGAGTGATTCAAGTGAGTCGTTCGTCTCTACGGACCGAAAGAAAGGCGAGGCCGGCTGCCGAGAATGAGGTGAGTCCATCATCACCACCTATTTGAAGAAATGTTAAGAGGGTCAATGTTGATACAATGAGTTCTTCACGACCACGTCATGAGAGGAGTATGAAGAGGGCTCACAATCAGAATACTAGGCCATTGGATGTGGGTCAATATCGCGATCGAGAAGCGGTCTTCAAAGTCACGATGGGGGATCGACTATTTGCCGAGAACGACGTGCTAGATCGACTCTTGCAAGCCAGTTGGGGACCTGTTTTTGAAGTAAGTCTCGAGCTATTGAGTATGATGTAAGGTTTTTCTACTCTCGAATCATTAACCCAAGTCTCAATCCACTCGGATTTGACATTTCATATGGAGACACGATATGACCCATCCGTGTAAAATACATTGCGAACATACTTGGCATGTCATTGGGAACAATCCATATCTCTTTAGACACTAAGAACTTGAACACATCGCAGCATAGGAGTGAGCTTAGCATGCGCTTGTGCGGCCACCTCATTGAGTGGAGGAGACATAGTAGTTTCAAAAACACAGAAATGATTCCAATTTATAGAATGTTGCACTACGTTTTCACACATAATTTATATCCGAGAGCGAAAAACAGCATGGATATTTCTGTCTACCATGCAGAGATAATTTACCAGATAGGGCATGGAGAGAATGTGTGCCTGCCCTCCATTATCCTTTACCATATAGCGAAGGCTGCGAAGTAAAAAAGTGAACAAATCCTCCCTCCCATTTGGCCGCCTGATTTGCAAGATAGTCCGAGATAATGGGTTCAGGGCATCTAGCGGCTCCTCACATCCAGAAAGAGTGATAACCGAAGACATCTTAAATTGCATGCAATGTGGCCCTAAACAAGAGGCAAAGCGGCTGGAAGAAACTGGAGACGGGATAGCTGAAGAAGAAGAAGAAGGTGGCGAAGAGGATCAAGCCGAAGAAGAAGAAGAAGAAGAAGGTGATGAAGAGGATCAAGCTGAAGAAGAAGAAGAGGGTGATGATACAGGTGGGATGCCCAATGCACATCCAGGTTTAAATGAGCGTTTAAGGGCGATCGAGGCCAGTACATCTGATCTTAAGAAGGATCAACACTACCTGAAGTGTAAAATGTGGAGTATGCAGCGTGCGATAAAGGCGGTGTTGTGTTGTGTATAAAAGGAGGGAGTGCTCCCTCCCTCGCCGGACTAGGTATCATAGTAGGGAGTTGTCATGGATATAGACTCCCTCGCTTCATATGTTTGCATATATTACTTAGCATCTTCATGATAATCACATCGTACGTCTGCATGCATTAGTTAGCATCCTCATGCATTTTCCATGTTCCTATGCAACTTATGTACCGAATGTCTTATCGAATGAAAGTGGCCTTATGGAAAACTATTTAGGTTACCTAAAATGCATGAGTATTGTTGATGTGTTTTTATAGTTGAATGTGGACCATTGGTTAGAACATCCATTGTCACAAGAATTCCATTCACTCCCTTGTTGAGAAGTGACTTAATTGACCACTAAGTGAATGGAATTGACCGTGAAGTGAAGGGAATTCATCACGAAGTGAATAGAATTCACCACGAAGTGAATGAATTGAATTGAATTGACCGCGAAATGAATGGAATTCACTGCGAAGTGAAGGGAATTCACTGCGAAGTGAATAGAATTCACCGCGAAGTGAATGAATTGAGTCGAATTGACCGCGAAATGAATGGAATTCACCACGAAGTGAATAAAATTCACTGCGAAATGAATGAAATTCACTGCGAAGTGAATAGAATACATCGCGAAGTGAATGAATTGAATTGAATTGAATTGACTGGGAAATGAATGGAATTCACTGCGAAGTGAATATAATTCACCGCGACGTGAATGAAGTGAATTGAATTGACTGCAAAGTGAAGGGAATTCACCACAAAGTGAAGGGAATTCACCGTGAACTAAATGTCTTATTGACTGAAAGTGGCCTTAGTGAAGAACTTGAACTTGTGACATGAATTAGGTTATGCCGAAAGGGATATCGGATAAGAATTCCAAATTTATTAGAATTGATTTCAATGCAATCCTACTCAGAAAGCCTAATAGTAGCAGGTTCTTGAAATCCCTCTAGGACATGGATTTTCAGAAAATATCCCATCAATCATTACTATTTATTCAAAGTTTGAATCGTAGTGGTAAGAAATTCACAATTTCAAAGAAAGCAACAAATGTATTCAATATATAACATTCATAGTCGTATTACAAAAACTACATTACAAATTATATTATTCCGGAGATATTGGAAATTTACAACTCTGGCGATTATGCCATATTTGTTTACAATGTCCACAATTTACTGTTTTTAGTTCCTCTCAATGGGAAAGGATTCATGCCTTCTTCGGTCTTCCAGCTAACTTCCTCTGTCGCGGGATCTTGATACTCGCACAATACTCCTTAAATCCAGTAGAAATTTTCCATTGGCTCTTGTCTCGTACTGGGTACACGGAATCTTTATACGTGATCTGGTAATTCCTTGCCATGTACAATGGGGAGAGTACGAATAATGAGGAAGATTATAATTTATACAGGCTAAAAGAACATGACAACAAAGGTATCCCTTAACTTCCAACTTGCGACATGTACAAGAAAGCTCATTAAGCTTGACAATATTGTTGTAGTCTCCTACAACATAGTATTCATCTTAAGAGATTATGTGGCAACGAACAACTCGTAGTTTTGCTATGAGATCCTTTAATTGTTTCTCAGCCCACGGTGTCAACGGTCCAATAAATGATGATGCTGATTTCCTTCTCTTATAGAACATCTCTTAAATTTTAATTCTAACCGTCTCTATCAGCATAGTCACGGGATATTCTCGTGCTTCTTTGAATAGAGCATTAACACACTCAGCAATGTTTGTAGTGACCAAATTGAATCTTTTTCCTGGAAAGTGCGAAGATGCCCATTTTTCATACCCTATTTGTCTCATCCATGCATATATCGGGGGGTTGGCAAGTTTGATATCGTGCATTAACTTTTCAAACTCAACCCTCCTACAAGTTTTTACAACTTTGTAGTAGTAAATTTCTAACAACTTGTCTTTGAACGTATCCACAAAGTTTTGGTATATATGGTAGGCGTAATATTCATGGATTGCTGCTTGAAAGACCTAGGGAACTTCTTTCATTAGACCTTTATGCCGGTCTAATATGATCACAAGACCAAGTAGATCCCTTAATGATCAATTGAGGTAAGTAAGGAACCAGTTCCAACTGCTGTTATTCTCTGATTCTCCAATACCAAAAGCAACAGGAAAGATACGATTGTTGTCATCCAAGGCTGTAACAACGAACAGAACACCCTTGTACTTACCTTTTAGATGCGTCCCGTCAACGGCCAAGACCCTTCACAAAGATGTTTGAAAACTTCTAACGCACTGTCTGAGCGTAACAAAACATCTCTCGAACCTCGTTATCTATGGATTCACAAGTAGGGCAGTCACTGTCCCCAGGTTCGCCCTCTTCAACTCATGTAAGTACATCAGGAGTTCTTTGTAAGAGTCTTCATAAGACCTCATTACGCGTTTGATTGCAATCTCTTTAGCGCCCCATTCCTTCTTATAACTAATAAGAATATTATACTTTTCTTGCATTGCGAATATAATGTCCTTCGGCCTTAATCCAAGGCGTTGCTCAATGCGATTAACAACTAGTTCACTGGCTAGCTTACTGCTTACTTGCCGATGATCACTCTTCATCCATGACATTTCACATGTATGTATGGACGTGTAAGTCTTAATCTTAAATATCCTCGCATCATTTACCCTAGATGCATATACCCTAAATTCACACTTATCTTCTATACACGCCACAATGAATTTCTTGGATATGGAATACATGACCATGTATTGAAAGTTGTTACGAATTGCAAATTAGCTCAAAACATACTTACACCAGCTCTTGTCCTTAAATGTTTGGCTAACGGCTATATCAATCAGGTCATCAAGTGGATATGAATATAGTGACATGTCTACATTGGTGAAACTAACATCCTTAAAAGGCACAATGGCATGGCCAGTGATAAAGTCTGATGTTCGAGCCTGCTCGGGTAATGGAATGTCGCTTCCACTTACATTTATGGCGTTGGATGTTGAGGGCAAATATACTCTTGTATATGAAGGGGCGACGACACATTCACTTCTGAGCTTGAAGTCAACCGAAGCGCTCACTTGACTTGTCATGAAGTAACACGCTGTATAGTCTCGATGAATAAAGGGATGTAGTGATCCGAATGCCCCGACTGTGCTGCCAAGAACATTCTAACATCTTCGTCATCTTCAATTACAGTCAGAGGGATTGATTCGTTTGACCAAGGGTATAATGCTTTCAACCTAATATCATAATCTTCAGGCGTACTCTTCACAATCTTGTACATTTTAGATAGAAACTCATTATATGTAGTCCCAACACCTACAATAGTAGGTTTTGAGTTTCCACCTTTGCACGTGTATCGATTGTTTTCGCTTAATAAGTCCCCACCATATGAGCATAGGATGATTATCGAAGACATTTTCTGAAAGCAAACACAAAGATATAACTCGTTTAGTATTCACATGTATAAAGGTGGATTTGACCGAGTAGTAAGAAATCCACCATTGTACTAGGTCAAATATGACCGACTTATTAGTCAAAATTTTAAAGTTCTTAATCACAGAGATGTATTCCACTCAGTTTGCGATGATTTTCACTCACTTCACGTTCATTTTCTCTCACTTCTAACTCAATTTTACTCACTTCATGATAAATTTCACTCACTTCTCGGTCCTGAAGTGATTGCAATTGACTACGGCATGAATGAAATTGAGTGCAAACTGATTGAAAATGACTGGGAAGTGAGTGTAATTGACTACGAAGTGAGTGAAAATGACCGCGAAGTGATTGAACTTGAGCGCAAACTACTTGAGAATGACCGTGAAGTGAGTGAACTTGAGTACAAACTGATTGACATTGACCGCAAAGTGAGTGAAATTGTTCGCGAAGTGAACGAAATGACCGATGAGTCGGTCATATTTGAGTGAAAATGACAAATAAATGTGTGAAATTTATCAATAAGTGCATGAAATTGACCGAAAAGTTCATTACATTTACTGCGAAACATCGTCAAATTGACCGCTCACTTCTTGAAGTTGACGGTAAAATGCGTGCAATTGACCGAGTAGTGCATGAATTTGACCGAATAAATTCAGTAAATTGACTGAGAACTTCATGAAATTTACTACAAAACTTCATCAAATTGATCGCGAACTTCTTAAAGTTCATTGGATAACCACGTGAAATTGACTTAGAAGTGCGTGAAATTGACTTAGAAGTGCATGAAATTGACCACGTGAAATTAACCGCAAACTTCTAGATAAATTCTTCAGATTTTAAACATCCTTACCTCCCACAGCCTCCGTATCAGTGAAATCCATGTTCGAGAAGAAGAATAAGAGTGCGTTGATGTGAAACACGTTCTTCGGAGAAAAGTCTTCAAGATTTCACGTTTATCAATGCATCCACGTCCTCTTAGAAAAAGAATGCAGGTAGCCTTGAGTAGAATGGAATATGGAAGATGTAATGTGATAGTAGGATGGAGATTCTATGGAGATTTAATGAAGAAAATGGGTAAAAAGAAGGAATAGGGATGATAGAAATGAGTTCGGACGTATATTGAGGTGTAAGGGAGAGAACGGAGTGAAATTGAAGAAGTAGGGGAATTTTCCACCCGTGAAAAGTCGTCCATATAGTAAGTATAGATTAATACTAAGAGAGGGAGCGGATAAGGTGAGACCCTGGATCCACCCAGGTGGGTGGAACCGCTGACTGTGGGGCTCACATTCATGTATGTGCCTTAAATCCACACCATCCAACCATTTTTAAAGCTCATTTTAGGGCATGATACCGAAAAGAAGCTGACTCAAATCTTAGATGGACCACGCCACAGGAAACAGGAGTGATTGAATCCCTGCCATTAAAAACTTTTATGGATTCCACTGTAATGTTTATTTGCCATCCAACCTATTGATAAGATGAAGAGACCATACAGATATTGACCCTATCAACGGGCTGGCGTGGCTGACCTAAGTTTTGAGCCAGCTTCTTTTTTGGGAACATGCCCTAAAATGAGCTTTCAAAATGGTTGGACGGTGTGGATTTAATGCACATACATGGCTGTGAACCCTACAGTCAGGGTTCTCACCTAATCCGCTCCCATCATTTTCGGACCAGGGCGTGGTCCCGGTGGGACCCACCTGCCAAGGTTTATAGATATGTGCTGCGAAGCCTCTTCATCCTGTAATCTTATTCCAATTCACCTGCCAGATCCATGTGACCCTGGCCATAGCCGTTGGAATTGAATGGTCCTTGATTTGTATTGTATCCTCGGTTTCTGTCCATTCATCACCTGTGAGACCCGCCGTCGATGGACCTAAAGTATTAAATCCTTCATATCTAACATCACCACAGATCCTGTCCATCTAATATTCTGTTCTTTCCTCGCTGGAGAGTGTGGACAGACGAAGACTTTTTTTTTTTTTAATTATTAAATTTATGGGGAAGGAATCATTTGATACGGCTTGTGGGTTGTTTTTTTTTTTTTTTAGTTCATCAACGAAAATTTAAGCTACAAGTATGGAGTTTTAGCCGATGGATTTAGACCATCCATCATACAGTTTCCACCTCCCATTTCCATGCAATCTCTCTTACAGAAAAGCTTGGATCGGATAATCCTTACCATCCAAGCCATAGTTAGGGAAACAAACAATCCATATGAATTATACCTACACAAATAATATGATAATGGATCTAGGCCTTCTATCACGTGGTTCCGACCTTTGGTTGTCAATCCATTGCAAAATCATTTAAGTGGTCCTAATCATTCAGTTAATGACTAAGGGAAATTGATGGTCCGGTTAGATTATATTATAAATAGTTCATCAATTGATCTAGACCATCTATTATGGCAGTCTAACCCTTGATTGCCTTTCAAAAATTCACTTTGGTGTTTGGTCAGATAATTCAAACCAGCTTAGAGAAATAAATGGTCCATTTTTATTATAGTGTTTATACCTAGCTAACCACGGCCAATTGAATGATCTACAAGGTACTGTGTGGCAGTCTAGCCGCAAGTAGTGTGGATGAACTTCAAAATGTGAAGAGTTAGATATGTATACATATGAAAGAATTAAATGTTAGAATTTTATTAAAAATAGCTTTTTATGAAAAAAAATTCTATCCAAACAATTCTCTATCAATCATCAATTGCTATTCTCACCGTAGGTAACTTACGTAGATACAAGAGCCTAATTACATGAGTACTTTAATAATGTTTCTTATGTAAGGATCCTAACATGAAAATTCTAGTAAACCTTTCTAGGCACTAGCATATGCTTGTATGGATGATCAAAGAGATTCACATGATCAATTACCAAAATCTCTCACAATACAAAAACTTATGTACAACTACCGTTTCCTAAAAAGATATAAAAGAAGTACTCGAAGAAGAGTTTTGGACCTTTGCCACACACAATTAATCAATCTTTATAGCGCAACGCTGCTAATCTTAGTTTTAGCTTTTTAATTTAGATATTTCACTTCTGTCTAGCCACATTGTAGCAAGTCTGAAATCCATAATTTAATTTGTATTTACACTTTCTAACACATTGCCACAATATACTTTAGGAGTAGGTTAAATATCCGCGACCTCCGTTGTCGGATCTCACTAATCACCGAGTCTTTACTTGGTAGATTACACCAGTCATATCCTATAGACTGTACATCTCGGTTGTTTTGTCCACATAAACAGTAGTAGATAATTATTTTTATTTCTCTGCTTAATTTTTTTTTTTTTTAACATTACTGATTGTACCGTTCATATTCTTAGTTAATAAAACTGGCAATTCAATCTTAATTTTAGATATTATTCATCCATTATTACATTACTAAGAAACCTAAAAATGCTATCAAGAAAAGTCTTTAGTGCTCGCAAAAAAATTCCATTTTAAAGGACTAACCATCCATTTCTAAATTACCTAATCGTTGTAATATTGATGACTAAACAATCAGATCAACATTTACAAGTCTGATCCTAATCCAGCTAATTTGGTACCTGAGAATCAACTCGAGTCGAATACGACTTTGGCATGTCCAATACTATTCTTAATCAGACATACTTAACTGAATTAAGGCCTTTCATAACATGTGTGACTATGTGTATAGATTGAACAACAACACTATGGATACTTTAATTATTAATTTAGACCATTTATCATCTGAATCCCACCTTTTCAAAAAATTTGTCTATCCTTATAAGAAAACATTCCTTTATTCACATGATCCAATTGATGGCCAAGGAAATGGACAGTTCATATCTACTACATTATAATCACAAATCACAGACTATGCATGGTGTACGATCCCATATTTGATTCCCCCTCTTCTTAGAAAAACAACTTTGGTCAGATGATCAGTCCAACTAATGGTTAGGCAAATGGATACTCCATTTCCATTATACAAGAAAATATTATGGTCATTGATGTAGAACATCCCTTACATGGGTCTCACCTTTCATTGCTCATCCCTCACCAAAATCCCTTTCAATGAATTATCCTAACCAGGCAATCAATGGTTAGGGAAATCAAAAACATATTAATTATACTACAAGAGGTATACTAATTAATCTAAACCATTTATGATGTGCTCCTACTTTTCATTATTCATTCCTCTTAAAGAATCATTTTGCTTGATTGTCCATTTTTATTATACTACAAATGGTCCAATCATTGATCTAAAACATCCACCAAGTGGGTCGTACATTTGGTCGCAATCCATCACAAATAATCATTTTGGTCCAATGATCCTTAATTACCATGCAATCGATGCCCAAGGAAATGGACAGTCCATGAGATTATGTTACAAATGGTCTTACTATAGTCCGAACCGTCCATCATGCATTCCAATATTTGATTGCCCATGTATCCAAAAACCAATTTTGGTAAAATGATCTTAATTGTTCGATCAATGGACATGGAAACAGACAATTCAATCAATTGTCCACAGTTTCCACTTTTGGATGTTCATCCCTTAGAAAAAGACACTTCAGCTGGATGATCCTAACTATCTAATCAATGACTAAAGAACTTGATGATCCATGTTGATAATACTAGAAAATGTTCGATCATTGATTGTTGCCATCCATCACCTCAAAGCCTTTGGTTGGATGGGTGAAAGAGACTACGGACCCATAAGAATTTATCATTTTGGTTTTGCTACGTTGGCATATGTAATGGCATGGGCATTAGCTGACTCATACGTACACACCTGTGATCTTAGCAAAGCTATATATTAAAAAATAAATAAATATCCTTCAACGGTTGCATCTAAGATTTTTAAAAGAATCTATGATTTTATGGAATTTTTTCAGTATGTGAATAATTTCCAACCTTTATCTGGAGACCTAAACAGTCTAAAATTCTATTTTCTAACAAAACAAGAAGTAGCAGTTTTCCAAGCAGATTTTTGTCTCCTTGTGTGGTGTTTTTAACAATGTCGAATAAAAATAAGTATAATGGAAAACTTGTTTTAAAAGTCAGGCCCCAAGAAAATATTTTCAAAGGAGTGACCCACCTAGTCTATTCTCACTATCACCAAGGAAGCCCAAGCTTATCAAGTCCCCTCATAAAATAAAATTTTATTTCATACTTTCTTCTCTGGGAAATTGTTTAGATATAAAAAAATGTTTAACCTTAGTTTAGGGCCTATTTGCATACATTGATTTCATTTGGATTATATAGATAACATAATGATTATCTAATTATAATTTTCATGGTCATTGTAGAAAATAAATTTCATAAATGGAGTACTTGTTTTGACAACAAGTGGAATCTCAAATTCTTTAGACAAAAGTCACTTTACTTCTTTACCTAAAGAATTATGACCGTAGATAAGAGTAATCATCACTGTGTGGAATCCACATATCCAAACAACCCAATTGTCTTTGTAGAAAAAAAAAACAAAAGAAGTTCATTTCCACATGAATTCCACTTAATGTATGGGCTCGAAATGATTGCCTATTAGGGTTGCCAATGAGCTGGGCTTGGGCCTACCAAAATGAAAATTTTGAATAGTCCTCGCCTGACAGCCCGCCCGAAACGGTTAAAAATCCGGTTCGAAGGCAACACTAGGGCCGGCTCATTGATAGCCCTATTGCTAATAATTTATAAGTTTTATTAATGACCACTTACAATACGATGTAGTATATCAAATTTCTCAAAAGTCAAAAGTATTCAATTATTTTCAGAAATACATATTAGAACTAGATAATCAGTTGTATAAAAGAATCAAAGTGTTGATGACATATACTGGTAAAGAGTATACATATCAGTTATCTTCAAATAACATTTTGAAAATATTGACATTGCTCAACAATACACCATGCCCTATACTTCTCGGAAAAAATGGTGCAGCTAAAATAAGAAATAAAACGTTTCTAGAGACAGGTCCATGATGACTCACACAATCTATAGAAGGAAGATACACTACTTATGGTCATTTTTATGTTAAACAAAGTTCCTATCAAAATTGGTTCATAAAATGCCTTAAAAATTATAGACCGATAAGAAACCGACATTAGGTGATTTACATCCATGAAGTTTATTGAGTCATATTTTAATTTTTACTTCAAATAGAAGCAAGCTAGATAGAAAATAATAATAATTGAATGCATATTTATTCAATATTCTATTCGTTCAAAAGGATATGTGGTAGTGTAGGCAGATTGTTAAAGTCTGTTGATATACATTGATACACCATCTTCTAAAGGTTCAAGCTTTTAGAGCAAGCGATTATTTCATATGGTATCAGAGAAGAATGTCTTGTGTTCGAATATTAGATGCCTCCCTAATATATTCTCTCACATGGGGCTGTTTATGGTGCGAGTTGTGAGTGTCCCTCCACCATTGCCCAGTATGTTCTCGTGCAGAGTTATACCCTACATGTGCGAGGGAGTGTTAAGGTCCCTTGATATACATTGATACACCATCCTCTAGAGGCTCAAGCTTTTAGAGCAAATTGTTATTTTAACATGATATCAGAGTGTAAGGTCTTGTGTTTGAATATCAGAAGCAACAAATATTCCTCCCTTAATATATTGTCCCACTGCGGGGGGCCGTTTGTTGTGTGAATTGTGAGCGTCCCTCCACCCTTGCTCATTATGTTCCCGTGCAGAGTTCCACCCCGCATGTGCAGGGGAGTGATAAAGTCCCTTGATATACATTGATACACCATCATATAATGGCTCAAGCTTTTAGAGCAATTGGTTGTTTGACAAGTTGTGAGTATCCCTCCACCCTTGCCCAGTATGTTCTTGTGTGGAGTTCCACCCATCGCATTCGAGTGACCGTTAAGGTCCCTCGATATACATTGATACACTATCCTTTAGAGGCTTGAGCTTTTAGAGCAAATGATTATTTGACATGATATTGGAGCAGAAGCTCTCGTGTTCCCGAGAGCAGCAAATATGCCTCTCCCTAACATACTCTTCCACGGAGGTTATTTATGGTATGAGTTGTGAGTGTCCTTCCACCCTTGCTTAGTATATTCTCGTGCGGAGTTCCACCCTACACGTGCGGGGGAATGTTAAAGTCCCTCAATATACATTGATATGCCATCCTCTAACGGCTCGAGCTTTTAGAGTAAGTGGTTGTTTGACATGGCATCAGAAACAAAGGTCAAGTGTTTGAATCCCGGGGCAACAAATATGCCTCTGTAATATATTCACCCATGAGAGGCCAGGAAACTCAAGTTCGGCAAGGGGTTTGGGAAATCAATGTTCCCTTGTGGAGCTCCACCCCTCACGTGTGGGGGAGTGTTAAAGTCCATTGATATACATTGATATACCATCTTCTAAAGGCTTGGGCTTTTAAAGCAGATGGTTATTTGACAAAGACCATGGTAGATTGATTGAAATTGAATTTCAAAATATAATATTTATGGTAGTTACCCTAATAAAATAAAGTCTGTGATAAAAACATAACTTAATTAAATGTCCAAAGTAGTTTAAGAAAGTAGGAGTAGTAATCTAAATAATGAAAATCATAGCATTTCTACCATTCGTGAGGTTAGCGGGAGAGCGTCAACTAGTGTTCCTATGCTACGACAAAGTTTGCAATATATAATTTCTGAAAGACATTTTGAATAGAAGGTAAATTGTACTCCTATATCACAGTAGATGAAGATGTACCCAATTCGTATCAAGACGTGCTGACATCTCCAGACTCTGAAGATAAGGTTCTTGAGATGAATTAAAAAAACTGATTCTATAAAGAAAAATCATCTTTGGAAACAAGTTGATATTCTAGTTGGCCTCAGAAAATGCAAATAAGTTGGTGTTCAAAATCAAAAGGATACATATGGTTTAATTGATAAGTATAAAACTATTTCAGTGGTAAAAAGTTTTACGCAAGTGAAAAGTGTTGATCGTGAAGAAACTTTCTCACTTGTTGTCAAATTTACATCAATTCACACCATTTTAACTTTTGTAGCATGCCTTTACTTAGAATTAGATTAAATAAATGTAAAGACCACTTCTTTGAATAGAGATTTGTAGAAAAAAAAAACATTTATATAGAATAATTAATAGGATATGTTGAAAAGAGTCTAGCAAGCAATTTCTATAAGCTCTTAAAGTCTATCTACAAGTTGAAATAATTGTCAAGAAAGTGGTGCATAGATGAAGTGGAGTCCAATAGAACAGTAATTCAATGAAAGATTCAATTACAAGGGCTTACTCAGGATTAAGTCCGACAGAAGGATGATGCATGTCAATGACACAGCTTCTCTTGCATGGATTTTGAAGGTTATCCTTGTTTGATCAAAATCATATGACTAAGGCAAATTTTCCATTGATGAATCAACTCTACTTTCTAGAAATGCAAAATTCTTTTGAACGCCAATCTAGATTGCATTTAAAACTACTATCCAACACATGGAACATCCTTCAAAAACCCAAAAATTCAACTCAAATGTCCACCAGGTCAGGTTGACTTGAAGAGTCGACTGAGTTTGTACCTGACTCAGCAAAACTGCAGCTAATAGGATGCTGTCTGGATGCTTGCTCTTGGGACCCAGGTTACCTGGGATCGAATCACTAGGGATATCCTTGGTGACTGACTCACATATGTGGTGGGTTTTGATTGGGCTATGTGCCGTTGTCAGAAATGGAGACCACGCAAAACATGTTTGAAAGATATTTAGTACAGCAGCACGTGACCCAATCAAATCTGGAAGCGGATTAAGTGAGACCACGGCCTCATCCAAGACAGTGCAGCCCTTACTGTGGGCCCACCTTGATTAGGAAGCGGATTAAGTGAGACCACGGCCTCACCCAAGACAGTGCAGCCCTTACTGTGGGCCCACCTTGATTTATCTATTCTATATCCACGCCGTCCATCTTTTTTTCCAAGTCATTTTAGTGCATGATCCCAAAAACAAAGCAAATTCAATTATCAGCTGGACCATACCATGGGAAATAGTAGCGATTGACCACTAATGGGCCAACAAAAGTTTTGGATCAAGCTGATATTTGTTTTTCCCTTCATCCAGGTTTATGTGATCTTATCAAGGGATTGGATGGAAAATAAACACTCCGGAAACATTAAGGTGCGCACTAAGAAGTTTTTAATGGTAGAGTATTCAATCACCACTGTTTCCTAGAGTATGGTCTACCTGAGATTTGGATCTTCTTCATTTTTGTGATCATGCCCTAAAATAATCTGGAAAAGCCGAATAGATACATCAAGGTGGGTCCCACGGTAAGGGCCGCACCATCGTGGGTAAGGCCGGGTTCTCACCTTATCCGCTCCCATCAAATCCTGCCACGTCGGATCACCGGGGATATCCCTGATGATTCACCGGGCAACCGGCTTCCTTACACTTGTTGCTTATATGTCTTAGTTTGAGTTCTACACTTTGCAATTTTATTTGTAACAAAAATGAGAGTTGACTGGTTAAGTAGGCGAGTGAGTTGGTTTGGGTTACTATGAGTGGTATCAAGTTGAATGAATTTTCAAGTAGACTCAGTGAGTCTCATCAAGTCCAGACCGAGTCATGCTCAGGAGCGAGTTCGCGAGCTCACCTGGAACTCACCTCGAAATCTTGTCGAGTGGAGTTGATTCAGCCAAGTCTCGAACGAGTTGATTCAGCCAAGTTTCGAATTGACCCACCGTGTTTTAGAGCTATGAACATGGAATTCCAAAATCAAGAGAAGTTGTATGAAATCATTTCTCCCAGCAACTCTTAACAATATCAATTGATTTCCTTAACATCATCTCAAAGACAGATGATCCATTGCTATCAAAGCATCATACTGGGTTGGTTGGGACTTCAATCATATGCCATCATTTCTAAGATTCATTATTACTTTGGGATTCATCCACCGGAAGATTGTATCAAAAGTAACACAGGATATCTACATCATCCAAGATCAGTCATTGGTCTGGAAGCCGCATGTTCTCCATCTGCATCACAGCTACTTTCAACCTACCTTGTAGTCAGTGATCAATTCCAGCAAATGGCCAATGTGCCCATTGAGAACTTGAGAAAAACCAACTACAGCCTTGATGAAATGATGATGGAGACACCATAGAAGATAGGACAGTGTAGATGAGAAAAAAAAGCTTAGGAATCAAACTTAAAGAAACCACAAGAAATCAAACACATGCGCCCGGTATAGCTTGAAAACCCAAGTTTCAAGATGCACTTGGCTGGGGTTTTGATACTGGCATCATAGAGCATCTTTGATATGTTGTGTTTTTGTAATAAAAATAAAAGTTACTTTTAAAAAGTAAATAAATATATTAATTATTTAAACTTTTCATAAATAGTGTGTATAGCCAGTCAGTAAGAGAATGAGTTTTTGCTTATGCAACCAGGGTTTAAATCTCCTTGAGGACCGTTCGCACACGCGTGCATGGCATGGGCCGCTTGGACGCTTTTTGGCACTTTATTATGCGCACTTTGCAATGAATAGAAAGAGCCTTAGTCTTTTTGGTATAAGGTTCAAACTTTTTGGGCCATGGTGCAACTGGAATTGAATTAGGGTTTACCATGATGTTTTATTAATTTTGTATTGATTGAGAGTAGCTGTGACATGATTGTACATGTGACACCTATGCCACGTGTCGCTCATGTGGAAACAGTATTATATTGTTGGATGACTTTTTCTGATTAAAAGGAATAGAATAACTTTCATGGGACAAAGGGTCATATCCTTTCATGGAAGAATGTTGTTTGCAGCGGATGGGTGTAGATGTCTTGAAGAGGCACATTGGTATCTCTTCAAGGAAAACTCCATGACCATTCAATTGCTATAAATTCTGGATATGATAATCCAGAAATATTAGTACATTCTCCCTATTTTCAGATATATCATCCATTGTGAAGTTCTCTTGAATTTGATCTTTTGTTGTGTTTGTTCAGAACTTTTTAAAGGCATATCGGTGTCAAAACTAGAGATTTATTCAACACTTATATGTGCAAATTTTCATGTTGAAATTTGGATTGAGAGTTCATTGTATCCTGAAGACAATTTATAGATTTCCTTCATTTACACCTGTTGCTGGAATTACTATAAAAATGGCAGCAAATCTGTCTTGAGAAATTGACTATTCAAGTCAATCCTTGAACCCGATAAATCTGATCATTTCATTATCTTTTTCATCTATCCTCCGTTGTGTACTAGATTCTTTGATTTCTAACACGATAATGATTCAGGATTCCTGACGGCAATAAACGCTAGCATGGAATCTCATTGGACTTGCATAGTTGATGTAGACGAACAACTCCAGTGGCACCTCCAGCAGGGACCTGATGCATGCAGAAGGGTTACCTGCGTTTTGTATACATTCTACGCAGTCGGATGTACTCCCATTTCAGATACATTACTCGTGACTTTCGTGGACCAAAGCATACGAACAGATCAAGCTTACCTGGATCGTGGATCACTTCAGGAAATGATACGGGAATGGATACATGGTACACTACTCTCCAATGAGTGGAATGCTACAGGTAGCATGTGAGTCACTCCAACGCATCCTATTCATGCAATATAGTTTTACACATGAATACATATTGCAATTTATATATGAAATGGAGAATGTAAATAAATAGAAGTATAAATCTCTATGTTGTATATATAAATTTGCATTAACTTAGTCCATTTTTGGGTTGCTAGAAATAGCAATCTGAATCACAAATGACCCATAATCCGGATCACTTAATCTGGAGCGGAAAATGTGTGGGGCGGAGACGAATGCTTTATGTAACATTAGAGCAGACGCTGCTCAAATATCGTCATTGGTTACCTTGGCTCCCCCAGCTTCATCTGTTGTAGAGATTTAGGCGTGTGCTGGGATGACACTTGGGCTACCTTGGCTCCCCCAGCTTCATTGGGTTACCTTGGCTCCCCCAGCTTCATCTGTTGTAGAGATTTAGGCGTGTGCTGGGATGACACTTGGGCTACCTTGGCTCCCCCAGCTTCATTGGGTTACCTTGGCTCCCCCAGCTTCATCTGTTGTAGAGATTTAGGCGTGTGCTGGGATGACACTGGAGAGCAGTAGTTCGGATGCGTTTTGAACCCAAATTACTATACCATTGTGTTTCATGACTGATATATGATTGCAGGTGGAAAAGGGGGTAAAGCTATTCCGAATGGCATGATGCATTTCTATTTTTCTACACCTCCCACTGTAATTTATCACCTTCTATTCTGTCAAAGTATCCATTCCACTCGCAATTTGAGGGCATCATTCTGCATCTCAGATTGTAGCCATGCACACCAGCACCCTTGACTGACCTACCATTTAAACCATAGAAATTGGAAGTCTTTAGGATAGGGAGGCGGTTAAAAAAGGCCCAAAGAATCAACACCATATCTACTTGTTTTTGAGCATGGCTTCTCAAATCAAATAAACCAATTCAAATTCAATAGAAGAAATCACAAGGTGGAACATATACTATATATTGAAATAACTGAAGAATAGATCCTCAACAATCCCAATAAAAGAGAGAAAATCACAGTCATTTGGAAAAGCAGACTGAATTGGGTATTCTCACACAATCTTATGAGCTCCAATCTACCCAATAAAACACCAACAAACAAATTAAAAAAAGGGTATTCTCACAGCAATAATTCAAGTGCCAAAAAGGCCACAAACGTGTCACAAAGACAATTATCCCAAATCAATCACAACTACAAATAATCACAACCCGTTTCTCCCTTTCTTCTTTTCAACGTTTATCTAATGTTGTCTGCTACCTGCTTCCTCCATTGCTCACAGAGCCCCCTGCATGGACACCAATGTCTTTTAGAACACTGCTGTCTATCTTGGGAGGACCAGAATGTCGCCTGGTTCCAGCTGGTGCTGGTGATGCTGGGAATGACAGCCGCTTCTTCACCGAGCTCGCTGATCCTCTCTCGGGAGTTACTTGCTTGTCCCCTAATGGGCTGGGCAGTCGGGATTTTGCCCGTGCAGACTCTGTGGGTGCCATGTAACTTGGTACAGCTGGGGAGCTTGCCAGGCTTTCATCATCCCTCACTGACGACCCTGCAATGCTATGCCTCCTGTGCCGCTCAGACTGCAAGCTGAGCATGCTCCTTGAGTCATCCTCTGGGGCCCACCCACTGCGTGGGCTTGCTAGCTTTGTCTTCCCTGCAACTGACAACGCCTTGGAGGGAGGCGTTGATGGGGACTGACGGCTGGCGGGCCGGCTCAATTTTTGGGCCACAGGAGAAGGCTTCTCAGACTTGATATCCCGGCGAGCATATGCTTTGCTGATTTCGCCTCCGACACTATGGCTCACACTCTTCACAGATGAGTGAGAGTCATTGAGTTCTTTCTCTGTTACGGTCCGGCTCTCCCATGGCCGTGCTGCCATCCAACGCTCCAACCAGCTCCAACCCCAGTGTGGATTGTTTGGATCTGTGAACATTGGGTTTGCTGACCTCGATGAATTCTTCCCCGGTTGCTGAAAATATGCCAAGTAATTCCCATTGGATCATACATGGAAACAATGGAAAGTAACCATGAAAAAAAAAAAAAAAAAGGTAGAACAGAAGCAGTAGGGAGAGTGAGTGCTACTACTCCATGGTGCACATGGTCGTGCACATGGATGACCACAGTAAGGTGAAAAACCACAACAATCAAGCAATTCTCGATGTCAATTTGTGGACTTCAAATGTATGGTGAAAATCAAAAGATGGCAACAGTCCATACTCAAAAGGAAAATCAGATGCTGGTATTATTCAATCAGAGTGAGCGGTTGCCATACAAGTGGCCATCCACAGCAGGGCCAACCAGTTGGATGATCCGGATTCACCGACCATACAGTATGTGCTGTGGACTGGCAATGCACCATGATTGGTTTGTTACACAAAACTGGAAAGCCCCTCTAAAAATCAGAACTAATCCATGGAACCCAAGAGTAACAGGAAGTTTATGAACTTGAGGAAACAAGTGATATAAACAAAGACACGTACCTCACAAGAAAATGCACATATTCAAAACTAATTCAAAGTATGATGTTAATGTAGTAACTGAAAAATGTAAAAATAGGTTTAATATGTATTTACCTGATGAGAAAATGCATATGCCAGTGCTCTTTCTCTTCTTATAGCAGCCTCATGCTTGCTTAGTAGACTTGCTTCGATTTGTTCTTTGGATTGCATACTATCATCCCATTCGTCTCCCATCTGTTACAGAATTAAGAAGATCATTAGCCTGCTAATGCTGTACTTGTTTAGGGTTCAACAGACCTGATGGGCAAGAAGAGAGTAGTGCTGGGGGGAAAGCAACTACTGTAAACAGTGATATATATATATATATATATATATATAAAGGACAACATGATTTTCAGTGAATTTCCATAAAATAGCTTACTTCTGGAGTGGAGATCCAGTATTGGAAATCCATCAAATTTATTGATTTGATCTCGTCGAAAAGAAAACTTTTATGCATTTTCAAAGTATCAATAACAATTTATATTATTAAAGATGTTGTTATAGGTAATGTTATTTTAGAAAAACACTAAGAATTATAAGAAAACAAGAACTTTTCTCAAGTTTCAGAAATTTATGGCACTGATATGTAGAGTTATATACAGTGCATGCCATCATTGTCATCACCGTCGCCATCACCATCACTATCATTGTCGTTGTCATTCTCGTCCTCTTCCTCCTCATCATCATCATAGCTTTGTCCTAGCTATTTGAGGTTGGTTTTATGGATCCTCTTTCAACAATCAATCATATCCATGGTACTATCCTTGGTAAGTAAAAAATCCTTCATACCCTTTCTCACCATGCTCCAAGTCCTTTTGGGTCTTCCTCTCATCCACTTCTCAGGCCTACCTAATCAACGTTAACCTCCTTACTAGAGCTATCTACAGTCTCTGTGTCATATAATCAAACCATCTCAATCTACTCAACATCATTTTCTCTTGCTGGGAATAGTTCGAGGCTAGCTTTCAAATGACACCATTCTTGATTCCATCCTCACAAGCCTTCCCATACATCCATCCCAACATCCTCATATTTGCAACACTCAAATCTCTGGTCTTTTGGCACAACTGGTCAAACATCTGCCTGACAATTGCATCAAAAAGAATTCACACGCTTGAAATAAAATTGTCGAACTCCATATAGAATAGGTGGCATTCATTATAATCAGACCAATCTACGAAACAAAAGTCAGAAATCAGCTATTAGACAAATGAAATTAAAGGTTCTTCAGAAAGCGTCATGACAGCACAGTCACACTATCATCTAAGGGCAAATTCAGATACATGGAATCCAAGGCAAAAAGAAAGGAAAACAAAATAATTATCAATGACTATTTCCATAAGAACTATTGAAACATGGATTCCAATTTTGAATTGTTATTTGGGTAGCAAGTGAAATCTGATATCCTCTCACAATACGCACATAGTTTATAGTGCCAAGAATCCAAATTATGGAAAAGTGTAATGATTGCTTGCTAGAATCCACTCATTTATTTGCTATCCAAGCAACACAAAGCATCATATCAAAGAAACACCCTTTTACTTTCCGCTATTTGACATGGAATCCACAGTTTCCAAGAAAAAACAAGAGTGTCAAAATTCAAAATCTCAAGGGTTAATGTTGCAATTAACATAAAACTATTTCTTCATTCTCACATAAGTAGTCAGCCATTGCTAAGAATAATTGAATGCAGCAATTTTTTCCTGACATGTAAAAAGAACATAAGGCAACAGGACTTACTGAGGCTCTCAAATTTTCAAGCTCGTTCTCACGTTTCAACAGCAATTGCCGCTGAAGAGCCTGATTCTCCTCTGACATCCGGATCCTCCTCGAACGGATTTGTGATTGCACTCTAGCCAGTGTCTGCATGCAACGTAGTGTGGTGGTGGCTTGACGCTTGACAGCATGTCCATGTATAAGTGATTTCAACCTAACCAGCCCTCTCAAAGCCCGCAATGCTCTCCTTGCCTGAAAAGAAGATTGCAACCACACACCAAATTCAAACATCATGAAATTCACAATGGAACATCAAGTACTGCAAACAACAAAAGAACCAGTAAATATGATACCTAAAGAAGGGAAATGACTGAAAGCACAGGAAATTAAGGAACCACAACCATTATTCATGAGAGAGAGATGGCGAAACTTTATGAAACAGAAGAAATGTCTATTGTAATGCATAAAATTGTGATTGTAAGAGAACAATTGACACTCAAAAGCATTCAACTAGCATTTTCATTGAAGATGGCCACTAGAGGATCGTATCGTACCGAAAGACAAGACGCAGTGCAAGAGAAATTCCCAATCTTTCAGAAACTTATTTAGCTTACGATTTAAAAGTAGCAAGTGAGGAAAGCTCGATCATCAGGTAGTCACAACTAGGGGTGCACACGGTTCGGTTCGGTCCAGTTTTGGGGTGAGACCGGAACCGAACCGTTCCCTACGGTTCTAGGATTTTTGGAACCAGAACCGAACCATGAAAACCGGTTCGGTTCTAGATCGGTTCCACGATTCTGGGCTTTTTAAACTCCATCCCAATTGCACTTTTTTTTAACAATACTATTAAGGTCTTGGAGCCATACAATCGGGAGTGAATGGATGGGAATAACTTCGTATCAATTCTTGGACGGTTTGGATGTTTTACACACTAGAGATGTGGACACATATATGGCAGTTGAATGGTAACTTATCATCCAACTACTTACGTGGGAGACCTCTTTTTTTTAATAACCTACACGATGCAATCAGACACTAGATACGTGGCTTGCATGTAACAGAATCCAAACCATCCAAATAATGGGACCCACTTTAGATGGGATAGAGCTCCAAATTTAGATTCATTAGACAATTCTAACCTCTGATCAATGGACATTTTCATGTTGATTTGGACCGTCGAAGATTTCTCACTATAACGGTCCATCAAATGTCCACGAATCAGCCAGTTAAGATCATATGCTAAATGATGATCCTTCGATACTGGGCCCACTAGTTGGACTAGGGGTGCACACGGTTCGGTTCGGTCCAGTTTTGGGGTGAAACCGGAACCGAACCGTTCCCTACAGTTCTAGGATTTTTGGAATCGGAACCGGACCGTTAGCACCCTAGAACCGAACCGGAACTGGACCGTGAAAACCAGTTCGGTTCCACGGTCCTGGGCTTTTTAAACTCCAGCCCAATTGCACTTTTTTAACAATACTATTAAGGTCTTGGAACCATACAATCGGGAGTGAATGGATGGGTTCGTATCAATTCTTGGACGGTTTGGATGTTTTACACACTAGAGATGTGGACACATATATGGCAGTTGAACGGTAACTTATCATCCAACTAGTTACATGGGAGACCTCTTTTTTTAATAACCTACACGATGCAATCAGACACTAGATACGTGGCTTGCATGTAACAGAATCCAAACCATCCAAATAATGGGACCCACTATAGATGGGACAGAGCTCCAAATTTAGATTCATTAGACAATTCTAACCTCTAATCAATGGACATTTTCCTGTTGATTTGGACCGTCGAAGATTTCTCACTATAACGGTCCATCAAATGTCCACGAATCAGCCAGGTAAGATCATATGCTAAATGATGATCCTTCGATATTGGGCCCACTACTTGGACTAGGGGTGCACACAGTTCTGTTCAATCCAGTTTTGGGGTGAAACCGGAACCGAACCGTTCCCTACGGTTCTAGGATTTTTGGAATCGGAACCGGACCGTTAGCACCCTAGAACCGAACCGGAACCGGACCGTGAAAACCAGTTCGGTTCCACGGTCCTGGGCTTTTTAAACTCCAGCCCAATTGCACTTTTTTAACAATACTATTAAGGTCTTGGAACCATACAATCGGGAGTGAATGGATGGGTTCGTATCAATTCTTGGACGGTTTGGATGTTTTACACACTAGAGATGTGGACACATATATGGCAGTTGAACGGTAACTTATCATCCAACTAGTTACATGGGAGACCTCTTTTTTTAATAACCTACACGATGCAATCAGACACTAGATACGTGGCTTGCATGTAACAGAATCCAAACCATCCAAATAATGGGACCCACTATAGATGGGACAGAGCTCCAAATTTAGATTCATTAGACAATTCTAACCTCTGATCAATGGACATTTTCCTGTTGATTTGGATCGTTGAAGATTTCTCACTATAACGGTCCATCAGATGTCCACGAATCAGCCAGTTAAGATCATATGCTAAATGATGATCCTTCGATACTGGGCCCACTACTTGGACAGTTCAATTTAAGGTACATGTGTGCCACGTGTAATGATACTGATGTACATGGGACGTAGCCACACCATCAGATTGACTCGACAATGCTGTTTGCTGAGCTTAGAATTCAATTCAATGTACATCTACTTTGTTGAATTTGAATATGTTGTTTTGACCGTTCATTAGATGTCCACCAATCAATTAGTTATGACCTACGTTCATTAGATGTCACGGTTCGAATCTACGGTTCCTGTAACAGTTCGGATCCACGGTTTGTGAGGTTCAGATCTATGGTTTGTGTAACGGTTTGGATCAACGGTTCGATTTGATTCTACAGGGCACTAAATCGGAACCGATCCGTAATCAACGGTTTTGGAAATTTTGGAACTGGAACCGAACCGTTAGCACCCTAGAACCGAACCAAACCGGACCGATCCAACGGTTCCGGTCCGGTTACACGGTTCCTACGGTTCGATGTGCACCCCTAACTTAGACAATTCAATTTAAGGTACATGTGTGCCACGTGTAATGATACTGACCGTACATGGGATGTAGCCACACCATCAGATTGACTCGACAATGCTGTTTGCTGAGCTTGGAATTCAATTCAATGTACATCTACTTTGTTGAATTTGAATATGTTGTTTTGACCGTTCATTAGATGTCCATCAATCAGTTAGTTATGACCTACGTTCATTAGATGTCACGGTTCGAATCTACGATTCCTATAACGGTTCGGATCCACAGTTTGAGAGGTTCGGATCTACGGTTCATGTAATGGTTCAGATCAACGGTTCGGTTCAGTTCTACAGGGCCCTAAACCGGAACCGATCCGTAATCAACGGTTTTGGAAATTTTGGAACCGGAACTAGACCGTTAGCACCCTAGAACCGGACCAAACCGGACCGATCCAACGGTTCCGGTCCGGTTACACGGTTCCTACGGTTCGATGTGCACCCCTAGTCACAACCAGCCAATAATTTCTCACTCTCCCTCAAGCCTATAGAGCAATCCTAATAAAAAGGATGAGTGTAACCGCAGACTCAGATCTGATAGTATGAACATGGATAACATCACATCAACCAATTTAACCAGTATCAAATTGAGCACCATATCTTATGATCTTAAGAAATCACTTCCCACGTGCAACAGATGAGGAAAAAAAAAAGTCCCCATTAAAATTGCCTTTTACTTGAAAAGTCCCTCAACATACCAAACCCAAAGGCATCTGAGGGCCTATTTGGATAGGAGGTACACTAGGGAAAGGCAAGCAAAAGCAAAGTCATGACACAAGATGGTAAACCAACATCAGCGCTAGGGGAAGGAAACCCTTTGCACTTGTTTGTTTTGATACCTTGTCTGTAAAGGTCTTTTTTCTATTTTTTATTTTTTATTTTAAAAAAAAAAAAAAGAAAAAAAAAAAAAGGAAATGTATCGGCTCCGTATCAACCCATTACAGGCCTTTTTTTTTTCTCCAGAATAGGCGTTATAGCTCTGTATCGCATACCAGCTCTCACCGTTACTGTTATGTAATGGGACTAATGGCTGTTACGGCTGTTATGTAACCTTTTTTAACACCATGCTAGATGTCCTTTTCCCTTGGAACCAGAGTCATGATGTTGGCTAATAGTGGCAAAAATAGTATAACATCTCTAAGCATTTTGGTTAGAGCTTATTCTTCATGAGGTGGACATCGTGAGCCCTGTAGGCCCACAGCACTTTTATTTTCAACCCTCCCTCAGTGAGGATGTTGAGATGGATGAGTGGCAAGATGAGGAAAGATAAAAATAAAAAAGAATGCATTTGAGGGATCATAGGAGTAGCACCAATAAATAATAAAATGAGGGAAAGAAAATTAGATGATTTGGTCATGTGCAATAAAGACCAAAAATTGTGCCAATTAGGAGTAAGTGCAAGTTCAAGGTATCAAAAGGGCAAGGGGAAGGCCCAAAAGGATGTGGGTGGAGGTAGTAAGAAAAGGCTTGATGACCTATGGTCTAAGTGAAATTATAGCCATTGATAGGGTGGAATGGCAGAACAGGGTTCTCTGTAGAACACCCCAATTGTCAGGATAAGGCTTAGATGATGACGATTCTTCCTCCCTTAGTGACCCATAGATGTGTGTCTAACAGAAGCTTAAGATGGGGCTGTATCAAGAAGTCAGCTAACTTCATGCATTGCAATATACCAAAATTTAATAACTATTTAAGACATCAGCTCATTAGGTAACAAGGTCTTTTCATCCCTACAGTATTTTTTTTATATAAAACTTGTGCGAAACCATCTCACAGGGTAAAGTCATAACCATTTCTAGGGGAAAATACAAAAGAAAAAGGTAATCAATGCTTTTTCTTTTTCTCAATGGAGGAAGCGGGCATTTGATCATAAGCATCTCCAACCATATTTTAGAATTACCCATGAAAGAATTATAACAAACAGAACAATAGGAGTTAAGTTAAAAAGATTTTATACCAGGTATCCTCGGAACGCTGTCTGGATCTTGATTGCCGCCACTTCTTCTCTCGATTTACCAGAGAAGCGCGGCACAGTCGTGAGCCGAACGACCTCCGCAGCAGCATGAGCAGCAGCAACAGCAGCCTCGGCAGCAACAGCAGTGGCAATCGCCACAGAGTAAGCATGCTTGTTCTGTTCTTGCTCTGCCTCAGAAAGTTTCACCTCCTCAGAAGGAACAGGAGGTGGTGCTACAGTTTCTACCGTAGAAGTGCAAGGATCCAATTGCTTTGATTTTCCAAAACCCCATTTCTTCTTAGATTTGATTGGTTTCTAGTGAACAAAAAAGAAGAAACCAACATAAGAAAAGACATCAAATCTGGTCTTTCTTCTCCTTAGATTTAACTAGGATACATATTACTTTTTAATATAGGAAAAAAGAAGAAGAAAGAAAGACAGAAAGAAAGAGAAGAAAAAGACTCATTTAAAAAAAAAACTTAAAAAAAGGCAAACCTGTTCTTTCTTCTCCTTAGATTCAGGGCTCAAGGCCTTCTTTACTGCATGAAACCAGTTCCCTTTCTTACCCATCTTCTTATCATTCCTCAATTTGAACTAGATAGACAAAAAATAAAAAATCAGCAAATTCAGCATAGCTTGCTTTAGTATATATGCCAAAGAAAAAAACCATAGAATTTATATAAATCAATAAAGATCTAGGAAAGGAGAGAGCAGAATGAGACAAATAATCAACAAATCTCCGACAAAAACACAACCTGTCGAGAAAGAATGGAGGGCCGAAAATTTTAAACAGAGAATAAAAAACCATATTAAAAGAAGAAAAACCAATTCATTTTTCAGTGCAAGACAGACAAAATAAATACCCAAGTGCTGAAATTGTAATATCTTTCAAATTCTCTTCATTGATATCCAAATTCAGAGAAAGGCACGAAAAAACAAAAAAAAATTGTTTCTTCCAATCTAACACAGAGAGAAAGAATACCCAAGTGCTGAACTTGCAAGATCTTTATTAGAAAATAAAAAAAAAAAAAAAAAAAGCACCTCCAATTTCCAAAGTCAGGAAAAAGACCACAATAAGAGGGACAAAACATATTAAAAGAAGAAAACCCAATTCATTTTCCAGTGCAAAACAGAGAGAAAAAAAAAAAAAAAAACCGAGTGCCGAAATTGTAAGATCTTTCAGGTTCTCTTCATTGATATCCAAAGTCAAAGCTTAAAAAAAAACAAAGCCATTTCTTCCAATCTAGCACAGAGAAGGATTACCCAAGCGCTGAAATTGCAAGATCTTTATTAGAAAACAGACCACCTCAAATTCCCAAAGTCAGGAAAAAGACCACATTGAGAAAAAAAAAAAATCACATCTTTCACCAATCTAAAACAGAAAACAAACCCAAGTGCAGAAATTGCAAGATCTGAAAATGAAAACGAGAAAAGAAGATTTTTTTTTTTAAAAAAAAAATCTGCAATTTCGAGAATAGAAGAACTTTACATAGATCTGTAGACCAAAAAGGAAATAGTAATCCAAGAAAAAAAGTGCATCTGAAAGAAGAAAGACAAGATCCCAACAGCCCCCATCTTTTATTTCAGATCCAAAGCAACATACGAGAACATACCAAGCAATGGAATCGCCAGATCTCTCCCTCTCTCTCTCTCTCTCTCTCTCAAACAAAAACCCAACAACAAAAAAATAAAAGATCTGGCCTTTTTAATCCCCTTGAAGGGGAATAAAAAAAACCAAATCTTCCAAAGAAAAATCAATGATAGGAAAGGAAGAGGCACAGCTGGGATTCGTGAGGACCAATCTTATTCTGGGTTAGGAAAGGTGGGCCCACTTCTTAAAAATTCTCATTTGACAACAAAAAAGAGCTGTCTTTGTTTCCTCTCTCAACCACTGAGATTATTAGATCAACGGTCAAAAATCATAATTCTCTCCTTTGTTTCTTCTATTTTCTTCGGGTGACTCACATGATACTCCGACACCGTGTTTCATACGCAGGCACTAGCGAAAGCTGATTGCGTACTGAGTAAACTCTGTGGGGTCCATCGTTATTTATATATTTTATCCACTACGTCCATCCATTTTAAAATAAAATTTTAGAGATTTATCCCAAAAATTATGTATATCCAAATCTCAAGTGGACCACACCATAGGAAATACTGTGAATTGAACGTCTACACTTGAAGAATTCTTGAGGCCACGGACGTTTTGGATCAAGCTGATATTTGGTTTTTCCATCCATCCTTGTCTATGTGATCTTATGAACAGGTTGGATGATAAATAAACATCAATGTGGGCCCTATAAAGGTTTCAACCATGGAAATTAGTATTCCCACTGTTTCCTATGGTGTGGTCCACTTGATTGGTGGATATTCTTAAATTTTGGTATCAACCAATAAAATGAGCTTTAAAAATGGATGGACAGTGTGGATAAACCAAATACATTCAAGGTGGGCCCAAAAGAGTTCATTCAGAAGGATGAGAGCGTACTGAGTAGTAACTCAGTACGCAATCCGATTTCGGCACTAGCGGATCGTACACGTGGCGTACTTCAAACTCACCATATTAGACTAAGTCGTGGAAGTAGAACAGATAGTCAGTAAATATCAGATTAACGGGACAATCGCAGTCTCTGATTGGTGGACACTTGTTTCCAAAACCTGCGTATCATCCCTCAAGCTCTAAGGAGCATTTAAACAAAAAAAAAAAAAAAAAACAAAAAAACAAAAGCTTCGGTAATAAGTTGTGTAGTAGAGGTTTGCTCGCCCCACACGCACCTCTATCACGCGGGCGCACGTGCAAACTTGACACCTGAGTCGTGTGTCAGGTGGGACGTCACACCAGCCAACTATCAGGTGAGACGGATGCGGATTGCCTGTACTCCCAGCTATGTGCGGCCCACAAAGATGCCCTTGAAAGAAATCAACTCCGTCCTTTAGTTTCTCAACCTCACAATAGGATAAGACTCCAAAAATCAACAGATCCAAAACTCATGTAGACCACAAGACAGGAAACAGAGTGGATTGAAAGCCTCCGTTGGAAACATTTCAAGGACCACATAAGTTTTTAATCAGCATGATACTTGTGCCTACAGTTTATCCCAGTGTTAATAAAAATTTTAACGGTTTGGATGGTATATAAGTATCATGATGGGCTCCAGGAACTTTTCAACAGCTGACATTTCCATTCTAACTGTTTATTATCTTGTGGCCCACATGAGTTTTAAATCTATTCAGTTTTTGATTTATTGTCCTATTGTGATGTCTAGAAAGTAATGAACGGAGTGGATTTCACACAGCCATCTCTGTAGGTCCCTTGTAGCTTCCGACCACACAGGAACTTTCCGTCGCCCAGGGGTACAGGCAATCCGCGTACAGCTCAGACATAAATGCATGCAAACGATGGACGGTCTAAAATATCTGCGAGTTTCTGTTACCATCCATGCTTTACGACAAGTGTGGACCACTTAATTCCGATTTTGTGGCCTGATGATCTAGATACACGGCTAGGATGTTCTACACGCCTGCAAGGTTGGCACGTGCTTATGCGTGTATCGGTGCGTGTAGCTTTTGCACACCTCTTGCGAAGTTTACCACCATAGCCCGTGGAACCCGAGGATGGTAGAGGATACTCTCTTTCACGGGTTTTGATAGGAAACGGTGCCCACATGACAGTCACCATGCGAGAGTGGGTTTTACCTCAAATTGCTTCTTAGATGATGATCTGAACCATTCATTTTCTGAATTCTATGATTGTTTCTGAAGGTGAATTTGAGGCATTGATGAGAAGTAAAATTTCAGTGGGTAATATTCAAATCTAAGATTCAAAGGTGAGGATCATCAAGAAACATGATTATAACGATCATATCTTCTGCAAATCAGTGATAGGAATACAAGGGTTCATACAGTCCTCTAAGAGGCAATCCAGGGTGAAAACCCATCCATCCATCTCGAGCAGTGGGTCATTGATGAATTAGGACCGTTCAGATTAAGGGGCCGTTATGAACAGCTCATGATTAAAAATTGATAAAGATTAGGGCACCAGGGCACCCTAGATGAACTAAACCCTGTTATTGTCATCTAGAAAATCATGGGCTGAAAATATCTTTTTACCATTTTCGAAAATTAGTGGCTGACGCAGTACTCATTTGTTACTTATAAGCAACTTACAAGCAAAGTACACACGTAGTAGTCAAGTGAGCCAAGTGAAAAGGGCTGAATGGACGGACCCACGCTATGATTTTATGATATCTATATAATTTTAAGTACCTCTTGTAAAATAAAAAATGAATAGTAATATCTATAATTCACGTCACCACTACAAGAGTGGAAAGGATTTTATCATGTTTTTATTCTAGGTAGTGGATGGCCCCAAAAAATAATTTATAGTTAAATCATTTATAGGCAGCCTAATAGATAATGAATTTGTTGGGGACGTAGAAGCACATAGAAATTAATCAAGTAAAGTATTCCAATTGTATAATTAAGTTCATTCACAAACACTTCAAATTTAACGTGGAATATCCCTTGCAGGAAAAAACTATGACACAAAACAATAATGATGCACTATAAAAACAGAAATTTACAAGAGATGGAGATTACCCTATTCAAACGAGCCTTGAATTTCTTCAAGTTATGCCCTTTGAAGCCCTTAGGATTGAAGTTAGAAAACCTAAAACACCTCTATTGCTATCATCAAATCCCAATTATGCCTATATATATATATATATGGCATCTATGAGAATCACAATCAAAATCGAAAATAAATCTTGCACTTACGCAATTCTGTGTGCGTGCTCGATGACACATTCGATAGCAGTTCGATGGCATCGAGAAATGACCAAAACGTTCCATCCAAAAAACATGGGTTTTTCATATTTTTTCGATGGCATCGACAAAATCTGTTGCCCATAGATTTAAGATATTAACAACAATCTTCATCATGCCTTTAATCTTCATTCTTTATAACTCTTTTATCATCATCTTTAATTTTGTCTTGCATCACAGCTTCACCATCGCTTCTTATGCACACACTGTCTTCCGTTTATGCCTTTGCCAAACCCAAAGAAGTTGCACTGAACTTGAACTTCTCTGAGGGAACCACCTAACTTCTCTGAGGGAACCACCTTACTAAGCATGTCCGTCGGATTTACGCTAATGTGAATTTTCTCTAAAGTCATGCCTCATTCCCAAGTACTTATTGAATAAAATGGTGACGCACATCAATATGTTTAGTACATGAGTGATAAATAGAGTTTTTAACCAACTTGATCGCGCTTTCGCTATCACAATTAACCAGCACACCCTTCTACTGAAGACCTAACTGATTTATCATCCATATCAACCAAACACCTTCTTTAAATGCCTCGGTCATTACCATATACTTGACTTCGGTCATGGAAAAAGCCACTACAGACTGAAGCTTCGACATCCAATTGATCGCTCCACCTGTTAGTACAAATGAGTAATCGGAAGTCGACCTTCTGGTATCCATACTACCCGTGTAGTCAAAATCCACGTAATTTACTAACTTGGCCCATGATTTCTCAAATGTCAAGACATAGTCATGCATACCTATCAAAGTAGTTATTTCACTGTTTCTCAGTGTTGCTTTTCAGGGTTAGACATGTATCTACTAACAACACCGAACGTATGTGAAATATCTGGTCTTGTACATATTATGACATACATCAAGCTGTCAACTATACTCGAATAAGGCACACGAGACATCTCTTACTTTTCTTCATTGGTTTTAGAAAACTGTTTAGAAGAAAGCTTCAAATAAGCTGAGTGAGAAATGCCAACCGGCTTTTCCTTATTCATCTCATACTTTGTCAATATCTTTTCGAAGTATTCCGTCTGAGATAACCAAAGCACGCTTCTTTTCTCGTCTCTATGTATATCAATGTTAAAAAATCTCTTTGCAGTTCCCTGATCTTTCATCTCGAATATCCCTGATAACTGAGTCTTCAATAAGTCGATCTCAGGCATGTTGTGATTGACGATAAGCATGTCATCGACGTACAATACCAAGATAATGAATTTCTCATTACTCGGTATCTTGTAATAGACACAATGATCATATTAACTCCTGATAAACCTCTGACTCACTATCAAATAATCAAACTTTTTATACAACTGCTTAGGTAACTGTTTCAGGCCGTACACACAATCTCTTCAACCTTCAAACCTTGTTCTCTACCCCATGTATTTTTTAACCTTCTAGTTGTTTCATATAAATCTGCTCTTCGAATTTCTTATGCAGGAAGGTAGTCTTTACATCCATTTTCTCCAGCTCAAGATTGTATTAAGTAATCAGCACCAACACAAATCTAATAGATACTTGCTTCACCATATGTGCGAATATCTTAGTGAAGTCGACGCTTTCTCTCTGAGCATACCCTTTTAATACTAACCTTATCTTGTACCTATCATATTTCTTCTTAAAGATCCACTTGTACTAGAGAGCTATACGACCGATGAGAAGCTCCACTAGCTCTCACGTTTCGTTCTTGTATAAGGAGTTTATCTCATCATCAATCGCTGCTTTTCACTTTTCAACATCCGGGTCATCAAGAGCCTTTTGAAGAGTAGAGGGATCCCCATCATCCGTAATGAGGGCATATGCGATATTATAGTCATCCATGCATCTCGTTAGTAACCTGAAATCTCGCGATGGATTTCTTGTTACACGTTGCTGCTCCACCTGCTTTCATACCTCTATTTGTGTCTCTGCCTCAGCTTGTGTCTCATCTTTATTTAACTGAACGTTCATAATCAACTTTTCTGGTTCCTTGTGCTCATTCTTAAGGAACAAGGATCCTTCGTCAAATTAACGTCACAACTAATGATGACTTTCTGTGTGACTCGGTCATAAAGCTTGTACCCCTTCACACCACCACCATAAACGACAAAGATGTATTTCTTGGCCATTTAGTATAAATCATCTCTCTCAACCGACGGTACATGAGAGTAAGCGTCATAACCAAATACACGTAGTCTTGAGTAGTTTACCTGCTGACCACTTCACACTCCCTCTGGAATCTTGCAATCAAAGGTCATAGAAAGGGAATCGCTTAATCAAGTAATAAGCTGTGTTAACGGCCTTAGTCCATATGTCATTGTCCAACTCAGCATTACTGATCATGTATCGGGCCATCTTCAAAGGAGTCCGATTTATTGGCTCAGCTACACCATTTTACTTTGGTGTGTCGTGCACTACGTTGTGCCTCACGATCCTTACATACATGTTTTCCAAATTTAAAAGATAATTTTGAATGTTTACTATATATACAATGCTCGCATATACTTAAATTAAAACTTTTAAAAAGCTGAAATTAAATAATGGCTAGAAAGTACATTCATACCTCACTCGCTCATGTGGCCCAAGCATGCATGCCACATACGTGTAGACATGGAATCCGCTATAGATGTCGCAGCTCCACCTGATGAAGTACTCTCTATCAACCTGTAAAGATTTCCGTTTCACTGTTCTTTCATGACTATGAGTGCCCCCTTTGAAACCTTAAGGACATGATCAAACTCGGTAAATCTGCGCTCAAGCGCCTCAAGTGCTGCAAGAGATATCAAGCTCTTCATCGTATCGGGAATGCGTCTCACCTTAGTCAAGGTATGCTTCATGTCATCAAACATCTTGATGCACACCGATTCAACGCCCACCACATTACAGTAATTATCATTGCTCATAAAATACATGGCCACCATCGCACTCTCTGTAACTGGTGAACCAACTCTGATGAGGAATCATGTGATACAATGCCCCGGTATTTAAAATCCACTCATCCTTACGATTATTGTATAAGTGTTTGACCATGTACACTGACAACACATCATAACCACTTGTACCTTCATCAGACTCGACAATGTTAGCCTCCCTGAAAAAAGCTTCTAAATTCTCTTTTCTTATCTTAAGATTTGTGTTATCCTTCTTCATATACCCAAACTTCCTACGATTCTAGCACTTCAACTTCCTTTTGCCTTACTGTTGGATTTGGACCTCGATCAAGAAGATCCACTGTCCCGCTCATAATTTCATTTCCTCGTAACCAATGCATCAGTAAAGGCACTCATGTCACCGCTTTTCTTTCTCATCACCTTTCCTTGAAGGGCTGAGATAACGGTATCAACGATAATGGTTGATTTACCGGTGCAAAATGAGTCCTTAAATGACTCATATAAAGTCGGGAGATAATTCAACAGGATGCATGCCTAATTCTCATCTTTTATCAATTCTTCTACATCCACCAATTTGTAAATTAACTTGTTAAAGTTACTAATGTGGGTCTCGACATCAGCCCCCTTCGCCATCTTCAGATTGAACAACTGAAGCTTCAAGTACGGGCAATTCTCAAGAGATTTCTTTATGTAGATTTCCCGTAATTTCGCCCATGTACTTGCTGCAATTTTCTCTCTCATAACATTGTAGAGGAGTTCATCCGTTAGGTACAATTAAATAGAGTTTCTCACTTTCTTATCCATCTTGTTCTAATTATCATCAATCATAGATTTTGTTCGCTTCTCAATGGGTGAATCATCCAATTGTTGCTGAACTAGGAGACCTATCATTTTGACCTTTCATAGTTCAAAATTATTTTTCTCAGAATATTTCTAAAAATCAAACTTTGGATTAGAAGCCATTAATACTATACTTTTAGATTCAATTTGCTTCTCAACGTTAAGCTTTGATACCACTTATTAGGGGATCACGAAAGCACACAGAGATAAATCAAGCAAAGTATTCTAAGCGTACAATCAAGTTCAATCACAAACACTCTGAATTTAACGTGAAAAAACTTTCGCGGGAAAAAAACTATAGCACGAAGCGATAATAATGCACTATGAAAGCAAAAAATTACAAGAGATAGAGATTACTCGATTTGAATAAGCCTCGAATCTCCCCAAGTTATGTCCTTTGAAACTCTAAGGAATGAATTTAGAAAACCTATAATACCTCTATTGCTATCTGCAAATCCCGATTACACCATATATATATATATATATATATATATATATATATATATATATATATATATATATATATACACACACACACACACACTAAGAGAATTACAGTCAAAATCGAAAACAAATCTCGCACTTACACAATTTTGCGCGCGCACGTGATGACACCTTCAATGGCATCAACAGTCTGTCGATGGCATTGAACTCCTTCGATGACATTGAGAAATTACCAAAATGTTTCAGCACGAAAACATGGATTTTTCAGATTTTTTCGATGGCATCGAGCATCCGTTTGATGGCATCAACATACTCTGTTGCTCACATATTTAAGACATCAACAACAAAATTCTTATATTAATTTTCGCTCCTTTTTCTCTGTAAGATTCTTTTATATGGATATACTTTTACCAAGGACATACAAATTGAAGGGATTAAGAGAATTAAAGAAAAGATTAGAAGTAATAAAACTTATCCCTATCTCATTTGAACTTTTTTCTTTATTCTAATCTAATTTTGAGATTGAATTTAAAATTTAAACTTCAAACTTTAAAAGAAAATGAAAATAGAGATATTCACTCAAAATATTGAAAGCCCGCAAACCCATGCGTAACACTAGGCTAGCCTATCCAATTTAGGTCATAGCATAATATATTCGCGCTTAGGCTTTATAATAAAAGCTTATGGATCTCACATATAGTTAAGCACATGGCATTTGTTTTGTAAAATTTTCTATTAAAGTCCTAATGAGCCTGATTGAGTCCCTTGATAGCACCCCCCTTCCACATTTCACACACTAATGTACTCACACCACATGGGGGATTTCATCACAATGGGTACTCGAACCCATGACCTCACTGAGGCATGAGTAAGGACCACATTAATAGGTGAAAAGACTTCATTAATATGTGTGCTTGAGCATATAATTGAAGTCTCATTTTGTCCTTCTATTACGCTAGATCATATTAACATGTAAACCTAAAAATCAAGTAAATTCAAATGCAAATAGTGTTATCTTAATATTGCGGAATTGACGGATTGTCTATGCATCAATAATGAAGATTGAACAAAACAATCTTAAAGGCATACCTAATTGAGAAGACATTTCCATTGCCGTGTTTACGTCGAAAAGGGATCTTGGTCTTCCGCAGCTTATACATCTAAGAGAACCTTCAATAAGACTAGGGTTTTCTCTCTTTTATGTGGGTGAGGGGACCAAGATATGTATATATAGGAAAAAGGGCCAGAGGAAGCTTACCCATCACACTTCTCTCCTCTACTCTTTCTTGTTGTATGACATATTTGTAAGACTCTTATCAGGTGAATAATATGTGATCACTGGTTTAGATCTAACTGTTGGATTATTTAGATTGAGCGATTCAGTGGGCTCACTATAATTGTGATCATTGCAAATAGGTACGGGTGGGACGCTTGAACTATGGTCCCTATACACAGTTATTAAGTCAAATACGGAAACCTACAGTGTGGACACTCTGGAGGGGAGAAGTGTGATGAGTTAACTTCTCTAGTCCTCTTTCCTATATATAAATGTCTTGGTCCCCTTACTCACATATAAGAGAGAAAACCATAGTTTCATTGAAGGTTCTCCTAAAGGTGTAAGGTGTGGAAGACTAAGATCCATTTTTAGTATAAACACGACAACATAAATGTCTTCCCAATTAGGTATGCTTTTTAAGATTGTTATGTTAAATCTCCATTATTGATGTATATATGATTCGTCAATTCCACATATGGAATTCAATGACCCTCCATCATAGGACTGCATTTAGTTGCGTTCATATCCATAACGAGTGGTGTTCAGAACAAAAAAGTATCATTAGTTGGCATAATGCTAGTGCGATGGAGTGATTGGTGATGGTGACACAAATTTGAGAAGCTCATTTCACCTAAAGGCGATGAGTGTCTTAGATTTATTTCACCAGCATTAGTTAATTAGCTTCATGTTTAGTAGAGTTTCCTGTTTGTAGTAATTTTGGCTAAAAGAGAAGTCGCGTTGATACGTCAGGATCTTACCAGAATTTGATAATTGTGGCCTATCATCATTCTTGGTTATTTGATTGAAGCCCAAGTCAATCACATGTTAATATATGCATAATGTATGTGGTTTACATTCATATAGTATTATGTGGGACTTATTTATTTATTAATGTGAGTGTTATGCTTTATATATCCAATTATAACTGTTTTTAATGCTCTAAACCAATTCAATTCAATTCTTTTGCTTACTGGGTTTTCACACTGTATGTTTTTACATTTGGCTTAATAACCGTGTATAGGGACCACGGTTCAAGAATCTCATCCTGTACCTATTTGCAATGATTACAATTGTAGTGGGATTCACTAAATCACTCAATCTGAATAATCCAATGATTAAATCTAAACCAGTGATCACGTGTGACCTACTTAATAAGAATCTTACAAATATGTCATATAGCAAGAAAGAGTAGAGGTGAGGTATTACCATTAAAACCTTCCTACAACACATCATTACTTAGATTAACAAAAAGACGTTTGAAGTGGGCTATTTTATCTCCTCTTATTTTGGGCGTACAAGAATACTCTAGGTAGTGTTGGGGGTGCTGAGTGGAGAGAACCATGTTAGGTGTTGTATACTACTGGAGCTAGCGTACCGAGGAGCCTACTATGTTAAATAAACTACGAAGAGCAAACTATTTCAAAAACAATGACCGTGTTAAAGTCTGCTTCGACCTGAAATTCAAAAACTTTCTATTATAACTATATTAAATAAGCATGGCGTCTAAATTTTTTATTTTTTTCAGCATCTATTTCAACAGTAATCCCTTTGATGTTTATATGGAACCAAGCCGTTCATGAAGTGAGTCCCATTACAATGAACAAAAACCAAAAATATCATCCAATCCAAAACTTTAGTGTGCCCCAAGACGTTTTAAATTGTAGCATCCACATCCCCATTATTTCGAGTGGTATGGCCCACTTGAATTTTGAAGCTACTTGGATTTTAGGTTCACATCTTAATACGAGGCAGCCCAGCGAATAAAAAAAAAAAGTGAATGTCACACAAATATTGCAGTGGGCTCACAAATCTTTTTATCACACGAGTTCCTATAATTAGAATTTAAAAAATTCTGGTCCAAATGTGGAGCCCTTAGGAAGGAGTTGAACTTTTTTTTTTGATGATGTGACAGTCTCTTTCTACCGTCGGCGTGTTGGTGTAAATAGTCAATTGGGATCGTAAGCCTAGTGGACCCCACTAAGGATGGACCGTTGAAAATATAATAAAAAACGCCTAATGACTCCTAGAAGGATTGACCATTAAAAATCCAGTCAAAAAACGCCTCGTCGATCCTACGTAGATTCACTGAGGTGGATGGATACCTGACTGTGGGGCCCACTTTGATGTATGTAACTTACATCCACGCCATCCATCAGTTTTAGAACTTCATTTTAATGAATGATTCCAAAAACGAAGCAGACCCAAATCTCAGGTGGACCACACCACATGAAACAGTGGTGATTGACAATTAATGTGGTCCCTTCATCCAGTTCTTTGTATGGTCCATTCATCCAGGTCTTTGTGACCTTATCAACATGTTGAATGGAAAATAAACATTCAGGTAGTCCCCAAGAAGTTTTTAACGGTGGGTATTCAATCACCACTGTTTCTTTCCTGTGGTATGGTGTACCTGATATTTGTATCCACTTCATTCTATGGATCTTGTCCAAAAATGAGCTGTCAAAAAGAATCGATGGCGTAGATGTAAGGCACATAAATAGAGAAGATGGCTAGGATTGTTCTAATTGTGTGGGTCCAAAGATCCACTGAAGCCGTGCTCGGATCCTAGAAGGAACGGACCATTAAAAATTCAGTCAAAATATTCCATCCGACGAGCCAAATAAAAGTCAAAAGCAATCAACCAGGTAGAAAAGATGGCTGGGATTGTTCTAATTCGGTGGGTCTGGAACCAAGGGCCACCAAAGGTATTTCTTAGTGGGACCCACAATTCACCATTTTCCTGGTCGCGTGGTGGAAGTTGGATCTATTGCGTTAGGATAAGAGGTAGTTGTACCATACCTGTGTTGAGGTCCCAGGGTGGATGATCTACCACCCTTTTACACACTTGCAATCGCACCCAGCTTATGGTGCAATACAATGTTTTCTGCCAACATGGCACCTGTGTAGCACATCTGTACCATTAAAAATGGTAAGCCCACCATCAAGACCATCTGGCACAAAAATCAATCTTGTCCACTTATTAGATGGACCACACCTTTGAATCAAGAGACAACGGGCTGTCTATCTCAAGATGCGGTCTAGAGGATAAGCCTGGTTGTCGAGTAGGTTGAACTTCATGGTGTGGCTTACTGATTTCACTATGCATATTGCAGGGAACCTGATTCGGTGTCACCCGGGTAACACCATAGTGGGGTTTCCTATGGGGCCCACATTGATTTATGCATTACATATCCGTGCCGTCCATCAGTTTTTTTCAGCTCATTTTAGTGCATGGTAATAAAATTGAGCGATCCAAATCTCAAGTGGACCACACGGTACAGTAGGGATTGTATGTCCCCCGTTAAAAATTTACTGGGAGCAACTAAAGTTTTGGATCAGTGTTTTCCCTTCCTCCAGATCTGTATGACCTTTTTATTGGATGGCAAATAAACATTATGGTAGACCGTATAATTTTTCAACTACTGTTTCCTATAGTGTGGTCCAGTTGATATTTGAATCGGCTTAATTTTTTAGACCATGCTCTAAAATGATCTGAAAAAGCTGATGGACGGCATGGATATAAATAAAATACATCAAGGTGGGCCCCACGTTCAAAGAAACACCCACTATGGTGTTACCTAAGTAACACCTAATCCTCTCCCCTTTTGTCGTGCCAAGTGGCATGTCAGCGCGAAATATGGTAACCTACCACAAGTTACCTTTAACTACAGGGGGTCAACGGTTAACGATTTCTCCACCGTTGGTTGATCCGAAGCCTGCGAGCTGGGCGGCGTGGATCATCCAATTGGTGAGGGTTTAGACAGACTTGCAATCCTCGATGGGCCCCATCAGATGGACATATGTGGTTGATGCCAGTCCCTCTCGATGGGGACTAACGGTATCAAATGGTATACAAGCGCGAAGAAGGGAGGATAAATCGCATTTAATTCTCAACGCTACAGCCCGTTGGAGTAACCGAATTACCAGAGACGTTTAAAGAGGGGGGCGTGTTTTGGGTTGCTCACATTAAATAGGTCACATGTAACACAACGTGACCCCTACCCACCGCACTTCATTTTCTTATTTCCGTGTTTGTGAGGGCATTTTTATATATAGATAAACTTGAAGTGGGCCCCACATTGGATTATGAGCCACAGATTAAAAGAGGCCCACCTATTGAAGTGGACTAGATCATTGGGCTTAAGGGGTCATTTGGCACTGCAGATTTGAGGGTATTTCAATTCATGGGTAGTTTGGCTATTTCAAATCCTCATTTTTTATGGGTTTGCAATCCTTTCCATTTGCTTTTGCTTGGATTACCATCTTTTAAAAAACAAAAAAAACAAAAAAAAAATTTTAATTTTTTTTATTTTTTTTTATCCTTTTCATTTTTAAAGTCAGAAGAGTCTTCCAATTAACATATGGTCCGCTGGGCTACTAATCTATTGTACATGGGGCTCGCTAAGCCACTAATCTATTATACACGTCCATTGATGATATTTCAAAATAGTTAGATTATTAGCTGCATCAGTAAAATTACTTCAATGGAATTGTTGGAGCAGTCCAAATATTATTCTTCAATAGTTTAAAAATATTGATTAGTTGCTTGGTTGTGATCATATGCTTGTTGTCCATTTAAGGCTTAAAATTTCCTCATTTTTTGCCAAATATATATTTTAATGGGCTTATTACAATCATTGTGTCAAACATTATATGTGTACTAATTAAGGATATTAAATTTGATTCGGTAATAAATTCAAACTTCTGTGAATATACTATATAATTTAAGTTCATAACTATTTTTAGATTATAGAAGATTTTGAATCCAAGGTGCCAAATGCAATGGAGAATTTTGAATTCAAGGTATTCCAAATAGAACTGTGCATGAGCCCAACTTTGACCCAACTCTGCTCGGCTTGTTCAACCAAGGGGCTTGGCTCCAATTCGGCTTGACTTTGATCATCAAGCTGGCCTTGTTTGGTAATTGAATCGAGCTGAACTTGAGCCAGGTTTGAGGTGATTCGAGTTCTAGCGAGTTTTGAGCCAGGTTGTGATTGCTGGTGAGTTGAATTGCTGTAAAGGAGAGGGAGAGAGTATTAGAGGAGAAACTGAGGAGAGAGAGAACAAAGAAAAATGAGAGTCGGGTGTGGCAAGCGGGCTAAGCAACGGACAGGTGTAGGTATAATGAGAAAGATGAGATTCAAAGAATGGAAGAGGAGAGGCAGAGAGAAGGTAGCCGGTGGGGTGTGTAGGATACTCAGTCGGGTGCGTAGGGTAAATGGAAGGGAGAGAAGGAGAGGAGGGCACTCGCCACTCAGTCAGAACTCAGGTATGATTGATACACACACACATACACATATACACACTACATTCATACTCGACTGGGCTGAACCCAGCCAAGGTTCGAGCCAAACCAAACTGGACTGTCCTACAGCTCAGGTTCAGCCTGATTTTGAAATGAGCCACCATTAGAAACTTCCCGGGGCCTGCTGTAATGTTTATTTGCCATCTAACATCTAACATGTTGATTATGTCAAAGCAAACTTGGACGAACGGAAAACACAAATATGAGCTTGATCAAAAACTTTTGTGGCCGGAATAAGTTTTCTAATTTAGGTGTTTAAATGCCACCATTTCATATTTAGCCCAAAGAAGTTTTCATACGATGTGGTCTGCCTGAGATTTGGATATGCCTCATTTTTGGGTTCATCTTTGAAATGAGTTGGCAAAATGGATGGATGGATGGATGGATGGCGTGGATAAAAAGCATACGGTGGGGTTCACAAAGTACTGTTTAGTAGCAAGCAGCATAGATTGCGGTCCGCGTCCACTCCATTGGTTGGATGCAGGTTGCACATTGACACTGCCCTGTGGCGTTGCTATAGTGGATGGTGACCAGTGCACCCCAATGATGTATGTATTTTATTTGAACCGTTTATCTATTTTAGACTATTATTTTAATGCATGAGCCTAAAAATGAAGCAGATCTAAGTCTTAGGTGGACCACACCACGGAAAAATACTGGTGATTGAACACCCACCATTAAAAACTTCTTATTCGTCACCCAACCTAGTGATTACATAGACTTAGATGCAGGGAAAACACAAACATTAGCTTGATTAAAAACTTTTATGGCCACCGATTAAGAAGTGTTTAATGGTGGGCATTCAATTACTACTGTTTCGTTTGGTGTGCTCCACCTGAAATTTGGATATGCATGCCCTAAAATGAGCTGGCAAAATAAATGGACGGAGTAAATAAAAAGCATACTCCATGATGACCACATAGTGCTGTCCAATAGCAAGCAGTACTGTAGTATGCAATCCGCGTCCACACCATTAGGGACAAACATTGTACATTGACACTGCCCATAATTACATGGTGTTATTACTCCATGGTGCTCTATGGGCCCACAATGATATATTTATTTTATCTGACCCATTCATTTATTTTGGATTATTATTTTAAGGCATGAGCCTAAAAATGAAGCATATCCAAATAATAGGTGGAATACTATTATTGAACACCCACCATTAAAAACTTCACAGGGCCTGCTGTAATGTTTATTTGCCATCCAACCAATTGATTAGGTTACACAGACCTTGAACAAGGAAAAACACAAATATTAACTTGATAAACAACTTTTATGTCCACCAAGAAGTGTTTAATGGTGGGCATTCAATCAACTTGAGGTTTGGATATCCATGTATTAAAATTAGCCAAAATGGATGGATGGAGTGGATAAAAAGCATACTCTATGGTGGGGCCCACAGAATATTGTTCAGTAGTGAGTAGTGTTGTAAGCAGATGAGTAGTGTTGTATGCAATCTGCGTCCACTTCATTGGTTGGACATGGATTGCACATTGACACTACTGCATGGTGTTCTATTATTGTATTTTATCTGAGCTGTTCATCCATTTTAGATTATTATTTTAAGGTATGAGCCAAAAAATGAAATAGATCCAAATCTTAGGTGGACCACAGCATAGGAAAATAGTAGTGATTAAACACCCACTATTAAAAACTTCATAGGTCACATCCAACCTATTGATTAGGTTACACAGACCCTTTTTGTTTTGTTTTTTTTTTTTTTTTAAAAATAATTTTTTAAATAAGAAGTATATTGAAATATAATATACTAATGTAATAATGAAAATATTAGCATGCATCCACCCGACCATCCCGACCAAGCCTGCTTGGGTTGAGAATTCCCAACCTCAGCTTGGGTTGGGTTAGGGTTGAGGTATAGGAACCTTGGGTTGGATTTGGTTTAGTGCCAGCCCGACCCAACCCACTTGACTTTCAGCCCTAAATCCCACCAGAAGCCCCATCAATATTAAGCTTGAGCTTGCCATTTCCCAGAGGAACCGGCAAACTGCTACAATGCAAGGGTATTGAGTAGCACTATATAATTGGGATATCCAAGAAACTAAAGCACATGATCTCATGAAAAGTAGGATTTGGAAAACTTGCAATCACAGATTGAGCGAATCCAAAATACTAGTCACATCCAAGACAAGCTGAAGGCCCTTCAAATGAAACGGGCTAGCTACCTAATCACTGAGTATTCTGAAGAAAAAGCTCCTTCGCATGCCACATTCGGACGCAAGACTGAGAAACTACACTTAACATTGGAAAGATGAACGCCCTTGAGGTGTCTTTTGGAAATAAATTCGGGCCGTAGTGATTTTCAAGAATGGAGATGGCAAAGCATTTCTAAAGAAAAAATAAAACCAATATCCACGAGCCTCCACATACTACTTTCTAAGAGTACTAGATAGTAATTTCGTTTTCATCTTACCCAATGATGATGAGGACCATAATCACGGATTGGGATTCCATAGTGACCCATCCAGCGCCAATGTCGGTACTGGTCGATCGGTGCTCTATGGGCCCTACCATGGTGTCTGTGTTTTATTCACATCGTCCATCCATATTGTCAACTTATTTTAGAGCATGAGACCAAAAATTAGACAGATCTAAATGTCAGTGAACCACACCACAAGAAATAGTGGTGATTAAATACCCCACCATTAAAAACTTCTCGGGGACCGTGAAACTTTTGGACCAAGCTGATATTTTTGTTTTCCCTTCATCCAGGTTGTGTGACTTAATCAACGGGTTGAATGGCAAATAGACATTACAGTGGGTCCTATGAAGTTTTCATTGGTGGGCATTCAATTACCATTATTTCTTGTGGTCTGGTCCACCTGAGATTTGGATCTACCTCATTTTAGATGGACAGCTTGGATAAAATACATGCATCATTGTGAGGTCCACAGAGCACCGACTAGTACTGACTTTGGTAGCACCCTCCCCGGAAAACTAGCACACTTCTGCTCAATATCCAAAAGTACTAATTTTGGTGGAATTTGGTTACCAGTTGAAAAATGGGAAGCTTGTGTTTCCATATCTCAATTTTGCACTAAATACAATGAAGAATATCAGAAAGAATTGGAACCTTTAACTGACCAAAATAGAGAGGAATGCCAAGATAGTGATTCTAGCTCAAACCCGACAAAGAAGCCACAGGAGCAAAAGCTACTGAGGGAGTTTTGTCCCAAAGGAGAGCAGCTGTCACTTCGATTCATTAATTGAATATAAGACTTTTTATAGAAAACAAGAAAATCCAAAGAAAATTTAATGGCTCTTCTGCTACTATTTATCCAATCATATATGCGAAACAAGAGACTCAGTGTATCCATTACCTAACTGCTTTGATTGAGTCTAGCTGTATATTTTCATAATGTAGTAGGACACTCTTAAAAATAGAAAACGAATAAAAAGGAAATGATTAAAAAGAAAAAGAAAAAGAAAAGATAAATCTCAACCTAAATCCTTCCAAGAAAAGAAGGAAAAAGATGTTGGAGAAATCCAGTCGCCTTGACCCAAACCCATGGTAGACTTGAAAAAAGTTGAAAGGCACCCCTCTGCAGAGCCAAATCGGTGGAGAAAAGCCCACAAAAAAAAATTCCACTCAATCATAGGCCTTAGCATATCATACTCAGAAATATAGTTAGACCCACAAGTATGGTGCCTAAAAGATCGACCATCTCTTGAGCAAGAAAAATATTTTAAAAGATATCTCTACCCTTCACAAAAGCCGGCCCTTGCTCTATAGAGAGAATATGTGGAGAACAACATGAAAATGGGTGGAAAAAGTTTCGAAATAATTTTGTAAGAAAATTCACAAAGAACTTGTTGGTATAAAATTACCAAAATAGGAAGACATGATAACCTTTAGCAATAAAATTAAGAAGAAGCAAATGATAAATGGACTAAGTTAAAAGGCATTTCATAGTGTGAGACTAGTTTTTATAGTTGTTATCATCAAATTTCTAAGTTGCTAAGCTATTAATGCTTTCATGGACATCTTTACATTGCATAAGTATCACCACTTAGTTATGATTATAGGGTATTGGAACCAATTATCAGTTTTTCTACAATTATGCAAATCTTTCAGTGGCAGAAGTGAAAGTCTACATATCGAGTAGGCAACACGGATCAATTAAATTATCAATAATATATATATATATATATATATATATATATATATTTATCATCATTATATATATATATATATATATATATATAATATATATATATATATATATATATATATATATATTTATCATCATTATCGTAGGAGATTCTGTTCGTTGATCATAAAATAGGTTCCGCTATTAGATACATCTTGCTAAAAAAACCCTAATTCACTTCATAGGTCATGGCCTCCCCACAAATGGCCTATTAAGGCCATCAACTTAACATACATCATCTTGATTTAAGAGGTAATATGGATATTCAATTAGGCTCATCATGTTTTATACTCAGATGTGGGGGCCCACAAGTGCTGTCCAGATCCCATGGACAACTTATATCAATGATCCCCACATTGTAGTATAAATAGGGCTAAAAGTCGGGCAGCTTCAACTCGACCGACCCAACATATTGGGTTGGGCTTGGGTAGGATGTATCAAGTTCGATCTCGGGCTTGGGCTATACAAACACCAACCTAATAAAACTTGGGTTGGGCTCAGGTTGAGGTCTTAGGTTGCCCAACCCAACCCAACCTGATCCCGATCGATATATAAGTTACTTATAAATTATAATTGAGTGTGGATTGTCTATGTTGAAGGCACAAGAAATTCCAATGCTGTTGGGTCTCATTGGTTCACGTCATTTCTGATGACTCAAGCTAACAAGATACGTCGGATATCTCTCTCCCAAATAGATTGCATGTTACACAACACAACTTTTAAAGGATTAGTTATCCTATATTTTAGATTGTTTGTTTAGAAAAAAAAATGAAGTTATTTACGATAAATAACTACATGTATAATTAATAAAATTATAGTTATAAATTAAAATAAGACGTGTATTGAAATATAATAGACTAATGTGATGGCTAAAATATTAACATGTATTCACCCAACCAAGCCTGCTTGCGTTGGGCTTGGGTTAAGAATTCCCAACCCGAGGTTGGGTTGGGCTGGGTTAGGGTTGAGGTATAGGAACCTTGGGTTAGGCTAGGATTAAGCACCAACCCGACCCAACCCACTCGACTTTCAGCTCCAAGTATAAAAGGTAAAAAATGGTATCACCCAAAATCATTAATAAGCCACATTTATTGTTAATGGGCTTGAGTCCATATTTAGACCCACCAATTCAAAGTACTTGTGAACAATGATTAGATCACAAAGGATGCTGTCAATGGGTTTAACCGAGTAGGCCAAGTATCATACTACATTTTAGGTTGAGAAAATGGCTAAGGGTATCTCATATTAGGCCCAAATAGGAGCAGGTTCAATATTCTCATTCCCCAAACCTAAACAAGGCCTACTTCCCCTCTTTCTTCTCTTTTTTCAATGAAGAAAAGAACTCTGAATTTCTCTTTTTAATTTTTAATTTTTATCTTACATAGGTAGCCATTATCATTATCATTGAGCTACCTATATTTCGTGGTGAAGGATGGTCGGTTGCTTGTCACAAGCCTCGAATTTCGGTTGTGGCTAGTGGCCACACCCTTTTAGGTTGCCAGAATTTAGAAGAGGAGTATAGAGAGGAGGGAGGGACGAGGACCATGGTTGCCTTTAACGTGGGTGTGAATAGTGAAGCCACGGTAGCCACTTCTATGGTTGGTGTAGCCAGTGGTGGCCAACGAACGGGAAGAGAGGAAAAGTGGGAAGGGAGAACAAGAGGAGAGAGAGAGAGAGAGAGAGAGAGAGAGAGAGAGAGAGAGAGATCCATCTTAGAAACTCTCATACCATTGGAGACCACTCTGGATGGTGGGCCTGTAGGATCGGATGGTAAGCGCATAGGATTTGATGCTATCAACATGATCTTAAGAATTTTGCAAAAATTAAAACATGGTGGTCTATGTGTGACAATCCGCCTAAGTACCATATGTGAGTAGAGATGAAGATAGCATCACCACTTTAATTATACGTCTAAGATGACCCTTATATTAAAATCAAAGGCTTAAATCGTCTGGAGATGAGCTGGTTGCTGTTCAATTCAGATGCGTGGCCACATGTGTAATGAACAGTTTGAATTTGGTCAAACATGTGAGATTATGAATAATGTCGGGTGTGCAAGAGTCGTGCTTGACTAGAATCAATCAAATGCTTGTGGCCCTAGACACTGACCTAGCCAAATTAGGATCAGACTTATGAAGGTTGATCTAATTGTTTAGTCACCAATTGTTATAATGATAAGGCGATTTTAGAAGGAGAGGTATAGTCCTTCATAATAAGATCTTTTTCCTTAAGCTAGTAACTTTTCTTTCAAAGGTGATAGGTTCTCAGTGAAATAATATTAACATTCGTGAATTGATCATGGTGTGAAGTTAGCAGGATGTGACAAGTGATCTGCCAAATAAGGACTTGGTGATTGGGGATCCAATAACGATGGTCATGGATATTTAATCTACTCATACAGTGTATTGCAGTGATGACATTGGACAATAGCAGATCTAAGTAAATTTAAGGATTTAAGATTTATTGTAGCATGTTTGGAAAGAAGTGGAATATGTAAGTTAACAAGCTAAACTAAAAATAAATAGTGTTGCGTTGTAGAGAGGTATATTATATGTTGTGAAGGCTCAGAGCTCTTTTTTAAGTGTTGCTTTTATAAGCTTTTGAGAGGTGGTGGTTGTGCAGTAGTTTTCTTCTAAATCTTGTCAATAGGTTGGATGACAAATAAGCATTACCAAGACATTATGCTGGGCCTTAGGAAGTTTTTAATGGCGAGACATCAATTATCATTATTTTCTATGGTATGGTTCACCTGAGATTTGGATTGCTTCATTTTTAGGCTCATGTCCTAAAATAATTAGTAAAATGGATGGATAGAGTGGATATAGAATACATACATCAAGATAGGCCCCACAATTAAGGGTTACATTGTCTTGGGTGAGGCCGGGGCCACACCTAATCCCCCAAATGGGTATTTGGTACCAGGTAGTGACACTTTTAAGGAACTAATTGGACACAATAAAATAGTTTGTTATGGTTACAAGAAAGACCGGAACAAAAAATAATGGTTTATTATGTATAAATTTTTAAGTTAAGTTAGTAAAAGCATATGCTAATATGGAAAAAATTTGAACTCTCTTTAAAAAATAACATACCATTTTGGAATTGAAACTAAATATACAAAAAACAGACTACTAGGCATCCATGAATCTAACAATTGAAATATCATTTCACTATTTTATATATCTTTTTTTATCAATTTAAAGTTGGACTCATTAATTATTTTGATAGTTTGATTTTGTATTACATATTTCTCAGGTGTTTGGTTTATAATCTTCCAAAAGTGGAGCCCACTATTTTGATAGTTTAGTTTGGAGTGGCATAGTTTTCATGTGGTGGTGATATGAGTTCCAAATAGGAACACTAGAATGATACAAAAGAGGCCTGAATAGCTGCATCAGGCATTTAGGGCTCCAAAGAAAGATGATGTGTCAAGTCACAATTGAAATTGGGAAAGGAATCAACGAGGACATTTTCCTTTATGATATATATATATATATATATATATATATATTCTAGATACATACATGACCAAAATGTCAAGATCTGAGTCCAGATATTCCATAGGGACAACGGAGAAAAGCCATATTTCCAAACGTCAACCACCACTATAGAGTCTAACTCATTGACCATTTCAACAAAACCATGTCCTTGATATAGTTGGAGGCTGTCCAGAAGAGCACCGAGTTCCACTTTTGAATTTGACATAAACGCCAAACATGAGGAAAATCCTCAAAATACAGTGGCCCTTTGAATTCCAAAGAACACCCCCATTGGACATGGATTGCCCACCGACGCTATGAGGTATCTACTGGTCGGTGCCCTATGGGCCCCACCACGGTTTATGTGTTATATCCTCACTGTCTATCCATTTTTTGAATCATTTTAGGGTATGAGCCCAAAAATAGGTAGATCCAAATCTCAGGTGGAGGATACAAGAGGGAAGTAGTAGGTGATTGAATGCCCACCATTAAAAACTTCCCAGGAGGCACTCTAATATTTATTTCCTATCCAGCGTATTGATTAGGTCAGACAGGCATAAGGAAAAAATAAATATCAGCTTGATCCTAAACGTTTGTAACCCTAATAAGTTTTTAATTTTTAGTGTTCAATTACCATGGTTTCCTTTTCTGCGGTACTCCACCTGAAATTTGGATTGACCTCATTTTGGAATTGTAACCTAAAATGAGCCGGCAAAATGGATGAACATCGTGGATAAAAAAATCCATCATAGTGGGGCCCACATAGCACCACGCATTAGCATGTAATGTCAATATGCAAGCCGCATCCACCCAGCCCCCAAGGGCTAGAAATGGATTGCATATACTGAAGTTGCCAATATTGTTGTGGCTACTGAACGATACTCTGTGGGCCCCATAATGATGCGCGTATTCTTGTTAAGCCGTCCATCCATTTTGTGTCATTATTTTAGCAGATGAGCCCAAAAATGAAGTAGATCCAAATCTTAGGTGAACCACACCACATGAAAATAGTAGTCATTGAACACTTACCAATTAAGATTTCCTAGATCCCACTGTAATGTTTATTTGCCATCCAACCTATTGATTAGGTCATACAAATTAAAGGAAAACACATATATTAGCTAGATTTAAAATTTCTAAAAGTTTTTAACAGCGGGCGTTCAATCACTACTATTTCCTGTTGTGTGCTCCACCTAGATATGGATTTGTCTCATTTTTAGGCTCATACCCTAAGATGAACACGGTGTGGATAAAATGCATACATCATAGTGGGACCCACAGAGCACCATCCAATGGCAAGTCGTCTCCAACAGTGTCAGTATCCAATCCACATCCACCCCCACCATCAACTTTAAGCTTGAGTTTACCATTTCCCAGAGGAACCAGCAAACTGCCACAATGAGAGAGCACTGAGAAGAACTAATCAGGTTATCTAAGAAGCTATAAAGCACGTAAAAAGAAGAAGATTCGGAAAACTTATTGCAATCACAGATAAAGCCAATCCAAAATTATAAGATTCTAGTCGCATCAAAGACAAGCTGAAGTCCCTCCAAATGGAATGGGCCTGACTAACCCAATCACCAAAACCAATTAGCTACTGAGTATTCCGGAGAAAAAGCTCCATATAGCAAGCAGTTCTAAAGAAAAAAAAAAAAAAAAACTTCACCAATATTCACAACCCTCTGCATTTGGATACCACTTTCTAAGAGTGGACAACTAATTCTTTTCCATCTTACCCAATGAAAAAAGTGGCACACTTCCTCTCAATATCTAGTAGAAAATGATTTAGTAACACGATCTTACCCCTGAAAGATAAAAGCTTGCCCTTCCATCCCTCTATTTTGAATGAAATACCATATAGAGTAGTAGAAAGAATTGTGGATATGTGGCATTTGGCAGTGATATTTTTAAGGAACTATATGGATACAACAAAAATATTTATTATGGTTAAAAAGAAATAATAGTTTTCATGTACAAATGTTTAACCCAGGTTGGTAAAAGAATATATTATTACGGAAAAAGTCTATAAGGCCGTCAAGAATTTAACAATTGAAATATCATTTCACTATTTTATGTTGCATTGTTATCCATTGAAAGTGAGGCTCGGCATTCGGACATTTTAATTTTGTGTTATATATTTCTCATGTGTTTGGTTTATAATCAATCAAAAGTGGCCCCCACCATTTCAACGATTTAATTTTGAATTACATATAGTTTTTGTGTGTGGTAGTGAGTGAGAGTTGCGCTAGGAGCCGACCCAACGATAAGAAGCAAGGCGACCTGGGTAACAAACACACCAAACACTAAAAACAAAAGTAAAAATTAATGGATCTGCCAAAATAGGAAGACGGGAATAATCCCAAAAGAGGCCTGAATAGATGCATCAGGCATTTGGGGATCCAAAATAAAGATGATGTGCCAAGTCATAATTGAAATTGGGAAGGAAGTCAGCGATAACATTTCCTTCATGATATATATGTTGAATGTCTAGCTGCATACAGGACCAAAAATGGCAAGATCTGAGTCCTGATGTTTCAAAGGGACCACGGAGAAAAGCCATATTTCCAGACGTCAGCCACCACCATAAAGTCTAAAAGTATGCTGGTGACATATATGGAGGCCTTCCAGAAGAGCACGAATTCGAAGTTCCACTTTTGAATGGATGGAAACGCCAAATTTGAGGAAAACCCCTAAATACCCATCCATTTTCTAGATCATTTTAGGGCATCAGCCCAAAAATAGGTAGATTCTAATCTACCGTGGACCATATATACAAAAAGGAAACTGGGGTAATTGAATGCTCACCTTAAAAACTTCCTAGGACTTAGTGTAATGTTTATTTGTCATCCAACCTTATGATTAGGTTAAACGAACATGAGGGAAAACACAAACATCAGCTTTGACGCAAAGAGGGACGTGATGAGGTCGATCACTGTCTTCCTCGGGGGATATCTACTCCGAAATCACATAGCTATTTGGACTTCTCACAGAGCTTCCTCGAAGCCAGGAGAGATAAAAGTAGAAATAATTTCTAATAAATTCAAAATAAATTGACTGATGATAAAAAACGAAATTACACTCCTTTAAATAATGAGCTCAAACCTAGAACGGAGTTTTAGACTCAAACTCTAACTCAAACACTCTAAAAATGTGACTTACTATAAATATTAAACTTATTATTTATAAACGGCCTCCATTCCTACTAGACTTCATGGTTTTCGGCAAAAAATAGTAAATATCCAATTTGGTATAACCACATTACTCTCCTAATTTTTCTAAGCCCTTTTCATGTGGGCACGACTTCTACCACTCAAAGGATCAAAAGTTATACTCGAACTAAAACTTACTATTTATAGTAAAAATGAAAATAAACGGGACTTTTGACGGTCGATCTGATGGAATCTCATAAATCAGGCATGGGCAACCCAATATAGCAGGGTTGGTTGGCTAAAGTAGCTTCTTCTACCTCAAAATCATATATGATATGTTAAAAAACTTATCCTGATTTGCGAGATACAACTATTTTACGGTTTTGATGGTCTAGATCATTTCTATGTCTTTTCTGGTCCATCTTTATTATGAAAGTGCCTGGGACCCTCTCTATATCAAGCTTGATCCAAAACATTTTGTGGCTCCAATTTCTTTTTAATGCTGAGAGTTCAATCACCACGGTTTCTTGCACTATGGTACACCTAAGATTTGGGTTTGTCTCATTTTTTGGCTCATGCCCTAAAATGAATCGATAGAATGGATGGATGATATGAATAAAACTCATGCATCATGTGTAGACCCGTATCCTATCCTGTATTGTTCTGTAGGCTTCTGCGGTCATCCTGGTCGAATTCCGGCGACCCGCGATCGGTTATCGGCATTTGCGCGCGACCCTGAGATGTGTCCCGTATATCTGAGTTGGCTCGACCCGAGACTTGTACCAGTGCGACCGTGCCGTCGCCGCGGTTCTGATGCCGCGTCTTGCACGCCGATGCGGTACCTTGGCCAGGAGATGTGGGCCCGCGTTTAGTTCGAGAAAAATGTCGCGCGTTGCAATCCGTAGAGAATCCATCACATCAATCACTTCACTTGTCAAAGTACACCCATCAAGTCAAGTACCCTATCCCATCCCCTAAGTACACTACACCATCCCCAAAGTCAACCTTTCCATCCCATCTCTTACACACCCCATCACTCCTCTCCCATCATCTCTCTCTCTTTCATTCTCTCCCATTTTTCCTCCCAAGCAACCCACGTCCAAGTTCCCCATGAGAGAGTTAGTGTGGCCCACCTTCCCATCTCCCATCTCCACCATCCTAAGTCGATCTCAACCGTTGAAGTCCATCCATTAGATCTTTAGCATGCATTGATGGAAGAAAAAGTCCAAAAAGATCTAAGGTGGGTGTCTTCTATGGTTAGATCCATCTTTCCTTTCTCTCTCTCCTCTTTTTATTTCTTTTTATGATATGATGATATGTGTGTATGGCCCACCTGATCGACAATCTCGACTATCCAAATTTTTTGGATGTCAAGCGATGGGGCCTGTCTTGCTGCCGTTTTGGGCTAGCTAGGATGGAGGGAAATAACAAATATCGGCTTGGTCCGTGTGAACCCCACTGTGATTGATGTATTTCATCCCTGCCGTGTGGGGTGGCCACGTCTACGTGGGACCCACCTTGATTAATGTGGGTACGTGGTCGGTCTAGCATCCTTGGACGTCTTCGTTGAAGAGTGAACAAATGGTGACTCTCTAAAATAAAAGAAAAAGAAAAAAAAGGGAAGGGTTTTAAGGCTTTTGGGAAGGGCCTCCTATGCAGGCCCCACCTTGATGTATCAGTCAAATCCACACCGTCTATTCTACTCTCCAGCACATTTTAGGCATTGAGCCGAAAAATGGAGTTAATTCGAGCTTCTAGTGGGCCATAACATAACAAATGATGGTTTTTACCGTTGAAACCCACCCTGATGGTTTTATACACCAAAAATATATTAAATATTGGGCTTGTTTGGTCCGTCTCGACTCCTAGGATCCAATGGTTGGAGTGGATTCATCTGATACAGGTCCCGCATATGAAAAACCATAAAATTTCTGTTTTTCAAAAAAAAAAAAAAAATGTAATACAACAGCAGCAGGCACTGCTGTCGCTGACAACCCAAGGATGTAGCAGCGTCCTGCGCTGGTTGTGGGCGGATGGGCAGGGACCACGGGTCCCAGCCATGGCCCCACCATGATGTATGTGAAACATCAACACCTTGCATTTCGTGGGCCCCCCTCAGGGCAGCGGGCCGCCCCAAAAATCAGCCGTATATGGTGTTCAGGTGGCCCACATCGCAGGGAACAGTGTTGATTGAACGTATGCCATTGAAACGCCTTTTGGGCATCCAGCAGTTTCATCCAGGTCCGTGTGACCCTACTAACAGATTGGATGGAAAACAGACATTATGGTGGGCCCCACGTGGGACCCACCAGTCGTATGTGCCTTATATCAAGCCGTCCGTCCAGCAGAGCTGGAACGGCAGGCCACCTTGATGTATGTATTTCTGTCCAGCCGTCCATTTGGACGTTGGATGTTGAAGCCCTCTTTGATAATAATAATAATAATAAAATATAACAAATAATATTATGTTATACTACATCTGGTGGGACCCACTGGTAGGACAGATTGGCTGGTGTATTTGCTGGTGTGGGACGTCAGCAAGTTCCGTGGACACCACCATGATATATGTGATATTCCACACCGTCCATTATTTGATGGTGGACACCACCACTGATATATTTGTTTCATCCACACCGTCCAGACTGTTTGGACGGTGCTTGACAAAGTTTGGACGGTGGTGCGTGGACCACCACGCTGCATGTGTTTCATCCACGTCGTCCAATCCAGGGACGTGGACCCCACCTTGAGTTATGTGTTCAGCTGTCCATCTGGACGATTCATTTGGTGGACCCATCTTTGATTTCTTTTATACAAGCCCTCCATCTGTTTTGCCAACATGGGACCACCACGATGTATTTATTTCATCCGCATCGCCCAGATTGTATTGGACAGTACTATACAGTGTTTGGCAGGGCTGATTTACATAGATAATGTTTGGACAGTGCTGATCACATTGGTGAATCATGTACCCCTATAATAGTGTACAGTAATACACATGATACACCTACAACTATTGAAATGAATTTTGGTGTAGTCTAAACCCACTTATGGCCCATTGTTGCGGCCTATCTATGAGGCCCATCATGATATATTTATGGCCCATGCGCGGGCCCATCTGTTTGTATTTTGACACATGTGACAGGGCCCACTTGCCTTGTGTTTCAAGGCTCGTGTGATAAGCCCACCTGCCTTGTATTTAAGACCCATATTATAAGGCCCACCTGCTTGAATCTAAGGCCCAGTAGTGCGGCCCATTGATGCAACCCACTTGATGTGTATTAGGCCCATATAGTGCGGCCCATTGTGAAATATATTAGGCCCGTTGGTGTGGCCCATTTGATGCATATGAGACCCATGTATGGGGTCCACATGTTACGTATTTGAGACCCATGTGCAGGACCCACCTGTTGTGTATATGAGACACATTAATGCGGTCCACTTGATGAATATAAGGCCTATTAGTGCGGCCATTGATGTAGCCCAGTTGATATATATGAGGCCTATTGGTGCGGCCCATGGACGCGGTCCACTTAATGTATATGAGGCCCACTGGTGCAGCCCATGTGATGTATATTAGGGCCTTTGTGTGAGGCCATGGGCCCACTTTATGTTTGGCTCTATGTGGGCCACTACTTGAAAGTAATGTTGGTTAGATGTCCACATCATGACCTTCCCTTAAGCCCTTGTTTGGCCGATTATCGTGACCGATTATCAATTCTGATTTGTCTTGGCCGATTGCTGAATACCGATCGAGGCTGATTATCGATCGAAGCCGATTGCTAATTTGATTTGTCGTGGTCGATTGTTGATTATCGATCGAGGCCGATTACTGACTCTGATTTGTCTTAGCCAATTGTCGATCGAGGCTGATTATCGATCAAGGCCTATCACCGATTTTGATTTGTCGCGACCGATTGTTGATTACCGATCGAGGCTATCGATTGAGGCCTATTACCGATTCTGATTTGTCGTGGCCGATTGTTGATTATCGATCGAGGCCGATTATCGATTTTGATCTATCTTGGCCGATTGCCGAATATCGATCGAGGTTGATTATCGATCGAGGCCTATTACCGATTATGATTTGTCATGGCCGATTGTTGATTATCGATCAAGGCCGATTATCGATTTTGATCTATCTTGGCCGATTGCCGAATATCGATCGAGGCTGATTCCGATTGTCGAGGCCGAGTATCGAGGCCGATTCCAATTTGTCGAGGCCCATTATGATGTATTTGAGGCCCATGGACAAGGCCTATCGTGATGTATTCATAGCCCATGGGTAAGGCCCACTATGATATATTCGTGGCCTATGGGCAAGGCCCATTGAGATATGTATTAGGCCTATGATGCATGACCCATTTGATGTATTCGAGACCCATGTGTGGGGCCCACATGTCATGTATTTGAGGCCCATGAGTAGGGCCCACCTATTGTGTATATGTGGCCTGTGAGTAAGGTCCACTGTGTTGAATATTAGGCCTTTGTGTGAGGCCATGGGCCCATTATATGTTTGGCTCTATGTGGGCCATTCCTTGGGGGCAATGTTGGTTAAATGTCCACATTGTCAAGGTCGATTATTGGTGCCGGTTATCGATACCGATTACGAGTATATCATTTGATACCAATTAAGAGTATGTGACAGCATAACACCATGATACATGCCCATACGCATCATCTGCATGTTTATTATTAGATGTGGCTGATCATTGCATATGTCATTGAGCGTGTTGTTATGAGACTCCTTGATAGGCAGAGGTTATCTCACATGAGTGCGCGGTATGCGTAGGATTGATGCATGACTGGATTGTATGACTCATGCATCTCGCATTATGATTACTGTACGCCCTTGCGACATCAGGGCTGTAGCCTCCACAGGCATATCGTGGATGGTCAAATGGGACATCGAAAATATTTGGTTCTAGCATACGGACGCCATAGATGTCCCTAGGTGAAAATTTCTAAACCTCCGTGGCCAGGAGACGCCCCAACGTCGAGACCGAGTGGATACATGAGTGCCCGAGTGCCGAATACCAGGAGGCCGCGTCTTCCACTATGTCGTGGTCGGTTGGGATGGGATGTAACCTTACCCGCCCGAGGGTAGGGGGCAATAATAAGCTGAGTTTGACTAGCTCGTGAATGGGTTCGTTATTGACGTGTCGGATAGGTGTTGACAGACTATTGGCCAAGCAGATAGTGAGGTTTCTTATGCTCACTTAGATTGTGCGGCTAGGAGAGCGGCAGTGCCATTTGGAGTGTACTAAACCCCGGTGATGATCCCAGATATGAACTATACTGATATGTGGATTTAGTGAGCAGGAGTTGCATACTTATTCATGCATTCATTCATTCATTATTCACTCAGGTTGGTGGTGCATAACTATTTGTTACGTGTGCTTTCCCAATGGCCAGGATTTCGGTTGGGGCGCGCGACTAACCTGAGATCAGGAGTTTACCACATTGAGTCTGACTATCCAAATTTAGGTATGAGACTGGTTTGGATAGAAGTCCCTTGTGATGGACCCCATAGCCTACGATATTACGTACTATCATCCCGACTTCACACTCCAGTATGGTCATTCCATTTGCACCGCATATTGCATGACATTCGCGGCATACGACATTTTAGGTTACTGCGTTTCTACATTTATATGGTCTAGATACAGTTGACGCTATTCGTGATCTCATCAAGAATTGTATATTGCATCGCATCCTCGACATCTGATATTTAACTTTTTATGACTCCTTATTTGCATAGCTGTTCTATATTGCTTAGTCTGTTATCTTATGATTTATGATCTTGTCAGTATTTCTGCTTACTCTGATAATTCATGATCTTGTCAGCCTTTCTGCTTATTCCGATAATGTACGATTTATGGATTACCAGTATTTTCGGTATTATATGATAATGACATTGTATTGAATACTTGACACTTACCTTGTGCACATACTTACATCACTCTTTAAGCTTTCTATAAGCTCATGCACGATAGATGCGTGTAGGTGATGTTAGGTTGCAGCAGTGTTGAGCTTGGAGCGTGCAGCGGTCTTTTGGAGCATGATTTCCGATTGATGTATTTTCTTTTCAGCATTGTACTCAAATGATTATATTAGTGGATATGTGATGATGATGTTGCCTTTATGATTTGGGTATACGTGTGGTTATGCTACTTATGAGACAAATGTATGTTGGAAAATCCTCCTTGTAGGATCCCAGGATCGGAACCTGGCGTATGTACGCCGGGGGCCGAGAATGGGGTACTACGGAGGCTGTCCGCGTCGGATTCGGCGATCGAAAATTTTATGAGCTCGGTTTCCGAGTTTGGGGCGTGACATCATGATAAGGTTGGCATAACATTGTTTAGTATCAAGTAGCGTTTGTATGCAATTCGCATCCAAGAGTATTGGATGCGGGTTGCATATTGATACTGCCGGCAACAACATTAAGGTCACTATTGGATAGTACTCAGTGGACCCCACAATTATGTTTGCATTTTATCTAAGCCCTTCATAATTTTCGATCATTATTTTAGGGCATGAACGAAAAAATAAGCATATCCAAATTTTAGATGAATCACCACCACAGGAAATCAATGGTGATTTGAACACCACCCTTAAAATCTTCTTATGGCCCCCTATGATATTGTTTATTTGCCATCCAACTTATTTATTAGGTCATAAAGACCCGGTTGAAGGAAAAGCACAAACATTAGCTTGATAAAAAAAACTTAACTCCTAAGAAAATTTTAATGGTGGGCGTTCAATCATTATTGTTTCTTGTGGTGTGCTCCACTTGAGATTTGGATATGCCTCAATTTAGGGGCTGATGCCCTAAAATGAACTGGCAAAATGATTGGACCACATTAATTCCCACTAGAAGCATCATTAATATTAAGCTTGGGCTTGCCATGTCGCAGAGGAGACTAGCAAACTGCCCCAATGCAAGGTCACTGCGGAGGACTAATTAGGATATTAAGAAAACTCAAAAACATGCTTTTGTAGGGAGAAGCAGATTTGTAAAACTTTGCAATCACAGATAGAGAGAAACCGAAATAGGATTCTAGTCATGATTTGTTTGGGAACTTCTTACCTTTACTCGAGGATTTGGATTTTATCTGTGCTATTACGGAGGAGAAATTACATTACTCCCTTTATTTTTCTTTACAACAAAGTAGAGAATCAAAATTGTGGAGCCCACGTGGTTAGGGGTGTACACGAGGCGATCCGAGTCGAACTAGGCTCAACCTGGCCCGGCCCGGTCACCAGCCACACTCAGCTCGAACCCGGCCTAGCCCGGTCACCGGGCCAACGTGTCTAGCCCAAATTCAGCCCGATCAGCTATCGGGCGAGTTCAGGCCAATTTCGGGCCTGCTCCATCTACAAAGGGTTGGATGGCATTCTCACTTTTCTGTTTCAAATAATTAGGATAGTGTTCTCACTTCTCTGTCTCAAATAATATATATATATATATATATATATATATATATAAACGGCCGAGTCGGGTTTCGGATCGAGTCGGGCTGAACTGGGACATGTTTGAACTTGACCCGAACTCAATTTCAGGCTGACGAAAATGGCCCGTCCCGGCCCAAACTCAATTCCGGGTCGGGCCGAGTTGAGCTTTTTCGGGCCGAGTTGAGCAAGTTAACCGGGCTAGCCTGGTTTGTGTATAGCCCTACACGTGGTATGCATCTCCCATCGAACCATCTAACATATGCACACCAACATTATTATTGGAGGAACTAAAAATATAACAGATCCTATCAAAAGATAGGCCAATCCAAATAATAATAATAATATATGCCATTCAAAGTATCTCAATTCAAGTGTAGCCCATCAAATGATCTGATTGGCCCTACTTTTTGTTCATCTTATCACTATGGTGGAGTGCATATGTGAGACAAGTTGGATGCAATACACATACTAAGTTAGACAAGTTTAGATTTGAAGACTAGCCAGAATATAATGCAGTAACACATCTTGCCCCAAAAAATAAAAGCTTGCCTTTCTATCTTTCCATTTTGGATGAAATATGATATGGAATACTAGAAAGAACTGAAACCTTTTAACTGACCAAAATAGAGAGGAACGCCAAGACAACTAATTGGAAATACCTTCCAGCTAAAACTCAACAAAGAAGCCACATGAGCAAAAACTAATGAGGGAATCTTGTCCAAAAGGAGGTATCAGCTCTTACTTGGTGGACCATTATACCTCAGTGGGTTGCACATTTTGGGCATCCATTCATAAAATGTGTGGCTCACCTTTTATAATCATATGACACTACACCATGATCATAGTATCAAAATCTATGATTTTTCACATAAAAATTTAGAATTTTATTATTTAATGCATTTTTTCATAATATATACATTAATCACTTCATTAATCACAAAAATGGATCATGTTATCAGATAGATCTAGCTGGAAATCTCTAAATAACTTCTCAGGTCATGGCCCACCCACAAATAGCCGATTAAGGCCATTAACTTAATACACATAATTTCAACTTAAGATGTAACTTGGGCTTTCAACTTGGCCCATCATGTTATGCTCAAATATGGGGTCTACAAGTACTGCAGTCTAGCTGCCTATGGACAACTTATGATGGTCTCCACATCATAGCATAAAAGATGTAGAAAAATGGTACCACCAAAATAATTAATAAGCCTCATTTAGTGTTAACAGGCCATAAGTCTAGATTTAGACCCACCTTGTCAAACTACTGGTGGACAATGATTAGACAACAAAGTATGTTGTCAATGGTTTTAACCGAGTAGGGCCCATATCATACTACATTTTGGGTCCAAAAAATGGCTAAGGATATTTCATGGACAGAGGGTGGATTTAACACAAAAATCACGGTGGGAATAAGAGAGCTTGAGACCATCTGCGTTGTCAAAATTCATCAAAGCTGTCAATAACCTCCAACACAATGGCAAATCCTTAAACATGAATTTCCTACAGCCTCCTTCCCCGGCAACACAAGCCTCTACGGGAACCACCACAAGGCAAGCACAAAATCCACTCCGTCCATCAGTTTCACCGGTTCATGGTAGTAAGTGGAGGCCAAAAAATGATGTGGATACACAATGCAAGTGAGCCACACAGAAATAAACAGATGCGATTGAACGCCAACCATTGAAACCTTCCTGGGGTCTACTGTAGTGTTTATATGCCATGCATGCAACTCGTTCTGAACATCCGTGGGCCCAAAAAGGTTACAGTTTTGGGAGTTCAATCCAGATGTTTCTCAAGGTGTGGTCCACCTGCATTCTGGATTCGTCTCCTTTTTCGTAACCCTACCTAAAACGAACCGGAGAAACTAATGGACGGAGTGGATTTCATGCTGGTTTCTCCATTGGCCCGTAAAACTTTTGGTTAGGCTGAAATAAAAAAAACAATGTATGGAGTGGATTTCCATTCGGTATGGCCCACTTCTGTTATGGATGAGGCTACATTTTCGAATCTGGGACAAATATCAGAATAAGAATATAACGGGCGGTTGGATGGTGTAAACGAATCATGGTGGACCCCACGCAGTCTGGCCGAGTACTAATCCCTTCCACAGTTGGGGGACATGCATGGAATGTCTCCCAAAGTACGATGACGCTGGTTTTTTTTTTTTTTTTTTTAATGTATTTATGTTTATAAAATCAAGCAGTTCAATCATCGGGTGGGGCACACACTCATGGAAAAAAAAAAAAACAAAAAAAAGAAAGAGGAGACTAGTGTTATATAAAACTGACAAGTTGCTCCATTTATCATTCTGGACTGGTTCTACGGCCATGGAACACATACGATGGGACCCACCAAGTGAACGGCCTACCATAGCTGTTGATCGGCTCCCATTTAAGGACTCGGGAGCTTTTTCCTACTGTACGCCTCACCTTTAAGCCAGCAACCTTATCACGTCTTCGAAGCTTACCATACCAGACTAAGTACCTGATGTACGGGCGACTTTTCACCGAACCAAAATACTTCCGCCGTTCCTTCCGGAAGCGGAATGGCTGGTGTGCGAAGACGAGCGCAAACGCTCCTCGAACTCGGAGTTGCACGAACAGTTCAAAGGGGATCAAAGTTACATGGCCCCACAGTTATGTATTTATTATATCAAAAACGTTCATCCATATTTCGAGATCATTTCGTAGCATTATAAAAAAAGAAGAATACTATCCAAAGATCAAGTGGACCCCACCACAAATAGCATCCAGAAAATTAATTTTCACAGTTAAAATTCTCATAGGGCCCACCACAACATTTATTTTCCATCCAATCTATTCATAAGGTCACAACGACTTGGATGAAGAGGAAAAACAAACTTCATATTGATCCAAAACTTTTGTAGTTTCAATGGTAGACGTTCAATCCCCCACTACCTTTTATAGTGTGGTCCTTTTCATAGTTAGAATAATACATCTCTAGCCTCAATAGTTAATACGAGCTTGCCGAATAAATGGCCAGTTTGGATATAACACATACCCCATGATGGACCCACAAAAGCAGTGAGGGATTGCACCAACAAAAAAAAAAAAAAAAAATATTCCACAGCATGGAAAAAAAATTTTATTCCACGGCCTGCCGCCGGTGGTAGTGCCGTGGCAGGCCATGGAATAATTTTTATTTTTATGTTTTAAATTTTTTTTTACACGGGAAGACAATTTTCTCTAATACATATTTATATTTAATATGTATATATAAGCATATAATTTTTTTCTCTTTTTGTTCATCTAACAAGCATATCTCCTAAACCAAAGTGAGTTACTTGATGTACCATATATGATTTTGGGGTAGGAGAAGCTAATTTAGCCAACCAACATATTTATTTTCCAAGATTCCATCAGGTTGATGGTTGAAAATCCATTTCATTTACTTCACGGTCAATTTTATTCATTTCGCGGTCAATTTCAATCAGTTCACTTTACGGTCAATTCCATGCATTTCGCGGTAAATTCCCTTCACTTCATGGTCAATTCCATGCATTTCGCGATCAATTCCCTTCACTTCACGGCCAATTCCATGCATTTCACGGTGAATTTCTTTCCCTTCGCGGTCAATTCCATGCATTTCGCAGTGAATTCCAGCGAATTCCCTTCACTTCACGGTTAATTCCATGCATCTCACGGTGAATTCCCTTCACTTTATGGTCAATTCCGTGCATTTCACGGTTAATTTCCTTCACTTCACGGTCAATTCCATGCATTTCGCGGTGAATTTCAGCGAATTCCCTTCACTTCACGGTTAATTCCATGCATTTTGCGGTCAATTCCCTTTACTTCACAGTCAATTCCATGCATTTTTGCGGTCAATTCCCTTCACTTCACGGTCAATTCCATGCATTTCGTGGTCAATTCCCTTCACTTTGCAGTCAATTCTGATTCGGCACTAGTGCCGCCAGCCGCTTGATGTCCGAGTGGCATTGTCGCCCACGGTGCGGTAGTGCCACCGAGCACTTTTTTTATTTTTTATTTTTTTTGGGTGGGTCCCATCGTGGGTCCCACTTATACTTTAGAACACTTGTATTTAAGGTTCCCCACATGCCCAAACGCTCATCTTCCTCTTTCCTAAACCCTTTCTTCATCTCCCTTCCTAAAACCCTCTATTTTTCTAAAACCCTCTACCATCTTCTCATCTTCCAAACACCTTATTCTTCATCTTCCAAACACCTCTCTTCTTATTTACACAACAATCTTCTCATCTTCCAAATACTCTTCATCTTCCAAACTTTCAAGATTTCACGTTTATCAATGCATCCACGTTCTCTTAGAAAAAGAAGGTAGGTAGCCTTAAGTAGAATAGAATATGAAAGATGTAATGTGATAAAAAGATGGAGATTATATGGAGATTTAATGAAGAAAATGGGTGAAAAGAAAGAATAGGGATGATAGAAATGAGTTCAGATGTATATTTGAGTGTAAGGGAGAGAATGGAGTGAAATTGATAAAGCAGGGGCATTTTCGACCCATGAAAAGTTGTCTGTACAGCAGGGGGTTTTCTTGGAAGGTAAGAATAAGTGGGCTTAGTAATGTGCGTGGCCCATAAGTGGATCGTACAGTAGGAAAAAACTCAGGACTCAGTAGTGCAGCACACAACACTATATGGCTAGTATTGTGTCTACTTATAAAAGCTATGCAAGCTCATTACGATGTATATGTTTTATCCAGCTGTCCAATTATTTTTCCACCTCATTTTAAGGCATGATCCAAAAAATGAGGCAAATATAAATCTCAGGTGGGCCACACCATAGGAAACAACAGTGATTGAATACCCACCATTAAAAACTTTTTGGGGCCTACAAAAGTTTTGGATCTAGCTGATATTTATGTTTTCTAGTCATTTAAGCCTGTGTGACCTAATCAACAAGTTAATTGACAAATAAACATTACATTGGACTTTAAATGGTGGGTGTTCAATCATCACTACTTCGTTTGGTGTCATCTACTTTAAATTTGGATCTGTCTCATTTTCTGCTTCATATTCTAAAATAAGCCGAAAAAAAACAGGGGGGTGTGGATGAAACATTTGCCTCATGATGGAGCCTACAAAGCTTTTCCTGTAGGACACAGTTTGGGCCTCGGTGCTGTGTGCTACACTACGTAATCCATCTGAGCCCATGTACACTCCACTACACATGCCTCATGGTGGAGCCCATAGAGAAATTCTTGTGAGAGAAGATTGGTACAGGTGAATGCAACAATAGCGATTAGTAGCACATGTTGTTGTCAGAGAAGATGTCTTAAATCTTCTGGTTTGCTCGAGTCCACTCGACCGGTTGAGCGGGTCGCTAGGCTAGTTGAGGCCATCTCGACTCGAAGTCCAGCAAGCACAGTTTTTTGGTGTCCGGGCCGCTCGACCAGTCGAGGGGATGGCTCGACCGGTCGAGGGGGTCCCTCAACCAGTCGAGGACTCAGCTCGACCAGTCGAGGTTACGCAGATTCGAGTCCGGATCTTGTGTGGACTGCGAAAATCTGGGGCGGTTTCGCAAGGGTGCGAAAGGGAAGTTTCCTAAACTATAAATAGGGGTCCTTAGGGCTATTCTAAAGTATTCTAAGGCTTCCTAAAGGTATTCTAAAGGGTTCTAGGGTTACCAAAGGGTGTATTAAGAGTGAGATTCGAGGTTGTTCGAGTCGGGTAAGTCCTCTCCTTTTGTAATTTCTTTTCATAATGGAATTCTGTCGCTTTGTGCCATGGTTTTTTTTCCAAAAGAGTTTTCCACGTGAAATCTATGTGTTCTCTTATGTTTACTTGGTGCCATTTTATTGCTATCCTAGATCTGGATCTATGTGATTTTGCAGGTACAAAACCCCAACAAGTGGTATCAAAGCAATCGTTGGGACACAGATTTGAATCTACAGGATTAGTAATAATGAGAAGCACCAAGTATGAGATTGAGAAGTACTTAGGAAAAAATAATTTTAAGTTATGGAAGATCAAGATGATGAGTTCCTTAATCAAGCAAGGCGAAGATGGTGCTCTTGAGGAGCGAAAGTCTACTATGACTGATGATGATTGGAATACTCTTAATAAGAAGGCTTTATCATCGATCCGTTTATGTCTCACGGATGATGTTCTCTACAACGTCATGAGGGAGAAAACTACGGCTAAGTTATGGGCGAAATTAAAGGATGTCTATACGAAAAAATTCTCAAAAAATCACCTACACTTGAAGCGGCAGTGGTATAACTTCAAGATGGCAGAGGGTAGAGATCTGGAGGTTCACATCAACAACTTTAATAATTTAGTTTATAAATTGCTGGATATGGAGGAAGTGATGAAAGATGAAGAACAAGCATGTATGTTGCTGAATTCTCTTCCGGCGTCGTATGAGTCATTCAAGGACACTATGTGATGCAAGAATAAAACCCTGAGTGTTGACATCGTTATCTCAGCCCTTCAAGGGAAGGCTATGAGAAAGTTAAACAACGACATGGGGACATCTTCTGATGCACTATTTACAGGGGGTAGGAATTCTAAACAAGGTACGGGTTCTTCAGGTTTTAGATCCAAATCCAAGGGCGAGGGTAAAAGAAAGGTAAAGTGCTGGAACTGTGGGAAGGAAGGACATGTGAAGAAGGATTGTGAAAATCCTAAATCGAAGAGAGAAAATTATGCGGCTTCATATAAGGAGGCCAATGTTGCCACGTCTGATGGATCTAGTGGATGTGATGGTAATGTTTTGTCTGTGTCTACTATCAGGTGGTCATATGATGATGGTAAGGACGAATGGATGCTAGACATAGGGGCATCTTTTCACATGACTCCTCATCGGAATTGGTTCACCAGCTACAGGGAGTGCGATGGTGGACAGATATCTATGGGTAATGATATTACCTGTAATGTTGTGGTTGTTGGTTCGGTGCGCATCAGGATGTTTGATGGGGTGGAGCGTACCTTGACTGACGTCAGGCGCGTTCCTGATTTGAAGCAGAATCTGATCTCTCTTGGTGTACTTGAGGTAAAAGGATACAAGTACACAGGCATTGATGGTGCTCTTAAGGTATCTAAGGGGGCACGAGCAATCATGAAAGTGCAACGACTCGGTAACTTGTACAGGTTGATCGGGAGCACTTCAAAAGGTGGAGTTGCAGTGGATGTAGCGGATTCCACCTCTGCACGTGTGTAACATGTTGGGCATGGCCACATAAGCGGGCAGGACATGAAGTGTAATGACCCAAAAAATTTTGTGCAAAGACCCGAGTACTACCTCAAATTCTTTAGAAGTTAAATGTGGATTAACTAGTGCTAAACTCGATTGCCTGTGAAATTAGCACCAATCACTTTAAATTTGATCTGCAAGACCCAAAACCTGTAGAATCGTTAGTGCTATGTTACCCTGAAATCTAAGATTCAACGCTAAAACCAGTTGCTCTCGGGAGTACTTGGAAACTTTGTATCGGACTTGGACCGCGCGTCGAAAGTCCGATAGCGATGATCTTAGACAATTATGATCACCTTGTTGGGCTTGACAATCACCTCAAAGATCAAGTTCAGATGATGTCTTGAGACGATTTGCTTCAGTCCGGAGTGAGGAGTGTGAGAAAGGTGAAATTATTTAGAAATTAAATATGAATTTAAGAAATCTGAGTCGTGTCGCTTGCGAGCCGATGACCGTCAGAATCTGACCTAAATTTACCCTCGGATCAGGGAAGATGACCCATACATGTCAAAGTGCCGGTGGACCTGATCGAGTTTCGGTGACCGTTGAATTGAAACTGGTCCACCACGGCTGATCTGTAAATCCGATTGGTACAAAAACTCAGCCTGACCTAGATCCATGGTCAGTGAGCTTAAGTCCGACCGCACGTGGAAAAGGGACCACCAGAAGTGCTCCATTGGACCGAAATAGACCCGAATTGGTTATAATCTAAGTATACCTTGGCCCTGGGGCTATTTTCATCAATATTAGGCCTATATAAAGACCTTAAACCCTCACTCTCAAATTCCATACGAATTTTCCAAACCCTAGCTAAGAGAGAGAGAGGAAAAGAGAGAGAAAGTGAGAGAGAAGTTGGTGAATCATCTTGAGATTCTTCCCTGTTACTCTGTGTACCTAAACCATCGCAACTGAATTGTTATTCCGGCGATTCTAAGTTCGTTCTTGGATAAGTCAATCAAATCCTAACCTATTTTGGAGCTTAGAATAGTCTAAGTGTTGATGTAACTCATTTCAATCCTGCCTTAGGTTATCTAGTCGTCATTGACGAAGACTTATCGTCTGAATCAGATCTGTTGCGCACTTTCTGGTTTAAGGTACAGACTATATTCGTATAGGTTATGGTTTTCAAGGCTTTCAATATCGGTTAATGGTTTATTATTGTTGTGGGTGTAATTTCACATGCCAAATGCAATGTTTGTATTGCGTTTCTGATATATATGAACTATATTGAGATTTGTGTATTCCATGTATATGTAAAAAGTATCGTATATGTATGCAATATGAGCATGTGGTTGCCATGATTAATTGTTGCATGTTTATGCTAGTTGTATGTGTAACAACTCCTTGGCAAGAGGAATTGTCCTAAGGTGAGATATCACCAATATACGTCAGGTATGTTGGAATATGTAGCCTATGTGTTTGTAGAAATGTCTGAATGAATAAGTGTGTCATATATTGTACTTTTATGGGCGTTGAGAAGAGATTCTCAACTATCTTAATGATGTGTATGATTTCCTCCATGCAATCTATATTCTTTGTCTGTTTAACTTAGACGTTACTTACGTGTGAATTCATGTTAAGTTGATATTCAACAAATGCTCACATGCTTGTATGATTGGAATTGTTGACCCATTACTGTTCTAATTAATTGCAGGTATGAATATCTGTTATACTTGAATGTGTTTGGGACTATGAAATAGTCCAGGGAATCGATAACAAACCTTGAGTTCGTGGCCGAGGTTGTTTTCACCACGTAGGACGTGTTTGACGAACCCGAGTCGTATTAGGGTTATTGGCAGTGGTTTGGCCACACGGAGTGCTTGCGCACTTTATGTCGTTCAACTCAACGTGCGCTCGTGCTAGTCGAGCTCGTCAAGTAACTCGATTGTCCCGGTTGATGTGCACCATATATGGACGCTACTGTTTGAATCTAGGGTACCAAACTTATCAGTGCAATCCTGTTAACTATGGTACCTCGATCCGATAAGACTCATGAGCCGGGCATGGTGGTATGGGACACCGTGGTCGAGCTGTCGGCCTACGCTGGGGTGACGAGCCTCCCCATAGTGACCAGTGAGCAATTCAGACTCGTGAGCCGATTATGGTGGTTTGGGACATTATATTCGTGCTGTCAGCCTACATTGATTGGTGACGAGCCCTTTGTAGTAACCTCGAGCATACCTTGATACTGCGTTAAGGCGACGAACCTTAGGGTAGTAACTAAGGTATGATAGACATGCATTGATTGGTGACGAGCCCTTTGCAGCGACCTAGAACCACAATATTGTATGAGATTGTCTAGGATTGACGACCCTAGAATGGATTACCATTTGGGAATTGATATGAGGAAGGTACCTTAGCTTCCCAATCCTGCTGTATTAAAAAGACTAATAACAACTTGGTAATCATGTTCATACACCGCATTGCATGTGCTTTGGCGTCGTGGAGCATTGCGGGATGTTGTCATGCGTACCGTAAAATGAAGACGCTGAGGGAGTGCAGGCGAGAGCATGCATCATTTCTGCATACATCCTTGCATTAACAAGAGTAATTAGGACGTGTTTGATTGTATTGCCTTATCATTACTGCTTGATTGAATTGATAATATGTTAACTTTTACTGTATAGTTCCATTGAGTTGATCACTCACTCCCACATTCTAGGACGGTGTTTCAACACCAACCAGACTCTGTCTTAGATGTAGATGATGCGACCCCCGAGGCAGAGCAGGAGTATGAGGATGACGAGGACACGTTTTCTTTTATGCAGTTCTTAGGCGGGTTCATGTGAGCCATGTCCTGAGCTACGGGGATTCTGGGTTTATTTTGTAATGGATGATTTCATTTTGATACTTATATTTTGAAACAAAGACTTGTAATTATGCCTGGCAGAGCGTACACATCACAGGGACTTACACATATACACATGTATTTCTTTAGTCTTTCACTTGCGTCTTTCACTTATCCCTGGATTATGTTTGCAGATTTGGCTTAATCTACTTCATGTGTTATGCACTAATACAGACAACATACATCCATCATTACATATGTTGCATAAGTGATGTTTTGAAACTCGGAGCTGAGTTGTGCTCGACCCTCGAATTTCAGGGCGTTACAAGTTGGTATCAGAGCATGATTTGGATTAAACCGAACCTGGGTTATGGTCACACAATGCACGCTGACGCCACCTTAGTGTAGGAGGGTGTGAGATAAATCTAGAATTAGTGTAGGTTCTCTAGTTGCACCTATCGGCTAAAGTTTACTGAAAAAGATCGCCGAGATCGGGTCTGTACATACTGTTGATCACACAGAGCGACCCTAAATCTCTTCTAGACCGTCCATTGACGGGTTTAGACCATGTATCATCCCATCCCAGTCGTTAAAGTGTCAGTAAATCTAAACCTGTGTCAGATTCTAGTCGAAGTAGCCCGAATCAAGTTAAATCGGACTAGGGGCCCAATCGGGGCAATTCCAGGGGGACCCAGGGGGGACCCACATCATTTTTGTGTTTAGAGAGGGGGAGGACCTCGCCCCACTGGCGAGCCATAGCCGGTTAGTCCAGAGATCGGCGAGGCCCTCGCCGATTCGGCGAGCCCTCGCCGCCCGTGGGCCCGGCGGGCTGGGCCGGTCGGGTCGACGCCGTTGGGGCCTAGTGTGGCCCACTCCTTCATGGTTCATCGATTAAAACACCTCTCAAACCCTCTTTCCTTCATAAACTACCCTCCCATGCTTCCCTTTTCTTGAAGTTTCTCTCAAAACCCCATAAAAACCCATCTTCAAACCCTTTCTTCTTCCATTTTCGTGCATCCCCATTCTACCCATCTCAAAACCCACCTCCATTACTAATTTTCTTTCCTTTCATTCCATTTGAGTACTCAAATCCCTACTTTGAGTCTCAAATTCGTGGAAGCCCCATCATTCATTTCATTTTTCTCTTTTCTCTCATTTTTCATGGCCCTATTCGAGCTTATTACGGCCATATTTTCTATTTCCACCATTCTCTTTTTCATGGGGAAGAAAAGAGCTCCCGTTGATGAAGCCGGGCCTAGCCACCCAACCCGTGCACGGAGCCCGAGAGGTGCCGCCGTGAGCACGACCGCCACTCGAGAGTATCAGACAAAGCAGGACCTCGATCCCCGGGCTCCCGTTGAAAGAACTTTATTGGTGGAGCTATCTCATGGAGTCTATGAGGGCCGTAGGGTCCTTTTTAAAGCTCATGTAGATGCGCGGCTATTTGGAGAATATTTCTTGTTTGAGCACCTGGAAGAGGCCAGGTGGGGTCCGCTATTTGAAGGCGAATACCGCGTGAATGTGGGTACTGTCCGAGCTTTCTATATCCACATTTGAGAACCTTCGGTGGAGCCATTGCAGTTCAAGATCCCTTGTGGAAGAGATTGGGAGGCCACCGTCGACGTTGCTTTGATATCCCGACTTCTGAATGTGCCGGTCGGCGAGGTTCATGCTAGTGAGAAGAATCTGAGTAGTGCGTGTGAAAGGGATCACCGCACGCGGTTCCTGTGTGGTCGTCTGGTCGAATGGCAGCCAAATAGAAGCCTCTTAGCAACCAACATGACGGACGATTTTCGCTTGCTTCACCATATCTGCACATTCAACGTCTATCCTAGGTGGAGCAATCGAAGTGAGTGCACGCGCCTGATGGTGGATTTCTTATATCAGGTGGGGCAAGGAGAGAAGCTGTGTGTGCCTACGTACATCTTGCGACAGATAGTCCTTATTGCACGTTCGAATAGAAGGACTGAATCGCTCCCATTTGGCTGACTCATCTGTCAGTTTGCATATGAGTTTGGCTACAGGCTTGAGGCGAAAAAGCCAGTACCTGTCCGTTACATCGATGAGATGACTCTTAATCAGATGGACATTGGGCCTCATCGACGTCAAGCCTTACTTGAAGAAAGTGAGGATGAGACTGAGAGCGAAGAGGAAGAGAGTAATGAAGAGAGTGGAGCTGAAATAGAAGAAGAAGAAGAGCAGGATGAGGAAGAAGTGGAGGCCCAGGACATGAGTGAGAGTTCTCCTCCTGCGGCACTGGAGCAGGGCACAGATCAGGCCGCCAGGGACGCCCGTATAGCTCGGCTTGAGGAGGGTCAGGCTGTCTTACGGTAGAACATTATGGATCATCGAGGCCTCATGAAACATAAGTTCAAGAAGGTGTCTCACACTCTGAAGTCTATCCTGTGTTGCCTGCAGGATAAGGGTGCCCATCCTCCATCTCCTGATTCCGATGAGTAGTTGCAGATATAGTCGTCCCTTGCTCTATTTTGTTGCTTGTTGTTGTGTGTAGCCGTTGTAGGCGTAGTAGTTTGGAAGTTATTTTGTTGTTTGAAGCTTAAGATGTATTAGTTCGCATGCTTTCTCTGTCGCGATCCATGTAATGCTGCACTTCTTGTATTGCGACAATTTTGTTAAATAAAATACATGTTGTTTTCCTTAAGTTGTGATGTAAATGCTGTGTGGGTGGATTATGTGGATGTTGAATCTCATAGGTTGCATCCTCTGTTGAATGTAGGGTATGCCTCCTAAGGGCTCGAAGACTTCAGCCCGTCTTTCTTTAGGCGAGTCGCTTGCTGGGGTTTCCCCCTAGGCGATAGCCAAACGGATCCACCGTCGGGCCAGTCTCCTTTTGGTGCTGGGCTGGACTCTCAGCCAGCTACTAGCCCCACTGCTGGGCCGACTCATGTGATACCACCCATGGCTCCTCCAGTCACGCCTTTGGTTCCTGAGTCGAGCCATGCACCTGCGTCGACGCCTTATGCATCTTTTTCCGCTCTGCCTCTTGATAGGCTTGAGCAGATGATGCAGCAGTAGCAGATCTAGCAGCAGCAGCAGCAGCAGCAACAGCACCAGCAACAACAATTTTTGTCTTTCATGGCTGGTATCTTTGCTCAGTCGATGGGGGTGACTTCACCTGCTTCACCTATACACCCATCTGGGAATATTAGTGCTAGCAGCACATTTGAACGATTCCAAAGCTTACGACCTCCCACATTTGTGGGTTCTCATAAACCCGAGGAGGCCGAGTACTGGATTGACCACATCTCTAAGATGCTGAGGCCGCTTCACTGTTCTGAGGCTGAGCAGGTTGAGCTTGCCTCCTTCATGTTTGAGAAGGAGGCCAGTTTATGGTGGGACAGTGTTCTCCGCACAGTTGCGGAGGGTTTTGAGTGGTCACGGGAGACGTTTGAGGCTCGCTTCCACAAGAAGTATTTTTCGGTCACTTACCGACATGAGAAGGAGAGTGAATTCCTTCACCTCCGTCAGGGAGGGATGTTGGTGACGGAGTATGAGAACCAATTTACTGAGCTGGGTCGGTATGCTCCATTGCTCCTGGGTGATCAGCCGATGCGAATGCGGCATTTTTTTGAGGGGCTGAGGCCTGAGATTCGATCGAAGATGTGCTATGCTAGCATCTCTTCTTATGCTGAGTTGGTGAGCATGTCCCCATGAGCTGAGCAGGACGGGGACAGGTCGCCCCGTATGCGAGCACCTATGGTTCCTAGACCACGACCTAACTTTTCGAGTACACCATTTCTCAGCAAGAGGCCGCGGGCAGATTCTCCTCCGAGATGTGCAGCGTCGCCGGCTCTGTTGATGCGTTCAGACTTGCGCTGTTCATACTGTGGAAAAATTGGGCATTCGGATCGTAATTGCTTCACGCGAATGCGGGATAGTGGATTTACTCCGCCATAGAGGATCAGTCGTCCGATGCCTCAGGTCATATCAACTCCACCCCTTCATTCAGCGCCAGCTCACCCATCCTTCAGACCTTCTGTACCTTGCTTCAGGCCACCTCAACGGCCCATGGTACCACCGCCGAATCGCCCATAGTAGGCTCTAGTTCACACGCTTACAGCTGAAGCACTTGGGGCTGACTTGGCACTGAGATCCTTTGAGGTTACAACTCACATCCAAGGTATTCCCGTCTCCTTGTTGGTGGATACTGGGTCCACCACCTCTATTATATCATATGCGACAGTTAAGCGCCTGAGTTTGGGCACTATTACTATGAAGGAAGTGACACTCACTATCGTTACAGGGACCTCCTCTGATATTACCAAGCTTTGTATGAGTTGTTTGATTGATCTAGGGAGCAGATCGATTCTAGTTGACTTATTTGTCGCCACCTCTATATCATTACGACGTCATTTTGGGCATGGATTGGCTCACGAAGATGCGAGCAGAGATTGATTGTGAAGCTAGACAGGTGATGTTCCATGGACCTGAGGGTGAGACATTTACTTTCCCTGTTCAGGTCAGTTACCCTTTCCGTTTTGGTTGTTATACTTCTCTGTTGGAGAGTATTGCTGGTTCGGCGCTTGAAAGCACGCCAGTAGTTCGAGATTTTGAAGATGTATTCAAGTCGATTCTTGGATTACTCCCTCTGCGCGAGATTGATTTTACTATCGATCTCATGCCTGGTACGACACCTATTTCATTGCCCACCTATCACATGCCTCCGAGTGAAATGGAGGAATTGAGGAAGCAGATAGATGACTTGTTGAATTTGGGCTTTATTCGACCTAGTGTGTCCCCTTGGGGAGCACCTGTTCTATTTGCCAAGAAGAAGGATGGTTCCTTGCGATTATGTATAGATTATCGCAGGTTAAATCAGGTGACAGTGAAGAACAAGTATCCCTTGCCCAAGATCGATGATCTGTTTGATCAGTTGAAGGGGGTACGGTACTTTTCGAAGATTGATCTGCAGTCAGGGTACCATCAGTTGCGCGGTAAGGATGAGGACATGCAGAAGACCGCATTCAGAACTAGTTTCGGCCATTATGAGTTCCTTGTGATGTCTTTCGGTTTTATGAACGCACCGGCCGTGTTCATAGATCTGATGAACAGGGTGTTTCGGCCGTTTTTGTTCCGATTCATTATTGTCTTTATCGATGACATTTTGATATACTCTACGAGTTGGGGAGAGCACGAGGAGCACCTAAGAGCGGTCTTGGATGCTCTCAGGAAGAATCAACTTTTTGCGCAGTACAAGAAATGTGACTTCTGGAAGGAGGAAGTCAAGTTCCTAGGACATGTGGTGTCCAAGGAAGGGATAGCTGTCGACCTCGCTAAGGTAGCTGCAGTTCAGGACTAGAAGCATCCTGGTTCGGTTACTGAGGTGAGAAGCTTTCTGGGTCTAGCAGGCTATTATCGACGCTTCATACGAGACTTCTCGAAGATAGCCAGACCGTTGTTTAAATTGACACGGAAATACTTGAAGTTTTCTTGGAATGAAAAGGCGAAAATATCTTTTCAGGAGCTGAAGGACAAGTTGACGTCCGCCCCCGTACTAGTATTGCCAGAGCAAGGGGTTAAGTATATGATATATATTGATACCTCTCGCATTAGTCTGGGTTATGTCCTTATGCAGAAGGATAGGGTGATTCATATGCCTCGAGACAGTTGAGGAAACACGAAGAGAATTACCCTACACACGACCTGAAGTTGGCAGCTGTCATTTTCACACTAAAGCTCTGGAGACATTACCTCTACGGAGAGGAGTTCGAGCTCTTTTGCGACCACAAGAGCCTTAAGTATATCTTCACTTAGCGTGACTTGAATATGAGGCAACGCCGATGGATGGAAACATTGAAGGACTTTAAGTTCGATGTCTCTTACCATCCGGGCAAGACAAACCTTGTGGCAGATGCGTTGAGTTGTAAGAAGGCTATAGAGTTTGCGGCTCCGCTAATGATAGCTGAATGGGACATGATGGAGTTTGTGCGAGACTTTGAGCAGAAACTCACGGTGGAAGAGCCGTATGAAGTTATCACACACATTCGAGTACAGCCCCTCATTGACAAAAGGATCATTGCAGCTCAGGCAGATGATGAGCTATTGGCGAAGATGAGAGAGCAGTTTTGTACAGATGAGGACTCCGAGTGGAGTGTTGGTTCAGATGGGGGCCTACGATATCGTGGTCGCCTATGTGTCCCAGACGTTTCTGACTTGAGACGAGAGGTTCTCGAGTCAGCTCATAATGCAAAGCTTGCAATGCATCCAGGTAGCATGAAGATGTATCAAGATATGAGGAGATCCTGCTGGTGGGACAACATGAAGGTTCACATTGTTAAGTTCGTATCTCTTTGTCTCACGTGCCAGCAGGTCAAGGCAGAGCATCGCCGACCTCTTGAACTGCTTCAGCCCATGCCCATAGCAGAATGGAAGTGGGACTTCATCTCTATGGATTTTATTTCAGGGCTACCGAGAACGAGGAAGGGACATGACTCTATTTGGGTGATCGTCGACCGATTGACGAAATCGGCTCATTTCTTACCGATCAGAGTCACAAACTCTGTAGACAGTTGGCTAGGTTGTACATCAAGGAGATTATACGTCTGCACGGAGTTCCCTTGGAGATTGTGTCTGACAGAGACACGCGATTCACATCTTTCTTCTGGACTCGTATCCAGGAAGCGATGGGTGTGAAATTGAAGTTCAGCACCGCGTTTCATCCGCAGACAGATGGGCAGACGGAACGTGTGAATTAGATTCTGGAGGACATGTTGCGAGCTTGTGTTTTGGATTTCAAGGACAGTTGGGATGACTGTCTCCCTTATGTAGAGTTCGCGTATAATAACAGCTTCCAGGCGAGTATTGGCATGGCTCCCTACGAGGCATTGTATGGTCGCCTGTGTAGAGCATCGCATTGCTGGGCAGAGGTTGGAGAGCGTAGTTTGATTGGCCTAGAGTTGGTACAGGCGACTTCAGAGAAAGTCGACATTATTCAACACCGACTGCTGACAGCACAGCAGGCAGAAGAGTTACGTTGATACGAGGCGGCGACCGCTTGAGTTTGAGGTTGGAGACCATGTATTTCTTAAGGTTTCCCCTATGAAGGGAGTCTTGCGGTTTGATAAGAAGGGGAAGCTCACGCCGAGATTTATTGGTCCATTTTAAATACTGGATCGAGTGGGAGCGGTAGCGTACCGCCTTGCTTTGCCTACACCACTTGCAGGCGTGCATAGCGTATTTCATGTTTCTATACTGAAGAAGTACGTTCCTGATCCTTCGCATATTATCAGTTGGGAGCAGGTGCAGTTGAGCGAGGATACCACATATGTACTGTGACCGACGCGTATCCTAAACAGGAAGGAGCAGGTATTGCGTAGCAAGGTCATCCCTCTTGTGAAAGTACTGTGAATGCATCATAGTGAAGAAGAGCCTACTTGGGAGACTGAAGCTGAGGTCAGAAAGAACTACCCTCATATTCTTGAGGAATATGAGAAGGTATGAATTTCGAGGATGAAATTTTTTCTTTAAGGGGGGTAGATTGTAATGACCCGAAAAATTTCGTGCAAAGACCCGAGTACTACCTCAAATTCTTTAGAAGTTAAATGTGGATTAACTAGCACTAAACTCGATTGCCTGTGAAATTAGCACCAATCACTTTAAATTTGATCTGCAAGACCCAAAACCTGTAGAATCGTTAGTGCTATGTTACCCTAAAATCTAGGATTCAACGCTAAATCCAGTTGCTCTCGGGAGTACTTGGAAACTTTGTATCGGACCTGAACCGCGCATCAAAAGTCCGATAGCGATGATCTTAGACAATTATGATCACCTTGTTGGGCTTGACAATCACCTCAAAGATCAAGTCCAGATGATGTCCTGAGACGATTTTCTTGAGTCCGGAGTGATGAGTGTGAGAAAGGTGAAATTATTTTGAAATTAAATATGAATTTAAGAAATCTAAGTCGTGTCGCTTGCGCGCCGATTTTAAGCATTCTGATCGTCAGAATCTGACCTAAATTTACCCTCAGATCAGGGAAGATGACCCATACATGTCAAAGTGCCGGTGGACCTGATCGAGTTTCGGTAACCGTTGAATTGAAACTGGTCCACCACGGCTGATCTGTAAATCCGATTGGTACAAAAACTCAGCCTGACCTAGATCCATGGTCAGTGAGCTTAAGTCCGACCGCACGTGGAAAAGGGACCACCAGAAGTGCTCCATTGGACCGAAATAGACCCGAATTGGTTAAAATCTAAGTATACCTTGGCCCTGGGGCTATTTTCATCAATATTAGGCCTATATAAAGACCTTAAACCCTCACTCTCAAATTCCATACGAATTTTTCAAACCCTAGCTAAGAGAGAGAGAGAGAGGAAAAGAGAGAGAAAGTGAGAGAGAAGTTGGTGAATCATCTTGAGATTCTTCCCTGTTACTCTGCGTACCTAAACCATCGCATCTGAATCGTTATTTTGACGATTCTGAGTTTGTTCTTAGGTAAGTCAATCAAACCCTAACCTGTTTTGGAGCTTAGAATAGTTTAAGTGTTGATGTAGCTCATTTCAATCCTGCTTTAGGTTATCTAGTCGCCGTTGACGAAGACTTATCGTCTGAATCAGATCTGTTGCGCACTTTCTGGTTTAAGGTGCGGACTATATTCATATAGGTTATAGTTTTCAAGGCTTTCAATGTCGGTTAATGGTTTATTATTGTTGTGGGTGTAATTTCACATGCCAAATGCGATGTTTGTATTGCGTTTCTGATATATATGAACTATATTGAGATTTGTGTATTCCATGTATATGTAGAAAGTATCATATACGTATGCAATATGAGCATGTGGTTGCCATGATTAATTGTTGCATGTTTATGCTAGTTGTATGTGTAAAACTCCTTGGCAAGAGGAATTGTCCTAAGGTGAGCTATCACCAACATACGTCATGTATGTTGGAATATGTAGCCTAAGTGTTTGTAGAAATGTCTGAATGAATAAGTGTGTCATATATTGTACTTTTATGGGCGTTGAGAAGAGATTCTCAACTATCTTAATGATGTGTATGATTTCGTCCATGCAATCTATATTCTTTGTCTGTTTAACTTAGATGTTACTTACGTGTGAATTCATGTTAAGTTGATATTCAACAAATGCTCACATGCTTGTATGATTGGAATTATTGATCCATTACTGTTCTGAATTGCAGGTATGAATATCTGTTATACTTGAATGTGTTTGGGACTATGAAATAGTCCAGGGAATCGGTAACAAACCTTGAGTTCGTGGCCGAGGTTGTTTTCGCCACGTAGGACGTGTTTGACGAACCCGAGTCGTATTAGGGTTGTCGGTAGTGGTTTGGCCACACGGAGTGCTTGCGCACTTCAAGTCGTTCAACTCAACGTGCGCTTGTGCTAGTCGAGCTCGTCAAGTAACCCGATTGTCCCGGTGGATGTGCAGCATATATGGACGCTACTGTTTGAATCTAGGGTACCAAACTTGCCAGTGCAATCCCGTTAACTATGGTACCTCGATCCGATAAGACTCATGAGCCGGGTATGGTGGTATGGGACACCGTGGTCGAGCTGTCGGCCTACATTGGGGTGACGAGCCTCCCCGTAGTGACTAGTGAGCAATTCAGACTCGTGAGCCGATTATGGTGGAATGGGATACTATATTCGTGCTGTCGGCCTACATTAATTGGTGATGAGCCCTTTGTAGTGACCTTGAGCATACCTTGATACTGCGTTAAGGCAACGAGCCTTAGGGTAGTAACTAAGGTATGATAGGCATGCATTGATTGGTGACGAGCCCTTTGCAGCGACCTATAACCACAATATCGTATGAGATTGTCTAGGACTGACGACCCTAGAATGGATCACCGTTTGGAATTGATATGAGGAAGGTACCTTAGCTTCCCAATCCTGCTGTATGAAAAGGACTAATAACAACTTGGTAATCATGTTCATACACCGCATTGCATGTGCTTTGGCGTCGTGGAGCACTGCGGGAGGTTGTCATGCGTACCATAAGATGAAGACGTTGAGGGAGTACAGGCGAGAGCATGCATCATTTCTGCATACATCCTTACATTAACAAGAGTAATTAGGACGTGTTTGATTGTATTACCTTATCATTACTGCTTGATTGAATTGATAATATGTTAGCTTTTACTGTATAGTTCCACAGAGTTGATCACTCACTCCTGCATTCTGGGACGGTGTTTCAACACCAACCAGACTCTGTCTTAGATGCAGATGATGATGCGACCCCCGAGGCAGTGCAGGAGTATGAGGATGACGAGGACGCGTTTTCTTTTATGCAGTTCTCAGGCGGGTTCATGTGAGTCGTGTCCTGAGCTACGGGGATTCTGGGTTTATTTTGTAATAGATGATTTCATTTTTGTACTTATATTTTGAAACAAACACTTGTAATTATAACCTGGCAGAATATACATATCACAGAGACTTACACATATACACATGTATTTCTTTAGTCTTCCGCTTGCGTCTTTCACTTATGCCTGGATTATGTTTGCAGATTTGGCTTAATCTACTTCATGTGTTATGCACTAATACAAACAACATACATCCACCATTACATATGTTGCATAAGTAATGTTTTGAAACTCGGGAACTGAGTTGTGCTCGACCCCCGAATTTCAGGGCGTTACAGGAAGGCTGAGACGTGCGGACAGGGATACAGAGCAGGTAGAACAGTCACTTGTGAGAAGAATCACACGGCATGATCACATGATATCTGCGAGGAACATGGACAACTCCAATATCGTAGGGGATTAATCTTCTATTCAGATGGCTCTAGGTGAGCCTGGTGCTGAGAAGTGAAAGGTGACTATGGGCGATGTGATGGATTCGTTGTACCAAACTGACATATGGGAGCGGGTGGAGCTTCCAGTGGGCCGGAGAGCGGTTGGATGTATGTGGATCTTTAGGAGGATACAACATAAATACAGGGTGAGGTTAGTAGTGAAGGGTTATGCTCAGAGAGAAGGGATCGGCTTCTCAGAGATATTCACGCCGACGGTATAGCAGGTGTTTATTAGATCCATGACTGGCGCTTGTTAGACAATGTGATCTTGAGTTGGAAGGATGGATGTTGAGTCTGCACTTCTGCAAGGGAAAGTGAAGAGCAGATCTACATGAAGCAACTAGAGCGGTTCGAAGTTAAAGGGGCTGAGAAAAGACTTTGCAGGAGGTCGTGGTTCGACCTGTCGCTTAGGCAGTGGTTTAATTCCTTCATGGTGAGTCATGAATTGATGACATATAGATCTCCAGTTATGACATGTCTGAAATTAACGTACTGAAGACTCGGTTAAGTGGGACATTCAGGATGAAGGATCGGGGGGCTGCAAAGATGGTTCTCGACGTTGAGACTGAAAGAGGAATAGGCTTTGGTAATCACAGGAGGAATACCTTGTGTGTAGGTATTAATCAAGGATGTTATGGGCTAGGTAAAGCCGAAGAGTGTTCCCTACGTGTCTCTTCTCAAGTTTTTCTCAGGGCATGTCCCAAAACAGATGAGAAAAAACAGGATATCTCATGAGCCTTATTCAAATGTGGTTGGCAGTGTATGTCAGGGTCTGGATTATATCGGTTATTTCACAGGCTATCAGTGTTGTGAGCAAGTACCCCGGTAAGCAATATTGAGTAGTGGTGAGATGGTAAGAAGACTACGTCTTTCTTTTTGAGAAGACAGGAACAAAAGTGGTTGAGCACGTGGACTTAGATCCGGCAGACATGTTCACCTAGATCATTCCCGCAGAGAAGTTCAAGTTCTATGTAACTTCTCTGGAATTTGCGATAGTAGAAAAGAAGGACGGAGTGTGCACGAGAAGCTATGATGTTATGCAAAGATAAGAGAAGAGGTCATGAGCTACACGTTTGAAGATTGAAGACATGGTGGAGATTGTTATCAGAGAAGATGTCTTAATTCTTTTAGGTTGCTCGACCGGTCGAGTGGACTGCTCGACCGGTCGAGCGGGTCGCTAGGCTAGTCGAGGCCATCTCGACTCGAAGTCTAGCGAGCACAGATTTTTGGTATTTAGGCCGCTCGACCAATCGAGGGGATGGCTCGACCGGTCGAGGGGGTCCCTCGACCAGTCGAGGACTCGGCTCGAACAGTTGATGTTATACAGATTTGAGTCCGGATCTTGTATAGACTACGGAAATCTGAGGTGGTTTCGCAAGGGTGCGAAATGGAAGTTTCCTAAACTATAAATAGGGATCCCTAGGGCTATTCTAAAGTATTCTCCTAAAGGTATTCTAAAGGGTTCTAGGGTTATCAAAGGGTGTAGCAAGGGTGAGATTCGAGGTTGTTTGAATCGGGTAACTCCTCTCTATTTGTAATTTCTTTTCATAGTGGAATTCTGTTGTTTTGTGCTGTAGTTTTTTTCCCGAAAGGGTTTTCTACGTTAAATCTGTGTGCTCTCTTGTGTTTTCTTGGTGTCATTGTATTGCTATCCTAGATCTAGATCTGTGTGATTCTGTAGGTACAAAACCCTAACACATGTGTGAGAAATCCTAGCCATGTAAGGTGTGAGCTCAACGTGGATATGCCCTATCCGAGAAGCTGAGATGGTCCACTCATCAGGTGGGACGCATGTACATATTGAGCAGATTAGCTAATTTTAGGAAGCAGGGCATGTTCACGGTTCTCATAATAATGATCCGGTGCTCTTACAACATTATAAATTATGGTGCTCTTGAGTTATATGAAAACTTAGATAGTATCCAATTGATTGATCTGGACCGTCTATTAGATTCAGTGTATAGTTACAGTGAAAAGAAATACACGGATTTGGTATTTTGGTCCATGCATAAGTTGGCATTTTCCAAGTCACCTATAAGTGTGATTCTTTGGAACCTTAAGCAATCCATAGTGGATACAAATAATTAAACGACTCAAATTGTTTATTAGGTCTACTTGTCAACCAAGGATATTAAGCCTGTCCATTTTACAATGAATTGATCCAATGGCTACAATCAGCCTATCCATGATAGCAAATGTGTGCTGCCCCTAATGAGACCGGCCACTAAGAGCATGCATGTGCCCCAGAATACAATGTGGGGCCCACCATGTTATCCATGTGACATCCATTCAGTCCATTAGTTTCACCCACGGATTAGAGAGGCTTTGGATCAGATCTATTCTTGTATTTCGAGTGCAACTAGGAGGGAATAACCTCATGAATAGTTTGGATGGCACGTATATAAAAACCCTAGGCTGCCATTGAAGACAGGCGATGCAGGATCTTACTGTGAAAGTCTTAAAATGCAAAATCGGTTGCTTTGGCATTCTACCTTAAAAATCTTCATTGCTTATGTAACTTTTTCCGCAATCTGCTGCATCTTCATTCAAGCCACCCTGTAGGCCAATTTTACATTTGGCAAAAGAAACAGCTGGCTCTTATTTCTAAGTTGTCTTGCGTGCCTTGTGGCTAAATTCCATAGTTTTTATCCTCCGCTGAGCTCCATGCTTCATTGCTAGCTCATCTATACTTCTAATTCTTCATGCCACTGATGCTTATCTCTTTCCTTTCTCTTTCCTTGTGAGCCTCTTTTCTTTCTAGCATTCCCTTATCTTAATTAGAGGTTTTTAATTATTTTTATTTTTATTTTTTTGGCTTTTCTGCTTGTGCATGGGTTCCTACTCTAGTCCTTTAATTTGTGGTTGTGTGCTCTTTCATTTTTTATGGTCCAAGGTGTATTACAATAATAATAATAATAATAATAATAATAATTATTATTATTATTATTTAGCATGGGTTTTCTCTTCCTACTCTTGGTCTCTGTATGTTTTGGCCTTCCGACCCTTTGGGGTTAATAAGAGAACTTTCCTGCTCTTAGTCTTTTGTAAGTTTTGGCCTTCTAACCCTTTGAGGTTAATAAGAGCCCATTTGGATACTTGTGAACACTGAGAAATCGGCGCCCATGTTGATTTTTGTAGTTTTCTAGAATAAGGGTGATTAGGCTGATTTGGATTAATGATGCAATTGATTTGGAGTCGCCACTAGCCACTTAATTTAAAATCCCGCAGTCAGATAGAACCTGCAGAATACGTAAAGATAGAGAATCCGAAGACTCTCTTGCTTTAAATTGACTCCTGGTCTGCGATTTGAGATTCTAAGGGATCTCGGTGTCAAAGAGGGAAGGTGTTAAGTACCATCTATGTCTGTACAGGTGTACGGTCTCTACTTCATGTGGTAAAATATTCTTAAGGGATGGAATGATAAGATTAGACGAGATTAAACAGATTTAGATTTCTAATGTGGCAGGGTTTGAAATTTCGGCAAGCCGTAGAGCATATGTCCAGAGAATGTCTACAAATGGGATTTATGATGATGCTAGAATGACTTGCGGGAGGGTTAGACTACCATGAGTTTTTGATGTAACAAGATCCAGAATTCTGCCAAGTCACAGATCATACATTCAATGACAATCTAGAAGAGCAGGGGGATTGAGAAGGGAAGTAATTATGCGATTGATGAAATATGAATGCTAGTGATGATTGCATAATCTTTGGCTTGCACTTGAAATGGCTTGGATATTTGGGTATACCACGGTTATGAATGATTGGTCTAAGTAGGACTGAGAGGCTAAGAAATAGCTAGAGGAGGCTAGAGGGGGCTAAAAAGATGGGAGCTTGAGAACTCAAGCACCCCTCTCACTTTTACTTACTTCACTCTTAGTTTTTTGATGACTCTCCTTGGTAGTAGTAGTCGTTGAAATAAGGAGAAGTCAAGCACCCCTCTCACTCTTACTTACTTCATAGCCTTTTGAAATGACATTTTGGTAATTTTAAGGGCTTTGGAGGGTGAATGATGATGTGACAACTTGAGATTGGTTGAGGGGAGGGTAATGCCACATGACGCTATCTTATTGGTCTTTGGGCTTGGTAGGATGATAAATAGGGTGAATTCTGGTAGTAATTGTAAGTGTTGTGATGTATAAAGCATCCTTTGTTGTCAAATTTCGATGAGACAAACAATTTAGAGTGTGACTTATTCATATGATGAAAGTTCACCTTCAAGTGAAGTAAGATGGAAAGTTCACCTTCAAGATCATCATCATATGAAGTTTGAAAGTGCAAGACATGAAGATAGTTCTACAAGGTTGAGATCTACTTCAAGTTCAAGATCAAGCTACTATTTTAAGTACACTTCAAGTAGAAGATCTACTGAAAGCTACTGAAGATTCGAGTAGTAATTTCAATATTCAATATTTCAAATATATGTCACCCTAGACTTAGGTCCTTTCATATATTTGTCATAGATGGGTTTTTATACTTTGCTTATGCTTAAATTCGATTAGTCCAAGCCTAAGTTCAACTAGTCCAGGCTCTAGTTCGACCAGTCCAAGATTCAAACTCAAATTCAGAGTTTTTCTGTTAGTTTCTCGACTAGTCGAGCACCCTGCTCGACCAGTTCTGGAGACTCGCTCGACCAGTCGTGGGGAGTTTGACTTAAATTCCAGTAACTTATTTCAGGCTCCCATGATCAATCGAAGGCTATGCTCGACCAGTCGAAAGGTCGGTTTTATCCGATCGCGCCGAAAAATTTAAAATTTGGTTGATTCTTAGACAAGTCGAAGGAGACTTTAGACCAGTAGAAGGAAATATTTTTCAGCCTATAAATAGAGGTCTTTTCTTATTCCAAATCATTCAAAAAACCACAGAAAGCCTCCACTTTAAGAGAAAATTCTCTGTCATTATCAAGCTATAGTCCGGTAATTTTAGATCCTTTAATAGCTTATTTGTTTTTATAATTCCTTGATCTCTGTTTTGTGAATCTAATTTTTTAAATGGAATTTTTACTCTACCTTGTGAGATCTAAGGAATTCAAACAAATATCCAAGGTTTAACACAATTTAAAATCTGTTTAGAACCTAGAACCCTTGATTATGTTTATTGGACATTGAATATCTACACATCAAGCGAAGCGGTTCTACGAGCTACATCAAACAATGTCTTCAAGAAAATGATAAGTACTATTTGTTTATTTGTTTTTGGCTTTTGAGATAAGCCAGAACATCTCTGTATTGGTTTTGACTAAGATCAGCCAAAAAATCTCAGCGCGGGGTTTTGATTGTGATAGCCCATTTGAAAACACAACTGTATAGGTTTTAAGGTGAACCTGAGAAAATCTTGTTTATTAGTGAATGCCAATATCACGTGGGTTGTGATTATTGAGAGTGCAGTAGGTGTGGCTGTTTGAGAACAGTTGGTGTACACACCAAACCACTATAACTCCTAGTGTTTTGTGGTGGATGATGTATGTGATGGATGTGTGTGAGGCCCGTATCCTAGATTGTACCATTTCATAAACTTCTGTGGTCCTTCCGATCGAATTTCGGCGACCCACGACATGTAGATAGCATTTGCGTGCATTCATGAGTCATACCCTGTCAATCTGAGTCGGCTCAACCCGAGACCTGCACCTTTGTGACCGCGCTGTCGCTATAGTTTCGATGCTGCGTCTCACGTGCCGATGCGATACCCGGGCCAGGAGATGTGGGCCGACGTTCAGTTTGAGAAAAACGTCGTGCATTTAAAAAACCCAAGAGAACATGTCCCATCAATCCCATCAATCAAGTATATGTCTCATTCCCAAAAGTAACCCCTAAAGTCAACTCTCTCTCTCTCTCTCTCCACTTATACACGTCAAGTACACACCCATCACTCCCCATCACTCCACCTCTCACTCATCCGTCTCTCTCTTACAACATTATCTCTCTCTCTCTCTCTCTCTCTCTCTCTCTCTCTCTTTCTCAAACCCATCTCCCAAGCAACACCCATGAGAGAGAACGTCCAAGGGAGAGGAGAAAGCTAGGTGTGGCTCACCTTCCTACCACCCAATCCAACCCTTAGATTATCATCTCCACCATTGAAGGAGCTTCTTAGGAGCCTTGTAGCACTAGGAAGGAAGAAGAAGGAAAGGTGGGTGTTCATCATCTCAATTTTGATGATTTGAGGGCCCACATATGGTGGGACCCATCTTGATATATGCATTGTATAGGGAGGGCCCATAGTGGCAGGGTCCCTTTCCTTAACATGCTTCTTCCTCTCTCCTTCTCTCTCTTTCTTTCATTTTTTTATGTAAATGATGAGGTGTGTGGCCCACTTGGTGTGTGTGTGTGTATGGCCCACCATGATGTTTCATATCTAAGCCATCTAACCATGCGGACCCACCTTGATGTTTATGCCATCCTCACCGTCCGTGGATAGTGGACCCACATGAGGAATGTGTTATATTCTACACCGTTCATCTAACTGGATGAGGCAGATGCAATCCCTAGTGGAGCACACCACATGGGGCCCATTGACGTATATGGTTTTCCACACCATCCACGGTCTGGATAGTGGAAAACCATCTTGCTGAAGGTATGGTATCCACGCCATTCATCTAGATCATGTGGGACCCTCTATGATGTATATGTTTTAGAATCCACATCGTCCATCCATTTGAGGGTGGACCCCACCATAAGGTAAGTGTTTTATCTGTGCCATCCATTCAACTGCACGTGGCCCCACACCAGCTATGTAGCTGATGTATTTACGTCAACAAATGGCGTGGGACGCCATTTAGATGTATGGGTCTCATCCACACTATCCAGTAATCTGGACGGGTGGGACCCCACCCATGATGTTAGTGTTACATCCAAACCGTCCATCCATTTGGTGAGCTCGTTCTAAGGCTTGAGACTAAAACGAAGCAGATTCAAATCTCTGGTGGGCCACGTGTGTGGGGCCCACCTTGATATATGTATTCTTCTCATTGTCCATCTGGATGTGAGACAGATCCAAATCGCTGGTGGGCCACGTATGTGGGACCCCACCATTATTGATATATATATATATATATATATATATATATGGCAACTAAAAAAATGCTTTTCTTCCTCCAGTTATACTCCAATACTGTATGTTTCCTCTTCTTCAACTTTGGTGCCTTACTAAATCTAACTTCTCCAATGTAACTCAGTTGTTGTATCACATCTTCTCCATATAGCTCTTTCAGTGGTAGTTTATGATCTTGTTTGCTATCAAAGATCATCATCATCTTTCTGCGCCAACTATGATCGCTCAGAAGGAAGCGACAATGGCCCATATAATTTTTTACCATGCTTCAATGACAATGAACAAGTCTTAATACTATATGTAGGACAAACCAACTTTCCCTTCATGCTCCACCCAGACAACTTTGCTTGAAAAATAATATGCTATCTTGGAATTGAAACTAAACTTGCGATGGAAAAAAGGTCCATAAGGCCGTCATGAATTTAACAATTGAAATATCATTTCACTATTTTATGTTGCATTGTTATCCATTGAAAGTGAGGCTCGGCATTCAGACATTTTAATTTTGTGTTATATATTTCTCATGTGTTTGGTTTATAATCAATCAAAAGTGGGTCCCACCATTTCAATGATCTAATTTTGAATTACATATAGTTTACGTGTGGTAGTGAGTGAGAGTTGCGGTAGGAGCCAACCCAATGATAAGAAGAAATGTGACCAGGGTAACAAACACACCAAACACTAAAAACAAAAGTAAAAATTAATGGATCCGCCAAAATAGGAAGAGAATAATCCCAAAAGAGGCCTGAATAGATGCATCACGCATTTGGGGATCCAAAATAAAGATGATATGCCAAGTCATAATTGAAACTGGGAAGGAAGTCAGCGACAACATTTCCTTCATGATATATATGTTGAATGTCTAGCTGCATACAGGACCAAAATGGCAAGATCCGAGTCTTGATATTTCAAAGGGACCATGGAGAAAAGCCATATTTCCAGACGTCAGCCACCACCATAAAGTCTAAAACCATGTTGGTGACATATATGGAGGCCTTCCGGAAGAGCATGAATTTGAAGTTCCACTTTTGAATGGATGGAAACACCAAATTTGAGGAAAACCCCTAAATACCCATCCATTTTTCAAATCATTTTAGGGCATGAGCCCAAAAATAGGTAGATTCTAATCTACCGTGGACCATATATACAAGAAGGAAACTGGGGTGATTGAATGCTCACCTTAAAAACTTCCTAGGACTTAGTGTAATGTTTATTTATCATCCAACCTGTTGATCGAACATGAGGGAAAACACAAACATCAGCTTTGACGCAAGGAAGGACATGATGAGGTCAATCACTGTCTTCCTCAGGGGATGTCCACTCCGAAATCACAGAGCTCTCTGGACTCCTCACGGAGCTTCCTCGAAGCCAGGAGAGATAAAAGTAGAAATAATTTCTAATAAATTCAAAATAAATTGATTGACGATAAAAAAAAATGAAATTACACTCCTTTAAATAATGAGCTCAAACCTAGAATGGAGTTTCAGACTCAAACTCTAACTCAAACACTCTAAAAATGTGACTTACTATAAATAGTAAACTTACTATTTATAAACGGCCTCCATTCCTACTAGACCTCATGGTTTTCGGTGAAAAATAGTAAATATCCAATTTGGTATAACCACATTATTCTCCTAATTTTTCTAAGCCCTTTTCATGTGGGCACGACTTCTACCACTCAAAGGATCAAAAATTATACTCGAACTAAAACTTACTATTTATAGTAAAAACGAAAATAAATGGGACTTTTGACGGTGGATCTGATGGAATCTCATAAATCCGGCATGGGCAACCCTATATAGTAGGGTTGGTTGGCTAAAGTAGCTTCTTCGACCCTAAAATCATATATGATATGTCAAAAACCTTATTCCGATTTGTGAGATACGACTATTTTAAGGTTTTGACAGTCCAGATCATTTTTGTGTTTATTCTGATCCATCTTTACTATGAAAGTGTCTGCGACCCTCTTTATATCAAGCTTGATCCAAAACATTTTGTGGCCCCAAATTTATTTATTTATTTATTATTATTGTTATTATTATTATTATTATTATTATCATTATTATTATTATTATTTTATTTATTATTATTATTATTTTTTTAATGCTGAGAGTTCAATCACCATGGTTTCTTGCACTATGGTCCACCTAAGATTTGGGTTTGTCTCATTTTTTGGCTTATGCCCTAAAATGAACCGATAAAATGGATGGACGACGTGAATAAAACTCATACATCATAATAAGGTTGACACAGCATTGTTTAGTATCAAGTAGTATCTGTATGAAATTCGCATCCATGAGTGTTGGATGCGGGTTGCATATTGATACTGCCGGCAACAACATTGAGGTCACTATTGGATAGTACTCAGTGGGCCCCACAATTATGTTTGCATTTTATCTAATCCCTTCATAATTTTTTATCATTATTTTAGGGCATGAACGAAAAAATAAGCATATCCAAATTTTAGATGAATCACCACCATAGGAAATCAATGGTGATTTGAACACCCACCCTTAAAATCTTCTTATGGCCCACTGTGATATTGTTTATTTGCCATCCAACTTATTTATTAGGTCATAAAGACCTGGTGGAAGGAAAAGCACAAACATTAGCTTGATAAAAAAACTTAACTCCTAAGAAAATTTTAATGGTGGGCATTCAATCACTATTGTTTCTTATGGTATGCTCCACTTGAGATTTGGATATGCCTCAATTTAGGGGCTCATGCCCTAAAATGAGCTGGGAAAATGAATGGACCACATTAATTCCTACGAGAAGAATCATTAATGTTAAGTTTGGGCTTGCCATGTCTCAGAGGAGACTAACAAACTGCCCCAATGCAAGGTCACCGCGGAGCACTAATTAGGATATTAAGAAAACTAGGGGTGTACATCGGGCCGAACCGAGTCGAACTGGGCTCAACTCGGCCCGGCCCGGTCACCAGCCAAACCTAGCCTGAACCCGGCCCGGTCACCGGGCCAACATGTCCAACCTAAACTTGGCCTGGTTAGCAATCGGGCGAGTTCGGGCCAGTTTCGAACCTTGCAGCAAGTTCATGGGTCGGGCGGCGTTCTCACTTCTCTGTCTCAAATGGTTAGAGTAAGGATTTAGGATATATATATATATATATATATATAGGGGAAAAGGTACTATGCGCTCGACCTCACAATTAGCTCCCGTGAGGTCGAGCTGTGTGGGCCCCACCGTGATGCGTGTCGACCATCAACACTGTGCATTTGATGGGTACCCTCTAAATTATGGGATATCCCAAAAATCAGCCGTATATGGAACTCAGGTGGGCCATACCATCTAAAATCATGTGAAACACCATTAAAACATATAAAAGCACTTGGTGGGGCCCACCTGAGTTTTGAATTGTGCTGAAACTTGGTCTGAACCCTCATGCAAGTGGGACACACATAATGGATGGGCTGGATTTGCAAACTACATCTCGGTGGGCCCAAAAAACGGATTATGAATGTTTTAATGGTGCACGGCCCCTCCCCACTTCTGTATGTGGTGTGGTCCACACAAGTCACAGATTGACTTCATTTTTGAGACCTAGGCCCATGATGGAATGGTGCATCTAACTGATGGGTTAGATGTTCGAAACGCATTGCGGTGGGGCCCACACAGCTCGACGAGTGCATAGTACCTTTTCCCTATATATATATATTTATTTATTTATAAGAAGAACTTTTTCCGCCTGCATTTTTCTCTAATACATATTTATATAAATATGTATATATAAGTTAATAAAAATTTTTTCTCTCTTTTTATTCATTTAACAAGCATATCTCGTAAACCAAAATGAGTTACTTGACGCACCATTTATGATTTTGGGGTAGGAAAAGCTACTTTAGCCAACCAACCTAGTTATTTTCCAAGATTTCATTAGGTCGATGGTCGAAAATCCATTTCATTCACTTCGCGGTCAATTTCATTCATTTCATTCGCTTCGCAGTCAATTTCATTCACTTCGCGGTCAATTTCAATTAGTTCGCAGTGAATTTCATTCACTTAGCTATCAATTTCAATCACTTCGCGGTCAATTCCATGCATTTCGTGGTGAATTCCCTTCACTTCACGGTCAATTCCATGCATTTTGCGGTCAATTCCATGCATTTCGCAGTCAATTCCGGCGAATTCCCTTCACTTCATGGTCAATTCCATGCATTTTACGGTCAATTCCATTCACTTCACAGTCAATTCCATGCATTTCATGGTAAATTCCCTTCACTTCACAGTCAATTCTATTCATTTCGTGGTCAATTCCCTTCACTTAGTAGTCAATTCCATGGATTTCGCGATCAATTCCAGCGAATTCCCTTCACTTCACGGTCAATTCCATGCATTTCGGGGTCAATTCCCTTCACTTCATGGTCAATTCTATGCATGTCGTGGTGAATTCCCTTCGCTTCATGGTCAATTCCTTTCATTTCATGGTTAATTCCCTTCACTTCACGGTCAATTCCATGCATTTTGCGGTGAATTCTAGCAAATTTCCTTCACTTCACGGTCAATTTCATGCATTTCGCGGTCAATTCCCTTTACTTCACGGTCAATTCCATGCATTTCGCGGTCAATTCCGGTGAATTCCCTTCACTTCATGGTGAATTCCATGCATTTCGTGGTCAATTCCGGTGAATTCCCTTCACTTCACAGTCAATTCCATGCATTTCGCGGTGAATTCCCTTCACTTCATGGTTAATTCCATGCATTTTGTGGTGAATTCTGACGAATTTTCTTCACTTCATGGTCAATTCCATGCATTTTGTGGTCAATTCCCTTCACTTTCCATGCATTTCGCGGTGAATTTCATTCACCTCACAGTCAATTCCATGCATTTCGTGGTCAATTTCCTTCACTTCGCGGTCAATTCCATGCATTTTGCGGTGAACTTCGACAAATTCCCTTCACTTCACGGTCAATTCCATGCATTTCGCGGTGAATTCCCTTCACTTCACGGTCAATTCCATGCATTTCGCGGTCAATTTCCTTCACTTCGCAGTCAATTCCATGCATTTCATGGTCAATTTCGGCGAATTCCCTTCATTTCACAGTCAACTCCATGCATTTTGCGGTCAATTCCCTTCACATCATGATCAATTCTAAGCATTTTGCGGTGAATTCCCTTCACTTTACGGTCAATTCTATTCATTTCGCGGTTAATTCCCTTCACTTTGCGGTCAATTCCATGCATTTCGTAGTCAATTCCAGCGAATTTCCTTCACTTAACGGTCAATTCCATGCATTTCATGGTGAATTTCTTTCACTTCGCTGTCAATTCCATGCATTTCGCGGTGAATTCCCTTGACTTCACAGTCAATTCCATGCATTTTGCAGCTAATTCCTGTCACTTCACGGTCAATTCCATTCATTTCACAGTGAATTCCGGCGAATTCCTTTCACTTCACGATCAAGTCAATGCATTTCGCGGTGAATTTATTTCACTTCGCGGTCAATTGCATGCATTTCGTGGTGAATTTTGATGAATTCCCTTCACTTCGTGGTCAATTCCATGCATTTCGTGGTCAATGCCCTTCACTTCACAATTAATTCCATGCATTTCACAGTGAATTTCGGCGCATTCCCTTCACTTCACGGTTAGTTCCATGCATTTCGCGGTCAATTCCCTTTACTTCACGGTCAATTCCATGCATTTCGCGGTCAATTCCCTTCACTTCACGGTCAATTCCATGCATTTCGCGATCAATTCCCTTCGCTTTGTGGTCAATTCCGATCTGGTGCTAGTGTTGTCGGCCGCTAGAGGTCCGGGCAGCATTGTCACCCGGGTACGGTAGTGCCGCCGAGCACTTTTTTTTTGGGTGGGTCCCACTTATACTTGAGAACACTTGTATTTAAGGTCTCCCACACGCCCAAACCCTCATCTTCCTTCCTAAACCCTTTCTTCATCTCCCTTCCTAAAACCCTCTCTTTTTCTAAAACTCTCTACCATCTTCTCATCTTCCAAACACCTCTTTTCTTGTTTACATAATCATCTTTTCATCTTCTAAACACTCTTCATCTTCCAAAAACCTCTCTCTTCATCTTCCAAACTTTCAAGATCTCATGTTTATTAATGCATTTACGTCCTCTCAGAAAAAGAATGCAGGTAGCCTTAAGTAGAGTGAAACATGGAAGCTATAATGTGATAGTAGTATGGAGATTTTATGGAGATTACATGAAGAAAATGGGTGAAAAGAAGGAATATGAATGATAGAGATAAATTCGAATGTGTATTTGGGTGTAAGGGAGAGAATGGAGTGAAATTGATAAAGCAGGGGCATTTTCAACCTTCGAAAAGTTGTCCGTACAGTAGGGGAGTGTTTGTAGAAGGTAAGATAAGTGGGCTTATTACGGTCTGTGGCCCACAAGTGGGTCATACATTAGTAAAAAACTCAGGACTAGGATTGCGTAGTGCAGCACACAACACCCACATGGCTAGTATTGTGTCCACTTATAAAAGGTATGCGAGCCCATTACCATGTATATGTTTTATCCAGCTGTCCAATCATTTTTCCACCTCATTTTAAGGCGTGATCCAAAAAATGAGGCAAATATAAATCTCAGGTGGGGCGATTGAACACCCACCGTTAAAAACTTTTTGGGGCTACAAAAGTTTTGGATCTAGCTGATATTTATGTTTTCAGGTCATTTAAGCCCGTGTGACCTAATCAACAAGTTGGATGACAAATAAACATTTCATGGGACTTTAAATAGTGGGCGTTCAATCACCACTATTTCGTTCGGTGTCATCCACTTTACATTTGGATCTGCCTCATTCCTTTTTTTGTTAATATTCTAAAGTAAGCTGAAAAAAAATAAGAGGGTGTGGATGAAACATTTGCCTCGTGATGGAGCCTACAAAGCTTTTCTAGCAGGACACAGTTTGGACGTCGGTGCTGTGTGCTAGACCACGTAATCCGAGCCCATTTAGACTCCACTACACATGCCTCGTGGTGGAGCCCACGGAGAAATTCCTGTGAGAGAAGATTGGTGCTGGTGAATGCAGCAATAGCGATTAGTAGCACGTGTGAGAAATCCTAGCCATGTAAGGTGTGAGCTCAATGTGAATATGCCCTGTCCTAGAAGCTGAGATGGTCCACTCATCAGGTGGGACGCAATATGCGCATGTACATATTGAGCAGATTAGCTAATTTTAGGAAGCATGGCATGTTGACGGTTCTCATAATAATGATCCAGTGCTCTTACAGCATTGTAAATTACGGTGCTCTTGAGTTATATGAAAACTTAGATAGTATCCAATTGATTGATCTGGACCGTCTATTAGGTTCAGTGTACAGTTACAGTGAAAAGAAATGCACGGATTTGGTATTTTGGTCCATGCATAAGTTGGCATTTTCCAAGTCACCTATAAGTGTGATTCTTTGGAACCTTAAGTAATCGATAGTGGATACAAATAATTAGAAGACTCAAATTGTTTATTAGGTCTACTTGTCAACCAAGGATATTAAGCCTGTCCATTTTACAATGAATTGATCCAATGGCTACAATCAACCTATCCATGATAGCAAATGTGTGCTGCCCCAAATGAGACCGGCCACTAAGTGCATGCATGTGCCCCAGAATACAATGTGGGGCCCACCATGTTCTCCATGTGACATCCATTCAGTCCATCAGTTTCACCCACGGATTAGAGAGGCTTTGGATCAGATCTATTCTTATATTTCGAGTGCAACTAGGTGGGAATAACCTCATGAATAGTTTGGATGGCACATCTATAAACACCCTGGGCTGCCATTGAAGTCCGGCGATGCAGGATCTTACTGTGAAAGTCTTAAAATGCAAAATCGGTTGCTTTGGCAATCTACCTTAAAAATCTTCATTGCTTATGTAACTTTTTCCGCAATCTTCTGCATCATCATTCAAGCCACCCCGTGGGCCAATTTTACATTTGGCAAAAGAAACAGCTGGCTCTTATCTCTAAGTTGTCCTGCGTGCCTTGTGGCTAAATTCCATAGATTTTATCCTCCGTTGAGCTCGATGCTTCATTGCTAGCACATCTATGCTTCTAATTCTTCGTGCTTCTAATTCTTATCTCTTTCCTTGTGAGCCTCTTTTCATTCCAGCGTTCCCTTATCTTAATTAGAGGTTTTTAATTATTATTATTATTATATATTTTGGCTTTTCTGCCTGTGCATGGGTTCCTACTCTAGTCTTTTAATTTGTGGTTGTATGCTCTTTCATTTTTTATGGTCCAAGGTGTATTATTATTATTATTATTATTATTTAACGTGGGTTTTCTCTTCCTACTCTTGGTCCCTTGTAAGTTTTGGCCTTCCGACCCTTTAGGGTTAATAAGAGAACTTTCCTACTCTTAGTCTCTTGTAAGTTTTGGCCTTCTAACCCTTTGAGGTTAATAAGAGCCCGTTTGGATACTTGTGAACGTGGGGAAATCGGCGCCCGTGTTGATTTTTGTGGTTTTCTAGAATAAGGGTGATTACGCTGATTTGGATTAATGATGCAATAGAGTTGAAGTCGCCACTAGACACTTAACTCAAAATCCCACAGTTAGCTACAACCTGTATAATACGTAAAGCTAGAGAATCCGAAGACTCTCTTGCTTTAAATTGACTCCTGGTTTGCGATTTGAGATTCTAAGTAAGGGACCTCGACCATCTTCGCCCGTACAGGTGTACGGTCTCTATTTCGTGTGGTAAAATATTCTTAAGGGATGAAATGATAAGATTAGATGAGATTAGGCAGACTCGAATTTCTAATATGGCGGGGTCTGAAATTTCGGTAAGCCGCAAAGCATACGTCTAGAGAATGTCTACAAACGGGATTTATGATGATGCTAGAATGACATGCGGGAGGGTTAGACTACTATGAGTTTCTTATGTAACAAGATCCATAATTCTGCCAAGTCATAGATCTTACATTCAATGACAATCTAGAGGAGCAAGGGGTTGAGAAGGGAAGTAATGATGCGATTGATGAAATATGAATGCTAGTGATGATTGCATAATATTTAGCTTGCACTTGAAATGACTTGGATGTTTGGGTGTACCACGGTTAGGAATGATTGGTCTAAGTAGGACTGAAAGGCTAAAAGATGGCTAGAGGGGGCTAAAAAGATGGGAGCTCGAGAACTCAAGCACCCCTCTCACTCTTACTTACTTCACCCTTGGTTTTTTTATGACTCTTCTTAGTAGTAGTAGTTGTCGAAATAAGGAGAAGTCAAGCACCCCTCTCACTCTTACTTACTTCATAGCCTTTTGAAATGACATTTTGGTAATTCTAAGGGCTTTGGAGGGTGAATGATGATGTGGCAACTTGAGATTGGTTGAGGAGAGGGTAATGCCACATGACGCTATCTTATTGGTCTTTGGGCTTGGTAGGATGATAAATAGGGTGAATTCTGGGAGTAATTGTAAGTGTTGTGATGTATAAAGCACCCTTTGTTGTCAAATTTCGATGAGACAAATAATTTAGAGTGTGACTTATTCATATGATGGAAAGTTCACCTTCAAGTGAAGTAAGATGGAAAGTTCACCTTCAAGATCATCATCATATGAAGTTTGAAAGTGCAAGACATGAAGATAGTTCTACAAGGTTGAGATCCACTTCAAGTTCAAGATCAAGCTACTATTTCAAGTACACTTCAAGTAGAAAATCTACTGAAAGCTACTGAAGATTCGAGTAGTAACTTCAATATTCAATATTTCAGGTATATGTCACCCTAGACTTAGGTCTTTTCATATGTTTATCATACACGGGTTTTTATACTTTGGTTATACTTAAATTCGATTAGTCCAAGCCTAAGTTCGACTAGTCCAGGCTCTAGTTCAACCAGTCCAAGATTCAAACTCAAATTCAGAGTTTTTCTGTTAGTTTTTCGACCAGTCGAGCACCCTTCTCGACCAGTTGTGGGGAGCTCGACTCAAACTTTAGCAATTTATTTTAAGCTCCCTCGACCAGTCGAAGGCTATGCTCAACCAGTTGAGCAGGCCACTCGACCAGTAGAAAGGTCGGTTTTATCCGATCACGCCAAAAAATTTGAAATTTGGTTGATTCTTAGACCAGTCGAAGGAGACCTTAGACCAGTAGAAGGAACTTTTTTTCAGCATATAAATAGAGGTATTTTCTCATTCCAAATCATTCAGAAAATCACAAAAAGCCTTTACTTTGAAAGAAAAGTCTCCGTCATTATCAAGCTATAGTCCGGTAATTTTAGATTCTTTAATAGCTTATTTGTTTTTGTAATTCTTTGATCACTGTTTTGTGAATCTAATTTTTTAAAGGGAGTTTTTACTCTACCTTGTGAGATCTAAGGAATTCAAACAAGTAGCTCAAAGTTTGAGATAATTTAAAATCTGTTTAGAACCTAGAACCCTTGATTATGTTTATTGAACATTAAATATCTACATATCAAGCGAAGCAGTTCTATGGGGTACATCAAACAACATCTTTAAGAAAACGATAAGTACTATTTGTTTATTTGTTTTTGGCTTTTGAGATAAGCCAGAAAATCTCTATATTCGTTTTGACTGAGATCAGCCAGAAAATCTTAGCGCGGGGTTTTGATTGTGATAGCCTATTTGAAAACACAACTATATAGGTTTTAGGGTGAACCTGAGAAAACCTTGTTTATTAGTGAATGCCAATATCATGTGGGTTGTGATTATTAGGAATGGAGTAGGTGTGGCTGTTTGAGAACAGTTGGTGTACACACCAAACCACTTAACTCCTAGTATTTTGTGGTGGATGATGCATGTGATGGATGTGTGTGAGGCCCGTATCCTAGACTGTACTATTTCATAAGCTTCTGGGGTCCTCCCGGTCGAATTCCGGCGACCCGCGATGCGTAGATAGCATTTGCGCGCATTCATGAGTCGTACCCTGTCAATCTGAGTCGGCTCAACTCAAGACTTACACCTTTGCGATCGCGCTATTTCCGTGTTTCCGATGCCGGGTCTCATGCGCCGATGCGATACCCTGGCCAGGAGATGTGGGCCGGCATTCAGTTCGAGAAAAACGTCACACATTTGCAAAATCCAAGAGAACATGTCTCATCAATCCCATAAATCAAGTACATCTCTCATCCCTAAAAGTAACCCCTAAAGTCAACTCTTTCTCTCTCTCTCTCTCTCTCCACCCATACATGTTAAGGATACACCTATCACTCCCCATCACTCCATCACCTCTCACTCATCCGTCTCTCTTACAACATCATCTCTCTCTCTCTCTCTCTCTCTCTCTCTCTCTCTCTCTTTCTCAAACCCATCTCCTAAGCAACACCCATGAGAGAGAACGTCCAAGGTAGAGGAGAAAGCTAGGTGTGGCTCACCTTCCTACCACCCAATCCAACCCTTAGATTATCATCTCCACCATTGAAGGAGCTTCTTAGGAGCCTTGTAGCACTAGGGAGGAAGAAGAAGGAAAGGTGGGTGTTCATCATCTCGATTTTGATGATTTGAGGGCCCACATATGGTGGGACCCATCTTGATGTATGCATTGCATAGGGAGGGCCCATAGTGGCGGGGTCCCTCCCCTTCACACGCTTCTTCCTCTCTCCTTCTCTCTCTTTCTTTCATTTTTTTTATGTTGATGATGAGGTGTGTGGCCCACCTGGTGTGTGTGAGTGTGTGTGTGTATGGCCCACCATGATGTTTCATATCCATGCCATCTAACCATGTGGACCCACCTTGATGTTTATGCCATCCTCACCGTCCGTGGACAGTGGACCCACATGAGGAATGTGTTATATTCCACACCGTTCATCTAACTGGATGAGGCAGATGCAATCTCTGGTGGAGCACACCATGTGGGCTCATTGACGTATATGGTTTTCCACACCATCCACGGTTTGGATGGTCGAAAACCACCTTGTTGAAGGTATGGTATCCACGCCGTTCATCCAGATCATGCGAGACCCTCTGTGATGTATATGTTTTAGAATCCACACCGTCCATCCATTTGATGTAAGTGTTTTATCTATGCCATCCATTTAACTACACGTGGCCCCACACCAGCTATGTAGCTGATGTATTTATGTCAAAAAATGGTGTGGGATGCCACTGAGATGTATGGGTCTCATCCACACCATCCAACAATTTGGACGGGTGGGACCCCACCCATGATGTTTGTGTTACATCCAAACCGTCCATCCATTTGGTGAGCTCCTTCTAAGGCTAGAGACTGAAATGAAGCAGATTCAAATCTTTAGTGGGCCACATGTGTGGGGCCCACCTTGATATATATATATATATATATATATATATATATATATATATATATATATATATTCTCCTCATTGTCCATCTGGAGGTGAGACAGATGCAAATCGCTGGTGGGCCACGTATGTGGGACCCCACCATTATATATATATATATATATATATATATATATATATATATATATATATATATATATATATATATATTAATCAGTTGTCCACTTGTTTTGCCAGCATGGGACCACCATGATGTATTTATTTCATCCACACATGGTGTTGTCCAATGTTTAGATAGTGCTGATTTACATGGACAGTGTTTGGACGATGCTGATTTACATGGACGATGTTTGGATGGTGCTGTCCAATGTTTGGACGTTGTTGATTTACATGGACAGTGTTTGGACGGTGCCGTCCAATGTTTGGACAGTGCTGATCATCATTAGTGAGGCATGTGCCCCATAGAATGATAGTGTACAATGATACACCTGTTACACTTGCAACTATTGAAATGATTTTTGGTGTAATTTAAGCTCTTTATGAGGCCCATTGGTGCGGCCTATTGATGCGGCCCACTTGATGTATATGAGGCCCATTAGTGCGGCCCATTGAGGTGGCCCACTTAATGTATATGAGGCCTATTGATGCGGCCCACTTGATGTATGTGAGGCCCATTGGTGCAGCCCATTGATGCGGCCCACTTGATGTATATGAGGCTCATTGGTGCGGCCCACTTGATGTATATGAGGCCCATTGGTGCGACCCATGTGATGTGGCCCACTTGACGTTTATGAGGCCCATTGGTGCGGCCTATTGATGCGGCCCACTTGATGTATATGAGGCCCGATGTGATGTAATTATGGCTCATTATGATGTATATGCAGCCCACGAGTGAGGCCTGATGTGATGTAAATATGGCCCATGTGTCGAGGTCCATTGTGATGTATATGCGGCCCTTGAGTGAGGCCCATGGTGATGTATATTAGGCCCATGTGTGAGGCCATAGGCTCACTATACGTTTGGCTACATGTGGGCCACTTCTTGGGAGCAATGTTAGTTAAATGTTCACATTGATGAGCAATGATGGTTGAATGTCCACATTATGACCTTCCCTTAGGCCCTTTATTAGGCCGATTGTCGAGGCTGATTCTTATTATCGAGGCCAATTTTTGAGGCCGATTCTGATTGTTGAGGCTGATTCCGATTATTGAGGCCGATTTCGATTATTGAGGCCGATTCCGATTGTCGAGGCCGATTATCGAGGCCAATTGTATAGGCCGATTATCAATGTCGATTATCGGTGCCGATTATCTATACCGATTATGAGTATGTGATATCATTGCATCATGATACATGCCCATACGCATCATTTGCATGTTGGTTATGAGATGTGATTGATCATTACATATGCTATAGGGTAGGTTGTTTATGAAACTCCCTGATAGGCGGAGTCGTCCCATATGAGCACATGGTATGCGCATGATTAATGTATGACTAGATTATATGACTCATGCATCACGCATTTTGTGATATGACTACTGTACACCCTAGCGATATCAGGGCCGTAGCCTCCATAGGTATATCGTGGATGGCCAGATGGGATACCAAAAATATTTGGTTCTAGCATATGGGCATCATACATGTCCCTGGGTAAAAATTCTTAAACCTCTGTGGCTAGGAGACGCCCCAACTTCGAGACCGAGTGGATATATATGAGTGCATGAGGGTCATATACCAGTAGTCCGCGTCTTCCACTGTGTCATGGTCGGTTGGGAGGGGGTGTAACCTTACACGCCTGAGTGAGGGGGCAATATCTAGGTTGAGTTTGACCAGCTTGAGGAATGGGTCCGCTATTGACGAGCCGGGCCCAATATTTGCAGGCGGATAGTGAGGTCTCTTCCACTTACCTAGTTGTGCGCTCGGATAAGGGCGGCAAGTTGACGTAGAGTGTAATAGAACCCAGTGATGATCTCAGAGATGTACAATACTGATATGTAGACTTATTAAGCAAGAGTTGCATATTCATTCACTATCTACTCGGGCTGGTGGTGCGTAACTATTTGTTACATGTACCTTCGCAAATGACCAGAATTTCGGTTGAGGCGCGCGACTAACCTAAGATCAGGAGTCTACCACATTAAGTCTAACTATCCAAATTTAGATATGAGACTGGTTTGGATAGAAGTCCTTTGTGATGGACCCCGTAGCTTACGATACTACGTACTATCATCCCATCCTCACACTTCAGCTTAGTCATTTCATTCGCATCGCATATTGCATTACATCCACGGCATATAACATTTTGGGTTACTACATTTCTGCACTTATATGGCCTAGACGGACTTAGCAGGATTTGCATATTGCATTGCATCCTTAGTATATGATATTTGGCTCATTATGATCTACATTGCGTACTCTGATATCGTATGATTCATGATCTTGACAGTATTTTCGACATTGTATGATTATGGCATTGTATTGAATACTTGACACTTATCTTGCGCACACACTTTCACCAACCTCTAAGCTTTCTATAAGCTTATATATGATAGATGCGTGGAGGTGGCGTTAGGTCGTAACAGCGTTGAGCTTGGAGCGTACAACCATCTTCTGGAGCTTTGATTTCAATATATGTATTTCCCTTTCAGCAATGTATTTAACTGTTTATATTAGTGGATATGTGATGATGATGTTGCCTTTGTGATTTAGGTAAACTTATGGTTATGCTTATTACGAGTTAAATGTACATTGGAAAATCCTCATTGTAGGATCCCAGGATCGGAATGTAGCATATGGACACTGGGAGCTGAGAATGGGGTACTATGGAAGCTGTCGGTACCAGATTCGGCAATCAGGAATTTTGTGAGCCCAATTTCCGAGTTTGGGGCATGATAATGTGTGTTGAATGTTTGTAATCTTTTCATGTACATGTGGTGAATGCTTGTAATAGATAACTTCCTTTCTTTGCCTCTTGTTTTAGTTTACGATCTTGATCCTAACTGCGTTTAAGAAATCAAGTTGTCCTACTATAAACATTTGTTTTTGGTGTACGGTTGTCCTTTGAACAGGGTTTGAATCAATTTCTTAGTACTATTACAATTGAGATCTCTGATTGATTCAGTTTTATTTAATATTTCAGTTCTTTTTTTTTTTTTTTTTGGCATAATCCTATCCACCCCCTTTAGGACTGAGAGCTCACCCTTTTCAGTAATTTTATGGAAGAATTGACTTTGGGAGGGAGAAATAGCTATTGCTCAGAGGGGCACATCTGTTGAGGCGGGGCGGTAATCGATTTACCGCCGACAATAGTCCGACTATCACTGGCCATCATTGACTCCAAATTCCAGCTTGTGGGCTTTATTTTGGGCTTTGGGTGTGGGCTTTTGGGCTTTTCGGGCCTTGAATTTTTTGGATTTAAAGATATTTTGGTTGGGGCTTGGAATTGGTTCGGAAATGGTTTGAAAATGGGCAATAGGATGACCTAGGTTTGGTTTGGCTAAGGTTTGGGGTAAGGTGTGTGGTTTAGATTCAGTTCCTAAGGATCATCCATGCTTTATCAAGTTGCTAGCCTGGGTGGGGTGTCTACAATAATATTGAAAAAAATGTGTTGAAAATACCAATAAAATAAAATAAAATAAAATAAATTATTTTCATTTCACCAGGCCAAATCATGTAAAATATATGTTGTCCTTAAAGCGTGATTTGCCCCCAAATTGCTGATGGGTTACAGGCGAATTGCTTCTAGTATAAGACAACTCTGTTTGGATCCTGCGTTCAACAATTACCAAGGGTCCACTTAGGAACAATTCGACGTAGTAGATATTTTGGTAGAATCAAACAGAGGATGTGTTAACAGTATTCTAAAATGGAGATGCAATCTGAAAGATCTAATGGACGAGGAGAGATGTAAGTTTGAGATGATAGAATTTGGACCGGAATGGTCCGGTTTATATAGGCACCAGGGAGTGGACCGTTGATATGTGGCCATCAATGGTTTAGAACGTTTACAAAAAAGTTCTTGACCATTGATAATTAATTTCAGCTGTTTCTGGTCGTCGGATCGAAAGATTTGACTGTTGGATCATCATTGCCCGTTCATTTTCAGACTGTTGTGGCTTTCAAGGTTACCAGCTATTTTCATAAACGACTGACCGTTTCGGATTAATAATTTGACCGTTGTCAGTCGCCTATAAAGCCCTGGCTCATTTTAGATCCATTGCACCTAGGCTCATACTAGACCACTCGCACTGTCTCGCAAGGGAACGACCACTTTGTGACATGATGCGCACGTGCGAAGTGCAAAGTGCACCAACTAGCACTACTACAGCCACACTGCCCACGCTCTCGCCCTCACCCTCATCCGTGCCCATGCCCGAGCTTGAGCATGCGCGTGCGTGTGTTCCAGTGCGCACGCAACCCGAGCGTCTGAATCTCCAAAGCTCCAAGTAAGAATACTACACACACATCCACATATAAACCCCAAATCTTCTTCTATTATTTCTGATGTGGGATAAAACACACACCTCACTTTTTTGTTTGAAAATTTCAAAATGTTTTGCTGGCAAAACCAAAATCCTGAAAATTTCAAATATTTGATTTTTTTCAAAAAACCATAAATTTCAACAGATACTACATAAGTAGTTTGTTTGTTTGTTTGTTTGGTTTTTTTTTAAAAAAAAAAAAATTAGTTAAGCTATTTTTCCTAAATAATTTAGTTTGGTTATTAAACTTAATGAGTAGCTTTTCCAAAAAGTAACATATTTTTATAAGTTATTTTTTAATTGCTTTTCGTCTTTTAAAACTAAATTTTATTTATATTAGTTAGCACATTAGCACACAAACCCCACTGTTAGCCACATCCGCACTTGGGAATTGATACTAAGACCTTGGTTTGATATGAGTTCATCTTCACTAGGGCTGTACATCGAGCCGAGTCAAGTTGAGGTGGGCCAAGCTTGGCTTGACTCGTCCGTACTCTCCTTGAGCTCAAGCTTAGCCTCGATGAGCTTGGCTCGTTTGCCAAACCTTTCGAGTCGAGTTCGAGGCGAGCTAGTGGATCGAGTTGAGGCGAGCTTACCTCAAGTCGAGTTGAGCCTACTCTCGACCTGACCCGACCTGACCCGACCCAACCCAACATTCAACCCACACCCGACTCAACCTAGCCATGTGACCCAACCGGCACCCGACTCAACCTAGCCCCTCGACCCAACTAACCCAACCCCCACTCGACCTAACTCCCAAATCAAATATTTAATTAATAATATATATAAACTATTAGATAGAGCCATAAAGGTATCTTGTTGTTGGTGTTGAGAGAGAGAGAGAGAGAGAGAGAGAGAGAGAGAGAGAGAGAGGAGCTTGGGCACAGAGGGTTGAGTAAGGAAGGGAAAGAGTAAGAAAGGGACAAACGAGTAGGGTAGGATTTAAGCTTTAACTTATATATATATATATGTATATATATATATATATATGTATATATATATATATATATATATAATATTTGAGTAGAGCCGAGCTCGAGCTTCGAGTTGAGCTGAGTTCAAGTGAAGTCGAGTCAAGATCCACTATGATCGAACTCGGCTCGTTTTCAAAAAGAGTTGGATCATTTGAAGCTTTGTTCGCCTCGAGTCGTCATTCAAGCCGAGTCAAGCCGAGCCGAGCCGAGCTAGATTGAACCAAGCCAAGTGAGCTTTTCGAGCTAGTTTGACTCATGTATAGTCCTAATCTTCACTCAGTGTGCCACTTGAGTAATGAATTGGTGTGTAACTTTCAAAAGTAAATTATTTCTTTCATTTTTATTAGTGACACAGTAACTTAAGAAATTATTTAAGGGAATATATATGCTTTCTCAGGCCACGAATCCCTTCTAAGTTCATGAGATTGGAAAATCATCCAATGAATGAATAAATGATCTAGTGGGCCCCACATGATGATGACTCGTATTGATGTGGCCCTAAGTGATGAACGATCCACATCAAAGGTTTGCCCCTAATGATGAATGACCCACATCCAATGCATGTCCTAGCCTTGCATGACAGGTAACCCATATTGAAGGTATGACCCACATGATGGGTAATCCACATCAAAGGTAGGTTCCACATGATGTGCAATTAATAATGGTGGGCCCCATATGATGGATGATCCACATCAAGGTGGGCCCCACATGATGGACAATTTACATCAAAGGTCGGCCTAATGATGAGTAGCCCATATCCAAGGCGATTCCTGCATGATGGACGACTCACATCGGAGGTGGCCCACCATGATGGACGGTCCACATCAAAGGTGGGCTCCACATGATGGGGCCGTGGATATTGAAGATGGGCCCCACATGATGGACAATAACATTAACATTGGGCCCTATCAAATAAATTTTACGCATTAAAGGTTGTCTCCTAATGATGAATGACCCATAACTAAGGTGGGCACCGCATGGATGGACAACCCACATCAAAGGTGGGCCCCACACAATGAATGATCCACATCAAAGGTTAGCCCCACATGATGGACGATAGATGTGAGGGAGACCAAACAAACTTTCAAATAATTACTTATAATGTTGGAAATCAATGTATTTTTGTACTTTTTGGATGATAAGTAGTTTGTTTACCAAATATAATTTTTTGTAGATTAAGGAGAAATAAAGATAAACTACTCATGACATAAATAGCTTATCTAAAGTAATTTACCATCCAACACTCCCTTAAATTTGACTTATTACCAAAAATAAAAATATAAAAAAATTCTTGAAATGTTTCAAGAGGTTTCAAAGAGAGTGTTCCACCCCAATGTTTCCTTTCATATGGCTTAGGAAATGTTTCCTTTCTTATGGCCTAGGAAATTATTATCATCGATTGGGGTTATTTTCATCATTTCATGCACGGGCTGCGAAAGCTTTGAGTTACCCAGCGTGATGTTACTCTGGCCATCAGTCTCCCACTCACGTGAAGGTAAAAATAGGCAGATCCAAACCGCAAGTGGGCCATGCCACATGAAATAGTGTGGATTGAAAACTCCACTGGTGAAACCCTTCTGAGCCCACTGCAATGCTTTCATCCATGCCGTTCATAAGGTTAAACCCAGCATAATGAATGGAAAGCAAAAATTATCAATCCGATCCAAAACCTCTGTACACCTTTCCCTGTGGCGTGGCAAAGTTGAAAGTTTTACATCTGTCTCTTTTCCGGGTTCATGTCCTAACATGGCTGTTGAAACTGATGAACGGAGTGGATGTCACATGCACATCATGGTGGGCCTCGAGTCCAAATTCGTCTATCGAACTGTGCAGCCCTAACCACAGGATCTTTTCTCTGTTTACGCAGTCCGTTTTGCCTATGCCGTGATTCAGCACCGTTCAAACTGTTGTACCACCTTAGAGGACCCACGTGTGGAGATGATAAGTAATCGGAGCCGTCCATCCTCTACGCACCATTTTGGATGGCACTGTTCATTTACAAGATAGTTTTGCCTGTGCCGTGATTCACCATCGTCAAAATGAAGTACCACATTATAGTACCCACGTGTGGAGACGATCCAGTAATTGGAGCCATCCATCCAAAACTCTCCACATCATGGTCTGGCAGAGTTTGACGATTGAGATTCATGCACACGAAAAAATCATACACGTGGCATATATGTAACGCAATTTAAACGGTTAAAATCCTCATCTAGATTGGTGATAAATTAACGTCTGTTATGATGTACTAACTGGCCCATTTGGGTCCTTACTCTTACTCCAGTGGTATACTCTCGGGAGTTTCAATACCTGGTTGAGGGTTCGAGTACCCACAGGTGGTGAAATCCCACCATGGCGTGAGTGTGTGGTGGTGTGTGTGCGTGTGTTAAAAAAAAAAAAAAAAAAAAAAAAAAAAACTGGCCCATTTGTGGAAATCCAATGCACGGTCAAAATAAGCAGCAGTACACAATCTGAAGGCAACAAACGAATATCTCAAAGAGGTTAGGATTGTCCATCCAATCTGATTCGGGACCTTCAATTTAGACGGTTTAGCTTAAGTTAAATGCGTGCGACGTATACAATATCTCGGTGCATGTGTATCGACCCTTGCATGCACCTTACCAGAGTATCAAAGTAAGGAGACATTTACGACTGTCGATCCCACCTTTTATCCATTGGATATTCTTGAAGTAATACAAACTTAACATACGCAGTTGGACCTCCTCGTACGGCCACCAAATTCCAGGACGAAAATACCCCTCCTTTTCACAGAAACGGACTGGGTACTCCGCTTGCCACCGCCAATGGCGGATCGTAGGTGGTCTGTGGGCCCCACCATGATGTATGCTTTTCATCCATGCCGTCCATATATTTTTCCGGATCATTTTATGGTATGAGACAAAAAATGAGGTATATCCAAATCTTAAGTGTACCACATTACAGGAAACAGTGTTGAATGAGCATCAACCATTAGAAATCCTCCCCCGTCTAAGTTGGGGCCCACTGTGATGTTTGTGAGAAATCCTCCCCATATAAGTTCATTCATAGGGTCACAAAGACCTGGATGAAGAGGAAAAACGAATTTCATAGTGATCCAAAACTTTTGTAACCCCTAAAAGGGTTTCAATGGTAGACGTTCAATTCCCCACTGCCTTTTACAGTGTGGTCCACTTGATAGCTAGATCTGTCTTATTTTTCACCTCAAGCCTTAATACGAGTTCGCCAAATAGATGGATGGTTTGGATATAACACATACCTCATAATGGGACCCACAAAAATCGATGGGGATTACAATAAAAAAAGAAAAGAAAAGAAAAAAACGAAAACGAAGTCAGCGAGTTGGGGTTGACCGGGTTAGGACCCGGTCGACCGGGTCGGAGAACAAAAAAAAATAAAATTGCAGCCAGTGAGTTGGGGTCGACCGGGCTGGGACCCGGTCGACCGGGTCAGAGCTGGGCCTATCGTTACGGATTATAACCGTAGCCATGACTATAGTGCTATGCACTTTTTTCTCTTTTTTATTTTTTTTTATTTTTTACAGGGAGAACATTTTTCCCCTTACATTTTTCTATGATACATAATTATGTAAATATGTATATATAAGTATATAAAAATATTTTTCTATCTTTTAATTCATTTCTTTGTCTATTTATTTAACAAGCATATCTCCTAAACTATAATGATTTACTTAACTTACCATATATGATTTTGGGGTAGGAGATGCTCATTTAGCCAACCAACCTAGTTATTTTCCAAGATTCCATTGGGTCGATGATCGAAAATCTTATTTCATTCAGTTCGTGGTCAATTTCAATCACTTCGCGGTCGGGTTGGTTCGGGTTGAAAGTCGGGTGGGTTGGTTCGGGTTGGTACTCAACCCTAACCCAACCCAAGTTTCCTATACCTAAACCTTGACCCAACCCAACCCAATCTTGGGTTGGGAATTCTTAACCCAAGCCCAACCAAAGAGGGCTCGACGGATTGATTGGGTTGGTCGGGTGTATACGTGCTAATATTTTCGTTATTACATTAGTTTATTATATTTCAATATAGGACTTTTTTTTTTTGTATCTATGATTTTATTAATTATATACGTGATTATTCATCATAAAGAACTTCATTTTTTTCTTTTAAAAACCAAGCTAAAATATGAGACTACTCCTTTAAAAAGTCATGTAACATAGCACGCAATCTATTTTGGAAAGAGAAATCCGGCATATCTTGTTAGCGTGAGTCCTTGAAAATGACGTGGACAAATGAGACCCGACATCACTAGTGTACCTTCTACATAAACAATCCACACTCAATTATAATTTATAAGTAACTAATATATTGATCGGGTTCGAGTTGGGTCGGGCAACCTGAGACCTCAACCCAAGCCCAGCCTAAGTTTTATCGGGTTGGTGTTTGTATAGCCCAAGCTTGAGATCGGACCCGATATATCCTGCCCGAGCCCAACCCAATGTCGAGTCGGTCATGGGTCGGTCGGGTTGAACCTACTCAACTTTCAGCCGTACATGAAATTGAGCGGAGGAAATTAGAAAATCAGCGGGGCAAACTAGAAAATCAGCGGGGCAAATTAGGAAATCAGCGGGGCAAACTAAAAAATTAGCGGGGCAAACTAGAAAATCAGCGGGGCAAACTAGGAAATCAGCGAGGTAAACTAGAAAATCAGCGGGGCAAACTAGAAAATCAGCGGGGCAAACTAGGAAATCAGTGGGGAAAACTAGAAAATCAGCGGGGCAAACATGAATTTGAGCGGGGCAAACTAGAAAATCAACGGGGCAAACTAGAATATTAGTGGGGCAAACTAAGAAATCAGCGAGGCAAACTAGAAAATCAGCTGGGCAAACTAGGAAATCGGCGGGGCAAACATGAAATTCTACTGGGCAAACTGGACAATCAGTGGGGCAAACTTAACAGATAATTTTAGGGCTTGAGCCGATAAATCTAAACGTATCCAATGTTCAAATGGACCACACTCATTTTCATGTTTGCCCCGTTCATTTTCATGTTTGCCCCGCTCTTTTTCATGTTTGCCTTGCTTATTTTCATGATTATCTCGCTCATTTTCATGTTTTCCCTGTTCATTTTCATATTTGCCCAGCTCATTTTCATGTTTGCCCCCCTCTTTTTCATGCTTGCCCCGCTCTTTTTCGTGTTTGCCCCGCTCTTTTTCATGTTTGCCCCGCACTTTTTCATGCTTGCCCCGCTCATAATTCAGTTTGTCCCGCTTATTTTCCAAGATTCCATCGGGTCGATGGTCGAAAATCCATTTCATTCAATTTGTGGTCAATTTCAATCACTTCACGGTTAAAACTGAAAATTTGGCGGGGCAAACATGAAATTGGCTTGCTTTTGCGGGAAAACCTCTTTTGAAAGTTGCATCCAAACAGGCCTCAAGTTGAAACCTTCGTGGTTAAATACTCAGTTTTCATTACAGTGAATTCCCTGTTCGTTGAGAATTTCCTGATTAAATCTTCAATGCTTTCCTTATCTAGATGGTCATGATTTTCTGCATTGTTGATTGATTCCAGATAGATTGAATGGTAGGGATATTCCAAATTTTGTCCTTTATGATGAGATCAGAAACAATCGTGGGATAACTTCTTTGTCTAATTGATAGATGAATATTTTCATCAATTTTCATTTGAACACGTATCTTGGTAATGCCTAATGCAGTTGCTTTATTAGTCTACATTACTCTATCAAGTTCCTTTCTGGTATTTAAAACCAATATACCAGTTTAGCTCAACCCGAGACTCAATGAGGTACTCAGATAGTATCTAGTGTTCTATCAAGTTTTTGAACACCGGCATGAAGACGAGCTGATATAGTTGCATGTTGTGGAAGTATTCTAAGATGCCGGATGTTTCAAGATATGCCATGCAGGCTGCTAAGAGATCAACACTGAAGCCATTGATTCAATCCCGTCTTCTTTTGAGAAGGAGAAAAACCAAATCGGTGATTTTCATCGTGATGTTGGAGGGGAATTTATTTGAATATGGATCAGGCTTGATTTTGTAGCTAGTAGTAGTTTGAAAGGAGAGCTTGTGCCCTCAGCTTGTTCCTCTCTCTCTTTCATGGCCACAACTTCACCAGGAATTGGTTTCTATCCAATCTTCTTTCCATCCGCCTTCATCAGGGATGGGTGTGTGTTTGAGATCAGTGTTTTTCATCAGGTAAGCCCCACCATATATGGTCTTGTGACCCAAAAATCAGGCCAGTATGATCCTCATGTAGGCCAGACATCTACTCGAAATGGACGATCCAGTGGTCTAAATATGACATATGTGTGGTCCACCTGAGGACTGGTCTGGGCTGATCACTAGGCCACGAGATATGCATTGGGGCTTGTTTAATTAATGACGGTCTGGATTTCTTGCACGTCTTCCCCATTGTCACATTACATGTGCTGAGTCCCAAGAAAGCATTAACTCCAACCCGATGGAATCTTAGAAAATAGCTAGGTTGGTTGGCTCATTTGTTTTTTCAGATTTCGACCATTGCCCCACTTGTTTTTTTAGATTTGTTTCATTTTTTGTCTTATATCATAATGAGAATAGTCAATTCATTTTTTTAAATTTGTCTCATTTTTTGTCTTATATCATAGCGGGGCAAACATGAAAATCAGCAGGGCAAACTAGAAAATCAGCGGGGGAAACATGAAAATCAGCGGGGCAAACTAGAATATCAGCGGGGGTTACTAGAAAATCAGCGGTGCGAGCATGAAAATCAGTGGGGCAAACTAGAAAATCAGCAGGGGAAACATGAAAATCAGCGGGGCAAACTAGAAAATCAGCGGGGGAAACATAAAAATCAGCGGGGCAAACTAGAAAATCAGTGGGGGATTCTAGAAAATCAGCGGGTCAAACTAGAAAATCAGCGGGGTAAAGTAAAATATCAGCGGGGGATACTAGAAAATCAGCGGGGCAAACTACAAAATCAGTGGGGGAAACTAGAAAATCATCAGGACAAACTAGAAAATCAGCAAGGCAAACAGTGATTTTGATGGGGACATGTAACTAGGTATGAATCATACATATCTAGAGAATGTCATTGAAAATTCTTAATATGTTATTTTCTTTCCAACTAAAGGGCCGCAATCATTGGCAGATGAGATGACAAACAGTGATTTTGATGGGGACATGTGCTGGGTGTCAAGAAATCGAGGGGTTCGTTTGTGAGATGGCTACCACTATACTCGGTTTGAATTGTAAAAGTATAAATATAAAATAATGGGGCAAACTAGAAAATCAGCATGCCAATCTCAAGCATTGAGTTCCATGTACATTGAATTTGATTGACGAGCATAGCGAGGCAAACGGAAAATATAGTGGGACAAAGTATAAAGTTCATTTCATCATCCACAAAAATTATAAAGTATGTTATACATTATAACTTATAATTCCGACGAATATGCAAACAATTTTCAAAGTATGCTATCCACCAAAATTACAAAGTATGCTATACATCAAACTAGAAAAACAACGGGGCAAACTAGAGAAACAACGGGGCAAACTGAATTACGAGTAGGGCAAACTAGAAAAACAGCAGGGCAAACTGAAATATGAGCGGGGTTTATTGGGAATGCTGTTGTAACAGCTTGTGCAAGTGTAAAGGTGATGGATTTGAATAAGGAGTCTTTGGGATTTTGTGTTGAGAAGGTGAAAGAAGCAATAAAGATGGTGACAGATGAGTATGTGAAATCAATAGTAGATTGGTTAGAGGTTTATAGAGGGGTCCCTTCCATTTTAGATGAGAATTTTTATGTGTCAGCTTGGTGGAAGCTGCCCTTTCATGAGTTGGATTTTGGGTATGGGAGGCCCACCTATGGTGGCCCAGTTGTGAGTGGAATGGATGAGTTTGTGTTGTTGCTCTCTGATAGTATTGGGGTGAGGAGAGGTGGAGGTGACAATGTATGGATGGCCTTAGAACAAGAGAAGATGGAGAAATTCATGATGCATGTGTTCAAGATGTAGTCCTTTCCTTATATATTAGATCTTAGTATACACGTGAAATAGGTAGTGTCCTTATCATGTGTATGAGTTGTACTGTAGTGAAAAGAGTACAAACTATAGTGTTTGACTATCCACTTTGTTGGTGTCCTTGTACAATGGTTTAATTACAGTGGTCCACATCTTTATATAGAATGCATAGTTTTTAATTTTCACAAGTGGGAGACATTTTTGGGTGATGCAGAACAATTCATTGGTCGGTTGACTTCCACTGAGGATGTATCAAGGAACAAAGCGACATATATTCACTATAAAAGAATAAAATTACAGGAGATAGAGATTACCCGATTCGAACAAGTCTTGAATCACCTAAGTTATAAGCTTAAAACCCTATGAACGAATTAGAAAGCTCTTGATACCCCATATTCTTGATTACACCCATATATATATGCATGACATCTAGGTGAATCACAATTGAAATAGGAAATAAATCCCGCACGATCGTTCGATGAAACATTCGATGACACTTCGATGGCATCGAACATCTTCGATGTTATCGAGCTAACCAAAATGTTCTAGCAACTAAACATGTATTGTTCGAATTTTCTCGATGGGACTTTGATGTCATCGACGGTTCGTCGATGACATTGAACCTCTTTTAATAGCTTTGAGCAGGACACCAAAAGTGTCCAGTAACAAATCGTGAGATTTTCGTATTTTAGTCAGTATTGCACTAAAAAAGAAGAGAAAATGGGTTTTATTGTTACACACTGTCAGCATGACGATTCATATGTAGGTGTAGCAATTATATATGACACAAGCAAATAACAAAATTATGTTTGCAAAAATGACGATTCATATGCTTGACCCACTCATTTTCATGCTTGACCCACTCATTTTCATGCTTGCCCCGCTGATTTTCATGTTCGCCCCGCTGATTTTCTAGTTTGCCCCTCTCATATTTCAATTTGTCCCGCTGATTTTCTAGCTTGCCCCGCTCATTTTCATGCTTGCCCCACTCATTTTCATGTTTTCCCCGCTGATTTTCTAGTTTCCCCTGCTCATTTTTATGTTTTTCCCGCTGATTTTCTAGTTTCTCCAGCTGATTTTCATGTTTCCATCGCTGATTTTCTAGTTTCCCCCGCTCATTTTCATGTTTCCCCCGCTGATTTTCTAGTTTTCCCCGCTGATTTTCATGTTTCCCTCGCTGATTTTCTTGTTTCTCCCGCTCATTTTCATTTTTTCCCGTTAATTTTCTAGTTTTCCCAGCTCATATTTCAGTTTGCCCCACTGTTTTTCTAATTTACCCCGCTTATATTTCAGTTTGCCCTGCTGTTTTTCTAGTTTACCCCGCTCATACTTCAGTTTGCCCCGCTGTTTTTCTAGTTTGTCCCGCTGTTTTTTTAGTTTGCCCCGCTCATATTTCAGTTTGCCCCGCTCATTTTTATGCTTGCCTCGCTAATTTTCATGGGTGATTTCGTCATGTATAAACCACATAGTTTCCTTGTTTTGATGAAACTTTTGTTTTGGAGTTTTTGAGGTCTGAATCTTTCTTTCTGCTCTTAATTGAAATAGGGTTTGAAAACATAAAAATGAAGCGTTCACAGCTTTTACTCATAATCTTCATATGGTTAACTCTACTTGATAATCTCATAATTACTTTCATGACAAACTACATAAATAATTGTGTTCTTTATTTTTCTTCATTGCTTTCACATTTTTAATTAACCGTATGATTGTGAGTTCATAATGGTTTCCTACCTATTCAAATAAACATGAAAATCAAAGCCAACAGTAAAACTTAGAGAGGAATGATATGATCGTTGACAAGATAATATGAATAGTACTCTCGGGTCTTGAGTTTATTTAACTGTGACGCATGGTTTGGTGATCCAGGCTAATCGTCTAATGGGTCGCATCATGAACTAAATTTTTTCTAAAATTTTCTCTGTAAGTAAATCATTCTAGTTTAGGATTCTTACTCTTGCTCGGGTGGTAGACTCTTATGAGTTTCAACACCCGAGCAAGCATTCGAGTATCCATACGTGGTGAAATTCCACTAGTGTGAGTGCATAGGGGTGTGTGTGCATGTGTAAAAAAAAAAAAAAACTTTCTAGTTTAGGAAATATGCTTGTTAAATAAATAGACAAAGAAATGAATTAAAAGATAGAAAAATATTTTTATATACTTATATATACATATTTACATAATTATGTATTAGAGAAAAATGTAAGGGAGAAAAAGTTCTCTATGTAAATATGAATAAAAATAATAATAATTCTGCCAGACAGCCGCGGCACTGCTGCGGTAGTGCCACGGCTGTAATCCGTAGCGATAGACCCAGCTTTGACCCGGTCGACCCAACCCGATCGACCCCAACTCGCTGGCTTCCTTTTTTTTTCCCTTCTTTTTCCCTGTTGTAATCCCCAACGATTTTTGTGGGTCCCATTATGAGGTATGTGTTATATCCAAACCGTCCATCTATTTGGAGAACTCGTATTAATGCTTGAGATGAAAAATAAGACAAATCTAGCTATCAAGTGGACCACACTGTAAATGGCAGTGGGGAATTGAACGTCTACCATTGAAACCCATTTAGGGGTTACAGAAGTTTTGGATCATTATGAAATTTGTTTTTCCTCTTCATCCCGGTCTTTGTGACCCTATGAATGAACTTAGATGGGGAGGATTTCTCAGGAACATCACAGTAGGCCCACCTGAGTTCCCATCGCCCAGACCGTCCGTTAGCGCTTGTCTCTGCACGCCAGCCAGAGGAAGGCAGGGGTATTTTCGTCCTCAAATTCGATGGCCGTACGAGGAGGTCCAAGTGCGTATTCTAAGTTTGTATTGCTCCAAAAAAACCGTTGGATAAAAGGTGGGGTCCACAGTCGTAAATTTCTCCAAAGTAAGTGGAGCCGGATTCGAATAGCAGGTGTTGTCCGGGTAACACGTTAGTGGGTGTTGCCCGACCGTAGGGCCCACTTTGATGATTTGTTATATATCCACGACGTCTATCGGTTTTTGAATATAATTTTGGGATGATTACTAAAAAATGAAGCAGATCCAAGTCTAAAGTGAACCACACCATTGGAAATAGTGGTCATTAAATGCTCATCATTAGAAAATTCCTATGCCTAACTGTAATGTATATTTTTCATCCAACTTGTTGGCAAGGTAACGAAGGTCTAGACGAAGGGAAAGCATAAAAAACTTCCTACAACCCATTATAATTCATATTTACCAGCCAAACGGTTGATTAGGTCCCATAGACCTGGATGAAGGGAAAACACTAGATATCAGCTTATCCAAACGTCTGTGCCGTCCAAGGGTTTTAATGCCGGGAATTCAATCACCACTGTCGTGGGGTGTAGGAAATTTGGATTTGTATCATTTCTAGCTAATGACCTAAAATAAGCGGGCAAAATAGATCATAAGCAGGGATGAAACACACAATGATGTTGATGTATATATTATGTATCCATGCCGTATGTTTATCCATTTTTCCAAATCACTTTACGACATTATCCAAAAAATCAAGCTGTTCGAATTATCAGGTGAACCATACCATAAGAAATATTGGTGATTGACTGTTTTCTACCATTATTATTTTTAGGGCTCACCATAACGTTTCTGTAGTTTTTATTCACCATCCAATCAATTGATACGGTAACATAAGCCTGAATGAAAGGAAAAAAAAAAAAAAAAAAACAAGAGAAATTTACGACTGTACGACCCATTTATGGCCCATTTACGAGACGAAGCCCACCTCATTTTCCCTTTAAGAATAAGCCCCAGCTGTACGGACGACTTGCCAAAGGTCGAAAATGCCCCTTGCTTTTACCTTCAAGCGGATCGGCTGGTGCTCGAAGACGAGCGCTGACGCTCGTCGAACTCCGAGTTGTACGAACGGTTCAAAGAGATCAACGTTACGTGGTCCCCACAGTTATGTATTTATTATATCCACAACGTTCATCCATATTTCGAGATCATTTCGGAGCATTATCCTTAAAAAAAAATCATATCCAAAGATCAACTGGACCACACCATAAAGAGCAGCAAAACATTGATTTTCACCGTCGAAACTTTTGTAGGGCCCACCGTAACATTTATTTTCCATCCAATCTATTCATAAGGTCACAAAAACCTGGATGAAGAGGAAAAACAAATTTTGTAATGATCCAAAACTTCCGTGGGCCCTAAAAGGTTTCAACCGTAGACTTTCAAAGCAGAATGAGAAAGTCAATTGCTATGTCCAGACCTATGAACATGGATTATAACTGTAGCTATAGATGCACTAAATCGGTAGCCATAGATATTTATCTAGGGTTGGCTTGCCGAACTAGCGGCACCCACGCCACTTGCTGGCCCGTCCGGCGGGGCCACACCCGACTGGCGGCCCCTGTAGCTACGGATTATAACCGTAGGCATAAACGGACTACCATCACAACAATCCATGCATTTTTTTTTTTTAAATTTTAAATTTTTATTATTTTTTTCTTTATATGGAGAACTTTATTCTACTTATAATTTTCTCCAGCACATATTTATATAAATATGTATATATAAGCATATAAAAATTTTTTCTCTCTTTTTTCATTTCTTTCTTTATTCATTTAACAATAATATCTTATAAACTAAAATTAGTTACTTGATGTACCCTTATATGATTTTGGGATAGGAGAAGCTACTTTAACGAACCAACCTGTTTATTTTCCAAGATTCCATCAGGTCGATGGTTGAAAATCCATTTCATTCACTTAGAGGTCAATTTTATTCATTTCATTTACTTCGTGATCAATTTCATGCATTTCACGGTCAATCTTGACGATTCTGTTTTGATTCACAGTCATTTCCATGCATTTCACGGTCAATTCCCTTCACTTCACAGTCATTTTTATGCATTTCACGGTCATTCTCGGTGATTCCGTATTGAAATGCGCAGAAATGACCGTGAAGTGAAGCGAATCGACCGTGAAATGAGTGGAAATGACCGTGAAGTGAAAGGAATTGATTGTGAAGTACGTGGAAATGACTGTTAATCAACATGGAATTGGTGAGAATGACCATGAAATGCGTGGAAATGATGTTGAAGTGAAGCGAATCGACCATGAAATGCATGGAAATGATCGTGAAGTGAAGGGAATTGACCATGAAGTGCGTAGAAATGACCGTGAATCAACACAGAATCGGCGGGAATGACCGTGAAATGATCGAAAATGACCCTGAAGTGAAGCGAATTGACCGTGGAATGCGTGGAAATGACCGTGAAATGCGCGGAAATGACCGTGAAATGCGCGGAAATGACACTGAAGTGAAGCGAATCGACCGTGAAATGCATGGAAATGACCGTGAAGTGAAGGGAATTGACCGTGAAGTGCGTGGAAATGACCGTAAATCAACACGAAATCGGCGGAAATGATCGTGAAATGTTCAGAAATGACCCTGAAGTGAAGCGAATTAACTGTGAAATGCATGAAAATGACCATGAAGTGAAGGGAATTGACCGTGAAGTGCATGAAAATGACCGTGAATCAACACGGAATTGGTGGGAATGACCATGAAATGTGCGGAAATGACCCTGAAGTGAAGCGAATCGACCGTGAAATGCGTGGAAATGACCATGAAGTGAAAGGAATTGACCGTGAAGTGTGTGGAAATGACCGTGAATTAACACAGAATCTGCAGGAAAGACCGTGAAATGCATGAAAATGATCGTGAAGTGAAGCGAATTGATCGTGAAATTTGTGGCAATGACCATGAAGTGAAAGGAATTGACCATGAAGTGCGTGGAAATGACTGTGAATCAACACGGAATCGGCGAGAATGACCGTGAAATGTGCAGAAATGACTGTGAAGTGAAGCGAATCGACCGTGAAATGCGTGGAAATGACCGTGAAGTGAAGGGAATTGACTGTGAAGTGCGTGAAAATGACTGTGAAACAACACGAAATCGGCGGGAATGACCGTGAAATGCACGAAAATGACATGGAAGTGAAGCAAATCGACCGTGAAATGCATGGAAATGACCGTGAAGTGAAACGAATTGACTGTGAAGTGCGTGGAAATGACCATGAATCAACATTGAATCGACGGGAATGACTATGAAATACTCGCAAATGACCCTGAAGTGAAGTGAATTGACCGTGGAATGCATGGAAATGACAGTGAAGTGAAGGGAATTGACCGTGAAGTGAAGGGAATTGACCGTGAAGTGAAGGGAATTGACCGTGAAGTGCGTGGAAATGACTGTGAATCAACACGGAATCGGTGGGAATGACCGTGAAATGAAGCGAATCGACCGTGAAATACATGAAAATGACCTGAAGTGAAGGTAAATGATCGTGAAATGCGTGAAAATGACAGTGAATCAACATGGAATTGACCGTGAAATTAACGGTCTTTCCGTGTTGATTCACGGTCATTTCCACACACTTCACGGTCAATTCCCTTCACGTCATGGTCATTTCCATGAATTTCAGGGTCAATTCGCTTCACTTCACGGTCATTTTCATGCATTTCACGGTCTTTCCCGCAGATTCCTTGTTGATTCACGGTCATTTCCATGCACTTCACAGTCAATTTCCTTCACTTCGCGGACATTTCCATGCATTTTACGGTTGATTCGCTTCACTTCAGGGTCATTTTCGTACATTTCACGGTTATTCTCATCAATTCCATGTTGATTCACGGTCATTTCCATGCACTTCACGGTCAATTCCCTTCACTTCACAGTCATTTCCATGCATTTCACGGTCGATTCACTTCACTTCACTATCATTTTCACGCATTTCACGGTCATTCCCACCGATTCCGTGTTGATTCATGGTCATTTCCACACACTACACAGTCAATTCCCTTCACTTCACGGTCATTTCCACGCATTTCACGGTTGATTCGCTTCACTACAGGGTCATTTTCGAGCATTTCACAATCATTCCTGCCGATTCCGTGTTGATTCACAGTCATTTCCACGCACTTCACGGTCAATTTCCTTCACTTCACGGTCATTTCCACGTATTTCATGGTCGATTCGCTTCACTTTAGGGTCATTTCCGCGCATTTCACGGTCATTCCTGCCGATTCTGTGTTGATTCACGGTCATTTCCATGCATGTCATGGTCAATTCCCTTCACTTCACAGTCATTTTCACGCATTTCACGGCCGTTTTGCTTCACTTCACGGTCATTTCCGCACATTTCACAGTCATTCCCGCCGATTCCGTGTTGATTCAAAGTCATTTCCATGCACTTCACGGTCAATTCCCTTCACTTCACGGTCATTTCCACGAATTTCACGGTCAATTCGCTTCACTCACGGTCATTTCCACTTATTTCTCGGTCTTTCTTGTAGATTCCGTGTTAATTCACTGTCATTTCCACGCACTTCACGGTCAATTCCCTTCACTTCACGGTCATTTCCACGCATTTCACGGTCGATTTGCTTCACTTCAGGGTCATTTTCGCGCATTTCACGGTCATTCCAGCCAATTTCGTGTTGATTCCTGGTCATTTCCACGCACTTCACGGTCAATTCCCTTCACTTCACGGTCATTTACAAGCATTCCACGGTCAATTCGCTTCACTTCAGGGTCATTTCTGAGCATTTCATGGTCATTCTCGCCGATTCGGTGTTGATTCACGGTCTTTTCCACGCACTTCACGGTCAATTCCCTTCCCTTCACGGTCATTTCCACGCATTTCACGGTCGATTCGCTTCACTTCAAGGTCATTTCCGCACATTTCACGGTCATTCCCGCCAATTCCGTGTTGATTCACGGTCATTTCTACGCACTTCAAGGTCAATTCCCTTCACTTCATGGTCATTTCCACGCATTTCATGGTCGATTCGCTTCACTTCACGGTCATTTCCGAGCATTTCACGATCATTCCCGGCGATTCCGTGTTGATTCATGATCATTTCCATGCATTTCATGGTCAATTCCCTTTACTTCACGGTCATTTCCATGCATTTCATGGTCAATTCGCTTCACTTCATGGCCATTTCCATACATTTCACAGTCATTCCCGGTGATTCCGTGTTGATTGACGGTCATTTCCATGCATTTCACGGTCAATTCCCTTCACTTCACGGTCATTTCCATGCATTTCACGGTCAATTCGCTTCACTTCACGGTCATTTCCATGCATTTCACTGTCATTCCCGTTGATTCCGTCTTGATTCACGGTCATTTCCATGCATTTCACGATCAATTCCCTTCACTTCACGGTCATTTCCACGCATTTCACGGTCAATTCGCTTCACTTCACCGTCATTTCCATGCATTTCATGGTCATTCTCAGCGATTCCGTGTTGATTCACGGTCATTTCCACGCACTTCACGGTCAATTCCCTTCACTTCACGGACATTTCCATGCATTTCACGGTCGATTCGCTTCACTTCAGGGTCATTTCCGCACATTTCACGGTTATTCTCGCCAATTCCATGTTGATTCACGGTCATTTCCACGCACTTCACGGTCAATTCCCTTCACTTCAGGGTCATTTCCACGCATTTCACAGTCGATTCGCTTCACTTCAGGGTCATTTCCGCGCATTTCACGGTCATTCCCACCAATTCCGTGTTGATTCACGGTCATTTCCACACACTTCACGGTCAATTCCCTTCACTTCACGGTCATTTCCACGCATTTCACGGTTGATTCGCTTCACTTCAGGGTCATTTCCGAGCATTTCACGTTCATTCTCGCCGATTCCGTGTTGATTCACGGTCATTTCCACGCACTTCACGATCAATTTCCTTCACTTCACGGTCATTTCCACGCATTTCATGGTCAATTCGCTTCACTTCAGGGTCATTTCCGCGCATTTCATGGTCATTCCCGCCAATTCTGTGTTGATTCACGGTCATTTCCACGCACGTCATGGTCAATTCCCTTCACTTCACGGTCATTTCCACGCATTTCACGGCCGATTCGCTTCACTTCACAGTCATTTTCGCACATTTCACGGTCATTCCCGCCGATTCCGTGTTGATTCAAAGTCATTTCCATGCACTTCACGGTCAATTCCCTTCACTTCACGGTCATTTCCACTCATTTCACGGTCAATTCGCTTCACTTCACGGTCATTTCCACTCATTTCACGGTCTTTCCTGTAGATTCCGTGTTAATTCACGGTCATTTCCACGCACTTCACGGTCAATTCCCTTCACTTCACGGTCATTTCCACGCATTTCACGGTCAATTTGCTTCACTTCAGGGTCATTTCCGCGCATTTCACGATCATTCCCGCCAATTCCGTGTTGATTCCAAGTAATTTCCACGCACTTCACGGTCAATTCCCTTCACTTCACGGTCATTTCCAAGCATTCCACGATCAATCCGCTTCACTTCAGGGTCATTTCTGAGCATTTCATGGTCATTCCCGCCGATTCGGTGTTGATTCACGGTATTTTCCACGCACTTCACGGTCAATTCCCTTCCCTTCATGGTCATTTCCACGCATTTCATGGCCAATTCGCTTCACTTCAAGGTCATTTCCGCACATTTCACGGTCATTCCCGCCAATTCCATGTTGATTCACAGTCATTTCCATGTACTTCAAGGTCAATTCCCTTCACTTCATGGTCATTTCCACGCATTTCATGGTCGATTTGCTTCACTTCACGGTCATTTTCGAGCATTTCACGATCATTCCCGGCAATTCCGTGTTGATTCACGATCATTTCCATGCATTTCATGGTCAATTCCCTTTACTTCAAGGTCATTTTCATGCATTTCACGGTCAATTCGCTTCACTTCATGGCCATTTCCATACATTTCACAGTCATTCCCGGTGATTCCGTGTTGATTCACGATCATTTCCATGCATTTCACGGTCAATTCCCTTCACTTCACGGTCATTTCCATGCATTTCACGGTCAATTCGCTTCACTTCATGGTGATTTCCATGCATTTCACTGTCATTCCCGCTGATTCCGTATTGATTCACGGTCATTTCCATGCATTTCACGATCAATTCCCTTCACTTCACGGTCATTTCCACGCATTTCACGGTCAATTCGCTTCACTTCACCGTCATTTCCACGCATTTCATGGTTATTCTTAGCGATTCCGTGTTAATTCACGGTCATTTCCATACATTTCACGGTTTATTCTCTTCACTTCACGGTAATTTCCATGCATTTTACGGTAAATTCGCTTCACTTCATGGTCATTTCCATGTGTTTCACGGTCATTCCCAGCGATTCCGTGTTAATTCACGGTCATTTCTATGCATTTCATGGTCAATTCCCTTCACTTCACGGTCATTTCCATGCATTTTACCGTCAATTCGCTTCACTTTACCATCATTTCCATGCATTTCACGGTCATTCTTGGCGATTCCGTGTTGATTCACAGTTATTTCCATGCATTTCATGGTCAATTCCCTTCACAGTCATTGCCATGCACTTCACGGTCATTTCCATGCATTTCACAGTCATTGACCTGATGGAATCTTGGTAAATAACTAGGTTGGTTGGCTAAAGTAGCTTCTCCTACCCGAAAATCATATAGGGTTCATCGAGTAACTAATTTTGGTTTAGAAGATATACTTTTTAAATGAATAAAGAAAGAAATGAAAAAAAGAGAGGAAAAAATTTTTATATGCTCATATATACATATATTATATAAATATGTGTTGGACAAAATTGTAGGTAGAATAAAGTTCTCCATGCAAAAATAAAATAAAAAAATTTGCATTCGTCTATCGCTACGGTTATAATCCGTAGCTATAGGGGCCGCCAGATGAGCATGGCCCCGCTGGATAGGTCAGCGATCGGCGTGGGGGTTGCCAGTTCGGTGAGCCCACCGCGGACAAGACTCTTTAGCTACGATTTTTGGTAGCAATAGCTACGGTTAGAATCCGTAGCCAAATATCTTTTTATCAAATAAAATAAAAATCTTCTTTTTTTTTTTTTTAACGTCGAATATTTGTTTTTTTTTCGAGTCCCATCATGAGGTCTATGTTATGTACAAACCATCCATCTATTTGACGATCTCATATTAAGGCTTGAGAAGGAAAATAAGATAGATCTATCTATCAAGTGGACCACACTTTAATAGGCAGTGGGGAATTGAACGTCTACCATTGAAACCCTTTTAGGGGTTATAGAAGTTTTGGATCATTATGAAATTTATTTTTCCTCTTCATCCAGGTCTTCGTGAGCTTATGAATAGATTGGATGGAAAATAAATGTTATGGTGAGCCCTACAAAATTTTTAACGGTGAAAGGCAATTTTTCCCCTGCACTTTGTGGTGTGGTCGAGTTGATTTTTGGATATGACTTTTTTTTGGATAATGCTCCTAAATGATCTCGAAATATGGATGAACGCTGTGGGTATAATAAATAGATAACTGTGGGGCCCATGTAACGTTGATCTCTTTTGAACCGTTCGTACAACTCGGAGTTTGAGGCGCGTCAGCGCTCGTCTTCCCGCTTGAAGGAAAACGCAGGGGCATTTTCGACCTTTGGGTAGGCGTCCGTAGAGCCGGGGCTTTTTCGTGTCAGGTAAAATGAGGTGGGCTTCATCTCGTAAATGGGCCATAAATGGCTCGTACAGTCGTAAATTTCTCTTAAAACAAATATCAACTTGATACAAAACTTTTGTGGCCCTGTTTCATGTGGTATGGTCCACCAGATAGATGGATCTGTTTCGTTTTTCGAATAATGTCTGATCTGGAAAAAATGGATGGTTTGCGTGCATACATTATACCTAAATAAAGGTGGCCCCATGGTAACCCCACGGTAAGGGCCGCACCATGTTGGGTGTGGCCAGGGTCTCACCTAATCCGTGGGCCTGTAGCGGCGAGATTTGATTGGTCCATCACACATGTGCGTGGTCAACTACGAAACTCACTCCATGAAAGTAAGTCCATCTTTCTAAATGCATAAATTCTAAAAGAATCATGAGTGTACTGTGTCAATGTAACATGCAAGAAGACATTAAAAAAAATGGAAACATTCGTTGACGTACGTAAAAATCCAAGCTCTGTCTCTCCCACCTGTAGCATGGGATATCTTCACACAAACCATCTGTGGCCGAATTCACGTCATCCATTGATCTTCTTTCATTGGGTGGTGGGCCCATGAACTCAACAAATCCACCATTGATTTTGTAACTAGATGAATGTTGCTGATTGATCAAATTCCTGTTCAACTGACCAAAACACCATCACTGGCCCACTTAAAACCCTTTCATCAGTCTCCTTCTTAAAAGGGGGAGACAATTAGCTCCCCACCATCGTTTCCCCAACCTTCTATTGCTTCTTTGGCTGCAGCAAAGTCGCTCATTGAACTGGTTCTTCGATATGGTCTCGCACCCATGTTCCCTCCCATCATTGTTGGTTCCCTGGCTACGTAAACATCGTCTATTGATCTCACTCTTCGAATGGGTGTTGGGCCCCGGAACACATCATCGCTTCTTCCTCCTCCTCTTCTTCTTCTTCTTCTTCCTCCAATCCACCATTGATGCTTCCCACATTGATTCTGTATTTGAATGAACGCCACTGGTCGATCCAATTTCAATAAACCCTGAGCTAGATGTACCATTATCATCTCTTCTTGGATACCAGGCGACTGTCGAATCTGTAAGTGGGCCGGAGCTAGATGCACTATTATCGAAACTTCTTAAATCCCAATTGATGGTCCACGTCGAATCTGAAGGTGAGTGGAAGCTAGATGCACCATTTTCGATTCTTGTCGGATCCCAAGCAACTGTAAAATCTATAGGTGAGTGGGAGCTAGATGCACCGTTATCAACTCTTCTTGGATCCCAGGTGATTGTCGAATCTATAGGTGGGTGGGAACTAGATGCACCATTATCAACTCTTCTTGGATCGCAGGCAACTATAAAATCTGTAGGTGGGCGGGAGGTAGATGCACCATTATCAACTAGTTGTGCGGAAGGAACTTCACCTGTTATCTCATCAACCTCTCTGAGGTCTTGCACTAGGTGGCCACCAAAATGCTGATCTAATGACAATTGACGGATTTCACTGGAAGGGTAGTTCCTCCTCCTCTGAGGATGTAACAATTGATCCGACACATCATGGTCAAGAATTTCAGGGAGTACACGAATTTCGAGCTGGTGTGGTGACACCTCTGGTGGTGGTGGGGTGTCTGATATGTAAAAGAAGAACCAAGAAGCATCATGGACGTTGGTCATCCTCAAGAAGAGGACTATGAGAAAGATGTTGAGAAGTGGAGCCACATCTGGGGCCGCGCACGACCAGTCGTGGCCCCTGCTCGATCGGTCGTGGAGCCCGCTTGACCGTTCGTGACCAGTCGTGGACTGACACGACTCGAACTCTAGGGAGCATCAGTTTTTTGGGTCTAAGGTGCTCGACCGGTCGTGGGCCATGCACGACCGGTCGTGGGGTCCGCTCGACCGGTTGTATAGTCTGGTCGACCGGTCGTGGTTACGCAGATTCATTTCTAAATCTGATGCGGACTGCGAATTTTTGTGTCGCCTTTTGTAAGGGTGTGAAAGGGAAGTTACCAAAACTATAAATTTGGGTCCCTAGGGCTATTCTAGGGTGAAGGTGAATATTGAAAAATATTTTTAAGGAGTGGGCAAGGGATTTTCTATGTTCTTCCAAGGAAGAGGTTAACATATTACCTTGTAATCTTTATTCTTCGTAGTGGAAGTTTGCATCCGTGGTTTTTTACCCTAGTTTGGGGTTTTTCCACGTATATCTTATCTTATGGTTTGTTTGCATTGCTTTGATCTATTTCTAGTTTATATTTCTTCTTGTTTATCGTTTGTGGGTGAGGCCTGAGATTAGATCTAGGCTCACTGCGTTGTTGGCGTGCTGCGCAACAACTGATATCAGAGCTATTGGTTTAGTTCTATTGGGAGCGATGACAGAAGAAGGGAAAGCTAGAATTGAGAAGTTTGATAGTTCAAACTTTGCCTTCTGGAAGATGCAGATGGAGGATTATCTGTATCCGAAGGACCTCTATATTCCTCTAGGAGAAAAAGAGAAGAAACCAGAAAAGATGACAGATGATGAATGGTTTTTACTAGATAGGAAGGCTTTAGGAACGATCCGACTCTCTTTGTCTAAGAGTGTCGCCTTCAACATATCCAAGATGAAAACTACAAAAGAATTAATAGAAGCCCTAGTCACCATGTATGAAAAGCCCTCAGTGTCCAACAAGGTTCATTTTATGAAACAACTATTCAACATGAAGATGTCAGATGGTGGGAGCGTGGCTGAACATCTAAACGAGTTCAATATAGTCACGAGCCAGTTGGAATCCGTTGGCATTATTTTGAGGATGAGGTCAGGGCTTCATTGATCTTATCCAGTTTGCCAGACAGTTGGGATGGTTTGGTGATTGCTATGAATAATTCTTCAGGGTCGACAAAGTTGAAATTTGATGATGTGGCTGGCCTAATTCTTAGCGAAGAAACTAGAAGAAAGGTATCAGGAGTTTCAGGGGATTTAGGGAATGCTCTAAACGTTGAAGGAAGAGGAAGATCGCTGAACAAAGGAGGCAATAAACATGGGCGTTCTAAGTCGAGGAAGAAGTCCAAGGGACTGAAAGACAAAGACGGGTGTTGGTATTGCGGCAAGAAGGGGCACATGAAACGTGATTGCAGGGCACTCAAGAAACAAGAAGGAAGCTCTTAAGACGGGAAGGATTCAGTGAATCTATCTGAGGAGAGTAATACAGAGGCGTTGATCTTATCTCTTGATGTGAGGAATGAGTCTTGGGTTATCGAATCGGGTGCTTCGTTTCATGCCACTTCATGTAAGGAAGTTCTGCGTGATTATGTGTTAGGTGACTTTGGGAGAGTCTACCTAGGTGATGATGAGTTATGTAGTATTGTTGGAAAGGGGGACGTTCATGTAAATCAGAAAGATGGAATGGCATTGAAATTAAAGGATGTTAGACATGTACCGAGTTTGAGAAGGAATCTGAGCTCAGTGGGGCAGTTAGTTGATACCGGTTATGTGACGACATTCACCAGTGATTCTTGGAAGATCACAAAAGGTGCCTTGGTGATATCTTAAGGCAAGAAAGAAGGTACTTTATATGTGACTTCAGGATTGTATAGTTCACTCTCAGTCACATCAACTGGAGTGAATGGCAGTTATGACATCAGAGGTTGGGACATATGAGTGAGAAATGGATGAAAGTGCTATTGTCAAAAGGGAAGCTACCAGGGCTAAAGTCTATTAACTTGGAATTCTGCGAGGACTGCATGTATGGCAAACAGAAGAGGGTGAGTTTCAAGAAGATGGGACACACTCCAAAGATGCATCTGTTGGAGCTTGTACACACTGATGTGTGGGGACCAGCACAGATATTATCTCTTGGTGGCTCACGTTATTTTGTTTATTTTATTGATGATGCTAGTAGAAAATTATGGGTCTATTTCTTTAAGTACAAATTTGATGCATTTGATGTATTTAAGAAGTGAAAAGTTATGGTAGAAAACGAGACAGTTAAAACAGTAAAATGTCTCAGATCTGATAATGGGGGAGAATATTGTGATAAGAGATTTGAGGAGTATTGTGCAGCAAATGGAATTAAACATCAAAAAATGATTCCAAGGACACCGCAGCAGAACGGTGTGGTTGAGTGCATTAACAGGACCATCCTTAAGCGCGCCAAAAGCATGAGGTTACATGCAAGGTTGCTTAAGATCTTTTGAGCAGATGCTATGAATACCGCCACATATCTCATCAATAGAAGTCCCTCAACACCATTGGATGGTGGGCTACCAGAAGAAACGTGAACTGGGAAAGAAGTGAACCTTGCATATCTCAGAGTGTTTGGTTGCACTTCATATGTTCACATTGATGCGGAGCACAGAAACAAGCTGGATGCGAAGTCCAAAAGGTGCACGTTTATAAGCTACGGGCAACATGATTTTAGTTACAGGTTTTGGGATGCAGAAAATAGGAAAATCATCAGAAGCAAGGACGTAGTCTTTAATGAAAAAGTGATGCATAAGGACAGTGTGTAAGGAAATAAGGCCGAGGAAAAGGAATTCGTAGAGTTGGAAGAGTTATTGGACACGGGTGTTACAGCGCCACAGGATGATCATGCACAGGAGCACTATGAGGCAGAGCCGCATACACCAGGTGTGAGGAGGTCTACTCGGGAGAGGAAATCCACGGTCCGATACTCACCTTCTTTACATTATCTACTGCTGACAGATAATGGTAAACCAGATTGTTTTGAAGAGGTATTACAGTCGGATACACGGGTTAAGTGGGAGCAGGCCATGGATGAGGAGATGGACTCTTGAGTCTAATCGTACATGGGAGCTAGTCACTCTACCCAAGGGTAAGAAAGCTCTTCATTACAAGTGGGTTTACGGACTGAAGGAAGAGCACGATGGTTTGAAACGGTATAAGGCCAGATTGGTTGTGAAAGGGTTTCAACAAAAGGCAGGTATCGATTTTACTGAAATATTTTCACATGTGGTGAAAATGTCTACAATTCGTATGGTCTTGAGTATAGTGGCTACAGAGGACTTACATCTAGAGCAACTAGATGTTAAGACAACCTTTCTTCATGGGGACCTTAAAGAAGAGATATACATGCATTAGCTGATAGGATATGTGACACCAGGAAAGGAGAACAAGGTATGCAGATTGAAGAAGAGTTTATATGGCCGGAAGTAGGCCCCGATGCAGTGGTATAAGAAGTTCGATAGTTTCACATCGGGAAACGATTTTAAGAGATGTCATGCAGACCACTGTTGCTACTTGAAGAAGTTTGATATGCCGTACATCATCCTTCTTCTGTATGTTGATGATATGCTTGTGGTCGGTTCAAGCATGAAGGACATCTCAGATCTTAAAAGACAACTGTCTAGAGAATATGCCATGAAGGATTTAGGAGCTGAAAAATAAATCCTAGGCATGAGGATAAAGCGTGACAAGGAAAATAAGATACTAGTTTTATCACAGGCAGAGTACATAGCCAAGGTACATGATTGATTCAATATGAAAGGTGTTAAGCCGGTTAGCACTCCATTAGCTAACCACTTCAAGTTATCTAAAGAGCAAGGGGCAAGACGCAGGAGGAACGGGACTACATGACTAAAGTCCCATACGCGTTAGCTATTGGGAGTCTTATGTATGCTATGGTGAGCACGGGGCCAGACATTACTCAACCAGTGAGAGTTGTTAGCAGGTTCATGAACAACCCCGGGAAGGAACATTGGGAAGCTGTGAAGTGGATCCTTAGATACTTAGTAGGAACTAAGGATGTAGGGTTGTACTATGGTAGATCGGAAATCAAGCTACAAGGCTACGTAGATTCAGATTTGGCAGGAGATATCGATAACAGAAGAAGCACTACAGGTTATGTCTATACTCTGGGTAGTGCTGCAGTCAGTTGGGTTTCTCAGTTACAGAAGATAGTATCTATCATTACGACGGAAGTAGAATATGTTGCGGCTATAGAAGCGTGCAGGGAGATGGTGTGGCAAGGTTTCATGGAAGAGTTGAGTAAGAAGCAAGCAGATTACAGGCTGTACAGTGACAGTCAGAGTGCAATACACTTGGCTAAGAATTCAGCCTTTCATTCAAGGACCAAGCATATTGCCATCAGATATCACTTCATACGTTCGTTACTGGAAGATGGATCGATTGCTCTGGAGAAGATTCATACAAGTGAGAATCCTGCGGATATGCTGACTAAGGCGGTCATATGGGAGAAGCTGAAGCTCTGTTCAGCTTTAATTGGTCTTTAAGCTTGAAGATGGGGAGGTGGTGCACTTCGAATGAAGAAGACAAAGGTTTATGGCGATGTGTCTCCAAGTGGGAGATTGTTGAGAAGTGGAACCATATCTGGGGCCGCGGCCGCGCACGACCGGTCGGGGCCCCTGCTCGACCAGTCGTGGAGCCTGCTTGATCGGTCATGACTAGTCGTGGACTAACACGACTCGAACTCCAGCGAGCATCAGTTTTTTGGGTCCGACGTGCTCGACTGGTCGTGGACCATGCACGACCGGTCGTGGGGTCCCCTCGACCGGTCATGGTTACGTAGATTCATTTCCAAATCTGATGTGGACTGCGGATTTCTGTGTCGCCTTTCGTAAGGATGCGAAAGGAAAGTTTCCAAAACTATAAATTGGGGTCCCTAGGGCTATTCTAAGGTTAAGGTGAATATTGGAAAATATTTCTAAGGAGTGGGTAAGGGATTTTCTATGTTCTTCTAAGGGAGAGGTTAGTATATTACCTTGTAATCTTTGTTCTTCATAGTCGAAGTTTGCATCCGTGGTTTTTTACCCTAGTTTGGGGTTTTTCCATGTATATCTTGTCTTGTGGTTTGTTTGCATTACTTTAATTTGTTTCTAGTTTATATTTCTTCTTGTTTATGATTTGTGGGTGAGGCCTGAGATTGGATCTAGACTCATTGCGTTGTTGGCATGCTGCGCAACAAAGGACTGCTCATGGCGTTACAATCATCTTGATCCCGATCATGGCTATGTGGTATTTCTTGTGGAAGAGCCCCACTAAGTAGATGATGACCCCAATGAGAGATCTGAGGGTGGACCGGGCCAAGAGGAAGTACAATGGTTTCCAAATTCTTCTCTGATTGTTAGGCCTCATCTTGAAAATAGAAATTGAAAGAAAAGAATATAAAAAGAAAGATTAGAGAGAGAGAGAGAGAAGAAGAAGAAGAAGAAGAAGAAGAAGATATTTACCTTGTCTTGATAGAGATGGCAAGACGGGGGACGAAGCTTTAGAGGGAAGGAAGAAGAAGGATCTTTCGAAAGAGAAAAAGAAAGGAAATGGCTGTTGCCTTCTCACAGATGAGGTGATCTTGACGTTGCAATGGAGTTTTTAAAATGAAATCGAGATTTATTATTTATAGACCAGTGTTGCATGGGATTTTCATAGAATGCGAGCTTCCGCATCGGGCACGGATTGTGCAGTGAGGCGCTGACCACCCTTCACCCGCAGTGTGAAGTCTTTGCAGGCCCCACTGTTATGTATTAATTTTATCCACACTGTCCATCCATTTTTCCAGCTCATTTCAAGGAATGAGCATAAAATTGAAGCATATCTAAAGGTTCAATATACCACACTATAGGAACAATGGGCTTCACTGACGCAGGGATGGACGCGATGACGTCTAGCATAGTTTTTGAATTCATGAAACTACTATCAACTCATCAAATAGATACCTTGAATCCATGAGTAAAATAAGAAAATAAAAATAATTTTAGAAATTCATAATAAATTAATTGATTCTAAAAAAAAACAAGCTTACAACCTCTTAAATAGTAACCTAAATCCTAGGAATAAATTTCTGAAGCATATTATAATTAAATTTCTAGAAATGGTGACTTAATATGAATAATAAACTTATTATTTATAAACAGTCATGATTTGTACTTGACATCATGGTTTTCGGCCAAAAATATATAATAAGTGTCCTATTTGGCTTAACCATGCTATTCTCCTAATATTTCTAAGAATATTTCATGTTAGACACAACTCCCAACACCCAACGGATAAGGAATTACAATTAAACTGAAAACTTACTATAAATAATAAAAACGAAATTAAAATGAAAATTCGACAGCCTATCCGATGGAATCTCACGAATCCGAAGTGGGCAACCTAGTAGCTGGGTTGGATGGCTAAAGTAGCTTGTCCTACCCCAAAATCATATATTGCAGGTTGGAAACTCATTTCGGTTTGCGAGGTCCATTCGTTTTAAAGTTTTGACAATCTAGATCACTTCTGCCTCTAATCAAGCCTTTTCTGATCCATCTTGGCCATGAAATCATCCTCGATCCCGCTCTACATCATTCACCTTGTTCATAAGGTCACACTAACATGGATGAAGGAAAAACACAAAAATCAGCTTGATCCAAAACTTTTGTGAACTTCTGTGGCCCCAAAAAGATTACAACGGTATGCATCTCATTCACGCGGTTTTGCTGTGGTGTGGTTTACTTGTTCTTTGAACATGCATCAATTTTTGGGCTCATGTCCTAAACTGAGGGGATAAAAAGGATGGACAGCCTAGATAGGACACAATCTGTATACAATCTACACTTCCGCTGCACTCAATGAGACTGGCCACCAAATGCCCGTGCTTCCGTAAACTATGTATGGCCCACAATGATGTGGATAGACACTTAAGATAGTAAGAAATACTTTGTAGGTTGCCGTGAGATGTTTCTAAGAAGATGTGGGGCATGTGCCATGTGGACTACAGGACTGATGAGATGTCAAAAATACATGGAGATGCATAAAAAGGTACTGACAGAACTAAAATTCGTGCTGGCCTTCAAAAGTGTTCTTCGCAACCATGGTAGTGCTTATCACTTGCAGAATTTGAAAAACAAGAAAAGGTAGGATGTTAGCACCGCATGGGTCTAGTCTATAAAATTATGCTTGACTCCATTTACAAAAAGAAGAATGAGAAGAGTGATTTGGAATACAAATCCAATAATCTGAGAGTGATTCTTAATATCTTATACACACTAAGGGTGCCTGAGAATGCTCGAGTCAATCTCACACCAAAAGGCTGCCAGTTTTCAAAGAACTTTATTAATTTTCAAAATAGATTAGAATCAGAGATGCCTGATGTCTCTTTCTCTACAAGAGTTCTTGGTTTTCCTCTTTTTTTTTCTCACATCTCCTCCAAGTTTCCATCGCTACTGCCACGTAGGTTAAAATCAGGGATCGGCCTCCAGACGACTTAAGCAACTGGGATTTACACCCAACATCCATTCTTAAGGGGCTCTCTCCTCCTCTCTTTGATGGATGAATGGATGGGATGAGCTAAAGCTCTCTCTCCTTCTCTCCCTCTCTCTTAAGAATGGATGATGGGTGGGGGTGCAAGTGAAGAGGAAAGAGGTATTTATAGGTGTAAAAAGTGGCCCTTTGGTAATTTTTGTGAAGTTTAGGAGAAAGAAGGATACAAGGGTTATGTTTGGTTGTGGGGATGGGTCTTCCAGGTTACACCTTACCAGAAGTTGAAGGAGGCGGTAAAGTGTGTAAATTTGGAGAAAATTAGGGCAGAGTAATCATTAGAGCTCGAGTGATATGATTTATTATTACTTTAAAGCTAAACTCATAAAGACCGTATATTCCTTGTTGAGATTCTTAGTTCCATCCTGAACCAGATCAACCATGCAATTCACTATCATCCACGTGATAGACTCTCTTTTCCTTCTCTCTTTTTATTTTATTTTATTTTATTTGGAAGAGTATATATCATGCGAAACCTTTGCAACTCATTCGGGCTAAAACCAGGGGAACAGTACCCGATAGAAGCCCATCATAAAAATGGAAAACTATATATCTACTTGGGCCAGGCCTGAAATTAAGAGCATGCCTAATGGCTCCTAGACCCACTTTATTTAGGAAAATAAGACCTCTGATCATAGGAGGGAGCTCAGCAACGTGATGGGTAAGGAGAGAAATTTGGAGCTCGGACCCCATGCGGGCCATCCCATCCGCTGGGCCATTCCCTTCCCTCAGGACATGGACAAACTTAAACACCCTGTTAACCCTCATCCTTTCAATAGTTATTCTAAACTGATTTAAGGGGATGAGCCGTTCCCTTCCCTTAGGACATGGACAAAATTGAACACCCCTCATCCCATCAATAGTTAATCTAAACTGATTTAAGGGATATGGACTTACTATACTGTGGCTAGATAGAAGTGAAGTGTCTAAATCTAAGAAGCTAAATTAAGGATAAACAATGTTATGCTATAGAGAGATTGATTGTGTGTGACAAGTGATACTCTTCGTTAAATACTACTTTTATAAACTTGAAGAGGCAGTAGCTGAGTATAATTTCATATGAATCTTTGATCATGCAACAGCCGTTTCCTAGCAGGATATGGAATCCTTATTGTATGGTGCTATCATAATTTGATTTGCTTCTAATTTTGGATAAATTTTTCATTATTTATTTCTAATTCTCCTTGCTTCCATCGAGAAATTATCGATTGTATCCATAAATTTTTTTCTTTCAGTGTTGATCTATTTTTTATTTGGGACAGACGTGCCATGTATAAGCCAGATTACGAAGAACCTTTATTGACGGGATTTGAAAACTTTCTACGTACACAAAAAGTCACAAGGGATGAAACACACATCATTGTGGTGCTCATAGCACTGACCAATACCCGAATTAAGAGTCTCCCCAAGAGCAGATTAGGTGAGACCGCAACCTCACCCAGGACAGTGGGCCCTTATCGTGGGGCCCACCTTGATGTATATATTATGTATCCACTTCGTCCATCTGTTTTTCCAGATCATTTTACTAAATTATCTTAGAAATAAAGCTGATCCAATTATCAGGTCAACCATACCATAAGAAATAGTGATTGACCGTTCTACCATTAATTTTTTTTTAGGGCGCACTATAACATTTCTGTAGTGTTTATTTACCATCTAATCCATTGATATGGTAACATAAGCCTAGATGAAAGGAAAAAAAAACACAAATATCAGCTTGATCCAAAACTTTTGTGACCCATTAATAGTCAATTAACAGTGTTTCCTATGGTATGGTCCACCTGATAATTGGATCTGTTTCATTTTTGGAATAATGTTTGATCTAGAAAAATGGATGGTTTGTGTGGATACATGATACTTACATCAAGGTGGGCCCCACCGTAACCCCACGGTAAGGACTAAGGACCGCACCATTTAGGTGAGGCCAGGGTCTCACCTAATCCGTTGAGGCCTATAGTGGCGAGATTTGATTGGTCCAGCACACGTGTGCGTGGTCAAATACAAACCCACTCGATGAAAGTAAGTCCTCTTTCCAAAAGCATAAATTTGAGAAGAATCGTGACTGTACTGTGTCCATGTAACAAGTAAGAAGACATTCAAAAAATGGAAACATTCATTACAAGAACATACAAAACCCAATCTCTCTCTCTCTCTCTCTCTCTCACCTGTAGCCGAATTCACGTGATCCATCGATCTTGTTCTTTCATTGGGTGGTGGGCCCATGAACTCAACAAATCCACCAATGATTCTGTAACTAGATGAATGTTACTCATCGATCTGATTCATATTCAACTGACCAAAACACCATCAGTGGCCAACTTAAAGGCCTTTCATTGTTTCCCCTACCTTCTATTACTTCTTTGGCTGCATTAAAGTCGCTCATTGATCTCGATCTTCGATATGGTCTCGCGCCCTTGTTCCCTCCCAAGTTCCATCACCGTTGGTTCCCTGGCTGCGTAAATGTTGTTCATTGAACTCACTCTTCGAATGGGTGTTGGGCCCCAGAACACATCATCGCTTCCTTCTTCCTTATCCTCCTCCTCCACCTCCACCTCCTCTTCTTCTTCTTCTACCTCTTCTTCCTCTTCTTCTTCTTCCTCTTCTTCTTCCTCATCTTCTGTCTCCAATCCACCATTAATGCTTCCCACTTTGATTTTGTATCTGAATGAATGCCATTGGTCGATCCAATTTCCATAAACCTTGAGCTAGATGTACCATTATTGTCTCTTCTTGGATCCCAGGCAACTGTGGAATCCGTAAGTGGGCTAGAGCTAGATGCACTATTATTGAGACTTCTTGCACCCCAATCGACGGTCCACGTCGAATCTGAAGGTGAGTGGGAGCTAGATGCACCATTTTCGATTCTTCTTGGATCCCAGGGAACTGTAGAATCTATAGGTGGGTGGGAGCTAGATGCACCGTTATCAACTCTTCTTGGATCCCAGGTGATTGTCGAATCTGTAGGTGGGTGGGAACTAGATGCACCATTATCAACTATTCTTGGATCCCAGGCGACTATAAAATCTGTAAGTGGGTGGGAGGTAGATGCATCATTATCAACTAGTGGTGTGGAAGGAACTTCACCTATTATCTCATCAACCTCTTTGAGCTCTTGCACTGGTTAGCCACTAGAATGCTGATCTAATGACAATTGACGAATTTCATTGGAGGGGTAGTTCCTCCTCTTCCGAGGACGTAACAATCGATCCGACAAGTCATGGTCGAGAATTTCGGGCTGGTGTGGTGGCACATTTGGTGGTAGTGGTGTGTTTGATAGGTAAAAGAAGAACCAAGAAGCATCATAGACGTTGGTCATCCTCAAGAAGATGACTATGAGAAGGAGAATGAGAAGGACTGCCCATGGCGTTACAATCATCTCGATCCTGATCGTGGCTATGTGGTATTTCTTGTGGAAGAGCCCCACCAAGTAGACGATGACCCCAATGAGAGATCTGAGGGTGGACCGGGCCAAGAGGAAGTACAATGGTTTCCAAACTCTTCTCTGATTGTTAGGCCTCATCTTGAAAATAGAAACTGAAAGAAAAGAACGTAAAAAGAAAGATTAGAGAGAGAGAGAGAGAAGAAGAAGAAGAAGAAAGAAGAAAGAAGAAGAAGAAAGAAGGCCTTAGAAAGCCAGTTTGCCAACACGTTCTTAGTAGCATTCCTGTGCATTCGCTAGTGGCCGCGGCCATTCCTGCCTCAATTTTGAAGGCCTTAGAAAACTGGTTTGCCAGTTTCTTCTGGGGGTGGGCTGCCAGTAGGAGGAAATAACATTGGAGAAAATGGTCAGAGATTGCAACTCCTAAAGCAAAAGGTAACTTAGGGATCAGAAAGTTGGTGGAATTCATGCAAGCACTTCATCTCAAAATGGCTTGGGCCATGAGGGTCAAGGATATCCGGAGTCTTTGGGGTACATTCATGCGGGCCAAGTACTAGCAGGACCCATTGTCGCCCGGTCAAGTGCAGAGCGTGGCTGCGACCTCTCCTCTGTGGAAGAGGATTCGGGAGCTATTCCCCATGCTGGAATCCAAGATGCAGTGGCAGATAGGGAGAGGGGAGGTCAATTTTTGGAGAGATAACTAGGCTGGGAGAGGGCTCCTTGCATCCAGAGTGCTGCACCCCATCCCAACTGGGCTGATGGACATCCAAATCAGGGAGTGCCTGGGGAAGGCAGGGCCTCTTCCTCCGTCTGCAGCGTTTAACTGCTTCCCTCAAGACGAGATTGCCGCCATCTTCCACTGGGGCTTCTGCACATTAGATGGCCTAGACGTCCCTCGGTGGCCGCCTGACCCATCGGTTGAATTCTCGATCAGCTCTTCTTGAAATTTGTGCAGATTTCCCGGCCCTCTCGTTGGCTGGAGCTCCAGAGTGTGGTACCCTCATCTCTCGCCTAAGATCTCCATGCTGGTTTGGAGGATTCTTAAGGGTGCGGTCCCGGTGGAGTTAACAGTCTAGTTCAGAAGAGTACATCTCGGCTCGCGCTGTGTCTGCTGAGACGGAGTGGCGTCCCAAGGGCCTACTACTGAGTCCATCTGCCATCTGTTCTTGCTTAGCACTAGGGCTTCAACTTTATAGTCCCATTTCGTCACTATTTTCGGGAGGCCTACTTTGGGTGGAGCCTTAGTTGAGGATAGGGTGGACCGCTGGTGGTGTGGCCCTTATCCGAGGGGCTGGGCAGGGTTCGTGTATAAAATGATTCCCCGTTTAATCATTTAGGAGCTGTGGAGAGGCAGAAATTTGAAGGCAGCCACCCCTTAATCCAAGCCCAGGCCTCCTGGGTTAGAGGGTGGATCCACGCTATCTTGAATCGGTGGTGTCCTCAGCTTTCTCCTGTGGGGTCTGATAGTCAGACCCTTTCAGCGTCAGGGCGGTGGCCAGGCTCGTCTTGCCCCACTGCAAGAGAGGCGCAAGTGATTAAGTAGGTTAAAACCCCCTTTGGGATGGGTTAAGATGAATGTAGACAAGTCCGCCAGGGGAACCCAGGTATGGCAGGGGGTGGTGGGATCTGCAGAAGGGAGAGAGGCGATGTCCTGTTTGGCTTCACTACGAGCTATGGGATGGCTTCTAACGTCAGAGCGAAAATCAGGGTTATCCACGATGGGCTGTTTCATTGTCTCAGAAAGGGATTTGCTAAAATCATCATTGAATCCGATTCATTGCTGGTGATTAATCTCATTTCTGGGAGTTTTCACCCAGGCTGGAAGTGGAAATACTGGTTGTCCAGGATTAAAGGGTTATAGATTAAAGGGGAAGTGAAGTTTCAGCATATCCTTCCGGAGGGCAATGTGTCTACAGATAGGCTGGCCAGAATGGGTAGCGGGTCTCAGACTTCAGCTGTCTTCCATGCAGTCACTGACCTCCCAAGGGAGGTTAGGGGCCAAATCTTCCTCGATAGGGTGGGCCTGGGGGCCCTCAGGTGCTATCCCCTGGTCGTCCCGTCTCTACCATCCACGTCTCTGGTTTTTTTTTTTTTCTTTTTACTTTTCTCTTTTCCAACTTTATGATAGGTTATGGCCAGGTACTTTTCTTCCTGCCAAACTTGAATGTAAAGAGCCCATGTAATGCTTTTTTTTTTGTGAAATGAAATCAGCTAAGTTTTAAAAAAAAAATCCGCTTCCCTCGATGAAAGTAAAGTCCTCTTTCCAAATGCATAAATTCGAGAAGAATCGTGATTATACTGTGTCCATGTAACATGTAAGAAGACATTAAAAAAATGGAAACATTCATTATAAGAACATACAAGACCCAATCTCTCTCTCTCTCTCTCTCTCTCTCTCTCACCTATAACCGAATTCACGTGATCCATCGATCCTGTTCTTTCATTGGGTGGTGGGCCCATGAACTTAACAAATCCACCATTGATTCTGTAACTGGATGAATGTTACTAATCGATCTGATTCATGTTCAATAGACCAAAACACCATTAGTGGCTAACTTAAAAGCATTTCATTGTTTCCCCCACCTTCTATTACTTCTTTGGCTGCATCAAAGTTGCTCATTGATCTCGATCTTCGATATGGTCTCGCGCCCATGTTCCCTCCCAAGTTCCATCACAGTTGGTTCCCTAGCTGCGTAAATGTCATCCATTGATCTCACTCTTTGAATGGGTGTTGGGCTTTGGAAGACATCATCGCTTCCTTCTTCTTCTTCCTCCTCCTCCTCGTCCTCCTCTTCTTCTTCTTTTACCTCTTCTTCCTCTTCTTCTTCCTCCAATCCACCATTGATGCTTCCCACATTGATTCTGTATCTGAATGAACACCATTGGTCGATCCAATTCCATAAACCCTGAGCTAGATGTGCGATTATCGTCTCTTCTTGGATCCCAGGTGACTGTCGAATCTGTAAGTGGGCCGGAGCTAGATACACCATTATCGAAACTTCTTGCATCCCAATCGATAGTCCATGTCAAATCTGAAGGTGAGTGGGAGCTAGATGCACCATTTTCGATTCTTCTTGGATCCTAGGAAACTATAGAATCTGTAGGTGGGTGGGAGCTAGATGCACCGTTATCAACTCTTCTTGGATCCCAGGTGATTTTCGAATCTGTAGGTGGGTGGGAACTAGATGCACCATTATCAACTCTTCTTGGATCCCAGGTGATTGTTAAATCTGTAGGTGGGTGGGAACTAGATGCACCATTATCAACTCTTCTTGGATCCCAGGCGACTGCAAAATCTGTAGGTGGGCGGGATGTAGATGCACCATTATCAACCAGTGGTGTGGAAGGAACTTTACCTATTATCTCATCAACAACTTTGAGCTCTTGCACTGGTTGGCCACTAGAACGCAAGTCTAATGACAATTGACGGATTTCACTGGAGGGGTAGTTCCTCCTCCTCCGAGGACGTAACAATCGATCCAACAAGTCATGGTCGAGAATTTCGAGCTGGTGTGGTGGCACATCTAGTGGTAGTGGTGTGTCTGATAGGTAAAAGAAGAACCAAGAAGCATCATAGATGTTGGTCAACCTCAAGAAGATGACTATGAGAATGACTGCCCATGGCATTACAATCATCTCGATCCTGATTGTGGCTATGTGGTATTTCTTGTGGAAGAGCCCAACCAAGTAGACAATGACCCCAATGAGAGATCTAAGGGTGGACTAGGCCAAGAGGAAGTACAATGGTTCCTAAACTCTTCTCTGATTGTTAGGCCTCATCTTGAAAATAGACTGAAACAAAAAAACGTAAAAAGAAAGATTAGAGAGAGAGAGAGAGAAGAAGAAGAAGAAGAAGAAAGAAGGCCTTAGAAAGATGGTTTGCTAAGACGTTCTTAGCAGCATTCCTATGCTTTTGCTAGCGGCCGCGGCCGTTCCCGCCTCAATTTTAAAGGTCTTAGAAAGCCGGTTTGCTAGTTTCTTCTGGGGGTGGGCTGCTGGCAGGAGGAAACATCATTGGAAAAAATGGTCATAAACTGCGGCTCCTAAAGCGGAAGGTGGCCTGGGGATCAGAAAGTTGGTGGAAGTCATGTAAGCACTTCATCTCAAAATGGCATGGGCCGTGAGGTTCAAGGATATCTAGATTCTTTGGGGCACATTCATGCGGGCCAAGTACCAGTGGCACCCATCCTCGCCCGGTTAGGAGCAGAGCGTGGCTACGACCTCTCCTCTGTGGAAGAGGATTCGCAAGATGTTCCCTATGTTGGAATCCAAGATGCAGTGGCAGATAGGGAGAGGAGAGGTCAGTTTCTAGAGAGATAACTGGGCTGAGAGAGGGCCCCTCGCATCCAGAGTGATGCACCCCATCCCAACTGGGCTGATGGACATCCAAATCAGGGACTTCCTGGGGGAGGTAGGGCCACTTCCTCTGTCTACAGCGTTCAACTGCCTCTCTCAGGACGAGATTGACGTCATCTTCCACGGGGGCTTCTGTATGTTAGATGGCCTAGACGTCCCTTGCTGGCCGCTTAACCCATCGGGTGAATTCTCGGTCAGCTCTGCCTAAAATTCGTGTAGATCTCCCGGCCCTCTCATTGGCTGGAGCTCCAGAGTGTGGTCCTCTCATCTCCCGCCTAAGATCTCCATGCTAGTTTGGAGGATTCTCAAGGGTGCGGTCCTGGTGGAGTTAGCAGTCCAGTCCAGAGGAGTACATCTCTCCTCGCGCGCTGTCTGCTGCGACGAAGTGGCGTCCCAGGGGCATGCTGCGGTAAGGCCTGTATCCTACACCGTACTGTTCCGTAGGCTTCCGTGGTCCTCCTGGTCGAATTTCGGCAATCCTCGACCTGTATCCGACATTTGCACGTGATCCTAAGCTGAGACCTACGTACCGAAGTTGGCTAGACTCGAAACTTGTATCTTAGCGATCGCGCCGTCGCCACAATTCCAATGCCGTAACTTGCGCATCGAACCGATACCTGGGACAGGAGATGTGGGCCCACGTTCATTTCGAGGAAAACGCCGCGCGTTACGAATTTCGAGGGAATCTTTACAACATGTCTCATCAATTAATCAATCAATCAATCAAGTACACTCCATATCTCAAGTACCAACACCCATCGCTCCTTTATCCACAAGTCAACTCTCTCTCCCCTACCCTTTCTTCTTTTACAAAATTTCAAACACAACCATATCTCTCCATCCCCTTTCCTTGCAACACCTATCTCTTATCAATCTATCACCTCTCCCTCTCTCATTTCTAAAACTCATTTTCCAAGCCACAAGAATTCCAAACGTCCAACCATTCCAAGAGCAAGCCAAGTGTGGCCCACTTCTCTACCATCCAATCTCTCATCCCCACCATCAGAACTCCATCATCCACCGTCAAAAGTTAAGCATAGGAGCTAAGGAGGCTAAGGGAGCAAGAAGGAGGCCAATAGGTGGGTGATCCACCATCGATTTTTTGTTTTAAAGGCCCACTTGTTATAGGACCCACTTGACGTATGCATTGTATAAGGGAGGGCCCAATAGTGGTGGGGTCCCTCCCCTTCACGCCTCTCTCTCTCTTTCTCTACCCTTTTATTGATGGCCCACCTTGGTGATGGATGTACTCTATCCGCACCGTCCACCACGTGTGGACCCACCTGGCGGTCCATTTGGACGGGTTTGATTGAAGGAAAACCCATATATCAACTTGATAAGTGGAGTGATCCACTGGTGTGGATCCCACCATTTATACGTGTTGCACAAGTACCGTCTAAGCAACACACCACATCAGAATTTCTGGTGGGCCACACCATGTGGACCCACCCTACCAACGTGGAGACCCACCCTGGACGCTGGGAGCTCCCAAATTCTTAATACAATATTATACTATATTCTATTATATTATATATATAATATATAATATTATATAATATAATATATAATAGGATGTATTTGGGTGGGCCACACCTATGTGATGACTCCACCGAATGCATCCAGCCGTCCATTGCTCGACGCTGGATGCGAGGTGGCTAATATTGTAATAATATATGTGATATTTGTGTGTGTGTGTGTGTGTGTGTATATATATAGGTATATTGCATTACCTGGTGGGCCCTACATGGGACCCACCTATTTGGTGTTAGTTGGCTGACGTCCATCACAGCAGCTATGCAGCCGCTGTATTGACGTCTTACGTGTTGTATCCACACCGTGCAACGGTAGGCCACACCTTGATGTATTTACTTTATATCCTCACCGTCCATTGTTTGGACGGTAGGAGCCTCCCACGTGTGAGGCCACCTTGATGAATGGATTTTGTATCCGTACCGTCCATCGCTGGATGGTGCAATACGTACCTTGATGAATGGATTTTGTATCCACACCGTCCATAGCTGGACGGTGCAATACGTACCTTGATGAATGGATTTTGTATCCACACCGTCCATAGCTGGACGGTGCAATACGTGAAGCCCAACCGTGATGTATGGGTCCACCCGTCCAGCAATCTGGACGAGTGGGACCCACCTCCCTTGATGGATGCATTAGATCCCAACCGTCCATCCTCCTGGCGAGTTTATTTTCAGGCTTCAAAAAAACAATAATAATAAAAATAAAAAAGGGAAGCAGGTTCAAATCCCTGGTGGGCCACGTACGTAAATCTCACCCCGATATATGTGATTCATCCAAACCGTCCATCCTTTTAGTAAGTCTGTCTCAAGGCTTGGGACTAAAAATAAGACGGATCCAATATCAAAGTATTAAGTGGACCACACTACAAAAATAGTGGAATCGAATGTCTACCAATGAAAACCCTTTGGGATTCTGGACCAATATGATATTTGCTTTTCCTCTATATCCATGTCTTTGCAACATTATGCACAGACTGGATGTAAAATAAAAACTATGGTGGACCATTGGGATTTAACTATGGAAGTCATTATTACCACTGTCATTTGTGGTATGGTCCAGATGATCCTTTGGATATGATTTTTTTATGCTCTATAATGATCTCTAACAATGGATGAATGGTCCATTTGATTCGGCCCATTTGATCAGCTCATTTGATTTGGCCCATGTGATTCGGCCCATTGAATTGGCCCAGACTCGGCCCATTTGACTTGGCCCATTGAATCGGCCCATTTGATTGGCCCATTTGATTCGGCCCATGTGATTCGACCCATTGAATCGGCCCATTTGATCGGCCCATTTGATTTATATGAGGCGCAATGAGACGTATGTGAGGTCTTTGTGTGGGCCGAATATGATGTATATGAGGCCCGTTGCGATATGAGGTTCCACCATGATGTATGTAATAATGTTTTGGCGGCTATGCCTTAGGAGCAATGATGGTTTGACATCCACATTGTAAGAGCAATGATGGTTACATGTCCGTATTGTAACTCCCCCTAGGGCCCATTTGATAGGCCCATACTTGTAGTGTGTAGGCCGTTTAGGCCCATCTTCGTTATGAACTAAATCCATCAGCATATAACATGTTTAGTTTAGTTCCATGATTCATACTCATACGCATCATATGTATGCTTGATATGAGTTACTGATCATAGCACATGCCTTCGGGTAGATTGTTTATGGGCTCACTGATAGGCGGAGTTGCCCTTTATGAGCGCGCGGTACATGTAGGATTATTGCATGACTGGTAGTATGATTCATGCATTTCGCATTTGTATGACATGAATTCTATATACCCTAGTGACATTAGGGTCGTGGCCTCCACAGGAAAATCATGGATGACCGGATTGGATACCGAAAATACTATTTCTAGCATCGGGGCGCCATAGATGTCCCTGGGTGAAAATCTCTAAACTCAATAGTACCAGAGGATGACTCTAACGTCGAAACAGAGTGGATGCATGAGTGCGCTAGGGCCGTATACCACTAGGCCACGTCTCCCACTGTATCATAATCGGTTGGAAAGGGGTGTGACCTTACCCGCCTAAGTGAGGGGGCAATTTCTAGGTTGAGTTTGACCAGCTCGAGGAATGGGTCCGTTATTGACAAGCCGGGCCCGATATTGGCAGGTGGATAGTGAGGTCTCTTCTACTCTCCCAGTTGTGCATTCGGATAGGGGCGGCAAGCTGGCATAGAGTGTACTAGACCCCGATGATTATTCAGAATGAGAACTGTACTGATATTTGATGAGTTGTATGAGGATTTGGATGAGGATTGACATGCTTGAGTTGCATCTCGCATCGCATGGTCTTGATATGTTCGTTAACATTCATATCTTATACCGCATAGTCTTGGTATGGCTAATTCCATTCATCTACCCATCAGCATGATTCCGCATTACTCTGGCATTGCATTCTGAGCACGTTAATACTACGCACACACTTACACCACCCTCTAAGCTTTCTATAAGCTTATGCACAATTGATGTGTGCAGGTGACGCCAAGACGCAACCATAGCCTCACCGCAGTTGGAGCATGCAGTCGAGCTTTTAGAGTTTCTGTTATTATCATTATCTTGTATTTCCCTTCATACGCATTGTACTCAAAGTTTTTATCATAGTGAATTTTATGATGGTGTTCTTGTGGTTATTGTTCGTGGGTTATGCTTATGGTTATATTTATATTGAATCAAAATCATGTTTGAAATCCTCCTTGTAGGATCTCAGGATCGGAACCTGGTGTATGGGTACCGGGAGCCGAGAATAGGGTACTATAGAGGCTGTCCGCGCCGGATTTGGCGATCGGAAATTTTGTGAGCCCAGTTTCCAAGTTCGGAGCATGATAGCTACCGAGTCCATCTGCCATTTGTTCTTGCTTAGCACTAGGGCGTCAGCGTTATGGTCCCATTTCGCCACTATTTTCGAGAGGCCTACTCTAGGTGGAGCCTCGGTTAAGGATAAGCTGGACCGCTGGTGGTGTGGCCCTTATCCGAGGGGCTGGGCAGGGTCCGTCTATAAAATGATTCCCTGTTTAATCATTTGAGAATTGTGGAGAGGCAGAAACCTTGTGAAATTCGAAGGCAGCCACCCCTCAATCCAGGCCCAAGCCTCACGGGTTAGAGGGTGGCTCCACACTATCTCGAACCAGTGGTGTCTTCAGCTTCCTCCTGCGGAGTCTAATAACCGGACCCTTTCGGCGTAGGGGCGGTGGCCAGGCTTGTCTTGCCCCCTTGCAAGAGAGGCGCAGGTGATTAAGTGGGTTAAACCCCCTATAGGATGGGTTAAGATGAATGTAGATAAGTTCGCCAGGGGCAACCCAGGTATGGTAGGGGGTGGTGGGATCTATAGAGGGGAGAGAGGTGAGGTCCTATTCGGCTTCGCTGCGGGCTATGGGGTGGCTTCTGATGTCAGAGCGAAAATCAGGGCCATCCACGATGGGTTGTTTCATTGTCTTAGAAAGGGATTTGCCAAAATCATCATTGAATTAGATTCATTATTGGTGATTAATCTCACTTATGGGAGTTTCTGCCTAGGCTGGAAGTGAAAATACTGGCTGTCTAGGATTTACGGGTTACAGATTAAAGGGGAAGTGAAGTTTCAACATATCCTTCCAGAGGGCAATGGGCCGGCAGATAGGTTGGCCAGAATGGGCAGCGGGTCTCAGATTTCAGTCGTCTTCCACTCAGTCACTGACCTCCCAAGGGAGGTTAGGGGCCTAATCTTCCTCGACAAGGTGGGCCTGGGGGTGCTCAGGTGCTAGCCTCGGGTCGTCCCGTCTCTGCCATCCACGTCTCTGGTTTTTTTTTTTTCTTCTCTCTTTTCCAACTTTATAATAAGTTATGGCCAGGTACTTTTCTTCCTGCAAAACCTGAATGTAAAAAAGCCCAAGTAAAGCTTTTTTGTGAAATGAAATTAGCTAAGTTAAAAAAAAAAATCCATTTCCCTCAACAAAAGTAAAGTCCTCTTTCCAAATGTATAAATTCGAGAAGAATCGTGACCGTACTATATCCATGTAACATGTAAGAAGACATTAAAAAAATGGAAACATTCATTACAAGAACATACAAAACCCAATCTCTCTCTTTCTCTCTCTCTCTCTCTCTCTCTCTCTCTCTCACACCTGTAGGTGAATTCACGTGATCCATCGATCTTGTTCTTTCATTGGGTGGTAGGCCCATGAACTCAACAAATCCACCATTGATTCTGTAACTAGATGAATGTTACTGATCGATCTAATTCATGTTCAACTAACCAAAATCAGTGGCCAACTTAAAAGCCTTTCATTGTTTCCCCTCACCTTATATTGCTTCTTTGGCTGCATCAAAGTCTCTCATTGATCTCGATCTTCGATATGGTCTCGCGCCCATGTTCCCTCCCAAGTCCCATCACCATTGGTTCCCTGGCTGCGTAAATGTCGTCCATTGATCTCGGTCTTCGAATGGGTGTTGGGTCCTGGAACACATCATCGCTTCCTTCTTCTTATCCTCTTCTTCTTCTTCTTCTTCTTCTTCCTCTTCTTCTTCTTTCTCTTCTTCTTCCTCGTCTTCTTCCTCCAATCCATCATTGATGCTTCCCACATTGATTCTGTATCTAAAGGAATGCCACTAGTCGATCCAATTTCCATAAACCCTGAGCTAGATATACCATTATCGTCTTTTCTTGGATCCTAGGCAACTATCGAATCTGTAAGTGGGCTAGAGTTAGGTGCACCATTATCGAAACTTCTTGCATCCCAATCGACGGTCCATGTCGAATCTGAAGGTGAGTGGGAGCTAAATGCACCATTTTTTATTCTTCTTGGATCCCAGGCAACTGTAGAATCTATAGGTGGGTGGGATTTAGATGCACCGTTATCAACTCTTCTTGGATCCCAGGTGATTGTCGAATCTGTAGGTGGGTGGGAACTAGATGCACCATTATCAACTCTTCTTGGATCCCATGCGACTGCAAAATCTGTAGGTGGGCGGGAGGTAGATGCACCATTATCAACCAGTGGCGCGGAAGGAACTTCACCTATTATCTCATCAACCTCTCTGAGCTCTTGCACTGGTTGGCCACTAGAATGCTAATCTAATGACAATTGACGGATTTCACTAGAGGGGTAGTTCCTCCTCCTCTGAGGACGTAACAATCGATTCGACAAGTCATGGTCGAGAATTTCGGGCTGGTGTGGTCGCACATCTAGTGGCAGTGGGGTGTCTGATAGGTAAAAGAAGAACCGAGAAGCATCATAAACATTGGTCATCCTCAAGAAGATGACTATGAGAAGGAGAATGAGAAGGACTACCCATGGCATTACATTCATCTCGAACCCGATTGTGGCTTGTTGAGGGTCAAATATTGCATATCAGACCCCATTTATTACCTGGATTTATGAGCATGACTCTGTTTAACGGCTTGGTTTAACTGTGTATGTGATGCAGAGTGTATGTACGAGCCTGGACCGAAATGGGTGTTTAAAGCATGGACTTAACGCTCTAATGACACCAAGGCAAGGAACGGACTCTAGAAGACCAAGAGCGACGGAATTATACACCAGGGGTCCGAGGAAATCGAGGAATTGAAGCTCAAGTGGCCTGAAAAGTGTCCAGAATGCAAGATCATAGGGTTCCCACCATCCGATCAGTTCAAAACTCCATACGTGGCCTGAGAACCATAAATGAACCGTACACATAAAATTTCAGCTCCTGGATCACTGCGGAAGTGGCCCAACTACATGATCAGCCCCTTTAATCATTAGGTGGGGCCCGCCTGATATCCGGATATGCTTCAAAATTGTCATAGACCGTTTAAATGAGCTGACAAAACGGATGGACGGGGCTGATCTCTTACATACATCAGCATGGGACCCACATGTGCATCGCACATATACAGCGTGCGTGCACCGGGCGTACACGGCAACTCCAGGACGGTCAAACCGTCCTGGACTCGAACTCACCCTCTCAACGCTGCAGCACGTCTCGCTGTTACGCAGACGATCGGACTGCGGAAGTTGGTGGGCCACCACCGTGCATCGGATGATCAATCCGGACCGTCCATCAGAAACCCTTACCCCCTATCATCCTCGCCTAGATGGCAAAATTTCAAGAAAGATCGGAGGCCGGCTATTGATCGTCAAAACTAGAGGCGGACGGCTGAATGAAACCATCCCTGGACCGCACCGATTTTTATCCAAAAACATTGAGTCCCACCTGTTTTTTCGAGCTGATACGAATAGACGGAGTGGATCCTTCAAAAAACCGGTGAAGTGGGCCCCACCGCGTGTCAGCGCGTGCCCTGTTACACGCGTTCGTGAAAGCCGGACGCCGTCCGACCCTTGCGACGGGTTGTACGCCCTTGGGGGCGGTCGGACGGCTGATCTGAACCGTTCATCATGTAGGTGGGCCAAGAATCTCCCAGGGGACGCTGTCCTTTTGGAAAGAAGAAAAAAAAAATAAGAAGAAAGGAGATGCGGAATTCCGGACTGCGTGAGGACTTTCGCAGCAGAGGGACGCGTTCCAGGCTGCGGAAGGACTGTTTCCGCAGCCTACTCCCGGTAGGACTCCACAGCACCGGAAGGGGGGGGCTGGCCATCTTTAAAAGGAAGGAAAAGAAGAAGGAAGGGGGATCCACGGCGGGAGAGAGAAAAAGAGGAGAAACGGAAGAGAAAGAGGAGGGGCTGGCTGCTGGTTTATTGGCAGGGGAGTGCTGGAGCAGGGTGATCTATTTTGGTTTTAGGCGTTCAAGGAAGAGAATCAGAAAGAGGAAGACATGGAGTTTGGCTTGGCTGCATCAGTGGCTGGATTGTGAGAGATAAAAACTCAGTTATTTTTTTCTTTTCTTTTTCTTTTTATTATTATATTTTAATCAGCCATTCATGTGTAGCTAAACCTCTTAGCTAGGGCTAAGGGGTGAAGCTTGTAGCCTGATGGGAGAGATGTTGCTGGTGTCCTTTGATTAAGATTTAAGAGATTATTTTTGACTAAATTTTATGGGAATATCTTTAGTTTTTAATGGCATGTTGTGACTGAAATTACAATGGGCTTGCAATGGCTTTGAATCTTTCTTTCCTCTTTTTATATTTATGAAGTCAGGAAGCCCTGTTGTTCACCATCGTCTCCTGGGCATGGTAGAATGACAGTACCCTTCCTGATCTTCATACATTGTTGATTGGTTGGTAATTAGTTTAATCCTGTTGTTTACTTTGTCTCCTGGGCATGGTTAGATGATGGAATCCCTTCTAATTCATATACCTTTCATCTCTTGAAACCTATATCAATGGCAGTTCAGTGAATTATCACAATTTGTGATACTGGCATACGATCTCCCTGATCTCTACAAGTGGATCCTCTGAATCCCTAGTTCCCTTTCTTTGAATTCCTTAAAGTCTTAGATAATTCTTCCACAATTATTTCTTAAATTCTATTTGGTTTAGATCACATCTTAGTCTAGTTCTAGTTCTAGTTGGTTTCAGATAACGTACAGGTATCAGTCCCTGTGGATTCGACCTCGGTCTTACCGAGTTTATTACTACATCACAACCCTATACTTGGGGAGTGAACATGGCTTTGTGGTATTTCTTGTGGAAGAGCCCCACCAAGTAGATGATGACCCCAATGAGAGATCTGAGGGTGGACCGGGCCAAGAGGAAGTACAATGGTTTCCAAACTATTCTCTGATTGTTAGGCCTTATCTTGGAAATAGAAACTGTAAGAAAAGAACGTAAAAAGAAAGATTAGAGAGAGAGAGAGAAGAAGAAGAAGAAAGAAGGCCTTAGAAAGCTGGTTTACCAACAAGTTCTTAGTAGCATTCCTGTGCATTCGCTAGCGGCCGTGCCTGTTCCCGCCTCAATTTTGAAGGCCTTAGAATGATGGTTTGCTAGTTTCTTCTAGGGGTGGGCTGCCGGTAGGAGGAAACATCATTGGAGAAAATGGTTAGAGTTGCGGCTCCTAAAGCAGAAAGTGGCCTAGGGATCAGAAAGTTGATGGAAGTCATGCAAGCACTTCATCTCAAAATGGCCTGGGCTGTGAGGTTCAAGGATATCCAGAGTCTTTGGGGCACATTCACGCTGGCCAAGTACTAGCAGGACCTGTCCTCACACAGTCAGGAGCAGAGTGTGGGTATGGCCTCTCCTTTGTTGAAGAGGATTCGGGAGCTGTTCCCCATGCTAATCCAAGATGTGGTGGCAGATAGGGAGAGGGGAGGTCAGTTTCTGGAGAGATAACTGGGCTTGGGAGAGGGCCCCTTGCATCAAGAGTGCTGCACCCCATCACAACTGGGCTGATGGACATCCAAATCAGGGACTGCCTGGGGCAGGCAGGGCCTCTTCCTCCGTTTCCCGTGTTGAACTGCCTCCCTCAGGACGAGATTGATGCCATCTTCCACAAGGGCTTCTGCACGTCAGATGGCCCAGAAATCCCTTGCTGGCTACCTAACCCATCGGGTGAATTCTCAATCAGCTCTGCCTAGAATTTGTGCAGATCTCCCAGCCCTCTCGTTGGTTGGAGCTCCAGCGTGTGGTCCTCTCATCTCGTTGGCTGGAGGATTCTCAAGGGTGCGGTCCTGGTGGAGTTAGCGGTCCAGTCTAGAGGCATACATCTCGGCTCGCGCTGTGTCTATTGCGATGGAGTGGTGTCTTAGGGGCCTACTGTCGAGTCCATCTGCCATCTGTTCTTACTTAGCGCCAGAGCGTTAGCGTTATGGTCCCATTTTGCCACTATTTTCAGGAAGCCTACTCTGGGTGGAGCCTCGGTTGAGGATAGGCTGGACCGCTGGTGTCGTGGCCCTTATCCGCGGTGCTGGGCAGGGTCCGTGTATAAAATGATTCCCTGTTTAATCATTTGGGAACTGTGGAGAGGCAGAAACCTCGTGAAATTCGAAGGCAACCACCCCTCAAATCCAGGCCTAGGCCTCCCAGGTTAGAGGGTGGATCCACGCTATCTCGAACCAGTGGTATCCTCAACTTCATCCTGTGGGGTTTGATAGCCGGACCCTTTTGGTGTCGGGACAGTGGCCAGGCTCATCTTGCCCCCTTGCAAGAGAGGCGCAGCCAGAGCAGAAATCAGGGCCATCCACGATGAGCTGTTTAGTTGTCTCAGAAACAGATTCGCCAAAATCATCATCGAATCAGATTCATTGCTGGTGATTAATCTCAATTTTGAGAGTTTCCGCCCAAGCTAGAAGTGGAAATACTGGTTGTCCAAGATTAAGGGGTTGCAGATTAAAGGGGAAGTGAAGTTCAGCATATCCTTCAGGTAGGCAATGGGTTGGCAGATTGGCTGGCCAGAATGGGCAGCGAGTCTCAGACTTCAGTCATCTTCCACACAGTCGCTGACCTCCCAAGGGAGGTTACGGGCCTAATCTTCCTCGACAGGGTGGGCCTGGGGGCGCTCAGGTGCTAGCCCCAGGTCGTCCCGCCTCTGCCATCCACATCTCTGGTTTTTTTTTTTTTCTCTTTTCCAGCTTTATACTAGGTTATGGCCAGGTACTTTTCTTCTTGCCGAACCTGAATGTAAAGAGCCCATGTAAAGCTTTTTTATGAAATGAAATCAGCAAAGTTTCAAAAAAAAAAAATCTGTTTCCCTCAACGAAAGTTAAGTCCTTTTTCCAAATGCATAAATTCGAGAAGAATCATGACTGTACTGTGTCCATGTAACATGTAAGAAGACATTAAAAAATGGAAACATTCATTACAAGAACATACAAAACCCAATCTCTCTCTCTCTCTCTCTCTCGCTCTCTCTCTCTCTCTCTCTCTCTCTCTCTCTCACCTGTAGCCGAATTCACGTGATCCATCGATCTTATTCTTTCTTTGGGTGGTGGGCCCGTCTCAGCCATCCACGTCTCTGGGTTTTTATTTTCTCTTTTCCAGCTTTATGATAGGTTATGGCCAGGTACCTTTCTTCTTGCCAAACCCGAATGTAAAGAGCCCATGTAAAGCTTTTTTGTGAAATGAAACCAACTAAGTTTCAAAAATAAAAATAAAATCTGTTTCCCTCGACGAAAGTAATGTCCTCTTTCCAAATGCATAAATTCGAGAAGAATCGTGACTGTACTACATCCATGTAGCATGTAAGAAGACATTTAAAAAAATCGAAACATTCATTACAAGAACATACAAAACCCAATCTCTCTCTCTCTCTCTCTCTCTCTCTCTCTCTCTCTCACCTATAGCCAAATTCACGTGATCCATCGATCTTGTTCTTTCATTGGGTGGTGGGCCCATGAACTCAACAAATCCACCATTGATTTGTAACCAGATGAATGTTGCTAATCGATCTGATTCTTATTCAACTGACTAAAACACCATCAGTGGCCAACTTAAAAGCCTTTCATTTTTTCCCCCACCTTCTATTGCTTCTTTGGCTGCATCAAAGTCGCTCATTGATCTAGATCTTTGATATGGTCTCGCACCCATGTTCCCTCCCAAGTCCAGAGGAGTACAACTTGCCTCGCGCTGTGTCTACTGCGACGGAGTAGCGTCCCAGGGGCCTGTTGCCGAGTCCATCCGCCATCTATTCTTTCTTAGCGCCAGGGTCTCAACATTATGGTCCCATTTCGCCACTATTTTCGGGAGGCTTACTCTGGGTGGAGCCTCAATTGAGGATAGGATGGAATGCTAGTGGCGTGGCCCTTATCCGAGGGACTGGGTAGGGTTCGTGTATAAAATGATTCCCTGTTTAATCATTTGGGAACTATGGAGAAGCAGAAACCTCGTGAAATTCGAAGGCAACCACACCTCAATCCGAGCCTAGGGATCCTGGGTTGGAGGGTAGATCCACGCAATCTCGAACCGGTGGTGTCCTCAGCTTCCTCTTGTGGGGTCTGATAGCCGGACCCTTTCGGCGTCAGGGCGGTGGCCAGGCTCATCTTGCCCCCTGCAAGAGAGGTGTTGGTGATTAAGTGGGTTAAACACCCTTTGGGATGGGTTAAGATAAATGTAGACAGGTCTGCCAGGGGCAACCTGGGTATGGCAGGGGGTGGTGAGATTGCAAAAGGGAGAGAGGCGAGGTCCTGTTCGGCTTCACTGCAGGCTATGGGATGGCTTCTAACGTCAGAGCGAAAATCAGGGCCATCCACGACAGGTTGTTTCATTGTCTCAGAAATGGATTTGCCAAAACCATCATTGAATCTGATTCATTTCTGGAAGTTTCTGCCTAAGCTGGAAGTGGAAATACTGGCTGTCCAAGATTAAGGGTTGCTGATTAAAGGGGAAGTGAAGTTTCAGCATATCCTTCGGGAGGGCAAGGGGCTGGCCAGAATGGGTAGCAGGTCTTAGACTTCAACCGTCTTCCATGCAGTCACTGACCTCCCAATGGAGGTTAGGGGCCTAATATTCCTCGACATGGTGGGCCTCGGGTCCCTCAGGTGCTATCCTCGGGTTGTCTCATCTATGCCATCCACGTCTCTGGGTTTTTTTTTTTCCTGCTTTATGATAGGTTATAACCACGTACTTTTCTTCTTGCCAAACCCGAATGTAAAGAGCCCATGTAAAGCTTTTTTGTGAAATGAAATCAGCTAAGTTAAAAAAAAAATCCATTTCCCTCGATGAAAGTAAAGTACTCTTTCCAAATACATAAATTCGAGAAGAATCGTGACTGTACTGTGTTCATGTAACATGTAAGAAAACATTCAAAAAATGGAAACATTCATTACAAGAACATACAAAACCCAATCTCTCTCTCTCTCTCTCTCTCTCTCTCACCTGTAACCGAATTCACGTGATCCATCGATCTTGTTCTTTCATTGGGTGGTGGGCCCATGAACTCAACAAATCCACCATTGATTCTGTAACCAAATGAATGTTACCGATCGATCTGATTTATGTTCAACTGACCAAAACACCATCAGTGGCCAACTTAAAAGCCTTTCATTGTTTCCCCCACCTTCTATTGCTTCTTTGGCTGCATCAAAGTCGCTCATCGATCTTGATCTTCGATATGGTCTCGCGCCGACAAGTCATGGTCGAGAATTTCGGGTTGGTGTGGTGGCACATCTAGTGGCAATGGGGTGTTTGATAGGTAAAAGAAGAACCAAGAAGCATCACATACATTGGTCATCCTCAAGAAGATGACTATGAGAAGGAGAATGAGAAGGACTGCCCATGGCATTACAATCATCTAGATCCTGATCGTGGTTATGTGGTATTTCTTATGGAAGAGCCCCACCAAGTAGACGATGACCCCAGTGAGAGATCTAAGGGTGGACCGGGCCAAGAGGAAGTACAACGGTTTCCAAACTCTTCTTTGATTGTTAGGCCTCATCTTGAAAATAGAAACTGAAAGAAAGGAATGTAAAAAAGGAACGATTAGAGAGAGAGAGAGAGAGAGAGAGAGAGAGAGAAGAAGAAGAAGAAGAAGAAGAAGATATTTGCCTTGTCTTGATAGAGATGGCAAGACGGGGGACGGAGCATTAGAGGGAAGGAAGAAGGATCTTTTGAAAGAGAAAAAGAAAGGAAATGGCTGTCGCCTGCTTGCAGATGAGGTGATGTTGAAGTTGCATTGGAGTTTTTTAAATGAAATTGAGATTTATTATTTATAGACCAGCGTTGCACAGGCTTTTCATAGAATGCGAGCCTCCGCATCAGACGTAAACTGTGCAGTGAGGCGATGACCACCCTTCACCCATGGTGTAAAGGCTTTATGGGCCCCACCGCTATGTATTTATTTTATTCATACCATCCATCTGTTTTTCCAGCTCATTTTAAGGCATGAGCACAAAATTGAAGCATATCTAAAGGTTTAGTATACCACACCACGAGAACAGTGGGCTTCACTAACGTAGGTGGACGTGATGAGGTCTAGCACCGTTTTCCACATGCGGATAACTATTCCAAATTCACATAACTACTCTGGACTCCTTGAAGAGATACATCGAATCCACAAGGAAAATAAGAAAATAGAAATAATTATCGAAATTCATAATAAATTGATTGATTCTAAAAAGCAAGCTTACAAACTCTTAAATTTTTGGGAAGCATATTATTACTAAAACTCCTATAAATTGTGACTTACTCTAACTAGTGAATTTATTATTTATAAACGGTCATGATTTCTACTAGACATCATGGTTTTCTAAAATAGTAAGTGTCCTAATTGGCTTAATCATACTATTCTCCTAATATTTCTAAGCACTTTTCATGTTGGAGAATCATTTATCTTAGGATAAAAAAATGTCATGTTTAGGCCTAGTAATATGAACATGAGGGCCTTTGATAACTCTCAAAAGATATAGGTCAAGAGGGAAATTGATATCAATGTAGAGATGGGCCTGGACACATCCTTAATCACTTTTCAAGTCCTAGGTTGATGTAGAGTGGGTCGCGGACATTTTCATGGCCAAGATGGACAAGAAAAGGCCCAGTCGACTACAGAAGTGATCTAGACCGTCGGACCTTAGATCGGGCATATCTTGCAATCCGGAATGAGTTATCAGTCGTAAAATATATGATTTTGGGGGTAGAACGAGCTACTTTAGCCAACCAACCCATCTATGCGGGGTTGCACAAGCCGGATTTGCGAAATACCCCCGGATCGATGGTCGTTTCCTTATTTTAATTCCATTTTTACTATAAATAGTAAGTTTTAGTTTGATTATACCTCTTCATCCATTGGGCTTTAGTAGTTGTGTCCAACATGAAAGGTGCTTAGAATAATTAGGAGAATAGCTTGGTGAAGCTAAATAGGACACTAACTATTTTTGGCCGAAAACCTTACACACTAGTCGACATCACGACCGTTTATAAATAGTAAGTTTACTATTTATAGTAAGTTGCGAATTCTAGGAGTTTTAGTTGTAGTTTGCTTCTGATTTCTCTCCCATTACTTGGTACCCCTATTTAAAGAGTTGTGAACTCATTTATTTCAATTAATTAACCAAATTACGAATTTCTTTAGAATTTATTTCTATTTTCTTGCTTTCTTTCCTCGTGGATTTGAGAAGTCTTTGTGAGAAGTCCAAAGAAGCTTTGTGGATTCGGAGTAGTTATCCTTGAGGAAGACGATGATCGACTTCATCACGTTCATCCCTACGTCAATTAGTATCTCAAGAGGATTTGTTCACAACTCCAAGTGTAGGGTTGCGATGTAATAATAATCTCGGTGAGACCGAGGTCGAATCCACACGGACTGAAACTTGTACGTATTCTGAAAGTAACTAGAACTATAACTTGAAGAAGATGTGAATCTAAATCTGAATTAATTGAGAGAGTAATTGTGATTAAAGTGATTAAAATTAACAAATTTAATGGTGGTAAATAGGGTTTCCAAGGATCCACTTGTAGAGATCAGGGAAATTTATGCTTGATTCAAAGACACGATTGGAATCAGATTCCCATCTTATCCAATTAGAAGATATCTTAGTAAAACCAAATCTGAACTTCCTTTAACCTAATTCTCAATGGATGAAAGGTGTGAGAACTGGAAGTGATTCCATCATAAAACCATGCTCAAGAGACAAGGTAAACAATAAGATTTACCAATCCCACAACCAATCATAAGAGAATTGCGAAAGTTAGGATTCCATCATCTAACCATGCCCAATGGACAATGGTGAATAACAGGATTTCCTAATTTCACAATATGAATACATGAAAAGAACAAAGCTATTATAGATCTATTGTAATTTGAGTCACAACTAACCATTAAAAACTGAAAGTATTCCTTATAATCAAACTAGAATCAGATAGAGTTCAACATAAATATGAATCAAAGCAATAGGAAATCCCATCACGATACAAGCTTCACCTCTTTAGCCCTAACTAAGAGGTTTAGCCAACCATAAACATGATTGAACTAAAATCTCTTAAGAAAAGCATAAAAATAGTTAAGGAAAGGGAAGAAAAACTCTTGGCGACGGCTTCTCCATGCTTTTTCTCTACTCCTTAAACCCTAGAAGTTGCCTAAGAACATCTTAGGGAGTCCTATTTATAGTTGTGGAACTCCAAATTTTGCACATTGTTGGAAAACTCTAGAAACAGCCTCAAATTTACGCAGTTTCTCAAAATAGACTTCACTTTGCACAATTTCACAGAATAACCCAGAGTTTCAGAACATACTTCTTTAGGACAACTTCAAGAATATATTTATTTTCAGGACAATTTCAGGATTCCTTTTCTTCACTTGGTTTTCTTAGATCTTTGATATGTGAATTTTTCAATCTTGGTCTCCTAAGATCCATCCCTTGCCTTGGTGATTCTTGAGCATCAAATCTATGCTTTTATCACCCTTTTCAATCTAAGCTCTTAAATTCACCTTACAACACAAACATGAGTAAAATAGAACATTAAGCATTTTCATGTTTATAAAATGAAGATATAAATGGGGGATAATATGCAATATTTGGCCCTCAACACAATCCCCAACCAGCATTTTGCTAGTCTCGAACAAAGTATACGTGAAATAAATCTCAATGCTTAATGTCTAAAAACCTCTCTAGGAAAACAATCTTTTATACACCCAAGTATAAATGGGTAGAATTAAGATCCGAAAGTGGGGTTTTGAAAACTTAGAGTTGAACCACATAAGCAACCAATCAAGTAAATTTTTTTTATTCATTAAATCGAGTATAATTTGCATAATAAGTTTTTCAATGTGCTCAGTGAAAATCAACTTACTTCTTATACGAATACTATTTGATCATCATGTTAGCCATACTCATCACTTTAAGATCAATTTGAAACTCAAGTATTGATTTCGAACTTATCCCATTTTCCTTCTTTTTTCAGTCTTTGATTTTATATCAACAGTCAATTTTTTATTCATTCTTTTTATTTTTGCATTCTTTTCCATATTTTTCATTCTTTTTATTCTTTTTCATGACCTCTTTGTCAATCTCTTATTTTTTTAACTGGTTCTTTTCTTCTTTTAAGGTGAATAAAATTCTCCAGACTCGATTCTCACCAATATCTACCAATGATTCACATACTAACAATCAGAACTTCTAGCATGTCTTACAGAAGACAAATTGAATGTGTCTTATGATTTAGATTAACATGATATTCAAATTATTCTTAATTAAATAAGCGCAAGAACTTAAGTGATAGATTACTTAGTTGATCAAACTCCAACAATTAAAATTCAATCTCTATTTTTATCATACCCAACACATTCTTAAGTACACAATTCATCACTTCCTAAACAGATTTCAACTTGAAACATTGAAAATTTTTAAAAATTTTGCTTGAGAAAACACTGATTAGTTCACCTAATCCACCATCCCTAATCAAAAAATTTACATTGTCCTCAATGTAAAATAAATAAGCATATAATGCAAAAGAGGCAATGAAAAGAGAAGGGAAGTGATGAAACAGTTTCATGAAATCGATGTCCCAACAATCAAATGCTTCAATGGTCAAAATAGGGTTCATGGGCATCATATTGCAACGGGACAATGCTCCCAATTTTTGACAACACTCACAAGTTTTGTAAAACTCATGAGTATCCTTGAACATATTAGGCCAGTAAAAACCATATTGCAGAATTTCGGCCATGGTCTTTTTAACAGAAAAGTTACCACCACATGCTTGAGAATGACAGAAGGAGATGACACTTTGGTGTTCATTATCTGGCACACATCTCCTTAGGATTTGGTCTGGGCAATATTTGAATAAATACAGATCATCCCAGAAGAATTTGCGTACATCGGTAAAGAATTTCTTTTTATCTTACGCAATCTAATGTTTCAGCATGGAACCAGTAACAATATCCGTGAACCAAGGTGATTGAAAGACTTTAAACAATTGTTCATTAGGGAACATGTCATTTATATTATCGTCTTAAGGGAATCAGAGAGATCAAGGAGATAAAGGTGGTCAGCCACTACATTTGCTACTTACTTTTTATCTTTTATTTCTAAATCAAATTCCTATAGTAGAAGGATCCATCTTATCAAATAGGGCTTAACATCATTCTTAGAAAGAAGATACTTGAGCGCTACATGATTTGTGTAGATGATGATCTTGGATCCAATTAGGTATGACCTAAATTTGTCCAAAGCGAATATTGTGGCTAAGAGTTCCTTTTCCGTATTAGTGTAATTCGCTTGGGTAAGATTTAAGGTTCTACTTGCATAATGTATAATGTAGGGTCTCTTATCTTTTCTTTGACCTAATACCACCCCAAGAGTATAGTCAGACGCATCGCACATAAGTTTAAAAGGTATGCTCCAATCAGGTATCTACATGATAGGTGTGGTGGTTAACATGCTCTTGACCTTAGAAAAAGCTTCCTGGCATTGCGCAGTCCACTCATAGGTATATCCTTTTGAACTAGATTGCATAAAGGACGAAAGAGGTGACTAAAGTCCTTTATAAATCTTCTGTAAAATTCAACATGTCCTAAGGAGGATCGCATGTCACGTATGTTTTTAGGTGGAGGTAAGTTAGAGATAAGATCAATCTTAACCTTATCTACCTCGATTCCTTTGGAAGAGATGATATGTCCTAAGACAATTCCCTTATGAACCATGAAGTGACACTTCTCCCAATTAAGTATCAAATTCTTTTCCTCACATTGCTTGAGAACAATTTTTAAAAATTTCAAACATTCGCTGAAGGATGGACCGAAGACCGAGAAGTCATCCATGAAAACCTCCAAATATTGCCCTACTATATCAGAAAAAATACTCAACATACATCACTGAAAAGCGGCAGGAGCGTTAATGACATCCTTCGGTAAGCAAATGTGTCGTAAGGGCTTGTAAATGTCATCTTTTCCTGATATTTAATGACTATCTTTATCTAATTATAGCCCGAATATCTGTCAAGGAAACGGTAATAGGAATGACCAGCTAGCCTTTCCAAAATTTGTTGATGAAGGGTAAAGGAAAGTGGTCTTTCCTCGTGATGGCATTCAACTTCCTATAGTCAATGCATATTCTCCAACTGGTAGTGATCCTAGTTGGTATGAGTTCATTATCAGCATTGGCTATGATGGTGATTCCTAACTTTTTAAGAACCACCTGAGTTAGACTTACCTATTGACTATCGGATATTGGGTATATGATACCTATATTTAATAACTTAAGAACCTCGGCCTTAACCACTTCCTTCATATTTGGATGGAGTCTACGTTGTGGTTGTCGGGAGGTCTTTACACTATCCTCTAAATAAATGCAGTGATTACAAATCAAAGAATCAATTCCCTTGAGGTATGCAATTGACCATCCAAGGGCTCCTTTATGCTTAATGAGAATAGAGATAAGCATACTCTCTTGTTCTTACTCCAGGTGGGAAGAAATCACCACTGAGTATGTCTTATCTTGACCTAAATAGACATATTTTAAATCAGAGGGTAAAGGTTTTAGGTCAAGCTTTGGTGCCATGATGTTAGACGGTAGAGACACTACATTAGTTTGGGGCAATTCTTCAAATTGTGACCTCCACTAGTTAACTTCAAGTACTGGAATAGTATCAAGCATGGCACCCATCTCCCTAATCATATCATCATCTAAATCATAGGAGTGGGCTAATCTCGTCTCTAGAGGGTCAAAGGATGAGGTCATCAAAATTCTATCTTCCATGAAAGAATTAATCAAGTTAACATTGTGGGCATCGTCATCATCCTCTGCCTGTTTACTCATATTGAAAAAGATATTGAGCTCCAATGTCATATTCCTAAAAGACAAATTCATGACTTGATTCCTACAATTGATGATTGCATTTGATGTAGCAAGGAATGGGCGACCAAGGATGATAGGAATTTGAGTTCTCATGTGCATAATGGGTTAAGTATTCAGGATAATACAATCTACTCGGTAGTAGAATTTGTCAACCTAAACCAACACATTCTGGATTATCCCTCTCAGTACACGAACTAAGCGATGGATAAGTTGTAATGTAGTCCGGGTGGGTTTTAATTCACCTAGACCCAGTTATTCGTGTACCGAGTAAGGGATCAAATTTAAACTTGCTCCTAAGTTAAGAAGTGTGTGCTCAATCCGGTAATGCCCAATTACGCAAACAATGGTTGGGCTACCGGGATCTTTGTATTCCTATGGTACATCTTGCTTTAAGATGACACTCACTTTCTCTGTCAAAAGTATTTTCTTTTAGATATTTTGCCGTATTTTGGTCATACATTAGTCTTTAAGAAATATGGCATATAAAGGTATTTATTTTACGATATCTAAAAGAGGAATATTGACCTTCACTTGTTTTAGCACCTCTAGGATGTTCTGAGAGTTAGAAAGAGGTTTTGGTGCAATCAACCTTTGGAGGAATGGAGCAACTAGTTTGCTTTGAAGTTCCAGTTTTACTCATGTGGAGCATCACTTCGTCTATCATTCTCATCTACATCCGGGTCCTTAGACTTTTCAGCCCTTACCGGAATAGATATGTCAATTATCTTCCCACTCCTAAGAGTGGTGATAGACTTAGCTTGGTCCATTGAATTTGAAGAGCTTGGTTCACTAACTCTATATTACAGTTCAAGATTGAGGATAAGTTGGGTTGGAAGCATCCCTTTTTTTGAAAAAAAAAAAACGAAGGCTGAATATATTCATTGTAGGAATGAGCTATACAACACACCCACATTTCAGGCTAGCTCAAGAAAAAAGGACCCGAGACTAAAGCCTATCATATAACTTACAAATGACCCCACTTATCGACCAAGCCCATGGGAGTGGGCCTGCCTAAGATCACCCGACCCTACCTTATCTAGGAGCAAAAGACCCTTGACCTCGAAGGGAAGTCACCAGATAAGGAAGAGAAGAAGGAGCCTTGGGTTTCCGAGCCCCTACGGGCCATCCTATCCGCCGGCCTGTTCCCTTCCCTGAGAATGTGGGAAATGGACACGTTGGTCCTCACACATAACCTCTGAATCCAGTATTTTCACTGCCAGTTCAGCTAGGAAGAGACATTCAAAATCAATATCACCAACATGGAGTTCGACTTGATCTCGATATGGTTGAATCCCAAATCAACGTAGAGGCATAAACCATGGTACACAGCCCAAAGCTCGGCCATAGAGTTGGACCTCACCCCGAAGCCCATGGAGAAAACAAAAAGGAAGGAGTTAGTGGCCCCTCTGCAAATACCACTACCCTCGGACCTCCCTGGGTTCCCAAGAGCGGAGCCGTCCACATTCAGGTTGATCCAACCAGGCCTCGGCCTTCTCCACTTCATAACCTCAAAAACAGGGCCAGACGGGCTGCACGAGGGAATGCCCAGTTCTGCGAGCAAACAATGATCCGATGAGGAGCAAGAAGGGGAAACGGAGCCGTAATGCACTAAGGCGAGCCACCACTTCACACGGGCGATAACTATTGGCGAATATAACAAGAGACCCTCAAATTTAGCCACATTTTTGGCACTCCAGTTCTCCTTGAGAATGAAACATGGGGTTAGCCCCTGCAATGCTACAAACTGCCTTTTAGTGGGGGAGGAAAGACACCAAAGGGGTAGTCTAGAGGACACAGACTAAGAGACTAGCGTGGAAGCATGGAAAATGGCCTCGAAGAAGTTCCAAACTACAGACGCTAGAGCTCTCCTGATGAAAAGATGGTATAATGATTCACAGTTAGTATGGGAGGGCATGATGCCCTCACAGCAGACGTAGGAGGACACGAGCTGGATCCCTTTAGATTGGACACTAGAGTCCACCGGGATGGCTTGGCGCAATAGCCTCCACATGATTAGGGAGATTTTCGGGGGCATTTTAATGTGCCATACCCACTTCGCCCACCCTTTCCGCTGACTTCTCTGCCTACACTTCTCCCAAGTTGACTTAACTGAAAAAGAACCCGAAGGTTCGAACGGCCAAAAGCACATAGTAACTTCATCTGAAACATAGAACCTACCTTGGAATAGGAAATGGATGATCTCTTGGGGTAAATAAGAGAAGACGGAAGAAGGAGGGAGGGGGCTGTCGACGCCGATGAAGTCGCATATCCTCAAGGAGCGCAAGGCTGGAGGGATTGGGCTCTCCAGGAGGGAGTCCCGGTCCAGTTTGTAGACCAAAGGTTTGCGCCACCCTGCCCGACGTAGAACTGGACCAGCCAGTCCAACAGCTGCAGTAACGCCCTGATGCTCCTCCAGAGCGGGGAAGCTGGAACCAAGCTCCTACCAGCAGCACTAGGGAGGATGTCTTGGGTGTATTTGGACCCCATACACGTGGCCCAAAGGCTTGGATGCTTGTCATGATGGACAACCCATGCCAACTTGAGCCTAAGCGCGTGCATGACCTCTTTTAAATTCTTGATCCCCAGACTGCCTTCACGCTTAGGGGAGGTGATAGCCTTCGAATTTGTCCAGGGAAGTTTGCGTTTGCTGTCCGACCAACCCCAAAAGAAGGAGGTAAAGTGCTTCTCCAACTCCCTAATAACTGACGTAGGAAGATGAGCGGCAGCCATGGAGTGCACTGGAATACTCCTAAGAACGTGCTGGATCAAGATAGCCTGACCAGCCTGTGAAAGGACTCTTGCCTTCCAACCAGCAACCTGCGTAGCCACCCTGTTGATCAAGGGCTAAAATAGGGCCTTCTTCACTCTCCCTGAACATAAGGGAACCCCGAGGTACATTGGGCCTGAGATATACCTGGAGACCCCCAGTAGGCTCTCAATATTTCTGATTCTAAATTGAGGGAGCTTGCTGGAGCAGAGGAAAGAGCTCTTCTGGAGATTCACCTTTAGGCCTGACGCCTCTTGATAGGCCCGAAGAGGTCCCTTGATAGCATTCAATGAGGCAACACCTCCATTCAAGAAAAGCAGTATGTCATTTACGTAAAGCAGATGAGAGACATGCGAACAACCTCTCCTTAACTTAAAAGGCTTGCAGGCTCCTCCTTCCACCAAGGGCTTGATCCCTCGGCTGAGAATTTTAGCAATAATGATAAATAGGCTGGGCGAGAGAGGGTCACCTTGCCTTAACCCTCTAGAGGACTTGAAGAAACCGACAGCCTCTCCATTAACGAGGACAGAAAACCAATAGTTTTCCCAGAGCCAGATCTAGGCGGAGCTAAAGCCAAAACCATCTAGCACTAACTTCAGAAAATCCCAATTTACCTAGTCATACGCTTTTTCCATGTCGAGCTTCAACACTAGATTTCCACCACGGACCTTTCTGTTAATTTCTCTGAAAGTTTCCTGGGCCAAGGCGATGTTTTCTGCAATGTTACACCCCTGGATGAAGGCGCCTTACTCAGGGAAAATCAAGGTGGGAAGCAACGGGGCCAACCTGGCCAAAATAATCTTCGCAAAGATCTTATACACACGGTTACACAAACTGATGGTCCGATAATCCAACAACTTAGGGGCCGGGGATTTTGGGATAAGATAGATCAGAGACGTGGTGAAAGCCATGGGGAAGTCCCCGCCCCCAAAGAAGTGAATAGCTGCCTAGAGCAGGTCCTGCCCGATTATCTCCCAGCATCCTACGAAGAAGGCCCCTAAAATCCCGTCAGGGCTGCCAGCACCATTAATGGGGAGGTATATGACTGCCTGGTGGACTTCCTGCTGAGACGGGGGATGCATCAACTGCTCATTGTAGCTGGCGGACGCCTTCATTGAACATCTCCTAGAAGTGCTTGACCACTTATGATTGGATGTCGGCAGGATCAGCCACGGACACACCTGTCTCCAGCTTTATAGCCTTGATTTTTGTTTGCCTCTGCTTGCATTTCGTTGAGGTATGAAAGAACCTGGTGTTCCTATCACCCTTTGCCAACCAATTGATTCTATACTTTTGCTTACAAAAGATTTTAGCCGTGAGTTCAGCCTTGGAAAGGTTCTGTTACACCGCTACAAACTCCTAATGGGCACCCACGGTCTGCACGTCGCCAACTGAGGCTTACTGAAGCTTGGCGTCAGCCTCTTCCAACTCACGCTCAGCCTGCTACACAAGCCTGAAGACGCCCCAAATACCTATTTATGCCATAGCTTCAGCACCACTTTCACTTGCCTAAGTTTCAGCTGGACGTTCAGTAGTGGGGAAGGAGAGGCGATGCCCTCCCAAGCAGCTCTAACAACCTACAGAAAAGAAGCATGTTGCAACCACATTCGTTGGAATCTAAATGGCCTAGCAACGGATCTGCTATGCTAATTAGGGAAATGGAGGAGGAGAGGTGTGTGGTTAGAGGAAGAATGGGGAAGGTGCTCGACATGGAATCCCAAGAAAGAGCTCAGCCAATCCGCATTCAGCAGGCCTTTATCCAATCTGGCCCAAACTCGTGTGGTACCTGACTGGTTGTTACACCAAGTGAAGCGGTTGCCAGAGAATCTTGCATCAATCATTCCGACCGAATGAATGGCCTTTGCAAACTCGTTAGCGCTAGCTTGGTCAAAGGCCCTGCCGCTCCATCTTTCTGGGGCTTTAATTATTGCATTGAAGTCTCCACACACGACCCATGAGCCCATCAATGATCTGGACAGGGTTGTCACCTCCTCCTAGAGGCCTCTTCTTAAATACCTATTGCATTTTGTATAGACAATTAATACTTGGAAATGGGCCTAAGAGTTTGGCAGAGAGACAAAGATAGACAGCATTTGGTTAGAGGCAGACAAAAAGGACATCTGGATCGGGCTGTTGAAAAATACCCAAAATTTTCCTCTCAAATTTCCATTGGAAAGGAAAGAGTGGAAGCCTAGTTTTAGGCACGTCTCCACTCTTTTACCTTCTCGAAGCATAGACTCCAGAATAGCTATAAAAATTAGGTTGTGTTTGGAAGCTAGCCTTTTAAGAGTTGAGATAGATGGCCTATTACCAACACCACGGATGTTCCAAATGAGGAAGCTACCCATCAGTCACACACCTTGAAATCGTAGCCCTGTTGTTACTTCTTCATAGCCTTTGTCCCCAATTTCTACCCAAAGAAATCCCTACCTTACTTCCACTAGCCGGAGGACGCCCTCTCTTCCTAAACACCTTCAAAACCGGTCTGCCTGGCTGCTCTTTGAGACAGGCTAGCTGGGGGATGCTGGGGAAGCAGCAACAGGAATTGGATGCTTCTAATCTCGATGAAGGTAGGCTGGAACAGGACCATCTGCTTGGACGAGTCGGGATGGGTTGTAGAGTCCGATGTGCTGAAGTGACCCTTGTCAATCCCATCTGGAACTTCTGCATGGAAGAAAGGGGAGAGGTCGACTTCAAGGCCAACTTCTTGGACTTCTCTCACCATATCTTGGGAACTTTGGGTCACTGGGGACCGAGGATCCAGGGGGCTATAAAACGGAGTCCCAAGGGGATGAGTCGGCCTTATCATCACAACATTCATACCACCTCGTGGGGGAGCATCCAACTGACTTAGCTCTAGGCCTGGGCCGACCTGGAGGTTCCCGCTCCAAAGCAATGCAGCCTCTGTTGCTGGTCTTGACGGGGGAGGCCTGACAGGACGGAGGGCAATGGGACACCTCCTCAATCCCAGTACCCTGTATATGAGACTGACTATGGGCAGCAGATGTGAGCCCCCTAACGTGCAAACTAGCAGAGTTGTACTGAAAACCAGAGATACCTCACCTCCCTATATGGGGACCCACCTTAATGACCGGCTGAACCCACTGATGCTCAGTTGAGGCTGTGTTGTCAACAGAAGATCCCACATAATGCAGGTGATATGGCAATATGGGGATAAACTCCATGCTACCTCCTCAGTGGCTACATTAACTGGCTAATCCCTAGCATTGGCAATGACACAAACGCCTGCTGAGAGTCCCACATGCTCAACAGGAGACTGAGCATCCTTCCCATTAACTGCCTCTCTTCGACATTCTCTCAAGCACCTGAAGGGAAAAATGAACATTGATTGTGATTGCCATGAATAAAGCATCTTGTCACCCACCCCTTGGTGCTTTCCTGCACCCCTTCACGAGGGGGGCGCCCAATAACTGGGCATTGCTCAATTTCCACCCGAATGGGGAAGCTGTCCTCCAAGACTACAAGATTCAGGACTTTATGTAGGTTAGCATTTGGCCGTAGGCTGACTTTGATCCGCACATACACTTGAAAAATCCTGAACCTATTGCTGGTGTCGATTTGGATAACCTCCCCGAAGAAGCTAGCAAGGTCAAAGATTACCGATTCCATCCATGCGTGGGCAGGAATGCCGATTAAGCGGATCCAAACCCCCTTCTCACCTCTCGCTGTGTTTCGTGACCATGGATTAAGGGCCTCTAGCCCCATCGATTTCAGCAGAGAGGAATCGTCCATGAATTCCAGTAGGTTGTCCTTAGACTTCAAGACAATGAGGAATAAGAATTGGGAGAGTCTAGCCACGTTTATGGTTGGAGATGCAAACTGGAAAGCCCTGATTGCTCCAATAAGATGGAGAATCGAGGTCTGAGGGTCTGAGATGACACCCACAAGGCCAAGCTGTAAGTCTTTGAGTTTCATTCTAAAAGCTGCCTCATCAGCAATTGAGGTATATGACTGTTCTGTTGCTTTGAACCCATCATCAACGGAACCTCCCTTAGGAAGAGTAGCAGCAGGGCCCCTGTTAGTGACCACTTGGGCAAAAGATCGAGCATCTACCCTACATGACTCTCTCGCTGGAAGCATCCCTTTCTCGATAACCGTAATGCGTGAGTTTATCTTTTGTATAGCCTTTGTGAATTCTTGTAAGGCTTGAAGAGTACTTTGCTGGATGAGCTCTTGAGGATTTTAAACCAATTCCTCTTAAGGTTTCCCTTAATTTAAGAATTGATTAAGGATTCCTTGAGGTGTAACAGATTGTCCATTCTTCCAACTGAAATTCAGATGATTTCTCCAGCTCGAGTTGTATGTGTTTGAAGTGAGTCCCTTGAAAGGCCTTTGGTAGTTGTTTACGGTATTTGATTGCTCATTCAATATTTCTTAAAATGCAGGTATTGTTGGGCAATTTTTAGTTGTATGAATATTACTAGCGTAAATACCACAGACAACTTTCTTATCCTCATCCTTCATAAGTTCAATGACCTTGAGTTTCCTTGTGAGACTGGCCACTTTAGTGTTGATATCATCTTCATCTTTCAAAAGATATATTCCACCACTCTCCTTTGATTGATTAGGCTTAGACGTGATGCTCGTTCTTGGGGAGATGTCCCATGATTGTGTGGTTTCAGTAAGTTTATCAAAGTAATCCCACACTTCATCAACATCTTTATTCAGGAATTCCCCATTGCAAATTGTCTCGACAAATTGGCGCATGGAAGATGTCAGTCCTTCATGGAAGAAATTTGTTATGTGCCACGTTTCAAAACCGTGTTGTGGGCATGAATTGACAAGATCCTTGAACCGCTCCCAACATTGGAAGAATGTTTCATCTTCCCTTTGGGTGAAGTTCATGATCAACTTTCTGATGGTGTTCGTTTTATGATATGGGAAGAATTTCTTTATGAACTCCTTTGTCATGTCATTCCATCTGCCAATAGATCGTGGACGTAGTGAATGTAACCACGTCTTAGCCTTTTCTTTCAAGGAGAAAGGAAAGGGTTTCAGCTGATTGTGTCCTTAGAAACATCAGGAAAGTATAAAGTGGCTATGATCTCATCAAACTCTTTAAAGTGTAAATATGAATTTTCAGATTCAAGCCCAAGGAACTTTGGATGGAGTTGGATCACTCCTGGCTTGATGTCTATGTTTCTTGTATTTTTTGAAAAAACCACACAGGAATGGGTACTCGATCCCGCCGGTTGTAAATAGTCATGTAAAGTATGATGTGGGGGTGCTCGATGCACCTCGTTCTCATCTTAGATTTCCTCCACCCTAGGTTGGGGTGGATTTGGAGATTGATTGGCCAGTTGATTTGTAGCCATAACTTCTGTTAACTTTGTGGATCTTGAGTGGTGTATAATCCTGTTTACTGGGTCCTTTTTTTCGATGAATAAAATTTGTTGTTAATCTATGACGGATAAGGTCCATCACAAAAAGCAAAAAATTTGTCACAAAAATTTGAAAAAAATTACCCAATTATTCGTCATTTAAAATATTAACAACAGATAAGGTCCGTCGCTAATATAAGGATAGCGACAGACCTCAAATCCATCGTTGATTTTGAACTTGTTAAGAAATTAGCAACGGATTTGGTCCATCACTAAAATATCTGTAAAAAAAAAAAAAATTCAAATTTTTTATTTTTATTTTTTTGAATTTTTACACCGGATAGTCATTCAAAAAATAATTCACATGATTGTTTAATAAGAATCCTATTGACAAAATTGCTAATAACTCAATTCAGTAAGGAGGAAATGGCCTAAGTGGGGCTAACCCAAACAGCAATTCCCATAGTTTCAAGTTAGACATGAAACATGGTATTGTAAAGAGAGTTTAGTTGTCGCTATGTCTCATCTCAACTCTAGTCAAATTTCTACATATTTCATTACAATATAGCAGACTTGTTCCCATTCCTGCAAACTCTAGAAAATCAACAAAAAAATTATTAAAACACATTCTTTCAAAGCATTCTAAATACATGAAAATAGAAGGCAGATGGATAACAGAAACTTTAGAAATAAAAAAAATTATATTTAGGGTAAAAGACCTAAAAACTACCTATAACAAGAAAATTTAAGTGAAGAAGCAGAGTATGCTGTTATGAATGCAAGTATTAATGATTGATATGTATGGTTCTTTGAGAAAATATATTAAGAGGTAGAAAACAATTATAGGTCAAAAATTTTGTACAGTACCATATAGATTTTCCGTTTGTGAAATTGGGCCTACAAATCCATGCATTGATATAATGGCCCACATTTTGGATGTTTGATGCTTAGCTACAAGATCCTTGTAACTAGATAGCAAAACCTGCAACCAAACACGAGACATCAAAATCACAATTGCATGATTCTATATTGGAAACACAAAAGAAGTAGTGAAAATAGAAAAGCTACTATCAAAACTTTCTTTTCCTTCTCCAACTCAAGTAATTTCTTCTCATAGTGTTGCTTAAGCACTGATGTATCAACCTTTGAAAAGCGTTTCATTTCCGCCTTCAATAAACAAAAGAAGTTACAACATGAGAAAGGTGTTTGAAATAGTGACCAAGTTTTCATTCATTCATCTGTAACTAAAATATATGACCAAAAAGGTGTTTGAAATTATCACAAAGATCGTTACAAAGCTCAGTTAACTCAAGAATTTAATAAGAATTACTTGTATACCCCAATTTACATCCTTTTGCTATATGTTGCAAATAGTGACCAAGTTTTCATTTATTCTTTTATAACTGAAATATCTAGGAAAAAAAGTGTTTGAAAGTATTACAAAAATCATTACAAAGTTCAGTTAACTCTACACTTTAACAAGAATTAGTAAGACAATCATCAGAGGACATCATAGGTGGACTTATAAAAATTATAAATTCTTTAAGAAATCAAGGATAAAACTAGTTTGCTCAAATGTACATGACAATGGATGAGAAATATTACCTTCTGAACAATGGCATCAACATTTTGCTTTTGATTAATACCAACAAGAATTGTCAATAGGTTCACTATCTTGAGAAGTAAAGGCAACATGGGTTGTCAACAGTTTAGTCTTTCCACAATCTATTTCATGCCAAAATAAATAGGTTGGAATTGTCAATAGGTTCACTATCTGGAGAGTCAGTGAACATGCTGCAATTCCAAATAAATCAATAAAATCAAGGTGGAAATCTTTTTCCTTTTTTTTTTTTGGTTTTTTTAAGGCGCAGGGCCTTGAATTCATTTCATATACGGGGACCAACTTACATTCGGGCATGCCCAAGAAAAAAGCCGGGCAAACCTATCGTGAGATCCTAAACAAGAAAGTGAGAAACTACATACAAAGGATGAGACGCGTAAAAAACGGCCTCTAATCGCCCCGAGCCTAGTTTTATCAAGAAAGATTAACCCTTTCATGTGGGGAGGGAGCTCACCTATCAAGGAGAAAATATGGCTGCCTTGAGATTCACTACCTAGTCGGGCTAGCGTGTCCGTAGGGGAATTCACCTCCCTGAAGGTAAGCCCAAACCTCACCTGCCTCGACTCTTAAGATTGTCAATACTTCTGAGCCAATAATCCCCTTCCACCTTGGGCTGGATCTACCATTCAGGATATCCACCACTAACTGGGAATCGGAACCTCCACCATATCGAGGCTCCTGTTTTGACAGAGGGAGAGCCCACATGGATGGCTCTGATTTCCACACCTGTGTTGGTGTCATGGCCATAACCACAAGTGAAGCTCCCCTCTATCATTCTCGCATATCCCCCCACCTCTAGAGAGACCCGAATTCCCTCGTGAGGATCTGTCTACGTTGATCTTAGCCCACATGGAAGCAGGTGGACCAATAAACAATTGACGGCTGGCCTAAAGTCCTCGCAGCCGCAGCAGATGTACCAGATGAAACATTTGGGAAAGGCCACACTGGGGAAGTATCCACGTTGCTACTGCCATTGATGAAGTTGAACAACCCATACACCTTAAAAATCACAGCAGGAATGGAGACCTGCCTGCCGTCAAAAGTTACAACATTTCGGGCTTTCCAGAGTTCCCAGCAAATACAGAAAGGGGCGAACTTCTGAGCGTCAGACCTCCTGGCAGATAATGCACTACTCCATTGCAAAAACCTTGCTGAAATGGAGGAAGCAGGCATTATGTTTACGCCAAAGCTGGAACCAACGTGATCTCACACGACCTACACCATCGTGCTTTCCACAAATAGGTGGATAACAGTTTCCACTAATTTTGTCGAATTGTTACTGCAACAAACACACGCAGAAACTAGCTGAACACCGTGCGCTTGGATCACTCCATCGATAGGAACCACATTCTGAATCACTTTCCAGGCAAGCAAGGAGATTTTGGGAGGGAGCTTTGCATTCCACATCATCTTGGACTAATTTAAAGGCGGGCGAGGAGTCCTAGAGACATCCCTAACAGATCGAATTGTGAAAACGCCGGACGAGGAGAGTGGCCAGAAGAAAGGATCAGGGCCATCAGCAATACAGAATCCAGCCTGAAAAATGAAATCGAGCACCTCCTGAGGTAAGTACTTGAAGACCGCCGATGGAGGAAGCGGCTCGTTTGGGCCTAGAAATTGTCTAACCTTCATATCCAACAACTCCAAGGGGATGAGACCCTTAGCCATGCTGAGATCGAAGAGGGCCAAGCCCTGTCCAATTCTCCTTCCAAAGCTTAGAACTACCTTCCCCAATCATCCGTTGAACCATGGGAAACATCCGCTGAAACTGTGCCTGAATGCGTTTCCACAATGGGGACGAGAAAGTACTAGACAGAGAGGCCCTGGCCGCCTCCATGTCATGACGATAGTTGGCAGCCATGTACGAGCTCCAGAAAGAGTCTTGATTGGAGAACAGGATACCCTACGCTATCTTCATTCGAAAGGCCTTCATAACTTCCTCCAATCTCCTAAAGCCTAATTAAGCCACCCTCTACAGTAGGAACCGCAAGCATCTTCCAACTGATCTAGTGCATTTTCCTCCTACACTGCGACCAACCCCAAAAGAAATTAGCGAAACTCGCTTCCAGGGCTTTCAGAACCTGCGTTGGGACATGGGTAGCTGCTAGTGAGTGAACTAGGATACTAGTCAACACATGTTTAATTAGCGCGGCTCTACTCGCTTGTGAAAGAATCCTGGCTTGCCACCCACTAATTCTGCCTTCAATTCTCTCCATCAGAGGACGGAAAACACTGGATTTCAACCTACTAGCTGAGATAGGAACCCGGGAGGACGTAAAAGGTGGAAATCTTTCTAGCTGAAGATGATATCATATAAATAGAACAGCTAATATAGTAGATGCTTGGACCAGAACAACTTGCTAGACTAACTAAAAGAAGAACCATTTTTTCTCAAAAATCTAAAAAGTTAGATCTAGAAAAGTGGCATAAATCATTGATCCCACTCTTTACAAGTTAAGTGCATCAATAGTCCAATACACATCGAGAAATGTTGAAACTTACAGGATCTTCTCATAATATGATTCCATTGTTGCTCTCCAATGTGGCAAAACTCCTAGAGTTTCCTAGACAGTAGCGTGATAATTCTAGCTCAAGAAAACTGATGTAATGAATCTATATGCACTGGTGACTTGAAATTAGTAAGTTATTCTGCCAAGCAAACCCATATTCATGATAACCACAAATGATAATTTGGATAAGAGCAAACGATACTGATAATATAAGTTACCACCTTTCATGGGACCAATGTAGAAGCTCTCTTTCAAATCCCCTGCATATCAATTAAACTTATGATTATTGAATTGGATTTCTTCCTTGTCCAATGTCTCTATTAGGTTTGACAAACACCTCGGAAGTTAAGAACTACAACAGACCAGCACAGATCAAGTTCTTAAAACAAGAAGGGAAAAAAAGAAGAAGAATGGAAAGAACTTGCAACTGGGTCTCTTTTGACTGTATTGAAAAGAACTCACTCTTCGGCATCAACACGAGATCATATACAAGGCTGTATAGCCTTTGTGTTCCTTACTACGTGCAAGCCTCATCTTCTCTTGCAAAGGCATCAAGAAGAACTTCCAGCCAAGAAATCCTGCACACAAGGAAAAAGTAAAGTAAAAAAGTAGCATTCGACAAATTGATGCATGGAAAACAATCAATCAATGGATCCTCTGTCCTCGAAAAGTCAAAAACTACCAAGGCAACAAATGCTGTAACTTGAATTCAGTTATATTTATTACCCCCACATTGATGCATGTGTTTTATCCATGCCCGTCCATCCATATGCACCTTTCACACACGTGACATTCAAGTGTACAAGTGACCAATATCAGTTGTGAATCTGGTTCATTAATTACAATTCTATGATCTACCAAATACCAGTTTTACTTAATGCAATATTTTTTTCATAGGAAGAACATGATCTACATATAGATTGGATGGTCAAAATACCATAATATTTCCAGATATGCAATTATTATGCGATAACAATGTTAATTCCATAAAATGCAATTTCATGCCATTTAATCCGAAGGACCAAACTGGCCCTCTCAAAACTGAGCACACATCCATGGTTTGTCAACTATAACTTGGATTAGCATTAATTCAAATAAAACAAAGGGCAAGACAGTCCAAAAAACTAGTTGTTAGTATAGATAAGGTAGATGTGAATTACCTATGCCCAATTTCCTGTGGTCCAAAGCTGTTTGGCGCCCTCGAAAATGCCCATGACAAATCCACTCCGTCCATCAGTTTCCAAACATCACGGTAAGACAAGACTCAGAGCATCAGGCATATCCAATGTTCACTACAAGAAAAGGAGGCTTTAGCCTCGGTTCAAAACTGTGGTTAAAAAGGTTAAAAACTAAGGCTAAAGCCTTTAGCCTCAGTTTTGCCTCAGTTATCCAAACCGAGGTTGAAACCCCCGTGGCTAAAGGCTTTAGCCTCAGTTTTAGCAACCGAGACTAAAATGACTTTTATAGCCTCGGTTCTTCAAGTGAGGCTAAAAGAACATTTTTAGCTTCAGTTTTCTCGAAATGAGGCTAAATCAAAATTTTAGCCTCCATTGTTTCTAACTGAGGCTAAATCCAAATTTTAGCCTTAATCGCCTCCAACCGAAGCTAAATCTATTTTTAACCTCGATTCCTAACAACTGAGGCCAAAGCCTTTAGCCACGGGAGTTGTAGTCTTAGTTTAGGTAACTAAGGCAAAACTGAGACTAAAGATAGATTTGGCCTTCGTTGGCATCAACTGAGGCTAAATTCAATTTTTAACATCATTTATCAATAATTAAGGCTAAATCTAGTTTCTATCAACAAAAGCTTATTATAATCAACCAATGATTGAACCTGTACATGTTTCACCCATTTAACATCCATCAAGACAACAATCAACAAAACAATTAATGGACTATTTAAAGTTTTCAAAACACGCAAACTGCCACATAGCCTTCCACATGAACTATTTCAACAAGGTCCCCTTCCACATGACTATTTTCTCTCGGATCGGATCAATCGATAGGTTTGTAACCTGAGCAAACATCTGCTTGAAATACATAAATGTACGTTTCTCTCTGTTGGACATCACAGCCAAAGAAGCGTCATTTCCCATTGAGCCAAGAGCCTCAGTACCATCTTTTGCCATGGGCAACAACAGCATCTCCAGGGCTTCTACAGTGTATTTGAATAAGGAAAATCAACAAAAGCAATTTCACCCATTGTCAACAATAGATTAATGAGAAAACATTTTCCCATGATGCTAAAGCAGCTAAGAATTGTTGCTATTTTAATGAGAAGAGAGAACTAACTCACAATGTCGAGAGACCAGTTAGTTGTCCACCAAATTGGCCACCCAATTCGCCCTGAAGTTGATTGCAACTCACGTTTCTACACTCACCACCATTACCACCGCTTAATTCTCAGGTTTCCAATATAAATTCATAATATAATTAAACAAAAAAGGTGCCAAATTTACAATCAGTGTTCGAAGTATTAAAAAATTTTCCAAGACAATTGGTTAGTCATGCTAAAATGATGTTGAAGAGAAAATATTAACAAATCTTCCTTCCTAACGTAGCAATTTTCTAAACTGCCCGATCATATCTGCAGTAGTGCCAGTCCCTGCCCTTCTGGTACAAGAAAGATCATGAATTAATCTTTTCTAGGCCATTGCTACCTATAAATAGTAAGATACAGATCAAGCACAGAAATATGTAGCCATCATACCAATCGACTAAATGCATTTTGCACAAACATAGAAATATCATGGAAAGTAACATTTAGGTGAATGCCAACAGAACACCTAACTACAATTAAATTGTGTCGTATGACATCGAACCTACCAATTTAGGTAAGAAAGTATCCATTAGGCAAAATGCATTCAAATTACATTTCGGCAGCCATTATGACAAGAAAATCCAATGAAACATTCAATCTGCCATTTGTCAATTGATAGTCACTGAGACTTTACCCTGATTTGAGTTTAACAACTATATTTAAGTACTGATACATTCTGGTTTACTAAAATAACAGGAATGGAAAATGAAAGAAATTGATAAAAACAAAGCCGAAATGTGGGAGTTACAACAATAATTGGATAATAAAATCACCACCTCAGTGCCATCAAAATTACAATGACCAAGAAACGGGAAAAATTGGATTCCTATTGCAACTAATCTTTACCTGTGAATTTACAGGAAAGAGTACACTGACATTGCCAAGGTTTGGAAGATTAGACTGTCAATAAAGGGAGGGACAGAAGGAGAGACCATCTAAATTGTAGACAGAGATAGGGGCCTGTCGGTGGTGACATTCACCCAAATCATAAAGAAAAAAATAGCCATGTTGAAGGTGACATTCAACCTAACTGTAGAGAGAGAGAGAGAGAGAGAGAGAGAGAGAGAGAGAGAGAGAAAAGAGACAAGGTTTGTACCAAAGATAATTAGTTATCGGTAATTACCCACAACTACAAACAAGAATGACAAATATAGATGAATTCCTGTACTATTTGTGATATTTATATAGTCACCATTCAATGTAACGGCAACTTCATAGGACTCAGTTGCATATCAGCCAATTTTTTAGATTCTCACAGAATATTGTTAAGAAAACGTGATTCGAGAGTCCCTCACCTCGATTATCCAGTTCACCATCAGCAGCCGCTGCTGGAGCACGACATCTCCGTACTCTGTTGTCGGGCCGTATTCCTCGGCATAGTCGTGCCGATACTCGTGTCTCCTCTCCCTATTCCTGAGCTTTTTGTGGCTCTCTTCATGCTTTTCATTTTCGAACCTCAAAAGCTAAAAATTACAATATCAATTTAGACAATATAAATACAAAACAATTAAAAAAATTAAGAAATTTTATGGAAATTGAAGATCTGACTGTAAATTCGTCAGAGTATTCATCTTCAATTCCATCAGATGCTCCAAATTCCAGATGTGAGCTCGACCTCGACAACCGCTTCGTGTATTGTAAAAACAGCGAAAAACAGACCGACATGAGTCCGGATGTTTCTGAATCAACTGACGACTCTCCTAGGATCGACGAAAGCGACGGCTGAGAAAACTCAACATACTCTCCATCTGAATTTTTACAGCGACTAAACATCTCTGACCATCCAATTGTTGCGAGTTTTGCAGCTGAATGGAGACTGCTGCTCATTATTTGAGCTAACCATCTCCCTTTTAGGCAACTAATCAGATGACTATGAGTCTAATCGAGTTACATTCTGAGCTCCAGCCATCCATGATCCATGTGGTAGCCACCAAGCTGATAGTCTCGGTTGCCATACACAAGTGCTCTCATTTTTCAGGCCACTAAAAGGATGACCATGACAGACAATCAACTTGCTTTCTGAGCTCTAGCCATCCACAATCCATGTGGTAGCCCATCAAATTGGCAATCTACACTAACACACATAAATGCCAGGCAACTTGCAAAAGTAAAAGAACATGAGAAGAAATCACATAAACAATATGTAAGGACTATCTCATTTTAATTACTTCACCCCATGTATGTATGAACTAGAAAATCCAAATCAAGAAGATGTATGTATAAGAAAGGGGTTTTCTAACATCCACCATGCAGGTGAACTACATTAATGTTTATGAGACAACATGCTCATTCATCTGGACCATCCAATATCAGTTTGCTTCTTGGATAAGGCTTGCAATTCATGCAATTTAGATGCCTCTTAACTATCCGATCAGTGGTCTTTTGTGGATCCTTATTGAACAGCCAGGAGTTGGGTGAATGATAAATATGATAATCCAGCAACTGCCACATTTAGGCTATGATCCATCAAGAGGTGACCTATGAATTGGACAATCAAAGCTTGAAATACATTCGCCCATGTCAACCCAATTTTGACGCATCAGCAAATCACAAAAAAAAATAAAAATAAAAATAAAATTTAATTAATTTTTTTTAAAAAAAAGAACAAACAAATAAACAAACAAAAGAAAAGTTCCATTGGATAACTTCAATCAAAAAAATACTACATGGCTAGTGATGACTAGTCTAGGTCAGGATAGTTAGCATTTTTTTAAAACGAAGGATTAGTATATGTTTTGGTTCTACAAACAAACCATAAACAAATGGAATACCATTCCTGTGACATTTCTATCATCCCCATAACCGTTTATGGTGTTTCACTTAGCCAGTGCAAAATCTATATGATAAAGATATAAGAGCCACCCTGTCCTTTACATCCTCAATTTAACTGAATGGTAACACAATGATAATCCCATAAGACTTACCTAACATTTCCTGGAAATGCAATAGAAATTTATCAGGTATCATGCTTTGGAAGATGAACTGAAACCCACTCCAAGCTCATGAAAACCCACACCAATCTACACTGGAAAAAAAAAAAAAAAAACAATAGAAGCAAACCTACATCTTCCAATCCAGCAAAAGATTCAAACAATAGCCAAAGGAATCAAACATACCTCGTAAAAAATTTCATGATCCAGCAAATATTGTGAACGTCCAACCCCGAACCTGCATTTCTCAAATGATTACTCAGATCAGCTCACTATTAAATAACCATAAACAGAAGGCATTGTAGTTGTTAACTCTCACTAACTCTTATAAGATTGGATGATTCTTAGCAGTGAATGCATAAAAATGGTTCAGCTGTGCGTTTCCTTTTTTAATCAATGTGTCCTTATGCAAAAACATTATCTCAAAAAAAGTAGAAAAAGAAAGAGCATATCCATTGGGTGAATTTAAAGCCAAATTTCAAGCAGAAGTAAACAAGTATCATGACATCAACAAGCATCCCAAAAGGCTAATTCCTGCAACCAGATGTTGGAGCTAAACCTACAATACAGCAGTAGTAAATCATTCAAATGCAGTGAAAATTTAAAACATTACTCAAATCCTCGCTACATTTTCTTAAACTTGGAAATCACATTATAAATTTTGCTAATTCTATGATCTTTTTTTTTTTTTTTTGTCCGTCAAAACAAATAAAACAGTAAAGATTCATATATCCCACCTAAAACAAGATCGAAAAATGAAAAATATTCCATCAAAGAAGATCTGAAGCTAAATTCCAAGCAGAAACAGAGAAAAAAAATACCTTAATTCATCTATGGAAATCAGCAATTTCCAAACACAAAATCCTCCAAACCCACGCTTTCTTAAACCATTACTAGACATTATCTTTCCAAAAACAGGAACTGCATTAAAATTTCCCAAACTCCCGCAAAATCCATTGAAATCTCGGCATTTAAATCCTCTCAAAACCGAGAAGGAAAAAAAAGAAAAAAAGCAATTGCAGATCTGCATTTAAGTTCTCAAATCAAAAGAATCTCCTTTAAAAACGAGCAAACCAAAAGAAACGTTTCACAAAACCCGAACCGGAGAGCAGAAACCCCGATTCAGGAGCTGAAACCCACAAATTAGATCTCAAAAGTTAGAGAATCTCCATAGATAAGGGATTCTGGGCTAAAATTCGATCAGAAGAGACAATTATTTGAAAGAAACCTCTCAAAAACAAAATTCTGAGAGCGGAATCAACTTCAAACCTTTTAAAGGAGCGGCGAAGAAGGATTCCAGCTCTTTTCCAGAGATTGAAGCTGGGAAAATGAGAAAAAAAATGAGTAAAATCTACGAATCGGGAGCAGAAACCCTAGGCGAAAAAGCGAAGAAAGAGATCAAGATCATGACAGGTTCTTCAAAGATCGAAGAAATCAAAGAGATTTGTGGAAAATTAAATGAAAAAAAAAAAGGAAGGACGATTGAGGTGTGAAAATCCCAGGAGAAAACCCTAGAAAGAGAACGAAGATCTCTCTCGCTCGTTCGCACAGCGAGTGAGAAAAGGAATCAGGAAAAAGCATCCATGCGCGCTCGCGCCCATCGAATTTATATATCAGAATTAGACTTTTAGCCTCGGTTCCTATGCAACCGAGGCTAACAAAAGTAGACATTTGCCCTTTCTCTGAACTCTTTCTGCCGTCCATCCGATTTCATTTGAAATTTCTTAAATTTTTTTCAGAATTTTCAATTATTTGAAATTTCTTAATTTTTTAAAAAATTTTAATTTTTTTTAAGATTTTCAAATTCAAAATTCTTTTTTTTTTTTCAAAATTTTCAAAAAATTTCAAAATTCTTAATTTTTTAACAATTCTCAATTAAAAAAAAAAAAATCATACTTTTTCATAATTATCATTTTTTATTCTTAATTTTTCAAAAAAAAATTCTTAATTTTTTTAAAGTTCTCAAAAATTTTTAAAATTCTTAGTTCTTACAAAATTCAAAATTCAAATCTTTTTTAAAACTCTCAATTTTTTTTTTCAAAATTCTCAATTTTTTCCCAATTGTCTCAAATTTTTTCAAAATTCTCAATTTTTTCACATTTGTCAAAAATTTTAAAAATTATTAATTCTTTCAATATTCTCAATTTTTTTCAATATTCCTAAAGATAGACTTTTGGCCTCAGTTCTTATACAATGGAGGCTAAAAAGTAGACTTTTGGCCTTGGTTCCTATGCAACTGAGGCTAAAAAGTAGATTTTTCGCCTCAGTTCGTATGCAACTGAGGCTAAAAAGTAGACCTTTCGCCTCGGTTCCTATGCAACTGAGACTAAAAAGTAAACCTTTCGCCTCGGTTCCTATGCAATTGAGGCTAAAAGGTAGACCTTTCGCCTTGGTTCCTATGCAACTGAGGCTAAAAGGTAGACTTTTTGCCTCGGTTCTTATGCAACTGAGGCTAAAAGGTAGACTTTCCGCCTCAGTTCCTATGCAACTGAGGCTAAAAAATAGACTTTTCACCTCAATTCCTATGCAACTGAGGCTAAAAGATAGACTTTTCGCCTCGGTTCCTATGCAACTGAAGCTAAAAAACTAAACTTTTCGCCTCGGTTCTTATGCAACTAAGGCTAAAAGGTAGACTTTTCGCCTCGGTTCCAACGTAACTGAGGCTAAAAACTTTTCACCTCGGTTCCTATGCAACTGAGGCTAAAAGGTAGACCTTTCGCCTCGGTTCCTATGCAACTAAGGCTTAAAAACTAAACTTTTCGCCTCGGTTCCTATGCAACTGAGCCTAAAAGGTAGACTTTTCGCCTCGGTTCCTATGCAACTGAGGCTAAAAACTAGACTTTTCACCTCGGTTCCTATGCAACTGAGGCTATAAGGTGGACTTTTCACCTCGGTTCCTATGCAACTGAAGCTAAAAACTAGACTTTTCACCTCGGTTCCTATGCAACTGAGGCTAAAAGGTAGACTTTTCGCCTCGGTTCCTACGCAATTGAGGGTAAAAGGTGACTTTTTGCCTCAGTTCCTGTGCAACTGAGGCTAAAAACTAGACTTTTCACCTCGGTTCTTGTGCAACTGAGGCTAAAAGGTAGACTTTTTGCCTTAGTTCCTATGCAACTGAGGCTAAAAGGTAGACTTTTCGCCTTGGTACCTATACAACTGAGGCGAAAGATGAACTTTTAGCCTCAGTTCCTTAACAACCGAGGTTAAAAGACACATTTAGCCTCCATTTTTTTAACGGAGGCTAAAAAATTATGGCTAAAGGCCTATTTTCTTGTAGTGGTTCACATACATGCATCATATATACCTGTGCCCATACATCAATACACAACAGGTGCTATATATGCTACCATGTTGGGACCCAAGTTTGACAACTACTACAGTTGAGGCCCCGTCAAATCCCCGAGGACAGGCAGATGGCGATCAGGAGACAGGTTCAGGCCGATTTGGGACTATGTTTTTTGTGCCTGAATCTTTAGGGCCAACAGATAAATGGGCAGGGCTGGGGGGCTGAGCCTGACTGCCACTTCTACTCAGATATGGCTTTCTTACCTAATTCTGATGGTTCGGTGATCCAAAAATATGTAGTACCTGCAATTAGTTTGCAGATTCGAAGGATCAGTTGCCCAAAAATGATGAGGATCAGATGGGTAGGATTTCGTCATCTGGGTGTTGTTCTGAAAGAAATAAACCATCGAAGGCTCAAGTGCCTGAAAATAACAAGGACCGGATTTTCTAGTCTGGATGATTTTTGGGGCCTGGCCTATCCAAGATATGGAGCCCATCATATTCAAGGCCTGGGTCATGGAACCATGGGTGTGGCACCTTCAAGAAAACACGCCAATGATCCACATTCATCCTAAACAGCCTTAACAGTGGACCGGTGGTGACTATTGATAGTCGTGGGCCACGTAATGCACCACACAGATGTTCCATACATGTAACAGATTGGTAAGTATTCTAAGGTGCATGGACAAGGGTGAGGTCGGACTAGCACACCTCCTGCCTCAAACACTAGTTACTTGATACACAAGCAGACATCAATACGCATTCACTCAGCTAGAGCACACATAGAATGTATGCAACTCACACCAAATCATCCAAACAATGGACGACTACAGATGGGGCATGGTCCCAAGATCAGATTGATTAGACAATGCTAACCTGTCATTACCCATCAAAAGAATGTTGAAGTGACCATTTAGAATCATACGCTCAGTATGGTTTGGGTTATGACCCATCCAAAGTGCAGCCCCACAATTTGACAGTTTGATATAATGTATATGCATGCCCGCATGCGGGTTTTGGGTTTTCTATGTATAAGGTTTGAAATGCATATATTCTAATGTATTATGGAGGAAAATATCTAATGCAAATGCTACTTTGATGCCTGATGGAGATACTAAAAGTATGAGAATCGGTAGGAAAATATAAGCATTTCCAAGAAATAAGCTTTTCTGGAATTGCTATCCTAAAACAAAAAGGGGGAACCAGGGCCCTCTCAAAGGGAAATTCATGAGGTTTCCAGCTTTAAAAAGAGAGAGATACCTCTTGGTTTTTTGTTGGAATACACAATGGAAAATCAAGTGTACTTGTGGTGAAAGGATGGAATCCATTGTTTGGAACTCAGTTCTGAAAACCATTGCAAATTTCATTAACTGAAATGTCCTAGTCCACATCCATTTACTTTCCCTGCCCTTCAGTTGCATAGTGTGCCAATAACATCTGGTTTAGTCAATAGAATCAAAAGTTAGACCTGAAATGCATGTGTTCAAACAAGCAGTTTATTTTCTGACCAGAGAAGAGGAAAAGAATAGCTATGACCTGAAATATTGACAGCCACTATGACCTATAATATTGACAGCCACAGCCCACCCCTGAACGAGCAGTTTTGTCCTACTGAAACAGTACAAGATTCGACCACTTCGGTTTCTAAAACAATCAGAAATTTCAGCTTGTTTTGATCAGATGACTATGGGATTGGTGTACATCATTGGACGTTTAAAAATGAAAAATATCCAACGGTTCTATTTCAACAACCAAGCATCTACGATTCAGAGGTTAGGATTCTTTGACGAACCTGATGGCATCTTTACAATGGCATGATACTCTGCTTCTGGAATTCCAAGATGCTCGCTGTCAATGTCCATGAGCTTCATCTCAAAATCAGCAATCTTATCTTGACCTTCAAAAATGACAAAACCCATATCAGTGATAAAATTCTGGGGAAAATGCAGAATTTCAATCATCCTTTCTTGGCAGAGCAGTAAAAAGGAGTTTACAAATAAACCGGAATGAATAAATCACCATCCTAAACATGCCATGGGGATCTCATTGGCAATACATGTCAAGAAAGTTTTGTTCTATCCCAGGTATGTCTAGCATGATTGCTACCTGTTGGTTGCAGAACTATAAAACATGTTGGTTGCAGAACTAAGTGAAGTGCATACAATTGATCATCATCAACACAAACATGCAGATTTCAACTAGATGGCTGTCAAAGAGTAAATAGGTGATAAGGCTCACAGTCATAGCAAGAACTGTGGAGCATGGTGTATTGGAAGGCCCGTGTTCTTTTCTTTCCGGGATCTGGCTCATATTTCAATTCATCATATCACAAGGAAATTCAGCAGCATTGCTGATAGCCTCGCTCATCTAGTGAGCGCGTCCCAACTGGTTAGGGTTTTCCATTCGAACTCGGCTCTCTTCCAGAATATATGTGGGGCGCTCTTCCTGGACCGTTTGGGCCTAAGAGCGACCTTTCTTTTGCTTTTGGGGTATAGGATAGATAGACCCGCTCCTCTTTTTGTTGCTGAGCTGAGCCTGCCGGAATATAATCCGTGTACAGTTTCATCTGGCGTTCCATAAATTAAAATTACAACAACAACAACAACAAAAAAAAAAAAAAAAACCGTTGGCCCACAGTCAGGGATCCGCCTCAGCAGATCCCGTATCCTGTTTGGAAATACATAAATTCGAGAATCTTGAGTGGACTGTCCGTGTAATGCATTAAGACATTCAAAATGGAACATTCATTACAAGAACATACAAAACCCAAGCTCTCTCTCTCTCTCACCTGTAGCCAAATTCACGTGATCCATCGATCTTGTTCTTTCATTGGGTGGTGGGCCCATGAACTCAACAAATCCACCATTGATTCTGTAACAAGATGAATGTTGCTGATCAATCTGATTCCTGTTCAACTGACCAAAATAACATCACTGGCCACTTAAAAGCCTTTCATAAATCTCCTTCAAAAGGGTGAGGCAATTAGCTCCCCACCATTGCTTCCCCACCTTCTATTGCTTCTTTGGACGCATCAAAGCCACTCATCAATCTCGTTCTTCGATATGGTCTCGCACCCATGTTCCCTCCCATCACCGTGGTTCCATGGCCACATAAACGTTGTCCACTGATCTCACTCTTCGAATGGCTGTTGGGCCCCTGAACACATCATCACTTCTTCTTCTTCTTCTTCTTCTTTTTTCTCTTCTTCTTCTACTTCTTCTCCTTCTTCTTCTTCTTCTTCTTCCAATCCAATTTCCATATACCCTGGTGGCCCGGAGCTAGATGCACCATTATCAACTCTTCTTGGATCCCCGGAGACTGTTGAATCTGTAGGTAGGCTGGAGCTAGATGCACCATTATCATCTCTTCTTGGATCCCCTGTGACTGTTGAATCTGTAGGTAGACTGGAGCTAGATGAACCATTATCATCTCTTCTTGGATCCCTAGCAACTGTCGAATCTGTAGGTGGGCAGGAGCTAGATGCACCATTATCAACTCTTCTAGAATCCCAGGCGCCTGCAGAATCTATAGGTGGGCGGGAGCTAGATGCACCATCATCCCACCAGTGGACTCTTCGATGCTGCGGTGGGTTGATTCGGATCTAATGACCATTCACGTAGTTCTTCCATGGAGAGGTTGTTCCTCCAAGGAGGAGGAGGATGGAACAATCGATCTGACGCATCATGTTGAAGAAATTCAGGGGGCACAGATTGGAGAAGTTCATGTGGTAGATGAATTTCTTGATCCTGTGGCGGCTCCTCTGGATGCGGTGGGGGGTCAGATTCGTAAAAGAAGAGCCAAGAAGCATGGTCGACATTGAACATTCTCAATAAAATGCTGACGAGAAGGACAGAGAGAGTGAATGACCATGGTATTACTGCTACTAGGGCCCTTGAGACCTTGACCTTGTGGTATTTCCTGCGGGGCCCATTTGGATGGTGGCGAAGAAGATAATGGCCCACCATGGAGATGGTGATCCCGATGACTAAGGTGAGGAGGCACAAGCCCAACATGATATACAATAGAGTCCAATTTCTTTTCTGATTGTTGGGCCTCATCTTGAAAATAGAAACTGAAAGAAAAGAACGTAAAAAGAAAGATATGAGAGAGAGAGAGGAAGAAGAAGAAGAAGAAAAGGAAGAACCATACCTTGACTTGTTAGAGATGGCGAGAAGGAAAAGAGAGCTTTACACACAAGTAAAAGGATCTTTTGAAAGAGAGAAAGAAAGGGAATGGCTGTCGCCTGCTTGCAGATGAGCTGATCTTGACATTGCATGGTCGTTTTTAAAAGGAAATTGATCTTTATAGACCCGGAGAGGATTAGGTGCGGCCCCGGTCTTACCCAACACGGTGCTGCTCTGACCGTAGGGCCCACCTTTATGTATATATTATATATCCATGCTGTCCGTCTGTTTATCCAGCTTATGTTATGGCAGAAGTCCGAAAAATGAAGTAGATGAAAATCTAAGTTGGGTCATAGGAAACAGTGGTGATTAAATGTCTACCGTTAAAAACTTCCTAGGTACCACTTTAATGCCTACTGTAATATTTATTTGCCATCTAATATGTTGATAAGGTCAAAAATATCTGAACAAAGGGAAAAAAGTATTAAAAAAAAAAAAAACATAGCTTATACAAAACTTTTGAGGCCCACGAGAAGTTTTTAATGGTCACTCACCATTGTTTCATGGGCTGTGGTCCACATGAAATTTAAATCTGGTTAATTTTGATCTACAATTAGATGGAAATACGGATGGACGGCGTGAATATACAATATATGCATAAAGTGGGACCTACTGTCAGGGACGCGCCGTGTTTGCCAAGGCCGGGGCCGCACCTAATCCACTCTCTTTATAGACCAACGTTGCGTGGGCTTTTTATAGAATGCAAGGCTCCGCATCCGACGCCGATTTTGTCACGAGGCACTTACCATCTTTACGACTCCATGGGGCCCACTGTCATGTATGTGTTTTATCCACCCTGTCCATCTGCTTATCAGCTCATTTTAGGGTATAAACCCAAAATTGAAACATATCTGAAGCTCAAGTGGACCACACCACAGAAAACATTGGAGACAGTGACGTCCACCGTTGAAACCTTTTAACAGTGATGTTTACTTTTCATCCAACCTGTTTATAAAGTTGCAAAGACCTGTATTAAGGGAAAACACAAATATCAGCTTCATCCAAAACTTCTGTAGCCTATAGTAGAAGTTTTCATTGGTAGGTGTTCAATCCCCACTGTTTCTTGTGACGTGGGCGAATTGAGCTTTGGATATACTTAAAACTTTAGGCTCATACTCTAAAATAAGCAAGAAAAACGAATGTACAGTGTAGATAAAACACATACATTAAAGTGGGCCCTACAACATTGTGATGTTTATTAGATCTGCCGTATTTTGCCACACATCCGTTGTAGGGCCCACCAACATGGGACCCATCGTAATGTTTATTTGTCGTCGAACTTGCTGTGAGGTCTACTGTGGGCCCGACTGATGTTTTTTTATGCCATTGACACCGTTCGCAAGTTCACTCCTACTGGGTGAACTGAAACATAAATATCAGCTCATTGCACGTTGGTACCCGGTCCAGACAGCAGGGCACACCTTGACGGGTGTTTGATACACGCTGTCCATTGGACGACAATCCCCTCTTAACTATTTGAAATCATGATATTGTGGGCCTTACTAAAATTTGTGAGGTTGTGATCCCTTGGGTCTACTGACTGTTAGAAATTTGTGACATGCATGTTTGATGGAATAACGTCCAATTTAAACAAATTATTGGTAATAAAATCTATTCATTGTGCTCAACGAACGCACTGTGGACAGCAAGTTTGGACGTCAAATTTGTCCATTTTGGACATTCTTACTGCACTGTAAATCTATCTATTTTGGACAATGTAATTTGGACGTTAGATCTGTTTACTTTTTTATCTTTAAATCAATCATGAAACTGTCCCCATTTAATCGTACAAAAAGAACCCAAGGATGGCCAATTTTTTTGTGTATACAAACAGGCCTAAACCAGACTTAATTAATTGATGCACATTAATTGGCCCAATTACGCAAACATGTACATTGCTAAAAAAAACTAACCAATTCTGAATCATCTTCATGAGAGATTTATTAAAATTTGTATTAAAATTTGAGACATAGATTGTTGATTAATATGTAAACAAATTTTCATTTAATATTCAAATACTTGTTTTGAATATATTATTGATTTACAATTCTTCTATGTATTGTCTTTAATTCAGGATTTGTTCTAGCAGTGAACTTGTGCATGTAAGATTATGTATCGCCTATTTAACTCATAAATCTAGTTCTAAACCTCTATATAAGTCATAGCAGTTGATTCTTGTGTATGAGAGTCAACCCAAATTAATTCTAACTACACCACCTAAGTTTATGATAAGGTTTAGGGTTTAGATTCAGGGATTAGTATTTAGGATTTACGGTTTGAAGGTTTTTTTTTTCTTTTATTATTATTATTATTATTTTGTTCAATAATTCCTTCATTTACGGTTTGAGGTTGGGGTGTAGGGTTTTAGTTTTGGATTTAGGGTTTTGTATGGTTTAAGGTATGAGGTTTAGGGTTTTATGATTTAGGGTTAGTCTTTTAAGATTAGGATATAAGGTTAGCCTTAGGGATTAGGGTTATGATGAAGGGTTTAGAATTTGAGATTTAGGGAGGTTTTATGGTAAGGCTTAGAGTTTAGGATTATGGATTAGTATTTAGGGCTGGGGGTTAGGTTTTTGATTTTGGGTTTAGGGTTTAAGTTTCAGGGTTGGGTTTAGATTTTAGGATTTTGGGTTTCGGGGTTTAGAGTAAGAATCCAAGTTTTTGTGATTAATTATACACACTTGTACATGCAACATGTCTCACGAGGAACATGACAAACACTTGCACGTATCATAATTAGAGTATCCATGATAAAAGTGTTTGACTTTCGAGGACGAAATTCTTCTAAAAGGGGTAGAATGTAATGACTTGGGATTTGCAGTGCATGTATACACACACATGAGTACGAATACTTATAGTTATTCAAGACTACATGTGTACAACGACTAATTTCAAAATTCGATTATAGTTTCGATTGATTGAACATGGCAAAAAGTGTCAAGCGAGTTTTGATAGAAATTCGAATTAATTACGATGCTTCATCTCAATCGATCGAGATCACTCAAGGATTTGTCGATCAATTGAACCCTTCAATCGATTGCTCGAACTCTTATGTTTTCTTTTAATCGTAGTGCACATGTTTTTTGATTGATTTCTTTACTTTTAGTACCTATTTTCTCCCATCTTTGGATCTTGAAGTCTTTAAATTCATCCTCTAACTCTTCAATTCTTCAATGATCTTCTTTTGGGCTTTAAATCCACACTTTTAGCACAAATTCACTTTAGACTTCAAAACTATCTTGCATCGAGAAAATGTATCCAATTAGATCCATTTAGCACATATATGCAAGGGAAAACAATGCCTAAGAGGGGATAAATATGCAACATTTGACTTTCATTAAACCCTCCAATTAGTATTTTGCTAATCTTGAGCAAAACATGGGAAAAATTTTCAAAATCCATGAGTGAAATTCTGTTCAGAAGAGTTCATTATGTAAATCTATGTAATCATTAAAGTAATCTGAATAATAGAGTTCCAAGGTACACGGGTCTTGAAGACTATTAACATCCTATATCCTAGAACTTACCCAGATGAGTTCAAATCATTAATCAGTCCGTTGAAAAATTCCAAACATCGAGCTCCATGGTGCATAATGAAATATAAACTTAACACAACTAGATGTTCAATTTCTTCAGTAAAGTAACACTCATAATTACGCAAAAGTAATAGATAAACCAAAGTCACTTAATCAACATTTCCTACTATTCAATAGATATTCTCAGTCTTTCAATTTTTTTCATCGACGGCTTTCACATTATTTTCTTCTTTTTATTGTCCACTTATCATTCTTCTTTTTATTTCATTCCATTCTTTTCATGGACATTTTGTCTTCCTTTTCAACTTTCTTTTCTTTTCAACTAGTAGCCCTTTTCAACTGGTTTCTCAATATATATATATATATATATATATAACAAGCAAGGTTGATCAAGCTTGGATCCTAACACCCTAAATAATTATGAAGTCAACATCACCATCTCAACTTAGTTTCTAAAAGTGTAAGCTAAATGTTAAAAGTGAAATTCATGACTCATCAATGTTTACAAATTTCCAACTGGGAATTAATATAAAGAACTCAAATTTTTTTATTTTTATTTTTTAATTTTCCAAATAACTATACTCCATGCTTCAAAATACTCAATATCAAGTGCCTTATCATTTTATATTCAAACTTTTTTTTAAAATCTCTTGAATTCACAGAATTTAGACTTCTAAAAAAATAATTTTTTCAAAAATTCAAATTCAACCTAAATATAACGATTAGCAACACAATTAAAGAATTTTTCCAAAGGAAATCCCACCCCTAACCTAAATGATACATTGTCCTCAATGTTTAAAATGTATACAATAAGAACAACATGAGAGCAGTAAAAATTGTAACAAGTATAGGGTAGATAATACCTGGGAGAAGAAAATTACCATACGCAAGGACAAACTTTTCTTGGTCGGTGCTTCAGCAAACTAAAACTAAAACTAAACAAAACAACCTATCCTAGAAAAGACTATCCTAAAAAAGCAAGGGAAATGATCTCAATCAAACTAGGAGATCAATCCTGGTTCACAAGATCTTCTAAAGGTATAGACACATCCTTTGAAGAAAACTTCTCGACAAACATCTTCAATCTCTATCCATTCACTTTGAAAACATTATCATTTGCTCGATTTTCAATTCCTACAGCCCCATAAGGATAAACAGTTTTCATAACAAAAGGGTCAGTCTATCTGGATCACAATTTTCTTGGAAAAAGGTGAAGATGAGAATTATACAAGAGGACCTAATTTTGATGTGGTTCAAATGTCTTCTTGAAAATGTTCTTATCATGGAACACTTTCATTAGTTCCTTGTAGATTCTCACATTATCGTATGCTTCTTTATAGATTTCTTCTAACTCCACAAGTTGGAGTTTGCATAGCGAGCTCACTTTGTCAACGTCAAAATTGAATTTCTTTATAGCCTAGTATGCTCTATACTCCAATTCCACGTGTAAGTGACAAGCTTTTCCATAGACAATTGTGTAGGGTGATATACCAATAAGGGTCTTATATGCGGTACGGTAAGTCCATAACACATCGTTCAATCAAAGAGACCAATCCTTATGTTCAGGGTTCATTTTCTTTTCTAAAATTTTCTTTATTTCTCTATTTGATCTTTAGCTTGTCTACTTGTTTATGGGTGATACAGAGTACCCGCTTTGTGAGTAATTCCATATTTTCTCATTAAGTTCTCAAACGGCCTATTACAAAAGTGGGAGCCACCATTAATGATAATGGTTCTCGGCGTTCCAAATCTCGGCAAGATGTTTTCCTTTAAAAATCTTAGAACTGTTTTTTGGTCAATGGTTCTACATGGAATCATCTCTACCCATTTTGAAACATAATCCACAGGTAGGAAAATATAAAGATGTCCAAAATAGGAGGGGAAAGGTCCCATAAAATTTATATCCCAACGATCAAAATTTTCTACAATTAGAATTGGGTTTAAAGGCATCAAATCTTGATGAGGTATACCTCCCAACTTTTGACATCTCTCACATGCCTTACAAAACTCATGGGGTATCCATTATCGGCTAATAAAAATCACATTGGAGGACCTTAGCAATTGTTTTTCTTGCTAAAAATGACATCTATAAGTTTATGAGTGGCAAAAGGCGATGACGCTGGATTCTTCATTGTTAGGAACACATCTCCTAATGTTTTGGTCTAGACAATACATGAATAAATATGGAACATCCTAAAAAAAGCTATGTACATAACCAAAAACTTCTTCCTATCTTGTGTTGTCCAATGAATCGAAAGTTTTTCTCTCACAAGATAGTTAGCTATGTCAACGTACCAAGGTGATTGAGAAACTAAAAATAATTATTTGTCTGGGAACATATCATTGATCGATGTTGTCTCAATGGAATTTGAAAGTACAAGTAGGGACAAGTGGTCAACCGCTACATTCTCTACTCATTTTTTATCACGTATCTCTAAATTGAATTTCTAAAGTAGGAGGATCCATTTTAGCAAGCAAGGCTTAGCATCTTTCTTGGAAAAAAAGATACTTATATATAGGTTTCTCTGGTATGAAATGAGCCACTTCAAATAGGTTCATTGCTCCGGCCCAAAATGCCTCCTTTTTTCATTTCGTGGAAGTCTCCTGCAGAGGAAAGGGTTAAGCGAAAAGGGAGTCTACTAGACGTGATTTGACAATCCGTTTGTCATCTAGTGTGGATCAGACTTCGCAGCAAGATGACTGACAAAATTACCTATCACGTAACTAGAAAGCCTCACAACCTTCCGTTGGAAACTAAGCGATCTTCCTTACAATCCAGTGAGATGTCGTGGATGAAGGATGGACGAATAAACAAAATACCATTAACTAAGGTCCCTATGCTATGAGCGATGGGAGGGCTAAGCTAAACTAATATAAAATAAACAGATAAATGTCCATGGCAGATCAGAAAATAAGAGTTGTGCTTGGCTGTATTGGTGTCAGTCATGGAGCTCTTCATCGATAGTTGCTTATAGCCTGTCGTATGTGGCCATGTGTACAAGATAAAGACTCTCACATACATCGGTCGGGCCAAAATCCTCATATCTCTGGACTACGACATTAGAAAGTTGCTAGTCCTTACATCACTTGGCTTTGGCATCCATAAGGAGTTTCTTTTAGAAATGCTCTAACATTAATGCTAGATAAACATCTCATTTGATGGAATTCTGACATTTAATGTTGGGGGAGGGGGGAGAAAGAGAGAGAGAGAGTCTTGCTTTAATGAGACTCTTACTTTTGCATAGAGAATACTTTTGATAGAAATCTAGTGTTTAATGATCTATATCATGTGCATATCTCTAACTCTTCCTCTTGAAGTTGATCTACAACACACATGGCACAGCTATCATGTGACATCTCCTGGGCTCATTTGATTTGGTCGTGCTAAATCGTGTGTAACCAAAAATGGAGGGCATGATTAGGATTTCTCCCAATATTTAGCATTTGATGTTGACACGTGGTGGCATCTCATTGACCTACGTACGTATGCTAAAAACAAGTATAAAAAATGCCCTCACGTCTCTTTACATTCGAAGAATATACTTGGAAAATGTGAAGAAACATTGACTAATAGTTTTTTGCTATTTTTTTACTATTCATGGCCGATACTATCCATGACCACTATTCACCCAATACTATTCATCAATAGACATTATTCATTGCCACTATTCATGTGCAACAACACTATTCATCAAGCCAATTTCACTATTCATGTGGTCGACATTACTCATCCGATCGATAATACTATTCATCAGGCCAATTTCACTATTCATTCAGTCAATTTCATTATTCATTTAGTCGGTGGAACTATTCATCTAGCCAATGACACTATTCATCCAGCCGACAACATTATTCATCAACCACTTTTTTAGGTGCCAACGACATGAGAGGTTGTCTCCTAAGCTATTCAACACCTATAGAGTAAAGTTATAGCACTATAGGCACGAGAGATTGCCCCCTTCCCTCGAGCTAATCGACATCAACATAATACTACCCCCTAGTATATGAGTTTTGAGGGGGGAGGGGGGACATACTGCTCGTATTAGTCATACGGTCAGCCACCAGTTATCGTTTCTCAACTGGTTTGAGAAATGACAATCTACTTTTTATCGGTTAAGCCTTGATTAAGGTTTCGTCATTCTTCATATGGCTAACTTATTTCACACAGATTATTAAGAAGTGGTAACTATCATGAAATTTCATGAACCTGAGCATGCACACTTCTATAATAATAGCACTCACGATCAACTTGAGGGACGACGATTTATTTGTTGCCCTATTGGGACCAAGCTTCGTAATGGGACATCATGATTTGCGGGATGAACGTCTGTTTGTCACTCGATTGGAACTGGGCATTGACGAGACACTTGATGGAGGGCGGATCTTCAACAATCTGTTTATTACTCGATCAAAACTTAACTTCATGACAAGATAACCGATGAGGTGACAACATGTTCATAGTCTTGATCGGAACCAGGCACATAGCAAGATGGTTATGATTCGATTATCCATTTGTTATCTAGTTTTGACCAGACTTCGTGATGAGATGGCCGGCAGAATCATCTAACACGTAGCAGGAAAATCTTGCGGCCTTCAATTCGAAACTGAATGATCTTCCTTGTGATCTAGCGAGATGCCGTGATGAAGGGTGGTGAGATAAGCTAAGGATTATTAAATAAGGCCTCCATGCTATGACCATCAATTAGAGGTGTACACGAACCGAGCTAGCTCGATTAGCTCGCTCAACTCGAATTGAAAAAGCTTGATTCGACTCGGTTCGAAGCTGAGTTTGAGCTGATTTTTTTAGCTCAAAAATGAGTTCGAGCTAGCCCCAGCTCGACTCGACTTGGATCGAACCCGGCTCGAATCGAACTCAAAACGAACCAGTTCGGTAACTCGGTTACTTTGATATTGATGTTGCTCACCAAGTGTTTGATGAAATGACTCAAAGAAGTGTGGCTGGTGGTAAGGAAGGTATGTATATGAAACTAACACCCTTTTTTTCTTGATTTTTATGTTGATTAGAAGGTGTTTGATAAAATACTTGTAAAACCATTGTTGCTGTCTCAAATATAGTAAGATTTTGAAGGTGCAGTCCAGGTGTTTGTAAAAATGCTGCAACGATAAACTCGGCTCGAACTGGCCCAAGCTACTAACCAAACCGAGCCTAGTTGGCCAATCAAGCTCAAGGACCGAGCCGAGCCAAGTTAGAGCTGAGGCCAACTCAACTCGGTTCGACTCAATGTACACCCCTAGCATTGATGGGAGCTGGGTTGAACTAAAACAAAATAAAATGATAAAAGTCCATGGTAGAGTGAAAAATAAGAGTTGTGCTTGGTTGTATTAGCGTTAGGTCTGGAGCGCTTCGTCAATAGTTGCTTTTATAGGCTTTTAGGAGGTGGCCTTGCATAGCCTTCAGCATCGTGAATGATTTGGACATTCAGTTGTACAAACCTCATTGATTGTCCCACATAAGCATAGTCTATTGCGTGTGGCCATGTGTACAAGAGAGACTCGTGTGCATTAGCTGAAATGCTTGCATATCTGGACTCCCACATTAGAAAGTTGTTAGAGTCATTACGTCACTTGGCTATGACATCTATAGAGAGTTAGTTGCTTTTGGCAAGGCTCTAGCATTTAATGCTAGATAAAGATCTCATTTGAAGATATTATGGCATTTAATGCTTAGAGAGAGAGTCTTGTTTTAATAAGATTCTTTCTTTTGGGGAGAGTGATTTTGACATAAATCTAGCATTTAATGTTCTTTCTCATGTGCACGTCTCTAACTCCTCTTGAAGTTGATCTACACCACATGACATGGCTGTCATGTGATGTATCTTGAGACCATTTGATCTAGATGTGTCAAATAGTGTGTAAGCAATAACGGAGGGCTTTAATAGGATTTGGCCCATCATTTAATGTGTGATGCCAACACATGGTGGCATCTCATTGGCCCACACAAGTGGTGCCAAATTTTGGTATAAACAGCCCCAAGCAATCAACCCATTTTCTCACAAGGTAAGGGAATGATAATAATATCAATTAATATTAATGAGGTATTTGTATGAAATCCTTTTTAAGAAAGATGCTGAAATGTTATTTCCATTTTTTAAGTAAGTAGGTCTGTGGAGAATTTCTTTTTATTAACACTTCCATAGTGGGATTTCACCACCTATGGATACTTGAACCCTTGACCGGGTGTTGAAATTCCTAAGAGTCCATCATCGGAGCAAGAGTAAGGATCCTTTTTTTTTATTTTTTATTTTAACTCACACGTTTATACACGCACACACACCCACACACGTTCACCACTAGTGGGAACTCAAACCCTTGACCTAGTGCTGAAACTCCTAGGAGTCTACCACCCGGGCAAGAGTAAGGATCCTTGAATATACATATTGGAATTCAATCTCCATATTTACTCCGTATAACCGTAGCATGAGAAATTTGCAACTGTGAACCCCACCTTTTACCCACTGTCTTTTCTAAATGCTCACAAACTTTATTTTCTCAAACTAAACCATTTTGTATAGACATATGAAAATGCCCTTTACCTATATCTACGGATTATAACCGTAGCCATAGGAAAACATGAAATTCGATGACTTATTAATATGTCCAATTGCTACGGTTATAATCCGTAGCTATATATTTCACGGCGCCACCTAACTATACCGGCATTTTCATCTGCAATTAATATGTCCCTATGGAATGGCTCAGTGTTAGAACGTAAAGCTTAGGAGCGTTTAGAAAAGAGGGTGGGTAAAAGGTGGCATTACAGTGGTCAATATCTCCAGAAGCATCTTTAGACATTTTTGCCATTGTTCATAAAAATGTAGCCGGTTTGGTAACAAGTGGTTGGGATTTTACTGCACGATGGATGGCTTGGATTCAAACTCCAACCATTAGATGGGGACACCATGATTTTTATTTTCCATCAACCGGTTCATAAGATCATTCGGACCGGGATGAATCGATAACACAAATCCAAAACATCTGTAGTTCATAAATAAATTTAAAAAATAAAAAATAAAAAAAATCAACAGCAAGCGTTCAATCCCCTCTGTTTCCTATAGAGTGGTCCACTTGAGCTTTGGATCAGCCTATTTTTTGGCACATGACCTGAAATGAGCTGGAAAAACGGATGAATGGCGTGGATAAAACACATACATCAAGATGGGCCTGACAGAATATCAATGGGGACCTTCTTTTTTTTTTTTTTTTTTTCTAAACATGTGACCTAGCCTCCATGCAACAATTCTACACACGCATATGCATTGGGCGCCACATGCATCTACGATTCCCATCATGGTCCCTCTCACGTAACACTAAAATCTTGTTTGATTGGACCATCCTTACCTTTTATCTATTGACAACAATGTATACATTGGACCTCTACTTTCCATCTCAACCGTCTATTCGGTGGCCACCAACTTGGCGAACTGTTAGATCATCAGTTCAATGTGGTGATCTACAAAGGACATGCACAGTTCTGGCTGTTTCATTAAGAGGACGCGTCAGACAGTGGAAATTGCGTCGTGAACTGCCTAACGAATACGTGTCCAGCTTTCGTCGCGATCCTTGCCACGCTCTATCCCTTGCTGCTTAATCCTCGACATTTGTATAAATCACGCTAACAAAAAGCTCGCTTCTTCACCAACGCCATCAGCTTACAGCATCTCTCTCTCTCTCTCTCTCTCTCTCTCTCTCTCTCTCTCTCTCTCTCTCTCTCTCTCTCTCTCTCTCTCTAGAAATGGGTTCTGAAACGTTCCTGGAAGTGCTATTGGCCATACTATTGCCGCCGGTTGGAGTTTTCCTCCGTTATGGATGTGGTGTAAGTGGCTTTCCATCTTTATTCCTATTATGCCTTTCATGTTTTGATGAATTATTAGATCTAGACCGTTGTTCTATTTGTTCCTGCTGTGCATGGACGTGGCTACCCAAAATTGTCCCCGATAGAAACATCCTGACCTTTGATTTTGTTGCATGTAAATAGACGGTTCACATGGGTGAAAACATCAACGGTCCATGTTCAACTGAAAAGCCCTCTTGAGCATTGATAGCTGGAGCTTTTCAGTGTGGGACATCTTTGGTTCATCCATGAGACATTCTGGATTGGTGAATGATGCACGTGGCTTCGGTGGATCCTCGGATCCACTGATGCCCACCTTGATGTATGTTCCACCCTGGATCCACTGATGCCCACCTTGATGTGTGTGCCTTACATCCATGCCGTCCATTTGTGTTGAATTCTCATTTTAGGGCATGATAAAGAAAATGAAGCAGATAAAAATTTTGATAAGGACAAAAAGAACTAGATGAAGAGACCACACATAATTTTGATCCAAAACTTTTGTGGCCCACAAGAAGTTTTAATGGTCAAATACTACTATTCCTTATACTAAGGTCTTCCCGAGATTTGGAACTGCTTCATTTTTTGGATCATGCCCTAAAATGAGTTTTCAATACTGATGGATACATATGGATAGTATGGATTTAAGGCACATACATCAAGGTTGGCTCTACAATCAGGGGTCCCACCCACCTTGGTGGATCAGGGGATCCACCAAAGCTGCCTTGAATGATGGGTCTCACTTGTATGCATGTCGGGCCCATACCTATCTGGTCATTGTATCCAGGTTTGTGTGTCACAACCCAGATTGCAGGTACTTAGCGTATACTACAGACTCGAGATCCACATCATGACTTGTACACTAGGTGTACTTAAATTACTTGATATGCTAACACAAAATTCACCTATCTAGTAGTACTATCATATATCTAAATTCAATTCATACTCAACTACATCTCATAAATAAGAAATCGACTATCAATTCCAATTATCAGTTATTAACATAGTTAAAGATCTACCATTTGGGGACTTATGCAATAAAATAAATTTCGTTAAATAGAATGGAAATGATAATCATGGCTGGTGTAGGGCAGCAACTTTTTCCTCTGTGAAGTAGGGTCACATGTCCCTTGGGTCCATTTCTGGCTCAACTACGTACTCATTTTCTTGAGTCTCCATCTCACCCTCAATCATATATGTATGATTTTACATTAATACAAGGTAAGCTAGCCAGGCCTAATGAGAAGTCCCGATATAATTCTTCACATCAAATTAGAATAGAATAACAACAATCATATACAATACAAGTTTAGAAAAAATGCAAACGTTATGCAATGCATGAATGCATCAAGTGGGAATCCATACACTTGCTTGAGTTAGAAATCCATCAACTCACATGCACATTGGCAAGCTTCTACCATTTCATAGGCGCAAGGCCCACATCTACTCATTGAGTAGGCTTCCACTAATATAATGGGCTTCTGGTAATGATTCAATAGGTATATCATCTAGGGATGTCTCGCAAAAATTCAGCACGTGTCGTGTGTACAAATGATAGATGTATAAGCATATTAAGTAGTCATGAATGTTATACCATATGATCATTCTCATTCTCATATTTGAATCATTGTAGTTTCATGCTAATCGATAACATTATCACAACCATTAATTCATAGTTATATGAACTAAGCGAATCAGATTACTAGTTGCAATTATATATAAAATTATATCGCAAGTTTGCCAACACAGTAAATCAAATCATTGGTTATACTAGTATATTGTACATACCACGTAATTAATATTATAACAATCAAAATTATACATTTAATCAAATCCAATAAGAGATCACACTAACAAGGTTAAACCATACATACAATACATCATCAATTGAATCTATTTTAACTTTATAAAGGGAAAATATGGGATCACTTACCTTGTTGGTAAAGATGATTCTAAACTAATGGTTTGATTTGAATTATAATTTCCTAAAATCATATAAATGAAAATTATTTTCTAGTCTCACTAGTTCACATTGTGAGGCCCACCTTTGATCCATTTAAATAATAAGACATCTCATTTAAATGAAATCATAAATTAGAAACTAATATTGCAAACATTAAGGTGTCATTATCATTAGGCCCCTGGAATTTCTATAGATTGGAGTTGTTTTCAATAACAATCCTGAAAGTTAATTTTTTTGAAGGTTCAGGCAGCATTATGTAATATTCTAAAATTTTATGCCAGAACTCCCTGACTTTGCGAAAAATACTATTTTAGCCTTAAAATTTTGAATTTTTTACATAGTTGGTGGTGATTTACACGATTTTTTTGAGATTTATTTAATTTGATAATTTAAGGGTCAAATCACATTTGATAGATGGATCAAGGCTAACCTTTAATTATCACTTAATTAATTTCAAGGGACAACCGATGATCATATTGATTCGACCATCCATACATTAATTTATTATAATTCCTAATGATCACATTGATTAGTCAATGCGGACCAATAAATGGTTAGATCGATCATCAAATTTAAATGTTATCATCATCTAATGTCTAGATTTTGATAATCAGTCCAGAGTGAGTTTGATATCAATCATACAATGATTCCACATTATAAATCAACATATGATTCATTGTCTACTATTTCCTCATATCGATGTGGCCCATCCAATGGTCCAATCGGTTTGAAATTTAGGATTTTAATTAATTTTATTCTTAAAAATTTGATGAATGGTGAGGATTTAATTACACATTCTAGATTAGGCTATATAATTTTCTATGCCAAGTTGTACCTTGCGCAGAGAATTATTCTTGAAGTATTAATTTAATTTTCTTAAATTAAGGAATAACTTTGGTAAATCTATGATCAGTACGGTCTATTGAGGTGTTGAATAAGTCTGATTCTTGAAATCATTACATAATTGAGTCTTGGAAAACCCGTGAACTATACAGATCGTGTTGATCTCTGTCCATCATGAAAAGTCCCACCTTCTACACATCAGTCCTAAAACCATGCACATCAGTGTACATTTCTATATGGATGAGTTAGACGTACGATGGATGCTCGATTGATTCAATCCATCCAATATGTAGATCAATACCGAATTAAGTTACTGCGGAAAGAAAACAAAGAAAATATCATTATACTAACCTAAATAAGCGAAGTCAATTTATTCCATGCAAATATCTCCCTAACATCCAATTGCTAATATTTTTGGACAACATTTTGTAGAAATGTTGCATATTCTATTGATGAGAATGACAAAAAATATATAGAAGAGTTGAGAGATTTGCAGAGATTTATAGGGATCTTAACAAATATTTAGCTATCTACACAACTATACCATACATACGCATCCTATACCCTTAGACCAATGACAGTTTTATGTACATGTACAAACTTGAGTGTACAACAAACTGCCTATAGAAATGCTTGGATGTGTTTTATGGATATTAAAAACCATTCTTGAGAACTAATCACCTCAACCTAACATGTATACCACTTGGGGGACAGTTTCACATACGAAAATTCTAACAATAGCAACATAAACCTTTTTTCTCATTAACATTAATATATGTGCATCAATTAACAATATATTCCATATAACCTGATAAAGAAACTACCTGACATTTTCCTTGACAAAAAAATGGACTACCTTAATTTACATACTAGATGTTTTGAACCAGTTATGGTCCTTAATAGAGTGGAATGGCGGAAAGAACTCATGTAGTTGACCTGAATCAGTTGGGATAAAGCTTAGATGACGATGACGATTCAACCATTTAGTGCCACGAAATATTTTGTTTCCACTATATTACACTCTAATAGATCCACATTAGGAATAGCGTGTCGTCATAATTTGGTGCCACATTGAAGGACGATACATGATCCTAATTTGATAATCCTCCTAGGTGGGATTAATTTGAAGACCCCCATGATGATCTGTGTTAGTTGTTTTGCCCAATAACACATGAAGTTACCATGTCATCATGAATGACTAGCGTGGCATGGATAGTCCTATCTCATCTTCACCAGATGTACAGTTCATAGGTTGCATGTGGTTAATTTTCAAGTTCATTCTAGAGTTTTCCAGTACATGTTTCCATGGTTATTATACTATATAGAATGTGATAAAACCAAAGTTCCCTTGATTTTTTAAAGTTAAATCCAATGGTCTTGAGCCTAATGGGTTGTAAAGTCTAGCCTTCATGTGGCAACTTCAAATACAAGAGTGCCTAATACTCAACTTTCCACCAATTTCATAATTTAAGAGGGGTTTTCCTAATGGGCCTTACTTGAAATCCAATTACTGATCTAGACTATGGACCTGTAAAGCATCATCCTTGTCTTTGGATGTCCTAGACATTGTAGACTAAGTAACAATAACTCAATCCATTAGGAATGTCAAAAGATGGCCCTATATACTAACCTAATTCTCGTCATGTGTTTCCTCATTATTCACTTCCATGGTATATGATCTAATGACAAGTCTATATCATCTTATTAAACCATCCATAGTGAGATTAACCATGGATAAAGTAATAAAACACATTTGGTCATTCATAAGGATATAAAGAATGGACCACAAATATGCTCAAATATTACTTCCCAAAGGCCTAAATTATCAGTTGCACTTAAACTTGTCACTATTGTTTGTATGCCAATGATATAATCAATGCAGACTGCAAGACCATAGATACTTAAGATGGATATTTAAAGTTCCTTCTAGCATAAACCTTTATACTCCTAGAACCATGGCTTATACTCCTAGATTGAACCATTGTAAATATTAAATAAAAAAAATCCTAAAATGAACATCCACATCACATTTATCCAAACAAAAATAGAAATTAAATTACACCTTATGGGAGGAATATGGAGGTATCTGCACCTTATGGGAGGAACATAGAGGTATCTATAAGAACAAGATAATTATGTCAAACTCTAATATGAGTCTATTAACCTTGACTACCTTGACATCTGCCAATATTCCATGACCCATGAAAATAAGCTTTCCACATCACTGCTCTATCTCTCTTTAGAAATCCTTACATGGAATTGTAGGTGTAAATTGTTGTCACAGTCCTAATCTATTAATCTACACAATGTATCAATAGCACTTTGACCAAACTTGACCAAAAAACATTCAAGAGTAATAACATCTGCCATTATTCTATGACCCATGAAAATAAGCGATCCATATCACTGCTCTATCTGCTCTTCAGAAATCCTTCTATGGAGTTGTACGTGTAAATTGTTGTCATAGTACCAATTCACAATATATCAATAGCACTTCACAGTATCTATCCTTTAATCTCCTCTTATAGGAAACACTATTGATCATGTTATTTAAGGTCCTATATGCATCTCGGAGTGCACAAGTCAACCTTGAATGCATTGATCTATGCAAATGCATGAGTCATTTGAGAAATCATTTATTTACATATTGCTCCAATGACAAAGCTATATTGGATGTCTCTATTATTTGCTCTAATTTTTTATCTGCTGTATTTTATGGAAATTGGTATTGCTATAAGACATACTTCTTTCACCTTAGCCAATTCATGGAAATGGATTTTGTTATATTGGTTTTGCTTTCTCTTCTCCACACACTACCGCCTGAATCATATATTAATATGACACTATCTGATCAAATTGATCATATTTTTCTCATAAACTAATTATTTCATAGTATGTTAAATATAAATTCATACATCCAATGGCATTCTCAATGGTGTCCACTTAGTGGGCATTACCTGTTGATGGGCCAGGGAAAGGAATCATTGTAGTGATTATCTTGTTCAGATCTTTGCTCACCCATGGTCTTTGCTTGTGGTTCTCTTAGGGCGATGAACGTCTGTTCATGTGCCAGGTGCCACATGTCAATTAACGGGTGATTACCAACTGTTTTTGCTTGTGGCACTTTGAAGTGACGCATGAGAACATGATGAATGTAACTGTTCTCTTCTTTGAATGGACATTACATTTGGGTGGATGTATTGCAGGTGGAATTTTGGATAGACCTGTTGCTGACCATCTTAGGTTATATACCGGGAATCATTTATGCAATTTTCGTGCTCGTGGGATAGCATAATATTATATCACAGCTGGTACAAAGAAGAAACGGTGTAGAGAGGGAGAAAAGAAAATTAATGTTTTACTTGCTTGTAAACTGTGATTGCATTTTTTTTATTTCTTCTTTCTTTTTTATGTTATTAATATTATCTGTACTTCATTAATCATGATCTCAGCAAATGGTTGCAAGTTACATGAGTAGTTACATGTTGCTAGACATTATGCGTGTAACCATGTGTTCTGTTTGTTTCCTTGATATAAGTTTTAGGGTGAGGGTATTCTATATTGGGCAGTCTTGTGGATAACCATATTATTTTCATAAGGGAGAGAGAAGGTTACGGATTTAGAGAGGAAGTTACGGTTTTGAAAACCTTAGCTGCAATATCAGGTGGCTTTGACATCAAGAAGATGGTTAGGTTTTCTCCTATCCCTTTTCTTTATTTATAATGATAAAATATTTGGATAAAAAATGAGTCCACAAAACCACCCAATACAGAATACCCTCACCCTAACAATAAAAATAAGAAAGAGGTGCTTTCAGATTCTGTTGCTGCTTTCTCTAGTGACATTCCATGGTAGTTGCTGGTGGGCCTGTAGAGACCTTTTTTGGATGCCCCAGCCCGGCCTAAATGGATTTGGACCAAGGTCGATGACTGGTGTAGTTGATGATACTTATTTAAAAATAAATAAATGAATTTGTGGATTATTTTGTTAAGAACATAAGAGATACAAAATTTCAAAATCTTAAGAGTATACTTTCGTAAATAGAAATGTTGGTTGGTAGACCTTTTCATGAAAAACAAATTGGGAAGAATTGTTAGAGACGAAGAGAGAAGGCTTTGCCTTCTACTAGGAATACTTGTTACGATGATGCAGCAATGTTTGGGATTGTGCTTTTTTTTTTTTTTTTTTTTTGTAGGTTGTGTTGGTTGGATATTACTAGTAGAAGCATGCATATTGATGGAAAGGAGGAAGACCTTGAACTAATTTTTGAAGAGAATTTACTGTCGACTCTGTTACCAACCCATGGAAAAAGGCTAAGGTTCTTAGGGCGTGTTTGGATTCATGTATAGTATTGTGTTGCATTGTACAACTGTACGGTCATGGTATGTTAGTCACTGTAGCATGGTACACATTGAAATGATGGTCAACAACCATGGTGTTTGGTTACGATTTATTAAGTCCATGTATACGTTGCGGATAACAGTGCCCACGTTTGGGAACAGACTCTTGGTTCTGCTATCGTACATGTGTGATTATAGTGTACGACAAATTGTTACAGTACACAGATAAATGACTACCCTTGACACTAGCCAATGGCTGGTGGTCGGTCCTCTGTGGGCCCCACCATCAACTGTAGTAGTTTCATCCATGTCTTCCATTTATCTTTACAGATCATTGTACGGCACTATACGGAAATAAAGCCATTTCCCAACCCTCCGTCAGCTGGATCACATTACAGGAATCAGTTTTGACTCACTGTGGACCATTAAAAACACTTTCCGGGCCAAGTTATGGATGAAGCTATTTCACCAGGACCGGCATGACCTAATGATCACACTCGGATATGAAATAAACAGTTTTGTGGGTCTTACGAGGATTTGAATAGGGGATATCCAATCACGATTGTTTTCATATTGTCTTGTCCATAGGAGATTTATATCCCTTCCAATTTTTGGCAGCAAGCAATAAGATGATCTTCAAAACATGGATGAATGGAATGGATGAAACGAATACTCCATGGATTGGCTCGCAGAGCATCGAATCCATTGACACCAGGCCAGTGACAAGGTCATCAGCTCAATCCAATTTCATGGCAGCATTGAAAATGTGATAATCTAGAACCAATGGGACCCACCATCACAGAATACACCATAGATTCCTACGGAATGAACGATACTGTGATTGTAACTAAAATAAAATGCTGCTGACACTGTTAACTTCAATTTAGGCATTTAAAACAGATCAAATATAAGTTCTATACAAATTTCAAAGTCCAGATAGAGAACACATGAAGCACGGACTATCATCTCCATGCTCCACTATTATCTTGGATCAGCTATCGTGACCTGTTACTCCTCCCCTATGATATGTTTGCAACAATCCAAACAACTACCATATATATAAGCAATACTCCTATCACCACTTTCCATATAGTAGAACCATCAGCAAACGAATTGTAGTCCCTGTTCAGGTCCGGCATTGCTGCATCCGAAACCTGCAGCCCTACAATATCTTCCTCAATTATCGCTAATTCATGATCATGTCGAGCTTTCGGCTTGAATCTCCTGGAAATTTGTTGATCACGATCATTCTGCTAATTAGACTACAGTAATCATTACAAATTGAAATATAAATCAAAAGACAGGATTGTTGGTATGAGTTATATTATACTTCATTGAACAACAACCTCCCAGACCGTTACTTGCTTCAGCTAGGAAACAGCCTATAACATACCTGAAAATTTTTCCAAGCCCTTCTAGCCTCATCGTATGATTTGTACGACTGGTGTCTGCATCCTGGGTATCGATCAACCTACGCATGTACATCCTCCCATTTGTCATACAACCCTAGAACTCTTCCCACAAAGACGACATAAAACTTCTTCATACCTTCCTGACAAAATAAACAAGCTCTATCAGACCTCTCTAATGTGGATTTTGTATAGCTATTTAAACAGGACAGTAAAGACAAATTTATTGAATGAATCACTAAATTAGTTGTTAGTTCTATGAAGAGTAAATGGAGATCCTCCTTGACATGATTAGCTGAATAGTCTGACCTCCTCAGATTCATGAATCTAAAATTTTCTATTGTGTCAAGATTAATACAATCACTGTTACGGATACAAGCTTCATACAAATCCACAGAAAAATATATTTATTTGAATTCATATATCAGAAAACAGAATGGGGAAGCATCACATTTCACCATATTAACTGCAAAACAAACTAACATATCATCACCAAATTCAGAGCACTTGCAGACCAATGAAATAACCATGACAGTCAAACTCTCCTAATAGTCGACTATTCATATACGCCAAATCAGAGGCTCTGATGTACCTGAACATATGAACCTCAAATGTAACCCCATTTTAGTCAGATAACTGAGAACACAGAATATCAAGTAGGAAATATGAAAGATGGTGTCACCATCAGTTAGATATGTTTAAAGTTCACCCATATTGCAGTCAGTTATGTACTCATTGAGTAACCAAAATTTTCACCCAAAAACCACACCAAAATATACACACCACAGAATAAAATAAAAGTTTAGTTGTTTCAGATGCCCAATGCACCAAACCCAGAACATTTTTCACTCAGGAGGATTGCGGTCGAGGAGTCTCTGCACCCACTCCTTCCTCCTTTCATGACCCATTTTGATGAAAAACCCAGCATTAACTATATCTGCCTGTAACAACCACGCAGCACGAACTTGATCCTCATAGCTGAGGCCCTCAACTTCCTCTAGTATACCCAACAACTTTTGTAGTTGGGTCATAGTTTTTTCCTGTGCAATCGTTGTGTTAAGGGACCTAACGGCCTCAGCCACTTCACCCATTTTGTCACCAATGTGCTTGCTTGGTTTACCCCTTCGGCCACGGGTCATGCCAGTTGCGATGCTTTGACTGTTTATAGAACCACGCGAGGTCTCCATAGAACCTATGTTGACCCTTTTTGACCGCTGATGTGTTCCCTCATTGGGACGAATTGCCGGACCACAATCGTTCTCACCATCTTCATCTGAAGATAAACGAACAGTATCAGTCCCATTATCATCAAAATCAAGGTCATCTCTATCGCGACGCCGGATAGAAAGAGGAGATGAGTACGCTGTGCTGGCATAAGAGCCATGAGCACAGTCATTTCCAAACATGATCTGCAAATCAATTGTATCTCTCAATGTGTTTACTGCGCACTCTCTCGGCATATGGGTGAGACTGCAAGGCCACATCAGTATATCAGGACCCTATCAATATAACAACAACTGAGCACATAGTAACAACTGACAAATATAGCATTAAACCAGTGATCATTGACAACTGTATTATAATTGTTACTTTATACCTCAATGTAGGCAGTCCAGACATCATCCGTAGCAATCACCATTTTCTGGTCGGCATCCTAGCCAAAACCATTGGCTTCCAACATATCCTTTACTGCTAAGTAAAATCTCTTCAATGTACAGAGACGGTTAGAGATATGTTTATTCTCTAACTCTACACCACATCTATTGAACATTTCAATGATGGTAGCCCTATAAGTTTCTGGTTTAAAGCCCACGTCACTTTTTTGACCCAGCGTTACCTGCTCTACTAATGCATCTACCAATGCATTATCCATCGGTTCGCTTCATTGAATGCGCACTGATTTGTTACTTTGTCTACTCCTTACAGTGCGGGTATTCAGACTGACTGGGGATGGAGTTGTTTGTATCATTGACAAGCTTCTTTTGGCCGGTGTACCGAAGATACTACTTGGTGATGCCACACTCTTCCTGGGAGATCGGGATGTACATTTTGAGGGGGTGACAGCCTGTTTCTTATCTTTTCCCATCTTGTTTGAGTTCCGTAGGAAATTAATGTTACCTACGCATGCTCATAACAGTCAATGGATCGATAATATCATGATCCAACTAAAGTCATAAATTAAAGGTCCAAACAACAACAAGGGGGATGAGATCAATGAGACCTGACATATAAAACATGATAAGTACAGGCATATAATGAAATCCATGTAAACTATCCAAATAAAGGTAACAAACAATCTAAACAGATCCACAATCCAAACCAAACAATATCCAAGTTTACAATATTGCTGTTACATGAACAGTACAAAACAGTCACTGAAATTACAACAAAATCAACATTACTGCCGGGTCCGAGGAAGGCTGTCATTCCACATTCGGTCCGCAATGTCATCCCTCTTTTTTATCCACTGCTCTCTCGCGCGCTCCGTCACAATAGAGCCTGCACGCTCTTCTTCGGCAGTAGTGACGTCTATAGGTGATGGCGAAATTTCCTCACCACTATCGGCAATATCCTCAACTGCTTCAACAAACCCATCTTCACTACTAACACGGATGAAGTTATGCAAAACACAGCACGCGATAACAATTTTCACTTGGGTCTTAAATTTGAACTATGATGCTATACGGAGTATAGAAAATCGGCCTTTTAGAATACTAAAACATCGTTCAATTACATTTTGCAGTTAGGCATGATGATAGTTGAAGAGTTCTTTCTTATTACTAGGCCTCCTCCCTGTACGAAATTCATTCAAATAATAACGAACACCTTGATAAGGTGCCATAAATCCAGGAGTATGGGCATATACGGCATCGACAACAAAATATTTTTCTACACAAAGCAATATGTAATTATTAAGTAACTATAAATCGCATCCTACATATCTATATTAAACTGTCAACAATCATTCTTTACCTTGAGGCACAAGAAAACAATTAGGTCGACGAGTTAAAGCATTTTGCAAGACACGAGCATCGGAGGCAAACCCATCCCAACCCGCTAGCACATATACGAATTTCATGTCGAATGTACAGGCAGCCATTACATTCTGGGACAGGTAACCTTTTCAATTTCGAAAAGTTGAACTTGCTTCCTTGGGCTAATATGCCTGTATGTGGGAGCCATCGAGTGCCCCAATGCAATCCTACAAGCAACATAGTTTTGACTTTTAGGTTGATATTTATGCGGCAACATTATCATCATTCAGTAATTGTAAAATTCGATATTATATTACCTAAAAATATGGGCTCCACATTAGATTATCAAATATCTCTTTCAGGGTATGTAACTCGAGAAACTTGACATATTTCGGATAGAGTCCAATTACTGCATCAAGAACTCTATTGAAGTGTCGACTCACGGTTTCTCCAGAACGTAAAAACTGATTTCCAATAACACGGTTTCGCACGTTGTGGCCTACAGTATGTAAGAACGTGACGACTTGTTCCTCTAAACTGCATCTTCTTATATTGGACAATAAATTTCTATATCTTAACAAAGAACACAACTCGAAAAACTTATCACGGCCCATTCGTAGCTGTGCAAGATAGTCTACGTCTCTCTTCTTTATGATTCCGTTAATAAATCTATTTCTATATATTTCACACTCTCGAGGCAATGATTTCATACAATAACGAAGATAGTATTCAGCAGCTCCCATAACACTAGCAGAGGCTACAATTGCAGTTAATGCAGCTGCTATTTCAGTTTCGTTCTAATCACTATTGGAAGACCCCTCGCAGCTAGAGTCACCACTATTAGACCCCATCGTTGAAAATGGTGTAGTCACCTGTTTCTATTTCATGTTACCTTGCTTATCAAGGTGTAATAACAAGACAAAAAAGGATGGTACAGAGATACGCTACCATTCAAACATTTCCTAGTAGCACATTATTTCAGATTTATTAAGAAATATGTATCATTCGATAACATCGAAACAATCATTATAGGAGTAAATAACAGCAAAGCAGATATCACATTACAGGAATCGTACAGGTAAGTTCAGCTATTTCAGATACATCTAATCATTCAAGCATAGTGTAGCCATTCTTACTCAGGCGTAACACATGATAGAGTCGATGTTACCATATACATAATCGGAGACAGTAATCGATCAATCAAGACAAGTATTTTTAAATACCGGAAACGAAAAGTAAATTAGTAGAAGATACCACAATGACTAGTTCCATACGCACCTGTTAACAGTTTTTAAGTAGAAAAGCAGAGATAACTTTGACGATTTCGCACACCTGCGAGACTGGAATGCAGGAAAGGGCTACAATTAGACTATGTTTAATAGGAAAATGATGGTTCAGTACGCTGGGTTGAACATGATCGTATTGTATGTGGTAGGAAGATGGGGTATTTCACTGAAAAAACAATATACATTACAAACTTCTTAAAAACGCAGATTTCTTCTTAATAATAAGACACATTTATCACAAATTTTGCCGTCATATGTGCTAACAATGCCTTCATCATTGCCACATACGAAATATTTTTTCTCCAGAACAAGATGATCCATAACACATCTCTGTAAATTTGAGATAAGAATATTACCTCAATTGAATTTCAATAGATGTGACTCACACTACGCCAAAACTGTGAAAAAAGGACGGTCCAAAACCCTCTCAAATGACCAAAAAGGACGGTTATGGACCGTCGCTAGGGCCATCAAATTTTGACGCGTCGTATTACTTAAAAGACGATCGAAAATCGTCATTTTATTGACGAAAAAAGGACGGTCATGGACCGTCCTAAAAAAGGACGGCCTCGGACCGTCTCTTATGAGCCTTTAAAGGACGGCCATCGACCGTCTTTTAAAAGGACGGTCATGGACCGTCCTTAAAAAAGACCGCCGTAAACCGTCTCTGATAAGCCTTCAAAGGACGGCCATAGACCATCCTTTAAAAGGACGGTCATGGACCGTCCTTAAAAAGGACTGTCATGGACTATCTCTTATAGGCCTTCAAAGGACGGTCATGGACCATCCTTTAAAAGGATTGTCATGGACCGTCTCTTATAGGCCTTCAAAGACCGTCTTTTATAAGAGGGTCAATATATATATTTCATCGTACTCTTCCTGATATACACCTGTTATATAATATATTTCATCATATTCACATTCACATCCATCTAAACAACCCAAACTACGTAAATCCAACATAAACTACATTCATCCAAACACAAGCAATCTTATCCACATTACATTCATCCACACATAAATACATATAAGTTTTAACATCATAAATAAAAAAAGAAAAAAAATCAGCAACAATTTTCTTTGTGTCTTTCACCTGAAAAAAAAAATATTAAACCAACAAAACATTATAATTCAGAATCATGAAGAATTGCATAAACTTCTTTCAAAAAAGCGGGCACTTTCTAAAAATAAAACTGATCATTAAAATAGGTTTAGGTTTAGGTTTTAGGTTTTAGGTTTAGGTTTAGGTTTAGGATTAGGTTTTAGGTTATAGGTTATAAGTTTAGGTTATAGGTTATAGGTTATAGGTTATGTAAGACCCGTGTCCTAATCCGTACTGTTCCGTTAGCTTCCGCGGTCCTTCCGGTCAAATTCCGGCAACCTTCGCACCGTATTCGGTATTTGCGCACGATCCTAAGCCAGGTCCCGCGCACCGACGTCGGCTTGGTCCGAAAGTTATATCATAGCGACCGCGTCGTCGCCGCGGTTCCAACGCCGTGACTTGCGCACTGAACCGATACCCAGGCAAGAAGATGCCGATCAGCGTTTATTCCGAAGAAACACCGCGCGTTGCGGATTTCGAGGGAATCTCTACTATTAGTCCCATCAATCAACCATTAAAGCATCCCTTACCTCAAGTACATCAACCCATCCCCACCTTTTTCAAAAGTCCACCATTCTTTCCACCTCACCACTCCTCTTTTCCAAATTTCAACAACAACCATACACCTTTTCACAATTTTCAACCCAAACCATCCCCCATCACTCCATCACCCATCTCACTCCCTCTCTCTCTCTCCCTTACAAGTCTCTCTCTCATTCAAACTCTCCCATAGCAAGTCCCATACGTATGGTCCTCCCATGGTGAGAAAACTTCCTTTGTGAGGTCCACCTTTCCCACCCCTTCATCTCTCATCTCAACCATCCTTTTTTTATCTTCCTCCATCAAAGGGTAGACAAGGAGCTAAGGAAGCCAAGGGAGCAAGATGATCGCGCGGTGGGTGTTTGGAGAGGAGAGGTCTAGATGTTTTTCAGATGGGCCCAGTGAGGCCACCCGATCAATGGTTTGGATCACGCTTTGGACCCTAGGAGGTGGACACTGGCCCACTTGGATCATCATGATCATTCCATGATGGGGCCATTCTCCATGGACCCCATCATGATGTTTACTTTCTTGCATATTTAAGGTCATCTAGACCATTTATTTTAGTGGAGAAAGGATCTCCACCGTTGGATTTCAATTCCATGGACCCCACATGTAATGGGATCCACTTGATGTATGATTTAGTGCAAGGGAGGGCCCATAGTGCGGGGTCCCTCCATCACGCGGTTTCACTCTCTATCTCTCTCCCTTTTTATTTTATTTTTATTTTATTTTATTTTGTTGTATGATGAAGAGGTTGTGTGGCCCACTTGAATGGACCCCACCATAGGGTATGTATTCCATCCAACTCACCTACGAGTGGGGCCCACTTTGTGTGTAGTATACACGCCATCCTCCATGAGGCGGCCCACATAAGCAAGGCCCACCTCTAGTATATTTGTAGAGTCCAGCGTCCAGGGACGCTGGACGTTTCATGGGAAATGTAAAAGAAAGAAAAAAATTAGCTTGGTTTGGGGATGGCCCACTTGTGCAGGCTCCACCTTGATGTATGTATTAAATCCACACCATCCATTCCTTCCCTAAGCCCTTTTTAGGCGTTGACCTAAAAGATGGGATCCATCAGACCTTCAGGCGGGCCATACCGTGGCAAATGGAGGTTTGCACCATTGAAACCTTTCCTAACCCTTTTATACGCTGAAACAGCCCAATATTGGGCTTGTTTTTGCTTCGCGAGGCATGGGAAGCCATTGGACGGAGCAGATCTGCAAGAGGTGGATCCCACTGCAAAATCCATGGAAAAATGAAAAATTAAAAAAAAAAAATAACAAAGCTGCGTCGAGAAGCGCGGCGCCACTGCGCGTCCGGCGGACGTGTCCGTGTCTGACCACCCACTGTAGCCGTGGCCCCACCTTGATGTTTATATGCTGTCTAAATCGTTCATCGGGTGGGCCACTATCTGACGTGGGCCCACCCCAAAAATCAGACTGATCCAAGATTCGGGCGGCCCACATCAAAGGAAACAGTGTGAATTGGATTATACCGTTGGAACCCTTTTTGGGCCCACAGAAGTTTTGGATCAGGGTGAAATTTATTTTCACCCTTCATCTAGGTCTGCTGGACCTTATCAACGGTCCGGATGGGATATAAACATTATGGTGGGCCCCACATGGAGCCCACATTGATGTATGTGTTTCATTCCCACCGTCCGCCTGGACGGTGGGCGTAGAGCCACTGTGGTGAGTGGCGGGCCCACTGTGATGAGTGTGTGGGCTCACTGTGATGTGTGCGTGTGTGTGTGTGTGTGTATATATATATATATATATATATATATATAATATTATATTTCATATAATATTATATGTATTATGTATATATATATTATATACTATATATATATTATATACTATATTATATGTATATTTTTTTGAGGCCCGTGATTGAGGCCCACCTTGATATATAAGTAAGGCCCACCTCAGTACTTGTGACCCATGGTTGAGGCCCACTTTGATATATATATAAGGTCCATGGGTCGAGGCCCATTTAATATATTAGGGGCCCATGGGTCGAGGCCCATTTGATGTAATGGGGCCAATGAGTTGAGGCCCATTTGATGTGCACATGGGGCCCAATTGGTGAGGCCCATTTGATACATATAAGGCCCAGGTGAGTAGACCCATTTGATGTACATATGGAGCCCAACTGTCGAGGCCCATTTGACACGTGTAAGGCCCATAAGCTTAGGCCTATTTGATATGTTCTGAAGCCCCCGGGTTATAGCCCATTGCAATGTACATAAGGCCCATTGGTGTGGCCCACTTAATGAATATAAGGCCCATATGACTTGGCTAATTTGATGTATTTAAGGGCCCAATGGATGTACCTAAGGTCCATTGCAATGTGTGATCCCAAAATAACTTATGAAATGATATTTGTGGCAGTCGTGCCTTGGGAGCAATGTTGGTTTGACGTCCACATTGTAAGTGTAGTGTGGTTAAATGTCCACATTATGACTTTCCCTTGGGCCCACTGATAGGTCCATATGTGTAATGTGTAGGCCGTCTAGGCCCGTCTTCATTATGAACATCATCCACCCCATATAACATATTTAATTCCATGATTCATGATCATATTCATCATACGTATGCTTGATATGAGGAATGACTGATCATAGCATAGCCTTCGGGCAGATTGTTTAAGGGCTTCCGTACAGGGGGTGTTGCCCTACATGAGCGCACGATACGCGCAGGATTGCTGTGCATGATGGATAGTGTGATTCATGCATTTACATTGTGATATGACTTCGTACGCCCTAGCGACATCGGGCCATAGCCTCCACGGATATATCGTGGTTGGCGGGATTGGATACCGAAATCTTGTTCTACATGGGGTGCGATAGATATCCTGGGTGAAAGTCCCTAAACCCTTATGGTACCAGGAGGTTGCTCCAACGCCTAGACCGAGTGGGTGCATGAGCGCCGAGTGCCGATTACCAGACGGTTGCGCTTTCCACTGTGTCGTGGTCGGTTGGAAGGGGGTGCGGCCTTACCCGCCCGAGAGTAGGGGGCAATGCTAGGCTGAGTCTGACCAGCTCGAGGAATGGGTCCGCTATTGACGAGCCGAGCCCGATATTGGCAGGCGGATAGTGAGGTCTTTTCCACTCACCTTATTGCGCGCGATGGGGCGGCAATCTGGCTTGGAGTGTACTAGACCCCGGTGATATTCCAGATTTGAGCCGTATTGACATGTGGACTTAGATGAGGATTTGTATGCTTGACTTACATTTCGCATTGCATGGCCTTGGTATGGCCGACATCATTCTTTACACCGCATGGCCTTGGTACGGCTAATGGAATTCTTAGCATTCATTAGCATTTTCCGCATTACTCTGATACTGCATGACTACATTATCACCTTAAGCATACACTTTCACCACCCTCTAAGCTTTCTATAAGCTTATGCACGACCGTTGCGTGCAGGTGACGTTGGATCGCAGCAGCGCTGAGGCTTGGACGCGTGACTGATCTTTTGGAGCTTTTTTTTTTGTCTATCATCATTGTATTTCCCTTATGCTCATTGTACCTGTAAAGTTTTTGATTATAGTGGAAATGTGATGGAGTTTTTGGTCGTTGTTTGTGGGTTATGCCTTTGGTTATGCTTATTACGAATCAAACTGATGTTAAAAATCCTCCTTGTAGCATCCCAGGATCGGAACCTGGCGAATGGGCGCTGGGAGCCGAGAATGGGGTTCTACGGAGGCTGTCGGCGCCAGATTCGGCGATCGGGAATTTTGTGAGCCCGGTTTCCGAGTTTTGGGGCGTGACAGGTTAAGGTTTAGGTTATAGGTTTTGGTTTAGGTTTGGGTTAAGGTTTAGGCTTAGGTTATAGGTTTAAGTTAAGGTTTAGGTTTTAGTTATAGGTTATAGTATATAGGTTATAGCTTTAGGAAATTGAGAATAGGTTAAGTTTAAGGTTTAGGTTTAGGAAATCGGGTCCGAGTTTAGGATCAGGTTTAGGTTTGGGTTATCAAGTTTAGGTTTAAGTTTAGGTTAGGGAGTTGAGATTAGGATTAGGTGTAGGTTTAGGTTCAAGGATTTGAGAATACATTTCGATTTTAGGTTTAGGTTTAGGTTTTAGGCTTATGTTTAGGTTATAGGTTTAGGTTATAAGTGCAGGTAATAGGTTTAGGTTTATGTTAGGTTATAGGTTAAGGTTTAGGTTTAGGAAATCGGGTTCGGGTTCGGGATCGGGTTTAGGTTTGGGTTTTTAAGTTTAGGTTTAGGTTTAGGTTAGGGAGTTGAGATTAAGATTAGGTATAGGTTTAGGTTTAGGGATTTGAGAATGCAGTTCGATTTTAGGTTTAGGTTTAGGTTTTAGGCTTATGTTTAGGTTATAGGTTTAGGTTATAGGTTTAGGTTTAGGTTAGGTTATAGGTTAAGGTTTAGGTTTTGGAAATCGGGTTCGGGTTCGGGATCGGGTTTAGGTTTGGGTTTTCAAGTTTAGGTTTAGGTTTAGGTTAGGGAGTTGAGATTAGGATTAGGTGTAGGTTTAAGTTTAAGGATTTGAGAATACATTTAGGTTTTAGGTTTAGGTTTAGGTTAAGCTTTAGGTTTAGGTTTAGGTTTAGGTCATGAGCTATAGGTTTAGGGAATTGAGAATATGTTAATGTTTAGGTTTAGGAAATTGGGTACGGGTTCGGGATCGGGTTTAGGTTTGGGTTTTCAAGTTTAGGTTTAGGTCTAGGTTAAGGAGTTGAGATTAGGATTAGGTGTAGGTTTAGGTTTGGGGATTTGAGAATACATTTAGGTTTTAGGTTTAGGTTTAGGTTTAGGTTATAGGGTATTGGTTTAGGTTAAAGTTTAAGTTTAGGTTTAGGTTTAGGTTTAGGTTATAAGCTTTAGGTTTAGGGAATTGAGAATAGGTTAAGGTTTAGGTTTAGGAAATCGGGTTCGGGTTCGGGATCGGGTTTAGGTTTGGATTTTCAAGTTTAGGTTTAGGGAGTTGAGATTAGGATTAGGTGTAGGTTTAGGTTTAAGGATTTGAGAATATATTAGGTTTTAGGTTTAGGTTTAGGTTATATGTTATATGTTATAGGTTTAGGTTTAGGTTTAGGTATAGGTTATAAGCTATAGGTTTAGGGAATTGAGAATAGGTTAAGGTTTAGGTTTAGGAAATCGGGTTCAGGTTCGAGATCGGGTTTAGGTTTGGGTTTTCAAGTTTAGGTTTAGGTTAGGGAGTTGAGATTAGGATTAGGTGTAGGTTTAGGTTTAGGGATTTGAGAATACATTTAGGTTTTAGGTTTAGGTTTAGGTTATAGGTTACAGGTTTAGGTTTAGGTTTAGGTTAAGGTTATAGGTTATAGGTTTAGGTTTAGGTTTAGGTTATAAGCTATAGGTTTAGGGAATTGAGAATAGGTTAAGGTTTAGGATTAGGAAATCGGGTTCGGGTTTGGGATCGGGTTTTGGTTTGGGTTTTCAAGTTTAAGTTTATGTTTAGCTTAGGGAGTTGAGATTAGGATTAGGTGTTGGTTTAGGTTTAGGGATTTGAGAATACATTTAGGTTTAGGTTTAAGAAATCGGGTTCGGGTTCAGGATCGGGTTTAGGTTTGGGTTTTCAAGTTTAGGTTTAGGTTTAGGTTAGGGAGTTGAGATTAGGATTATGTGTAGGTTTAGGTTTAGGGATTTGAGAATACATTTAAGTTTTAGGTTTATGTTTAAGTTATATGTTATAAGTTTAGGTTTAAGTTTAGGTTAAGGTATAGGTTTAGGTTTCGGTTTAGGTTATAAGCAATAGGTTTAGGAAATTGAGAATAGGTTAAGGTTTAGGTTTAGGAAATCGGGTTCAGGTTCAAGATCGGGTTTAGGTTTAGGTTAGGGAGTTGAGATTAAGATTAGGTGTAGGTTTAGGTTTAGGGATTTGAGAATACATTTAGGTTTTAGGTTTAGGTTTAGGTTATAGGTTACAGGTTTAAGTTTAGGTTTAGGTTTAGGTTATAGGTTTAGGTTTAGGTTATGGTTTAGGTTTAGGTTTAGGTTATAAGATATAGGTTTAGGAAATTGATAATAGGTTAATGTTTAGGTTTAGGAAATCGGGATCGGGATCGGGTTCGGGATCGGGTTTAGGTTTAGGTTAAGGAGTTGAGATTAGGATTAGGTGTAGGTTTAGGTTTAAGGATTTAAGAATACACTTAGGTTATAGGTTTAGGTTTAGGTTATAGATTTAGGTTTAGGTTAGGTTATAGGTTAAGGTTTAGGGAATTGAGAATAGGTTGAGGTTTAGGTTTAGGAAATCGGATTCGGGTTCAGGATCAGGTTTAGGTTTGGGTTTCAAGTTTAGGTTTAGGTTTAGGTTAGGGAGTTGAGATTAGGATTAGGTGTAGGTTTAGGTTTAGGGATTTGAGAATACTTTTAGGTTTTAGGTTTATGTTTAGGTTATAGGTTATAGGTTTAGGTTAAGGTATAGGTTTAGGTTTCGGTTTAGGTTATAAGCTATAGGTTTAGGGAATTGAGAATGGGTTAAGGTTTAGGTTTAGGAAATCGGGTTCGGAATTTGAGAATAGGTTTAGGTTATAGGTTTTGGTTAAAGTTATATGTTAAGGTTAAGGTTATAGGTTTAGGTTTATGTTAAGGTTATATGTTTAGGTTTAGGTTAGGTTATAGGTTTTTGGTTAAGGTTTAGGTTATAGTTACAGGTTTTGGAATTTGAGAATAGGTTTAGGTTATAAGTATAGGTTTAGGTTAGGTTATAGGTTAAGTTTTAGGTTTAAAAAATTGGGTTCGGGTTCAGGATCGGGTTTAGGTTTGGGTTTTCAAGTTTAGGTTTAAGTTTAGGTTAGGGAGTTGAGATTAGGATTAGGTGTAGGTTTAGGTTTAGGGATTTGAGAATACATTAGGTTTTAGGTTTAGGTTATAGGTTAGAGGTTTAGGTTTAGGTTTAGGTTTGGTTTTGGTTTTGATTTAGGTTATAGGTTATAGGTTTAAGTTAAGGTTTAGGGAAAGGTAATAGGTTTTGATTTAAGTTATAGGTTATAGGCTTAGGTTTTAGGTTTAGGTTTATGTTTTGATTTATGTTATAGGTTATAGGTTTAGGTTAAGGTTTAGGTTTAGGTTATAGGTTTTGGGATTTGAGAATGGGTTCGGGTTTAGGTTATAGGTTATAGGTTTAGGTTAAGGTTTATGTTTAGGTTATAGGTTTTGGGATTTGAGAATGGGTTTGGGTTTAGGTTATAGGTTTTGGTTTTGGTTTAGGTTATAGGTTTTGGGATTTGAGAATGGGTTCGAGTTTAGGTTATAAGTTTTGGTTTTGGTTTAGGTTTAGGTTATAGGTTTTTGGATTTGAGAATGGGTTATGGTTTAGGTTTAGGAAATCGGGTTCAGGTTCGGGATTGGGTTTAAGTTTGAGTTTTCAAGTTTATGTTTAGGTTTAGGTTAGGGAGTTGAGATTAGGATTAGGTGTAGGTTTAGCTTTAGGGAATTGAGTTTAGTTCATAGGTTTAGGGAAAGCTTAGGTTTAGGTTATAGGTTTTGGAATTTGGGAATAGTTTTAGGTTATAAGTATAGGTTTATGTTAGGTTATAGGTTAAGGTTTATGGATTTGAGTTTAGGCTATAGGTTTAGGTTTAGGTCTAGGTTTAGGTTTAGGGAATTGAGTTTAGGTTATAGGTTTAGGGAAAGGTTAGGTTTAGGTTATAGGTTTTGGGATTTGAGAATAGTTTTAGGTTATAAGTATAGGTTTAGGTTAGGTTATAAGTTAAGGTTTAGGGATTTGAGTTTAGGTTATAGGATTAGGTTTAGGTTTAGGTTTAAGGATTTGAGTTTAGGTTATAGGTTTAGGTTTAGGTTTTAGGTTTAGGTTTAAGTTTAGGTTTAGGTTTGGGTTTTGGGATTTGGTTTTGATTATATGTTTTGATTTAGGTTATAGATTATAGGTTTAGGTTTTAGGTTTTGGTTTTAGGTTTAGGTTTAGGTTTGGTTTAGGTTATAGGTTTTGATTTAGGTTATAGGTTAACGGTTTAGGTTATAGGTTTTGATTTAGGTTATAGGTTAACGGTTTAGGTTATAGGTTTTTGGATTTGAGAATGGGTTCAGGTTTAGGCTATAGGTTTTGGCTTTGGTTTAGGTTATATGTTATAGGTTTAGGTTTAGGTTTAGATTATGGGTTATAGGATTTGAGAATGCATTCGGGTTTAGGATATAGGTTTTGATTTTGGTTATATGTTTTGATTTAGGTTTAGGCTTTAGGTTAAGGTTATATGTTTAGGTTAAGGTCTAGGTTTAGGTTAAGGTTATAAGTATAGGTTAAGGTTTAGGTTTAGGTTTAGGTTTAGGTTTAGGTTATAAGATATAGGTTTAGGGAATTGGGAATAGGTTAAGATTAAGGTTTAGGTTCGGGTTCAAGATTGGGTTTATGTTTGGGTTTTCAAGTTTAGGTATAGGTGTAGGTTAGGGAGTTAAGATTAGGATTAAGTGTAGGTTTAGGTTTAGGGATTTGAGAATACATTTAGGTTTTAGGTTTAGGTTTAGGTTTTAGGTTAAGGTTTAGGTTTAGGTTAAGGTTGAGGTTTAGGTTATAGGTTAAGGTTTTAGGTCATAAGTTTTGGTTTAGGTTAAGGGTATGGTCCCTGCAAATACAGATATAAACACGGCCATCGGGCACAAATGGTCAGGCCCTTTCAATGCTGTCCATAAAAAATGGACATCTTCATCATGGTCATAATAGCGGTTCCCTCTTTCGAGGGAACTCTGCTCTTCCGAATAGCTCCGACGCACATCCGGGTCTGCTCCATTAATTTCGATCAAATACATAAATACGGCATGTCCAAATGGCCAGGCCCCTCTAATGCTGTCCATAGGAAATGGACAGCTTCATCATGGTCATAACAGCGGTTCTCACCTTCCAGGGACCCCCGCTCAACATCCGGATAGCTCTGACGAACATCCGGGTCTGCTCCATCAATTTCGAGTTAATACATAAACATGGCCTGTCCAAATGGTCAGGCCACTCCAATGCTGTCCATAGGAAATAGACAGCTTCATCATGGTCATAAAGCGGTTCCCACCTTCCAGGGACCCCCGTTCAATATCCGGATAGCTCTAACCCACATCCGGGTCTGCTCCTTCAATTTCGAGTTAATACATAAACATGGCCTGTCCAAATGGTCAGGCCACTCCAATGTTGTCCATAAGAAATGGACAGCTTCATCATGGTCATAACAGCGGTTCCCACCTTCCAGGGACCCCCGCTCAACATCCGGATAGCTCCGACGCACATCCGGATCTGCTCCATCAATTTCGATTTAATACATTTAAAAATAATATAATTATATCTAAAAGCATTTGGATACCTGGGGAAGGCCTCCCATATTCGTATTGTTAGTTACTCATCCCTTTGTCTATAAGCCACAATTGACCAACACTTTATATTGCTACCTATACTTTGAAACCAACACAAATATAACTGGAAAACAATGTAAGGAATAAAAAAAAATGAATTTACCTGTACACATCATTAAATGTTTCCTTATAAGGAGGTGATATTATATCTTTGATAGCCACAACCTGATGACACATCATTAAATGTTTCCCTATAATGCAACCTATATATAAATCCATGCAACCGATACATGGATCTATATATATCCGCAAATATATGCACATGATTAGGTGTAGGTTTTAGGTTATAGGTTATAGGTTATAGCTTTAGGGAATTGAGGATAAGTAAAGGTTTAGGTTTAGGAAATCGGATTCGGGTTTGGGGTCGCGTTTAGGTTTGGGATCATGCATACATACATACATGCATACAAACATGCATGATGATACATCCATTCATCCATGCATGCATACATACATAAACACATGCATGATGATCCATCCATCCATCTATCCATACATGCATACACACATACACACATGCGTGATGATCCATCCATCCAGTCTTCCATCCATGCATGCATACATACATACATATACACACACATAAATCCATCCATGCATGTATGCATGCATACACACATGCATAATCTGTCCATCCATGCATGCATGCATACGTTTCATCCATCCATGTGTGCATGCATATATATACATACATACATACATGTGTTTTATCATAAAACCATGCATGATGCATCCATACAAAAAAAATCAAATGAAATCATTTTTTTTACAAAAAGATTTTTTTAATATTATTATAAACAAAAACAAATTTTTTTCATATTATTATAAACAACTATAAATGATTTACAGTTAACCCCAACAAAGAGTTTGAATTTCATTTGATAATACAATTGATAGTAAAGATGTAAATGATTTATAAAATGATCTGTAAAAATGTTTAAGATGCAATAAATTGCAGTCCAACTGGTTGGACTTGAGACTTCTTAATTCTAAATATTTAAGATGCATTAGATACTTTAGTATCTTTGGCTTTGGGATTTGAGAATAGGTTTAGGTTATAAGTATAGGTTTAGGTTAGGTTATAGGTTAAGGTTTAGGGAATTGAGTTTAGGTTATAGGTTTAGGTTATATAGGTTATAGGTTTAGGCTAAGGTTTCGGTTTAGGTTATAGGTTTTGGGATTTAAGAATAGGTTTAGGTTATAAGTATAGGTTTAGGTTAGGTTGTAGGTTAGAGTTTAGGGAATTGAGTTTAGGTTATAGTTTATTCGTTTAGGTTATAGGTTTAGGTTGTAGTTATAGGTTTTGGGATTTGAGAATAGGTCTAAGTTATAGGTTAAGGGTGTGGTCCCTGCAAATACAGATATAAACACAGCCTGCTCCAATTGGCCAGGCCCTTCCAATGCTATCCATAGGAAATTGACAGCTTCATCATGGTCATAACAGCGGTTCCCATCTTCCAGGGACCCCCGCTCAACATCCGGATAGCTCCGACGCACATCCGGGTCTACTCCATCAATTTCGAGTAAATACATAAATATGGCCTGTCCAAATGGTCAGGCCACTCCAATATTGTCCATAGGAAATGGACAGCTTCATCATGGTCATAACAGCAATTCTCACCTTCCACGGACCCCCGCTCAACATCCGGATAGCTCCGACGCACATCCGGGTCTACTTATTTAAATAAAATGGATTATCAAGATCATTTAAATAAAATCAGGTCCAATCAATAATCTGACCTAGAGGATTCTGTTAGCATTGTTGACGGCACCTCGAATCTTATTTTAAGGCCTAGAAAGTCAAAATTAGATACAAAAATTAGAAAAACCAAAGAAATTTAAGAAAGATAGTCAAAGTCCATGTGAATGAGCACAAGTATGCACCTACATATGAATTCTGAAAAGCTATTGCATATCACAAAAAATAATAATAACAATAATAATAAATAAATAATAAAAAATTCTTTCGTTTGGTTATTCAACAAAATGGGTTAGAATGAATTCATTTACCTAATTCATGGAAACCTTACGTTTGGATATTCAACAAAATTGAATTGTAATAATTCAATTTGGTTCAATAAACTCAGATTTTTGAGAAGGATTTAATGGTTTTAAATCCATGGTTTTCTGGAAAAGGTCCATTTCCTGAACGTCAAATTCAACGGGGAAAGTAACATGGTTAATATTACTTTTCACAGTGCAAAGTTTCAATTATGTCTCTTCTTTACCTTCCATTTTTTTCTTGACAAGAAAATCCATATTTACTAATATTTCCATTTTTCTATTTTTCAAAAGAATGAGTTCGGACTTCGAAAACGTCGGTTCCAGCACTCGTACTTTCAGCCCAAACCCTAACCAAGGACTCCAAAATTACCCATTTGTAAGTATTAGATCATTCAAGTGTAAAATATTAAGAAAGTTTTTTAGTGTAGTACATGTGAATTAAAACTGCACTAATAGTAAACTGTTAACTATAAGAGGAACTAAGGCAATGGTAATTAAATGATAAACAAAAAATAACAAAAAAAAAAAGATAGATCTTATCCAAATAAGTGTGTTGGCATGTGCGACAAGCAAGCATATTTGGTTGAAACAAAATATAGGAGTTTTTGTAACATTGCTAGATAGGTCACAGATTCTAATAAGGTTGCAAGTACAAAGGAACATACCAGCAAAAAAGTAAGATTAAGATATATATTTAAATAAAGTGGGTGGACATAATCATCAACAACATTTAGTTCACAAAACCGCCATAGCAAGGTGTCCAGTTCTATGTATTGTAGGGCTTTGGTGGTACACTCAAGTTCAATTAACAATTATATTTTTAAACATGAGTTCTTATTACTTAACAAATAAAAAAATTATTTTTGAACTAAAGCCTATTTGTAAAGCAATAAATAATTGTGGAAATAGAAACTGGAGATATTTGCTATAGTAGGGCCCCAAATCTCAATGATTCAAACACTGTATGATGGACCCCACTTCTACAAACTGAAAATAATCTTGGCATTGCATGATAAATTGTATGATACATGAAGATGTAAGGGACGAAAAAATAAAATAAAATCAGGCCATGTTAAGAAGCATAAGAAGAAAAAGAAATCCTAGGAACCCTTAGGCTCTAATAACATGTTAAGAAGCAGGAGAGAATTTGTGAGAAAAGAGCATATGGGGCTGGAATGTCCAGCCCACTCTTATTTATAATATTAGAAGAAAATGAAAAATTACATATTATGCCTTATATTAAGGAAAAACTAAAGGGTAAGGGGCAAATAAAGAAAGCATGAAACAAAGATAAAAGGCTGAAAAATTGGGGATAAAGGTCCATAACATATATAAAACCCAGGTGTATTTACCTGTGGACCCAGTCATTCTTTTAAAAAACTTTCCTCTTTTTTCTCTTTCAATATTCCATAATGGTTAACAGATGGTCGATTAAAAAAGCACAACTGTCTATATTCAACTAATCTAGGACCTCTTTTATATTCATGGATCTAGGACCTCACAACCTGAAATGATTTTTGATAATGATCCATCCACAGTGGTATAGTTTAGACCAATGGTATGGATTAGTCACCATTTGATATAAAGTAAGGTCTAAAGTGTCAATTTCGCATGAAATTTGGAAACATCACTGGAAAATGTCTGCAACACTCCTATGTTAGTTTTGCATCATTTAGAACATGGTGGTGACTCTTCACTGATTGCAACACAAAATGTCCCAACCTGGAGAAACAATTCCACTCTACGTACTTCCAGCTTCCTTGAGCTGAAAACCACCAAAATAAAAATCTTCATAGGTAAAAATACTACTGACATCTACAATGACATAATGAACATTTGAATTGCCTGATTTGTCGACCACATAAATTTTTAGAAAGCTACTTCAATCATGCATAGGTGCAACATGCCTTTTGTGTTTCTTTGCAAACTATTACAATAATCCCAAATCATGTGCATGTGATCATGTAGATGCTAGATGATAAAAAATCAGATCACAGTAATAAATGAACCTTTTTTGCACGTATCATGCTATGAGGCAGCACTGCCAAAAAGAAAAGTCACATCGAACCCCTTAGCTATTGAACTGATCGAGGTGCTCATGTGTGTTTATGTATATGTGAAAGTTCAAATGCAGCCCCATCTTTCTCACCAATTGTGTCACGTGTGTTGGACATCTGACCCATGCAAAAGGTCAAACACAAATCACCTGATGACAAAATAACGTTGGGCAACTCACTAGGCAGGCCACACCAGAAAAATCAATGAAAACCAATGATTTGACTTAATGTACAGGTTTGACAAAGTTCCCATTGACATTTCCATTGAGTTACTTTTCAAAAAGCATAAATAAAAATGTAACAATGGAAATGTCAATGGGAACTTCAAAAACTCCCATATTGTCTTCTATTCTACTTGAAAATCTCTGTTTTCTCGTGGAAAATTGTTAATGCAACAGTCCCTTTGCCCACTATTTAAATATATGGGGCTGTTTAGCACCACAGTCGTACATTTGGCCATTGAGTTAAAAATCCACTCATCAGGCAAGTCACCGTGTATGAGAACAATAGGTAGTTCAATATGGCCATTGAGTTATGTCCCATTTGGTTAACAGATGGTCAATTAAAAAAGCACAACTGTCTATATTCAACTAATCTAGGACTTCTTTTATATTCATGGATCTAGGACCTCACAACCTGAAATGATTTTTGATAATGATCCATCCACAGTGCTATAGTTCAGACCAACAGTATGGATTAGTCACCATTTGATATAATGTAAGGTCTAAGCAAGCAAAAGGATCATGTGCCCAATGACCAAACAATCCTCACATTAACAACAAAGCATAAGAATGAATGATCCCTGTGATAGGATAATCACAAAGATAAGTAGCAACCTAACATAAAATCTAGCAGCAACATACTCCACCTATAGCAAAAATGACAACAAAAGAAAAGCAAAATGCAGGTTATAAAAAAGAAACATCCAAAAATCCCATCTTCAAAAGATTGCTCCTGCAGGGGCAGGCGGCATAGTGCTATCACAGTGGCATATGATGACAACATTGAAGCATAAAGTAGCAGATGACCATCATTATCTCTCCCAAATGACTCATAGAAGGGGGGGGGGGAAGAATCATAGATTCAGCAGAAAACTGCTACTCAGCAGAACAAAATATTTATTCACTTCAAGACCAAACAGACCCTAAGAGCTCCACCAGACCTTTTTTTATCTAGAAAAAGATATCCACCCATCAATTCTTGGGGAAGTAACACCACGAAAATTCTAAGTGATGTCTAGCAGCTACTAAATTTCAAGTGTTCAATTCAATATAGGCTTAGAGCAAGGCAATGAGCCTGGAAGAATGAATATCATGTTAGAACAATTAGATATGCACTTGGTCAAAAAAAAAAAAAAAAAAAGGCTGAAAGCCTACCACCATAATGCATTAGAAAACAGTTGCACACAACGTTAGCCAACAATTGGACACTACCAAAATGGTTGTGTGATAGTGTTCCCCAGTGGAGGTCAACAGAAAACATCTTAGGAATTAAGGAACCATACATAACTGAATGTCTAATAGCTTCCATGTACAAGCATGTATGAGAGTAAGATTGCCATGTGGATACACTGGATGCCAACCCAACCTGCCCTGAATATATAGCTCTCAATTTATTGAGAAAACTAACAAAATGGCTTTCCATATGGAAATACAGAGTTGACAACAGCAGATTCAACAATGCCAATAGTCAAGCAGCTAAAAGGTAGCAACAAAGTGACATGTGCAAAATTAAAGACATGCATGAGATAAATGCGTCCAACAAATCCCGTATAAAATGAAAAGAAAAATTATATATATATATATAACTGAAAAATACACTCAAAACCCGTATAATATATATATATATATATATATATATAAATTCCTAAAAACTCAACAAATCTCACGTCAGATTTAACAAGGCCCATATCCCCAAATCCAACAAAAATCAAAACCTATATACCAAAATCCCACAAAAACCCTTCCAGACCCTAAAAACCCCAATCTGGAGGAAAAATGGGGAGGGAGAGAGAGTACCGTTCCACAAACCGATGCTAGATTCATTGGTGTTGATGTTGTAGAGGACGCCTTCATATCTGATTTCGCATTTGGATGTCAAGCTAATCATGCTGTTGTGTAGGAATCTACGGATCCTCCTCCACCGCTAGATCCTGAAGAAGCTTCTGCTGCAGCTGTTGCTACTGCTGCTGCCATGGCTTTTCACAGCACAGAGAGAGAGAGAGAGAGAGAGAGGGTTTCTCGTCGATGGAAGATGAGGAAAAGAGGGAAAATTGGAAAAGAGGGGCGGGCGTCGGATGGTTTTCGTTTTTAATGAAAAACATTTCAAATCCGTATATTGTGAGTTTACCATTATTTATAACACCAACTCTATTAACGGTCGTACATGCATGGGACCATTTTCTGGATGGTTAAGATTGTTTTATAAAACAAAATTAAAAATATTTACTATTTACAACTAGAACAATTATTTCGATGGTCTGGATAACTCTATATCTTATCCACTATTGCTATGGACGAGTCAACACCATTTTACATAAAATGCAAGACTCACAGTGAAAAACAGTAAATTGAAAACGTTAACTTGAACTTTGGACCTGGTTTCGCTCTATGGGCCCCGCCATGATCGATTTGCTTCATCCATGCCGTCCATATATTTCATAACATCATTTTTTATATGACCCTAAAAAATGAGCCTGAAATAAATCTTGGGTGGACCACACAATCAGAAAACACTATTGAGCGTCGACCATTAAAAACATTTTGGGGGCCATAGAAGTTTAAGATCAAGCAGATTTTTGTTTTTTCCCTTAATCTAGGCCTGTATGACCTAATCAACAGATTGGATGTCAAATAAACAGTACAGTGCGCCTTAAGAGGAATTTAATGGTAGATATCTAATCACTATTGTTTTCATGTGGTGTGGTCCACCTAAGATCTCTATCCCTCTAATTTTTTGGATCAAGCCCTAAATTATCAGTAAAAACGGATGAACAGAATGGATGAAATACATACATCAAGGTGGGGCCCAAAGATGGCTGGTGGTAGGGGGAGTAGCCAATCTGTTTTCTGTGCTGGGGTCCACTGGAACTTTGGATTTAACTCGTTCTTTGGACATTGCCCTAAAATGATCTCTCCAAATGGATGGAAGGTGTGGATACAAAACATACATCATGGTGGGGCCCAAAAATGAGAGGTATATAAATCTCAAGTGCCCACTGTAATATTTATTTTTATTCGACCTGTTGATTAGGTCAGACATAAAGGAAAATAATAATAATAATAATAATAACAAATATCAACTTCATCCAAAATGTGGTGTGGTCCTAAATTGAGAGGTATATAAAGAACATTTTATGACTTGATCTCAAAATTGAGAAGTATATAAATCGATATCTCAGGTGCACCACACCACATAAAAACAATAGTAATTGGATATTCATCATTAAAATCATCCTAAGGCCCACTGTACTGTTTATTTGACATTCAATATCTTGATTAGGTTATACATGGCCAGATGAAGGGGAAAAACAAAAATCAACTTGATCTAAAACTTTTATGGCCCCAAAATGTTTTTTAATGGTTGATGCTCATTCAACGCTGTTTCTAGGAATGTGTTCCACTTACGATTTGGATATATCTCATTTTTGGTCTCACACCGTAAGATGATCTTTAAAAATAGATAGATAACATGGATTAAACACATACACCATAGTTGGGCTCACAAAGCACCGACCACCAGCCATTGGATGGTGTCAGAGGGAGTAGTCATTCTGTTCCCCTTATTTGTGGTGTGGTCCATTTAATCTTTGAATATGATTCATTTTTTGGATAATTCTCTAAAATTATCTCGAAAAATGGATGAACTGTGGGTTGATCCCAAATTTTCAGTAAATCCAAAACTCAAGTGTACCATGCCATGCCAAACAGTGTGGAATATTGATTTCCACCTTCCTTAGGCCCACAGCAATGTTTATTTGACATCCAACATGTTCGTAATATTAAAAAGATATCAAAAAAATATAAATGAAGAGATATCTCATAACCTAAAGGGGACACATCAAATCCACGGTGTTGATGTTCGACACACATCATGATAGGGCCCACAAAACTTACTAACATCAATTCTTAGTTTCTCATGAGGTCAGTAAGTTGGGTCACAATTTTGACCAAAATATTTGGCCCATTTTACATGTCTGGTCCATTCACTTTATTTTACTGATCATTACCCTCAATTTAACTAATTACTTGCCCCGATCATACTACACATGAGAAAGATATTGGGTGGGCCACACCACATACTATAGTTGAGAGGGTTACCCTCCCATTAAAACATTCATAATCATTTATTGGGCCCACCTAGATGTGGTTCATAGATCCAGCCCATTCATTATGTGTGTCCCACTTGGATGAGGAGTCAGACCAAGTTTCATACACATCCAAAACTCACATGGGCCCCACCAAATGCTTTTATATATTTTAGGGATGTCTTCACATAGTTTTAGATGCTATGGCCCACCTGAGTTTCGTATACGACTGATTTTTGGACTTAAAGGGGACACATCAAATGCATGGTGTTGAGATGTTCTACACACATCATGGTGGGGCACACACAGATTAACCTCATGGGAAGTTCCCATGAGGTGACCTTATAGTACCATTTCACTATTTAGGTAACTCCTTCATGGGTGTTACTCTAACCGTGTAGGGCCCACCTTCATATATTTTATGTATATCGACACCATCCATATATTTTTCCATCAAATTTTAGGATGTGATTTTAAATCACAAGAACTCAATAATCTCAGGTGGGCAATACCAATCAAAACAATGATGAATAACTATTAAAAACCTTTTGAAGGCTACAAAAGTTTTGGATCAATTCGATCTTTGTAGTTTACCTTCATCTAGATCTTCTTTACATTATCAACAAGTTGGATTGCAAATAAACATTACTAAAACCTTACGATGGGCTCTTTATAATTTTTAATGGCGAGGTACTATATTATCATTCTTTCCAGTGGTGTGGTCCAGTTAAGATTTAAATCTACACAATTTTTTATACCCGGCACAAAAATGGGTTGGAGAAATATAGGGGCGGCAAGGATATACAACACATCATCAAAATCTCACTTTTGTTATATAACTTTTCAATTTTTCTTGTCAAAATAAAAAATCTAGTTTTCTTTTTTTAAAAATATATTTTTTTACAATTTGTCAATTTTTTCACAATTTTATTTAATTTCTTAAATTTTCTTTTTCAAAAATTATTTTTTTTAATCTCACTTTTGTTATATAACTTTTCAATTTTTCTTCTCAAAATGCAAAATCTAGTTTTCTTTTTTTTTAAATATATATTTTTTTTTCAATTTGTCAATTTTTTCACAATTTTGTTTAATTTTTAAAATTTTCTTTTTCAAAATATTATTTTTTAAAAAAAATTATCAACATTATTCAAAGTTCTTAATTTTTTTTTCAAAATCTAGATTTTTATAAAATTACAGTTTTTTTTTTTCAAAATTTAAAATTTTCTTAAACATTGTTAATTATTTTTCTAAGCTTTTTAACTATTTTTTTTCGAAATTCATAATTTTTTTAAGTCGACTTGAGCATTAGAGACGGCTTAGGACCGTCTCTAATAGAGACGGTCTTTGACAGTCTCTATTAAAGACGGTTTACGTCCATCTCTTATAGAGAGTCTTTGACAAGGCTATAAGATGGTTAAGGACCGTCTCTAATAGAGACGGTCTTTGACAGTCTCAGATTACAAGTAAAAGATGGCCAATGACCGTCTCTAATGCAGACGGCCAATGACCGTCTCAAATGACTGCATATAAGACGGTCAAGGACCGTCTCTAATGCGGACGGCCAATGACTGTCTCAAATGACCCCATATAAGATGGTCAACGACTGTCTTAAATGATTTTTGGATGTTCATATTTTTAAGACAATATTAAGGACGGTCAGGGGCCGTCTAAAATTTTAGAGACGGTTTACGGCCGTCTCTAAAGCGTCTTTAAACCAAGCAATTTTAGAGACGGTCCGGAACCGTCTCGAAATCCATCCTTTTTTTTCATTTTTCACGTAGTGTCACAAGACACCCAACAATATTTCAGAAGGAATGGGCTAATGGTGCATCACCATCAATGAAGTTTGTCTTATATATCCATTCTTGATATGGTTCCGAGTACAAAAGCGATCAGAACTCCCAGTCCCTTTGACATGCACAAGTCATGTCACAGGTTACTGGAGGGTAATCTATCTGCTAGATTTTTTTTGTAGATACGCAGTAATGAGTCAATGGCACAGCAGGAGGGATAGATAATTTCAAAAGTATGGCATGGGCTGTGGGCATCGTAGTAGGGATAAGAAATATACCGTGTACTCCCCTATCAGATGTGCATGCAAGGAAAAAACCAAAAGCAAAAATGGGTGATTCATACAATATTTCCGTGATTTCGTGAAAGAAAATATAATCGATAAGATCCCCCAATGAACAGGAAGGAACCTGTCTTCCCCAAAGAGGCAAAGGCAGTGTTTGATCCAAACCCATCCTGAGAATCCTACGATGCACTATACCTGGACGCAGTGGAAACCTGAGCTTACAATGATGCTGTAAAACTGACCGAATGTGGAATGATGGAAGTGTCAATGGCGAGTCGCCGATGCTACTATGTATAGACGACTCGATGACCATGACATGCAGAGAACATGCACTACCGCAACCCCTTCCAATCTCCGATCTTTAGGTATCCACGCGAACTTCTCAAGCACGGACTATGAGGATGGAGAGGTAGGGTGATGGAGAGATCACCTGAGAATGATGGTCCGCAGGAATAACAAAGTAGAAATTTCTTTTTTTTTTCCTTTGAAATGGCGGTGCAGTGCAATGACTCCGTTGCTCTTACTGACACACTATACACTGACAGCAGTAACGCGTGGAAGCAATTTTCTGGTTTGGTGTGCTACTCGGGTCGGTCATGTACGCCCCCTTTTTCATTCGAAATCAAACACCTGAAATGTACTATTTACGCCACTTTACATTACACTACCACGTGGGCCCAAAATCCAAACACGCCCTTAGGCTACATTTTCGTGTATGCAAAATCCACACTGTTCATTAAGTGAGACCCCTGTACATGCAAGAGATCAGCTAAATAATTGAAGGACTAGAAATATTCAGAGGTTTGTTACTGCACAAGTACTAGAGATAATTTTTCATGCATGTTTACACAATAACAAAGCATAAAAACATATAATGAATTCCAAACTTGCTTCTCAAACATAGCATCAAAAACATATATGTAACGAATTCCAAGCCGCTTGTATGTCATTTGTATAGTTTCTTGGTGCCAAGTATTAATCATCACACACTACCCAAGTATCAAAACTTATTCTCTTTTATCTATTCTTACTCCTCTTCTGCGAACAAAGAGCTCCAGATGAGCATACAACACGCCATTGAAATCTTATGTTTGTATTAATCACTGTTACGTCCCATTGACTAATTTTATTTATTAATCACTCTTATGTCCTATCGACTAATTTTATCGTTGATATTAGCTGTAGATCTGAAATTTAGATTTCAATATATGTAATTGCTAGTTACATATTGAAATCTGAATTACAGATATACAATCTAATACTTGAGGTCTAATAATTGAGGTCTGTGATATTCTTAAGAGCTACTATAGCATTTGTTGTGTGATGATTGAAGAGCTGAAGCTGGTTGTGGAGGGCCTTTTCTCGACCTCAGATGGGTTGTGGGCTACATGGTTTTAATAGAGAGAAGCTAGAAAGAATTTGAGATGCCTCAATTAGTTATGTTTTCTAGGATGAGGATGAAGTTGCAAATTCTTGGCCTAATTGGCAAGGGCTCTAATAAAATACAGATGGAGAATGCAAGGATTGCGAATTTTGTGGGTGAAAGCGTATAGATGGTTTTTTTTAATCTTTTCGTACCTCTAGCTTGTATTGTAAATACAGGGTATTGAGGAGAGAAGTATGTTTAGTTGATTAACTAGAGAACACATACATATACTTTTTTGAAGGATATTGGTTGTCGTTATGTCATATTTTGGTCACAGCTTCATTATAAACTACATCACTCTTCAATTTCTGCAGACATCTTTCAGAGCCTTAACATAATAAGTAGTTATGGATCCCATAATAGTAGTTTATATTCAGTCCAGAGGGTGATAAGTGCAGGTAGAGCTGTACACGAGCCGAACTGAGTCAAGCTTGGCACAGCTTGCCTCAGTTAGGCCAGCAGTCTATACTAGCTCGAGCCTGGCTCAGCTCGGTCCTCGAGGCTGACTGGCTAGCGCAGCTCAGTTTGGTTAGCAACTCATGTCAGCTTGAGCCAAGTTCGAGCCAAGCATTTTCTTTTTAGTTTCTTTTATAGGTGGTTCTTTTTTTAATATTATATATAATATTATAATTCTTTCAAGGTCAAAAAAATAGGCAAGCCGAACCCAGATTTCGAGTCAAGCCGAGCTGAGCTGAGTTAACCGAGTATCTAGTCCAAAATGCAGGCATAGTACTCCTGAATGTTCTTTTCTCCTCAGGGAAAACAAAGGGGAAAAAATATCATATTCAATTTGATATTGGTGCACCAAATCTGATTCTTTGTAATACTCTTTGGAAATATTTCCATATGTTTTTTGTGGTAGTGAATCCCCATGCAAATATTCCAATAGTTGTCAACAGGGTTATGAATCTAAGCAACAATCTTAGCATTGTTTACTTGCCATTATTGAAGTTTTTTTGGAACTAGACTGTGGGTTGAGGAACAAAGTCATCAATATACCCACAAGGTCTAGCTTTCATAGAAAAATTAAAAGTGCTAAGATTCCAATAGTTGTCAACAGGGTTATGAATCTAAGCAACAATCTTAGCATTATTTACTTGCCATTATTGAAGTTTTTTTGGAACTAGACTGTGGGTTGAGGAACAAAGTCATCAATATACCCACAAGGTCTAGCTTTCATAGAAAAATTAAAAGTGCAACTACCATATAAGATAATTCCTCCTATCAGACTTGACGGATGTGAATTACCTGTGCTCCCACCAACAAGAAGTTCTAGCATATGATAGCTATGTGGGGCTCACTAAGATGTCCATGAAAAATCCACTCTATTCATTTATTCGCAAGCTTAAAATATAATAAGAACAAAAAAAAATTTAGGCAAATCCCAAACTTAAGTGAGCTACATGATATGAAACATTAGGAATTGAATGCCTACCATTGAAACCTTACAGGGCAAAATATGCTAGTATTCATCTTTTCAGATCATCCCAGTGGCAATAATATTATGAATGGTTTGGATGACATTTAAACATCATAGGGGCTCATTTGGCCACTTGTATTTGAAATGCATTAGAATCCAAATAACAATTACATTGGAATTAGAATGATTTGGAGTCTTCAATCATGTTTGGCAGCCTATAGTTGGAATATGTGGTTTCTAAAAATGTGTTTGGAAACCTAGATTTTAGTTAAAGAAGAATGCTGTAATATATTCATTGGATAATAAATTTGATCAAATAAATTTTCATTACTATCCAAAATAGCATACTTGTGTGACATGTTAGATAAATATTAATGTAATAAGTCCATTAAAACATATACTTCGACTAAAAATATGACAATACTGATTATCAAGTGACCCACAAAGTGAACCCACTAATTTTACAGTTGAAGCAAAACCTTATAGATATTGCATCAAAACATGTGTAGCATCCAAAAGGGTTTTATACTATCAAAATTGGACCCACCAAAATTTAGGATGATCCAATCATCAAGTGGGACAAACCATTAGAATGGATGCTCCTACACATCCAACTGATCGAATTTACAGCATTCAACCGCAACCAATACCCATTTCCAAAACTCAAATTGGGCGTCACAGATCTATAGGAAAAAGGCAAAAAAAGGTACTTAAATCCAAGACAACCATTCAAAACCAATCACAATTTTAGAAACCAACTTAATAACATAAAAGAAAATTCTAAATATAATTAAATGTTCCAAAATAATAGAAAAAGAGAATAATATTCACTCTACGGAAAAGAAGTCAAACAAATGCATTTAAAAAAATAAAAATAAATAATAAAAAAAAGAACTTGAAATAGACCAAACCAAAAAATCAACTAATAAAATATTAAAAGAAAAATCATAGCACTAATAAATTAATATACAAATAAGCACTAACCAAATCATACACTTAAAAATTTGAACTAACAAGAAGAAACCAATTAAGACTCAATAAGTCCACCTCACTCAATAAGTCTTCCTTTAATTCATTCAAATTTAGAAATAAGCAATAAATATCACTACGCCAAAGTGGCAAATTTGGCTTGGTTAACGACGGACTTAATCCGTCGCTAATGGAAAAGGTCCGTCACCCAATCTTTTTCTCACCAAAAACCATAGGTGAAAGTCGCGGAATCTAGCGACGGACCGAAATCCATCGCTAAAATCATATTTACGATAGATTTTGGTCCATCGCAGATTTTGATATTGCGACAGATTGTGGCCCCTCGCAAATTACCGCACGAAATAATACAGCGATGGATTTTAGTTTCTTTTACAACGGATCATGGTCCATCGTAAAATGACTTTTGCCTTAAACATTTATTTTTTCATTTTTTTTTTAGAATTTGGTGGAAAATTATGTTTGTTTATAGTCTAAGAATTGTTTTTAAATAGAATTTCAGTGGTTTAACTGTACATATTTATATCCAAGATTATTTTATAACAATTGATTGAATGCAAAGAATTTTTTTTCTTTTTATATCAAAAGTGGAAATTATTATTAATTTTTATTATTTAAAACTAATATTTAAATGATTTGTAATCTCACATGAAAAAGAATATTGAGAAGTCTAAAAAATTTAACAATGTTTGAGAAAAATTGAGAGAAGTTTAAAAAATTTAACAATGTTTGAGAAAAATTGAGATTTTGAAAAAAAAAAAACCGTGATTTAATAAAAATATATTTTTGGGTGAAAAAGAGAATATTGAATAAAGTTGATAATTTTGAAAAAACGAATTTGATTTTGAGGAAAAAAAAAAAAGATATCCCAAAAAGGAAGATTAAAAAGATTTTAAAAAATGTGAAAATTTTGACCACTTTGAAAAATGAAAATATTTCGAGAAAGAAAATGAGAGTTTGTATTTTGAAAAATAAAATAAAATTGAGAAGGTCAATAAAAATTGACAAGTTCAAAAAATACTTTTAAAAAAATGGTGAAGTTTGAAAGAATTGAAATTTTCAAGATAAAATGATATTAAAAAATCGAAACTTAAACAAAAAAAAAGTTATTTTGAAAAAGGAAAATAAAGAAGTTGTAAAAATTTGTGATATTGAAAAATAATCGAAAATGGGATATTATTTTTTTCTCAAAATCAAATTCTCTTTTTTTTCAAAATTATCAACTTTATTCAATATTCTTTTTTTTCCCACAAAATAGATTTTTATTAAATCACGATTTTTATTTTTTATTTTTTCAAAATCTCAATTTTTCTCAAACATTGTTAAAATTTTTAAGGTTCTCAATATTATTTTTCATGTGATATTACAAATCATTTAAATATTAGTTTTAAAATTTATAATAATAATAATAATAATTTCCACTCATTTGATATAAAAACAAAATAAATTTTTCTTTTCATTCAATCAATTGTTAAAAAATAATTTAAATACAATTATGTATAATTAAACCACTAAAATTCTATTAAAAAACAATTCTTGGACTACCAAAAAAAATTAATAATAAAAATTTTCCACCATATTCTCTAAAAATTAATGAAAAAAATTAATGTTTAGGTAAAAGTCCTTTTACAACGGATCATGATCCATCGCAAAAGCAACTAAAAACCATCATGAATCGCTATTTTGGGCGGGAAATTGCAACTGATGTTCCGTCACAAAATCAAAATTTGAGACGGATTTAGTCCGTCGCAAATTTACGACGAACCACAATCTATTGTAAATCTGTTGTAAATCAGATTTTAGTGACGGATTTTGGTCCGTCGCAGAATTCCATGACTTGGAACTATAGATTTTCGTGAGACGGGATTGGCGACGGAATTTTTTCGTTAGCGACAGATTAAATCCGTCGTTAAAACAAGCAATTTTTTTGCGCAGGTATCTTTCCTTGTATTCTCAGCCATAAAGCTGCTGGATATGCAGTCTCTGTTTCCTAAGAAGTTCTGACTTTTAGTTCATTAAGCTCGGAGATTAGATGGGTTCTGTTGAACATTTGTTTTGCAGGATTATCAAGTGTTTGAGTAACTGAAGTGCAACCTGGAGCAAGTCATTCCTTGTTAGCAGGCAGATTGAAATTGAACCTCCATCAGACTAATTGGAAGATATAGTTGCACTGCAAGGTGCAAGAAGGGAAGCAACACTAGTGGTGGGACCATCGGTTCTTGGGAGAATAGTCTTATTAGAAATTGAAGTGGCTAGCTTCACAACAGATGGTGCAATGGAAGAGTTCTGACGCAAACCTGTACTGCTGACACGAGGAAAAGATCCCTTTTCTCAGAAGGAATTTCCAGGTAGCATGGGAGGAAAATTATCTCGTGGGCATTGGTTCAAAAGGAATTCGTGTTTCATGGGACAATATGAGAAGAGGATGCAGGAAGCTATGGAAGATAAGCAATCGAGTAGTACAGGTTTGTGTACAGAACTCTTTTCAAGCTTCGTACAACAGATGGTGCAATGGAAGAGTTCTAACGCAAACCTGTACTGCTTATCTGTTGCAAATTAATGATGGATTTTATCTGTTGCAAAAAAATTGCAACCTAGTAAACAGCCACGGACCAAGTGACGGACGAAATCCGTCGTTTATTGGGTTTTACAACGGATTTGGTCTGTTGCAAATTCACGATTTTGGTATTTTGGTTAAAACTACAATTAAAATTAAAACTCATCAAAATTTAATAATTCTACCTTTAATGCATTCAAAGTTTCAAATAAACAAAAAACAACAAAATCCCATTAAAGCAAATTTTAAAAACATCAAAATTCAACAATTCCAACTCTCTTATAACAATTAGAAAAAACCACCAAGATGCATTTATTTTGAGAAAAAAAAAAAACCTTTAAACAACTAAAACCCATTTAATCAAAACCAAAATTAAAAAATGAAAATAATTCTACCTCTAAAGAATTTTGAGAGAGAGAGACCCATTAAAATCAAAACCCATATATTAAAATATACAAAAACTCATAAGAAAATCAAATCATAAACAAAAAAAAAAAAGCAAAAAGTCTACAGAAAACCACTATAATTATCTCAAAGACATCCAAATCAAACCCCAAAAATAGAGAACAAAAAATAGAGAGCTTAAATTCCTTTGAGAGGATCCAAATGGTCCATCGGCTTAGAAGTGTTAGAGAGTGAAGGAAAGAAAATCTAGAGTGCTAAGAAGTGAGCTTGCCCTTATGTTTTCCAAACACATCGAAAATGAGAATTTGAATTAATTAGGAGGATTCCTTTTCTAACCAACCTAAGCCCTTGGAAATTTTGGGGATATATTATGTTGCCTACTCGTAGAGATAAATTTGATAGTAAAACCATTATGTATGCATTCATAAGGTACTCTAGAGATGTGCTTTAGTTTTTAAGGACTATACGTAGAGAATGGACTAAGATAGAAATCGGAGCATAACCTTCGTTGAAATCAAATACGTACTCTATCAAAAGAAGTAGAAAGTTGGATAAAACTTTTTTAAATCTCCAATATATCTCAAAAGAGTGGGAGCTCCACTTCTCACAATGGAGATGCTCTCATAGTTCATTAAGATAGTGATAGTACACCTCAGTAGGCCTCTAGATTACTTCAAAGTGAAAGATAATTGATTTCCTAAAGATACTTTGATATTGAAGGTGAATCATATTCTTGCATTCAACTAAGATCAAAAGAAAGACAGATAATACAGTGGACAAGTACAAATAAAATTAATTGTTAAAGAGTTCACCCAAAAGGAGCAGATTACGATGATATTCTTTATCTATTGCAAAATTATCCTTAATCGGCATGATCTTGTCTATTGTTACAAGTTTAGGCTTAAAGTTATATCATATTAATGTAAAGATCGCATTCATAAATGATGATCTAGATATAAAGATCGCATTCATAAATGATGATCTAGATAAAAAGATATATATGCAATATGCAATAGGATATGTGACAAAAAGAATAAAAAGAAAGCTTACAAACTATTAAAATCTATCTATGAGATGAAGCAATCTTTAAGGCAGTGGTACATGAGGCTTCACTTAACCTTCACCATCTTGGATTTCAAAATGAACCAAGAAGATCATTGTGTATATTGTCTAGAAGATTTTTTTATACTATCTATATATAAATGATATTCAGCTGATAATGATATGTGATTATTGATGATAACTAATTATTGACTTCTCTTGAACTTTGAGATGAAAGATCATAGTGAAGCCAACTTTATTCCCAAAGTAAAAAATATCAAGAACTTCCTTAGAAAATTCTTAAGCTTATCTCAAGCCACCTACATATAAAAAATATAGAGCAATTCAGGATGAAAACTCAAAAATTATTGAAATCCTTTCTAAGAAAATTACCAAGATATATGGAAATTCATGTCTATAGATTGAAGCTGAGAAATCAATTATATCTTCAGTACCTTATGCGAACACAATAAGTAGCTTAATGTATGACCTGCTTTAAATTAGACTAGATGTTAATTATGCATGTAGCATATTCAGTTGTTACTAGAGTAACCTAAGGCAATCTCTTTTGCAATCTATTAAAAACATTTTCAGTTATCTTAACTGATGTTGTCTAGGGTAATGATGCTTAGGAGGGAAAGTCTACTTCAAAATATCTATTCTTGCACGGAGGGGATATATCTCATGACTAAACAAGAAACAAATATCTACAACCTTTTCATCTATAAAAGCCGATTACATTACATGTTATGTTACCGTTTGAGAATGTGTGTAGGTTTGCAAATTCTAAAAAGGTCTAGGTGTTGTATTAGGCATTCATGAGCCTGTATCATTAAGGATATAAAACACATCACTATTGACTTGACAAAGGACCCCAAACACCACCAGAAGTCTAAGTACATTGATATTAAGTATCGTTTTGTTCATAGATAATGTGTCACGCCTTGAAATCTGAGTTCTGAGTGTGGACCCTCAAACCCGAGTTACAGACTGCAACTTGTACACTAAGTGTACTTAATCACTTGAATACATTTACATAGAGGCATTAATCTAACGTTATCAATATGGATTCAAGTTTTCATTCAATATATTTTACATATGTCACATACCATACATCAAAATCCAACATCCATTCAATTCAACTACTTTAAATTTAACTAATGACATTTACATTCGGGTCTTAATCAAATTATAAATGTCAAATAATTAATTCAACGACTAATAAAATCATATCCAACACATTACAAAGAACCAAAAAAATATCCTAAGAACATCAAATGCAGAATGTAAGGATAATCATGGCTAGTCCAAAGCAATAATTTCTTCCGTTGTTAAGTAGGGCCACATTTCCCGTTGGTCCTTTTCTGGCTCAGCTACGTCTTCATGTTCTTCAGCCACTGGCTCACCATTAATCATATCTATATGGTTTTACATCAATACATGATAAGTTGGCCAGGCCTAGTGAGAAGTTCGGACATAGTTTTTTGCATCAAATTAGAATAGAGTAACAACAATCATATACAATATAAGTTTAGAAAAAAATGTAAAAGTTATGTAATGTGTGAAGGCATGAATGCATCAAATGGAAATTTATTCACTAGCTTCTATTGGAAACCTGTTAACCTGTGTTTGCCCCTTAGCAGGCTTCAACCACTTTGGTAAGCATATGCAAGGCCCACATTGGAATACTTCAAATTTTTGAGGCCCGAGTTTGTGCTCGTCCTGGGAATTCCAAGCGTTAATTTTCATATACATTGTTTAGATTGTATAATTGATGGCCAAAGTCACACACCTCATCATTGAAGATAAGCATTCAAAAGAATAAAATTAACCACGTTTATTATTCCAATAAAGTAAAAGAGTTCAATCAAACTTCTTAATGCCCTCTCAATGGGAGCTTATTACATCAGTTCAGAGTAAGCAGCAGAAACATAAACAAAATAGGTAGAGAACAATGTAAATCATAGTATTATCCTTCTTCTTTATTCGAATGCATCTTCTGCATAATAATCATCGTCCGTATCATCAATTTGAACTTCACCTACAATATCTGTATGGTTTGAGAGGGTCAATGCCCTACTCATAGTTGTGGTTGTCCTTTAAAGTTTACAATGATTCAAGTGATTCATAAGAATAATAGAAGAGTCCCGATACATCTCATACTCCACAAATATAAGTGGTATCAGTATGCGTAAACATTATATATGAAATGCATGCCTAGCAAAGTATGTGTAGTCTATCACACATAGCAATCATCACAATATGGAAAATAATTCAAAAATACCCGGTTCACCCTGCATTCCATACTGCAGAGATTCATCGGTGTGTCTAACGTTAACATAAATTTATGCAAACATCTCTGAAACATCTCAGAAAAATCCGTACAAAGGCCAAGTACCACCTCAGGCAGAAATCCCTAAGGACCATATTCTGTAGAAATTTAGGCAAAAATTAATTAAGTATTGAACCAAATTAATTAGTGAAATTAGCTCAGACCACCATTTACACAAATGGCAAGACCCAAAACCATCAAAATCGCCAACTCAACACTACTTGAGAACCTAGGAGAAATCCCATGAGCCTGTCGCTCTCAGGAATACATTGAAACTCCGTATCGGATCTGGACCGCACGTCGAAAGTCCGATGACCGTGAAACTATAGGGTTATGTCCGTCCTACTGGGCTTGACAACCATTGTGTGAATCGAGCCCAGATAGTATCCAAAAATACACAACTTGAGCCCTGAGTAAAGTGTGTAGAAACATGAATATCTTTAGAAAATGTATTGAAACTTAAGTAAATTGGGCCGTTTGCTTGCACGCGAAATTAAGGATTTCGAACCATTAGTTTCTGACCAAACTTCACCTAGGGAAAAAAGAAATTTTCCTGCTCATATTTGTATACTTGCGACCCCGATCGAGCAAGTTCGACCGTTGATCTGACACGGGTCCTCTACCACCGATCGGCCCATCCAATCGCGCCGAAATCATAATCCTGGCATAGATCCATTATCAAGGAACTTTCCCTACGATGTAAGTGAATAATGGGCCTCCAGATGAGCCCTGTTTGTCGAAAACAGACACCCTTTGGTTATGAACTAAGTATACCATGGCCATGGGGCCATTTGCATCAGTTCTGAGCCTATATAAAGCCCTTAAACCATCTCATTCCCATTCCATATGAATTTCTCTAACCTTAGGAGAGAGAAGAGAGAAAAGAAGGAAAAAGAGTGAGGAGAGAAGGGAAGGTTTGGGAGATTGTTGCTGTGATTCTTCCCCGCTACTCCACACACTGAATCACCCCTCTACTTCGCTACACAATCATTTTTGGCTTTGATTTGGGTAAAAAAGCCTAACCCTAATCTTGATTTAGAGATCCAAATAGAGTAATCGACGAAATAGCTAACCTATTTCATTACTTAGGTGCCCGACGTTCCATTTTCGGGAACGTAGAATTTGAACCGCGTCCGAATCGAGTATTCCGACGAAAGGTGCTAACTATAAACATTTAGGTTATGGTTTTTAATGCTTTCAATGTCAGTGCTACCATATGATCTTAGTTACGATGTTTTCGATATATTATGTATGTGTGAACTATGTTGAATACAAGATGCATTCTCTGTGTTTGTTGAAATGTTTGAATGAACATGAAATTGTGATTTGTGCCTATCATGACTGTAAACCTAGGATACATGTTTTTCGTATGCATGATGACCTCTTTGTGTAAGGAATTGCCATAATATTTGTCGTAACTAATCTAGTCTATGTATTTGGTGATGTGTAGTCTAAGTGTTTGATTAAATGTCTGAATGAGAAATGGCTGATGAATTGTATTTATTAAGTGTATTAAGATAAGATTCTCAATTACCTTAATCATATGTAGTCTCTTTCATGTAATCATATTTGCTACTACGTAATTTATGGATGAAATACACGTGTTAGGCGACATGTCCAATGTGTTTGATGAAATGCTCAAATAAGGTATTTATTTAAATTGTTTGTTAAATGCTAATATGATTATCACATATGTCTATCTATTGCATCTGAGTAAGATTGGGGCTATAACGTGGCCCAAGCAATCGGTAACAATCCTTGTACTGGTGGCTGAATTAGTCTTGCCACATTGGGTAACTCGATGAATCCTTGTCGCACAGCGATTATCGATAGTGGTTAGGCTACAAAGGGTGCTTATGCACTCTATGTCGATTAAGTCAACATGTGCTCGTACCAATCGAACTTACCAAATAAACCGATTGGCTTATTGTGTGTTTACCATGTATGGACATCACTGCTTGAATCGAAGGTACCACTTACAAATGTAAAAGCCCGTTTTAACCATGGTACCACTATCCGCTAAGACTCATGAGCCGAGCATTGTAGTATGGGATACCATGGTCGAGCTGTCGGCCTAAGCTAGGGTGACGAGCCTCTCCATATTGACCAGTGAGCAACCCAAACTCGTGAGCCGAGCATGGTGGTATGAGACACCGTGTTCGAGCTGTCGGCCTACGCTGAGGTGATGAGCCTCCCTGTAATGACCGCTACTATAAACTCTTGAATTTGCCTATCTACTATTTTTCTTTAGGGGTGATGCCCTACAACTTGCTTATAGTATGTGAATAACTACGATTGACGACCCTAGATGGATCCTTCAGTTGGGTAAATGATATAAAAGGAGGACTTTAGCTTCCCGAACTTGTTGTATGAATAAGCTTAATTAAGTACTCGGTTAACATGACTATACACCACATTCCATATGCTTTGGCGATGAAGTTGCACTTTAGGGAGTTTATCATGCGCGAACTTAGTTGTCGGAGTCACTTATGAGGGAGTTTTGTGCGAGGGCATACATCATTACTGCACATCATTCCTGCATTAATAAGAGTAGCTAGGAAGTGATTGTTGTATTGCTTTATCATTACTGCTTGATTGACTTGATAACATGTTAACCTTTGCCTTATAGTACCACTGAGTTGATCACTTACTCCCACTCTGGGATGGTGTTTTAAAATACCAACCAGACTCTATTGTAGATGCAGTTGAGGATGAAGTCTATGCAGTTGAGGATAAAGTCTATGCAGCTGAGTTGGACTTCATAGATGATGAGGAGGAATTCTCCTATGTTCAGCTATCAGGCGGGTCTATGTAGATCTCGTTCTGATCCGACGGGATTACAGGGATATATGGATTAGTTAGGCACTTACATTTTGACATTTTGTATATTTTGAAACAAACTTTGTATAAATTAAACCCTGATACATCATCATACTCTAGAGACTGTGAACCGCTTACTTATTTCAATACATATACTTCAGTCTTCCTCTTGCTTAATTACATAATCTCTAGAGTATGATATATTGTTTTAGTATAATCGCACTCATGTTTAATACATTAATATGGATAATATTTAAACATCATTATACATGTTGCATAAGTAATGTGCTGGATCTTGGGAGTTGAGCTTTGCTCGACCCTCGAAATCCAGGGCGTTACAATCTCAAGGTGGCATAACACACAGATAGGATGAATTGCGTGACACGATTTGTTCATGAAACGACTATTCGCAGCATCCAATCCCGGAAGTGATGTAACACGCATTATAAATTACTTACATCGATTCGTGTACCACCACCCAAAATTCAGGAAATTTGTGCCGACCAAGAGGGCCGCTACTCGAAACGCATTACGTCCACGATATTATACCGATAGCTAGAAGTGGCATTTTCAAGACAATATTTGCATGACAAGGTAGTAATGTGATAATTCAAATTGTGCAACAATCATTCATAAGGTGATATTCACTATAATAAAACTCAAAGCATGTAAGAATAAGATAATCAAATCAGATTATCATAAAATTTAAAGGGAAAAATGCTCACCTTAGTTCGTTTGATTGTTTTATGGTTAAGTGCCCCGAGACGTACTTTAAGACCAACTTTTATTCTAGTTCGTCTAGTTCGAGTTTGGCTAAAGTGAACATTAGATTTTTAGTGAGTCTAAGAAATTGATTCATATTGTGTCATGTATTGCCTATGTTGATAAATTTCAATTTAAAAAGATTAGGTAAATTCCTCCACCGAGTCAAGTCGGTTTAACATGGTGGAATTCTCCACCACCTTCGTTGAAAGAGGTTTGAAAGAAAATGACATAAGGGTGAGAATGAAAGTCAAGTCTGGCTGTGCTCAGCAGCAACTTGATGAGTTGTCACTGGCACCAACCTCTTACAGCTCCTTCCCGGTCGATGGCAGATCGGAGTTTCTTCCTGTCCGGCCTAGTTTGCTGCTGAAGGTCAGTGGGCTTCCGCGCTAGATTTCTTCCTTCTCCTTCTCTCTTCCACTCGTTCTCTCTCCCCTTTTCTCTCTCGTTCATTTGCATGTATCCTTTTAAACAGGTGGGGGAGGGGGTTGGGGGGGTTTATAGTGTGTTAGGCTTCTAGAGCCTTCGTGCACAACTCTTACATGGCGTGGTGTGCAGAATGGGTGACGTAACTCGTTTGACGTGGAATGCGGAACGAGCAACGCGACTAGCTTGCAATTTCCAATTTTCGGTCCTCCCAGGACTGTCCCTTTCTTCGGATTGTTCGGGCCCACTAAGAGTCCAACGATCTGCCAACAGATTGGTTTGGATTCTTGATCAAATACTTTAGGAGACGGGTTTGTCGATTCTTCCGACGAGGGAGACGGTTTCCACTTTAATGGTGGATCTGTCCTGATCCGTTTCTTCCTGGCCCATCAAATTAATAATGGGTGCGAAGTCTTTAGACCCATTACTAAAAGAATTGTAAGTGCTATGGTTTTATGCTCCTTTGGCTGTCAAATTTTGTGGTGCCAAAACATCAATCTTTGTCTTATGTAATCTATGTCTTGTGTAGCTCATTAGTATATATGATCAAGACATTGCATCACCTCTCTAAGCACACTGCTTCAAGTAAAGAATGAAGATTTACTTCAAACTATTTCAAAAAATACAAGTACAAGCTACAACGAAAGAAGTGATCTTGTTCAAAGACTCGAGTTAGTATACAACTCGAAATGAAGTGTAATTCATGCTCTAGAAGATCTCAAGTTCTCTGCTACATCATGTAAAGAGATCTCAAGCTTCACAATCTTCAAAGGTTAACTATCATATGAAGAAAATAAAGTCTCAATGTTCATATCTCACTTTCAAGGTATGATTGACCTTAGGGTAGGTCATTTTGTATACATAATTCAAATTGAATTACTTTACATGTATTTGGATTGTTCTAAGACTAGTCCTGAACCCTGTTCGACTAGTCCTTGCACTACCTCGACCAGTCTAAGAAATTCCATGACCAGTCCTAAGGTTGTTACAATTTTTTGGAATTTTCTGTTCATCCACGATCAGTCCTGGACTCTGTTCGACCGCTCATGTGAACAGTGCCGACTCGTCCTACGATCAGTCCTAGATATACGACTCAAACTACAGCAACTAAATCTGGTGCCTCACGACCAGTCATAAGGTGGTTACAACCAGTCGTGGAGGGATCACGACCGGTCGTAGACTGCCTTCGACCAGTCGTGGAATGGTCTGATCCGATCACGCTCAAAATTTCAAATGTTGTTGGTCATACGACCAATCGTAGTGTCCACAGGACCAATCGAAGGTGCGGTTTCTACAACTATAAATAGACGACGAATTTTAGAGTTTGATAACCCAGTTCAAGTAAAATCAAGGCATCACTCTGAGATAAGTTTGTGTTCATTTTAAAGCTAATTTGTGCATATTTAATATTCTCTTTTGTTAGCTTTATAGATTTGATTTTGTTTCTATATTCCAATCTGAATTGAAAAGAGGAATTGTGATATTCCTTCTTGGAATCAAAATCAAATAGAGCTAGCTCAACTGGTTTAATTTAAAATCAATTAGAACCTAGAACCATTTTAAAGTGAGTATTAGATATTGAACTTCTACATTCGAATTTCTACTCTGATTGTTCTTCCGGGCTGCAACAAAAGGAGAAATCAAGGTATTTTACATTTGTGTAAATTTTCTTTATTTTGGTTTCTTTTGAGATTAAGCCAGAAAAAATCTCATTGTGTTGGTTATCTGAGGAGAGCCAAAAAACTCAGAAGTGGGGTTTTTGAATTGTGTAAGCCCATTTGAAAGACACAATTGTGAAGGTTTTAAGTGAACCTGAGAAACCTATTTTCATAGTGAACGCTGATATCCACTGAGTGAGGATATTAAAAGTGGAGTAGCAAGTTATGTGGCTGTTGTTTAACAGTTGGTGAACACACAGGTGAACTACTATAACTCTTTGTGTTTTGTGGATGCGTGATTTATTTTCTATCTTTTATCATTCAAAGTTGTGGGATGTATGTGTGGATGTGAATGTTGTAATATTTACATTTCAAGCATTGTGGGGAATGTTGTAATAGTTTAACATTTTTATTCCTTGCTATTTATTTATTCCTCTTCAGTTTGAGATTTTGATACAAAGAACTTTCTAGAAATAAGGTTGTCCTACCATAAACCCTTGGTTTTTATGGTGTAAGGTTGTCCTTAGAAAAACATTTGTATCAATCTCTCAATACTTGATTATTGAGGCTACTTTTCATTTCTACTTTATGAATTGATTTCCTTTATTTGGCTATCAAATTCTTTTATTCCACTTTTAAAGCTTAAATTTGGCATAGTTGTTTACTCCCCAAGTATAGGGTTGTGATGTAGTAATAAACTCCGTGAAACCGAGGTGGAATCCCAAGGGACTGAAACCTGTACATTATCTGAAATTAAGTAGAACTAGAACTAGACTAAGATGAAATCTAAATCAAATAAATTTAAGCAGTAATGGTGAAATATTTATCTAAAATTTGTAGACTATTCAGGGAAAGGAAACTAGGGATTCAGAGGATCCACTTGTAGAGATCAGGGAGATCTTATGCCTACTTTAAGAACTCAACTGAACTTAGAGTCTCATCCTTATCCAGTTGGAGGGTGTAACCATGAAAATCAAACTGAACTTCCTTTGATCTAGTTTTCAAGAGATGGAAGGTATATGAATTAGAATGGATTCCATCACTAAACCATGCCCAAGAGACAAAGCAAACAACAGAATTAAACTAATTAACAACCAATCATAAGATGTATGAAGGTTAGGAAGGGTACCGTCATCCGACCATCCCCAGGAGACGATGGTGAACAACAGGGCTTCCTGACATCATACTCATCAAAAGGAAAAGGAAATACTCATGCCATCGCAGATCTATTGTAATTTCAGTCACAACAAACCATTAAAAACTAAAGGTATTTCTTTAATATCAAACTAGAATCAAACATCAGTTCATATATATGAATCTAACCACAGAGATCTCCCATCACGCCACAAGCTTCACCTCTTAGCCCTAGCTAAGAGGTTTAGCCCGACATGATGAGGCTAGCACTCTCTAAAAGCATAAGAAAAATAGAAAAATTACAAACTCTACTCCCTCTATCTCGCCTCCTCTTGTATTCAGGTTCACGTACCACAACCGGCCCAAGATTAACTCTCCCTCCTCTCTCACTCTTTCTCCTTTTTATAGCTGAGAAGGTCAACTGGGAGTCGGTGCATGTGCGTTAATCCTTACTCAGCAACGTCCTATGTATCACGGTAACAGAGCTTCTTTCGGATGAAGATCTCGTCCACCTTGGAGTTCGTCTCTACATTCAATAGGTCAAGTCTAAGACAATTTTGTCCAGGCTACCAGATGTATGGTGTGGATCGAAGAGATAGCTTATCATGGTGGCCCACAGCCGCCCGCAAAACGCGGACAGCTTCTAGTTTCCGCAAACAGAGCCACAAGAAACGAAAATTTTTATTTTCGTGGCTGAGGTCGGTGGAGTCCACTTAGCGACTTCACACCTCATCAAAGTCAGCCATTGGCTTTGTGGGATTGATTTAACACATCATTCCAATTTTGAAGAGGATCTGAACTTTTGGTGGGCCACCGTGTGAATCAACATCCGGTGAAAGCTCCAACACTAGCGATCTTATCTGTATGCATGATTGCAATGAAGGTAGGGGGTTTGGTTAGACTTCTTGTCTGGATACAATGGACGGTCCGGATTGGCCATCCGATCACGATCAAGAAGGTCGTATGGCCCACAACGATTGGACATCTGTTACACATGTATGTGCGTATGGAGTTACGCTGGGATGCTCGGACGGCCCCTGATCATCTCTAGAGAAGAGATCCACTCCGTCTAATAGACCCATGTCGAAAAGTCGTTCGACCATGGGCGTTTTTGTATTGAATTCGGTGTGACCCACCGAGTTTTCAGTAAACCATCTGAATTGCGTTTGCACGGTGAAAAATCGATCATGCTACTCTCTTCAAATTCGCCCTCCTAGGTCTGCATTATTTGGGCTGTTGGAGTCTACTTCCAAATCGTCCTGAAGACCTCAGATGGTGGCCCACTACAAGATCACAGCCGTCCATTTCCTTAAAACGGAGCCTTCTCTTTTGCGTGCAGCAAATTGTGGTCAAATAGCATTTGACCGCTCGTGTTAGTTCAGTACACAACGTGTGCACAGTCGACTGTGCACTCCTGGCATGCAAAGTGGGTCCCGCATTGATGTATATGTGAAATCTGATCCGTCCATCTGTTGTCCCATCTCAGTTAAGGGATTGAGAGTAAAAGTGAAGCATATCCAGATGTTAGATGGGCTGCAAATCGACGATTTCTGGGCTGATCTGTCTGTTAGGCTACTTCCACCAAGATCCAATGGGTCACATTTTATGTGTACGGTTCATTTATGGTCCTCAGGTCATGTATGAGGTTTCGAGTCGAACAGATGGTGGAAGCCCTGTGATCTTGTATTCTGGACCAATTTCGAGCCACTTGAGCTTCAGTTTCTCGATTTTCTTGAATCTCTGGCTTGCAAATCTGTCGATCTTGATCTCCTGGGGTCCGTCCCTTGCCTTGGTGAATTCAAACTGTTAAATCCATGCTTTTAGTATCCTTTTTCAGTCCAAGTTCCTAAATACACCTTGCATCACAAACACGATTAAATTGAGCCGTTTAAACAGTACCATGTTTGTAAATCCAGGCAATAACTAGGGTTTAATATGCAATATTTGACCCTTAATAATAGTCTTATTCACCACCCCTCTAGGACATATAGCTTGGCCTTTTCAAGAATCCTTTCACACAATTGTGTGAAAGCAAGCAGAACTACCATAAAAACTAGCGAATCTGTAGGTGATCGCTCTTTCCTACTAGAAAAGGATTCAGGTTATCTTTTTAGGAGGGAGGATAGTCCGATACGCAAGGAGAATCGGAGTTTTAATTAGGCCATCCGCATAACCTGTGGTATTGCTAGAATCAGTGTGTGGGTTGTTCTTTACCTCGTGGAAGAACCAATCTGGCCGGAATTTGAAGTGGCATCTGATGAGCGACTCCAATCTTCTGTCCTTTCATGGGAGTGGTTCCCACCTGAATTGGACAGAGGTCCTTCATTCAAATAATCGAAGCGGGAGCGAAAGGAAAGGAAGAGGAGCCTTCCTTTTTTAAAACAACCGGGCCAAACAAGGTTTGACTGGCTCTTGCACTTGGTACATTGCAGTTGCATGAAATTTTTACACCTGCACTCTCAGTATGGTGTTCGCTGAGGTGTTTTTTATGAATCCATTCCATTCACTTGGTCTTTTGGTGTACGCGGGACCTTTGGCTCAAGGATGGGACTGGCCAAACGATCAAGTGGGACATGATCTGAATTATTTGAATTTTTTAACACTATATTTCTGAAAATCTAATGCTCAAGTTTCTCCAAATTTAATCTCTAGCACTCTTGATGGTTTGTGGTCCGATTTATGGGGTTTTGATGATTATTCATGTCTTCAAGTGGTCGGTAGATTGTTTCATGGATGAGGGTTATCCCAAATGGTTGGATTCTTGTAAGAATGGGGAGTGTTCGGGTGAATGTGTGTTCACATTTTTTCAGATCCTTATAAGGACATTCGGGTACTGAAAAAGTTCGGGGTGTTACACGTATTTACTCCCCGAGTAGGTTTTCACTAGTATAGTGGGCTTCTGGTAATAATTCTACCAGGTACATCATTCAAGGAGGTCCCTCAGGAATTCAGCACGTGTTGTGCATGTAAATGATCGATGCACAAGCATATAAGTAGCCGTGAATAATATATCATTTGATCATTCCCATTCTCATATTTGAATCATTGTAGTTTTCATGCTAACTAATAACATCATCACAACCACCAATTCATAGTTTAATACATTTAGCAAATCAAATCATTAGTTACAATTATACAGAAAATTATATCATAAGTTCACCAACATAGTAAATCATATCATTGGCTATACCAATATATTAAATAAAATACATTATTAATAATACAATAATCAAAATTATACGTACAATTAAATCCAATAAGAGATCATAATAACAAGGTTAAAGCATACATACAACACATCATCAATGAATCTATTTTAACTTAATGGAGAGAAAACATATTGGGATCAATCACCTTGGTATGGTAGAAATGATTTCGTATAACAAATTATTTTATTTGAATTAGAATTCCCGAAAATCACGTAAATGAAATTATTTTTAGATCTCACCAGTTTACATGGTGAGCCCACTTTAATCGATCTAAATATATTTTAATAATTTTACAACAAGATATCTCATTTAAATGAATTTATGAATTAAGAAATAATATTGCAAAAATTAAGGTGCTGTTAGAATTTGGCCTTTGAAATTTCTACAAATTCGGGCTATTTACATTAACAATCTGTAATTTGGATTTTTTTGAAAGTCCGGTCAGCATTCCAAAACATTTTGAAATTTTATACCAGAATATTCTAAAACATTTTGAAGGTCCAAACAACTTCTCAAGAAATTTTAGTTTAGCCCTGAAATTCTTAATTTTTGTGCAGTTTGTGATAATTTACATGAAATTTTAAAGATTTATCTACTTGATAATTTAAGTTTCAAATTACATTTGACAGATGGATCAAGGCCAACCATTAATTGTCACTTGATCAATTTCAAAAGATAAGCAATGATGATCTTGATCCAACCATCCATACATTAATTTATTACAATTCCTAATTATCACATTAATTGGTCAATGTGGCCCACTAGATGGTCAAATCGATCATCATATCTAGATGTCATCATCATCTGCTATTTACATTTTGATAGTCAGTCCAGATCTAGTTAGATCTCAACCATCCAATGGTTCCATACAATAAATCAACACATGATTCATTGTCTACCATTACCTTAGATCGATGTGGCCCATCCAATGGTCCGATTAGCATGAAATTTAGGGTTTTAATTAATTTTGTTCTTAAGAATCTGCTAAACAGTAGTGATTTAATCACATGTCTTAGATTAGGTCATAAGAATCTCTGCACTAAGTTATAGCTTATGCAGATAATTATATCTTTCACAATTTATAATCTATACATTAATACTTGAATTATCTGATCAATTTGAATCATTCAGTACTATTATCGGATAGAATTACCCTGCCCTACTCATAATTAAAAGGAAATTATGGATCTCTATTAATTAATGCAGCCAATCAAGTGTTCGGATGATTCTATATCCTTAAGATCCTAACATATTTGCTTTAGCAAAATTGATGGACCGCATTTACTTTATCCATGTCTGAGATATGAGAAATAATCTCCTATACAAAAAGCCTAATGTCATTATGCGAAAATTATAATAGGTAGATGATTTAAGATGCGTAATGGACGGGTAGCTAATCCAAGCCATTCATCATTTAGATATGTTAGAATAAGCCCAGTTTATCAGAAAAAATATAAAGAGGCAAGATTACCAACCTAATGAGCTTTTGTTAGAGGTATTCTCCTCTATCCCTCTCTCTTTTTTTCCATTGTTTCTTTTAAATATGATAAGACTCTCTCTCTCTCTCTCTCTCACTAAGAAAGAGAGTTAGTTTGATTAGGAGAAATATGGGGGTGATAAGATAAGATAAGAGATAAGGAGAGATGAGAGATGAGGAGAGATACGGATCTCTCTCTTTCTCTTTAATTTCAATTTTTAAAATTTAAATTATTTTTATCATTACTATTATTATTATTATATATGGAAAAAAAAAACATGTGCGTTACCTAATGAGAGACAAAAAAGTTATCATCGACTACATTCTCATTAAAGAGATGTTGGCAGATCTTACGACGAAGCCTATATCTAGAGATCTATTATATATTCACATCAGACCAATGGGATTGAAAATAGCTTGAGTGATGAGATTGTAAAATATACCTTTTATCTTTCATTTATGAATAAACATTCTTTTTATTCAGTATTGAGTATTATTATTGGCTAGGTGTGTAAATCATCAGCATTTTCCTTGAGATCATATGGGATCTCTATTTTTGTCGACAAGTCAATCACTCAATTGCACGAGCTAACCAACATTGAATGTATAAGAAAAGTATAATCAAGTAGATATTTATACATCAAGTTATGAACTATCCTTTATTGTAAAAAAAAAATAGAGAATGAAAATATGAGTAATGAGACGACACATTCGCCTTTAACCTAAAAGATTGAAGATGAGACTAATCAAGTCAAAGTAACATAATCGCTCTATTATTTTTCTACACGATTAATATTATGACCTTAATAAAAGTCAAATCATGATTATATGAGATGAGTCATATCTCATGTGTGAGGACCTACGTATTGTAAACTCGACATATGATTAGTATTGTCTACTTTACAACGTTGACTATATAACAATATGTCAGGACTTATTACTTACGAATTATTATGATTCAATCTAATCATTACAATATGTAAATAATCAATTTTCTAAATGACTCTTCATGTCCTTAACTACCATTCTCATATATATGGGATGATAAAATCAAGTGTCACTATGTTCATGTACAACAATGAATGGTCCTTTGATTAGCAAACTCATTAACGCTAAAAAGTGGCTTGGTCGATTCCAAATTATACATCTACGTTGAAAAAATTTCATAACAGCTAAACGAAGTTTCTAGAACTATCAATATGCACTTGAAGACTTATCCATTAACAATATTGAATTTTTTATAACTTTTCATATAATATGTTTTTTTAAGTATATTTAATATAGTATTAGTTTAAAATTATTCAAACCGATGTTTATGAAAACTGAGTTTTCATATTAACTCGATAAGTTAGATAAGTGTGTATGTTGGTCAAGTACTCTAAATCGAGAGTAAACTCCATTCTATGTGATCATATGGATTAGCATAGGCATTGCAAAGCCTGGATTCTTGAGTGTTGATTAAGTGTTTACTTAGTACTCAAACACCTGTGAGAAAACAATGATGTTCCAGTTAGATCCATGCCTCTTATTTTTTTATCATGACTTTTATTTTAGTTGTTTTGAGATAAGTTAGATGGATAATCAATATCATGCCCATTTCACAATATCATTGAGTGGTATATATTGGCGCCTATCGGCTGACTTTCCTTCTTGCCGTTTCGCGACACTTTTTTGGTAGTACAAATCACTAATAATGCCCCGAAGAAAATAGGTTCAACTAAAATCAAAGGCAATGAGACCAATGATGAGCCATTGACGGGTCCTGTTATGAAGACCCAAGTAATCACAACCATCATCATCCCCGGCAACGGCGCTAAAAACTTGATTGCTTGCCTCTAAGTGCAGAGGTTCGTAAGTAATATCTTGTGAATATAGGGTCGATCCCACAAGGAGATGAATTGCAAGAAGGAAAAAATCAAATGCTAAACAAAGTAATAAAAACTAAACGATGATTTGATTTTGGGATTTTTGAATGGATGTAATTCAACTGAATAAAATAACACCCAAGCTTCAAAGTTCCACACATAGGTTAATGTTCCAAACTCATGATGACTTGGATAACACAACTAGGATCTGAGCACTATGGTCAGCCTAATCAGAAAATAAAACGGTTTAAATATTTTAATAAGTGATATAAAATATTTAAAAATCATGGATTTGCACCAATGATATATATTCTCAAGCGTCAGTGATTTTAAGAATTCAATATCAATGAGATAATGAAAATCAAAGAAATATAACAGGTTGAGAACCTCTCCTATCTAGGAAATCCGATTAACCTAGGGTAAGCCTATCCATCAATGTGGATCTCATATGATGGAAATATATGGATCATACAAGAGGATAAAAACAAAACCTAAATAATAGATAACATGCATACACCATTTTATCATCATTAAAACAATCAATCATCATAATCTTAAAGAATTATTAAACCCATGTGCTTCCCTTCTAGCTTGGGCTAGAAGGAACTTAGAAAATTATAATTAAATTGCAGAAATAAAAAGCAACAAGAAAAAAAGAAAAAAATGCAAATAGAAAAGATCTGAAATAATAAAAAAAATAACTTATAAAGCTTTAATAAAATTAAAAACTCTTTAAAAACCCTAAATTTTGCTTTGGGATACCTTGAATAATGCTTAGGAATGCCCTAGGAAGCCTTATTTATAAGTAGGGAACTCTAATTTTTGTACAAAGTTGAAAAACCCTAGAAACCGTCTCAAACATACGTATTTTCTCAAAATAGACTTCTTGCTGCATAGTTCGTTTAAAACAGACTTCCTGCTGCACAGTTTCTTAAAATAAACTTCACAACTTCAGAGTACACTTTTTCAAGACGATTTCAGGATTCACTTCAAATCTTCGATTCTCTTCATTCCTCACTTGGTTTTCTTGGATCTTTGGCATGTGAATTCTTCAATCTTGGTCTCCTAAGATCCATCCCTTGCCTTGGTGATTTTTTAGCATTAAATTCTTACTTTTTAGCACCATTTTTCAATCCAAGCTCTTAAATTCACCTTGCAACACATACATGAGTAAAATAAAATATTAAGATGATTTATGTTCATAAAACCAAGATATAAATAGAAAAAATTATGTAATATTTGAGTCTCAACACACCCCCCAACTAGCATTTTGCTAGTCCCGAGCAAAATAAGTGGAAAAAAATAAAAATAAAAATAAAAATTAATTTTAAAAATAATTAAAATGAAAAAAAAAAAGCTAACTACACCACTTTCGCAAGTAATCTCAATTGCATTTAGCATATGTAACAAGCCTTTAAACCCCTAGATTTTCCCTAGTGGACGAGTTATAGTCTCGTGAGGGTTTCCAGAAATGTTACCCACAAACATTAAAAACATGAAGAATAGTTCAACACTCAGAAATTTATACAATTATGCTTTCATTCATCATATGAATTCCAAAGCAAAACAATACTTAACCTAAGTCTGAAGTTAGTTAGAATCTCAATTTTCTAATCCATTACATCCTTGAGTTTAGAGACCTAATCAAAATTTAAAATAGTTATGATCCAATATCCTTAGGTGTTCCGTGACACTAGTCTAACTTTGAGAAATATGCATGTTCTCTATTCTAACTCCTTTTAATCATTCTAAGAATATGAAATCTCTAGTTATCTCATTTTCTTCATGTCATTTCTTCTTGTATCATCATATCCTCATTATTATAGACCACCCTTAGATGAAGATTCGCGCTGGGTTTGCTTCATAACCTAAGGTATCGTACTTGTAATGGTAACAGTAATGGATACTTAGGTATCCTTACTCCGGATTACTAACACGATTGTTATGGTCATTGCATTCATCCTTTATAATAAAATTTTCTTTTTCCATCATTTTTTTCAATATTCTCTTTTAAGCAAATATCAATGGTACTAGTTCATTCTACCTTGTTTGAATCAAAATTTGTTATTCTAATTCACATATTATATTCCTCACTTAGTTAGCTAGGGTGTATTGTGAATTCAGTACATCAAATTATAACTCACTTTAAACTAATGATTAGATAATTGAACTCAATTTTTTAATTTTCAGTTATCAGAATTCTGATTACTATCGACCTAGACTAAGTATTAACTTTACCTTTGGAATTTGCATAATATCATGTTCACATTCTTGTATATATTATTTTGAAAATGTTGAAAAAATTTCTCCATAAATCTAAAAAAAAAAAAACTTAAACCTAACTGAAACCTAAAAATAATAAAAATAATAATAAAATAAACTGAAACCTAAAAAAAAAAAAAACCTTCACATGGATGACTATCCACACCTCCCAACTTAAAATCTACGTTGTCCCCAATGTAATGATAATGTAATGCAGAGAACAATAAAAATAAAAGAAAGGGTGAATAGTACCGGCCATGAAAAACTGACCTGCTATGTGACACTAAAAAAATTAAATATGATACAAATCCTACACAAATGCTCCGTCAGACTAGGAGCATCATTCTGAATATTCTGGCTCATGAGAGGGAATGACTCCTCTCCCAAATGAAAGTTTTTCATATAAGGCTTCAATCTCTGACCATTAACCTTGTACACATTGTCATTATGTGGATTCTCAATTTCAATAGCCCCATGAGTATAACATTCTTCACAATGAAGGGGCCTGTCCATATTGATCTTAACTTTTTCGGAAAGAACTGGAGACGGGAACTGTACAATAGGACCTTTTGTTGAGGTTCAAAATTCTTCCTCAGAATATTTTTGTCATGAAAATCTTTGGTCATTTCTTTGTAGATTTTAGAATTTTCATAGGAATCTCTCCTCAACTCCTCTAATTCATTCAACTTTAATTTCTTTTGTCCACTTGTTTGGTCCATATCAAAGTTTAATTTCTGTATTGCCTAATATGCTCTATGTTCCAATTCCATAGGTAAGAGGTAAGCCTTCCCATACACCAATCTGTATGGAGACATTTCAATCGGGGTCTTATAAGCAGTCCTATAAGCCTATAAAGCGTTGGATAGTCTGAAGGACCAATCCTTCCTATCTGGCCTTATAGTTTTCTGTAAAATGTGTTTGATTTTCTGATTAGAAATCTCAGCTTGCCCACTCGTTTGTGAGTGATATGGGGTGCTCACTTTATGCTTGATGTCATATTTCTTTACCAAAGCCTCAAATATCCTATTACAAAAGTGAGACCCGCCATCACTAATGATGGCCTTTGGAGTTCCAAATCTAGCAAAAATATTTTCCTTGAGGAATCGCATGACCACTTTGTTGTCATTGGTCCTACTTAGAACTGCCTCAATCCACTTTGAAACATAGTCTACAAAAACCAATATATAAAGAAATCTAAAAGAAGATGGAAATGGGCCCATAAAATCAATACCCCAACAATCAAAAATCTCCAATGGTAAAATTGGGGATAAAAGCATCATGTTGCACCGGGACACTCTTCCCAACCTTTGACATATATCACAAGCAATACAGAAAGCATGGGTATATTTAAACATGGTGGACCAGTAAAAACTACACTGCAGGATTTTTACAGTGGTTTTCTTAGCAGAAAAATGGCCACCACATGCTTCCATGTGGCAAAAAGAAATAACACTATGAACTTCATCCTCTGGTATACAATGTCTAAAAATCTGATATTTATATAAATATGAGTCATCCCAGAAGAAGTTTCTAACCTTTGTTTCAAAACGCTTCCTATCTTGTGACTTCCAATGATATGGCATTTTTCCCGTTATAAGATAGTTCACTATATCCGCATATCAAGGCAATTTGGAGATCACAAATAATTGTTCATCAGGGAAAGTATCCTGGATATGCATCTCCTCAGTGGAATCATCTAACACCAATATAGAAAGGTGATCGGCCACTACGTTTTGTACTCCTTTCTTATCTTTTATCTCTAAGTCAAATTCTTGGAGTAGGAGGATCCATCTCAAAAGTCTCGGCTTTGCATCCTTCTTAGATAGCAAATATGTCAAAGCTGAGTGGTCCATGAAAATGACCACTTTGGATCCCAGCAAGTAGGACCTAAACTTATCCAAAACAAAAACTACTGCAAGTAACTCTTTTTCAGTTATTGAGTAGTTCACTTGGGCCGAGTTTAGAGTTCTACTCGTATAGTGAATAACGTTGGGCCGTTTATCTTTCCATTGGCCCAAAACAGCCCCTATGGCATAATCACTTGCATCGCACATTAGTTCAAAAGGAAGTGTCCAATCTAGTGGACGCATGATAGGTGCAGTGATAAGGGATGATTTAATTTTATTAAAGGCACTTGCACACTCATCTGTCCACTTAAATGGAACATCCTTTTAAAGAAGATTAGTTAAGGGTCTAACAATGGCACTAAAGTTCTTAATGAATCTTCTATAAAAACCAGCATGCCCTATAAATGATCTAATATCTCTAACAGTTTGGGGGATAGGTAGATTAGCTATAATGTTGAGTTTTGAGCGATCTACCTCGATTCCATTTTTGGAGATAACATGGCCCAAAAAAATTTCCTTTTGAACCATGAAATGACATTTCTCCCAATTTAAGACAAGGTGTTTCTCTTCACACATAGACAAGACAAGATAAATTGTTGAGGCATTCCTCAAAACTATTCTCAAATACAGAGAAGTCGTCTATGAAAACCTCAAGAAACTTCCCAACCATATTTGAAAAAAATGCTTAACATACACCGTTGAAAAGTTGCTGGGGCGTTACACAATCCAAATGGCATTCGTTTGAAAGCAAACGTGTCAAATGGACAAGTGAATGTGGTTTTCTCTTGGTCTTCCAAGGCTATCTCTATTTGGTTATATCCAAAATATCCATCAAGAAAACTATAAAAGGAGTAACCTGCTTCCCTCTCTAAAACTTGATCAATGAATGGTAGAGGGAAATGGTCCTTCTTTGTGACCTAGTTCAATTTTCTATAGTCAATGCAAACACGCCAACCAGTGGTGACACGTGTTGATATGAGTTCATTATTAGAATTCTTCATAATAATAGTTATTCCGAATTTCTTTAGGACTACTTGAGTTGGACTCACACAAACACTATCGGATATTGGGTAGATGATTCCCACATCCAACAATTTGATCACCTCATTTTTTACAACTTCCATCATGTTTGAATTGAGACACCTTTGAGGTTGTCTAATTGGTTTGACGTCCTCATCGAGGTGGATCCGATGGGTGCATATGGATGGGCTTATACCCTTGATGTCAGAAATGGTCCAGCCTAAGGCTCCTTTGTGGTCCCTTAGAACTTTCAACAATTTAATCTCTTAATCCTTGTCTAAAAATGAAGAGATCACCACAAGATAAGTTTTATTTTCACCTAAGTATACATACTTAAGCTCATTTGGTAGTGATTTTAAATCAAGCTTTGGAATATTGGTTGGTGATGACAGAGGTTGCGAGTCCTCGATAGATAGGATTTGAGTGCGCGGTCTCCATTGGTACATACCAATGTCTTGGGTGGTAGTGCTCTCATTATCATCACAAATTTCGGCAAGCACTTTTTCCAATGACTTGAATCAATTCCTCAATCAGATTAGGTTCCAATTCCACTTCTTCTATCAAGCAGTCCATGAAATTCAGCTCATGGATTTCATTATTATCAATGGGCTGCTTACAAAGATTGAAAATATTTAGCTCTAGAGTCATGTTACCAAAAGACAAGTTCATCATTCCATTCCTGCAATTTATGATTACATTTGAAGTTGCTAGGAATAAGCAGCCTAAAATGATGGGAACTTGAGCGCTAGCATTTACACATGGTTCAGTGTCTAGTACAATAAAATCCACAGGGAAGTAGAATTTCTCCACTTGGACTAGCACGTCCTCTAAAATTCCCATTGGTACCTTAATAGAGCAGTCAACGAGTTAGAGTGTAATCGTGGTTGGTTTATGCTTGCCTAACCCCATTTATTTATAAACGGAATAAGGTACTAAGTTGACACTTGCACCCAAATCTAGTAAAGCATACTCAATTTGAAAATTCTCAATAATACAAGGAATAGTGGGACTTCTCGGGTCTTTGTAGTTGGGTACAACCCTATGTTGAATGATAGGGTTCACTTTCTCAGTAAGGAAGGCCTTTTTGTGCACATTTAATTTCCTCTTTACAGTGCACAAGTCCTTAAGATATTTAGCATATGATGGAATTAGTCTAATAGCATCAAGCAGAGGAATATTAACAGTAACATTTTGGAGCGCATCCAACACCTCTTGATATTTCATGGGGATAGTCGGATTCCGAAGTCTAGATGGGAATGGAACTGGAGGCTCATATGACTTAGTCTTTTTATCCTTTTGCTGTTGCGGATCTTGAACTATAGCCGGTTCATCATTTTCTTGAGATAGTGGCTCATCCTCTGGTATTTCTACCGGTTGTATTATCTTGTTATCGATCTCTTTTCCACTTCTCAAGGTAATGATGGCCTAAGCTTATTCATGATGTAGCTCACTTGAATTTGAATCTCCAATGAAATGTGTATTTCTAGGGTTTGGCACAGGTTGAGAAGGAAGGGTGACTTTTTCCCTAGCATTTAGTTGAGTCTCAATCCTAGCCACAGCTGTCTTTAATTCCTGATTTGATTGGATTAGAGACTGATTCATTTGAGCTTAAGAGTTCATAAATGCGGTCAATGCATCCTCCACAGATGCTCGCTTTGACGGGGGCACATATGGTGTATTGTTAGGTGCCCCAAAGAAGTTGTTTTATAGAGGCATTTGAGGTGTATTGGGCGCATTAATTTATGATCCATTCCTCCAACTAAAATTAGGATGGTTATGCCAATTTGGATTATACATATTTCTCATTGGTTGCATAACTGACCTTTGGTAATTATTTATAGCATTTGCTTGATCATGCTCATGCGTGATATTTTGTACAACTGAGATTATTGGACAATCGTTTGTGTCATGGTCTATACCACCACAAATGTTACAAAAATTACCTAAGGAAGTGTTTGCTTTAACTATATCAACCTTCCTAATTTTCAAGACTTCGACCTTTCTAGCCAATGCAGTGAATTTTGTATTAAGGTTGTCTTCCTCTCTTAGGACATATATTCCCGCTTTCTCTCTAGGAATAGGTCTAATTTGGTCTGATTTAGCAGAGACATCCCATGTCTGTGTATTATCTGCTAACATATCTAGAAAATCCCAAACCTCATTATGATCTTTGTCAAGCAAGGTTCCACCACACGTTATCTCTATGAACTGACAGGTATCCATGGTGAGCCCCTTTCGGAAAGCATCAATCACGTGCCATGGTTCATAACCATAATGTGGACAAGTAATTAAAATGTCTTTGAAGCGCTCTCAAACTTGAAAAAATAGTTCATTCCCCTTTTGGGAGAATGACATGATTTCTTATTTTAGTGCATTTGTTTTGTATTCGGGAAAGAACTTTTTCAAAAACTCTCTACTTAAGGCTTGCCATGAAGTGATGGTATTAGGTCTTAGAGAGTTGAGCCATGCTTTGGACCAATCCTTTAGAGAAAATGAAAATAACCTAAGCTTAAGTACATCCCTATTGCCATTGTTTACTTGTAACGTTTTAATTACTTCCTCATAGTCCTTAAGGTGCAAGTAGGGGCTTTCAGAATCTAAGCCATGAAATTTAGGAATCAATTGAATCACACCTGGTTTAAAATCAATGTTCCTTGTGTGAGCAGGGAACACTATGCAAGATGGTAAAGTTGATCTCTCTGGGTGTAGATGCTCACGTAAAGTCCGTGGTTGGTTTAACACATTCCTATGAACTTCATTTTCATCCTCAATAGGAGGATTGGGTTGATTTTCTCTGTTTTGATTTATAATTGGATATAGCAGATTTGGATTTGGATTATCAACTGGGTCTGCCATGGAATCCAAGTGATGTTGAGTCTCTTCTAAGTGAATGATCAAGGCCTGGAACTAGTCCATCTTCAGAAAAGAATCGATTGTTTTGATCCCTACTCCAACGGGACATAAACCCTCCACACCACACAACAAATACCCACTACGCCAAAACTGTGAAAAAAGGACGGTCCAAAACCGTCTCAAATAACCAAAAAAGGACGGTCATGGACCGTTGCAAGGGCCGTCAAATTTTGTCGTGTCATATTACTTAAAGGACGGTCAAAAACCGTCATTCTTATTGACGAAAAAAGGACGGTCATGGACCGTCCTAAAAAAGGACGGTCGTGAACCGTCCTTAAAAGGACGGTCTCGGACCGTCTCTTATGAGCCTTTAAAGGACGGCCATCAACCGTCCTTAAAAAAAGACTGTCGTGGACCGTCTCTGATGACCCTTTAAAGGACGGCCATAGCCCGTCCTTTAAAAGGACGGTCATGGACCGTCCTTAAAAAGGACTGTCATGGACCGTCTCTTATGATCGTTCTAAGGACGGCCATATACTGTCCTTAAAAAGGACTATCATGGACCGTCTCTTATGGGCGTTCAAAGGACGGCCATAGACCATCCTTTAAAAGGACGGTCATGGACCGTCCTTAAAAAGGACTGTCATGGACCGTCCCTTATAAGAGGGTCAATATACACCTGTTACAATATATTTTATCGTATTCTTCCTGATATACACCTGTTATATGATATATTTCATCATATTTACATTCACATCCATCTAAACCCAAACTACGTAAATCCAACATAAACTACATTCATCCAAAGATAAACTACATCCATCCAAACACAAGCAATCTTATCCACATTACATTCATCCACATATAAATACATGTAAGTTTAACATCATAAATAAAAAAAGAAAAAAATCAGCAACACTTTTCTGTCTTTCATCTGAAAAAAAAATATTAAACCAACAAAACATTATAATTCAGAATCATGAAGAATTGCATAAACTTCTTCCAAAAAAGTGGACACTTTTTAAAATAAAACTGATCATTAAAATAAAACTAATGCAAGCAAATAATGCAAAAAAGTGTTTCAATTCAAGTTAATAGAAACAACAACAAAAATTAAAGCTTTGTAAAAAGGGGCATGTGTTAAAAGGGATAGGTTTAGGTTTTAGGTTTAGGTTTAGGATAAGGTTTAGGTTTAGGTTATAAGCTATAGGTTTAGGAAATTGAGAATAGGTTAAGGTTTAGGTTTAGGAAATCGAGTTCGGGTTCGCGATCAGGTTTAGGTTTGGGTTTTCAAGTTTAGGTTTAGGTTTAGGTTAGGGAGTTGAGATTAGGATTAGGTGTAGGTTTAGGTTTAGGGATTTGAGAATACATTAGGTTTTAGGTTTAGGTTTAGGTTATATGTTATATAGGTTTAGGTTTAGGTTTAGGTTTAGGTTATAAGCTATAGGTTTAGGGAATTGAGAATAGGTTAAGGTTGAGGTTTAGGAAATCGGGTTTGGGTTTGAGATCGGGTTTAGGTTTGGGTTTTCAAGTTTAGGTTTAGGTTTAGGTTAGGGAGTTGAGATTAGGATTAGGTGTAGGTTTAAGTTTAGGGATTTGAGAATACATTTAGGTTTTACGTTTAGGTTTAGGTTATAGGTTACAGGTTTAGGTTTAGGTTTAGGTTAAGGTTTAGGTTTAGGCTTAGGTTTAGGTTATAAGATATAGGTCTAGGGAATTGAGAATAGGTTAAGGTTTAGGTTTAGGAAATCGAGTTCGGGTTTGAGATCGGGTTTAGGTTTGGGTTTTCAAGTTTAGGTTTAAGTTTAGGTTAGGGAGTTGAGATTAGGATTAGGTGTAGGTTTAAGTTTAGGGATTTGAGAATACATTAAGGTTTAGGTTTAGGAAATCGGGTTCGGGTTCGGGATCGGGTTTAGGTTTGAGTTTTCAAGTTTAGGTTTAGATTTAGGTTAGGGAGTTGAGATTAGGATTAGGTGTAGGTTTAGGTTTAGGGATTTGAGAATATATTTAGGTTTTAGGTTTATGTTTAGGTTATAGGTTATAGGTTTAGGTTAAGGTATAGGTTTAGGTTATAAGCAATAGGTTTAGGGAATTGAGAATAGGTTAAGGTTTAGGTTTAGGAAATCGGGTTCAGGTTCGGGATCGGGTTTTAGTTTTGGTTTAGGTTTAGGTTAGGGAGTTTAGATTAGGATTAGGTGTAGGTTTAGGTTTAGGGATTTGAGAATACATTTAGGTTTTAGATTTAGGTTTATGTTACAGGTTACAGGTTTAGGTTTAGGTGAAGGTTTAGGTTTAGGCTTAGGTTAGGTTATAAGCTATAGGTTTAAGGAATTGAGAATAGGTTAAGGTTTAGGTTTAGGAAATCGGGTTCGGGTTCGGGATCGGGTTTATGTTTAGGTTAGGGAGTTGAGATTAGGATTAGGTGTAGGTTTAGGTTTAGGGATTTGAGAATACATTTAGGTTTAAGTTAAGGTTTAGATTTAGCTTATAAGCAATAGGTTTAGGGAATTTTGAATAGGTTAATGTTTAGGTTTAGGAAATCAGGTTCGGGTTCGGGATCGGGTTTAGGTTTTGGTTTTCAAATTTAAGTTTAGGTTTAGGTTAGGGAGTTGAGATTAGGATTAGGTGTAGGTTTAGGTTTAGGGATTTGAGAATACATTTAGGTTTTAGCTTTAGGTTTAGGTTTAGGTTATAGATTACAGGTTTAGGTAGAGGTTTAGGCTTAGGTTTAGGTTACAAGATATAGGTTTAAGGAATTGAGAATAGGTTAAGGTTTAGGTTTAGGAAATCGGGTTCGGGTTCGAGATCGGGTTTAGGTTTTGGTTTTCAAGTTTAGGTTTAGGTTTAGGTTAGGGAGTTGAGATTAGGATTAGGTGTAGGTTTAGGTTTAGGGATTCGAGAATACATTTAGGTTTTAGGTTTAGGTTTAGGTTATAAGTCATAGGTTTAGGGAATTGAGAATAGGTTAAGGTTTAGGTTTAGGAAATCGGGTTCAGGTTTGGAATCGGGTTTAGGTTTTGGTTTTCAAGTTTATGTTTAGGTTTAAGTTAGGGAGTTGAGATTAGGATTAGGTGTAGGTTTAGGTTTAGGGATTTGAGAATACATTAAGGTTTAGGTTTAGGAAATCAGGTTCGGGTTCAGGTTCGGGTTCGGGATCGGGTTTAGTTTTGAGGTTTCAAGTTTAGGTTTAGGTTTAGGTTAGGGAGTTGAGATTAGGATTAGGTGTAGGTTTAGGTTTAGGGATTTGAGAATACATTTAGGTTTTAGGTTTATGTTTAGGTTATAGGTTATAGGTTTAGGTTAAGGTATAGGTTTACGTTTCGGTTTAGGTTATAAGCAATAGGTTTAGGGAATTGAGAATAGGTTAAGGTTTAGGTTTAGGAAATCGGGTTCAGGTTTGGGATTGGGTTTAGCTTTTGGTTTTCAACCTTAGGTTTAGGTTTAGGTTACGGAGTTGAGATTAGGATTAGGTGTAGGTTTAGGTTTAGGGATTTGAGAATACATTTAGGTTTTTGGTTTAGGTTTATGTTACAGGTTACAGGTTTAGGTTTAGGTTTGGGTTTAGGTTAAGGTTTAAGTTTAGGCTTAGATTTTGGTTATAAGCTATAGGTTTAGGGAATTGAGAATGGGTTAAGGTTTAGGTCTAGGAAATCGGGTTCGGGTTCGGGATCGGGTTTAGGTTTTGGTTTTTAAGTTTAGGTTTAGATTTAGGTTAGGGAGTTGAGATTAGGATTAGGTGTAGGTTTAGGTTTAGGTTTAGGGATTTGAGAATACATTTAGGTTTTAGGTTTAGGTTTAGGTTATAGGTTATAGGTTATAGGTTATAAGTTTAGGTTTAGGTTAAGGTATAGGTTTAGGTTTCGGTTTAGGTTATAAGCAATAGGTTTAGGGAATTGAGAATAGGTTAAGGTTTAGGTTTAGGAAATCGGGTTCGAGTTCGGGTTCGGGTTTAGGTTTGGATTTTCAAGTTTAGGTTTAAGTTTAGGTTAGGGAGTTGAGATTAGGATTAGGTGTAGGTTTAGGTTTAGGTTTAGGTTATAGGTTATAGGTTATAAGTTTAGGTTTAGGTTAAGGTATAGGTTTAGGTTTCGGTTTAGGTTATAAGCAATAAGTTTAGGGAATTGAGAATAGGTTAAGGTTTAGGTTTAGGAAATCGTGTTCGGGTTCGGGATCAGGTTTAGGTTTGGATTTTGAAGTTCAGGTTTAGGTTTAGGTTAGGGAGTTGAGATTAGGATTAGGTGTAGGTTTAGGTTTAGGGATTTGAGAATACATTAATGTTTAGGTTTAGGAAATCGGGTTCGGGTTCGGGATCGGGTTTAGGTTTGAGTTTTCAAGTTTAGGTTTAGGTTTAGGTTTAGGTTAGGGAGTTGAGATTAGGATTAGGTGTAGGTTTGGGTTTAAGGATTTGAGAATACATTTAGGTTTTAGGTTTATGTTTAGGTTATAGGTTATAAGTTTAGCTTTAGGTATAGGTTTAGGTTTCGGTTTAGGTTATAAGCAATAGGTTTAGGGAATTGAGAATAGGTTAAGGTTTAGGTTTAGGAAATCGGGTTCGGGTTCGGGATCGGGTTTAAGTTTGGGTTATCAAGTTTAGGTTTAGGTTTAGGTTAGGAAGTTTAGATTAGGATTGGGTGTAGGCTTAGGTTTAGGGATTTGAGAATACATTTAGGTTTTAGGTTTATGTTTAGGTTATAGGTTATAGGTTTAGGTTTAGGTTTAGGTTTAGGTTTAGGTTTCGGTTTAGGTTATAAGCAATAGGTTTAGGGAATTGAGAATAGGTTAAGGTTTAGGTTTAGGAAATCGGGTTCGGGTTCGGGATCGGGTTTAGGTTTGGGTTATCAAGTTTAGGTTTAGGTTTAGGTTAGGGAGTTTAGATTAGGATTAGGTGTAGGTTTAGGTTTAGGGATTTGAGAATACATTTAAGTTTTAGGTTTATGTTTAGGTTATAGGTTATAGGTTTAGGTTTAGGTTTAGGTTAAGGTATAGGTTTAGTTTTGGTTTAGGTTATAAGCAATAGGTTTAGGGAATTGAGAATAGGTTAAGGTTTAGGTTTAGGAAATTGGGTTCGGGTTCAGGATCGGGTTTAGGTTTGGATTTTCAAGTTTAGGTTTAGGTTTAGGTTATGGACTTGAGATTAGGATTAGGTGTAGGTTTAGGTTTAGGGATTTGAGAATACATTAAGGCTTAGGGATTTAAGAATAGGTTTAGGTTATAGGTTTATGTTTAGGTTTACGTTTAGGTTAAGGTTATATGTTAAGGTTAAGGTTATAGGTATAGGTTATAGGTTTAGGTTTAGGTTAGGTTATAGGTTTTTGGTTAAGGTTTAGGTTATAGTTATAGGTTTTGGGATTTGAGAATAGGTTTAGGTTATAAGTATAGTTTTAGGTTAGGTTATAGGTTAAGGTTTAGGTTATAGGCTAAGGTTTAGGGAATTGAGTTTAGGTTATAGGTTCAGGTTATAGGTTATAGGTTATAGGTTTAGGTTATAGGTTTTGGGATTTGTGAATAGGTTTAGGTTATAAGTATAGGTTTAGGTTAGGTTATAGGTTAAGGTTTAGGGAATTGAGTTTAGGTTATAGATTCAGGTTATAGGTTATAGTTTTAAGGTATGGTTTAGGTTATAGGTTTTGGGATTTGAGAATAGGTTTAGGGAATAAGTATAGATTTAGGTTAGGTTGTAGGTTAAAGTTTAGGGAATTGAGTTTAGGTTATAGGTTTAGGTTATAGTTTATAGGTTTAGGTTATATGTTTAGGTTGTAGTTATACGTTTTGGGGATTTGAGAATAGGTTTAGGTTATAGGTTAAGGGTGTGGTCCCTGCAAATACAGATATAAAACAGCCTGCTCCAATTGGTCAGGCCCTTCAAATGTTATTCATAAGAAATAGACAGCTTCAACATAATCATAACAGTGGTTCTCATCTTTCAAGGACCCCGCTCAACATCCAGATAGCTCCGACGCACATTCGGGTCTACTCCATCAATTTCAAATAAATACATAAACATGGCCTGCCCAAATGGTCAGGCCCTTCCAATGTTATCCATAGGAAATAGACAACTTCATCATGGTCATAATAGCGGCTCCCACCTTCCAGGGACCCCCGCTCAACATCCGGATAGCTCCAACGCACATCCGGGTCTGCTTCATAAATTTTGAGTAAATACATAAACATGGCATGTCCAAATGGTCAGGCCACTCCAACCCTGTCCATAGAAAATGGACAGCTTCATCATGGTTATAACAGCGGTTCCCACCTTCCAGGGACCTCTGCTCAACATCCGGATAGCTCCGACGCACATCCGGGTCTGCTCGATCAATTTCGATCTAATACATTTAAAAACAACATAATTATATCTAAAAGCATTTAGATACCTGGGGAAGGCCTCCCATATTCGTATTGTTGGTTACTCATCCCTTTGTCCATAAGCTACAATCGACCAACACTTTCTATTGCTACCTGTACTCTGAAACCAACACAAATATAACTGGGAAACAATATAAGGAATAAGAAAAAATGAATTTAACTGTGCACATCATTAAATATTTCCCTATAAGGAGGTGATATTATATCTTTGATAGCCACAACCTGTATGACAGAGAAAAATGCAACCGATACAGTCTGTTACAATTCAAAGGAGAAAAAAGACTTGATTTCCAGATATTGCACAAGAAAGTCAAGTGTTGGATTTATGTGACTCCAACTGACTTGATTTCCAGATATTCATATGCTAAAGTGAAAATCACCTTGTTACTTTCTATTATCTGGGTTAACCTAAAAATTATTAACAATGCAGGTGCAACCAAGGAGGCACATGTCAAGTACCTAACACAAAGGGGCTGCCTCAAGCCCATTGGATATCAGGCTATCAGCTTCATGTACAAGAAATGAAAAATGCATTGCTTTTCATGGTTCGCACTTGGTAAACTCAAACTAAACCATCCATGCTATGAATTCAAATGTATATAGGTGGTATCCCAAAAATTAGACTTGTATAATGGATTTATACTTTGATTCTTGAACCCTTTTGTTGAATTAGGTCCAAACCGTCGAATCTCCTAAGCGTAGGTGGGTTCATTGGCCCGTTGTTCTTCTGTCTTAGGAGGGATCTAAAAATTTCATATTCCCATTAGTGGTCATGCTCAGCAGAGTCCATGTCATTAGTGTTCAGGCTTTTAGTCCGGTTGGGTCAGGTCTGTCTTGACTGTAGCCCTAGTGCCCAGCTCAATCTATAACGCTGTCAGTGTCATGGGCATGCACCTCTCCCATGGCCAATTCCAATGCCAGGTAAATGAGAGAGCCACTACATAGTTCTTTTTAATTAACCAAGTTACTAAAGGTCATAAATTTCATATTTAACAAAGTATCATTAAACGTCGTCTCGAATCGTTTCTGGTTGGTGCATTTAAAAAAATTCAAATACACAATCAATGCATATTCTTGTTACACAATCAATGTATGACACAAAACAAATACTAAGCATGAAGGAAAAAACAGAATCTTTTAAAGAATAACCAAATGAGAGGCCAAAAGTTACATAATCCACATAAATCCATCACATGAATATATAAGAATCAGATCATTGACACACAAATGGTTAAAGGCATGTGGTACCTGCACATTACCCAATGAGAAGTGAAAATAAAACCAAGCCACGGATGGAAATGAGAACCACAAAGCAAATCTCCCAAACATAAGTACTTGTTTCCACTTGATTAAATTTTGCCAATTCAATTCATAGTCTGATACAAATGTCCCTAGGATAAGCTGAACATACAAATTGACGTGCGGGGCCTATTGAGATGTTTTAATGACATTCAATCCTTCCATTAATTCAGTCTGATACAAATGTCTCTAGGATGCACTCTAAAACAAAGAAAGAAATAAAGGTGCTTTCAAGAGAACCATTTAAATTAACATGGAATAGGGACCACCAAATGCTAACATGGAATGAAATGTGTAAGATCTCACTTGACAGGATTGCCAACTACAACCTCGCTAACAGCTCGAGCCACTCCTCATCCTGAAACAGCACTAGCCCCAGATATGTAAACCTGCAACCACTCCGCTAATTCATACTATGCATCGGTCCTATACAAAAATCAGTCAATTTTTGCATTGACTTGGCCAATCCACCAGGCCATGAAAACTTAGCCGAGTCAATATTTGTCTTATAAAATTAGTTAATAAGAACCATTTTTTTAGGTGAACACCTTTTCTTTACTTCAAATCAACAAATTACCTAGAAACCAAAAAAGAGGGGAGTTCTTATGGCTAAATTACTAAAGAAAACAAATCTAGGAAAATCTAATGTTACCACAAGGAGATTATTATAAATTTGGAAGAAAGATGCCCAAAAATTGGTCCAAATGATAATGACCAGCAAAACCTTATTGCTACATCCAGATTCAAAAAATCTAAAAGAAAAACAATCCAAAAAAATCTGAAGAATATGAAAGTTCAGCAAATCAAAATTAGTAAACCTGTTTTTAATCCAACCAAAGGGAACAAATCAGTTTAGAATTCCCAATAAGACCCTACTATTGTTTCTGATAAAACACAATAGCCTTAAATATTCAAAGACTTTCCAACAAAAACTTCAACAAGATCTCCAAGACACCACAACCGCAGGACCACCCCTCACAAATGACATACAATCAGTGATTGAAAGGTTAAGACTCTCAAACCAAGAAAGATTATATGAAAAGAAAATAAGAGGAGATTAGAAGAGATCAAAATATAAGACTCAAGATATAAGAAACCCTATGGACCTTCTTCCTCTGATACCATGTTTAGGAAAAAATGAACTTGGGAAGAAAAGAAACTTAGAGAGGCCTGAATGTCTAGCCCTCTCTCTTTCTATATTAAGTGAATAACATAAACTAACCTTAGAAAAAATGGTAAAAACAAACGAAAGAAAAGGAAATAAAAGACAACTAATAAAAGGAAAATAAGAGGCCCATGGCCCAAGAGATATGGCCCAATTATGTCAACAAGACACACACACACACACACACACACACACACAGAGAGGGAGAGAACCCAACATGCACAAAGCTTCAATTGACAAGTGGCATGGCTAATTAATGATCTAGACAATCCATTCACTCACTCCACTAAGGACAAGCCAATGTGCAAAAATCACACTAACCAAATAGACATCAGATCAATCGCATGAAAAATGGATAATCTAGATCGAGCAAATAAACAAAATAGTTACATATGATACTATTCTAACATCCATTCAGTAGACCCCACCATGTACTCCACTAAGGACAAGACAATGTGCAAAAATCACACTAACCAAATAGACATGCAAAGGGACAATTGAAAACAGTATAAATTGAATTTATTGGGGAAACATACTAGACTATTTCATCCCATGACATCAGAAACAAAGTAAAACATGGCATTTTCATATTAACAAGAGTTAAGGAAGAATTTCCATTCTTTATAGATAGTTGGAAACACAATAGCAAATACATAAATGTGCAGAAGGGGTTGTTGTGCAAATGCTCTAAAAGAAAATATATACTTCAAGGACAATTCTCCACTAGCTTTTGCAGCCAAAGTATGATACACATAATCCTCCGTTGAAACAAATTAAGTCAGGATTCATAAAACACATTAAGTTGTAGTCTCCCACTGTACATTGAGTACATGTTCATCCAGTGGGCTCATGTATTATAGACAATCACAACTAATTCATATGCTGAAGATTAGACAATGGGCCACACAACTGATAGATATTAGTTTATGATTCAAAATATAATAATAAAAGCCAACCAACAAAAGTATCCCATATGGAATCCTACCAAGAGTGCAAATGGATTTAGGGAAGACTAGTTCCTAGCAAGGCAGGACATTTCTTATAGAAATGCAGTTTGGGAAGCAATTTAACTACTTTCTCACTTTAACAAAGACCCAAATTTCTTATCAATATCCCATATGGAAATTGACAAAAGGTTCGGATTAATTTAAGGAACTTCTGCAACATTTTAATCAAAATCTCTGTTTCTTTCACACTATAAGACATACCTCTTCAGTAGGTGGACCAGGTGGCCTGTGTGGACGATAGGTTTGCTAGCTATAATCGCCAGAAAGAAGCGAAGGCCTTACGGGGTTCTGAGCAAAGAAAGTTATTAGAACTGGCAAAATGAAATATAAGTGCAAATCTTCTTCCAAAATAATTAGATGGGAAAGATGCTGATGAATGTGGAACTGCTAATCAACAGTAATAGCAGGTCTATGCAAAAAATGCAAACAGAATACACCCTTCTCACATATCAAGAGAAGTTGTAATGGAAGGACATGGTAGAGAGAATGGGACAAGTAAATGAAATAATATTAAGGAGGCAATGACAACAGCAATTTCTGTATGGAATATATTGCTTCATCATGAATATCACAACAACACTGAGGCTGAAGTCCTAATCACAATGTGAATATAATTTCACGAAATGCATGCCTCACTAAGCAAAGCCCTCATCTATGCATACCCATCTAGCATTTGCTTGATAATCACCGATGTCATTTCTGATAATTTTGGAAAGGTTCCAAAGGTCGATATGTTAGAATTAGCATTCTATTGATGTTGTATACACTTAAATGACATGAGATGAGATGAGACAAACCTAGTTATACACATCTAGCATTTTCATTCTACCAACCATACAAAATCTTCTATAAATAAATAAAAACTTCGTGGTTATAAAATTATATATATAAACAAAACTGAAAAATACACTCAAAACCCATATAAAATGAAAAGAAAAAAAAAACAAATTCCTAAAAACCCAACAAATCTCACGTCAGATTTAACAATACCCATATCCCCAAATCCAATAAAAATCAAAACCTATATACCAAAATCCCACAAAAACCATTCCAGACCCTAAAAACCCCAATCTGGAGAAAAAATGGGGAGGGAGAGAGAGTACCATTTCGCAAACCGATGCTGGATTCATCAGTGTTGATGTTGTAGAGGACGCTTTCGTATCTGATTTCACATTTGGATGTCAAGCTAATCACGCTGCCGATGTAGGAATCTGTGGATCCTCCTCCACCGCTAGATCCTGAAGAAGCTTCTGCTGCAGCTGTTGTTGCTGCTGTTGCCACCATGGCTTTTCACAACAGAGAGAGAAAGAGAGAGGGTTTCTCGTCAATGGAAGATGAGGAAAAGAGGGAAAATAGGAAATGAGGAGCGGGCGTTTGATGGTTTTCGTCTTTTGAAGAAGATAAAAATTTCAAATCTGTATATTGTGAGTTTACCATTAGTTATAACACCAACTCTATTAACAGTCGTACATGCATGGGACCATTTTCTGGATGGTTAAAATCGTTTTACAAAATAATTAAAATTATAAATATTTACTATTTACAACTAGACCGTTTATTTCTATGGTCTGGATAACTCTATATCTTAGCCACTATTGTTATGGACAAGTCAACACCATTTTACATAAAATGCAAGACTCACAATGAAAAACCAGTAGCCTGAAAATGTTAACTTGAACTTTGGACCTGGTATCGCTCTATGGGCCCCACCATGATCGATTTGTTTCATCCACGCCGTCCATACATTTCATAACATCATTTTGTGTACTATCACAAAAAATTATACTGAAATAAATCTTGGGTGGACCACACAATCAGAAAACACTATTGAGCGTCGACCATTAAAAACATTTTGGGGGCCATAGAAGTTTTAGATCAAGCTGATTTTTGTTTTTTCCCTTAATCTAGGCCTCTATGACCTAATCAATAGATGGATGTCAAATAAATAGTACATTGCGCCTTAGGAGGATTTTAATGGTGGATATCCAATCACTATTGTTTTCATGTGGTGTGGTCCACCTGAGATTTCTATCCCTCTAATTTTTTAGATTAAGACCTAAATTATCAGTAAAAATGGATGAACGGAATGGATGAAATACATACATCATGGTGGGGCCCACAGATGGCTAGTGGTAGGGGGAGTAGCCAATCCATTTTAGAGAGGGGGAGAGAGCGTTGACGCTCCTCGAGCTCTAAGTTGCACGAACGGTTTAAAGGAGATCAAAGTTAAATGGGCCTCACAATGATGTATTTATCATATCTACACCGTTCATCACTTTGGAGAGATCATTTTAGATCGTGATCCCAAACATGAATAATTTACAATTATTAAATGGACCACACTAGCATTACTGTCCCACTGTTTTCTATATGGGGTCCACTGGAACTTTGGCTTTAACTCGTTCTTTGTTCATTGCCATAAAATGATCTCTCCAAGTGGATGGAGGGTGTAGATACAAAACATACATCATGGTAGGGCCCAAAAATGAGAGGTATATAGATCTCCAGTGGACCACACCACATGAAAACAATAGTGATTGGATATCCATCATTAAAATCCTCCTAAGGCCCACTTTACTATTTATTTGACATCCAATTTGTTTGTTAGGTCATACAGGCCCCAGTAGAACTCTTTGTTGCCCAGCTCCTTTAGCCTTACCTCAACCAACCTGATGCCAGACTTGACCTTGGGCCTACTTTGATTTACATATTATATATCCATTTTGTGTGTCCCACTTGGATGAGGAGTCAGACCAAGTTTCATATGCATTAAAATTTCAGGTGGGCCCCACCAAGTGCTTTTATATGTTTTAGACATTTCTTCACATGATTTTAGATGGTATGGTCCACCTTGAGGGGCTTCATGGGGCCCATTGAAATATTTGTGTTTGATCTAAACCGCCCATCAATTCTGATATATAATTTAGTGGATGAGCCAAAAAATTATATAGATTAAAGGTCTAAGTGAACCACACCATAAGAAATAATAAAAAATAAATTTCTATCATTAATATGTTATGTAGTTTTCAACCAAGCTAATATATATGTTTTCCCTTATTCCATGTCTGTATTAACTTATAAACAGGTTGGATCTCAAATAAACATCACGGCGGGCCCTAAGAAGGTTTCAATAGTGGGCGTCACTATCCCACTCTTTTCTATGGTGGGTCCACTTGAACTTTGGATATGCCCTGTCAGTCAGATGCACCATTCCATGGTGGGCCACAAGCTTAAAATAAAGTCAATCCATGACTTGGGTGGGCCACACCACGTACTATAGTTGAGAGGGTTACCCTCCCATTAAAACATTCATAATCATTTATTGGGCCCACCTAGATGTGGTTCATAGATCCAGCCCATTCATTATGTGTGTCCCACTTGGATGAGGAGTCAGACCAAGTTTCATACACATCCAAAACTCATGTGGGCCCCACCAAATGCTTTTATATGTTTTAGGGATGTCTTCACATAGTTTTAGATGCTACGGCCCACCTGAGTGTCGCATACGACTGATTTTTAGACTTAAAGGGGGACACATCAAATTAGTTGGTCATAAAGACCCAAATGAAGGGAAAAAAATATCAGCTTGATCCAAAACTGTTATGGCCCCCAAAACATTTTTAATGGTAAAATTCATTCAACACTATTTCTGGTAATGTGGTCCACTTGAATTGAGATATAACTCATTTTTTTATCATCTCATAAAATGATATATAAAAATAGATGGATGGCATGGATGATACACATACATCATGGTGGGCCCCACAGAGCACCGACCACCAGCCATTGGCCGGTGTCAGAGGGAGTAGCCAATCTGTTCCCCACCATAGCAAATACATGTGATTTAATCTCCATGTTTCCTACCGTATGGTCCACTTTAGCCTTCGATCTAGATGATTTTTGGTTTCATGCCCTATAATAATATTTTAAAATATATAGACGGCTTAGATAAGACATATTTTTAGGCCCTATAGGGCCCCTTATACCCTAAGCATCCTGTGGGGCCCACTATGATTTATTCAATTTATCCACTCCATCCATCCATTTTAACATATAATTTTATTACGTAAGGTCAAAATTGAAGCCTATAAAAATCTGAAGTGGACCACATCATAGGAAACAGTATAAATTGAACGTCTACCATTGAAAATTTTTGGGAGGCCACTAAAGTTTTGAATCAAGTTGATATTTTAGTTTTCCCTTCATCCATGTATTTGTGATCTATTGAACAGGTTGGATGACAAATCAAAATCACTGTAGGCCATAGGAAGATTTCAACGGTGGAAATTCCCACTGTTTCTGTGGTATGGTCCACTTGAGCTTTAGATATACTTTAATTGTGGACTCAACCACTAAGGGCCTGTTTGGATGGGTGCATTGGAAGGGATTGAATGGTTTTAGGGTGGATGGCATGGATTTCAAGGTAATGATGGCGTTGTCAATGGATTGTCTTAAGATCCATGGAATTGCTATATTCCCCCAGATTGCTATATCAAGTCTGTTTGGCACACTCTGCCAATCCCGGGATTAAACCTTCCCATCCCTTCCAATCCCTCGAACCAAACATGTCCCAGGCAAATTTGACCCGATTAAGGTGGATTGGATGGGATTTAAAGGTAATGATGGTGTTGTCAGTAGATTGTCTTAAGATCCATGGGATTGTTATATATCCCAGGATTAGATCACCCAGTTTGTTTGGCACGCCCGGCCAATCTAGGGATTTAACTTCCAATCCCTTCCAATCTACCTGTCCAAACGGGCCCTAAAATGATCTGGAAAAATGGATTAACGATGTGGATATCATAAACCGTGACTTTGGGCCACGAGCTTAAAAATAAAGTCAATCCATGACTTAGGTGGGCCACACCACATACTATAGTTGAGAGGGTTACCCTCCCATTAAAACATTCATAATCATTTATTGGGCCCACCTAGATGTGGTTCATAGATCCAGCCCATTCATTATATATGTGTGTCCCACTTGGACGAGGAGTCGGCCCAAGTTTCACACACATCCAAAACTCATGTGGGCCCCACCAATTAAATGTTTTTATATGTTTTAGGGATGTCTTCACATAGTTTTAGATGCTATGGCTCACCTGAGTTTTGTATACGACTGATTTTTGGACTTAAATGGGACACATCAAATGCATGGTGTTGATGTTCTACATACATCATGGCGGGGCGCGCACAGATTAACTCATGGGAAGTTCCCATGAGGTGACCTTATAGTACCATTTCACTATTTAGATAACTCCATCCCATGAGGTGACCTTATAGTACCATTTCACTATTTAGATAACTCCATCCCATGAGGTGACCTTATAGTACCATTTCACTATTTAGATAACTCCTTCATGGGTGTTACTCTAACCGTGTATGGCCCACCTTGATATATTTTATGTATATCGACATCGTCCATATATTTTTCCATCATATATTTAGGATGTGATTTTGAATCATAAGAACTCAATAATCTCAGGTGGGTCATGAAATCGCTCTTATGATGATTTTTTTCACCTTTGGATTTTGCTGTTTTGATGAGGCTGTATGTTGAATTCTAGGGGTTGTAGGGTTTGATTTTGTTTTCTTATTAAAGATTGTTCGATTCTACTAGTGGTGTTTGGAAACAAACCTCTGATATTAATTTGATTCCATTTGGGAAAAATTCTGTTTGTGTCAATGTCTTGTGTTTCTACAAGTTCTAGAGTTTCTAGTGAGACTTATATGTTGTGTTTTACAGTTTTGGAGTCCTTGGAGCTAATATGTGGGGGCCGACTGTGGATGGGTGGAGAGCTGGGAATGCCTTTCATGGAACAATCTTTGCCACCTGATTGGTGGACTTGGTACGATTAGATGGATGTCGGTCGTCTTTTTTTTTTTTTGAGATTCCATTTGGCTTAAACTATGTTCCAGTTCCTTTTTAATTAACAAGTAGCTTAAACTATATCTAAGCTATGCAAGTTTACATCTCATTGCTTTGGAGACGAGTTAATAGCCGAAAAATGATAACATGAGAATGGCCTATACTAATGTATGCATTTGGTACCAATTCTTAATGTTGGCAACTCACCCACCCTGCACCTGGCATACCTGTACCTATCCAAAGGTCACACTGATTGGATGATCTTAACTGTCTGAAATTACCGTTGGATTAATTTGGACCATTTTCTTTTTGACTATCCTGAGGAACATTGACTTGTGTTATTCTTTTTAAACATTTATATGCTTCAATCTCCTTTGGTCTGCACTCCTATTGTGTTGAAGGGCACATCTATTCTGTTGGGTAGAACACTTATTTTAATATCACAATGATTGGATAATCTCAACCATCTGATATTACTATTGAATTTAGACCATTTTCTTTTTTACCAAGGTATTGAGGAACTTTGATTTGCACTCCTCTTTCTTAAACGTGTATATTTTTTCTTAACCCCGAGTTAACACTCTTCTTCTTCTTCCTCTTTTTCTTTTTTCTTTTCACGTTTACATGTTTTTAATCCCATCTTGTGCATTGTAGGCCACATCCATTCAATTTGGTATAGATCCCTTTTTTTTTCAATTTTTCTTGTCAAAATACAAAATCTAGTTTTCTTTTTTAAAATATATTTTTTTTTACATTTTTTCACAATTTTGTTTAATTTCTTAATTTTTTTTTTCAAAATATCATTTTTTTTTTTTTTGTTTATCTCACTTTTGTTATATAACTTTTTAATTTTCGTTGTCAAAATACAAAATCTAGTTTTCTTTTTTTAAAAAAATATATATTTTTTTTACAATTTGTCAATTTTTTCACAAATTTGTTTAATTGTTTAAATTTTCTTTTTCAAAATATCATTTTTTTTATCGAAATCTTGTTATATAACTTTTTAATTTTTCTTTTCAAAATACAAAATCTAGTTTTCTTTTTTAAAATATATATATATATTATTTACAATTTGTCAATTTTTTCACAATTTTGTTTAATTTTTTAAATTTTCTTTTTCAAAATATCATTTTTTAAATATCACTTTTGTTATACAACTTTTTAATTTTTCTTTTCAAAATACAAAATCTAGTTTTCTTTTTTTTTAAATATATTTTTAAACAATTTGTCAATTTTTTTATAATTTTGTTTAATTTTTAAAATTTTCTTTTTCAAAATATCATTTTCTATCGAATTTTTTTTTTCAAAATTATCAACATTATTAAAAGTTCTTAATTTTTATTTCAAAATCTAGATTTTTATAAAATTACATTTTTTTTCAAAATCTAAATTTTTTTCTTAAACATTGTTAGTTATTTTTCTAAGCTTTTTAACTTTTTTTTTTTTGAAATTCATAAATTTTTTTGTTCTTAATTTTTGACTTGAGCATTAGAGATAGTTTAGGACCGTCTCTAATGCAGATGGTCTTTGACAGTCTCAAATAACCACAATAAGACGGCTAAGGACCTTCTCTAATAGAGACGGTCTTTGACAATCTCAAATAGAGACTGCTAAGGACCGTCCCTAATACAGGCTATTTTTTACTCCTTTAGAAAAACAGTAAAAAACGGCCGATGACCGTCTATAATTGAGACGGTCCATGACAGTCTCATATTACCAATACAAGACGGCCAATGACCGTCTCTAATACGGACGGTCTTTAACCGTCTCAAATGACCGCATATGAGACGGTCAAAGACCGTCTCTAATAGAGACGGTCCTTGACAGTCTCAAACGGAGATAGCTAAGAACCATCCCTAATATAAAATATTTTTGACAATCCCAGATTACAGGAAAAGACGGCCAACAACCGTCTCTAATTGGGACGGTCCTTGACAGTCTCAAATTACCAGTAAGAGACGGCCAATGACCGTCTCTAATACGGATGGTCTTTGACCATCTCAAATGCCGACATATAAGACGGTCAGAGACCGTCTCTTATTCCAGACGGTGAATGGCCATCTTTTATCTGCAGTTAACGACGGTTTTTGACCGTCTTAAATGATTTGTGGATGTTAAAATTTTTAAGACAATAATAAAGACGGTCAAGGGCCGTCTAAAAGTTTAGAGACGGTTTACGGCCGTCTCTAAAGCATCTTTAAACCAAGCAATTTTAGAGACTGTCCAGAACCGTCTCTAAATCCGTCATTTTTTCCCATTTTTCACGTAGTGACCACTAATTCAAATAGCAAGTATGATACTTAAAATAAAAATAAAAACTTAAATCAACAACCCAGATGGCAGGGCCGACCATAAGGGTTCAATCCACAAAGCAAAAATAAATCAACAACCCAGGCGGCAGGGCCGACCATGAGGGTTCAGTCCACAAAAATAAATAAATAAATAAATCAACAAAGTAAAACTAATACAGAAATTAAACTATGCTAATCTGGAAAATAAATTCAGCGGATGATCTTTGTGATCAAACAGCAACTGTAGGACAACCATAGCACTTAGGTGATAAAATCCCAAGTAGGGCAACCTTATGTCATAGTTAGTGCTTGAAAGACCCAACTGAATTTACTTTCAAAGAAAAAGAAAAAAAATCTACAGAAAATTTAGAGGGTTTAAAAGAGAACTTACCTTAGAAGAAAACTTACATTAGCTATCTTGCACAGATCTGATCTATCTCAGTCTCTCCCCGGTAACGGCGCCAAAAACTTAATTACCTGCCTTCAAGTGCAGAGGTTCGTAAGTAATATCCTGTGAATGCAGGGTTGATCCCACAGGGAGATGAATTGCGAGAAGGAAAAAATCAAATGCAAAACAAACTAAGTAATAAAAACTAAACTGATGATTTGATTTTAGGATTTTTGAATGGATGTAATTCAACTGAATAAAATAACACCCAAGCTTCAAAGTTCCACACATAGGTTAATGTTCCAAAATCATGATGACTTGGATAACACAACTAAGATCTGAGCACTATGGTCAGCCTAATCGGAAAATAAAATAGTTTAAATATTTTAATAAGTGATATAAAATATTAGAAAATCATGGATTTACACCATTGATATATATTCTCAAGCGTCAGTGATTTTAAGAATTCAATATCAATGAGATAATGAAAATTAAAGAAATATAACAGGTTGAGAATCTCTCCTATCTAGGAAATCTGATTGATCTAGGGTAAGCCTATCCATCAATGTGGATCTCATACGATGAAAACATATGGATCTTACAAGAGGATAAAAAATAAAACCTAAATAGTAGATAACATGCATACACCATTCTTCTCATCATTAAAACAATTAATCATCATAATCTTAAAGAATTAATAAACCCAGGTACTTCCTTTCTAGCTTGGGCTAGAAGGAACTTAGAAAAACATAATTAAATTGCAAAAATAAAAAGCAACAAGAAATAAAGAAAAAAAATGTAAATAGAAAAGATCTAAAATTTAAAAAAAAAACAACTTATAAAGCTTTAATAAAACTAAAAACTCTTTAAAAATCCTAAATTTTGCTTTGAGATGCCTTGAATAACGCTTAGGAATGCCCTAGGAAGCCCTATTTATAAGTAGGGAAATTCAATTTTCGTACAAAGTTTTAAAAAAACCCTAGAAACCGCCTCAAATATACATATTTTTTCAAAATAGACTTCTCACTGCATAGTTCGTTTAAAACAGACTTCCTGTTGCGTAGTTTCTCAAAATAAACTTCACAACTTTATAGTACACTTTTTCAGAATGATTTTAGGATTCTTCACTTCAAATCTTCGATTCTCTTCATTCCTCACTTGGTTTTCTTGGATCTTTAGCATATGAATTCTTCAATCTTGGTCTCCTAAGATCCATCCCTTGCCTTGGTAATTTTTTAGCATCAAATTCTTACTTTTTAGCACCATTTTTCAATCCAAGCTCTTAAATTCACTTTGCAACACATACATGAGTAAAATAAAATATTAAAATGATTTATGTTCATAAAACCAAGATATAAATGGAGAAAATTATGTAATATTTGAGTCTCAACACACGTGGCCCAAAGATCCACCCGCCTGGAAGTGGGATTAAGAGTGAAAGGGCCTAATATAGTGGTCCTAGTTGGGTAAGGAGTTGCCATGAAATTTGGGAAGTGTTGGATGATTTAGCCCCCGACCCTAGAGGTGGAGTAGGGCTCCCCTCCAATGTTGCCGAAGAGGAGACGAGCACACCAACCATTTCATTCTTATCGCTTCGGGTTCCGATCTATATGACCTCCGGGCAAATATGAGCTCGTGGGACCTACTTATAATAGGCAATCACTAATGAGTAGATCACACATCATTTCTCATTGCTTCTCTCATTTCAAATTTAAAATTTAAATTTTGAACTTCACTTCAAATTTAAAATTTAAATTTAGGTGAGGGTGAGATTAAACGAGACTGAAATAATTTAAATTTAAATTTAGATGAAGAGATTAAATGAGATAGAAATAAGCCTTATGTTATTCAAATTCTTCCACCATCTCTCAAACCTTATCCGTCCTTACAAATATTGGGAGGTATCCCCTTAATAGATACATGGCAACCTAGAGGGAATCTAGAAAATAACTAAAGAGAAAATAGAGAGTGAAAAAATATAATTCATATGTATATCTAGCTTATTCAATAAATGATCTAAACCATTGATCATGATTCAGAAGTCCTTTGCTATAAAATTAAGGGAATGATCAGACCATCTTAGCTCTCATAGTAGTTAAATAGACCACTAGATGTGTATTATCCATCTTGATGTAGAGCGGGTCGCAGATAGTTTCATGACCAAGATGGACCAAAAAAGGCCCAGTCGACGACAGAAGTGATCCGGACCGTCGGACCTTAGATCAGGCGTATCTCACAATCCGAAATGAGTTATCGGGCGTAAAATATATGATTTTGGGGTAACATGAGCTATTTAGCCAACAAACCCAGCTATGCCACGTTATGCAAGCTAGATTTGTGAAATACCCCTAGATCGACAGTCGTTTCCCTGTTTTAATTTCATTTTTACTATAAATAGTAAGTTTTAGTTTGATTATAACTCTTCATCTGTCCGGCTTTAGGAGTTGCGCCCAATGTGAAAAGAGCTTAGAATAATTAGGAGAATGGTTTGGTGAAGCCAAATAGGACACTTACTATTTTTGGCTGAAAACCTTGTGCACTAATAGACATCACGACCATCTATAAATAGTAAGTTTACTATTTATAGTAAGTTGCGAATTCTAGGAGTTTTAGTTGTAGTTTACTTCTGATTTCTCTCACATTGCTTGGTATCCCTATTTAAAGGGTTGTGAACTTGTTTATTTCATTCATTAATCAATTTCAAATTTTATTAGAATTTATTTCTATTTTCTTGCTTTCTTTCCTTGTGAATTCGAAAAGTCTCTGTGAGGAGTCTAGAGAAGCTCTGTGGATTCGGAGTAGTTATCCTTGAGGAAGATGGTGATCGACCTCATCATGTTCATCCCTGCGTCAATTGGTATCAAAGAGAGGATTTCCCTTGGGCCGATGGCAAACAATGAAGGTATGAATCAAAATCCTGTGGACGGTGATCCAGGGATTCGTTTTCTTTCAAAAAGAATTGAAGCTTTCCACCGGGAGAGTCAGTTGACCATACAAAGACTGCAAGTAACCCTCTACCGTCTTGCAGATGCACTACTTCCCCCCTGAACCCTAGGCGGTGTTCCACCACCTATTGTTGCTCCACAACCCATGGTGGCTCCACCACCCGTGGTTGCTGTACGACACAACCCCGATTTTTGTAAAGCACCACCAGTGGCAAACCGTAGGGCTACACCAAATGATTCAAGCTCTAGCGATGAGGACCTTAATGTGGGTTTTGCCCAATGACCAATCCATGGAGGTGATCATTTATCTCGTGCTGAAAGAGATTATCGAGGTAAGGCTGAACTTCCTAATTTTAATGGTTTATTACGTATAGAAGATTTTCTCGATTGGCTAGCCGAAGAGAGAGATATTTTCATTATATCGACATGTCAGATCATAAAAGGGTAAAATTGGTAACGTTTAAATTAAAATCTGGTGCTTCTGTATGGTGGGAACAATTACAACTCTCACGAGCCCGATAGAACAAGGCGCCCATCTCATCATGGTCACGGATGAGACGTCTTCTTCGATCACGATTTCTCTCCGGTGATTATGAGTAGATATTATTCCAGCAATATCAAAATTGCCGATAAGGAAATCGAACCATCAAAGATTATACTGAAAAATTTCAGTGGTTGGCTACATGAAACGATCTATCAAAATCTGTATCATAGAAGGTAGCACGATTTATAGGAGGGTTGCGGCCGACAATTCAGGACCGAGTTTAGATGTACCCAGTCGAGACCGTGGATGAAGCAATTCAATTGGCGGGTAGGGCAGAAACAAAACTTGCAACAGCTCCTGCTCGTCCCTATCCTTCAACTCGACCCCCCATGATGGGTCACGTAGGATCCAGTGCTGGCACGAGAAAAAGATCCAGTAAAAGAACGTCCTTAACCTCCTACAACCACAAACCGTGATACGAGGAGCGGTTCATCCAGACCTCAACGTGCAGCACTTACAATAGCGGGCCCTAGTAGGATTTCAAATCCTTATGCTTGGTAAGGTCGAGTAATTGTTACCACTTTGGCCAACCAGGCCACTTATCAAACACTTGTCTTCAACGTCCCGCAACACACTTGACTATAAACGAAGGGAGCACTGAAGATGAGGCCGCAGAAGAAGACTATGGCTTTGATGAACATGAACAAACCACTGAAGAAATAACAGGTGGCGATGAAGTGATGACGGGCGAGGATCGTGGCGAATTTCTAGTTGTGAGGCGATTACTATATACCCCACGAAAGGAATTACATCCACAGGGACACAATATATTTCGTAATCGGTGCACTGTCAATGGAAAGATCTGTGATGTGATCATAGATAGTGGAGTAATGAGAACATCATCTCAAGAGTAATGGTAGACAAGTTGCAGCTACCAATGATGAAAAATCCTTCCCCATACTCAATTGGCTGGATAAAAAAGGTGAATAAGACCTAGGTAACTAAACAATGCGCTATCTCATTTTCAATTAGCAAAAATATAAGGATCAGATACTTTGTGACATGGTCAACATGGAAGCTTGTCATACGCTATTCGGTCGACCCTGGCAGTCTGACCGTGATACGACCCATCGGAGACGAGACAATGTCTACATATTCATCAAGGATAGTCGAAAAATAATCATTTCCCCTATGGCACCAGAGAACCACCCTGAAGCCTCTAAAGTGGAGGGAAGTTCCCTTTTGACCATTTGGGATTTCATAGAGGAATCCAAGGAAACTGGTTAGGTATATGCCGTAGTGGTGAAGGCCAAGGAAGAGGAACCCTCAAACATCCCTCCAAGTTTAAGACTATTACTAAACAAATTCAAAGAACTCGGGCTTGAAGATTTACCTGATGAATTACTCCCCATGAGGGACATCGAATATCACATATACCTCATTGAAGCTAGCCTGCACAACCGCCCTCATTATCAGATGAGTCCGAAGGAGTGTGAGATACTTCAAGGGCAAGTGGAGGAATTGATCCGTAAGGGTCTCTTGAGAGAGAGCATAAGCCCATGTGCTGTACCAGCATTATTAACGCCAAAAAAAGATGGAAGCTGGTGCATGTGAGTCGACAGCAGGGCAATCAACAAAATTACCATCAAATATCGGTTCCCAATACCACGGTTGGATGACATGTTCGATATGCTAGAAGGGGCCAAGGTGTTCTCTAAACTAAATCTAAGGAGCAGGTACCATTAGATTCATATCCAACCCAGTGATGAGTGGAAAATGACATTCAAGACCAAGGAAGGGTTATATGAGTGGCTGGTCTTGCCCTTCGGCCTATCGAACGCACTAAGTACTTTTATGCATTTGATGAATCAAATTTTAAAACCGTTCACTGGCTGATTTGTGATAGTATATTTTGATGACATATTGATATATAACCAGGATAAGGGGAGCACAGGAAACGTCTCAGGTAGGTGTTGCAGGTCTTACAAATTAACAAGTTATACCTCAATTTGAAGAAGTGTAGTTTTTCAACTGACAGCCTGTTGTTTCCAAGATTTGTTGTAACGTCTATAGGCATTCGTGTGGACGATGAAAAGGTGCAAGCCATTACGGAATGGCCGATCCCGACAAACATTCATGAGGTGAGGAGTTTTCACGGGTTGGCGACTTTCTATCGTCGATTTGTGCGAGATTTTAGCACCATAATAGCACCTATAACAAATCGCATGAAAAAAGGACCATTCCAGTGGACCGATAAAGCTGACAAGAGCTTTCACGAGATCAAGCATCGTTTGTCTACAACACCGGTCTTGATGCTTCTTAATTTCGATAAATTGTTTGGAGTTGAGTGTGACACTTCATACGTCGAAATTGGAGGAGTATTATTACAAGAAGGCAGGCTGGTAGCCTTCTATAGTAAGAAGCTCAGCGAAGCCCGAAAGAAGTGGTCGACTTATGAGCTTAAGTTGTACGCAGTTATTCAGGCGTGGCAACATTGGCGGCATTATCTGATTCAAAGAGAGTTTGTTCTGTACACTGACCATCAAACATTAAACTTTATTAATAGTCAGACTAACGTGAATCGTGTGCATGCTAGATGGGTTGCATTTTTACAGAAATTCATGTTCATTCTGAAGCATAAGTTAAGGTAGCAGAACAAGGTGGCTAATGCACTTAGCCGTCGTGCATCACTACTTGTTACGATGAGCAACGAGGTAGTCGGCTTCGACTGTCTTAAGGAGCTGTATGCCGAGGATGAGAACTTCAAAGATTCTTGGATGAAGTGCCAAAAAGGTCACCCCAGCGACCTTCATATACATGACGATTTCCTCTTCAAATGGAATCGATTGTGGATCCCCCAAAGTTCTCTTAGGGAACAAATTATTCAGGAGCTACATGGGTGAGACAAGACGCGAGCTCTTGTGAAAGAGCAGTATTACTGGTCGCAATTAATACGTGATGTGGGAAAAGCTGTACAACATTGTCATGTTTGTCAGACCTCCAAGGAGCAATTTCAGAATATGAGTCTCTAAACCCCGTTACCTATGTCTGACGGTCCTTGGGAGGATTTATCAATGGACTTCGTGCTTAGTCTCCCACGAACATAACGCGGCATGGATTCAGTGTTCACGGTGGTAGATCATTTCTCCAAGATGGTGCACTTTATCCCATGTAAGAAGACCCTCGATGCAACACACGTGGTGAATCTAGTCTTAAGGGAAGTCGTACGGCTACACGAGGTCCCCAAGACCATTACTTCTGATCATGACACGAAGTTCATTAACTACTTTTGGCGGACTTTGTGGACTCAATTCGATACACAACTTCAATTCAGCAATGCCTACCACCCACAGACTGATAGGCAAACCGAAGTTGTAAATCGCACGTTAGGAAACCTCCTTCGCTGTATTTCAGGAGAAAAACCAAAGCAGTGGGATTTGGCCTCCTCTCAAGCAGAGTTTGCATTTAACAACATGGTGAACCGCTAGGGAAATCACTGTTCCAAATTATCTACGGATGAGTGCCTCGCCACACACTTGATTTGATCCCTCTGCCCAAGCACCCAGCTACGAGCATTGCAGCAGAATATATAGCAAACAAGATCATGGGCATCCATGCGGAAGTGCAGACTAAGCTACATGCCTCGAACGAGAAGTACAAGGAACAAGCGGACAAACACCGGCGACAAAAAGTGTTCGAGGTGGGCGATCGTGTTATGGTCCATCTGCACAAAGAGAGATTTCCTACCGGGACGTATAACAAGTTGAAAAATAAGAAGATTGGACCTGTCCTAATCATTCGAAGGATCAATGACAACACTTATGTTGTTGATCTTTCAGATGACATGCAATCTCACAGACTTTTAACGTCGAGGACCTGACCGAGTATCATGAACCAGAGCAGGATGAGAACTCGAGGACGAGTTCTCTTAAAGTAGAGGGGACTGATGTGAGTGGGTTGTGGATAGTTTCATGGCCAAGATAGACCAGAAAAGGCCCAGTTGACGACAGAAGTGATCCGGACCGTCGTATCTTAGATCGGGCATATCTCACAATCCGGAATGAGTTATCAGGCGTAAAATATATGATTTTGGAGTAGCACGAGCTACTTTAGCAACCAACCCGGCTATGCCGAGTTGCATAAGCCGAATTTGTGAAATATCCCTAGATCGACAGTCGTTTCCCTGTTTTAATTTCATTTTTACTATAAACGGTAAGTTTTAGTTTGATTTTAACTCTTCATCCGTCGAGCTTTAGGAGTTGCGCCCAATGTGAAAAGAGCTTAGAATAATTAGGAGAACGGTTTGGTGAAGCCAAATAGGACACTTACTATTTTTGGCCGAAAACCTTGTGCACTAGTAGACATCACGACCGTTTATAAATAGTAAGTTTACTATTTATAGTAAGTTGCAAATTCTAGGAGTTTTAGTTGTAGTTTGCTTCTGATTTCTCTCCCATTGCTTGATATCCCTATTTAAAGGGTTGTGAACTCGTTTATTTCATTTATTAATCAATTTTAAATTTTATTAGAATTTATTGCTATTTTCTTGCTTTCTTTCCTCGTGGATTCGAGAAGTCTCTGTGAGGAATCCAAATAAGCTCCGTGGATTCGGAGTAGTTATCCTTGAGGAAGACGGTGATCGACCTCATCACGTTCATCCCTGCGTCACGTCTTCAGCTTTTGCAAAGATCCCAAGATCATGTAGATTGTCAAATCTATGTGAGCCCACCAATTTCAGGTAAAACCGTTCCCTTCTACGTACACAAGTTTCGGTCCCCAACTCTACTCATAAGAATTTGGAATCCCATTATTATCATGTAAAGAAGGAGAGAGTCTCCAATAGGGCATCAACATCATCAACAACGTGCCACTAAGATCAAAACAAAATACAAGCACTAATTCTTGATTTCTATATCCATGATTGTTCATGGACACAACATGCCACTAAGATCAAAACAAAATACAAGCACCAATTCTTGATTTCTATTCCACGATGATTCATGGACATAATCTTATAAGTGTGAGGGTTTAAAGACAACAAGACCAACCATGTTCTCAACATCTATCGACCAAGTTCCAAATAGAAAAGTTCCTTATTAGGAACGACATGAACTCGACCTCCAAGCTTTATTGCCAAATATGGAGTAGGTTCAAGTAAAGGCTCATCCACGTCTTACACCCTCACACCTGGGAGCTAAGAACTACATGCTTGGGTGAAAATATGTACGGTTTTTGCTTGTTTTTCCTGTTTGTAAAGTGGGGCCCGCCCATCAACGGTCAGAAACATGCCATGTTGGACGTCGAATGCCTAAGAAATCTGATCGTGGCCATGAATCAAGGGACACTTTGCAGTCAAGCGTGTGGCGTTAGCAGTTCTTTGTTTTTGTGACCGCCTATTTTCTGCTCACGAATTGAATGGTCAGAATTACAGGCAGTTTGGATGAAGGAACTACATGGCCCACTTATCTAAAGGTGTAACCCACGTGTACATGTTATCCGGTGGAGACGATGCCTGGAGGTATAAAGCTGCGGTAGAAAAAGACAAATGCCGAGGGCAGTTCGCGTGGGACTATGATTGAAGAGGTGGTTCTCCGTACACTAGACGATCTTGCACCTGTGTGTGCTGGATACGGTCCATTTAAGGGTCATTCGGTAAACTCACCGCACGTGTTTTACCTCTGCAACACCGTACGCAGTTGTACCGCAGCAGAGCCTGGTGGCACACGGGCGCGGATTAGGTGAGTAAGGGGTAACAGCTTGGTAGGTGAGTCCCTGATCGTGGGGTCACCTCCATGGCTGTGGTGTATATCCACGCCGTCCATCTGTTTTTCTATCTCATTTTAAGTTATGATTCAATACATGAAGCAGATCTATATCTCAAATATGGACCACAATATAGGAAAAGGTAGTCATCGCACATTGAAAACTTCTCGTGAGCTATAAGCTGATATTTGTCTTTTTCCTTTTTGGATAGCAAATAAATATTAATGAGCCTTAGAAATCTCTATGGTGGGCGTTCGATGACCCTTCTTTCCTGTAGTGTGGTTTAGTCGAGATTGGATATGGTTCAATTTTGAGATCGTTTCCTAAAATGAGCTGGAAAAACTGACGGAGGGAGTGGATATACAGCAGGGGCCGGGGATTGGGTACTCCCCGCACCCGAACTTAGCTAGATAAGGACTGTCCTGTCAGGGGCTCCGTAGGGCCCACTGTGATATATGTATTTTATCCCATCCGTCCATCAATTTTTTAAGCCAAAAACAGAGGTAGATCTAAGGCTCAAGTAGACCACGCCACATTAACAGTGGGATTGAATGGCTACCGCTGAAAACCTCTTAGTGGCCAAAGAAGTTTTGGATTAAGCTGATATTTATATTCTACCTTAATACAGGTTTACGTGACCTTATGAACAGGTTGGATGGCAAATAAACATCGCGGCAAGTTCTAAAAAGTTTCAACAGTAGATTCCCCGCTCTAAAAAGTTTCAACGGTAGATCATTGTAACCACTGCTTCTTGTGGTGTGGTCCACTCGAACCTTCTACATATCTCCTTTTTATTGTTGTACGCTAAAATGATCTTTCAAAATAGATGGATAGATCGGATAAAATACATATATCACTGTGGGCTTCACAGAGACCCTGACAGGACCGTCCCTCTCTAAATAGGTTCTGTAGGGGGTAGTGCCCAATCCGCCCCCATAGAACAGGTACATCAAGGTGGGCCCCACGGTCAGGGAACCACCCAGTAAGCTTTTAACAACCCTAAATTTTAGTACATTATTAAAAAAACTAAATTAAATATTTAAAGATTTTATTTTTAAATAAAAAATAAAAACAAGTCAATAGTTGAGTAGGTAGCGAAATTCTTAATTGAGAGAGAGGTTTAGGGATCGATTCTTGAAGTAATAATAATAAATTTTTTATTAAATATCATAAAAAAAATTCAAATTCAGGATAAGGGAGGATGTGCTCATCCTATCTTATGAGAATTTTCTTGGTTTCTGCATTTTAAAAAAAAGGAGATAGGAAACCTAAAGTAAAAGGAAGAAGAAATTCTAAGAAGGCTCGATCAGGTAAGTTCTAATCGTTAAATCTTTTTAATTTTTTATTATGTTGTTAATTTCTTCTTGATCTATACAATGGATAACGTGAATCATCCACACCATCATTGTATAGGTGTGTAGAGTCAATTTTAATAAAGTGATGTTTTTATGATTTTGGTCTAATTAGTAATATTTTAGGAATAAATGGAATCGGATTGTGCTAAGATAGATCTGTACGGATCATATGATCCTTAAGGCCAAAATATACAAGGGCCATAATTTTTAGATCAATTTAACAATCAGATAGGCCACATTAGTTAGATCTAAAAGTGTTTAATAAAGGAATCTTAGATTTTTGCGCAAGTGTTGGTATCACTTAGCGTAGAAGGTCGAGATGGGCCATCGGTGTATGTGTGGTTAGATCCACACCATCCATCTAATGTGTAGAGGCAAAACATGATAATACCTCAAGAATCTGAATGATCTGACCATCCGATGGACCACCCCGATCAAGTAATTATCATTCAATTTTATAATCTTAAAAAGGAGAAAAAAAATAGAATAGAAATTTTAATTATTTGATTATTTTGGATCTGGCCACCTAGGATGTTAATCAGAGGTGAGCCCCACAATGTAATAAAAATATATGAATAATAATGTTGTTGATATAACTGATAGGATTTCTGAATTCAAACCGACCTAATTACCCTCTGGATTCTACACTACTAGACTCAGGTGAGTAACCCAACTTGTCTCATAATTCATTAAAATTAAAATAAATCATTGTGAATGTTTGATTGATTTACTGGTTTGAATATTTTGATATGATAATTGTACGATAAATTTATATGTGAGTATTTTAATCGAGACAACTATGCCAAATATGAAAAATATGCATTTACATATCATCCATCATTCATTGTATTGCATAATGTATGTCGATCCTGGTAGAGCGTTACCAGATGCAGGCTATGCCCAAGCCTACCGAAAGGTGGAAGCCTACCCAACAGGTGGATGCGGGTTGACGACTTCCAATCTAAGCAGATGGACGATCACCCTGTCTGATGCATTCATATCCCATTTTACATCATTGTACATGTATTTTTGTATTATTTTAATTAATATGATTATGAACCATGTTGGGTTATATCACTAAGCCTGGCCAGCTTATATTTTTTATTGATGAAAAAACCGTACAGATGTGAATGAGGGTGGGGCGGTGGCTTAAAATTAGGAATATGTGGTCAAGCCAGAAAGGACTTAAGGGACACGTGGCCTTACTTGACAAAAGAAGAAGTTGCAGCCTCAGACTAGTCATGATATTTTTACTTTAATTATATTTAATTTTCTTAAATTGTAAATTAATTCTTTCAAGTTGTTGGACATGTTTATTTTATTTCATAAGATCTCAATTGAGAAGGTCCTTAGTTATGTTTATGATTAATTATTACAATAAATGATCGTTTCTTATTTTTGAGATGTTGTTGAGTATGAATGGAATGTAAAAATCTATGGTAAAGCTAGTAGGTAAATGAATAATTGTATAATTGAATGAAATTAGTACACTCAGTGTACGTGTCATGGGCCGAAACTCGGGTCTGAGGGTGCACACTCTGTACTCGAATTTCAGGGCGTGACAAAGCTGTTATCCCGTGCTCACCAAATCCGCGCCCGTTGTACACCCTGCGTGTAATCCCATACGTCCATTAGATGTTTCACTCAACATTATGCCATGAGACCAAAATACAGACTGGTCCACTGCTCAGGTGGGCCACACCACAAGGAACAATGGGAGGAGGATGCCAATCTTAGGTTTTTTGTGGGGGCCACCATGGCTTGCTTATTCCATCTAATCCGTTGATCAGGTGCATCCCACCATGATGAACACACAAACCAAGTACACGTCTGATGCAAGCCCCACCCAGCAAAATTAGTGGTTTTATGCCTGATTTTACACTGTTCCCTGTGGTTTGGAACTGATATTTGGTACGTACAATAAGCTTCAGGAGGCGCACCTGATGGATGGTCCACAACAGGGTGGGCTCCACAGAACTTAGCCGTTTTACCTAACATTTGGTCCGGAGCTGAGCTGTAGGACGGGCAATAATCCAATATCAGATTACAGAGCAACCCTGACATTTGATTAATTGATATTGTTTTTATTGAATTTGGACCGTTGAATATTTTTTCTCTTTCACCAGCCATGAGATGCCCGCCAATCCGCAGTCTGGACATGAGGCTAATGTAAATATTTCAGCGGCCAAGATCTCAACAGTCTAATCATAGCACTTATTATGCCACATGTACTGTCCACGTATGCCTGTGTATGAACTATCACACCCTGGCAGCGTACCATGTTTTCTCTTATCATATTCGTATAAAAATCGAAGCTCACTCATCCACCCGTGCAATAGTGGATGGATGATAAAAGAGAAGGAAAACTTTTTTTACTCTGGCAGAGTGCTATTCTCCATACTCGAGGCCATTTCCTCCATCTGCATCGGATCCTACGGTCTATAAACCGGTCATAACGTAAAATCCAGATGGAATGCCTCATCATAAGTGGTTGATTGATTGGAGGTCAAAATGAAAATAATAAACGGTCCAAACGCAGCAAATCTCACTTAATCACGTGTCAGTTAATGAAACTAATTACATCAATATGGCTCATCACAATATTTGACGGTTCCGTTTGCGTACATTTACATCAAGTGTACAATTTCATGGCGCACGAGTATGGAGTACAACAATCCGCCAGAGTATCAAATAAAATCTTCCATAAACAAGACAGACTGCCAAGTCCCATTCGTGTAATTCCAGCTGTCGGTGCTCTATCGCTAGGATTTCGCTTGCTCGAGAGAGAGCTAGGATTTCGATGGTATAAGAAGAAGAAGAAAAAAGAGAGGACCAACGTCAGATTGAAATCTCTGCACTTCCAATCTGAATAGATGAAGTTATCTTCGAAATCCATCATCTCATCCAGCCCAAATCGAATAGATAAATACCCAACAGCTCCTCATTCCCACCCCTTGAGCAGATTTTCAAGAAGCAATGGTGGAAATAGGAGCAGGGGAAGATCCCGTTCCAGCCCCATGTTCTCTTCCTTGCTTCGAAGAAAGAACGTTTCATCCATCGAAACCCAAGAGCCCTCTTCCCCCAAGGTCACTTGCATAGGCCAGGTTCGCGTCAAAAGATCAAACACCTCATCTACACCCAAATCCTCCTCCGCCACCACTACCACCACTTCCAAAAACCCCACCCATTCCATCTGCAGATGGCTTCAAACAGCTCTCTTCTGCAGCCGCTTCCCCCGCAAGACCAACAAGCACCCTCGAAGATCATCGTCCCCGCCGGCTCGCCGTCGACGTTTCACGTTCCTTATGATGGGCTACAACAGAAAACACCACCACCACAAACAGGCTCTAGAAGAAGACCGAGAATCGAAACCAGGACATGAACCCGCAGCAGATGAGTCGGATTCGGACTCGGATTCGGAAGAAGACGAAGAATCGAAGGTTTTCGTCTCTTCCATTCCTCCTAAAAACGCTCTGCTGCTGATGAGATGCAGATCTGAGCCTCGTCGAGCTTCCGCCCTCGCCGATCGCGTTTGGGGCTCTCCGTCTTCTTCTATAGTAGACAATGATGCAGGGGAGAAGGAAAATCTCAGAACCTGTGAAGATACCATCCAAGGAGAAGAAGAAGAAGAAGATAATGAGGAAGATGAAGAGAAACTAGCCCAGTTAGGGGTCTCATCTCGACCGTTGATTCTACCACGGTGCAAATCTGAGCCGGCCACGAGGACAGGAAATCTGGTCCCTGAGGAAGCGAGTATATGGAAGAACATGCTTACTGCGATTAATAGATTTCCATTCGCCATTCTCTCTTTTCCTTTTGATGAAAGCCAACGAGTTTCGTACATCTACACCCGCCCATTTGATAGACGCGCCCTCTTTTCCTACTCCTGGGAATTCAACAGTTGTACTGCTGTATTACCAAAAGTTAGAAATTAAAGGGTGCATGCGTCAAGTAGGAAGGATGTAAATAGTAAAACAGAGCCTCACAAAACTCTCACGCTCTCTCTCTCTCTCACGCTCTCTGTATCTTATCTATCCATCTACATTCTACACGGACCCTATTTATTTTTATTTTGTATTATTTCAATTCCTAAAATAGAAAACCTGGGTGTGTAAATTAATCAGGATGGGCTTAGATATTAAATCTGTTTTATTACTTTTAATCTTTATTTAGTAAATATGAATGCTTGGGTGCTTTCGGACCGTTAATGAGTTGAGAAATTTTCTCCTATAAGAATCATTTGAGAACTGGATATATAATCCAGCCCATATAGGCGGTTCATCTAGCTTAGATGAAGTGTTAGGCAAAAAATCAGGTCGGTGAAAATCAAGGGTGGGGATTCCTTCTCACTATACAATGGCCCACCTGATTTTTGAATCAGTCTGAGATTTGAGCGCTAGAGTTTTCATGAGATGGCTCGTCAGGTGGACAGTTCAGATTCTGTGCGCACACAACATGAGAAGAGTTTTCGAAGGGGTCTCACGGTTCTCGTGAGAAAATTTCTCATGGTGAGTTTAAGATATTCCAATCAATCGACTTGAACTGTCTATTAAATACGAAACATATTTCATAGCCTTTTATGGAAAAATGGTGGTGATTTGATGATCTTATCTGCCCCTAATTTGTCCTATTTATGTAGTCATCCATTTTCCATGATTAGGATTGCTTGAGAATGAAGCCCGTTGCATATGCTTAGGCACCCTGAGTGAACTTTGTGGGGTCATCACAGTTGCATTTCTTTTATCCAAGCTGTCAATCCGTTTTCTATATCATTTTAGGGGACGTTTGGCACAGGTATTAGATCAAATCATATTAGGTGAGATCACGGGGGGTGGAATTGCATTCGCCCCGTGTCCCATTTCATCCGCATTTAGAGAGGATGAGAAAGGTTGGGATTAGGTGGGATGGAATTGCATTTAGTCCCATAAAATTGCATTTGGTCCAGTGCAAGGAATTTTGTGGATTTTGAAATCCACTACACACGTGGGACCCACATTGATGCATGTGTTTATCCATGTCATCCATCCGTTGTGAATTTAGTCCATTGAATATAATTTCATGGTCCTCCAAACGTTATTTTAATTAATCAATTGTTTTCTATTAGCAAAAATTGTATCCCAAACATGAGATTGAATTGCTACAAGACAATGGTATTTCATATTTCCAAACATGAAATCATCGAGCAATAATAATGTTAATAGCATCTAATACAATTCAATATCATTCAATTCCACATACCAAACACGCACTTAACATTTCAGTCCAAACATGCCCGTAAGGTATGAGTCCAAAACTTGAAGCATGTCTGGAGCTCAAGTGGACAATACCACATCAAACAGTGGGAATAATAATGTCGAAGTTGAGACCTGTCTTAGGTCTATAGATTTGTTTATTTATCATCCACTTATTCATAATGTTATGAAACACAAATATAAATAAAGAGAAAACATAATGTAGATCATTGATACCTTCTTTTGGTCCACCATTATATTTATTTGTCATCTAATCATTTAATTTACAAATTCTCGAGCTTTGGTTATGCTTTAATTTTGATCTCATGACTTAAAATGAGATGGTAAAACGGATGGCCAGCATAGATAGAAGACATAAGTCACAATTTGCCCCATGAAGTTTACTTAATACCCAACTTACTTGGGCTCGAGAAAAAAGCAACCTATGATGGACGCGCAGAGCCTACTGATGCGGACAGCAGCCAGTAGCTAATGTACGGTACTCTATGAGCCTGACATGATGCATGCGTTTTATACCCTAAAAATGAGGCAAATCTAAATCTCATGCGTACCACACTACATAAAATGGTCCTGATCTCCCTTCATTCAGGTATCTGGGACAAGTTAAGATGAAAAATAAACATTATAGTGGGCCCTGAGCCCTGGGAAGTTTTTAATGGTGGGCCTTTAATCAATATGGTTTTCTTGTGGTGTGGTCCTGTAGATTTGGATCTACTTTATTTTGGGCTCGTGGCATAAAATGATATGGAAAAATAGATGGATGGTGCAGATGAAGGAATACATTATGGTGGGTCCCCACAGAGCACGGTCCAATAGCCACCTCACTATTGTCAGCGTAAGTAGACAATCCGCATCCACGTATGATGGGCTCTAACAAATAGATTGGTCAGATTTGAATGTACCTATTTTTGGTTAAATGATGTGGACAGTCCAAACTAAAGGCTAATGATCAGATAGCTAGGGTTGTTAGGTTAGAGTGTTATTTGCATGGTCGCCCATAAAATCAGTTGGAGGCCTAATGTACGGTCTAGATCAAGCGATTGGATTGTTCAAGTGTCCCAATGCAAGTAAGAGCATTAAACATACAGTGGTCTGGGAGCACTGGAGCATTTTTTTTTAATAAATTCTTTTTAAATATATGTCCGTACATGGGATTACGCAAGAATCTCTTTGGTTAATGATATTTATATGGGAAACTGGACGTTGATTGTGGAATCAGAACTTCTTTACTGTTGGAAATACATAGGTACGAATAAATGAGAAAGGTAAAAGGCAGTCATGGTGGGACCCGAACTGCCTGTTTTGCGCCTGGCAATGTACGTGCGAAATCCAATCAGTCCGTCAGCTTCGCAAGCTCACAGTAGGACAGGATCTCAGGTGGGCCACACGATGGGAAAAGGTGAGAATAGAAACACCTGCCATGAAATGTTTGTGAGGCCACAGAAGTTTTGGATCAGGTTAATATTTAGTTTTTTCCAGCTAGGAATAACCTTATGAACGGTTCGGATGATCGTATAAACATCATTATGGCCATGGAAAAGTATCAATGGTGGGCCTATGCATTCTTACTGTTTCCTGTAGTGTGGCCTAGATGAGTTTCGGATCTGCCTCGGTTTTTTATTTTCATTTCTATTGTGAGCTTACAAAGCTGATGAACCGAATGGATTTATTACAGACATCATTGCAGACCCCACAGGGGCACTGTAGCTTCGGTCATGATGGGGAGCGGATTGCGTGTTGTGCCCCACACCAAAGATCCATGGCGTGTTTACGTCACTAAGTTCCATGGCCCCATCATGATGTATGTGTTATATCCACACTGTCCATCTACTTTAAAATATTATTTTAGGGCATATACCTAAAAATGAAATACATCCAAAGTTCAAGTGGTAGATTGTTTACCATATATACAATGCTCGCATATATATATATATATATATATATATATATATATATATATATATATATATATATATATATATATATATATATATATCAACGATGCAGATCGACAGATCATGACCCAGGTGTTTAACGCCACTACTTTCTATGGTGTGATCCGCTTGAGCTTTGGATCTGATCTCACAAAATTAATGGACGGTATGAACATAACAAATAAATCACGGTAGGGCCCACAGAACTTACTGGCGTGTGTGATGGGACCTACCGCGGTTCTCATGATCGGAGCGCATGGCCCAACTAGGGATTACGAAATCACCTGAGTAGTCCGCGGACTACAAGACGGAGGCTATGGGGAAAATGCCAAGCATTACATGACGCTTGCCCATGCTCGTTTCTCCGTCTGTCCCGCCACGTGATCATCCAGACTGTTCATCCAGAATGTGCTACAGTGAATGGGCGACGTGGTGAAAGTTATATCGTCCAGTAAAAATTTTTATTAACAGGATCGTTCAGTGACACCGGTACCACCGCAGTGAATGTTGGTACCGCGCTGTTGTGGGTCCCACCTGATGCATGCGCGACATCTAACCTGTCCCATCTTCCACCACACCAACCTAACCTATCTATTAGATGCATTCTCTCGTGTTTGGCTTTAAGCCCATAAATTAGACCAATCCAAATTTCAGGTGGACCACAACACAAGGAGCAATTCAAGAGTGGATACCCCACCACTGGTTTGCGTACATGCAAATCCAGTCCATTCATCTGAAAAGCAGAGTATAATAAAAGTCGGTGGGCCCAAACTCAAATTAATGATGCGGGTATACTCTCGACGCGGTTTGGCTAGTGACCTCAACACCGGCCAGCTAGCAGTTATCAAAGCTCTGTGAGCCCCTACCATAATATATCTGTTATATCCAAACCGTGCAGCTTTTTTCTCATATTATTTTATGGTGGAACTAAAAATGAGGCAGATATAAATTATAGGTGGACCACACCACGGGAAAACAGTATTGATTGAATGACCATCATTACAAATTTCCTAGGTCTGTTTATTTTCGATCCAACCTGTTGGTAAGGATAGAACTGAATGAATGAAGGGAAAACACAAATATCAACTTAATCCAAATCTTCTTTGCCCTGAAAAGTTTTCAACGATAAACATTCAATTCCCACTGTTTACTATGGTCTGGTCCACCTGAGATTTGGATCTGTCTCATTTTTTATCACATACACTAAAATGACCAGAAAAAAATAGATGAACAGCGTGGATAAAACAAATACATCATGGTGGGCCCACAAAACTTTGACACCGAATTGATAACTGGTGCTGGGGTCCCTAGCCAAATCGCGTCCGTCTCCTCTGACTGCCTACCAAAGCTTTTAGCGTAAATTCCTGGGACGGAAAACTATCCGGGCCCACCGTGGAGATACAAACCTTAAGTAGACGGCACGACAGGAAAAGGTACAGGAAATAAAGGAGATACAGAACTCAAGTAGGCCGCACGACAGGAAAAGGTGGGTAGGAAAGTGCCTATAGTTGAAACCTTCCTCAAGTCTACCATGATGTTTATATGCCACTGGGACGAACTGGAAATACAAAAATATTAGCCTAATTCAAGACTTCCCTGGCTTATTAATGTTTCAACGGTGGACGTTCAATCCTCACTGTTTTCCGTCATGCAGCCCACTTAGAGTTTTGGATGGCCTCATTTTTGGGTCTGTTTCCTAGGACGATATGGTAAAACGGATAGACGGTATGGATTTCTCACAAACATCATGTAGCCCCACTTGGCTTCCTCTCCTAAGAAGTTCCTGCGAAAGGCTTTCCCATGCAATCCTCGTCCCAATTGCTGCTGTTGGTACGGTCTATATTTTTTTATTTTTTATACTCGAACCCTTGACGAGGTGTTGAAACTCCTGAGAGTCTACCACCGGAGCAAGAGTAAGGATCCATGGTGTGGTCCACTCGATCAGCTTTGGATCGGTCTGATTTTTGGGACTATTGAATGGACGGCCTGGATGATCACGTGATGGCCGATAGGATAAAAGGGGGGACTTGATCATCTCCGTGGAAAGCCTTGTTGGAGTGGCGATGTTTTTCTCTTTGAGTTCGTGCTGCCTATGTTGCCAGGGAGTATCACCAGCACGTGTCGCCCTACTGGGCCCACATACAGAGATGATCCAATGAATTTAACGGCCATGATTTCTGCTCTATTATAATAACCATACTTGACTGATAATCCTAACCTTTGGTTTTTGGAGTTGAATCGTGAGGCATTGAAAATTTTCTTCTCAATGGTTTGAATTCATCTACGCAGATGTTCACTACCATGGATTCTCAGTGGAGGGCGGATTAGGTACTAAGCCAACAGGACCTGACTAGACGGTCCTATTACAGGCTTGATGTATATGTTTTATCCAAGCCGTTCAACCATCATGAAAGATCATTTTAGCAAATGGGCCCAAAAAATAAGCAGATCCAAGGCTTGAATGGACCACATCAAAGGAAACAGCAGTATCAATGAAACCTTCCACGGTAATGTTTATTTGCCCTCAACTTATTGGTAAGATCAGATAGAGCGGATGAAGGGAGAAGAGGTTTTCAGCTGTTGGCATTCAATGTTTACCGTTTCTTGTAGTGTGGTCTACTTGAGTACCTAATATGAGATATTTTTTACTATAAACCTGACCTACCACCTACCTTTTTTTATTTGATTTGAACAAAACGGGCGAATCAATAAAGACAAAAGTACTCTTACTTTTCTCAGTTGCTTTACTCTAAAAATTAGATGTATTTTTGTTCAAAACCCACTTTCTATACCCTTAAAATCCTACTTCCATAACATCAGTTTTCCAGCGTCAAAAAATAAAAACAAAAGGCATAAGAGGGAAGCATGTACAGTGCTATTTTTTTTTTTTTCATGATCTGGCTCCTTTTCTTGGATAATCACCTAAACTAAGAGAAATCTACGACTGTGGACCCCACCTTTTATCCATTGGATATTCTTGAAACAATACAAACGTAACATACTCACTTAGACCTCCTCATACGGACGACAAATTTCAGGATGAAAATACCCCTCCTTTTCACAGAAACGGATTGGCTACTCCGCCTGCCAACCGCCAATGGCGGATCATCGTGGTCTGTGGGCCCCACCATGATTTATGCTTTTCATCCATGCCGTCCATATATTTTTCCGGATCATTTTATGGTATGAGACAAAAAATGAGGTATATCCAAATCTTAAGTGTACCACATTACACAAAACAGTGTTGAATGAGCATCAACCATTAGAACGTCTAAGTTGGGGCCCACTGTGATGTTTGTGAGAAATCCTCCCCGTCTAAGTTCATTCATAGGGTCACAAAGACCTGGATGAAGAGGAAATACAAATTTCATAATGATCCAAAACTTCATTAAACCCTAAAGGGGTTTCAATGGTAGACGTTCAATTCCCCACTGCCTTTTACAATGTGGTCCACTTGATAGTTAGATTTATCTTTCTTTTTTTTCTCAAGCCTTAATATGAGCTCACCAGATAGATGGACGGTTTGGATATAACACAGACATCATGATGGGACCCACGAAAACAACCCAGCAAAAAATAAAAAAAAGGGCACAGACCGGCGGTAGTGCTGCGGCTGTCTGGTAGTTTTTTTTTTTTTTTTTTTAACAGAGAGAACTTTTTCTCTCCTACATTTTTCTCTAATACATAATTATGAAAATATGTATATATAAGTATATAAAAATATTTTTCTATCTTTTAATTCATTTCTTTGTCTATTTATTAAACAAGCATCTCTCTTAAATTAGAATGTTTTTTTCTCTTTTTTTTACACATGCACACACACCCCCATGCACTCGCACTAGTGGAATTTCACCACGTATGGATACTTGAACACTTGACCGGGTGTTAAAACTCCTAAGAGTCTACCACCCGAGTAAGAGTAAGAATCCTAAACTAGCGGGGGAAGCATGAAAATTAGTGGGGCAAGCATGTAAATGAGTGGGGTAAGCATGAAAATCAGCGGGGCAAGCATGAAAATGTGAAGGGGAAACTAGAAAATCAGCGGGGCAAACTAGAAAAACAGCGAGGTAAACTGAAATATGAGCGGGGCAAACTAGAAAAACAACTGGGGAAACATGAATTGAACGGGGGAAACTAGAAAATCAGCGGGGGAAACATGAAAATGAGTGGGGCAAACTAGAAAATCAGCGGGGCAAACTAGGAAATCAGTGGGGCAAACATGAAATTGAGCGGGGGAAACTAGAAAATCAGTGGAGCAAACTAGGTAATCAGCGGGGCAAACATGAAATTGAGCGGGGGAAACTAGAAAATCAGCGGAGCAAACATGAATTGAGAGGGGTAAACTAGAAAATCAGCAGGACAAACTAGGAAATCAGCGAGGCAAATATGAAATTGAGCGGGGGAAACTAGAAAATCAGCGGAGCAAACATGAAATTGAGAGGGGCAAACTAGAAAATCAGCGGGACAAACTAGGAAATCAGCGAGGCAAACCTGAAATTGAGCGGGGGAAACTAGAAAATCAGCGGGGCACACTAGGAAATCAGCGGGGCAAACATGAAATTGGGCAGGGGAAACTAGAAAATCAGCTCATTTCATGTTTGCCCCGCTGATTTCCTAGTTTGCCCCGCTGATTTTCTAGTTTCCCCCGCTCAATTTTATGTTTTCCCCGCTGATTTTCTAGTTTGCCCCGCTTAATTCCATGTTTGCCCCGCTGATTTCAGTCTCGTTTCTTTCATCTCTTTCCATTGCGTTGCTTTCACTATTGCCGTTTTCACCCTCTTTCTTCACTCCATTCCAGTAAGGGCCTATTTGGCCGAGAGAATCCCATGGGATTAGGAGGGATGGGATGGATTTTAAGGTAATGATGGTGGTGTTAGTGGATTGGAAAAAGATCCATGGGATTGCTATATCTCGGGACAAGTTCACTGGGTCTATTTGGCACGCCCGACATATCCCTGGATTTTACCTTCCAATCCGTCCAACCAAGGGATGAGATCAATTTTAAGGTAATAATGGTTATGTTAGTAGATTGTTTTAAGATCAATGGGATTGCTGATACATGTCCTTTTAAACGTAGACCTATGTTTGTCTCGCTCAACTTCATGTTTGCCCCGCTCAATTTCATGTTTGCCCCACTGAATTTTCAATTTGACCGCGAAGTGATTGAAATTGACCACGAACTGAATGAAATGGATTTTCGACCATCGACCCGATGGAATCTTGGAAAATAACGAGGTTGGTTGGCTAAATTAGCTTCTCCTACCCCAAAATCATATGTGGTACTTTAAGTATATCATTCTAGTTTAGGAGATATGCTTGTAAAATAAATAGACAAAGAAATGAATTAAAAGATAGAAAAATATTTTTATATACTTATATATACATATTTACATAATTATGTATTAGAGAAAAATGTAAGGGAGAAAAAGTTCTTCCCGTAAAAAAAATAAATAAATAAATCCAAGTCTCAAGTGTACCACATCACAGGAAACAGTGTTGAATGAGCGTCAACCATTAGAAACTCAGGTGGAGTTAGGCTCGACAGGATATTTCAGGTCCGATCTCAAGCTTGGGCTATACAAACACCAACCCAATAAAACTTAGGTTGGGCTTGGGTTGAGGTCTCATGTTGCCTGACCCAACCCGAACCCAATCAATATATTAGTTACTTATAAATTATAATTGAGTGTGGATTGTATGTGTAGAAGGTACACTAGTGATGTCGGGTCTCATTTGTCCACGTCATTTCCAAGGACTTAAGCTAACAAGATATGACGGATTTCTCTCTCCCAAATAGACATGTATACTCCCGACCAACCTAATCAACCCGTTGAGCCCTCTTGGGTTGGGCTTGGGTTGAGAATTCCCAACCCAAGATTGGGTTGGGTTAGGTCAAGGTTTAGGTATAGGAACCTTAGATTGGGTTAGGGTTGAGCACCAACCCGAACCAACCGACCCGACTTTCAGCCCTAATTTCATCTTTGCCCTGCTCAATTTCATGTTTTACCTGCTAAATTTCTAGTTTTCCCCACTCAATTTCATGTTTGCTTCGCTCAATTTCATGTTTGCCCGCTGAATTTCCAGTTTGACCGCGAAGTGATTGAAATTAACCACGAACTGAATGAAATAGATTTTCGACCATCGACCCGATGGAATCTTGGAATATAATTAGGTTGGTTAGCTTAATTAGCTTCTCCTACCCCAAAATCATATGTGGTACGTTAAGTAAATCATTCTAGTTTAGGAGATATGCTTGTTAAATAAATAGACAAAGAAATGAATTGATAGATAGAAAAATATTTTTATATACTTATATATACATATTTACTTAATTATGTATTAGAGAAAAATGCAAGGGAGAAAAAGTTCTCCATGTAAAAAAAATCAACGGGACAAACTAGGAAATCAGCGGAGGAAACTGAAATCACATTGAATGTATGTAGTATATCCATGTCGTCCATCCATTTTTCCATCTAATTTTAGCGGTTTAGCCCACAAATTAAAGCATATCAAAAGATCAAGTGGATCACACCACGGGAAACAGTGGGCATAATGATTTCCATCGTTGAAACCATAGTGGGCCCAACAATGATGTTTGTTTGTTATCAAACCTATTCATAAGATCATACAGACATGGATTAATAGAAAAAACAATTATAAGCTTGATCCAAAACTTCTGTAGCCCCTAAGAAATGATCAACAATAGAAGTTCAATTCAAAATTTCATTTGGTGTGATCCATTTGAACATTGGATACGTTTAGATTTATCGGCTCAAGCAATGAAATTATCTGTTAAGTTTGCCCCGTTGATTATCTAGTTCCTCGCTGATTATCTAGTTTGCCCCGTTGATTATCTAGTTCCCCGCTGATTATCTAGTTTGCCCCGTTGAATTTCATGTTTGCCCCGATCAATTTCATGTTTGCCCCGCTGATTTCCTATTTTGCCTCACTGATTTTCTAGTTTGCCCTGCTGATTTTTTAGTTTGCCCCGTTGATTTTATAGTTTCCCCCGCTGATTTTCTAGTTTGCCCCGCTGATTTCTCAGTTTGCCCCGCTGATTTTATAGTTTGTCCCACTGATTTTTTAGTTTTCCCTGCTCAATTTCATGTTTGCCCCGCTGATTTTCATATTTCCTCCGCTGATTTTCTAGTTTGCCCCACTAATTTCATAGTTTGCCCCGCTGATTTTCCAGTTTACCCCGCTGATTTTCATGTTTGCCCCGCTGATTTTCTAGTTTGCCCCGCTGATTTTCATGTTTACCTCACTGAGTTTCTAGTTTGCCTCGCTGATTTTTTAATTTGCCTCACTGATTTTCTAGTTTGCCTCGTTGATTTTCTAGTTTCCCCCGCTCAATTTCATGTTTGCCCCTCTGAATTTCTAGTTTGTCCCGCTCAATTTCATGTATGACTGAAAGTTGGGCGGGTTCAACCCGACCGACCCGTGACTGACCTGACATTGGGTTAGGCTCAAGCAGGATATATCAGGTCTGATCTCAAGCTTGGGCTATACAAACACCAACTCGATAAAACTTAGGTTGGGCTTGGGTTGCCTGACCCAACCCGAACCCAATCAATATATTAGTTACTTATAAATTATAATTGAGTGTGGATTGTTTGTGTAGAAGGTACACTAGTGATGTCGGGTCTCATTTGTCCACGTCATTTCCAAGGACTCAAGCTAACAAGATATGTCGGATTTCTCTCTCCCAAATAGATCGCGTGCTATGCTACATGATTTTTTAAAGAAGTAGTCTTATATTTTAGCTTGGTTTTTTAAAGAAAAAAAAATGAAGTTCTTTATGATGAATAATCACGTATATAATTAATAAAATCATAGATACAAAAAATAAGTCCTATATTGAAATATAATAAACTAATGTAATAATGAAAATATTAGCACGTATACACCCAACAAACCCAATCAACTCGTCGAGCCCTCTTGGGTTGGGCTTAGGTTGAGAATTCCCAACCTAAGATTGGGTTGGGTTGGGTCAAGGTTTAGGGATAGGAACCTTGAGTTGGGTTAAGGTTGAGCACCAACCCGAACCAACCGGCCCGACTTTCAGCCCTAATTTTATCTTTGCCCCGCTCAATTTCATGTTTTATCGGCTAAATTTCTAGTTTTCCCCACTCAATTTCATGTTTGCCTCGCTCAATTTTATGTTTACCCCGCTGAATTTCCAAATTGACCGCAAAGTGATTGAAATTGACCACGAACTGAATGAAATGGATTTTCAACCATCGACCCGTTGGAATCTTGGAAAATAAGTAGGTTGGTTGGCTAAATTAGCTTCTCCTACCCTAAAATCATATGTGGTACGTTAGGTAAATCATTCTAGTATAAGAGATATGCTTGTTAAATAAATAGACAAAGAAATGAATTGAAAGATAGAAAAATATTTTTATATACTTATATATACATATTTACTTAATTATGTATTAGAGAAAAATGTAAGAGAGAAAAAGTTCTCCATGTTATAAAAAAAAAAAAAGACCGTCGCGACACTACTGCCGGTTCTGCGGCACTGCCGCCGAACCTACCGCCGAACCGGCAGTAGTGCCGCAGCATTCTGTTATATTTTTTATTTTTTTTTATGATGTTACTTTTGTGGGTCCCATCATGAGGTCTGTGTTATATCCAAACCGTCCATCTATTTGGTGAGCTAATATTAAATTTTGAGAGAAAAAATAAGATAGATCTAGCGATCAAATGGACCACACTATAAAAGACAGTGGGGAATTGAACGTCTACCATTGAAACCATTTTAGGGGTTACAGAAGTTTTGGATCATTATGAAATTTGTTTTTCCTCTTCATGCAGACCTTTGTAACCTTATGAATAGATTGGATGGAAAATAAATGTCATGGTGGGCCTTACAAAATTTTTAACGGTGAAAATTAATTTTTCCGCTGCTCTTTGTGGTGCAGTCCAGTTGATCTTTGGATATGATTTTTTTGTTTTTGGGATAATGCTCCGATATGATCTCGGAATATGGATGAACGTTGTGGATATAATAAATACATAACTGTGGGGCCATGTAACTTTGATCTCTTTTGAGCCGTTCGTACAAGTCTCGGATGGAGGAGCGTCAGCGGTCGTCTTCGAAAGGAAGGCAGGGGTATTTTCGTCCTGAAATTCGGACTCCGTACGAGGAGGTCCAGGTGCGTATTCTAAGTTTGTATTGCTTCAGAAAAACCGCTGGATAAAAGGTGGGGTCTACAGTCGTAAATTTCTCCCTAAACTAATTTGTCAAAATGAATGGACGTCGTGGATAAAATACATACAATCAGAGCCGTCCGTCTCTGCTAGGTTACGGTGGGAGCAGTAACCCGTCCCCTCCCTTCCCATTGGGGCGCGCAGCACAGCATTATAAAAATAATAAAAGGACGATTCCAGACTTGTACAACAACAGCACGTGGGCCCAATGGTGCGACGCAGGCTGGCGATCTGGAGCCGTAAAAGAGGGACGTGGATTGCGCACTTACAGTGTCAGTAGCAAGGTGACTACTGACAGTTCTCTGTGTGGGCCCATCATGATATTTGTATCCTATCCACTCCATCCATCTATTTTTCAATACTATTTTATTATACGAGCCTAAAACTGAATCAGATCTAAATCTCATATGTACCACCCCACAGGAACGAGTGGTGATTGAATACTTACCGTTAAAAACTTCTAAAGTGCCACAAAAGTTTTAAATGAAGCTTATATTCACGTTTTCTCTTCATCCAGGTGTGCCTGACCTAATCAACAGGTTGGATGACAAATAAACATTTCGCGAGCCTTAGGAAGCTTTTAATGGTGAGCATTCAATCACCACTGTTTTCTTGTGGTGTGGTCCACTAGATATATTATTCTCCCTCATTTTTAGGATCATGATTTATAATGATCTTGAAAAATTGATGGACGTCTGGGATAAAACACACATGCACCATGTGGGGCGCATAGGGCATTGTCAGTATCCACCTCGCCACTGACTCTGTCAGTACGCAATCCACGCCCGTGAAAGAGAGGCAAAACGAGCTGTTTCGAATTAATGAAATCTTGGCCGAAGCACCTGTTTCCATATTGGGAACTGATCGGCTGATCATTAGTCGGTTGCACGTTGACTTTATAGATTTTTATTCATTTATTTATTTATTTTTCCCATAAAAAACTCATGCTACGTACCTCTCTACCAACAGGAAGTTCCGGTACATATAAGCTACATGGGTCCACTGAGATGTCCCCATCCATTGGTTTCGTCTGCTCCAGTTAGGGTCGATTGCAAATATGTGTTTGACTGCTTTTTGAATTCAAAGGTCGCTTGGCCACGTGGATTTCAGGGCATTTGGAATTAAAAGTATTTGAAATACATAATTTTATCTAAAATGAAATTTCCTCCTTTTGTAGTTAATAGGAGGGTTTAGATTTATATAAGCTACTTATGCCATAAGTGACTGATCGTGGTTTTAATTTATTTAGCATAAGGCAGTAATACATGTTTTTTTCGAATATCATAAATATATAATTATCCCTCAAGTCACTTTGGTCTCCTTTACATCCACCATTCATCAGGTAGAGCCAACCTTTGATGCGGATCATTCATTGTAGATACAATACCAGAATTATAATTTCTCCATCACTCAGTGATCTAAAGTAGATACAATGATCGAACGTACTTCTGATAAAATAGCTGGCTCAATATGAAATAATCAAAGTTTTTATATCATTGCTTAGGTGATTGTTTCAGGTTGTACAATGACTTCTTTAACCCACAAACCTTATTCTCTACTTCATGCACCTCAAACCCTTCAAGTTGTTTCACGTAGATCTACTCTTTTTGTTCCACATGTAGAAAAGCAGGCTTTACATCCAACTGTTTCAATTTTAAATTGTATTGGGCACCAATGTCAATATGAATATGATAAATACTTACCTAACCACAGGCATGAATATCTCACCAAAGTCTACACCTTCTTTCTGAGCATAGCCCTTCACAACCAGTCTCTTTTTGTACTTATCACGTTTCTTATAAAAAAATTCACTTGCACCCGATCGCTTTCTGCGCAACTGTTAGCTCCACCACCTCCCACGTTCCATTCTTGTACAAAGAATCCATCTTATTATGCATCGTCGTCATCTACTTTTCAGCATCTTGGTCATCTAATGCTTCTTAAAAGGTAGACGGATCCCCCTCATTCATAATGAGGGCAAATACAACATTTGAGTCATCCCTGTATCTAAACGATAACATGCGATTTCTCAGTGGATTTCTCCTGACAGGTGGCTGCTCCACCTCTTCATGTACCTCTTCCTACATCTCAACTTCTTCATGTATTTCAACTTTACCTGTTTCAACGTCAATCATTAATTTTTTCATTTTCTTGTGCTCATCCTTGTGGAACAAGGAACCATCATCAAATTTGACGTCCCAGCTAAATATGATCTTGCATAATACTCAGCTATACAATATGTATCATTTCACACCATCACCATATCCGATAAAAGTACACTTCTTGCCATTTGGTCTTGCTTATTTCTCTCACAATTAACAATACATGAGAGTAAGCATCACAACCAAAAATTCGGAGCCCTGAGTAGTCAACTTCCTAACCACTTCATACTTCTTCTAAAATTTTACAATCAATCAGCATACACGGAGATTGGTTCACTAAGTAGAAAACATTGTTAATGGACTCAGCCTATAGCCCATTTCCTAACGCAACATTTCTTATCATACTTTAGGCTCTTTCCAAAAGAATCAGATTCATACGCCTTGCCACACCATCCTGCTCTAATGTATGCATTACTGTGTTATGCATCACGATCCCCTCATTCTTATAAAATTAATTAAATTCTTTGAAAGTAAACTCTCCATCATTATCGGTCCTCAAAATTTTTAACTTTTACAATGTCTTCTTTTCGACCATTACGTTTCATGCTTTGAAAAAGGCAAAAACATCATATTTATTTTTCTTGAAATAAACTCATACTTTTCTAGAGAAGTTGTGAAAGAATGACGAATCTCCTCTAAAAACAATAGGCAACTGCCGCCACACATCCAAGTGCACATAATCAAATTGACCCTAACATGTTTTCTAATTAATTTTAAAAGATAATATTAATTGTTTCCCGTATATGCAATGCTCACATATATCTAAATCAAAACTTTTAACGTTATGAATCAAACTATGATCGAGAAGTACCTTTATATTACACTCGCTCATGTGGCCTAGGCGTGCATGTCACACACATACAGACGTGGATTTCATTACAGACACTATAGCTCCACTCAATATCATGCTCCAGATCAACATGTAAAGGTTTTTACTTCATTCTGCCTTTATAATAGTGAGTTCTCCTTTAGAAACTTTCAGAACACCTTCATACTCGGTGAATTTACATCCGAGCGCCTCAAGAGCTCCTAGAGATATCAAATTCTTCTTTAAGTCTAGAACATGCATCACATCTGTCAGAGTATGCTCCACCCCATCATACATTCCGATGAGCACCGAACCAATTCTGATCATCTTATAAGCATGATCGTTGCCCATAAGAAATAGGTCACCATTATACTCATTATGCGTGGGGAACCAAATCTGATGAGGACACATGTAGCATGATGCCCCAATTTGCAAAAATTCACTCATTATACAAGTGTCTAACCTTGTACACAAACAATATGTCACAGCCACTTGTTTCCCGACTAGATTTCTCTGAATTAGCCTCCTTTGGCAAATCATTTGATTTCTCATCCTTTTAGGTTTTGGGACTTGTACAGTCCTTCTTCATGTATCTTGTCTTGCCACAATATTTCCAACACTTCAACTTTCCTTTGTCTTTCGACTTGGACTTCGATCATGACTTCCCTTCTCTCACTCAAATGATCTTCCCTTCGCAGCCAGTGCCCCTTTAGAAGTAAATTCACCACCATTATTCCTTCTTTATTGCTTCAGCTGAAGGGCCAATATAACGATATCAAGGTCCAAGTTATCCCTAACGTGGCACATAGTATCCACCAGATTCTCATAGTAATTTGTAAGAGATGTCAACAAAATTAGGGTTTTGTCTTCTACATCGATATTCACCTCCACACTTGTCAATTTGTAAACTAGCTTATTAAAGACACTAATGTGCTTAAAGAGATCTGACCCTTCTGTCATCTTCAGAGTATAAAGTTATCTCTTCAAATATAGACAATTGAAGAGCAACTTCGTCATGTAGATACTCTCCAAATTTGCTCATAGGCCCACGGTAATTGTCACATTAATGACATTATAGATGACTTCATCAGTCAAGCATAATTTAATTGTGTTAATCGCCTTTTAATCAAGTTTATTCCAATCATCTTCTTTCATCAATTTGGGACATTTTACTTTGACAAGGAGTGCATGTTATAGTTATTGTTGAATTAGGAAGGCTTTCATCTTCAACCTCTATAATTCAAAATTATTTTTACCTATGAATTTCTCTGTCTCGAACTTCACATTTGATCGCTTCGATGCCATGTCTCGGATTTGATCTAAAAAAACCAACGTTCACTCTGATACCACTTGTTGAGGATGCAACAAGCCCTTACACAACTTGTCCGGCGCGGAAGCAACCTCAAACAAAATCACACAAGGCAATAGGGAAAGAAGAATTCAAGCAATCACAGATACACACAAGAATTTTACATGGATAAACCCTTGAAGGAAAAACCATGACACCAAGCGACAAACAATCTACTATGAACAGAAAGTTACAAGAGATGGAACAACTTACAGATCCAAAAATCCTAGTTTTCTCCCTTCAAAACCATTTGTCTCTCAAGCACTCTCATTTTTCACTCTTAGAACTAACCATAACCCTGTATTAACACAATTTAAATAATCTACATATAAATTTGAAAAAAATAATATTCACTTACTCAGAGGTTGGGCGAACCATTGGTCGAACCATCGATCGATCGACTCTGATCAATGACCTTCGATCGATCGACACCCCATGATCGAATCAAACATGCTCAAAAGTGCCTAGAGAGTAAACTCATGTTTTTGAAATTTTCTCAATCGATCAATAGTCTAGTCAATTTGATTGAAATCCCCATTGCAACATCAAGTTAAAGGCACTCAATTAGCAAGATCTCATCAGACAACATGGATTGCATCAAGCTAGGTGTAAATACATTAAAATGCCTATCTAATTCACCGATTAAGTAGCTGGTACTTCCATTTTGCATTTACTTGGATTGATCATCCATAAATAGTTGGTCATTGACTTGGATGGATCATTTTTAACTATATAGTCTAACGAAAACTTGCTTAATTGTGCATGAAATGGACATCACACTCTGCTAAAGTCTTAATTACCTCTGAAGAGATGATTATAGCAATGGTCCAACACCTTTTTTAAGTTTCACTCTTTTCTTAGTAAACGATGGCTTTGATAGAGGTGCAACTAGGGCAGCTTTGGTATAGTTGAGGGTCAATCAGAGCTCGACTCGATCCAAGAGGATGAAACCTACAACCCCACCCTACCTAAATTTCAAAACAAAGTGCTTGATCCAACACCGATCTAAATTCCTCTATGCACTACCCTAAACCAACCTCAATAAACCCAACTTGACATGACATAGCCCAATCTATATATTGTTAGTATGTGCTCATTTATCGTCCTACGAACCACCATATAATTCATTCCATATTTGTTTTTTTATATATACATATTTTCTTGTATTTTTTCCTTTTTATATTCTACCATTCTTTATAAATTAAAAGAAAACGGAGATGAATAATTATCCCAAATTCTCTCAATTTACATGGTATCAGAACCGTCTAATCTAGGTCATTAAAATAAAAAAGAATTCTAGTCCTGATTGTTATTTGCCTAGGCCTTTAGGCATTGGATCTTTATCTAAATCTTTTGAGAGCATCATCCATGATCATCCGTCAAGTTTGATCGTGACTATAGCCATCCTAGTTGTTCATCATCACCCCTCATCTCAACCTATCAACCACCAACATCCATCTCCTTTCGGCCCCCTCTTCCCTATCCATATTCTCATCTTAGGTAATCTGAAAGCAGCTCACCCCAACACTACCATCCCGATCCAAAAACCTATTGGCGCTCGAAAGTAAGAAATGATCTATCATTGCACGTTCATATTGTGAAGCTGAGTATAAATCTATGGGACACATCACAAGTGAGATTTTCTAGCTTCCCTCCTTTTTCCATGATCTTGGTATTGACGTATCAAATCTTTATATTGTGACAATCAAGCGACCATCTATATTGTCTCTAATTTGGTGTTTCGTAAACGTACAAAGCATATCAAGGTCAATTGTCAGTTTTATACCGAAAAAGTTATCCAATTATATTGTTTGCACTCTTTATCTATTATCAAAGAAATAAATTATCGAAATTTTCACCAAAGGATTTATGAGGCCTCATCTATTTGACATTATATTCAAGTTAGGCATGTTTGACATACATGCTCCACCTTAAGGGAAAGTATTAGTGTGTATAAATTTGTGGCCTTGCGGACCATCATATAATTAATTCCATATTTGTTCTTGTTTAAATTTTATTTTATTTTTTACTACTCTACCATCCTTTATAAATTAAAAGAAAATAGAGATGAATAATTATCTAAATTTCTTTGAAATTACATTAAATTCCCTGAATTTACATATACATGTGATTATTCTTAATTAAATCTTTCAGCCCATATTTGCTCAACTTGAACTTAACCTGATTCCAAATTGATTTGGAGTTTTCCAACTCTAGCCTGACCTGAGATCCTTGATAGTTGGACCTAACCTGACCAAACTTAAGTTGGGTTAGTAAGGTTCTGGTTGACCTAAATCCAAGCGCTAATCTTTTGGATAAATATCGCATTAGTGCAGAATGATTCTGACCTTTAGGTGTGCATCTACCACATAGTAGGGGTGCACATCGAACCGGCAGAACTGTGGAACCGGATTGGAACCGACCAAACCGTACAATTTGGTCTGGTTATAGAGTGCACTGGTTCCAGTTCTGGTTCCAAAAATCAAAGAATTGATTAGTTCGATTCGGTTCTTGGTATGGTGGTATATAGAACTGAATTGAACCATGAACTGATCCATAGAACAGAACCAGATCTGAACCATGGAACCAAACTCGAAACCAAACCATATATTTTAAAAAAAAAAAAAAACCCTAATCCCCTTCACTTCTCTCTTCACGCTGCCCCTACTGCGGCTACCCCTAATCCCCACCATTCCTCTCTCTCTCTCTCTCTCTCTCTCTCTCTCTCTCTCTCTCCCTCCATCCCTGGTTCTCTCTCTCCCACCATTCACCATATGCAATTGGGCTTGATTATAAAAAGCCCAGAACTGTGGAACCAAACCGGTTTTAACGATTCGGTTCCGGTTCTGATTCTCCTAGAACCGTTAAGAACGGTTCAGTTCTAGTTTCACCCTAGAACCGGACCAAACCGACCCATGTGCACTCCTACCACATAGACAATAAATAAAATTGCCAGTGGTTAACCCCCCCCCCCCCCCCCCCTCAGCTGGGAATGAGTAGAAACTCTGAGCAGCCACCATGATGGAATGGGTTTTATCCACACCATCCATTTATTTTTCCATGGCATTTTATGAAATGGGACCAAAAGTTAGGTAGATCAAGGCTCAAGTGGACCACACCACTAGAGGCAGCGGTGATAATGATCTCCACAGTTGAAACTTTTCTAGGGCTCACCATGATGTTTATGTGCAATCCAACCTATGCGTAAAGTTATATAGACCTAGTGTCATGCCACAAACTCGGAAACCGGGCTTACAAAATTCTTGATCATTGAATTCCACGCCGACAACCTCCGTAGTGCCCTATTCTCGGCTCCCGGCACCCATACACCAGGTTCCGATCCTGGGACCCTACAAGGAGAATTTTTCAATGTACATTTATCTTGTAAGAAGTATAACCACAAGTTTACCCAAATCACAAAGGCAACAACATCATCATATATCCACTAATATAAACAGTTGATTACAGTGCTGAAAGGAAAATATACATATATCGAAAATCAAAGCTCCATAAGACCACTGCACACTCCAAGCTCAACGCTGCTACGACCTAACGCCACCTGCATGCATCTATCGTGCATAAGCTTATAGAAAGCTTAGAGGGTGGTATAAGTGTATGTGCAAGGTAAGTGTTAAGCATATAAATATCAGAGTAAGTGGAAATACTTGCAATCCATAAATCCTACATATCAAAGTAATGCGAAAAATATGCTGGTAAGTCCATAAACATCATCGGCCTTATCCAGGCTATGCAATGTAAAAACATAATAAGCCAATTGTTCACACTCCAAGTATAGGGTTGTGATGTAGTAATAAACTCGGTAAGACCAAGGTCGAATCCACAGGGACTGAAACCTATACGTAATCTGAAAATAACCAGAACTAGAACTAGAATATGATGAAATTTAAATCAAGTGAATATAAGGGAATAATGGTGAAATATGAAACTAACATTTGTAGAAATCAAAGGTGAGAAACTAGGGATTCAGAGGATCCACTTGTAGAGATCAGGGAGATCTACGCTTGATTCATGAACACAACTGGACTTTGAGTCCCATCTTCATCCAGTTGGAAGATATATCACTAAAGCTCGATTTGAACTTCTTTTGATCTAGTTTTCAAAGAGATGAAAGGTATATGAATTTGAATAGATTCCATCACAAGCTAATGCCCATGAGACAAAGTAAACAACAAAATTAAACCAATCCACAACCAATTCGAGAGATGTATGAATGTTAGGAAGGATTCCATCATCCAACCATGTTCAAGGGCCGATGGTTAATAACAGGGCTTCCTAACTTCATAATCATAATAATGAAAAGCAATTACTCAAAGCCATTGCAGATCTATTGTAATTTAAGTCACAACAAACCATTAAAAACTGAAAGTATTCCTATTAATCAAACCAGAATCAACATCAGTTCAGTCATGAATCCAGGCCGTAGAACTTACCCATCATGCTACAAGCTTCACTTCTTAGCCCTAGCTAAGAGGTTTAGCCCAACATGATTAGACTAGAACTCTCAAAAATCATAATAAAACCAAACCAATAAATAAATAAATATAAAATACTTTGAAACAAACTCTCTCTCTCTCTCTCTCTCTCTCTCTCTCTCTCTCTCTCACTCACTGACGTCCAGATGAACGGTGCAGATATAGAACATATACAGTAAGGTGGGTCCCATCCTACACGTGCAGAACATATGGGTGGGCCCCACGTCCAAACCGAGGGACAATGTGTATAAAACACATACATCATGGCAACCACAGAGCTGCAGACGTCACTTGCAGCAGTTGAATGCTGTTGGGCAGCAGATAACGACAGGAATAACATATTCATCATGGGGTCCACGGAGCCTGCTGACATCAACCAACAACTGATAGTTGCATGGGACCCACCGTCCCTGCAATGGTTGGACGGTGTGGATTTAAGGCACCTGCATCACGTGTGGGTCCATGTGCATGAGGATGGATGGTGGTATAACACATACCTCATGATTAGACCCACATAGCTGATGTCAACGACAGCAGCTAACAGTGGGTGTGGGGTACTCCAACCAATCCCATGTCCCATTTCAGGTGGGTCCCACATGTTGGAGGCAGCACGTCATCGAGGTGGGCCCCACATTTGCATTAAGCTGATATTTGTGTTTTTACTTCATCTAGGCCTATCTAAATGGACAGGCAGCGAGGTGGGGCCCAACACATGGACAGTTTAGATCATCATACCATATCACAAGTGGGCCACACACATCATCACAAAGAGAGGGAAAGAGAGAAAAATGGTGGAGATGGGAGGAGCTCCGCCACTATGAGCTCCTCCATGCACATGCATACATTAAGATGGGTCCCACCACAAGTGGGCCCTCAAATGAATCAATGGTGGATCACCCACCGATTCCACTTCTTCTAGGCTCCATGGATTCCTTAACTCCTAAGCTTCGATTTTGATGGAGGATGATGGAGATTGAAGGGTGGAGATGGAAGATTAGGGGGGTAGGAAGTGGGCCACACCATAGCTTCTTCATGGGAAGCTTGGACGTCCTCCCCTTAGGAGTTGCTTCGGAGATGGATTTGAGAAAGAGAGAAAGAGAGAGAGAGAGAGAGAGAGAGAGAGAGAGAGAGGTGATATAAGAGTGATGGATGATGGGTGATGGGTGGTATGGGTTATGTAAGAGAGAGTTGACTTGGGGAATGACTTGTGTAATTGGGGATAGGATGGAGTGATGGGTTGTACTTTGATTAATTGATGGAATTGATTTGACATTTGGTAGAGATTCTCTTGCGCGACATTTTTCTCGAAATAAATGCGGGCCCACAACTCCATGCCAGGATATCGCATAGGCGCATGAGACGCGGCGTTGGAACCGCAGCAACGGAATGGTCGCTAGGATACAAGTTTCAAGTCGAGCCGACTTAGATTTTCGGGATGTGACTTATGGTCACACACAAACGCTGATTACAGGTCGTGGGTTGCCGGAATTCGACCGGGAGGACCGCAGAAGTCTATAGAACAGTACGGTTTAGAATACAGGTCTCACACCTGGATGAAGGAAAAATATAAATATTACCTCCATCTAAAACTCTCATGGCCCCTAGAAAGTTTTTAATGGTAAGAGGGTTTAATTGTGTAGTCCACCCGTGTCTTAGATCTGCCTCAATTCTGGGTTCGTATTATGGAGAAATGGATGAATGGTGTGGATAAAACCAATACATCATGGTGGCCACTCGGAGCCCCTGCCCATTAGAGCTAGAGATGGGCAGGCCTAGGGTAGGACGCAATCCATGTTCTAAAAAGTGATGAGAAAATTTAATGGCTAGTATTGTACAATCAGCCTCAATCGGCACGAGTCTACAGTGGAGCTTCTATATGACAGTGAAAATGACTTTTTGTAAAAAAAATTATTTGATCATCAACAATGTAGATATTTTCAGAAGGGGGAAACGGAACCAGCAATGGGGGGATGCAGTTTGGCTAGTGACCTTAACACTAGCCAACTAGCTGGTGTTAAATCTCTCTGGCCCCACCATGATGTATTTGTTTTATCCATGTTATCATCCATTTTTTCATTTAATTTTTTAGCATGAGCCCAAAAATAAAGGAGATCCAAATTGCGAGTTGACCAAATCATACGAAAGTAATATTATTTAAATGTCCATCATTAAAACTTCATATGGCCTACTATATTGTTTATTTTGTCATCCAACTTGTTGAAAAGGTCATGGGAAAATGGATGAAAGGCATGGATAAAAAAAACATACAATATGGTGGGGCTCATAGAGCTTTGACACTAGCTAGCAGCTAGTATTGGGGTCACTAGCTACACCACCTAATGGGAGTGGTACCTGTAAAACTTTATACATAATGGACCATGTTATGCATCAAATTTAGAGATCAAATGAACCAGACAACTTATTCAAATGAACTAGACAACATACCTTGTTAAGACGTCATCGTTGTAAGCTTAATGCCACAGTCTTCTGCCTTACACTCTTAGAGAAGCCCTAGTACGAGAATTCTAACTTCTGTTATACGTAGGATTAGGGACCAGTCTTATTTATATAGATTAGAGGATTTAGGAGCCCTATTTAGGGGTGTACAAGAACTGAGCTAGCTCGGTCAACTCGCTCGACTTGGCTAGAAAAAGCTCGATTCGGCTCGGTTTGAAGTTGAGTTCGATCTGAGTCGAGCTGGTTTTTAAAGCTCTAAACTGAGCTCGAGCTGGCTCGAGCTTGACTCGACTCGGTTCAATATATAACTCAAACTCGGCTCGACTTGGATTGACTCGGTCAGATAGTATAAAAAGAAAAAAAGCTAAACTTTACCCTTTTCCCTTTTATTTGAAAAGAAAAGCATCCGCCCGACACAGCGACCCTAACTCTCTGCCTCTCTCTCTCTTTGCTCGTCCCGCCCAACCTAGCGACCTTAGCTCTCTCTCTCTCTCTCTCTCTCTCTCTTTGCTCGTCCCGCCCAACCCAGCGACCCTAGCTCTCTACTCGTCCCGCCCGACCAGCTAGCGACCCTAAGGCTCTCTCTCTCTCTCTCTCTCTCTCTCTCTCTCTCTCTCTCTCCCTCTACTCGACTAGCGACCGACCCTTCGTTGTCGCCCTGCTCAGCTGCCTGCTCTGTTGCTCACCTACCCTACCCAGCCATCCGCTCCGCTGCTCGCCTGCTCGCCCTCCTCCTTCCTTGCCCAGCCGTCTACAGCCTGTTGCTCACCCTCCTCTATCGCCACCTGACAGTCCGGTCGTCGCCTATCCTATCCATCGGTAAGCACTTGAAATCGAATCCAACCCCATTTTTATAGCATTTTAAATTATTAATCTTCATTATATATTATAAATATATAAATATATTATATATAAAAATAATAAATAAAAATATATTATATATTATTTATGAAATAATAAATTTATAAACATTAAATACTTATAATACTATATATATTTATAGATTATATTATAATATTATATTATGAAAACCCTATATTATATTTATATATTACATATAAATATGTGTATGGATGGATGGATGGATGAAAATTGGGATGGGTGGATGATTGGTTGGATGTTTGGCTGGATTAGAAGTATTGATGGATGGATCATGGATGAGATGGATTGATGGATGGATGATTGGTTTGGTTGGATGGTTGAATCATGGATAATAAATATATTATAATATATCAATATTATTATATATATTCAATTAATGTTATATACTATATAAATTATATTATAATATTATATTATGAAAACCCTATATTATATTTATATATTACATATAAATATATGGATAGATGGATGATTGGTTGGATGAATGAATGGATAGATGGATGAAAATTGGGAGGGATGGATGGGTGGATGGATGGATGATTCGTTTGGTTGGATGGTTGAATCATGGATAATAAATATATTATAATATATATTCAATTAATATTAGATTGGTAATCATATGACTTAATGTTATTATTAGACTAGTTATCGTTTACAATGATTTGATTTTAAATGTTTTTCAATCTACATAGTAAAGTAATATTCATTTTAGTGTTATTGTTAATTATTAATTTGTTAGCATCATTTTTTTAATTGTTCATTGTTATTGCTAATTGCTAATTTAATCAGTAGGCAATAGCATTGGTTTTTTAAAATGTTTTATTGTTTTAGTGGAGGATAATCAGTTGCCCATTCGAGGATTTCTATGTTATTAGACATAGATTCAGTGCGTTTTTGGATGCATAGAAGTTTTCAAATTGTCTTTTTGGACAGTTGAATGTTAGATAGATAATAATATTTTCATTTATTCTAATTTAAATGTACATGCTTATTTCAACTTGTGTCTTATAATTATCTCTGGATATATTTCTTGCATTTATTCCTCATTAAATATCTACACTTTATGTGGGTAGTTGACATATGAATCAAATACAAGATTTATATATTCTGGAGAGATAAGGGGAGATGCTGCTGAAATTTTGGCGTAGCATTTAAATTGAATAATGAAAGCATTGCAATCTATTCAACATTAAATGGTTGACTGATTTAAACACTTAAGAACTTATTAAAATTTTAGAGGACATTTATATACACACGACACACCACTTATGTTAATAATTGCCTAAAAGTTAGTTTCATATATTTATATTTAATTATTTAGAGATGGCTAGTGAGAATGAAGTCCCAACTACCGCTAGTGCTAGTGCGTCGGCCACATCTCCTCTTATTGTTGAGGGAGAGGGATTTTCAGTTGCAACTTCAAGTAAAGGAAAAAAAGGTCAGCTGTGTGGGATAATTTTAAAAAAATTCTAACTAATGATGTGGCTAAAATCAAATGTGTGGACTACAAAGCTCTATACGACAAAAATTCTGAAGGGTCGACTACTCTTTTAAACAGATATAGGCAAATTTGTTCAAAGAGACCAAGAATTTCACTTCCATGCCAATAATTGTTAATGTTTATAAAGTCTAAAGGTAATAGTTCTTAAGGTAAACTTTCCACTCATAAGTTTGAAAAAGAGAAGCTGAAAGAGTAGCATGCAAGACTTTTGATTGTTGATGAGCAACCATTTAAAATGATAGAGAGTAAAGCTTTCATGGGATACAGTAAATTCTTTAATCCTCATGTTGAGAAGGTCTCACGTGTTACTGTGAAGAGGGAGTACATGAAGATGTATACAAGTGAGAAAATGAAACTAAAAACAGTTTTGGCATCAGTCTCAAGGGTAAGTTTAACTTCTGATATGTTGACAACGTCTAATAAAAGAAATGAATACATCTCATTGATTGCACACTATGTTGATGAAAATTAAAAACTTTGTAAGAGAATATTGAACTTCCACCACCTTTCACCTCCTCATACCGGTTTGGTTATTTCAGATTGCATTTATAACTGTCTATGAGATTGGGGCATTGAAAATAAAGTCACTTCATTAACTTTAGATAATGCTTCAACAAGTGACGGTGTAATAGCATTCTTATGTAACCAGTTCAAGGCAACTGACAATTTATTTTTTGAAGGAAAAATATTTCAAGTTCAGTGTTGTGCACACATACTAAACCTAATTATATAAGAATGACTAAAAATAATTGACTAAACTATAGAGAATGTGAGGGAGAGTGTACAGTACATAAGGGACTTAGCTTCAAGATTTAGTATATGAAATGACATAATCCAATGTTTAAATGTAAAGTCTCCAAAAACGTTAAAGTTAGATGTATGCACACTTTGGAATTCGAATTTTTAAATATTGAATTTGGTCGTGGAATTGAAACTTGCATTTTCGGAATATGCAGCGCGTGATAGAACGTATACTTGATTGCCTACTGAAGAATATTGGAGCAAAGGAAAAGAAGTTCACAATTTTTAAAAGTTTTTTTTGACTGCGCGAAGATATTTTTTAAAAATAAGTTTTCCACAGCAAATATATTTCTTCCAACTGTGTGAAAGATCAAGGAAGCCCTACGAAAAAGTGTCGCTAAAGGTCCAGATTTTTTGCAACTTATAACACTTAGTATGCAAATGAAGTTCGATAAGTACTGGAATAAATTCCATTTGTTAATGTCCTTAACAGTTGTTCTTGTCGTTAGTGCAAGATGAGCTATATTAAGTTCATCTTTATGAAAATTTATTCTAATGAAAAGGCAGTAACTGAAACCTCGAAGGTGTGACGCAATCAAAGCATTGTATAATATGTACACAACCACTGGTTCCACACCCACTGATAAAGAAGTTAGATTGCATGCTGCTACAAGCTCTAACACTATGCTCGATGATGAATACATGTCCTTCTTAGCAAAAGAAAATACAAATACTGAAATGAAAGAATCAGAGTTATACTTGTATCTCAAAGAGTCAGTAGTAATGCGCTAGGATTCAAACTCAATGTTTTAAAGTGGTGGAAAATGAGAGTTAGTGAAGGAAAATATCTTACACTATCGGCGGTGGCACAAGATATATTATTAATTCTTATTTCAATGATGGCATCAGAATCTGCTTTTAACACATGGAGTAAGGTCATGAGCAAGACTCGAAGTTCCCTTGTACAAAATACAGTTGAAGCATTAATTTGTACACAAGATTGGTTGCATTCGAGTTAGGGAGATAATAATTATGATATTGATGAGGAATATGAGGAGGAGAATGAGTTTTAAGATGCAGCACATGCAGCAACAACAACATGAATGGAGTTAGGTTAACATTTCTTGTTAATTTATTGAAACATGAAAATGATGTAATGTGTACTTTTTTATTTTATATTATGTTGATCGATGTTATAAGTACAATGTTTTTATTTTATGTCATATTTCATTATTGTTTTTATATCTTATATAAATATTTATTTTATCATCTGTTTTCATATTTCGTAATTGCTAAAATATTAAAATTTCTAACATAATATGTAGATATGTCTTCAAGTGAACCATCGACTAATGTTTGGGACTATGGTTCTTTAGTACATTCTTCAAAGTCTGAAAATTTGAAGATTTTGTGTCATTTGTTTGAGGGCCAAGTTTGTTAACAAAACTAATCAGCTCAGGCTACACTTATCATGTCAGGGTAGAGATTGAAAACCATGTCCTAAAGCCACAAAGGAAATCCAACTTCCTTTTCAGGCACTTAATGATTCGAATAAAAAACCTTCCACTCTCTCATCCAAACTTTTTAAGGAATAGTAGGAAGCTAAATTATTAGCATTGAAAGAAAAATAATTCTAACTCGCCGTAAAGCGTAGTATGAAAGAGGCTTTTACATATCAACGATGTCCTCCAAGATAACATGATATCGAAGCAGGTTCAAGCTGCACAAATAAAAAAAAGAATAATAAAAATTCATCTAAGTTTCTCTCCAGTCTTGGTACGTTTTACAGGGCGTTGGAAACTATATATAAATCTGCTCACAATGAAAGTTTGAAAAATCTAATTCAAAATATACAATATGACGATAAAAAGCTATCACCACCTTTTGATTCAGGAGAGGTGAATGAGTACGTTTATTAAAAGAATTGAAAAACAGCTCGTGCTTGGCAAACGAATCTCCTCTATAGTAGTAAACTAGTAATTAGTCTTTAGTTTATATTTTATTTTTTTATTTTCTGTTTTATTGTGTAATTAAATGTTATATAGTACAATTATAATTTTAACTAGATACTTCCAAGTTCCAACATCGAACTTGATCTCATCTTGAAAACTAAACTTGAACTCAATTTTGAAAACTATAACTAGAACTCGGCTCAAAAAATCGAACTCGAACTCGGCTCGAAAAATCAAACTCGAACTCAACTCAAAAGCTCGAAATCAAACTCGAATTGAAAGCTCGAGCTCAAACTCAGTTCGAACTGGTCCAATTTGCTGACTAAGCTAAGTTGATATAGACATAATGACTCAGTCACCGAATCAAGCTGACCACGAGCTGGGTGTGCCTGCTAACCGAGCCGAGTCAAGCTGAGGCCAGCTCGACTTGGTTCAACTCGGTGTACACCCCTAGCCCTTTTTATATAGATTAGAGGATTTAGGAGATTGGAATCCATCGAAACTTTTCTCTCTATGACTCCACACGAATTTGGTAATTCCAATCCCCTTCGAATACTGTTAGTGTATCACAGTTATAGCATATCACCCCTTAGATGAATTTAGATGCATCACAACTTAGTAGGGTCTATTAGTACTCCGATCACACTATCCAACCATTAGGACAATTCATATTGTTGAAGAATAAGGCCCACCATATAGAATTCTTACACTACCCTGACCACAGGGCCTTCCTTTAGCCATTTAGATGACAAATAAACATCACAGTGCCATTGGGAAGTTTTTAATATCATGTTTAATGACCACTGTTTACTGTTGTGTGGTCAAATTAAAATTTATATCTGCTTCAGCTACGGGCCCATGCCATGAAATGAGTTGGCGAAACAGATAGGTGGCGTGGATACACAATGCATATGTAATAAAGGGCCCCACAGGGTACCACACACAAGGCTGGTTTGGGTCCCAGCCAAGCCGCGCCCTTTCAGAAGTAGAAGCCGAGTGCGTCCTGCCCCAAGGCTCTGTGGAGCCCACCTATATGTATGGGTTTTTCCACGCCGTCTATCCATTTTTTCAGATCATCTTAGGGCGTGAACCCTAAAATGAAGCGGATCTAAGTCTTAAGTGGACCACACAGTAAGGATTGAACGTCCACCGTTAAAACTAATAATAAAAAAAAATAAATTTGTAAACTGTATAAACTTTGGATCAAGGGTCTATACGACCTCATGAACATGTTACATGGCAAATAAACATCACGGTGGACCATCGCAAGGTTTCAGCGGTGGATGTCATAATCACCGCTGCTTCCTATCATGTGGTCCAATTGAGCTTTGAATCTGCCTTATTTTTGGGCATATATCCTAAAATGATATGGAAAAATGGATGCATGGGGTGGATAAAAACCATATATCGCGATGGCCCCACATAGCCGCTGCCTGGACGGATTAGCGTCGAGGCCGGATAGGACGTAATCGGACGCGGATTTCCTGCGAACGCGGGTTCCTGCACTCGAAACATAGGTAGAGCCCATCGTGCTGTTTGTGTGAAATCTACCCTGTCCATCCGTTTTTTGAGCTCATTTTAGGACTTACAGCAAAAAATGAGCAGTATCCAATAATCAAGTGGGCTTCACTAAAGGAAAAGGTGGGTAGGGAAATTCATACCGTTGAAACCTTCCTAGGGTCGACAGTGATGTTTGCACTCCATCCATACCGTTCACAACGTCATTACTACTGAGATGAATTGAAAAAAAACAAATATTAGCCTGATTCAAAACTTCTGTGGCCCACGAATATTTCAACTGTGGACGTTCAATCCTCACGTTTTCGGCCCACTTGAGTGTTTGATCTGGATATTTTTTGGTCTACAAAATGGATGGACGGGGTGGATTGGTCAAAAACATCACAGTGGACCCCACATAGGTTTCGAGCGCAGGAACTTACTGCTTCGCAGGAAATCCGCGTCCGACGCAATCCGTCTTCCTTCGGAAGTACGCCAATTGTATGAGGTACATGGAAAAAACCGTGAGCACATTAATACGAAAGTAATGTGACTTCCACACAGATTGCCTACAGCGCCAGTAAGCAGGAAGATTCCTGCAGCCGTAAGTTTTGTGGGGCCCACAGTGATATAATATATGCTGTGCGTATGTTTCAACAGCTCATTTAGAGCATTAGCAGACATGAGGCAGATCACCAGACTACAGTAACAGTGGGAACATTTACACGTACCTTCAAAAATAAAGATCTCCAAATGTCACTGAGCATGCACGTTAAATGTGACTGTGGCCACGTGCTTTTGTAGTCGTCCATTTCTTTGTTGGCCCACATAAGAATTAGAGGACATGAACTTTTGGACACTAAATGACTACTTTGGATCATATCCCTGAACTTTGATCTTGAACGTTGATTTTATGAGTCTCGCCGTACATGGCCCATTCCATGAATGTAGCATTAAATACCACACTATCAATGAATCTATATATATATATATATATATATATATATATATATATATATATATATATATAAACGTGAAAGCATTCAAGGGGTAGATATTCCGAATTTTGGATGTTCTCGTAGCATGGCCTTTTACCTTTTTTATTTTTTTTTCAGGCTTTCAGTTCAACCGGTTGGACCGCTGGGTATGGTCTACCCCGTAGATAAATTCTAACTTACTAAGTGCATGGGACATCTAACCCGTTCAATAAATTGGCCCACGAAGAACACTTCTTTAAAAAAATGGGCCCATTACCGATTAAATGAATGACACTTATATTTTACTTTTTATCAATGGCTATATATTATTTTCTATACCATGGCTAACTTGATAATTGGATATGACTGATTTTTGAACAAGGTGATATTTATGGTGTGGCCAACCTATTAAGATGATTGGATTTTACAAGCAGTTAACAGGTTGGAATTATACAGTTGGTGGACTGTAAACTGTGTCCACTTGAGATCGGATCGTACGTATGTGTACCCCTGGTCTCTGCGTGCTTTCTACCCTTCTTAAAATCCGAATCTTAAATTCTGGAAACGGATTGGTTACTCCCCCTGCCACCAGCCAGTGGCTGGTGGTCGGTGCCCTGTGGACCCCACCATGATGTATATGTTTCATCCATTCCGTCCATATATTTTTTTGGATCCTTTTATGATAGGAGAAAAAAACTTTGGTATATCCCATTCTCAAGTGGACCACATTACATGAAACAGTGTTGAATTAGCGTCGACCATTAAAAACTTTTTGGGGCCATAAAAGTTTTGGATCAAGCTGATCTTTGTTGTTTCCCTTCATCTGGATCTGTATGACCTAATCAACAGATTGGATGTCAAATAAATAGTACAGTGGACCTTAGGAGGATATTAATGATGGATATCCAATCACTATTGTTTTCATATGGTGTGGTCCACCTGAGATTTATATCCCTCTCATTTTTTAAATCAAGCCCTAAAATGATCTGTAAAATGGATGAAACACATACATCATGGTGGGCCCACAAAGCACTGACCACACGAATATTTCAACTGTATACATTTAATCCTCACGTTTTTGGCTCACCTGAGTATTTGGTACGGTTCTTTTTTTAACTTTACATCCTAAATGAGCTCAAAAAATGGATAAATGGAGTGGATTTACCAAAAACATCACCGCTGGCCCCACCTAAGTTCCGCATCCACGGGGCGCCCATTTAGTCCGGAAGCGGATTGCGTGGTGTGGAGCTCGGTGGTGTGTTGACGTCACCCAATTATGGGGCACCAAGATGTTTGTGTTATTTCCACACTGTACATTCATTCTATGAAATTATTACAGGGCATAGCCTAAAAAAGAGGCAGATCCAAAGTACAAAGTAGACCTCACCACATGAATCAATTGGGATTGAACATTGATTGGTAGGTTCCCTCCAGACATCCATGTGCGGAATTGGTAGATTCTCTGGAGTTTCAACACCGGGTGGTAGGTACTTACTCTTACCCGGGTGGTAGATTCACTGGTCTTTCAACACCGGGTCAAGGGTTCGAGTGCCCACGGTGGCGAAATCCCATGGCATGCGTGTGTGCATGTGGCGTGAGTGTGTGGGGGTGTGTGTTTGCATGTGTTAAAAAATAAAATAAAATAATTTAAAAAAAAAAAAAGAAGTTCTCTCCACACATCCATGTGCGGAATTGGTTACAAGGAAAGATTTAGTTTCTCTCCATACATCCATGTTTCTTTGCACACACTCTCCAAGGAGCTCGACCTCATGGACTAAAAAATTAAGTTCATCCATGACTTAGGTGGGCCACACCACGTACAACAGTTGAGAGAGGTTAGCCTCACGTTAAAACATTCATAATCATTTATTAGGCTCACTATATGGGATTCACAAATCCAGTCCATCCATTATATGTGTTCCACTTGGATGAGGGGTTAGACCAAATTTCAGGTGCATTCAGAACTCAGGTGAGCCCCAAAAAGTGCATTTATATGTTTTAAGCATGTCTTCACATGGTTTTAAATAGTATGGCCCACCTGACTGATTTTTGAGATCGATATCCCATAACCTAAAGGATACCCATCAAATGCACGGTCTGGATGCTAGACACATATTGTTGGGAATTGGGCTACGAAATCACACGAAGATGGATATTGGATAGCAATCTAAGAGCACCAAGCAAATACAAGTAAACACAAAAATTTAACGTAAAAAAACTCTTTTGGAAAAAAACCACGGTACAAAGCGATAGAAATCCACTATGAAAGCATAAATTATAAAGAGAAAAGACTTATCCAATTTGAACAACCTCAAATCTCACCCTTGTTACATCCTTTGAAACCCTGGAACCCCTTCTAGAAACCCTTTCGAATACTTTAGAAAGCCTTAGCATTTTTTTAAAATGTCCCTAAGAACTCTTATTTATAGTTTAGGAAACTCCATTTTCGCATCAACTTGGAATAATCTGGAAACATCCTCAAATTTACGCAGCTCGCGCATAGTTTACATAACCTTCGATTGCTCAAAGCATGACTTGGGCAAGTCGAAGGACAGTTTCAACTGGTCGAACCTATCCTTCGATTGGTCGAAGATCTCAAAATTTTCAAAATACATTGTTGCTAGACTTTTAGCTGAACTTTCTCTGAGCTAGTCGAACTTTTCATATTTAAAACATCTGTTAACAGCACATTTCACGGTGGGGCCCAAACAACTCAACCTCATGGGAAGTTCCATGAGGTTGTGTGTGTATGTGTGTGTGTATAATCCCTAATTTCACATGTATAATGTGCATTTTATATGGATTAACATACAATGTGGTGGCATTTAGGAAAGAGAAACGCTGACACACAACTAGCTATTAGTCCAACTAAATTGGTGTGTCAGCCCACCATGGTATATCTACACGACCTCACTCACCAAATAATGTTATCCACTGTGAAAATAAAATGCCTCGAAGATTAGGTCAATCCAACCATAAGGTAGGACGCATCATAGAAAACAATAAACAATCATTCAAAAAAACACTTCACATTGGTGCATCTTATGGTTGGATTAACTAGATTCTTGAGACATTTCATTTTCACGGTGGGACAGCCTTGCTAGATGAGGGAAATGTCATAGAAACACCGTGGTGGGCCCACACAACAACTAGTTGGAGGTATACCTAGTTGTGTGAGCATTTCTCCGAACTAGTTGTATGTCCAATTAGTAGGTATATGGGGCTACCAAGGTATTTGTACAACATTTTTCCCCTCCAACAAGGCTGTCCCACTATCAAAATGGGATGCCCTAAATTTTAGGTCAATCAAATTATCAAGTGGGACACCATGGAATGCAATGAACAACCACTCGAAAAGCTTTTCATTTATGTGGGGCGCATTACTGATTGGATTGACCTAATTTTTGGAGCAATCTATTTTCACGTGAGATAACTTTGTTGAACTGGTAAAGTATTATACAAACACCATGGTGGCCAGCTGTTTCTAGACAAAGTAGGATTAGGCTACCTCCGTGAGGTTTAATCCTCTCCTCGTTTTTCTTTCTTTCCATAGTTATACAAGATAGGCAGGCTGACCTCTTTTGCCGTTGGCTCAGCCCGAAATAAAAGGACCATTGAATTAATTTCATTAAGGCAGCGGTTGGATTATGAGTTATTTTAAATAAGTTATTTATGCCACAAGTAATTTATCTTAGTTTATCTTAGTTTCCGCGCAAAACGTATAAAAGCATGCTTGGTTTCCAACATTATAAGTATTTATCCCTCAAGCTAGTTTAGTCCCCCTCACATCCACCATCCATCATGTGGGCCAACTTTTGATGTCGTTTGTTGTGTGGGCCCCACCTTTGATGTGGGATGTCCATCATGTGGCGCCAACCTTGGATGTGGACCATTCATCATTAAGGACCAACCTTTAATGTGCTCCATCCATTATGTAGGGCTCAACTTTGATGTCAATCATCCATCATGTGAGCCCACCACCAATGTTATTGTTCATCATGTAGGGCCCACCTTTGTTATCCACTACCTATCATGTGGAGCCCTCCATGATGTGAACCGTCCATCATGTGGGCCCCACCTCCTATATGGGTCATCCATCATGTGGGGCCCACCTTCGATATAGGTTACTCATCCTTAGGGCCAACTTTTGATATGGACCGTCCATCATGTGAGGCCTAGCATTATTAAATGCCCATCATGTGGAGCCCACCTCATGGATTGTTCATCATGTGGGCGCCACCTTCAATGGGTTGCCCATCATGTGAGGCTCGCATTAGATGTGGGTCATTCATCATTAAGGGCCTACCTTTGATGTGGAGCGTCCATCGTGTGGGGCCACCTTGATGTGGGCCATCCATCATGAGGGGACCCAGCTTCAATGTCCATTTCCCATCATGTGGAGCTCACCTTTAATGTGGACCGTCCATCATGTGGGCCCCACCTTCGAAGTGGGTCGTCCATCATATCCACCTATTTTGGATGTGAGTTATTTATCATTAGGGGCCCACATCTGATGTGGACCATCCATTATATGGGCCCACATTAATATCGGTGATCTATCATGTGAGGCCTACCTTTGATGTGGACTATCCATCATGTGGGCCCCACCTTCGATGTGTACAGGCCATGTGGGGCCTCCTTTAATATGGCACATGATTGAGAGGGCCAAAGTAAAAAAGTCAAATAAAAACTTACGCCAGAAGTAGCTTTCCCACATTAGTTACTTCTGCAATCATATCCTTAAGTGAAAAAAGTAATTTAATGACTTGACAAAAGTTAAAAGGTAACTTATTTGGTGGTATACAAATAGGCCCTGAATGTCTACCAATCCAATGGTAAGTAGATCAAATAGATGCATTTTTTGGTCCATGATACATCAAAACTAGGACCCTTAATTTAGACAATTTAATTTGTCTTCCACTCTAGCATTTTGTAATTAATTTATGAGTACCTAAATATCATCTACCACACTTTAACTGAGTACCAAGTTTTTTGCTATTGAATAAGGGGCTACCCTCCTATGTTATTTTTGCACCATTTTGGAAATGACTCATCCAACTCAGCAAATGGCAGCGTCACTGATTTCCAGCTATGCAGACCATCCAAATTGTGGGTCCCATTGTTGGAGCATATATAAGTCTAAAATCACTTTTGTGGGTCTCATTGTTGGAGCATCTCTAAAATCATTTTCATCAAGCAATCCTAACCATTTAATTAATGGCCATCAAATGAATTATTAAAAGTAAGATAGAGCCTAGTCTTTAGAAAAGCAAAACCAAATTATACTTTGGTCACATAAAAAGTCACTGCACTTTTTAAATGCCAAGCTAACCTAAAAGTATAAGCCATAAAGTCAATAATGATTTAGCTGACTAAAGTAAGCTTATGTGACCAAAGTTAGTTTGGTAATATGTCATTTAAACAGCATTGAATACCTTATAAGACGGCTTATATGCTTGAACAAAAAAAAAAAAAAAAAAGAGTCATTTTCTACTTTTATTATAGGGAAGACCTCTACTGTTGCGATCCAAGTGCATCCCTCTACAATCTCTTTCTTCCTTGTTTCATAGTACCATGTGCTCTCGTTAATAACACGAGACATATTATCAATTCTAATTTCAACTATGGCGTCAGAATCTTCTTTTGGTACGGGGAATAGAGTCGTAAACAAGTATTGAAACTCACTCACATTAGAATTAGTTAAAGCGCTCATTTATACATATGATTGGTTGAGTCCAATCTGGGAGGAAAGGGAACTCTGTTGATGAAAAGTTCGAAGAAGAGGAGAGTAACAAGCAAGATGAGACAGTACCTGCAATAATTACAGGAAGTAGGATAAGACATTACTTTTTATTTCTCTTGCATTTATTTATAACAGAATTGTGACAATTATTTATTGTGAACTTAAATTGTAATATTTAATGGGTTGATGAATATTTTTCTCTTTTTATTAATGTTTTTATATTAGTTAATGTTGCTTAAATCTCATATAGTTGATTAATTACATTTATTTGTCTTCATTTCTTAATTATCTATGTTGCCTTAACTTAACCAAATATTTTTTCTTTCAAAATACACACTTATATATATATATGTCATCAGAAGATGATCCATCGACAAATATTTGAGATTATGAAGTCCAAGTCTATTCCCAGAACAGAAATATAAAGTTGCAATGCAAGTTGTGTGGAAAATAATTTATAAACAAAACAAATCGGTTAAAATTATATTTAGCTTGTTGGGAAGGAGACGTTGCCTCATGTAGCAATGCTCCTCGAGAAGTCTATGATGTATTACGAGCCATTCTAAACTCAAATACAAAGACTTTCTCCACTACTTCCCCTACAACTAATACAACCAGCCACAAAAGATATAAAAGTAGACATATTATAATTGAAGAAAGGTTAAGCAGAGGGACTGCCTCCATAGTTAGTAGAGAAGAACAAGATAGACTATTAAGAGAACAAGATACACTATTAAAGGAACAAGAAGAATAAGATTATAAAGAAGTCATGCAAGAAAGCATAAAAATAACATTCAGGACCAGACACCAACAACAACAACCCTCTCTAAGACAACATAATGCCGAAGCAGGCACGAGTACGGGACATAAGCCAATCGATAAATCATCAAAGTTTTTTAAAAGTCTCGCAACATTCTATAGGCAGTTGGAAATCCCGTACAAATCGGATCATAAAAAGATGCTGCAAAAACTTGTTGAATTTATGAATGACGACAATGGAAAGGCATCTCCACCATCCGATTCAACAAAGGTAAACAACCATCTTTTAGACACCTCAAGCTTAGAGTCAGCACAGAGTTCTCCCGTTGTTGAAGCCATAAAAAGATAATCAAATGATGATTCTGGCGACAAAGGTGGAAAAGAGGGTTACTATTATGGACAAGGTTACTCAGGTTATATGTCACAAAGGCATTCATCATACAAAGGATATTGAATGAATAAAAGGTTTATTAGTTTGTATGTGGACATGGTTTATTTACTTCTGATTTTTAACAATGTTTATTTACTTTGTTCATTTTATGGAGATGGTTTATTTACTTTTGATATCAAAACATGATCGGGTAGGTTCAGCCCTAACTCAGTCCAACTCAACTCAATGCCCAACTCTAGTGGATCTGTCATGCTTCAATGATCAAAAATTCAAAATCATGTGTATGAAACAAACCTACATTTTTCGACCACTTCTCCTTTCCTCTCCCATTTAGTGTCATGAGATTAGTCATATGCAAAAGTTAAAATAAGTACAGTCGCATTTTTTGTATATTGCAACTTGCAATGCAAAGAAAAGCCCATTGCAGTCTTACCATAATAACCCAGCCCCGCTACCCGATCTGACTCAGTACCAACTCGATTCCCAAGGCTAGATTTTTAAGCTCGGGCTTAGCCCTTGAGTCAAGTGTTTGAGCCCAAGCCCTTGTGGCCTTGCCCCAGTAACCTAGCCCGGCAACATAATCCGACTCAGTATTTCTAACCGGGCTGAACTTGGTTCAGATCAATCCAACCCAAGTCGAATCAAGTTCAGGTCAGGCCTTTTTCAAAATCGGATCGAGTCGGGTCAACCTAACTCGGTCCAACTCGACTCGATGCCCAGCTCTACCTAAACATCCATTGTTACCCTATCATTAATGACAATGAGCATTACATAACAATAGCCTACCAACTCTTCGTGGATCCTTGAATGGAATTATAAGTGTGAATTGTACTAGTCATATGAATCCACCATGTAGTCATGTGAATCCACCATGTATTTGATGGTGCCCAGCTCCACCTAAACATCCATTGTTACTCTATCACTATGTTTGCGCTTTGACATACCAACAACTCTTATTTCTTATGAAAATGAGTTTTGTAGAAGCAAATTGGTTTCATCTTTAACTGGTTCGATGTATCACTTATTACCACAGTCAGAAGATCACATAGGTTTACATCTTTCTCAAGCATCACACCATGAATTGAGTAAGAGATTACATGTTTTAGAGGGTTTTACAGACTTGAATTTTTGTAATGCCAGATCTTATTCCCTTAATCTTAAGAAAGATCTCAATGCTCTCCTCCCATCGATGGTCGTAAGGACAATTGAGGATCAAAACACTTAGACAATAACATTCAAACTACGTACTCATAGCTGAGACACAAAATTGCCCAAATAACATGCATTCCCCATTAAAACTTAAGCATGAATATCAACTTGAGTATCAGTTTAAGCTATCATGATATCCATCATCTAACTGATTGGGGCTATAAGTTGGATTATCCAGAGTGCCATTGTCAACCTTATCAACTCTAGGAGGAAATTTAACACACCCTTATGATACCTTCTTTAGGCCAAGACCATAATGTGCAATTGGTTTCTTCTCAACAAGTCAGCTTCACGAAGTCCAAGACACCCAATACCTTTGGGGTAGATTAACCCCTTAAACCCATGTCACTAACATCAATCATTTCACACTGCTTAGATCCTACTAAACAGTGACCTCTTCTTTTGGCAAATCATTGCACCAAAATGACACCATACACAATCTCTCATTGCATACGCACGTAAGTGTATACTGAAGCCTAGTTTTCCTAGGCTTTTGACAATGCTCTCCGTGGTATTGTTTATAAAAGGGGAATATAGGTAGAAAGAGAATTATCGTTCTCGTGGAGCATTATTTGATAAGAGATTCCTTTTGTGGTGGAAGAGTGAGGGAAAGAGAGATAAGCATTGTATTTATGATTTATTTTATTTTAGTGAAGTAGAAAGGCTCATCTTGTTATCTTATAAACATAGGCATACTGTCGAACCATATAAACCTTTCTGCCTCTCGTTTCTTTCTGTCATTCTTTCTTTTTTTACTTTGCCTTTTAGGTGGTTTTTTTTTTTTTTTTGGGGGGGGGGGGGGGGGTGGTGGTGGGGCTTGGGGTTGGGCTTGGGCTTGCATTGATCGTGTGCGTGTGTTTTTCTATGACTCTTTTCTTTTGCTTTTGCTTTGCCTGCATCAATTGGATGTAGATTTCTCCCGCAATGCTTAATATAATCTTAAACATGCATGGAGAAAATAGAATACCATACACAAGAATTCAAGACTGAAAGCTTTGTTGATTAAGGCCACTTTGGTTATAACATAATCAACTCCAGCCTGAGTTTTAGCTCAAGGATCACCTAGTGATCCTACCATTAGAAGACCACTCCAAGAGGCCATGATCTTAGCCCAAAAAGGTTAATTTTGACTCAACCAACAATCATTTTATGCACTAAAAATTATCAAATCAAGCTGAAGATAAATGGTTGGAAATGGCCAAGAAGAATGGGCAGATTTTGACCCACATCCTCCAATATATCCAGCTGTCAATATTAACTCATAGGCCTGTTTTGATGGCATTTCAATGTTTATGGCTCATATCAGGCATGTTAGGCACTGGGCAATGCAGGAACACAGAAATCCCAATGGCACCGGCATAGTAAGAAACGTCCGTTCAGAGTATCAATGGTCTAGTTGCAATACATGACTTCAAGATCCTCAAGGATTATTAAGATTTTCCTGACTGATGATTTGAACACTATGAAACGAATGACATCAGATTAAGGATTTTATGTTTTCATTATATAAACTAGCCAACTTGATTTGTTTTCCCCTTTCAATCCAAGCCAAGGTTTTTCTCAGTTGTAAGGATTAGTGCTATCTCACAACGCAGAACGTCACTCCAAGAATTGATAAAAGCCATCCAACAAGCCATTTTCTGAGTGCAAATAGTCTCATTACCATTCTATTCAACACATGAAAAGCATGCATCAATAAGACAATTTTGTAAAGCCTCTTGCAAGTGTTCAGTCCATGCCTAATGACACTGCTCACATGCCCTTACACCAAAAAATTAGGCAAAATCTACTCAATGAGGTGGGCCAGACGTAGGGGAAAATGAACGGTCAAAATTTAAATGAGCAATTCTCCGAGTTCAATGAACATGAGTGGCATAACCCTCGAGCAGACCGGCTTAATTTCTAAGCCAACGCTAAAAGTGAGGCCACCTGATGAACTGCCCAGATCTTGCTGCATGAGTCGCATGGTGGGTCGCGGATGAGTTACTGAAAGTAGCATTCCTGGCAAAGTAGAGAGGCCTCATTCATTGATGAGTTTTTCAGCCCTTGGATAGGTAGCAATGCTTGTTCTCTTCTCAGGTCCATCTGCCCTTTGCCAGCAACGGGATGGAATCATCTGGATCGATTATCAAATCTGGATCCAGCAATCTAATCATTTTCCTTGTCACATGCAAACCACCCCGCCCTGTTTCCAGGCATGCATAGTACTCCTAACCCCACTCACAGTATGCAGACACAAAAAGTCAGAGGTCAGGTGATCCTGGATGTTGATAGGATTCTTTAAGCATTACAGATTTGCTGTTAGGAAGAAGTCCAACCAATGCTAGACAGTCAGTGGGCAAAATTCATCAAACCAGTGACTAGGATCATTTGACCTGTGCATTCTGCCGTGGTGCTGAATAGATGAACAGTCAGGATCTCATATGTGTAGGCCATGTGTACAGATAATGATTTCTTGATAACTAACTTAGATGTTGTCAGGTTAGTAATGGTTGCTTTCTCATGAAAAAGAGAGGAATGAAAGAAATGGAAATATGCTCAAGAAGCAGCAACAATGCGCATTGTACAACTCCACTGAACCAGACGGAGCAGAGATGGAATTTTCTAAGTACATGCCTGCATTGTATGCATAGACAAGACAGCCTTGCTTCCTCGAAAGGAAGGCTGTGACATCAATTCTCGGCAGAGAAATGAATTGAAATGAATTAACAAAGGAAGAAGAATAAAAGAAGCTAAAAACAACCTCACTACCTCTACCATTAAAACAGATTTCCGGCCATCTGTCAATAGAGAGCACGGAAAAAAGGAAAGTATACCATCATTTGTATGGCTCCGACCATGTCGTGCAGTGTCATGGCCTGCCTATTATTCGCTCAGATTGCAGTTACGAACATATGGATGGTCATACTTGATGTACTTGCTCCAGTATGACCTGTACTTGGTCATTGCCAATTCCAACCACGGCTTCATGTTCCCATTGTAGTGAATAACTGCAGCGTTCTCTACCTCTGACTTGTCAATGCTCGGGTTATACCCCAATCCCAACACATGCCATGATTTGTCGAGTGCATGTGTCAGCCCATAAAAGGTTATAAGCCCAGGTGGCAATGTCCCAAGCTTCCATAGCACCCGATCTTCGTTCTAATGCACACAGAGAAATTCACATAGAATGAGAGCCAGAGCACAAAAAGGGTGCCTCTGAATGCACTCCAAATTGCAAGCAGTCTGAATCATTTTGGCAGAACTGGGTTTATCCATTCAGTTGTGGAAATGAAAACCACATTAGGTGGGATAGTGTTTTCCAACTTTTCTGCTCAGATCGATACAGATTTGGGGTGGAATAGTGGAAAAAGAGTATACCGCCTGATGTGGTTTTCTATATTCCTGCTTCCTTCCAAATGCAGAGCAGAATGAAACCATCCATTGCACAAAAATATTCCAACCGTTGGCAATTTCGGGTCAATTCAAATGTAGCCTAAATTTCAAATGGATTCATAAAGCAAATTGGTGAATAAAAATAAGTGAACGAAACTCACCATGTTCTGCCATTTGTGATAGATCCCAGTTATGTCCTTTTTCTTCCATTCTTTCAGGTCGAAAACATTCATACCATAGGCCCAACCGCATGCATTGGGATCAAAGTTCTTGGCAATGTGTGGGTTGGAGAAATTGAGATACTTGTCGAAGCGGTGGAAGCTCTCTCCACAGGTTTCCACTGCACCATTCACCTTCCCTTTCAGATCGACCGACCACAATCCTGTCAAATCCTTTTGGACCACGATGTCATCATCCAGAAAGAGGATCTTATCCAACTTAGGATAAACCTGGGGGAGATAAAACCTCAGATGATTGAGCATTGAAAGATACTTAGGGTTCCTGTATTTCAGATTGGAAGAACCGGCTGAAAGTGTGGTTGGATGGTCCGCCTTGAAATAGTACTCCTTCATCGCAGCAGACTCCAGCTGCCGCAAGACAGGACAATAAGATGAGTTGAGCCATTTGAATTCATCAACATTTTCGACGTGGATGGTGGCTTTCCCCGGTGGGTTCAATAGAAACCACATGTTCATGGCTCCAAAGTTCAATTTATCAGTTACCAAATGGAAGACATGTTTCTCAGGCTCCTGAAATGAATCATACAAAATATTCAAGTTAAAGGACTAGAAAAGAGTTCGAATAGAGAATTCGTGATTGAGATACATGTTTGTGCATATGCGTGTGTTCTTGCACATGATTTATGTTAATTGTAAAGAGGTCTCAAAGTCCAACCAGTTGGACTGCAAGTTACAGTCCACCCAGTGAATAATTTCCAACATGTTAAGTGCATGAGACATCCAACCCTTCCAATAGGTTGGACGCACCATGAGGAAATCCTAGTGCAAAAATCAGCACCATCCACTTATCACATGGACCACACCATAGGAATCAATGTCCATCCATTGATAAATAACAAAATACAAGCATGGTCAACTTGATCGGTGTGTATGGCTGATTTTTGCACAAGGTAATCCTCATGATGGGGCCAACCTATTAGAAATACCCTGAGTGGACTGTTAACTTAAAAGTCCAACCGGCTATGAGACCACCTCCATTTGTAAAATCATTCCTTGAGTTCTTTTGAAGTGTTAGGCTGTAAACATCAAATGTTTATACTACTGAGTTACAAGGTCCTTGTCTTTCTTCTTTTTCTGGCTTCTTTATTACCTTGGCATTCAAGACAGTTGAGTTGACAACAACTGATGCAGCCAAGACATTGTCGGAGAAGAGGGCATAGTGATAAAGATTTGGATCTTCCAAATTCTCGCTCTTTGGAAACTTTCTTTTCTCAAGAGGGAGGAGATAGTAGCCTATGGTTAAGCGCATAGATAAGCAGTGGATTCCATTGGGAACTGTCTTGGCCGCCAATTGACTTAGGAACGTGCTCTGCTTCTTCAAGCTTCTCACTTGTTCGTCTGCTGATTGAAGCATTGCTCTAAGCTCCCGAGATACCAACTTGCAATCATACAGCTCTTCTCTGGCTTTCGACAGGACTTGACCCATAGCTTTGATTCTCTCGGGAGCACTGAAATTATAGACCAGCAATGGATAAATACGAGATGCTGATGACGAAGATGATGGATGCGGTGGTGGTGGTGAGAGAATAAATGACAGAATCATGAAAAACCTGCACCTCACCTGTGATGTAGGTCTTCATCTGCATTGGCATCTCCCAATGCACGTTGGCTTTCCTTGATCCGAGCCAATAGTTCCTGGTATAGCCTGAGGTTGTTTTTCAACTTGGCAATGCTTGAATATACCCTAGCCATGATAATCTGGTCTCGCATCAAACGCACATTCGAGTCTGAATTCTCGTTCTCATTCTCTCGCCTCCAAATGCTGTATTTCCCCAGTACTGCAGAATCCACAGCTTTCGAATGCTCGATGGCAGCATTTTCAAGTTTAACTATTGCTTCGTCATCTTGTTGGACCAACTCAGCTGCCCGCTTTTCACGCCTTTTCTCCCTCAGTTGCTGCATGCGACATAATAGATATAAAAACCTAATGCTTCTATAGATTCAAAAAAAGCACCCCTACTTAGATTGATGCAGAACACAATTTTATTTTTGCTTCATGGTTTTCAGTTGGTTTTTCTATCGAAGCCAATGACTGCATGTGTGCAATATAACTAAAGGCTCAACATCAGGAAAGAAGAACATCCAGAAGTGCCAACCTCATGGTACTAGCCAAAGAATAAACAAAGTCATTGCAAGAGAGGGCATTTACCCTTCGTGCCAGTTTCGGTGCAGATTCTGTGAATTGAGAACGTTCAGCTGCAACACACAGACATGTAAGAATACTTGATGAAAGACATTTAACAAAAAAATAATAATAATAATAACAGAAAACCAAATTTCACTGGCCCACCAATGCTTACCAGAGACAGAATCATCATTACGCCCTTTAACCCCTGCTGGCAAATCCCCAGCTGTAGCAACATTCTCCACTTTGACCTTAGGAGGCTCTCGTTCTACTTCCAAAACTGTCTCATTTGGCTTGAAATAATAGTGGCCAACACATACAAAGGATCAACAGCTGCATATTGACAACTTAATATGGATTTTGCATGAGAATTATACAGTTACCTCTGAAAAAGTGACATTATTCATCCCATCATCATCTAGCCTGTCAATTTTCCATGAAGAAGACAAATAGTTCTTTCTGAAAAAATCAAGACTCCATGGTCCTGAGTCATCTGTGTTGGTTGTGATGGTATCAAGAATCTGTCATAAGTATTATTTAAATGAGTCGGGCTGGGTCCAGTCAATTAAATCATAGCCACGTGGCTACAACCCATGTTCATGCATGGACAACTAAGAAGGATGCGTCAAGGAAACAACATAAATAGACATTCCCTGTTTCCTACTTGCCTCTTTCGAGAAAAGGGATTTCATATGTTGCATGGCCAGACGTTCTCTCCAATCCATCATCTGCACCCACTCAACCAAAATTTCAATACTCAAAATAACAGACTAACCAGAGGAGAATACCTAGTCTACAAGTAGAGAAGATAGAAATGTTCAAAAGAAAGCTACCAGTTTACTGGATTCATTGGGAATATCACTCTGATCTGCAAAACGATTAAGAAACCATTAGGTTAAGCGCAACAAATACATCTAGAGAATAAACTTTGAGGTAGACAACCACATCTATAAAAGCACTCATTTAACACTTGCTGGTCAGAAGCATAGAAAAACAGGCTAGCCAGCATATTCCATTTTAAATAAGGGCAAATTGAAGCTTGTAACCAAGAATCCTACAGCTGTGCAACCTTCAACCTAAAAAGCCCTTACTCAGAAGTTGTAGACTACACAACCAGTAGATTTGAACTGCCACTTTATTGTCCAGCTTACATGGCTGTCTCCCCAGGATTTTAGAATATGGTTTCTGGAAAAAAGAAGAGGTGGTGTACGGTTTCCCAGTAACTGTTACAAGTTCAAAGGCAATTCACCAAAGCTGGAGCAAAAATCATAAGAGGCTATTCTATTGCCATGGCTAGCAGACAGGAAGAGATGTGCATTTCTATGCACTTCTCTCCATTAGAATACAACACCTTTGGGGGAAGGGGCAATTCTCCTCTCTATGAATGTCATCTGGAGAAGAAACGGTAGCTACTACGGGGATGGAAGAAGCCATAATGAAGCATTTTCATAGGTTTTTCTCTTCTAAATGGAACTCTAGAAGAATTGTTCATTGAACTCTAGCAAAATGTAAATGCGTGACATTTCACTTAGAAATAAAGCTCATGACTTCACGGATGATTTCGTGCCAACCTACGTTTAAAAACTTGAGAAAACTTTAAAAATAAATAAATAAATAATAATAATAATAATAAAACCTTGATCAACTCAATTCATCTGAGTCAACACAATCAGCTTTCATCGAGTCATTAAGAAACAAGACCTGGTCAAGACTCGTTCAAGAATCAGTTAACTAAACTGCCAAAACTCTAAAATATATATAGATTTTAAATATTAAACATCACTGAATCTTGGTGTTCAAGAATCGGGAAGAAAAATCGACAGAGTTGCACGATTTGAGCTTTCAAGTTTTAAGACTATGGTGACAAGTACAACAGAAGAAATATTGGCACCTGAATAGGTGCATCTCTTCTAAGATGAAAGGGTGAGTTGTAACCAGCAAGCATGCCATGCCTATGTCCAGCTATGCAAAGAATACCTTGACTTGACAAACCAAAGCTATGCGATCACTTAGCTTTCTATGCAATTAGCAGAAGGGATAGGGGTACAATAATAACACCCAACAGCTCCCAAAAAAATGTCACGTAGGAATAGGATTAGCACAAGGTTCTGAATATCAGTATCAGCGGGCTTATTGGCCTAGACGAAAAACAATATGATACGAGCGTCTCTTATCAGTATTGACTTGTATAGATCAATTTTTTTAAGCCAAAGAATTGAGGAAAATATCAGGGGGAATAAAGAGAGAAAAATGAGATATTAAAAAATCTATCATTTTTTTGTTTTTCTAACATGCATATAATGGTGTATCAGACCATTCTTTGATCAGAATGTTGTCTGTCAGTTTGACCTGTTGAAAGTCAACTAAATGGGCCTAATTGAACACTAATCAAGCATGATTTGGTGAATTATGGCCCATTACATCGAAATACAACAAAAAGTTTTTTTTTTTTTTTTAAGTGAAGGTTTACCCTTTTTTCCAATATTTCCCACAATGGTCCACTTCGCTATCCCAATGTCCCAGTCACATCATTTGTTTTTATCTCAAAACAGGTCTACATGTCGCCTAAAATAATCAAAATTGGGGCTTTATGGGCATATTGGCCTGTATTTGTCCATATTGGACACGTATCAGTGCCTATACACCCCATATCGGAATGGTATAAGTATAATAATTTTTTCCTGAGTAGAACTTTAGATATGAGGCCAAATGCATGGATGGCCATGGTTTATCAAAGATATTGACCAATCTAGTAATCCAATTTGTGTCAAACTGCTTTCATATGATTCATCTTGAGTAGATCTATCATGCTATTTGATTTTATTGTATCATATATGCTTAGATCTTGTTAGATCATGCGCATGTGTATAAGACATCATCATGACCATCCATTATCTCATCTATCATGCATATTTGAACATTGACACTATTTTTTCCTATACATGTACATCATGGTCTATGATTTTGTACAGTTAGAATTCAGTATTTCATAAACATTTGTGACATACATTCATGGCACATATACACACATGTGTGCACTCTCATTCTGGATAATTGGAGTACCTAACTTAGATGCACCCTCAGACCTGTAAAGGGCCAAGATTAATTTAATGTAATTTGATCATCCCCTGACTGAAAGACTAATTTTAGGAGCTATAAAACTATCATATGAAGAGGATGAACGGAGTGGATGGTATGATCTGTGAATTTGAGGCCCACATTAGCGGTGCATGATCACACGCTAGAAAGTACCACAGGAGAGAAGCTATTTCTCTTCCTTGATTGTAGTAAGGATTACAAGAGGAAACGCTCAAATGAGGAAATGTATTTAAAGGACAGGCACACCTCCCTTTAGCCCGTATTAACTATTTCATTTGCAAACAAACCTAGATCTATGTGAACCCCACATTTGGATCCTAGATCCGGACCGCCCAATCTCTCTCTTTCCATTCAGTAAAGGTACGTTCCGAATTTTAGAATTTTTTGGCAATTAGTGTAATCACAGTATCAATAGGGAGTGGTGGAGCTTACACTAACTGTGGGCCAAGCATCCATCTGATCAAGGTCAGAGTTAGAACATACGCCCTATGTGGCTAGACCCTACAAATGAATGACGAAGATTTGCTATGCCTCATCTCTAGGGTAGAGATGTGGACATCCCATGTTTCCACATGTAGAACGTTTGGACATCCACACCTCTCCCATATCTGATCGTGTGGACCCCACACCCTGATGTGGAGTAGATAGAGTTGTCTCACTGCCACATCAGAGTGGGATGGACCACTTGGATGAAGATCTCTGTCAGTGTTGGGCCCCACAATTAATAAACACTTTTCTTTTATTCTTGATAAGTTGACGGTCCGTATGGTAAAACTCCTAAATCTGAATAATCTGGGCCTATAGTTAGTTGTAATGCTCTGTGATCAAGGATCCAAGCATCAAATCTGGTGGGCCTTGATGATCACAGATTGGTTGAATTATGAATGTTGATATTAATTATCATTTTATGAGAATTTAGTGCAGGCCCTGATACAAGGCATCAAGGGATGTAAACTGCTAGATGAAATCTATGGGTCCAGTTATATGGATTGGTAAGGTGGACCACACCAATCAACTTTAAATCAAGAATATAGTGGAGGAAGGGACCACCTTCCAAGTTCCATAAATGGGACCCTACGTAACATATGGAGACAGTTTTATTGATGTACATGTAACATATTATGGGGAACACGATAAACAGATCAGATTTGCACACCATCGTGTGTGGAGTGTGGACCCCACTTTGAGATGAACACTTTGATACCGTGAGTACACTCAGTGTTCAAGTTGTCGGTATCGCTACATGTTTTGCCGGTTGGGGATAAAGAAATAATATTGTTATCGCCGATAACAGGAAATGTGGGAGAAACATGGGAAAACATGGAGAAAATGGTGGAATTTTTCAATGAAACTTCAGGAGATGTTTAAATACACATATTGTATATTTAGGAATAAAAAATTTGTAAAAAAATGCATACATAATATGTTTCCATTTAATGGGGGCCTAAAACACGTTAGCATAAGAAATCACTTTAATAATAAATCTCATTAAACCAATTGACAAGCAAGCAAACATTTACAATTACCCAAACATTATATATCAATGCATAAATAAGCATATAAACACAACACACATGCATCATGCATGATGATCCAACCATCCATCCCATCCATCTAATCATCCAAATATGCATCCATCCTTTCTGTCTACCCATCGAACCATCCATCCATCCAACCGTCCCATCCATTCATCCCATCTATCCATCCAAAGATCCATGCAACCATCCATCCATCCCTCCCAGCCAATCATCCATCCATCCAACCATTTGTCCAACCATCCAATGATCTCATCCACCTATCAATCCCATCCAATCATCCAAACATCCATCCATCACATCTATCCATCCGTGTAACCATCCCATCCAATCATCCAAACATCCATCCATCACATCTATCCATCCGTGTAACCATCCCATCCAATCATCCAAACATCCATCCATCCATCCAATCATCCATTCATCCATCCCATCTATCCATCCATCCAATCATCCAACCATCTCATCCATCCATCCATCACATTCAATCATCCAAACAACCATCCATCCAATCAACCAACCTACCATCCCATCATCCATCCATCCATCTCATCTATCCATACATCCATTCCTCCATCCATCCAACCATCCATCCCACTATCTATCCAACCATCCATCTTACTATCCATCCAACCATCCATCCTACTATCTATCCAACCATCCATCCATCCGTCCCATCTATCCATCCCATTCAATCATCCAAATATCCCTCCATCCCATCTTCCCATTCAAACATCCATCCATCGCATCCATTTATCCAACCATTCAATCCCATCTACTTTGTATCTTTTTTTTATACGGTTTTCTTTGAAATGTAAAATTTTCATGTAAAATGTTGGTGGCACATTCCAAGTAAATGGTGTAAAACTCATAGTTTGAAATAACTTAAAAGATAAGTTGATTGTTAAGTTTTTATGCCAAGTGGCGGTGAACTGTCTCATTAATGGTGGAAAACTTACACTTTAAAGCATAACTAAAAAGCTAAGTTTACTGGAAGTTTTTTTTATGTAAAGTGGTGGTGAAGCATTATTATTAATGGTACAAAACTCACATTTTAAACTATACTTAAAAGTAAAGTTAGAAACAAAAACCCCTCCACCGAAGGCCTCTTTCAAAACCCCCAATGCCGCAAGCACCCTTCCATAACAACTCTTTCTTGTAAACATGGACTTGCCTAAATTGACTCCCCAAATAAGATCCGAAGTTGGATTGTCGATATCTAGGCTTCTTCTTTTTTTTTGCAAAGAGTCATATGTTGATAATTGCGTCAATAACCAGTTAAAACTCCTGATATTTATCGATTTAATTCGCAAGAAGAGGTAGTTGGCTACAATTCCGAATAGGTAGGTAGGTGATTTTATCGAGATAAATTTAAATCATCATTTTCGGCGAAATATCGCCAATCTTGTCTCGAAAATCAAAAGAGAAACGAAAAAAGCGGGTTTCAGTGTCGCTGAGCCGGCGACACGGAAATTATCGGCGATATTATCGACAATTCACCAATAATGGGAACATTGAGTACACTCACACAGAATCCAAGAAGATGAGATGGGATATATTTATTTTATCTAAATCTGGAAAGTGGGGAAGTGGTTGGGTGTTCCCATGCCCAGATCGGCACCCCAGGCGTGATGACGTTGACCCCATTGCATGGGTGAGTCCCCCACCATAGAAGGAAGATCCACGCCGTTAAGATAGTTGCCCATAGTTCGTTACCCATGCATACCAAGTTTTGCAATTTTTGGAGTGTACAATGATGAAATCAATGGACATTGTAGGTAGTCCTAGACCAATATGGACACTGAGTGATTGCCCATGTGTGATCAAGTGTGAGTGTTCCACACTATCCATATGTACCTGGTTGTAGACATTCCACATCGTCTATCATGACCACTCTTGATCCAAGGTAGTAGTAGGTGGACCACTGTATATGATGATGACTTTGGTGTTAATCTCAAACTAGATGTGATTGTAGCTTGATCAAAGTATCAAATTAAATGATCCAACCCCATATCATAATCCAAGTGGGCCATTGGTTTCCAAACACATATAAACCGTCGATTTTAATCTTGGCCTTAGACCCACTTGAATCATGATCAAAACCCAGGATTCCTAAGATCTATGAGAAAGTTGAATATTGAATGGACCCAAAGATCCACTTAAGATCACAAGTGGGACATCTTGAACCCCATATGATCTAACCTTAATCTTGATCATAAGATCTTTAACTAGTTCGATCCAAACCTTGGAAAATGTGTCAAAACATATGATGAGATGATCAAAACCTTGGATTAACAATCTAACTTATCATAATCGTCCAATAAGGATCGGATCGGAAGGATCTTAGACCCATATGAAGATAAACCTAAAATGAACAGTTAAGATTAGTAAATCATGAACCAAATATGCGATATGACTAAACGAAAGGTATGAATCGATAGTTTAAGGATCGAATTGTCTGATCAACGGTCAAAATTGTATATTAACGAATAATAGTTTATTACATCATAAGATTAAGTATGAAAGTAACCCTATTGGCATACTAAAAGGAAACTCAACAAGAACGGAAACCAAGAACCAATCGACAAATCAAAGAGAAATGTATCAAAAAGCCCAAGCAGACCAAAAGAGGATTAGATCCTTTGGGTAAGTAACACTTCACCAGGATGGTATTTCTAGTATGCATTCATCATGCATTCATGAATATTGTGATATAATACTCGTGTGACATGCCATTATCTGAAATGTGATGTTAAGAATGAACGCCAGACAATTCCGGGATAGATGTCCCTTAAATTCTCGGGCAAAATTCCCAAGTGGAACCCGAGTTGGTACCAAAAGGGCCTCCAAAGGGCCTCCTCCCAAGGCTGCAGCCCAGGGGTTGGGGAAGGAGTTTAGTCAACTTCAGAATGGACTACTCATCACTAGACCGTATGTTTTGCACTACAGGTGAGAGAAATCAATCCAGTAGGAGTAGTATTCTTCTCCATGCGTAAGACTTCGGCGAATCTAGGCTGAATGGGCGTTGGCAAGTTGGAAGTTGTGCGCGACCATGGCCTTGGTGATTCATGAATATGAATTTGTACATATGATAGCTGGCATATTTTGTTGATATTCTGATATAACATAACATGTATTGAATCATGTGATCTATTATTACTTGTTGGGCCTTTAGCTCATGGTATTGTCTGTGGAAAACCATCCAAGAAGAGATAAAGTGAAGGCATCCCCATGAAGATGACTTTGACGAATAACTGGCTAGGGAGCCTAAACAGAACAAGACAATTTAGTCTTTATTTTGTCAAGTTATTTTATGTGTTGAGATATGAGGTTCAACATAGGCCTTAGGGCCATTTGATGTTTGCAGATGATTAATATTCAGTCATATACTATGATGTTGATGATTATTCTTCCATTTTAGTGGATGAATGTATTATGGTTTGGTTTATGGTATAATATAACAGTTAATACCTTTAACCCAATACCCGAATTGATGAAATTCAGATATCCGAGGTTGGGGTGTTACAATACCGATACTCTGAACAATAGTTATAGGTGCGACCCACTCTTAAGATTATCTGGCCCAAAAATCAAGCAAGCCCATGCAATTGGTGGTTGCTAAGCTAACACATGCAACATGTTGGTACATGTGCTTATACAGTTAGAACACAATTCCCTGAACAGTGCCTTGGATCACAAGAACAATTATTTTATCCATTCTAAGCAGGTATACTAACATATCTCTTCATTGAAATTTATAAAAATAAAATACAAAATAAAAATAAAAGGAATCGACAAGGAGAAAGTTGGAAAGAAAAAGGAGGGGGCTGCCACATAGGCACAGCCCCTCGATGAATCTTCCCTATCATTCTTTTATTTATGAAAGTTGTTGCTTTTTAATCAAGTTTAGACATATGGAAAGAGGTCTAGTAGGGAAAAGTTGGGGCTAGCAATATGTTGCATTGTTAAATACATATAATTGGCACCAAGAGATCCAAGTCCTGTCAAAAGTGACCCCCATATGCATATGTTGTGATTATTCAATAAAATCATATGGTCTTTGATAGTGTTGACAGATGACCATCATCGTACATGTCTTGTCATTAATCAGGAAAATCTGATAAATCAATGGCTGTAGACCATCCGATTTTAAGATGTAACGTTCATTTGCATGCACAATATGAATAATTACATCTTCAAATCATATGGTGGGGCCAAGTGTAATTCCTTAGCACAACACTGCTTCACCCCCACATCTTTTATTTGTACAATGACCTGTCAAACTTCAAATTGGTGTTTTCCATTTGTTCGGTCTTGTAGGGCCACACAAAACTGAGCTAAGCCTAGCCAAATCCAACTTATTTAGCATTGGTGGACGATATGTTTTGCTCCTGCCTAACCTGAGCCTGATTCCTTAGCACGCAAGCTAAGCTCGGCCTAAACTCAGGTCCTTAACCCAGTGTTTTAAATAACGAATAGCGTGTAGTGTAGCGCTCACCCCTCCGAAGCGTGAGGCGTAAGCTACATAGCGTGTAGCGGAAGCTACATGCTACTATATTTTTATTCAAGGTTGCACATGGTTACACCAATTTCATAAAATTCTGCACCAAATTATACTGATTAATAATGAAATTTAACAAAATTGCATGATATTTGGTGCAACGAAATGCAACCTAAAGTAATAAGGACAATGATTAAGTATAAAGGTAGAGAAGAGCAACGAAACTGATTTAATATTATTACTTATATTATTTTACTAAAAGCATTGAAAAGATTATCTAATTTTTATTGAAAATAGAAAGATGTAACAAATCATTGAAAACATAATTGATTTTATTGTAGTGAAAAAGAACTTGTAATGTAAGCGATATAGTGTATAGCGTATAGTCTATAGCATGTAGCATATGCAAATTATCATGTAGCGTAGGCTACACACAACTTAAGCTATTTTCATAAGCTACGTAGCGTTAAGGCTAAGCTACGCTACATAGCATAAGCTAGCATAAGCTACACACTACATAGCGTAGCTATTTAAAACACTGCCTTAACCCATGGGCTGGACTTGGACATGCATTGGCCCGGCAGAGGACAGCCATAGTTTCAGGCTTCAATTGGATGATTCTTACCATCCAATCAATTTCTATGAAAAAGGATGGTGCACACTGGTTACAGGAAAAAGGTTTGATCAATTGAACTTTAGACCATCCATGATGCGGGATCCACCTTCAATTACCCATCCCTTTCAAAATTCACTTTGATTGGATGATTGTAACCATTTGATGAAAATGGGTATATGAAAAACGAATCATCCATATTTATTATATTTAAAAGGTCTAATTATTGATCAGAAAATGTCTGATTATTGACCAGTACTGTCCATGACATGGGCCCCACCTTTGGTGGCCATCCCTATTAAAAACAAACTTTGATTCAATAAAACAAATTATTGAAGGAACGGCTAGGAAATGGACTTTCCATATTTATAATATCAAAAAACAGTTTGAACAATGTTCTAGACTAACCATCATGGAGGCTGACCTCTAATAGTTGATCCCTCCCAAAAAATTTACTTCAATTGGATGATCCTAACCATCAAATGAACAGCTAGGAAATGGACCATCCAAAGCTATCATTCTAGAAAACGTCTTACATTGTCCATCATGTGGGGCCCAACTTTATTGCCATTCCTCTCAAAATTACTTTGATAGGATGATATTAACCATCTAGGAAATGGCTTGGAAGACAGGCAGCAGTAGCTATAGTAGAAAGGGATATTTACTTGGACCTTACATTACATGTGGTGATCACCCATCTCACTCAAAAATCACTTCAATCAGACCTTCATAACCATCCTCTCAATGGCTAGAAAGTTATGTTTGGTCACAGGTGGAAGCGGTTCCTGCTTTTACCCAGAGAATCCATTCCCTAGGTAAAAGCTGGGGCATCTTTTCTAGGGTTAAGTCGGTGAAATGGAAATCCTGGGGAATACTGGCCACAAAAGACAAAAAAAACACAGTTTGTGAAAGAAACATAGGCAATACAAAGCCAAGAAACACATTCCCCAACAACCAAACACCCCCTAAGAGTGTCATCCAAACAATATATTTTCAATAAAACTCCCCTCTTCTTTGTTTTTTCGACTTATTCATGAAACCAGCTTAACCAAGGTAACCTGTACATCGAGGCATGTTCTTGGGTTTTCCAACATGGTTTGCTTGACCCGCCTCACCTCATCCGTCCCATCAACGATTCCAACATCAAAATATTTGCTTACAATTTTCTTTCCTTTTTCCTTCTAGATGTTGTTCATGATACAATCCAAACTTCATGGCAGTTGATCTCTTTAGGGACATTAACTCAAACACTCTTTCTTATTTTCCATTGCTATAGCCCATGCGAGGGGCATTCATCACATGTAATGCATTAACTTTTGTACACTTGTTAGACCAACCATACCTCAAATTGATCCGGTGGCCAACACTAATCATCTTGTTAAAGAGGTGGATCAACAAGTGGCCCCACCATTGCCTAATTGATCAATGGTATGCACAAATCAATAAACATTCAACTTTTTTTGTAGGGCTAATAAACATTCAACTTTAAGGCTACAATTCTAAAAACATCCCACAAAATAATTGTTACAGTTCTGATGCGGACATCAGTGGTGCAACCTTTAGAGTGTACCTGAGGAGAAGGCGTCGCCGACAAAGTACCGGAGTGAAAGAGTTGATATGGATGGACACCGGGTCCATCGGATCCATTTTTTTGACACGCTACGAGTGCAGGAGTGGCATGACTGCCCATGGGGCGGATTTTACACCCTGTCGCGCGGGTGTTTTAGTTTTAGGCGTTTTTTTGTTCTTTTCCTTATTTTCAAGGGCTTTATTGCACTTTTTAATTTTTTTTGCCTTTTTTTATTTTTCTTCTTTTCAGGGGCTTTAGTGCACTTTTACTTTTTCTATGGCTTATACATTGTAAGAAACCTATTTTATTATTATTGAATGAATATAAATTCGTATCTTTTCTTCCTCTTTTATCAAGAGATTAAGGTTTCAGGATTGGACATTGGGTGTTAAGGATTCCACCCCGGTTTCAGGTTTCCTTCTTCCCAGATCTTCAATGCGCAGGAAAATGTAAGAAATCTACCTTCTTTTCTTTTGATAACAAAGGACCCGTAGTTTCTTCATCTTGAACCCTCTCTTATTCATTCCTTTTGTTCTTTTAGACGTTCCCTTTTGATTTAAAGGGAAAAGAGGAATGGCTAGTCAGTAGAATCAGATCCAAACTTGACTGTGGACTGACTCATGTTAGATCTAGGATATCCTTATATCCTTAGGTCCTCCCTTTTTTATTGTTTATGTGATTTTATGCTAAGGGGCATGATCCTGACGAAATGATCTCATCTTCGTGTTGAGATTTACCTAATCCATTTGATTAAAAAACAGTCGATTGATTAATTTATTTATTTCAATCTCGTCATGCATATAGGGTAAGGTCATCACATGTCCATGCATCAGTTATGGTATCAGAGATTAGCTTTTAGCGTAAGTCAGTTTATCAACAATACATCTTTTTGGTGAAAATTTTCTAAAGAACCCCTTCACCAAAATTGAAAAAAAATCGTGAGTTTTTGAGGGCTCCGCCCGAACCCCGGCGAGCTGACTGTGCAGCTCGACCTGCGTACCAACTGATGTAGGGACATGTGATGGCCTAACCCTAGAATCATATATAATCAAGATGACAAAATTCAAATAAAATAATTAATCAACCAACTATTTTTTAATCAAAGGGATTACGCAAATCTCAACACATAAATAAGATCATTTCGTAAGGATCATGCCCCTTAGCATAAAATCACATAAACAGTAAAAAATTGATGACCTAGGGATATGAGGATATCCCAGATCTAGCATAAGTCAGTCCACGATCAAGTTTGGATCTGATTATACCAACTAGTCATCCTTCTTTTCCGTTTAAATCAAAAGTAAATGTCCAGAAGAACGAAAGGGATGAAGAAGGGAGGCTTCGATATGAAGAAACTACGGGTCCTTTGTTATCAAAAGAAAAGAATGCAAATTTCTTACTTTTTCCTGCACATCGACGATCTGGGAAGAAAGAAACCTGAAATCGAGATGGAATCCTCAACACCGAAGGGCCAATCCTGAAACCCTAATCTCTTGATAAAAGAAGAAGCAAAGATACGAATTTATATTCATTCAATAATAATAAAATAGGGTTCTCACAATGTATAAGCCATGGAAAAAGTAAAAGTGCACTAAAGTCCTTGAAAACAAGAAAAACAACAAAAAGACAAAAAATACAAAAAGTACACTAAATCCCATAAAAACAAGGAAAAGAACAAAAATGAAATAAAATAAAAACGCCTAAAACTAAAACACCCACGTGATAATGTGTGAAATCCACCCCATGGGCCGTCATGCCACTCCTACACTCGTAACATGTCAAAAAATGGCTCCAATGGACCCGGCATCCATCCACATCAACTCCTCCACTCTGGTACCCTGTCTTCGACGTCTCCTCCTTTGGTACACTCTAAAGGGTGCACCGCTGATATCCGCATCAAGCTTCAATAGTGAGGGTTCATATTCTGCATAAGATCTGACCCCGCTATTTAACAAGATTATGTTCTGCAACTATACAAATAGTGAGGTTTCTATTCTACATAACATCTGAACCCACCATTTTACAAGATGATCGGTATGCAAATATACAATTCTTGTATGGTTGCCAGAAAGTTAGGGGCGTTCTGACCGGGGCCCTCTCCCCTCGCTTCCCAATTTTTTCCCAACTCTAGTTCTTTTTAAATTTCAATGATGAGATATCTAAGCATGACCGCCTAGGATAGATAAAACATTTATTCATTGATCAAGTGGAATACTCAGGGAAATGTATTCTCATTTATTCATGACCTAGAGGAGTACTCAAGGAAATGTATTCAATTCTATATTTGCACACATGCCATTATATTACACAGGTGAGATTATTGATAATCTAATAAGTAGCCTTGCTTGATTATTGGACTAGCGCATCTTAAGAGTGAGTTCCACATATGAATAACCCCAAGTCTTGCACAAGTGAGATGTTTCATTGTGCGTACAAAATACTCCTGATGCAACCAAATGGCCACACAAGTCGGTATATCTAAGATCTGCCCAATCTTATCGTTCAGATTGTCATGATTGATGATCTAGACCAAATCAACAATATGACGATCAATTGGATGGGATCAACAATCATCTTGTACTATGGGGCCCATGAAATCAATCGTACGGACATCAATTTCTTACAGTTTATTTGTTTAATTAGTCTTTAGGGCAAGATAGATTCATGATTTAGTTAATAAATTATCTTTTGTATTTTCGTCACTTTCTTGGTGGCCACTTTTGGGCTACCAACCGATGCCTAAATAACACAGAATTAGTTCCATTTGATAGCCCGTTGAGTTAGCTTTTAAACGATCCCAAGATCATGCAATTTTGACCCCATTTGAGTGAGATATGGTCCATTTACATAAGGCCCACATGGTAGTGACAGGATTCAGGGATAGTTTGGTCATTTTCTGTTATTAGGGCTTCTCTACTTGGTTTAACACTATATAAGGTTATGATATGAAGGTGTAAGGGACTATTATTATTGAGTAAAAATTCAGTTGTCAAGTTTCTTTCTTTCTTTTTGGTTAATTCAATAGAAGATTTACAGAGGGGGGTTTTCAGTCTTTAGCATTCCACTAGAGGACTGCTGGGTTCTTTCCCACAATCTCTTTCTTCTTTTATTTGATCTATTTGCATCCCCTTTAGGGGTTTGCATTAACTCCCTTCACCTGATGTAAATGAATAATTTTAGCATTCTTCTTTCATAATACCGGATCATTAGTCAAGTTATATACATCTTGGGAGCCAACTATTGAACGGCTTGGATCTGCCACAAACTTTCTTTTCCTGCACATGTTGATTTCTTCGTGCTTGTGCACCCACAGGTTGAGCAGCTCTCTATTAGAGAATGGGATAAAAATCTGAGGAAATTTTGCAGAATCATCCTAAGAATAATTATTCTTAAAGAACACAAATTATAATGTTGATCACAAAACCTTTATATGCAACAAAGATTAATAATGATAATAAGTATAGTTTAACAACAGAAAGTGGAGAAAAATCACAAGATGGGATCCAAGGACTCCCATCTGATCCAGGCCTTGACAACAGAGCAATGTACAATATGAATTATCTCATGCTAGAGAAATGGAAACCCTGGTCCATGGCACTCTGATAAATTCCTAAGCCATCATCATGCACTCCACAAGAGACAATTTAACATTTCCACTGTTTTATGAATGGGAGAATTCCTTCAAAGACTTGCATCTTCCTTCATTCCACGAACACCACAAGCTGGTAGGGGAAGCAATCCCTAATCTCCTAAAACACTTCCTCTAGCATTAAAAGCTGCTATGTCCATGCCTTGATAACAATTTGGCCATTGAATTTGGTACAACCCAAGTAATTCCAAAGATGTTCAAGAACACCCATGGAACCCTATCATCTTGAAATGAAAGAAGAGGTGTTCCTCATCATTCCAACACATATGACAAGTGTTCAGGAATTCAAGATTTCTACTTAATGATGATCTGAAGTTGGGATTTTTTTTCACCATCGTTGTCCAACAAAGAGTTTCAAAACTTCGACATGCCAATGGTCCATGCACTTTAGCAGGTTTTAAACTATGGGCGACGTGAGCAATTTGAAAACAACTTGATTCAAAATTTTCCTTTTGTGTACGGTCCAAAATCAAATCCTTCATCCAATGTTATCAGAAGTGTACGATTCACAATATGATGCTAGCTTCATCTAAGCATTTTTTATTTTTATTTTTTTTGAAGACATAGGGTGTCCCCGCCCCTTTTGAGGCGAGACTATTCCCTGCGGATACACGCAATCACCCACAACCATGTGTATCGAGTAATGCCGAGGAGGGGAGTTGAACCCATCATCTAAGCATTATTGTTTTTAAAGAAGCCTTAAAAAATAATAACACAATAAAATTTTGTTCCAAAGTGTGAATTCATCTCACATGATAGATATTTATTCAAGGGTTCATGATTGTGCATTCCCAAAAAGATCATTGCTTGAAAAGATCTTATCTAAGCTAAACGACCAAAGACTAGATGGATACGATACTTCAAAAGAGATAAAATATTAAACATGGTAGAGGAAAAGCATACTTAGCCTTACATGCATCATGACATTGAATGGTTCGTGGCATAATGTCACGATGCCAAGTTCCCAATAGTTATGTATAGAACATTCACCTTTATACACCTACTCCTATTCCAATCGCACCATGGGTGGATATTCCGTGGACTTCATTCCAGAGTTCCTAAGACTCAAAGGGGAGCAGATTCAATTATCCTTGTGGTGGACTTTTCGCAAAAATGGCCCACTTCATTCAATGCGAAAGGAAAATGGACCTACATATATCAAAAACAGATTCTTCACAAAGATTGTGCGACTTCCCAGGATATAGAAAGTAATAACTTCCAACCGCAATTCGAAGTTTGTGGGACACTTCTGGAGCACTTTATGGATAAGTCTATGAACTAAGCTTTAATTCTCTAGCGCATAACAACCTCCAACAGACAGCCAAACCGAGGTAGTCAACAAGATCGTTGGCAATCTCTTAAGGAGCATCGTGGAGTCACGTTTACGTGTAAGATAAAGACATCACCGTATAAACAACTCCCGAAAAAAAAAAAAAAAAAAAAGAAGGAAGGAAGATGTTAAACAAGTGTTATGCATGAAGACCACTGACACTCAACGAGGCCAATGCAAGTAGTACTTGGTGAAATAGAAGAACAGGCCCTATTCTACATCCATGTGGATCACAAGCAACGAATTGAAAAGACTAGATTGTACGAAGCATCTTACTCGCTAGAGTCAAGTTCTCTCTAACCCCGGAGGGATGGTGTGGGCAACAAGGCCCATCATGGGGGGGCAGCGTGTACTAAATTTTGGGTTATTTGTTGCTAAATTTGGGTTCTAAACGTCTAAGTCTAGATTTTAGTAGCTTAAAATATTTTCTTTTTGAAAGGTATAAAAAAAGATAAGAGGGGATGATTTTGAAGATATGGTTGAAGATTTTGAGGATTATTTGCTAAATTTGTTTTTACTATTTTTTGGTTAAATCTTTGTAAGTAGAATTGTTATCCTTAATAAATTAGATTGATTTCAAATCAATTTAATAGTTTGAGGATATTAATTATAGATTTGTATGGATTTTATCTTGCATCTTTAGAGTCTATAAATTGGTGGTTGGTCTAGGAGGTAAGGTATTCTAATTTTCCAAGTGTTGTGTGTTTTCTTTAGTTTTCTTAAGTATTTATAAAGGAGTACTTTCAATTTCTTTAAAGTTGTTTCTCCCTCTTTACTCAAATTTTTCTTATGAATGTGCTCGTCCATTTCTTTGTGACTCAAGTAAAGAGATCTCATTGATTCAATAAAAAAATTGTATCAGGTTTGAAGTCACATAAAACCCACCAGTAATAGGTGCATTGCACCCAAAATTAATCCAACTGTAGGGTTCACTATTCACCATTCATAAAAGCTACTTTTCCATAGTAAAAGAAGCCTTACTCTAGTCTTACCATTCATTAGTATAATCCTAGCCATTTACTTTAATAAAATATTAATAACCCCTACAATATACTAAGTGTGACCCCTACAATGTACCAACATCGAATCATACAATGTACCAACAGCGAGCTTATTGTTGGTACATTGTAGGGGTTGCAGTTATTACATTGCCAACAGCAACCTGTGTCGTTGTTGGTCAGAATTGTAACCCCTGCAATGTACTAATTGCAACACCTACAACGTACTAACTGGGACCCCTACAATATACCAACAACGACTTGGGTCAATGTTGGTATATTCTAGGGATCGTTATTAGTACATTATATGGGTCACTGTTAGTACATTGCCAACAGCGATCTAAGTTGTCGTTGATACATTGTAGGGGTCGTTGGTCGGAACTGCAACCCTTACAATGTACCAATAGTAACCAAAGTCAGATGTTTATTTTCCATCCAACTTGTTGATAAGGTCACACAAACCTGGATGAATGGAAAAAACATATATCAGCGTGATCCAAAACTTTTGTGACCCATTAATGATCAATCACCATGGTTTTCGATATTATGGTCCACCTAAGAATTGGATTTTTAATGCCGGGGCATTTTCACACCGGGCTTGAATGGAGTTGCCTGTGGGATGCAGGGGCACACTCAAGGTGGGCGGCCCGTGTGAGATGGGTGGCTCGTGTGAGGCAAGCCCCACCCGTGAGAGGCGGGTGGCTCGTGTGAGGCGGTAACCATATGATTTGAGGCCCACAAGGGGGGTTCGGCCGAGGTCCTAACCCATGCAATGTAGGGCCTAGACTATGAGATAAAGGGATTAATTCGCCATGCTCTATCAGTTCGAGCTTTTAAAACAAGTGGCTAATTGTCCTGCATCAAATTGGTATCAAAGCGAGAGGCCTCGTGTTCGAAACTCTTCACCAAGGATGATTAATGTAGGGGCATTTTCACACCAGGCTCTAATGGAGTTGCCTGTGGGATGCAGGGGCACACTCGGGGTGGGCAACTTGTGTAAGGCGGGTAGCTCGTGTGAGGCGATACCCATGTGATTTGGGGCTCACGAGGGAGGTTCAGCCAAGGTCCTAACTCATGCAATGTGGGGCCTGGGCTATGAGATAAAGGGATTAATTCGCAATGCTATATCAGTTCGAGCTTTTAGAGTAAGTGGCTAATTGTCCTGCATCAATTCGCTTCATTTTTACACTCATGCCCTAAAATGATCTTGCAAAACGGATGGACGATGTGGATAGAGAATACATACATTAAGTTGGCCCCACGATAAGGGCCAAGTACGTCATCCATCGGATCATTAGAAACTTCCTCTAACGAATCTTGAATTTGTTCTTTAAAATTATCAAATTCTTCATAAAACTCAAGCATCTCAGGTTTTGCATCACTAATGTAGTCATGATCCTCCAATCAGCCATCTCTTCTACCGAGGGGATGATTAAACTGAACAGTGTTGAAACTTGAAACCACTAACATTCTATTCCAAGATGCTACCACCTTCTCAAGCATGAGGAGTCACTCCTTAATGTTCTATTGATGTTGTCAAATTAACCAATCAACCTAAAATCTCGTGGAGTATTCCCTCTGTACAATTATGCATCATTATTATTTCATTCACAATATTGTTCTCCTCGCTCGCTTTTGATCTCAAACAAGCTCATACATAAACTTGCTCTAATACGAACTTAGCATAGGATGTATGAGAACAAAGAAAAAAGGAGGTGAAGAATGATTTTTTCACACACCAGTGGATTCAAGAAAATTGACTTATAGGATTTTCTCCCTCTGCGAGAGCATAAATCCTCACTAAACTCAAAACCTCTTTTTTTTATTTCAATCCCATCACTCATCAAATCTCTTTTACAATAGCCATAGAAGTCTATATATAGGCCAAATTACAAAAGACAGATCCAAAAAGATCTCATAAATCTAGACTTGCTTATTTTTAAACTCCATGTGACATAATGTGATTCATAAAGGGATCGTTTAGCACCTTGGATTCGAAGGTAAATGGGTGTGTTTCAACTCGAAGTAGCTACTTTTTGCATTTGGCAGCCCTAGATTTGGTGATAAATGGAATCGAGGGTATTTCAAACACCCCCTTTGGGGTGTTTTGAAATCTCAGCAAAATGTCGTGATTCCAATGTAATCCAAATGAAATTCCTTTTTGGCTCCTTTTTAAAAGCTAAAGAATCACACGTGTAACAAAAGTGTCGTTAGGCTACTAATCCATTGTATACGTGGCATGCTAATTATACCTCAAAACAATCCAATTATTGGTTGCAACACTAAAATCACATCAATAGAATAATCTAAACCATCCAAACACTGGACATCTAAATGGACGGTTAGAGAATGTCAATGAGTTGCTTGTTTGTGATCCTTACATTTTTAGTCCACCCAAGGCTCAAAATTTCCTAATTTTTAGCCAAAGTACATATTTTTTTGCCATTGTACACATGGCACGCTAATGATACTCCAAAATAATCCAATTATTGGTTGCAACACGAAAACCACATCAATAGAATGATATGAACCATCCAAACACTTGACATCTAAATGGACGGTTAGAAAACGTCGATGAGTCGCTTGTTTGTGATCCTTACATTTGTAGCCCACCCAAGGCTCGAACTTTCCTCATTTTTGGCCAAAGTACATATTTTTTGCCATTGTATACATGGCATGCTAATGATACCCCAAAACAATCCAATTATTGGCTGCATCACTAAAACCACATCAATAGAATGATATGAACCATATAAACACTTGACATCTAAATAGATGGTTAGAAAACGGCGATGAGTCGCTTGTTTGTGATCCTTAAATTTGTAGGCCACCCAAGGCTCGAAATTTTCTCATTTTTTACCAAAGTATACATTTCAACGGGCTTATTACAATCATTCCATCAAACATCACATAAATATACTAATTTGGAATATGAAGGCTGATTTAGTTAATCAAATCCAGCTCCTATGAATATACTGAAGAATTCCAAGCATTCCAAATACAAGCTCCTAAACGGAAGATTTGGCTTCAGGTGCATTGCAACCAAACACAACTGAGAGATTTTATTGTGTCAGAAAGAGAAGCAGTAAGCACACATGCATCTATAAGGCAGCTCATGTACATGCCATATCTGACATGATAGCACATTGGTATGATATCCAATCCATTCATCATTTGCAACAGCTCACGTCAGGACGAGAACCTAAAAGACAGGGCAATCTAAAACTATAGTGGGCCACACTATAGAGAAAAGTGCGGATGGGACATGTACCATCAAAACCTTTTGCAAGAAATTGTTTTTCTTATGCATGTTTACCAAACATGCAATTTTTGAAATTAATAATTCTCAAGAAACAATTTCGAAGAATCATTTCTTGAGAATCAATTCTTCGAAATTGTTTCTTGAGAATCAATTTTGCACTAGCTAGAAGCAACACTACACAGGCCCTAGAATCTTAAAAGATCTTCAACAAATAAACCAATACATCATGAGTATGTGTTGCTTTACATCCAGCCCCACAAGCTAACGGGGTCCATCTGATGGTTATGGATGGCCTGGATGATCACCAATCACCATACATCAACTGGACCACTATGAGGGGCCCACAAAACTTTCAGGACAGACTGTGGGGTCCAGATCACTGAACAATCAGATAATGGAGCCCAATTCTCTAATCGAACAGGTCGTGTGGTCCCCTCTTGGGCTTTCACTGGACCCACTGCTAGATTCCAACAGTCTCTCAGCATTATTGCCATTGTCAACAAAGAAGATCATGAGCTAACACATGGCTATCGCATACGAATTAATATCTGGGCAAAGAGTTTATTAGTTGAAATTGCAAATAGATTGTGGGTCAAAGATCACGGATCAAACAAATTGAGGGGCCCAGTTATATGATCAGACCAATCATGTAATCTACTCCTGGGCATGTGGAAGACCCACTCCTAGGCTCCACCAGCCTCTCAGCATCATTTCCATTCTTAACAAGAAGATCAAGAGCTGACACATGGCTACCCCCAGTGAATTCATTGATGGACAAACATTTTATTGGTAGTATTGCCTTTGCATTGTAAACTACCGCATGCAGGTGCAGACCCATCTCTATCAACACCACCAGATGTGCCAATGTGGTACATCAGGTCGAACCTACCATGTAAACGCCCTGGGCCAAGCATCCAATCACAACGCTCATCGGGCAGACCACGGTGCACGAAACAAATGGACAGCTTTAAAAAATTGGCTAATCTTTCCTCAGCCATCCATTTCTTTCACGCGCCATAACCAACCTGATGAGCAGACCGGGCCAAGCATCAACACACCGGGGCATGCCTAATGAGCGGCTTGGATCTCTCAAAAAAAAAAAAAAAAAAGCACTGCATCAGCACACAGAGGGGCAGGCCAATACACACATGTGGAAATGCACTAGAGATCTGGACAATTGTGAATCATCATTCATCATAGTTGGGTCGACCATAACATAACCAGAGCAACAGCCCCGAAATCATAAACAGAGAAGGGGGAGAGAGAGAGAGAGAGAGAGAGAAATGCCGTGCAATGCAATGCAATGCAAAGGAAAGAGATAGGTGAGTAAAAACTGACCCGTCGATGTAGTTGTCGTTGTGGTAGTTCCACGAGATGCAAGGAAGAGAAGCGAAGGTGCGAGAATGAAGAAGAAGAGCAAAACGGCAACGGGAACACGGAATCCTCCTCTGTTCCGTTGCCCAGAGGAGGACCGTTTCAACCCCATTTTTTTCTGGATATACTTATTATTTCTTTCCCCCAAAACCAAAACCAAATTCAAAACTCTTCTTCCTCGTCCTATAAAATATACACAAACGGATAAAATAATCAAAATCAAAGCGATAGAGAGAGAGAGAGAGAGAGAGGGAGATGAAATAAGGAAATAAAGCAACTGATAGAAGATCAGAGAAAGAGATGGAGAGCATTGCAATACCGATCAGATCGGATCGGATTCTTTTCTGTTTATTGCTTGGAATCGCGAATCATTTTGGCATAATCTCCTTTGAAGATAAAGAGAAAAGGAGTACGTAAGAGCAACTTGGATGAAAGCGAATTGGGGGGAAGAAGCAAGAGATCCAAGATAAAGGAGAGTTGGATTTGGGCTGGGAGAACCGACCAGTTTCCCCTTTTGGAATTTGGAGAAATAAGTAAAAATAATCGCTACTTGCTACATTGGGATTTCCAGTATTACATGCGTGAGATCCACATCTGGTTCGTTCATCTTGTCGGCCGTGTATGATCAGTGGCCCGGAAAAAAGACTGGTCCTTTCATCCTACTCGGATTCCGTAGTGACCCTTCTACACCGGCGCACGGATCGGGTGATACCCTCGCGAGTACTTAGCTAGAGACCGACTGTATGTATATGTTTTATCCAGGCCGTCCATCTATTTTGACGTATCATTTTAGAATATGAGTCTAAAAACCAGGCAGATTGAAGGCTCAAGTGGACCAAACAGTAGCTGGGAATGTTTTCTTACAGTTGAAAACTTCTCAGGCCCATCATAATGCTTATTTGTCATCTAACCCGTTCATAAGGTCACATAGACATGTACTAACGAAAACATAAAGACCAGCTTACTCCAAAACTTTTGTTGCTTAAGAAGTTATCAATAATAAGCTATCAATCCCCACTGCTTACTGTGGTGTGGCCCACTTGAGCCTTCAATCGGCCTCCCTTTTAGAAAATATACCCTAAAATGATATGTTAAAATGGATGGACAGAGTGGATAAAATATAAACATCATGGTGGCCCTAGAGAGCCACTGAGAGGACCGTCCATCTATAGCCGCCAGGTACGAGGTAGTACCTAATCCGCACCCTAGTGAACGAACTCGGTGCTGGAGGGTATCATGGGTTCCACCATGATGTATATGTTTTATGGAAGCCGTTCATTCATTTTTCAGCTCATGGAGGCCTATTCAAAATTTTGATTTTGATATGCCTGAGTTGGATCATACGTGAAACAATAAGTGATCCAACGGCCACCGTTAAAAATATAATAGGGCGACCGTAATATTTATTTACTAACCTATAATTGGACGACGGAAATATGAAAGTATCCACTTAATCCAAAACATTGTGGCCATCAAGCTGTACCTGAACCAACACGGATTTCCTGCCAAAAGACTTATGAATAAAACAGATGCTAGTTGGGGCCCACTTAGATGTTTGTGATAAATCCACTCGTCCATCCATTTTTAGAGCTCTTTTTAGGAAATGTGTCAAAAAAATGAATAGAAACCAAAACTCAAGTGGAGCATATTGAGAGGGAAATTTGGGGGGGAAGAAAAATTACAGTTGAAACCATTGTAGGCTTCACCTTGGTGTTTTTATGTCATCCAAACCGTTTATAAGGTCATTACAACTATGATGAAGTGAAAATGGTAAAATCTTTGCCTGACAAAAAATTTTATGGCCCTAACAATGTTTCAAGGATTAACAATGAATCTCCACCATTTTCTCTCGTGTGACCCACTTTAGTTTGGATATACAACATTTTAGTCTCATTTCGTAAAATGAGCTCTCAAAGCAGATGAATGGGATGAATTTCTTACAAACATCTCCATGGCCCCCACCCAGCATCCTTGCGTAGTCACCTCCTGGGAGAGGCTTTGGCAGGAAATCCTCGTTCTACCTGACCGAGAAAAATGAATATAAGAAATTGCTGTCGGCCATATTTCAGGCGTAGGGTGGCGCACCAATTATCAGCCATGGTACATACACCATTGGAACGAACGGTGTAGATCATGTCCTTGATATGCAGTCCCTTAGAAATGTTACACGAGGCATATATCGACTCACGTTATACATCTTGCTTTCTAAAAATCAGATTGATCCAGCAATCCCAATAATGGTCACGGTTTAGCTTGAATTACTTGCGTTTCACTAATTTTCAAGAAATTAAAAAAAAGGAACAGTTTAGGTGTCCCCCAGCCTCACCACCTTGATGCATACATTCTACATCCATGTTGTGTAAGAATTTCATAGAGTGAGCATTATTGATTAAGCGATCTTCTAGCAAGGAAGGGGGTCTTTTTTCCAGGCACGGAAGCTACCGCTTATAAAATGAATGAAGAAGGCATTAACATTAGAAAGACTAGGCATTCGAGGCCAACTACATGACTAGACTATACAAGTCATGAGTGATGGTGATGCAAAGCTAGATAGGCTAAAGCCTTTTTTTTATTCTGTCGGAAGCCCCACAACTAGCTATTTTATAGCAGACAACTAACGCATGCCTACTCAACTAATCTCATAAGTAAACATCTGGTGTAAATCCCCCTAAGAATTGGATGATGTGATTAGGCATGATAGTGAATCTGATCCAAGTTGTTATTGATTTAAAATCATGTAAGGAGTGTTGTGCTACAAACCATGTTACACTTACAAAGTTCTAATTAGAATAGAATAGTTAAATTTATATAAAATGAGTTTCGATAGGTTCCGAACAACTTAAACATCACACCTATGTAAACAATGGTACGAAATGGTGGTGAGAAAACTATCTTACCATTAAAACCTTAGTAGGACTCACCTAAATATTTTCACAGTGTTTATTTACCATCCATGCATGCATGAAGAGAAAAAATAAATATCTGCTTGATCCAAAACTTTTGTAGCCCATAAATGGTCAATCACCACTGTTTCTAATGGTATGGTCCACCTGATAATTGGATCTGCTTCATTTTTTGCATAATGCCCTAAAATGATAGGGAGAAATGGATGAATGGCATGGATACATAATGCATACATCAAGGTGGGCCCCTTGCTAAGGGCTGTACCGTCTTGGGTGAGGCCGGGTCCTACGAAATCGTTGTCATAGTGCTGCCGACACTCATTGAAGTTGCAGTTGGATGAAGTACTCAAGGTAATCTCTATCTTTTGGTTAAACGCAGATTGGGTACCGAGTAACTAAAATATGTGGAGCCCGCTGTGATGTATACGTTTTATCCATCCATGCCGTTCATCTAATTTATTAGCTCATTTAAGTGTAGGAATTCAAAATTGAAGCATATTTGAAGTTCAAGTGGACAACACCATGGGAAACAATAGGACTTGAACGCCTACCATTGAAAATTTCTTTGAGGACATAGAAGTTTTGGATCAAGCTGGGATATTTGTGTTTTCCTTTCATCCATGTTTGTCTGACTTGTGAACATGCTAGATGGCAAATAAACATTAGGGCATAGGATGGTTTCAAAGTTGCATGTCGTAATCCCCTCTATCCATCCCACCCCCCCCACCCCCCACAAAAGAAATTTTCAATGACAAGTGTTCAATTCTTATTGTTTCTGTGATGTGGTCCACTTGAGCTTTGGATATGCTTTGATTTTTGGATCATGATCTAAAATGAGCTAAAAAATGGATGAACAGTATGGATAAGACATGGGGCCCACATAGTTTTAGTGTAGTTAAACCCACCCTCTTTCTCATATACCCCAACCCACACCACCCCACCCTCTTTCTCGTGTAATGGTCCATGAACCCAAGGGTAACAATATCTGAGGTTTCGGGCAAGGCTTGGACCTATTAGCCAGGTCCGGGCTGACCTGACTTTATATATGTACATGATGATGATGCTTTGTCCATGTTGTGGGACCCACCAGTGGATGGGTTTAATTTTCAAGGATGGAAAACATGTCACCTATCTTTAGCACAAACATCATGCAAACAGTGGGCTCCATTATGATGATTAGATCCTGTGCCCACTCGTGAGACTGGAAACAGCATACGAATTGATGCCTGCACGTAATGAGTGAATTAGCTCAGCAGTGGGCAGAGTGCATTTCAATATTGAGACTAATATCATAGCTTGGAAAAATGTACTCTAGGAGTAGCATAGGTGGACCACTAATGTAGTTTATTGTACAAAAATTAGGGTGGCCAACTAATTAAACAAGCTATACCATTGAAATCAATGGACAACAAAGGTCTCAAATAAGACTGGAGCCTTTTCAGCCTATTAGAGACACGGCCGGGGGTCAGGGACTAGGACCAACTTCAGCCAAGTCCATGAGAGAATGAAAGCAATTTGGAGTTATGGCAGGAAAATCTTGTAAAGTAATTTAGAGGCTTATTATCGCTGTGGGAATTTTTTGGCTTATTTTAAAAAATCGAAACAATCTATGCTATCAGAAGAAGAGTTCTTCAGTAGAAGAGGTCATTTGTATTTTTTGTGAAAGTATATGTATCAGAATAGGCATCCTTTGTGTAAGCAGTCAACCCTACCAATCATTCTCCTTTGATCTTGTCATCGTGCTGTTGTATTCTTTTCCCTACTTCTTCGCAGGCCTCTTAATAAAATTTCAGTTCTCTCTCTCAAGAATTTTTTTTTTTTTTTAAATAAAAGTTGTTTGGTTTTGAATAAATTGGTTGCTGAGGAATGAAATTGTGATCGATAACCTTTTGGGGAACTTGAAAATGGACAATTTCAAGAATTTGTCCTCTTAAATAATTTAAAGGATAAGAAAAATCATTTTAAAAAATCAGTAGTACCTTTCAATGCCAATTATGTGGCTTTTGTTGGATTAATTGTGACAGCCTTGCCCTTATGTCACTCCCTAGTGGTTTTATTTCTATAGCATACTGGAGTAGAAAGTGCATTTGGCATAAAACATATTGGCACCATTAAGGCCTATACTTCTTTTAAATGGAATTCTTTGGCACACAAACATCTTATTTCCATACTCTAAAAGGATTTATTTATTTATTTCTATGTCCAAGATATAACGCGGAAATCTTGTTTACGCAATCCATAATGGATGTCCTGTGTTTCCGCAATCTTCGCCCACCATTGCAAGAAGAGAGTCTTCCATTTTGGTTAGATTTGATAGATATGGGGTTACATCTATTTATCTTCTTAATTGTTTTTTTTTTGTTGTATCAAAATTGAAAGGTTAAGATGGTTCCTCAATGAGAGCTTTGGGGGCATGGCCCATTTGTTAGGAACTACACCCTTAGAAACCAATTCATAGACACTTTAAGAAAATTATTAATTGATTAATTAACTTTGCAGTTGAATTTTGCTTTATCATCATTATGTTTATGCATCCAATAGGTTATACCAATGAGGTGCATTCATGTACATTTCAAAACATGGATTGAAGTCTAATATGGGTATTATATGTGGTTGTGCATATAGTTCATATTCATGTTGGAAGTTATGGCATAAGTTTGACATCAACTGTCAACCTATAACAAAACCTCTTTCTATGTCCAAGTTGAGACTAGCAATGGGATTTTAAAACTCCGACAAGTGTAATGTAATAGAATATTACATAGGTTAATTACAATAAAGCATTATCCAATAGTGTATTACATAATTACAATCAAAAAGTGGAATGGCGGAAAGGAATTTATGTAGCCGACCTCAATTACTTGGGATTAAGGCTTAGTTGATAATGATGATTATTGATGTAGAAATCTGGCTAGTCTTCCTTGAACCTTTGTGTACCTGTACAAAAGACGGACAAATGAGACCCTGGCTAGTATAGGGGACCATCCAATGCCTAAGTCAAGTAAGGAATTTGGGTCTAGTCGAGTAAGGGGTTTTGGGCTAGAGATTGTGCGTAGCATTCACTATTAGAGATGCCCCTGTTTATAATTAAGGAGATGCGGCGACGTAAAGGAAATCTCCATATTTAGTAGGTACCTATTGTGTAGGGATTTAGATCCTAAATGAGTGGGAGAATCTCCCAAGACCCTTAGTGAAGATCTCGAGATTGTTTGGGGGCCGTAGCACAAAACCTTAGGATTTAGCCTCCCCAAACACCATAATTATGAGATAATAAAGTAATGAAATAAATCAAAGCACAAAACCACACAACACAAGAGATTTTTATGTGGAAAACCTTCAAAGAGGTAAAAAATCACGGGACCTCATCCAGATCAACAATCCACTATAAAGTAGAACGTTACAACTGATCACAAGCACACATTGCTTGGATCAAACCTTCTTCACTCACGCAGGAGCGGATAAACAATAAGAGAATAAAGAAAAACAGAGAGATCTCACCGATCACGAAGACGTAGAAGTATTAAGACATCGACCGCGAAGTAGATCACCTCTACGAGCAGAATCTCCCTTCCACAAGCTTCCTCTCTCTCTCTTTTCTCTTTCTCTCACCTTGGCCGTCAAAAAACCCTTAACACAATAGCTTTAGAAAGCCTTCTCCATACCCTAAAAAAGCCTTAGGGACCCTTATTTATAGTTTAGGCAACTTGCTTCTACACCTCTTTGAAAACCGCCTCAAATTTACTCAGTCCGCACAAAATCTGGACATGAATCTGCATAACCTCGATTGGTCGAGCAGAGTCCTCAACTGGTCGAGCGGACCCTCGACCAGTCGAGCAGACTCCTCAACTAGTCGAGCACTACAGAATTTCAAACCAATTTACTCACTGGATTGAGTCGAGCAAACCCTCGACTGATTGAGCAGACCACTCGACCAGTCGAGCAACCTACTCGACTGGTCGAGCAGCGCAGTAAAACATCCGTTTTTCAATGAGATACAAATTCTCTCTTCTGAACTAAGGAGGAAAATCCCATCAAATCTCTTATTTTCCGACTCAGGAGGAATTCACCTTCTTTAAGCCAGTCTGGTTTCTACAAACCTCAAACTCGCCCTTGAGCAAAGCCTTGATTATCATGTCTGACCCATTATCATCCGTGTAAACCTTCTTAAGCTATAACACCTTCTGTTCCAAAGTATCTCTGATCCAGTGATACCGAATCCCTGTGTGCTTCAACTTAGAGTGCTGACTTGGATTTTTGCTTAAGTGTATAGCACTTTCACTATCGCAATAAACCACATGCTGCTCCTGCTTCAAGCTAAGTTCTTATAGGAACCTCTTCATCCAAAACATCTCTTTACATGCCTCTGTGACCACAATGTACTCGGCCTCTGTCGTTGACAATGCTAAGACTTTTTGTAGCTTGCTCTGCCAAAAGACTGCTCCCCCTGCAAACGTGAACAAGAACCCCGATGTAGGCTTCTTGGAGTCTATGTCACCTGCCATATCTGCATCTATGTAGCCCTCTAACGCAGGTTTTCCGTCACCATAGCATAAGCTCAACCTAGATGAGTCTCTTAGATACCACAGTATCCATTTCACCGCTGTCCGATGCTCTTTGCCAGGATTGACAAGATACCGGCTAACAACACCAACCGCATATGCTATGTCTGGGCACGTACACACCATAGCATACATCAAACTTCATATCGCTTACGCGTAGGGTATCTTCTGCATTTCATCCACCTCTGCCTTCATCTTGGGACACTGACTGTCGCTCAATCTGAAGTAACCATCTAGTGGAGTACTGAGCGACTTTGCTGCATTCATATTGAACCGCTCTAGGACTTTCTCAATATACCGCTCTTGTAACAGCCAAAGCTTCCTGCTGCTTCTGTCACGGGTTATTTTAATTCCTAAGATCTGTTTAGCTAGGCCCAAGTCTTTCATCGCAAACGACTTGCCCAACTCTTGTTTTAACCTGTCGATCTTTTTGATGTCTTTTCCCATGATGAGCATGTCATCAACGTATAACAGTAGAAATAAGAAATCATACTCATGCTTTAATATAAACGAGTCGAACTTCTTGCACCATTGCCTTGGAGCTTGTTTCAGCCCATACAAGTTCTTCCTTGGCCTACATACCATATGCTCATTGCCCTTGACTTCGAACTCCTCTGATTGATGCATGTAGATCTCTTCTTCCAGGTCACCATGGAGAAAGACAGTTTTAACATCTAACTGCTCTATCTCCAAATCCATACTAGCTACCAGCCCAAGCAACACCCGTATGGATGTCATCTTCACTACTGGTGAGAATATCTCCTCGAAGTCTATACCTTTACTCTGACCAAACCCTTTCACTACAAGTCTAGCCTTGAACATCATTTATGAATTCTTCTACTCAATCTTCTTTCTGAACACCCACTTGTTGCTCAAAACTTTCTTGCCCTTAGGCAGTTTCACCATATCATAGGTGTGGTTCTTATGTAAGGATTTCATCTCCTCTTGCATAGCTTTCAACCACTCTTCTTTATACTCATTGGCTAGGGCCACCTAATAATCTTCTGACTCTCCCCTATTAGTGAGAATAATGTACTCATGCAGCGAGTACCTCTTGAAAGGTTGTCTGTCCCTAGATGACCTCCTCACCTGTTGCTCAACAGGTAGATCAAGTGGGGGTGTTCCCCTGGTCCATCTTCTGTAGGAACTTCCTCGTCCTCTGCACCTTGTTGTATTCCCCCGTCATTAGGCGCTACAGGAGGAATAACTGGATCCATGTCCTCTAGCTCACTTGAACTAAGTTAGTTCTTCTCTGACTTACAAATGTCTTCTATATATTTGTAACACCCCGGTCCCAACGGTAAGATATTGTGCTAGCCAAAGAGGACAATATCTTACCGTTGGGACCAGGGTGTTACAAATGGCATCAGAGCGAGGGCGCTCTGTCTCCCGAGGGGGGATGGGTGCCTACCCAACCGGGCTGTGGTCCTCAGTCGGGTCAGTGATGAGCCTTCGAAAATAGACTGTCAGCTGTTAAGGAGGTGGTGCGCCTGTCCCACATCGGAAAGGGAATGCCTAAAGATCTGGGCTATATGTGGGGCTTCGGCCTTCAAGGGTAAGACGCGTTTTGCAGGTGGTTCGCTAACCGCTTCCACCTGCGAAAACAAAGTCGGGAAAGTGGACATTATGCCAGCCAAAGTGAACAATATGTTATCGTTGGGACCGAGGTGTTACAAATGGTATCAGAACGAGGGCGCTCTGTCTCCCAGGGGGGGGTGGGTGCCTGCCCAGCCGGGCTGTGGTCCTCAGTCGGTTCGGTGACGAGCCTTCGAAAATAGACTGCCAGCTGTCAAGGAGGTGGTGTGCATGTCCCACATCGGAAAGGGAATGCCTAAAGATCTAGGCTATATGTGGGGCTTCAGCCTTCAAGGGTAAGGCGCTTTTTGCGGGTGATTCGCTAACCGTTTTCACCTACGAGAACAAAGCCGTGAAGGTAGACATTGTGCTAGCTAAAGCGAACAATATCTTACTGTTGGGACTGAGGTGTTATAACATTGATCTTCAAAGAATACCGCATCTCTGCTTCTGACAAGCTTTTTCTCGGTCGGATCCCACAATCTGTAACCAAACTTTTCATCACCGTACCCTAAGAACACACACTGTTTGATCTTCATATCGAGCTTAGACCTCTCGTCCTTTGGTACGTGAATGGATGCTCAGCATCCAAACGCCCTGAGATGACTGTACGATGGATCATGTCTAATTCACACCTTCTCAGATACTTCTCCATTCAACGGGGTTGATGAAGACCTGTTTATCAAATACACCGCCGTGTGCATTGCTTCTCCTCAGAACGTCTTAGGCAACTTTGCATGGAATAACATGCATCTAATTCTCTCTACAATGGTGCGATTCATTCGCTCAGCCACACCATTATACTGGATAGTCTTGAGAACCGTCTATTCATGCCGTATACCCAGAAACTTACAATACTCATGCAAGTCACCAATGTATTCACCATCATTGTCAGTGCGAATGCACTTTAATGATCTATCTATCTCTCTTTTAACTATAGCATGAAATAATTTAAACACACCAAAGACCTCGTCCTTGGATTTCAAAACATAAACCCAAACCCTCCTAGATGCATCATCTATAAAAGTGACAAAATACAATGCCCCACCTAAGGTTTTTGTGCTCATAAGACCACAAACATTATAATAAACCAAATCTCATGCATGCACTTTATTAACATGAGAAGCGGATTTAACGAATAAAAATCTATATTGTTTCCCTGATAAACAGTCAATACAGATTTTGAGAGGTATACCTGTTACGTCTAGAAGGAGCAACTTCTTTGTTAGTAGCTGAAGCCCTTTTTCACTCATGCGACCTAGACGCCTTTGTCACATGTCAATAGCTGAATCTTCCGCTGCGTTCAACCCACCCTTGCACACACTGACACTTGCCTTGTAAATGGCACAACACTTTTTTCCTTTGGTTGCGATCAACAAACTCTTGATGAGCTTCCAGCGCCCACTAACAAATCGGCTTTCATAGTCATCATCATCCAACCTTCCCGTCGACATCAAGTTGAGGTGAAGGTCAAGAATATACCTCACTTCTCTAAGAACCAATGTGCAGCCCATATCGGTCTTTACACAAATATCACCGACCCCTACAATCTTTAATATGCCAAAATTTTTCATCTTCATGGTTCCAAAGTCACCTGACTTATAGCTTGTGAAGAAATCTCTGTGTGGAGTCGCATGAAACAAGGCTCCCAAGTCTATCACCCAATCGGTGTCCTGACTCATAACCGTGAGACAAACATCGTGATATGCTGAAAGAAAAACTATAACGTCGTCATCTGAAGTGACCGTAGTGGAGTCTGATTCATCTTTCTTCTCCTTTATTTTCCTTTCTTGTCATTCTTCTTATTACGACATTCATGCTTGTAGTGGCCCCTCTTGCCACAATTCCAGTATCCAACATCCTTTCTGACGCTCGACTTGCCTCTTGATTTATCTCTGGCCTTCCCGCCCTTTCTGTTCTTTCCTCTCACCCGTTCTTGTGTCACAAGGGCCTCTTGCTGAGTTGACCCCTAAGACTTCATCCTTATCTCTTTATTGAAGGGAAAACTAAATAAATGTTCCATAGACACCTTTCCGTCTAGCCCGAAATTACTTAGAGACACCACCAATGTCTCCCAACTATCAGGCAATGAGCTAAGCAATAGCAAAGCCTGTAATTCATCGTCCAGGACCATCTTCATAGTGGAGAGTTGGTTCAATATATTGCCGACCCCATGTGCTCAGCCACAGAACCACCATCTTTAAATTTGAAATTCACAAGTCGTCTTATTAGAAAAATCTTATTTCTGGCTATCTTCCTCTCATACAACCCATGTAATTTTAGTCATAGGCTAGCGATTGAGGTCTCCATAGACACATGGTGGAATACGGAATTGTCGAACCGTTGTCTAATAAACCTCACTGCCTTCCGGTCCAATTTCTTCCAATGATCATCTATCATATCCTTTGTTTTTACTGATATACCTAAGATTGGAGTATACAAGTCCTTGCAATAAAGCAAGTCCTCCATCTTAGCCTTCCATATTATCCAGTTAGAACCATTGAAATTGATCATCCTTAATAAGCCACTTTCTATAATTCAGAACCGATCTCACTCCGTTCAATAAACCTGGACGCTCTAATACCACTTTGTTGGGGGGCCGTTGTACAAAACCTTAGGATCTAGCCTCCCAAAACACCAGAATTATGGGATAATAAAGCAATGAAATAAATCAAAGCACAAAATCACACGACACAAGAGATTTTTACGTGGAAAACCCTCAAAGAGGTAAAAAAACCATGGGACCTTGTCTAGATCAACAATCCACTATGAAGTAGAACGTTACAATCAATCACAAGCACACACCGCTTAGATCAAACCTTCTTCACTCACGCAGGAGCGAATAAACAATAAGAGAATAAAGAAAAATGGAGAGATCTCACCGATCACGAGCACGTAAAAGCGCTGAGACGTCGACTGCAAAGTAGATCATCTCTACGAGCAGAATCTCCCTTCTACAAGCTTCCTCTCTTCCTCTTTTTTTCTCTCTCTCACCTTGGCCGTCAAAAAACCTCAACACAATAGCTTTAGAAAGCCTTCTCTATACCCTAGAAAAGCCCTAGGGTATTTATAGTTTAGGTAACTTGCTTCCTCACCTCTTTGAAAACCACTTCAAATTTATGCAGTTTGCACAAAATCCGGACATGAATCTACGTAACCTTGACTGGTCGAGCAGAGTCCTTGACCGGTCGAGCGGACCCTCAACCGGTTGAGTAGACTCCTTGATTGGTCGAGCACCATGGAATTACAAACCAATTTGCTCGCTGGCCTTTGAGTCGAGCGAACCCTCAACTGGTTGAGCTGCCCACTCGACCGGTCAAGCAGCCTACTCGACTAGTCAAGCAATGCGATAAAACATATTTTTTCAACAGGATACACATTCTCTCCTCTGGACTGAGGAAAATCCCATCAGAGATCCCGAGTGTGTCGCAAATATCTTCCAAGTTCTTTGGAGAAGATCTCGAGCAGATCTTTGATTGTTCAGAATCACTAGAGGCATGCAGTAGGAGGCCGAGGTAGTCTTGCCCGACTTGACCCGAGGGATGCCGCCCTGGGGTCTAACCTGATCCTTTCGGCGTGTGTTTGGTCTTCCTTTGATGTTGTGCAGGTCGGCCTATTTTCCGGCCTACTGGCGAGAGGCCGAGCTTGAGCCCAGTTGTTCCTCGGTCTAGCGCCGAGTGGCGGATTTCTCATTTAGATTCGCTGTTGTCCGGCTTGACTAAGTGCACAAGGGTCCGACCTGACCTTTGATTATTGGTCAGCCTATTTTCCCCATAACAATGATGATGATGATATCGAATCTTATGCATGTGTGATAAGCCCATGTTACTTGAGAGAAAACATTTTGTTTTCTTATCTATACAAATATAGTTTAAAACCATCATATACTTGGGTCATCGCGTGTAAGGTTTTCATGGGATTAATGACCTGCATTAAGCTGTGTTGCTTAATCTTATGAAATTTGAGTTGTGGACTCGCATCAGTAAAATAGACATACCAAATTTTGGATAGACTCGCATATTGAAGGGTTGAATCACATGAGAAATGCACCCAAGTCCTAAAAAGGAAATGTAAACTCACATTCACCCGATTCATATATCCTTCGACCCTATAATTAGTTATATATTCATGTTATCTACTTGGTTAACTTTGACATATGCCGTGATTCTTGGTAGGAATGACTACGAATGACATATGCTTGTGATTTGGTTAATTATGTGGAAAGTTATAGGGAATATGATAATCCAAAAAGGAATCCACACATGCGGTCTTCTTTGTATGGATGGCTTCGTCACAGAAGACCGCTTGGATTGATAGACCCAGTTAATCACATGCAGACGCAGTAGTTTTCAATCAAAATTATTTTGATCCGTTGAGTATGAAGGAGGAACAATGAATTTGTGTTTTAAGACAAGTGTTTTCTTTAAATAAACTTGTCAAAAGTCCAACAGTGGATCTCATGACTGTCAAAAGGGAACCATATTTGGTACATAGGCCCACATGATGGTAGGGTAATAATGACACGAAAGGATGTAAAGTGGAATGTATGCAACGTATAGAGTTCATGTGAAGAAGACCTAAAATTGTAAAGTGGTAGGTATTGACTCACGTACAACTTAATAGAGGAGCCCACTGGCCCAAGCACATGGAATGTGTGTGTGTGTGTGTGTGTGTGTGTGTGTGTGTGGATAGATAGATAGAATGGCTAAGGGGTCCACACCCAAGTCTTGGACGTCCTCGTCTCTCTCTCTCTCTTTTTTAATAGGAACTAGGCTGAGGTTTCTAAATAATGATCAGGTTCATCTCTTAGAGGTTATAAAGCTTTTAGAATTTGGGTCGTTTGACTTTTGAAGGCCATAGCTCTCACCGAGTGAGGGTTGTAGCATGAAGATTAAAAGCCCAAGAAATCTTCATCAATTAAAAAGGAGTGTTATAATCTATTACCTGCTTCCTTTTCTTTTTGTTTGAATTGATTATACCCGTTTGCATGTGTGCATGTGTAGTGCATGGAGTGAAAACCCAACACCATCAATGTCAGGCTTAGTGGACCAATGTTCAGGAGGATCGCTGAACAAAAAGTCCACTTGTACAACTTGAGAACTAGTATATACTAGTATTTTCCTTACAATAATAATGATGATGATGATGATGATGATGATGATCATTAAGGAATTAGTTGCTAGTCAACATCAAGTAAAAGGCCTCACAAATTTATTTATAAAGAAAAAAAAGGTTTAATGGACGATATGATACAATCCTTCCCTCATTGAGGGAAGATGAACCTTCACCTAATAACTGGGCTCCATTTTATCTCTTGCCATGTATCCCAACCCCAAGAAGTATGTGTCAAATCACTTGCATTCTCCAACAACATCTCTCTTTTCCATTAGTTTTCTGGGTGATTTTGTAGAATATGCCACACGAATTTGGACAATCAAAATCCCGTATTCCTGAATTCCGCCTTTCATGGCTATGCTATTTTCAAAATTGTTGGAATCTTCATAATCTGGTAGAGGCCGATCTGCAATACCCATCACTCACTCAAGCAAAGTCATCTAAGCAAATTGATGAGAGCTTAGACTGACCTTAAACACGTCGTCAGTAGGTTGCACATCCCAGCCCATACTCTGCAATTCATGGATTTACTTCTAACAAAAATAAAATGTAATGTGACAATTCAAGCAAGCTGAACCAGGCAGCATAATAAATTCTGTAGTATATCTCTTTTTTTTCATTCATAGAACAGAAAAGAATAGTAACTGAACATTCACCACAATAACCTGCCGAGTTTGAAATTTTAGTTGCTGGTGATCCCATTGTGATTCTGAGGTTCTGAAACCTTGGTATAATTCATAAAGAGCATACAATGAGTAAGAACTGAAACACGTCGAAAGGGAGTTGAGACATCAACCCCTACTGGTTAGCGGAATTGGAACACATCGAAATGGACTTGAGACATCAACCCCTACTGGTTATCCAAATTGGAATGCATCAAGATGGACTTGAGACATCAACCTCTACAGTTTAGGAGAACTGGGACACATCAAAATGGAACCATGCACCTTCTAAAAGGATTTGGCAGAAATATGTAGAATTGTGCCTCCCAAAAAGGATGTCCAGAGGTGCGCCAGTGACAAGAAGAAGGTTATTGGACACCAAAGGGAAACCCCAGACACACAACACATATTTGACTGAACCCTGTTTCCATTATGCATGGTCTATTCGTCATTGATTGAACAATTAGATCGAATACCAACACAAACTTTATTGGAGCTAACACAAGGAGAATAGAAAAGTATGACATGACAACTTAAGCAAGCCAAACCAGTTCATGCAATCAAACTTCTTTATATTGTTCCATTGTTTAATTTACAGAATTCGAAGTGAAAGGAAACAAAATGTCAACCACACTAAGCAGCAAAGTTCAAAAATCTTAGTTGTTGGAATTCTGATTCTAATTCTCAACATTGTATAATTCATGTCTTAGTTCATTAACATCTCACCCACCATTCCTAGATGATTAGATGTTTACAGAATATATATCCTAAACTCAGTTACAGTTTTGTTGGGCACCCCTCAATGCCAGCAGAGCAGCTCCATATGCTGCCTCAGTATTCATTGCTCGACTCACAGGTAAACCAAGCACCCTCTCCCGTATCTTTATCCATTGCTTGTTTTTCGCACCCCCTCCAGCAGTAAACACTTCCTCTACTTCAGTTGCACCAAGCTCCTTTAGTAATGAGTAAGCCTTTGCCTGAATCACGAGCATGTGACTTAGTCACTCATCCCAAAAGAGAGAACTATTGAAATCATGGTTCTTTTAATTGATAAGTGACAGCTTTAAATATTGTCCTACAATTATCAGATTCTCCAAAATGCATGTATTGCCAATACGGTTGTATTGTCTGATACAGATGGATCATATTGGTTCTGGAGCTGGATGATACATTTTCCATCACTGACATTACAAACTATGATTTAAACAGAATACCCATCTATTAAGTACAGTGGAGATGCTCAACCTCGATGCGTGCAATGGATTCTAGAATGCCATGTAAGTACTCTGCATCATCTTCTGGGCGTGGATGTAACCTGCACAAGAGAGGAAGTAATCAACCTCTTGAACATATGAATGAACCTTTTCACGTGCCAAGTCAATAGAGAATTTCCCTTCGAGTAAAACTGCTCGAGTTCAACCTGTGGGATCATTCATACATTGTGCAAAGGAAAATGCTAAGTTTCAACCCAAAAGAAGAGAGGCAAAGCTAAATAGTCAGCATGACTAAGAAGAAACGCATCAGCATATAAGGAAACTCTCTGATGCACGTGTGGCAAACCATCATCATATGGCATGCGCCATAGACCTTGGACATTCAAAAGGCCACTAACATTGTTGGAAAATGTACAAACATATTTTTTCTTATGGAAAAGGATGCACTCCTCTACACCTTTGTTCTTTTGGTACTCTTTTTCATTCCTTATGAAGTATATTAAGATGGGAATATCTTTTGCCTGAACATAAAACTGAAATCTTTCAAACGAGTTAAAATTTCAACTTTCATATACCCAACCCTCCATAGACTACCATGTTCCAACACTCCTCCCCAGGTTTTGCACCAGTGAAGTGCACAATACCACAATGTCAGGGCACTCCTAATATGGCATACAGCATTATGAGGGAGGGAGTGAGGGAGGGTGGAATTGGCAGGAGAAGGTAAAATCAGGACTTAACCAAGAAAACAGTTTCATAAACAGTATAAAGATAAGAATGGAACTTGGGTGGTGAAATGGCCCACTTACTTTATTACCATAATCTCAAACAAACACAGAATCACACAATTCCACTCTCAATGTCTAGGAATTTCACATTTGATCCATCTATAAGTAACACATCTCCAGAATATATGCCAACGAAAACAAAGCAACATAAATTCTCATATCTGACTCGTGTCGGTACTGCACATAACCCATGTAGAAAATCCTACAAAAATCAGGATAATTTTTAAAAGAGCTCCATCTTTTGAGCAATATCTTCCTCAAACCAATCAGTAACTTGGTTGTACAGCTACAGGTGTAAGCTTTATGTCCAGATCATGTCAACTATGTTCTAGAGCTTCAACTGGCCAGGTCTTGGGCCCTTGGATTATGGGTCTGATACCAAGGTGAAAATTGTTGAGCAAGGAAATGAGGGTCCATTTAGATGTTTGGAGTTAATCCTACAGGAGTAACAAATCCTATAACTTATACATCCCGAATTAATGCCTTGGAATGGACAATTGTTGTTTGTATGACATTCAAGATTCATGAATCCTAGAACTTGTAGAACTGTTGTTTATTAAGTGTCAAATGATCTGTGACTAAGAACACAAAATATATAAAGAAGTTTGGCACCACCATTAAGTTCCAACATGTCACATTTATGACCTTCAACCTAGGTACAAGGCGTGTGCCACAATGGTTATATAAAGGTTGGCCCAACATGAATTCATACACATCTCACTAGGGCTGTCACGGGTGAGGAACCAGAGGTACCTAAGGTATCAGAGCTAGTTTAAATGGGTCCGGGTCCCATTACTAGACCCTTTTCAAAAACAGGCCGGGTTTGAGTCCATTGCCTCCTATGTTTAGAAACTGGGTCTAGTATCGAGTACCCGATGTATACCCAATTAAAACCATATATAATATTTACAGTATATAATTATAAATATTAATTATGGTTAATGAGTATATTAAATATAGTCTTTTATGAGGAGACATTAGGACTCGTTTAAGAGAGGATTTCGCTAAGCCTAATAATAATATATTAGAGATGTCGAACAAAAACTCGTTTATTACATTACTAATTGTATTGTGTCAAACCAAATAACAATTGGTACCATTATTCCATGCTGAAAATCATGTTGTATAGGAGTGGATTTTGCTAGGCCCACATGTGTGTGAAGCCAGGCGCCATACACCTAGTGATATCGTGGATATGACATTGTGCCGATACGAAATTGGGTTGTAGGTGGGAAACTTCCCAATATCAGTCAATATATGGCAATGTATTGATGATATATTGATACATTGCGATAATCAAAAAAGACCATTATTACAAGTTCTCCAATATCATCAATACATATCAATGATATCACACTTGCAACAGTCCCTTCCAGAAAATTTGGAAAATTCATCAAAAATCCACAAAGACGTTCTCTGAATTTTTTTTGTTGGTATTACATAACTAAGGGGATATCGACCAATCTTTTTCATTTGTTTGGAAAGAAAGGGGATTTGGGTTCTGAAATTAAGACTGGAGAGAGCATGTGGTACCAAAAACCTAATCTGTGAGTTTTTGCAAATTTAAATTGTTTTCTCTTATTTAAATTGTGTGGAATCTATGGAATGAAGCTAATAGTCAATGAGCATGCTCAATATGAATTTTGATCTCCAATTTTTGAAATTGGGAAATTTTAGGGAAAATTACCCATTTAACTTGCAATGAGAGCGTGGAAAAATCATGTGAGAGTGCCAAAGGGTTGATCTATAAATTGAGGGAACTTTTTGGAATTTTTGAAAAAAAAAATAAATTAATTAAAAATATTAACCCTATGTTATTTGTGCCTTATATTTATGTACTTATGAATGTGTGGCCGCGCTCATTTATTTATTCACAAAAATATTTTTTTAATTATAAAATAATTTTTTTTAAAAATAAATAAATGTATTGTACATTGTAGGACAAATTTGGCTTTTGAATTTATGTTTTCATACATGCCTTCTATGATTTATAAATTAAATGAACTGATTTTGAATATAGTTGTGTCACTTCTGTTAAACAGTACATAGTTTAGGAACCTATATAAAGGAAACTCATTATGTATACTTGTTTTTTGTGATATTTCAAGTTCTAATGTGTATTAATGTCTTTTTTAGCATCCCCTGAAGTTTCATCAAAAAATTCGATCAATTTCCCGATATTTTCCAAAAGCATCTATATATTACTTGATACATGCAATAACCACTATGTTTTTGTATCCCAAGGGTGTGATACATGCACAACGATATTGAAAACATTGCATACACCTATGCACATGCACCTAAATAGAACATGTGTTTGATATCTAAGCTTTTCATCCAATTAAACATGGCGTTAGATCTTTTGGCCTAAAAATTCGAGTCATTACACTCAAGTGAATCACAATTAGAGTTGTACATGAACCAAGTTAGCTCGGTTAACTCACTCAACTCGACTTGGAAAAGCTCGACTCAACTTGGCTCAAAACTGGGTTCGAGCCGAGTTGAGTTGATTTTTTTAGCTTGAAAAAATTTCTAGCCGAGTCCAAGCTAGACCGAGCTCAACTCGACTCGACTCGTAACTTGACTCAAATTAGACTCGTTCGACTCGGATCAAGTTCACTTAATATAAATATTTTGTAAATATTTATATATTTAAATAAATGATTATATATATATATATATATTACATATGTTAAAAATCCTAAAACTTAAACTCGAACATAGTTGGCCCGAGCTACTGACCGAGCCGAGCCGAGCTGGCCAGTCAGACTAGAAGACCAAGCCGAGCCAAGTTCGAGCTAGGGTAGCCTGTTGGCCGAGCCAAGCCAAGTTGGGCCAAGTTCAACTCGATTCAGCTCGTGTACAACTCTAATTACAATGTAAAAAATAAAATAAATAGGTGTAATGATGATCACAATGACCACAACCACGACCACAGCCACCTCCAAATCTTCCGCCTCGACCACAGCCACCTCCAATCCCCCATCATCTCTACCCGCTGCAGAAATAAAGTCGAATGATCTAATGAAGTGGAACTTTGAGTAGACATGCCAGCCGTCCTCTGTACTCTGGCGAACGCTTTTGCCACTGAGGGAATTTCACTACCTTCAAGAATATGGGACCTCATAAGCTTGAACTCCGGTCAAAGGCCGGAGAGAAATTCCCACATATCACTGAGTTACCCGCAGGAAAGTGTACAGTAGAGTGCAAATGGGTATATATCATAAAGTACAAGTTTGATAGCAGTGTGGATTGTTTAAAGGCTCGTTTGGTGGCAAAAGGATATACTCGAATGTTTGGAATTGACTATTCTGAAACCTTTTCCCCGGTGGCCAAGCTCCATTCAATTCATGTGGTGATCTCAATTGCTACAAATTTGAATTGGCCTCTATATCAACTGGATGTAAAGAACGCATTTCTTCATAGTGATTTACTTGAAAAAGTATACATGGAGCAACCGCCTGGCTTTATTGCTTAGGGGGAGCCTAAAAAAGTCTATTGGCTAAGAAAGTCAATTTATGGGTTAAAGCAATCTCCACGTGCATGGTTTGACAAATTTAGTAAAGTGATAATGCAGTTTAGGGTGAAACGCAGTTAGGCTGATCACTCAGTCTTTGTTAGGCAGAGTAAGACTTGCACTCTGGTTCTTGTTGTTTACGTGGACAACATCATCAATACTAGACATGATAGTAAAGACATATCTGAGTTTAAGTTCTTGCAGCAACACTTCTGTACAAAAGATTTAGGCTATCTTCAATACTTTCTGGGTATTGAGTAGCTTGATCAAAGTTGGGAATTAATTTATCGCAAGGGAAATATGTTATGGACTTGTTAGAAGAGACAAGTTTAATGGGGGCTAAGCTAGTTACAATTCCCATGGATGCGAACTCCAAGTTAAATACAAATGAAAGAGAGACCTTTTTGATGATCCATGCAAATATCACCAGTTGGTTGGGAAATTGACTTATTTAACTATTACACGGCCTCATATTACCTATCCAGTCAGTGTAGTTAATCGATTAATGCAAGCCCCTCGAGTCTCGCATATGGAAGTTGTGATCCGCATAAGGGTGCCCCAGGTCGTGAAATTGTCTACAAGCAAAATGAATATCTTAGAGTGGAAGGATTCTCTGATGCAGACTGGGCTGGATATCCTTCAGATAGGCGACATCACAAGTTATTGTACCTTTTTAGGAGATAATCTTGTTACCTTAAAAAGCAAGAAGCAACAAGTTGTTGCCCGTTATAGTGCAGAAGCGGAGTATAGAGCTATGGCCCATACCGCAAGTGAACTTGTTTGGCCGAAGATGTTGATGTATGCATTAGGTTTTGTGGTTGATACTCCCACGAACCTATATTGTGATAAACTGATAATCAAGCTGTGTCACATATCACCGATAATCTAGTTTATCATAACAGGACAAAGCACATTGAAGTAGACTACTACTTCATCAAAGAGAAGGTTGCAAACATGGAAATATCCACATTGTTCATCAAATCCAAAGACCAAGTTGCCGATATGTTCACAAAGGCTTTAAGTCGGGCTCATTTAGACAAGTTTTTTGATAAGCCGGGCATTTATGGTATATATGCTAGCTTGAGGAGGAGTGTTAGAATGGTCACACGTGTGATGTGATCACAAGTGTGGACACATGTGACATGTCCACACATGTGACATGATCACAAGTGTAACCATCATGTTTGGGTCTGGTCTTTGTGCATGGGTTGAGTATACATGAGCTTCTAAGTCTATGGTAGTGTGCTTATGTATGTTTCTTGGTGTAAGGGTATTTTTTGTAATTTCCCCTTTTAAGTGAAGCCCTACTAATAAAATAAGAGGGGTGGGGGTGTGTGAGTATTAGAGCTCTCTCTCTCTCTCTCTCTCTCTCTCTCTCTCTCTCTCTCTCTCTCTCCCCTCTCACATTCTTTCTTCTAGATCGAGAACAAGTTTCAACAAAATTTTATAGCCAATCAATTTTCTTTATATATAGTGTCAAACTGAAGGGTGAAAACATATAGAATTTTAAAGTCAAAACATCTAAAAAATTTAGCCTACTTATTTGAAAGATAGGATGTTGCACACATTTGACAGATTGTTACGTACACTTGCATGTACATAGGAAGCTTTACACATGCATGTACCCTTTGTAAGACCCGTATCCTAGCTCATACCGTTCCGTAGGCTTCTGCGGTCCTCCCGGTCGAATTCCGGCAACCCGCGATCTGTAACCGGCGTTTGCGCGCCCTAAACCGTATCCCGTATTCCAGAGTCGGCTTGACCCGAGACTTGTACCCTTGCGACTGCGTCGTCGCCACGGTTCCGACGCCGTGTCTCGCGCGCTGAGGCGATACTCGAACCAGGAGATGTGGGCTCGCATTTAGTTCGAGGAAAAACGACGCGCTGTTGCAAAACCCAAGAGAGAGCTTTCAAATCAATCCCATCAATCACATCTCATGTCAAGTACAACCACCCCTCCCCTAAAGTCAACTCTCTCTTACAACCAAGTACACCCATCCATCACTCACCATCCCTCTCTCCCATCACCTCTCTCTCTCTCATTCTCTCTCTCCATTTTTCAAGTAACCCCCATGAGAGTCCATCGTCCAAGCTCAATGAGAGGAGGAGCTTGGTGTGGCCCACCTTCCTAACTTCCAATCCCACCATCCAAAGTCCATCTTAACCGTTAAAATCCACCCCTTGGAGCTTTAGATCGTGTTGGCGGAAGAAGGAAGAGGAGATCAACAATGGGTGTTTTTATCATTTGATTTTTTTGTGATTTGAGGGCCCACATGTGGTGGGACCCATCTTGATCTATGCATTGTATCATGGAGGAGCTTATAGTGGCGGAGCTCCTCCCGCCTCATCCGATCTCTCTCTCTCTTCTTCTCTATCTCTCTCTCTTGTGATGCATGTGGCCCACTTGATCCACGTCGTGCCGCTACTGGGACCCACCAGACTTTTCTGGCCGTCCATAAGATGTGGGGCCTGCTGTGATGAATACACGACCCACCATCCAGGCCATGGACGGTGGCACCATGCCATGACGTGTGTGTTTCACCATGCCGCCCACCCACTTTCGTGTGGGGCCCACCCCACAAGTGATGCACGTGTGGAGGTGGGGCCCACTAGACATGTATTGTATATCCATGTTGTCCACCCGTGGATAGTGGGTCCCAACAGCATGTGGCTGCAGGATGGTTGCCAGTAAGTCTGGTGGGCCTCCATCATGAGATATGTATCATATCTACACTGTCCATCTATCTCTCCATATCGTTTTATGGCCTGGGTGAGAAGATCCAGACCTCAGGTGGACCACACAGCAGGAAATAGTGGAGATGATGACGTCCACAGTTGAAGCCCTTGCAGGGACCACCCTGATGCACGTATTTTATATCCCAGCCGTCCATCCCTTCCTGGACATGGAACGCTGGAGACCCCCCTTATATATATATATATATATATATATATTATATTTGGTGGGCCATGTGGTTGGACCCCACCACGATGCATATGTTATATCTATACCATCCATCCAAACATCCAGCGTCTGGACGCTAGACTGGAAGTATAATAATAATAATAAATAAATAAATAAAAACTATTATAATAATATAATATATTACATATATGGTGGGCCCTACGTGGGACCCACCTTGTTTAGAAACAGATTGATTGGTGAGTGCTGACAGCAGCTATACTGCTGTTGTCATGACGTTAGCCAAACCGTTCATCTGTTGAACGGTGTGGGCCAGCAGCCCTCCTAGCTGATGTGGGTCCCATATGATGTATGTGTTACATCCAAAACGTCCATCTGCATGGACGTCAGAAGTTCCGTGGACCTCATCATGAGGTATATGTGTTATATCCAAACCGTCCATCTGTTTATACACACCGTCCAGATTGTGTTGGACAGTGCTGGACAAGGTTTGGATAGTGCTAATTTACATAGACAATGTTTGGATGGTGCTGATTTACATGGGAAATGTTTGGATGGTGCTGATTTACCTGGACAATGTTTAGACAGTGCTGGTCATCATTAGTGGGCTGTGTGCCCCATGAAATGATAGTGTACAGTGATACACATGTTACACCTATAACTATTGAAATGATTTTGGTGTGGTCCAAGTCCACTTGAGGCCCATTGGTGCGGCCCATCATGATGTATATTTGAGGCCCATGTGATAGGGCCCACCTGCCTTGTATTTGAGACCCATATGATGGGGCCCACCTGCTTAAATCTTAGGCCTATGGGCAAGGCCCATTGTGTTGTATTCGAGGCCTATGGGCAAGGCCCATTGTGATGTATTGGTGGCCTATGGGCAAGGCCCATTGTGATATGTATTCGAGGCTCATGACGCGTGGCCCATTTGACGCATATGAGACCCATGTGTAGGGCCCACATGTTGCGTATTTGAGGCCCATGTGCAAGGCCCACCTGTCGTGTATATGAGGCCTATTAATGCGGTCCACTTAATGTATACCAGGCCCATTGGTGTGGCTCGTTGATGCGGCCCACTTGATATATTTGAGGCCCATGAGTGAGACCCATTGTGATGTGTTCGAGGTCCATGTGATGCGGCCCATAGTGATATGTATGTAGCCCTTGTATGAGGCCCATTGCGATGTATATTGGGCCTTTGTGTGAGGCCATGGACCCACAGTACGTTTGGCTCTATGTAGGCCCCTCCTTGGGAGCAATGATGGTTAAATGTCCACATTAATAGGCAATAATGGTTGAATGTCCACATTGATGGGCAATGATGGTTGAATGTCCACATTGTGACCTTCCATTAGGCCGATTGTCGAGGCCGATTATCGATTCTGATTGTCGAGGCTGATTCCGATTGTCGAGGCCGATTATCGATTCCGATTGTCGAGGCCGATTCCGATTGTCGAGGCCGATTCCGATTGTTGAGGCCGATTTCAATTGTCGAGACCGATTGTCGAGGCCGATTATCAGGTCGATTGCATGGGCCAATTATCGATGCCCATTTCGATACCGATTATGAGTATGTGACAGCATAGCATCATGATACATGCCCATACGCATCATCTGCATGTTTATTATGAGCAGTAGTTGACCATTACATATGTCATTGGGCAGGTTGTTATGAGACTCCCTGATAGGCGGAGATTGTCTCACATGAGCGCACGGTATGTGCAAGATTGATGCATGACTGGATTGTATGACTCATGCATCTCGCATTTTGAGATATAACTACTGTACGCCCTAGTGACATCAGGGCCATAGCCTCCACAGGCATGTCGTGGATGGCCAAATGGGACACCGGAAATGTTTGGTTCTAGCTTCGAGCCGCCATAGATGGCCCTGGGTGAAAATTCCTAAACCCTCTTGGTACCAGAGGATGCTCCAACGTCAAGACCGAGTGGATATATATGAGCGCATGAGGGCCATATACCAGTAGGCCACATCTCCCACTATGTCATGGTCGGTTGGAAGGGGGTGTGGCCTTACCAGCCTGAGGGAGTAGGCAATGCTAGGCTGAGTCTGACCAGCTTGAGGAATGAGTCTGCTATCGACAAGTCAGGCCCGATAGTGGCAAGCGGATAGTGAGGTCTCTTCCACTTACCCAGTTGTGCGCTTGATGGGGCGGTAGGTGGCAAAGAGTGTACTAGACCCCGGTGATGATCCCAGAGATATACAGTACTGATATGTGTACTTCTTGAGCAGAAGTTGCATACTCATGCATTCATTCATTCACTATCCACTTGGGCTGGTGGTGCGCAACTAATTATTGTGTACCTTCGCAACAGCAAGGATTTCGGTTGGGGCGTGACTAACCTGAGGTCAGGGGTTTACCATATTGAGTCTGGCTATCCAAATTTAGGTATGGGACTGGTTTGGATAGAAGTCCCTTGTGATGGACCTCATAGCCTGCGATACTACGTATTATCATCCCGACTTCACTCCAGCTTAGTCATTTCATTCGCACCGCATATTACATTGCATTCGCAACATTTAGCATTTTGGGTTACTATGTTTCTACATTTATATGGCTTAGATGAGGTTAATGGTATTCGTGGCTTGTCAGGATTTGCATATTGTATTACATTCTCGGCATCTGATATTTGGCTCATTATGATCTGCATTCCGTACTCTGATATTATATGACTCATAGACTTACCAGTATGTTTCCGCTTACTCTGATATTGTATGATTTATGGATTGCCAGTATTTCCACTTACTCTGATATTTATATGCTTGGCACGTGCATCGCACACACTTTCACCACCCTCTAAGCTTTCTATAAGCTTATGCACTATAGATGCATCCAGGTGGCGTTAGGTCGCAGCAACGTTGAGCTTGGAGCGTGCAGCCGTCTTCTGGAGCTTTAATTATCGATATATGTATTTCCCTTTTAGCACTGTATTCAAATGTTTATATTAGTGGATATGTGATGATGATGTTGTTCTTGTGATTTAGATATACTTGTGGTTATGCTTCTTATGAGATAAATTCGTGTTGAAAATCCTCCTTGTAGGATCCCAGGATCGGCATCTGGCGTATGAGCGTTGGGAGCCGAGAATGGGGTACTACGGAGGCTATCGGCACCGGATTCGGCTATCGGGAATTTTGCGAGCCCGGTTTTCGAATTTGGGGCATGACACCCTTAATGAGAGATAAGACCACAATTGGATTACTATTTCTGAGCGAGGAGGGAATCAAAACATGTTTCATACCACGCGCGTTCAAACACATGGTAATTACCATATGTTAAGAGTTGTGTGGGGCCCACTAGTGATGTGTATGCAGAATCAAGGTGTTCAATAACAATAACAGTGACGGCAATGGCCATTAATTTTTTATGCAAATTATTATTTTTTGAATCGACCATGTAACGCCCGTTACAGGCCGTTTTTTCTTCCTAAACATGTAACAATTCCCACCATTACCGTTATGTAATGGTTTTAATGGTTGTTAACCATGTTTGCATACCCTATGCAAAATCCAAACCATTCATTTATTTTGCCTTCTTTTATTCCTAGAGAATCTCAAGAACCATCATGATCCAAAACTCACATGGGACACACCATCACAAGTATCAAAGGAGTGTCATGGGACTCAAAGGATACCCGATAGGAACTCAAGTATGGTAGGATCTGGAGTTGGGGACATTAAATGTGGCACCCGGACCTAGTAGCACCCAAACTGATAAGACTAGGTGTGCGATCTGTGCGAATTGGGTACAACTCAACTTGCATGTATGTAGGAAGGTTTACACATGCATGTACCCTTAATGAGAGATAAGACCACAATTGGATTACTATTTATGAGGGAGGAGGGAATCAAAACGTGTTTCATACCACAGGCATTCAAACGCATGGTAATTACCATATGTTAGAGCTGTGTGGGGCCCACTAGTGATGTGTATGCAGAATCAAGGTATTCAATAACAATAACAGTGACGACAATGGCCATGATTTTTTTATGCATTTTTTTTAATCGACCATGTAACGCCCATTACAGGCCGTTTTTTTTTTCCTGAACATGTAACGGTTCCCACCATTGCCATTATCTAATGGTTGTAATGGTCGTTAACCATGTTTGCATACCCTATGTAGAATCCAAACCATTCATTTATTTTGCCTTCCTTTATTCCCAAAGAATCTCAAGAACTATCCCGATCCAAAACTCATATGGGACACACCATCACAAGTATCCAAGGAGTGTCATGGGACTCAATGGATACCCAATAGGAACTCAAGTATGGCAGGATCCAGAGTTGGGGACATTAAATGTGGCACTCGGACCCAGTAGCACCCAACCTGATAGGACTAGGTGCGCGATCTGTCTGAATGGGGTACAACTCAACTTGACCTAAACCCGACTTGTTGACAGCCTTGAATCTCAAATGCAAAATATATAAGCCATGCAAAGGTGCATACCCCCCCCCAAAAAAAAAAAGAAAAGAAAAGAAAAGATCATTTGGTGCAAAGGAGTAGAATCCTTTGCATATGGGACACACCGTCTCAAAGGAGTGTCATGGGACTCAATGGATACCCAATAGGAACTCAAGTATGGCAAGATTCGGAGTTGGGGACATTAAATGTGGCACCCGGACCTGACCTAGTAGCACCCAACCTGATACGACTAGGTGTGCGATCTGTCTGAATGGGGTACAACTCAACTTGACCTAAACCCATCTTATTGACAGCCTTGAATCTCAAATGCAAAATAAAAAAAAAAAAAAAAAAAGATCATTTGGTGCAAAGTGATTTCTAGTTTTGACAATTGATCATCCATTATTCAACCATTGACCATCCATTAGCAATAGATCCAATTATTGATCATCCATTATCACTGGATCCAATGATGGTCCTCCATTATCATGAGACAAATTATTGATCATCCATTTTCATTAGATTCAACCATTTAAATCAATTATCACCACATCTAAATACCGATCTTTCATAATTGGTAGCATTAACCACTAGTCATCCATTATCACTACATCTGACAATTTATCTTACGACATCATTAGATCTAACCATGATCTTCCATAACTGAAGATCCAACCATTGGCCCTCTATTATCAACAAATCTAACCACTGACCTTTTCACCACTAGATCCAACTATTGGTCTTCAAGTATTGCTAGATCCGGCATTGATCACCCATCCTCCAATCCAAAAGTTTATCAACCATTATTGCTAGATCCAACCACTAATCAACTTGAGCCTCTTGTTGATTGATCTGTGATGGACTAACTGGTTGTTGATTCCTGCCATCCAGTCTTAATCTTGGCCCACCTAATTGTCTTTGCACCATCAAATTCCATCTTGAGCAAATTGGGCTATTGGATATTGCTTTTAGAGGTTGGATGTTGGTTTAGGCAATGTGGACCATTGGATTCTCTTTGCCTATGTGTATTCATTGGTCAGTAGCCTTGCTTGTGTAACAAAGATACTTGTCAATATACCACAAACTTAATCGATGGTACACGTTTGGGGATTTTATGTAACTTGGGGCAGCTATGGTTCCAGGAAGTTGCAACTCCCCTTTGAAACCAAGCATGGGTAAGGTGGCAATTGGGGGATTACAACCCCCAAGAGGCGTGAGTCCAAGGATCCAAGTGAGTGCTAAAAGGGAGAACATTAATAAAAAGAAGCAAGGAAATGCCAAGAGGAGAGGAGAGGAGAGGAAAGAAGAAGAGTATAGGGCTGATTGATTGATAAGACTTCCATTAGGGAAGAGCAATCCATTTTATTCAGCTAACAAGAAGGATGATAAGAATGCCCCTAAAGAACAATATTGTTGTAGAAGAGAATAATATAAAGGGAAAAAATGCCCCTGATAACTAATTCTAACACAACGATAGATGTTTCTTGCTTAGAGCGCAGATTATTCTTTCCTAGAAAGAATCAAAGAACATCATCAGTTTTGTGGGGATGTTTGTAAAACAGTAAGCGTAGTCCACGTTGGCGCTTCCTGCTGACCACCTTCATGAAAGTTTTATTTTGCATATTCCAGTCCAAATTGGACCTTTTCTTGCTTACAATGAAGATTAGTTATTGAGACGCGTTGGAGTATAGGATATCTAAGTACAAATGTACATAAATAGTCATACATACTATAGATGGGTATATAGATGGATACATGTATGTCTGTTAAGATCTCTACAGATCTCCCACATCTTCTATATATTCTCTTTATTTTCAATGGAATCGATACAACAACAATCTCTAAAATGTAGCCTATGAGATTTAACATGGTAGCAGAGCCATGATTTGGCCCTGATCTTGACCACCCATCTTCCTCCTTGTTCCATATGTTCACGATCATCAAAAACTATCCAACATTGATCATTGATCATGATCAACAGAAAAACCATTTCTGAAGGAGTGCTAACAATGTTAATCACAGTACTGTCATCTTTCCTCACCCTAAGCCACCACAACATGCTGCAATCTTGATCCTGAAACCCTCTGTTTCATCCGCCACAACTGTCCTTCTCATCATTAATCTCTGTTACCTTTGTCATATCTGCCATCTTCAACATCGCTGAAACAGATCTACTTCATCATCTTATTTGTACCTCTACAATGCATCATCACCAAACCTATTTACCTTGCCTTCCACACTCGCATCAGATTGGCCACCTCCACAAACCAGTGCCACAAATACCACTATTTTTGGCCGCCCATAGCAGATCTCATCATCCCCATCTTGAAACCAGCATCCTTTGCATCCTCACAGGCCACAACCCAAACCATTGTCATCTTCAGTGCACAACCTTCCTTCGATTTAATCTCCAGCACCATCAACATATCGAAAACAGCTCCATGTCTCCAATCTCCATCTCGATCTTAGGTCAGAACCCACCAGATCTGGACCGATTGTAAGCTGCAACACCCATGCCCCATCGGAGCCAACATTGCTTCTGCACTAATCTCTGAACATATGGCCCAAATTTCCAAAATAAAAATAAAAATTGGCATTGTCCTCTGCTCTAGCTATTCACATGCAGCCTCCTGCCACTCATCCATTCACAGCCCTCAGCATGATGTCTTCCACTGCTCATCTGATTGCAGCCCTTTGACCCCAGATCTATTTGGCACCCACCAGATTTCCTGACTATGTTCATCCACACATTGTAGCCAAATCACCTAGATCTCTTGATCGGCATCCGCCATTGAAACCGACCACCACCAGATTTACAGACAGTTGCCGTTGTAGCCCTTTATATGTTGCCTCGATCCTTTCTTTTGCATCCAAACCATTGACTGCATCTAACCCTATCATTGTTTGCACCATCCGAATTCCGCACAACTTCATAGTTGTCCTCCACGAGTAATGGTTATTCTTTGCTCCTGCTTTTTAGCTTGGTGCTCCATAAGAGTACCTCAGTAGATGTAAGGCTCATCCCCATAGCACATGATATTGTCCGCTTTGCCGAAACTCACGGATTTAAAACACGTTATGCCTATTAAGGAAGGAACCCAATTTGTAGCCACCACAACTTCAGACGACGGTTCTAATGTGGGACAAAGTTCCACCTTCACTGTGTGCACAGTAGCCTGCCAGCACAGTAGTCTGTCAGCCTCACAGTAGCCTGCCAGCCACCTTGGGGTCCGCCCACATGTGCGCCCGCCCACATGTGACCACAGTGACCTCTGATACCACTTTGCAAGGCCTATCCCTACAGCACATGATATTGTCCGCTTTGCCGAAGCTCATGGATTTAAAACGCGTCATGCCTATTAAGAAAGGAACCCAACTTATAGTCACCACAACTTTAAACAACGCTTCCGATGTGGGACAAAGTTCCACCTTCACTATGTGCACAGTAGTCTGCCAGCACAGTAGCCTACCAGCCACCTTGGGGCCCGCCCACATGTGCGCCCACCCACATGTGACCACAGTGAACAGGGCATCATAGTAGAAGTGGGCCCAAATCCAAGACTAGTCCTTATCACTTCGCAAGAGTACATTATGTAGTATGCACAATAATTTAGCATCTCTCCCATCACTCGAGAATTTTGACTGGAGCCATTTGCTAATGTACTAGACCTTTGAGACTGAACATGTTTTCCACCATGCTAGGCAATTGATCACTACATTAGCATCGTCATAGTTGCTACGTTGTTATAAGACTGCTTTGATTCAAATGTCTCTCAGACTTTTAATTGGAACCAGTGCCATTACCAATTTGCTTTCGAAACATTCTAGAACCGCTGGGAAAGTAACAGTTGAAAAATCCCAATGACCGGAATTGTGCATTTATCGGAAGAGCAATGGTTGAAATCCCAGCCACCGAAAGCGGCATTCGATCATTTGTCATTCATTGAAAGTGTCAATGTTTCACATCCCAAAAGTCATCAATGGTGTAGTGCACATACATTCAGTTGTCTTGTGGTGCACCATATGCTAGGAGATGATACTTGCAACCCTGCCTAACTGCCTCATGCTACTCGTCGATGCTCATATTTCGTCTTCATGGAAATTTTTTCTTTTGTTTCTAAATAAATGTTTTATGTGTCTTTCGCACTCAAGCTACTCGTTAGAGCACTTTGATTTTTTTAAAGGGGGTGGAGGGGGTCAAGAGTATAGAATATTGATATACAGTTGTACTCTAGATAGATATATAGATGTATGCATGTATATGTACTAAGATTTCCTATAGATCTCCCACCTCTTCCATATATTCTCTTCATTTTCAAGGGAATAGATACCACAAATTCTCCAAAATGTAACCTCTAAGATTTAACAAAACATTTAGTACCTGGGTTCCATTTTTGGGTCTGCCACAGGAAATCTTTCACCAACAGCCGGTAAAGGGTAATAGTCTAGAGGAGAAGGTTCCAATGGATTAATTCGGTTACTCAATTGCTCCAATTCATTGTCAGTGAAAATCTGTTTAAGAACAGCTCCCCCAGTATTTGAGGCACCTCCAACAAGCCAATTATCATCAAGGCGATGACTATACACCCCAAATCGTGCATCCTCGATTCGATGTGTGCTGAGGAGTTTAATAGCCAGTGTCGAACCCAAAGAAGTGACCTAATAGCATCAAGTCAGAATTCAGTCAGAACAAAGAAAAACTATACAAAAAACTTCATCAAGTAAAAGAAAAAGAGGCTGAAATCCTTCAGAAAACCTCACAGCTTTCCCAGGTTGTGTGGCACGTGCTGCTAGAAAAGCAGCTATACTATCTGTTGTTCCGGTGCAGACGACACAATCTGTTGGAAAACCTGTGAAGAAGATGCACAATTCCATCATTCTTGATTCATGCACATCAAAGAAATAAATAAATCTATGATGGGAGATACGATGGCTTTCATGGTTTTGAGTTACACGCCACGAAATGACTTAGGCATATCAAATGCAATTGAGCATGAGACAGTACTGAAGACATTTTATGAGAACTAAAATGCACGCTAAAGATGGGCTTCAGAACTATAATTTTGCATCTCCCAAAACCTCCCAGCTTGAATAGAATTTTTCAAAATCCCATTCCATCAAGCTAAATATTCAAGGGGAGTTCCTGAACTTTTAAGGGCGTGGTGTAATTATAACAGTTTACTGTAGAATCCCTACAATGAGTCTGTTTTTCAAGTAAAAAACATTTTTTAGTAGCATTATTTAGACATAAAATAAGGTTGACAGCATTGAAATTTTCCATATCTGTAGAAATGTTTTGCTATAGATCAAATAGTTCAAATAATGAAGTTCCACACCATCCATAACCTTTTGGTGAGAAAAAAATCAGGATCTATTACTTAATAATTCTACATTATTGGATAATAATTATGGGTTGTCCAACCAACCTAACTTCAGAAGTAAAATATTTAATATTTTATCACTGATAAACGTGCTAGGAGATACTACAGCTAGTCCATGAGAAATACATATATACCTTATTTTATTATTGGTAGAAATTCAGCTAACAGTATATTTGAGTTTCTCTAGATAGAATCTTCACTGTCACATTTTCCCTTTTGAGGACAAACAGGTCACTACAAAAAACAAAAAAGAAGAAGAAGAAGAAGAAGAAGAAGGAAAGGATCCTTGATAAACACTAATATCTAAGTTAGTAGCAATCACTCAAATCTGAGTACACATCGCAGACGTATGAGATCTGGACTTTTCATCCATTGGGCCTTAACATGGATGGGCAATTGCCTATATCACACTGACTAGATGATCCTAGCCTTCAATCAGATGGACTTTGCTAATAAAATGTTGACTGTTGGTTTAACATCATTCTGATTGCCCAATTGTAATCTTCAAAAGTCTTCCAGTAATGGAATGGCAGAACAGGATTCATGTAGCCAACCCCAATTAATTGGAATAAGGCTTAGACAATGATGATGTTGACTATGAAAAGTCTTCCAGTCAGTGGCTAGGTTTACCCAAACGACATGTTTATGGGTTACATACAATCCATGGTAAAGCCTAAAAAATGATAGCTTAGATCAAATGCATTTGTGCCACATTTAAAGGAGATTTGAGTGTCTGATGTTAGGATACTTTTTTCATAAATAAAAGATCGATATCACATGACTGTTAATATCTCCACCTATGCCTATGTAGATATGGAATGACATTTCACGCATCCATGTATCCTAGTTGTATACCACTAGCATCTATTATTTGGGTTAGACTGCAATGTGCTTTCCCACAATTCACTACATTGTGACTGCTCATCTACGACACAAATTCAGAACATCCACATCAGAAGTCCTATTGTGGATGGAGCATAGAAAGAAAATCACACTAACCAAACAATCATAAATGACAAATTGGTGGCTATGAAATAAACAGTTACAACGGATATGGTGGCCTGTCCAAAGTAAATGGGCAAAATTAGACAGTTAAGATTATCCAAAAACTGATATCTTGACTACGTCTATCTGGATGGCTTGGATTGGTGGGCATGAATGCCATTTGTACCATGGATGAATTGCCACAATTTAGTAGGTTGCGAGAACACCATAACGGAGTCTTCACTCAAAAATCTGAACAACTGATTTCTTCATGGATACCGCTACTAAAGAATACAAAGAGAACATAAAATTATAATAATGCTACAGTTCTTCATAACACTACCAAATAAGAACCAAAAGTACCAAATTTCACTCTGATATCCTCTTTTATAAAACCAATGGAAGTTCCAGGTTCTTGGACAGAGGGTAACAGTTTTGAATATGGTTGAGAAAGCAGCCATGACGGATAGGATTCAGACTCGGGATCATATCCAACCTGTAACAAGTACAAAGATACAGAACCTTCAAATCAATCCAACTGAGTTTTAAAAATACAATGGTATAAATCCATGAAATAGAAAAGACATTAAAAATAATAATAATAAATAAATAAAATAAAATAAAATAAAAGTGATAAAGTAAATCAGTTTGAATCTCAGTCTTGCGGCTTCTTCTCCGAACAATTAAACCGAGGTTCTCCAAGTTGTTGACCTTCATGCTAAATTTTTGTTTAATGGGCTTGTAAAATAGCGAAAGGAGAGATGGAACAGAGAAGCAGAAAGTGCGAAGAGAGAAGAGAATAGGCCCACCCCCCCGAAACACACACACACACAATGAATGTATCAAAATGTCATCAACAACAAAAGCAAAAATCTCCTGTCCTAGACCAAAATAATCCAAGTGAGCCTATGTAGGCCCATATCACATTCATTAACTCTCTCCCTCAAAGTTGGATTATAGATATTATCTATGCCAAGCTTAGAATATATATGTGTAGCCTGAGTGGAATGAAGAGCCTTCATAAACACATCAATATGTTGATCCTGAGATCGAACATATGGAGTAAAGATTTCGCCACTTGAAACCAATGTTTTGAATAGTGACCGTAGAGTAGCGTAACATAGCTATGATGTTACATAGCATTAGTAAATAGCGTAAATCTCTTGTAGCGTACGCTACAGAGGCCATAGCATATGCGTAATGTATGTAGCATGCATGTACCAAATGTAGCATACACTATGTTTTTTTTATAAATAATAATTGTGTTTTGTATTTTCTTCTTAATACCCTCAACTTGTGAGATTTTAATTTCTTTTCATACTTGTGACTTGTGGTTTCAAGTTTCAATTAGACATTATTAATTAAAGTAGTTTGCTTAGAAAGTTGTTGATGTGATAATGATTTGATTTGGTTGACATATGTGGAATGGCTTTTAGCAAATGATAATGAATAACTTGTTTGAACATTCTTATACTTGAAAAAATAAATCGTATTTTAAGCATATAATATATATATGGTTTTTCCTTACCATTTATCATATTTTTCCTATTTTTAAATTAAAAATTAGAAGTATCGTGTAGCTTACGCTACACGCTACAGAGGACTGAAGGCTACTCAACAGGCTACTACTATTTAAAACATTGCTTGAAATTTTCTAATGGATGAAGGGACAATCGACTTCAACGTGTTTAGTTCTTTCATGACAGACTGGACTGTTTGCTACATGTGAAGCAGCCTGATTGTCACAAAATAACTACATAGGTAGAAATCCCATTTCTTACAACAATTTCTTGATCTACGTCAACTCACAAGAGGTATAAGCCATTGCTCTATACTCCACTTCAGTACTCGATTGGGCTACCACATTCTACTTTTCACTCTTCCATGTGACTAGATTTTCTCCTATAAATGTCCAATATCCAGTAGTGGATCATCTATCTGCTAAGGAACATTCCCAATATACATCTTCAACATCTTGTGACCCGAAGATGGCCATTTTGTTTATACAAATTTCTAAACTTAGTGTTCCTTTCAGGTAGCGCAAAATTCGAATACCCGGTACACTTGGAGAACTCATGAATTTGCTAAGCGCGCTTACTACATAGGATATGTTTGGTTGAGTATTCCAACCAATCTTCTGTACCTCCCCATGATTAACAACTACACACAATATAACCCCGAATGAAATTCAATAGCCATAGGAGAGAAGGTTTAACTATAGCCAATGCCTAGTATTTGAGTATACCCCTTAGCGACTAAGCGAGCCTCCAACCATTCAAATGTACCATCAGGATAAAACTTGATTTCATAGACACATTTTTTTGAATTCGAACAAAGCCATAGTTTTAAGCAACCTTGTTGAACTAGCCAAACCATGCACATGGAGACCATTTTAACCCATAAATTGTCATTCATAGTTTACGCACATCATCAAACTCCCCGAGAAATAAATCCTGGAGGTTACTCCATATAAACTTCTTTTGTAAGATCCCATGAAGGAAGGCATTTTTTACATCAAGTTGGAAGAGGGGCCAACCATGATTAACAACTACAAACGGTATAAACCTGAATGGAATTCAACTTGGCCACAGGAGAGAAGGTTTCACTATAATCAACACCTAGTGTTTGAGTTCCCCTTAGCGACTTCAACGTACCATCGGGATAAAAGTTAATTGTGTAGACCCATTTGCAACCTACAGCATGTTTATAATTTGAAAGAATGGTAAGTTCCCAAGTGTCATTTTGATGGAGTGCATCCATCTCTTCCTCCGTAGCCTGTTTTCAGCCCTTGTGTAATAGAGTTTCTTCATATGACTTGGGAACAAAGTGAGAAGACAAGGACATGGACAAGTTGTGAAAATTTGAAGATGGCCATCAGGATAAAAGTTAATTGTGTAGACCCATTTGCAACCTACAGCATGTTTATAATTTGAAAGAATGGTAAGTTCCCAAGTGTCATTTTGATGGAGTGCATCCATCTCTTCCTCCGTAGCCTGTTTTCAGCCCTTATGTCATAGAGTTTCTTCATATGACTTGGGAACAAAGTGAGAAGACAAGGACATGGACAAGTTGTGAAAATTTGAAGATGGCCATCAGGATAAAAGTTAATTGTGTAGACCCATTTGCAACCTACAGCATGTTTATAATTTGAAAGAAATGTAAGTTCCCAAGTGTCATTTTGATGGAGTGCATCCATCTCTTCCTCCGTAGCCTGTTTTCAGCCCTTATGTAATAGAGTTTCTTCATATGACTTGGGAACAAAGTGAGAAGACAAGGACATGGCCAAGTTGCGGAAATTTGAAGATAAGTAGTGAAAGGAAACATATTTAGAGATGGGTTGATCGGTACACATACGGTTACCTTTTTTCAGGGCAATATAAATATCAGATGTATTTGGAAAACTCATTGGACCATAAGTCTTTGAAGAAGATATGTTAAACAGCACGTCATGATTGGTTGTACCATCTGTCCATTTTCGTCATAAGTAGACCTTTCGTAGAGGCAAAATGAGAATGGCAAAGGTAGTAGATGATGGAAGTTGATGTCTTGGTTGACAGTACCACATATGGGAACAGTTTCCATATCAAGAGATTTGCTATCTTTTGAAATGAATGAGGCAAACTTAAAAAACTTATTATCTTTAAAATGATGGATTATAACAATGATAACTACTCTATTTGTAATAATATCTAAGAAAAACGCATTAAACTGCTCAAGGATTAAACTTATCGTTGTCAAACTATAACTGATGGACAAAACAAACACATCCAAAAACTTCACGAGATAAAGGAAACAACAAAGTATCTAAAAACAAAAGTTGATGAGATGATTGACCCTTTAAAATAGATGAGGGCATCCGCTTTATCAGAAAACATGCTATGGGCATTTCAGCACTGCAAAAACTCTTCGAAACATTCATATGAATTAAGAAAGCACAAGTTACCTCCATTTTGCAACCCTTTTTTTATGAGGTGTGTGCACATATGATGTCTCATGTAGGGTTACTATTTCAAGAAAAAAAAAAAAAAAAAAACCAACCAAAAGCTTGGGACATATACTCTTTGGCATTATTGGATCGAAATATAGACACTTTTAAATTAAACTAATTTTATACTTTCATGTGGAAAGTCTTAAAAATAGAAAATAATTCAAATCCATCTTTCATTAAATAAAGTCATGTCATTCTCAAACAATCATAAACAAATGTAACACAATACTTAAACCTAAACCTACTAGATATTTTAACTGGACTACAAACATCTCAATAAACTAAAGAGAAATAAACTAAATGACGCTTCTTAACACGTGGTAGAAAAGTATCACGGTGATGCTTACTGATACAGGACACATGATTTAATCCTAGCATACAACATGGAGATTATGAAAGAGTCTATAAAGTAATTCAATTAACAAAAGATGCTAACCCACCATGTAGTTAGGAGTAAATAATAGGAAATAAAATCTGATTTAACCCGCGTGCTAATAAATCACATAAATCAATTAAAATTAAGCCAGATGGAGTGATAGAACTTCTAATTTAGCATAGACATATTCCACAGTTAAGTGACTAACTTGTAGGTTCTATGATTAGAGTTAGGGTTAGGAAGGGGAAAATCTGAAATTTGAAAAATTAGAGTTCATAGGAATTGAGAATTTTGGAATTATGGATTTTAGAATTTGGGGAAAAGATGAAATTATGAATAAATTGGGTGAATTGGTTAAGGGCATTGATGGATTTAAGTATTGGTAGAGGAGAATTAAGGTTTTGGATGAAGGGAAGTTAGGAATGTTGGGGTCCTCAATAGTTAATTTTGGTTGGGGTTAAAGTTGGATGATGAAAAGTTGAAGAAAAAGATAATTTGGATGGTTTTGGGTGAGAATGGAAGAAAAGAGATGAAGTTTTTGAAAAAATATCTCTTTTGGATAGAAAGGAAGAAAGAAGGAAGATGATAGAAAGAAGTCTCGCACCTCTGTTGAATGGGAAATGGAATCACACCATACCCAAGCTCTAAATCTTGTGGAGTATTCTTCAAATCACATGAAAAAGAGAAAACACAAAGCTTTTTTTTTTCTTCAAAATAACGGCATTAGGGCTCCACACACCCATTTTCTCTTTTATAGGCTTAGAAAAGACCTTTTACAAAAGGCACTCTCAGATAAAATTCTCAACATAAAGACGCTTAATAAATTAAAAGTTGTTCCTAACTCCCTAATGTCAACACAAATATAAGCTATATCAAAAATAACAAAGCATTTAAATAATCTAAACAACTAAACTATTTCGTAGCCCATGGGGGTCCACGATTAAGATGTCCGATGATGATGATCCAATGGTCCGATCATCGTGTCCATCAAGCTCCTATATGTAGCACACATGCATCTTCCCAGTGTGATGTTAATGCAGGAGCATTTTCACACCGGGATCGAGTGGGGTGGCCTGTGGGATGCAGGGGCACACTCAGGGTGGGTTGCCCGTGTGAGGCTTGACCCACCCGTGTGAGGCGAGTGGCTTGTGTGAGGCGATACCCATGTGATGTGGCCCACAAGGGGGGTTTGGCCGAGATCCTAACCCATGGGACGTGGGGCCTAGGCTATGAGATAAAAGGATTGATTCGCCATGCTCAATCAATTCGAGCTTTTAGAGCAAATGGTTAGTTGTCTTGCATCAGGGGCCTTCAAAGGTGCACGAACATACACATGGGGTCTTCAACGTGGCTAGGAATGTGAATTAGGCCAAGTGGGCCCCATGTAAAGACCGTCTAGCTACAAGGAGACTGGCTCAACCCTCCTCCTCTAGTATGGTGCTCAAATGTCCCTATCACTTACTCAACTCACACACATCATACTCTAGACATGACATCGACGACAAGAAATTACACCCTTAAGAATCTTCAATGATGGTTTACCGAGGTGACAGTGCTACAGATAAGCTGAGATGTCTTTTTTTGTTGTTGCACTCACAATGTCACGATCAAGATGGTACGACCTATCATACTCATGTCATCTACCAATCTTCTCATTCATCTTTATCTCCGAGAAAATACAATGTGAATGATAGAAAGTTACATGACAGTTAAGGGATTTGGTAAGTTTGCTGACAAATAAAAGGCCTAAAGAAAATTTTGGAACAAATAAAACAGAGAATAGTGAAAGAGATGAACTTGTATGAACAATACTAATTCCACATACTTTGGAGTAGATACTATCTACCAGAGTGATATAAAAGCCTATTAATGAGCCATAATAGATGAAAACGTACTAGACACTAACTTGTCATATGATCTGACACTCCATAATCAATTATCCATGGAGTACGAGACCTGAATCCTAAATAAGCCATACCTGAGGTCACTAATGTAGCCACAGGGGGTGGAAATAGCAGCAGAAGTAGTAGAAACAGATTGATTTGTAGATTATTCAATAACTTGGAATATTGTTCTTGAGTCAGAGTAAGCACTCAGCAACTCGGAATATTCTTCTTAAGTCAAAGTAACCATCTCACTAGTCATATGTGTCCGTAGAGCAATGGATGTAGAATTATCTAGAGAAGACCCGTTGCTCTTACTCTCGCACAGCTAGAGAAGAATTCTTACAGATGAAAGTCTGTTCGTTCGAAAAAGCTGATTTGGAAAGACATTATGCCAAGATGTCTACAAGGTTTTACATCAAAAACCTTCAACTCGCTTTTCGTAATTTGTAATCCAGGAAGCTGAGAAAATATCTTTCAACTGATCATGAGTAAGTTGGCATATTAGTATGTATAGGATTATTTTTTATGAGTAAGCTGGCATACAAATACTTCTATCAACTGGAGAGCTTTGATCATCAGAGTATGACTCTTCGTCTGTGGAAGAATCTGCCAGGCCCACAATTTCTTTAGTAGAGTGAAGAATTGGCAAGACCGCCAAGGGGTCATCTTCATCACAAAGAGAATAGAGAGATTCAAGGTCATCTTCTTTGTGTGGCAAAAGGGCAAATGCCTTTTCAAGCATCTTGGCATACTTGGGGCGATGGCGTTTAGGACACTGCTTTGAAAAGTGCCCATTTTTATTGCAGATGAAACACCTATCCGTAGTCTTACGGCGGAAGGGTTTCTTCTTGAGGAATTTCCATACGCGCTTTTTCTTGAATTTTCTTCGACAAGGACATATATCACCATCTTGGAAGTAACGCTTCTTATGAAAATGATGCTTCTTTTTCTTGAATGGGCAATCACAAGACTTCTTGTCTTTGCATTTGATGGAAAGATACGGCTTTTCACAAGCTGAACCAAGACAAGTATTCATCTTTTCTGCACGTTTCAAGAACTTATGCTGGTTGCAGAGTTTTTGGACTGCTTGTGGGGAGGTTTGATGAATCTGTCCAAGAGTAGCCGCATGAAGAGGAAGATTTCTTTGCTCAAGAAGTTTCGTTGTCTCATCGCCAAGAGGATCTAGAAGAGAATTAAGGTAAACTTGCTTGAGATTCACATCATCCTTGCCGCCAATGATGTAAAACCTTTTAGACATCTTGGCATAATATCTATCCAAATCAGCTTTTTCGAACGAACAGACTTTCATCTGTAGGAATTCTTCTCTAGCCGTGCGAGAGTAAGAGGCTGAATCTCCAATAAACTCGAGATAAAAGAAGCTAACAAAAGCTTCAATACTGTTTTCTAGCAGTAGTTGGAGTTGGCGATATTCGCCAAGCACATTCCACCATTCTCGTAGTGTAACACTGAATCTTGCAACGACCTTTTCACAAGTATGATGTGCTGTGGCACCCGGGGTATGCATGTCTGCTTTCATCCATGCAGAAATGTCCATGAGACGTTGTTGCCATTCATGGGGCGGAATATCATCCAGAGTGAAGAGCTTCTTATTATCATTTTTTGGAACAACCATTCGAGGAACATGAGGTGGAGGAGCAGGTCTGTATTCATCAACATCACTAAGCAGCTTCATCTACCTAAGGGTCATGATGAGGAGTCTGAGGCTGCGGAGTAGGCTACTGCATGAGTTGATCAGGGACTGCTGAATCAACACTGTCAGACTGAGAGGAATCATCTGAAGCACAATCATCAATAGAGGGAATCAATGCTCGACTTCGAAGAAAAGAAGCAATAGGATTTAATGGCTCTTGAGGCATGTAGTCTTCAGAGGGATGAGAAGAGGCCATCAGATCATAGGTGAACAGATGATCTGAGTCAATGGGTTGTTTGCCTTTTGGGGTGGAAGGAATGGAGGGTTGTGAGGTTTGTGGAGGAGATGGGGTAGGTTGGTAAGTAGGTCGAAAAGATTGTGAAGCTGAGGCTGAAGGTTGGGGAGAAGGTTGTGAAGTACTTTGGCTGTAAGAAGAAGGGGGCGTGACCCATGGAACAATAGGGACAGATGAAGGCATCCATGGTAAAGGAGGTGGAGTAGGGAGAGGAGTTGGGTTAGGTCGAGGGAATAATGGATTATCTTCCCAGATGGAAGAAGCAGAGCGAGGTGGATTCTTGAGGGAGTAAAGCTGAGCCTTTAAATTCTTTCTTTCCATTTCTTTTTGCAGAAGAAGATTGGAATCACGAACTGTTGTTGCAATGGTATACAGTTCCTTTTCAACTGCAGCAATGCGAGCTTCAAGCATTGGAATTACTGGAACTTGCTTTTGAACAGTAGCAGCGAGCTGTTGCTAGTTGTGCAAGATTTTTTGTAATGCACGATTTTGTTGTACAGCATTTTCAGCTTGCCAATTGAGAGCAGCTTCAGCAGCAGAGACACGTTTGGGAGTACCATTTGTCTGAAGACCTGGAGGGTCCTTGATTTTCCAAACATAACATGTGCGTTCTGCTGGGTGGTCAAAGTCATCCGTGGCTGGGAAATGAGGATCAGCTGCGGACTCATAAGCGCATACCATAGGTAGAGAGGAGATTGGATGAGGCTTTTGAGGGACAGATTGGGAACATCGGAGATGGAAGAGGTGGCTTTGGCCTAGGTTGAGGTGGCTTGGGGGATGGAGATTGTGGGTTAGGGCATGAAACAGTAGATGGAGGAGATGTTGGTGGTGGAGGTTTTGGGTACGGAGATGAGGGTTTACAGGTGGGAGGAGAAGCAGTGGCTGGCTTTTTCTTGGGATAAAGGACATAGTAATCAAACTTGCCAGAAGATTCTCCAAGAAGACCAACTTCAGGATCTCCTGCCTCATATCGACGCTGGAGCTGTGCTTGGAAGGAGTGAGAGTTGCTTGTCTCATCTTCCATACAATCCTCATAGCATGCATCACAGGAGCAAGCATCCCATGCGATATGGAGGTTGTTACGACGACGCCACTCTGTATATCGTACACCACTCGGATCTAGTCCAGTAGGAGGAGGCTCTGTGATATATTTTCCTTCAATCCATTGACCTGTCACAGGACTGGCTGCAGAAAAGCAATTGATCTCAGGAAGAGGGGTGGAGAAAACTGACTTGACCTGAGAGCTGGTTTCAAATTTAGTTTCCACCCTCTTGTCCTTATGTCGGACAAAAGAGGCAACGTCATTAGAAATGACTTCATAAGCTTCAACTCACTTTTCATAATTTGTAATCCAGGAAGCTAGGAAAATATCTTTCAACTGATCATGAAACAATAGATGGAGGAGATGTTGTATAATTCGTTTGAGAGCACGGATGGCAGATGTATGGGAATCATCCCAAGGAGGAGTATCTTTCTTCAACAACTTTGCGTCATATTAGTATCCTAACTTCAAGCATTGATTCCGTCTAGTGATGATTGTGATTCAGATGATTCCTCTCAGTCTGACAGTGCTGATTCAGCAATCCCTGATCAACTCATGCAGCAGCCAACTCCGCAACCTCAGACTCCTCATCATGACCCTCAGGTAGATGAAGCTGCTAGTGATGTTGATGAAGACAGACCTGCTCCTCCACCTCATGTTCCTCGAATGGTTGTTCCAGAAAATGATAATAAGAAGCTCTTCACTCTGGATGATATTCCAGCCCATGAATGGCAACAACGTCTCATGGACATTTATGCATGGATGAAAGCAGACATGCATACCCCGGGTGCCACAGCACGTCATACTTGTGAAAAGGTCGTTGCAAGATTCAGTGGTACACTACGAGAATGGTGGAATATGCTTGGCGAATATCACCAACTCCAACTACTGTAAGAAAACAGTATTGAAGCTTTTGTTAGCTTCCTTTATCTCGAGTTTATTGGAGATTCAGCCTCTTACTCTCGCACAGCTAGAGAAGAATTCTTACAGATGAAAGTCTGCTCGTTCGAAAAAGCTGATTTGGATAAACATTATGCCAAGATGTCTAAAAGGTTTTACATCATTGGCGGCAAGGATGATGTGAATCTCAAGCAAGTTTACCTTAATTCTCTTCCAGATCCTCTTGGCGATGAGACAACGAAACTTCTTGAGTAAAGAAATCTTCCTCTTCATGCGGCTACTCTTAGACAGATTCATCAAACCTCCCTACAAGCAGTCCAGAAACTCTGCAACCAGCATAAGTTCTTGAAACGTGCAGAAAAGATGAATACTCGTCTTGGTTCAGCTTTTGAAAAGCCGTATCTTTCCATCAAATGCAAAGACAAGAAGTCTTGTGATTGCCCATTCAAGAAAAAGAAGCATCATTTTCATAAGAAGCGTTACTTCCAAGATGGTGATACACGTCCTCGTCGAAGAAAATTCAAGAAAAAGCGTGTATGGAAATTCCTCAAGAAGAAACCCTTTTGCCGTAAGACTAGGGATAGGTGTTTCATCTGCAATAAAAAGGGACACTTTTCAAAGCAGTGTCCTAAACGTCATCGCCCAAAGTTTGCCAAGATGCTTGAAAAGGCATTTGCCCTTCTGCCACACAAAGAAGATGACCTTGAATCTCTCTATTCTCTTTGTGATGAAGATGACCCCTCGGCGGTCTTGCCAATTCTTCACTCTACTAAAGAAATTGTGGGCCTGGCAGATTCTTCCACAGACGAAGAGTCATCCTCTGATGATCAAAGCTCTCCAGATGAAGTAAACAGTATTTCCAACGCTGTCCTAGCCTCTCCAATCATGTCCGTCAGTCCAACTCCCTTAGTCCAAGTTGCACTTCACCCAAAGCACTCTCCTCCAATTCTTGTCATTGCCCTTGCTGATACAGGTGCAGCCATATCCATCTTAAATCCATCCATCCTTCCTGTATCTTCTTGGTCTTCTCATTCCCAATTCTTTAAAGCAGCAAATGGAAAAGTGTTTCATGTGGATAAAATCTCCCATCCTCTCAAGCTATTCACAAACCTCTCCATTACCCACTCCTTTCTTCGTTCCTCACTTTCTGGAAAAGATCTCATTCTTGGTTTTGATATCCTTCACAAAATCTCAGGTCTTCAATGGTTACCCAATGGTCTCCAATATAAATCCTATTTTCTTCCATGGTCCCAGATCCCAAACCTCCATCTCACACAACACATTCTTAACATCAAAAACCTTCTCATTGAGCAATGTTGTGCCACCACCCATTCAGAATTCGCCAAAAAACATCCATCCCCTCCTTGGACCCGTCCTAAATTCTTCGTAAAACTCCCTTTCAAACATCATGTTGAAGTAACTCCTACTAAAGCAAGCCACCCGGGCATGAACCCAGAACATCAAAAACTTGCAAATGAAGAGCTTGCTTCCCTTCTTGCTGAAAGATTGATTGAACCCACAGATTCATCGTGGGCCTGTGTTCACTCCCCAAGTATAGGGTTGTGATGTAGTAATAAACTCGGTAAGACCGAGGTCGAATCCACAGGGACTGAAACTTGTACGTGTCCTGAAACTAGGTAGAAATAGAACTAGACTAAGATGCTATCTAAATCAAATAGAATTTAAGAAATAATTGTGGAAGAATTATCTAAAACTTTAAGGAATTCAGAGGAAAGGAACTAGGGATTCAGAGGAAAGGAACTAGGGATTCAGAGGATCCACTTGTAGAGATCAGGGAGATCTTATGCCTGCATCAAGGATTATGGAATTCAACTGAACTTACTTGATTTGATTTTCAAGAGATGAAAGGTATATGAATTAGAATGGATTCCATCACCAAACCATGCCCAGGAGACAAAGTAAACAATAGAATTAAACTAATTACCAACCAATCAACAATGTATGAAGATCAGGAAGGTACTGTCATCCTACCATGCCCATGAGACGATGGTGAACAACAGGGCCTCCTGACGTCATAAACATCAAAAGAGAAAAGAAATATTCAAAGCCATTGCAAACCCATTGTAATTTCAGTCACAACAGACCATTAAAGACTAAGAAAAATATTCCTTTAATAATCAACTATATCAAATTCAGTTTTTAAAGGCACACAGTAAAATCTCCCATCTCGCTACAGGCTTCACCTCTTAGCCCTAGCTAAGAGGTTTAGCCAAGAATAAACATTATCTTAAAATAAAAAAGCAGTAATCCGAAATAAACAAATTCAAATAAAATAATACTCTCTCTCTTCCTCTGTCTGCTCCACCGTCCCTTCGAAATTTTAATAATCCTCCCAGCTTTTTTTATTCTCCTTTATAGAAAACCCCTCTGGTAGTCTTGAGTCCCAAAAGGAATAGGTTGGGAAGCTTGTTTACGCACCTGCAGAGATTGCGCAGCTCCAGAGATTTCGCAGCTGCCAAGATTACGCAGCTTAGCTGTCTTGCGTAACCGGAACGGCAGGAATCCCGTTGGCTTGGTTTGTGCACAACGGTGTATTTCCAAAAAAGGGGGAACGTCCCTACGGACGGTTCTGAATGACCTAACAGATGGATGTTGTGGATTGTTTGGACATCCACTCATAGTGGCCCACAACCCCTCTAAACCGATGTTGTCCTTTAATCTCGTAACGCAGGGGCTCTCCTTTGGCTGAGAACTGTGAGTTCGTACGTGCACCCCAACCTTTGATACTTTCATGATTTTAATCTTCGGCAAACCATTTTCATGATGGACGGTTCAGATTAGCCACATGATCATCGCCGAACACACACCACAGCTCGCAAAAAATCGGCCAGCGTCCGGCGCTAAAACAGGGCCTGCGAAAGGCTTTCGCTGTGACATGGTGGGGCTCACTGTCTATTTCAAATGAGAGATCCAAGCCGTCCATTGAATTCCTCTCGGAATTTCAGTTGGGAAGGGACGGTTTTGGATCAGATTCGGCGTGACCCACGAAAGAAATCAGCTGCAATAGTTGTAGGGCAGTCCATTTGTGACCATTGAAACCAACAAGTGTGCATGCATGAGTGCATAAAGTCAACATGGGTTTGGCTAAATCGAGCCCCTCTGCATGATGGACGGCTCGGATTGAGCATTTGGACCATGATGATGGCCCACTGAGATCATCTTCAGTCTCTGTTTCATGATAGAAACGGAGTTCACTAAACAGAGTTCACGTCCCTGTGTTGCCATGCACTCTTAGTACAAAAAGTGTAGTATATACACTGTATAATGATTATGAGAAATCCACACCATTCATCTTGTTCTCCATTTCATTTGAACCGTGGGGACCAAAGTTAAAGCGTATCTGGACAGCGGGTGGGCCCCAAATCAGGATTTTATGGACTGATCTGTTAGTTCAGCCACTTTCACGAGGATCCAATGGCTGAAATTTGACGTGTACGGTTAGTTTATGGTCCTCAGGCCACGTATGAAGTTTCGAACTGATCAGATGGTTGGAACCCTATGATCTTGCATTCTGGACACTTTTCAGGCCACTTGAGCTTCAATTCCTTGATTTTCTTGGGTCCCTGATGTGTAATTCTGTTGATCTTGGGTCTCTGGAGTCCGTCCCACGCTTTGGTGTCATCAGAGCGTTAAGTCCATGCTTTAAGCACCCATTTCGGTCCAGGCTCGTACATACACTCTGCATTACAAACACGATTAATCAGGCCATTAAGCGGTATCATGCGTGTAAATCCATGCAACAACTGGGTCTGATATGCAATATTTGACCCTCAACAGCCTGCAAAGCTTTTTACGTGAACAAGCATGCCGAGCAAGTTCACAGAAAACTTCGCATTGTCATCAACTATAAACCGCTAAACAAATTTTTGCAGGATAACAAGTTTCCACTGCTAAATCGTGCTTCTTTATTTCAACATTTGATAGATGCCCATCTGTTCTCCAAATTTGATTTAAAGGCGGGATTTTGGCAACTAGGCATACACCCAGATGATCGGCACAAAACTGCTTTTACTGTCCCAAATGCACATTATCAATGGACAGTCATGCCTTTTGGGTTGAAAACCGCTCCGTCACTTTTTCAGAAAGCGATGGTACGGATTTTCCAGCCCATCCTTGACAATTGTTTGGTCTACATTGACAATCTTCTTCTCTATTCCCCTGATGAGAAGAGCCATAGCGATCTCCTCCAAAGTTTCCATGCAATCTATGTCGAATACAGCATCATGCTTTCAGAAAGAAAAATGCAGTTAGCACAGACAAACATTGATTTTCTTGGAATGGAAATCAGAGAAGGAAAGTACTCTCCACAGCCACATGTTGCTGAACACCTCCTCCAGTTTCCAGATGTTCTTACGTCTGCTAAACAGATCCAACAATTTGTTAGCATTGTCAACTATGTTTCCGACTTCATTCTGCATGTAAGCTCTTATCGGGATGTTCTCACTACATTGTTGAAAAAAGATGCTCCTCCTTGGGATGATTCCCATACAGCTGCCATCCGTGCTCTCAAACGAATTATACAGCATCTTCCTCCACAGCAGATCCCAAGTTCAGTTGGAACTCGTATTCTTCAAACTGATGCAAATGAAACCCAATAGGGTGCTATTTTGTTACAAGAAATTAATGGTACCAGACATATTTGTGGATACAAAAGTGGTCAATTTAAACCTTCAAAACAACATTACCACTCCACTTACAAGGAAATTCTGGCGGTGAAATATGGTATCTCTAAGTTCCAGTTTCATCTTATTGGACACCATTTTCTGGTTGAAATGGATCTTTCTGTGTTCCCTAATATGCTCGAATTCAAGCAGAAGATGATTCCTGAACCACAATTACTCCGATGGTCAAATTGGTTCTCTCAATGGAGCTTCACAGTTCACAAGATAAAAGGGAAAGATAATATTCTGGCAGATTTCCTCTCCCGTCTCCCTTGTAAACCTCCTCCTGAACCTACCCCTTCTTCGGCCATCCAAGAACTCTCCTTTCCATGTGTTTTTCCTATTGATAGAATTCCAGACCTTCCTCCAGAACTTCAAGAAACCTGAACCACAGTTACTCCGATGGTCAAATTGGTCCTCTCGATGGAGCTTCACAGTTCACAAGATAAAAGGGAAAGATAATATTCTGGCAGATTTCCTCTCCTGTCTCCCTTGTAAACCTCTTCCTGAACCTACCCCTTCTTCGGCCATCCAAGAACTCTCCTTTCCATGTGTTTTTCCTATTGACAAAATTTCAAACCTTCCCCAAGAACTTCAAGAAAAAATCCATGATATCTACCTTGCAAATAGACCAAGCCATAACCTCAAAACTTTTCTTGAAATCCACCTCTTCAGAAATGCTCCAATATTCAAACACATTCCTCATCCCCACTACCTTTATCTTACCCCTCATATCCTTTCGGAACCTCTATCACCTGCCAAATGAAGTTTTGTGTTTCCTACACTATCTTGTACAAAGTTGGACCATACTGTTCATCTTCCCTGTTAATGCGCTCCATAACTACATCACTCGTGCTCATCAAGATGATACTTCTGGTGACAATCAACTCACTGCAGAACAGAAAATCTCGCAAATTTCCTCACAAAGTTCCATCCACTTAGCGTCTGGCACACCTACCTCCACCATCACAGTGAATTCATTGAAATCACATTCAGAAATCCAAGAGAACTTGTTACTGCTTATGTGGATAATTTCCATTATTATGTGCCCTATGCTCGTGATAAAGTTGTGATTCGAGGATACAAAAATTTCAACCTTGCGCAGCATTGGAACTATTTTGACGCTGCATTTTTCCTCTTCAAGCGCCAGATGTGTGAACTCAACAATGTACGTGTTGAAGATATCCCTCGTTCCATCTGGGATACTCCGATTCCTACAGCCAACAGTGATCTCTGCTTGGACCATTTTACAACCTACATTGAAAGAAATATGGAAATACTCGATGTCCCATCTCCATCTTCCAGTGATGATGAACCAGTTGCAGTATTCATGGTCCCATATTCCAAAACTTCTGACTCGGATGATGACTGAGTTGAGTTGACTAGATGAGTTGAAACTCATTACCAGAGATTCCTCCAGCACATCATTATGGTCTCTTCCTGAAGAAATGAATGCATGTCATAACTCCTTCTGACAAACACTATGCTGAATAGTGTCCTCATAAAGGAATCCTGTAAAAAGTTGTAAAAAAGTTGTTGTATGGTTCTTACGTGTTATCCCTCCTTCAAAGTATCTTTTACGTGTCCCTACACGTGGCCCACTTCCACTGTACAAAGTTTCTTCCGTCCCATCAACATATCAGCAAATATCTCCATAGTCCACCACGTGTTCCAGATCATCTGCTCTGGTGCTCCTGCATTCGATCCATACCCTCCACGCTCTTGGCTGATCACCGCCTTGCAGCAGAAGTGTCTAGACGATAAGATCCAAGAAGGCTCCACCGCCTTGCCATCATCTATAAATACCAAATGTTGCAACTAAGTGAAGACAGAAGAAGCAGAAAGACTTGAAGTAGAAAAAAGAAAGAAGTGAGAAAAGAGTCTGTAAAAGAAAATAATGTCTTTGTAAATAGTAAGTCTTTATGAGAGTTAATGAGAGTAATGAAAGCTAGTAGTGTGTCTTTAAGAGATAGCTTTTAAATGTCTTGTACAAATACTTTTCTGCTTTTAATGTGTTTAATGAAAGTTTTTCATGCTATTACGTAGAAGTGTTTGTTTTAAATTTCGTGTTTGCATTAACTATCTTTATGTGTTTTACTTACAACAACCATATTAGTATGTATAGGATTATTTTTTGAGTTTGTTTTCCTTTATTTACTATCTTTGTTTATCTTTCTCTAAATCGTAATTTTCTGTTCCGTGCTACAGTAACAATGCTACAATGTCATCGCCACAGTATCAATGCTACAATAACACGCAGTCTTTTTCCATATTTAGGGTTTGGATATAGATCAAGAGCATACTAGGGTTTAGGTTATGTGTGTCAACAATGTGGGTTTTTGTGGTATCAGAGCCCTGAAAGTGGGGTATCAGAGCCCTAGCCTTCTAATTTTCTTGGTGTGGGGTATATGTGATGGACAGGACTACCTTCAGGTGTCTTGACATTTCTTCGGTGCAGACATAGTCTATCTCCTTTTATTAGTAGGGGGATACAGTCGCCATGATTAGTATGCTCTACAGTTGCACTTCGTGCGATCTTCTGTATCAGAACACTTGGTTTGATAGTATCTCTTGAACAAGTTGGATATAGAATTCCTTTTTGGCTATCAAGAACTGCTTGGTGAGTTTCTTGACCATTTAGCCGATGGTAGGCGTTGAGGTCACCCCCCTTGTAGCCAATATGTTCTTGATAAAAGGAAAGTAAATTGTACCAAACTGTGCTCTACACTCTGAAGATAGTTGAGTCCCTGGGGTTGCCCTATCTTGACCATATAGCCAATGTGTTCAGCTCGTTCCTCATTTTCGTCTTCTTCTTCTTCTAGGTCTCTTCCTTTAGCGTCTTATAGTGGTAATAAGTTTGATTTTCTATATGAAGTCGAGTATGCTGATGAAAAAGTTCCTGCTACTCAGATTCTTATTTCTAATCCTTATAAGTTCTTCGAGAAAAATCATGGTTCTCTTTCTGGAAAATTCCAGCAGATTGTACGCAAGCAGCATGTTCCCATCAAGGAGTATGCATTATCTTCCAAGTTTGATCAGGCTCCTATACGAGCTAATCAGCTTGAAGAGTTCATTCAACTCCAGCTGCCTCACGAGAAACTTCCTGAATGGCGGGCTCAATGTTATACTCATTTGCACTTTGGTGCAGTTCGTCTCGCCATCACTTTTCATGGTAGGAAAGGTCTTCCTATTGCCTGCAAGCTCGGTCTTCTGGACACTCGTTTCAAACAATACCAGCATGCGGTCATCACTACCATCCAGACTACGTTGAATAAGGGTACTATCTTTGTTACGGTGTATCCTAACTTCAACATCCCCTTCAGCGATGTTCATCTCTTCTCTGCGCTCCAAGCACAAGTCCAGCTGACTGGTGCTGAACTTGTAGATGGTGTTATGGCGGCCACCCTGCACTATCAGGTTGCTTTCCGAATTCAAAACCATGCCCTTGATCTGCCACTTCCAGGGCTTGCTTCTAGCCCAGATGCTTTATTAATTTGTGTGGATCAGAATGATGTTCCAAAAGTAACACTTATTCCTCGTCAGCTTACTCATAATCAGTTGAAAGATATTTTCCCAGCGTCCTGGATTACAAATTATGAAAAGCGAGTTAAAGCTTCTGAAGTCATTTCTAATGACGTTGCCTCTTTTGTCCGACATAAGGACAAGACGGTGGAAACTAAATTTGAAACCAGCTCTCAAGTCAAGCCGGTTTTCTCCACCCCTCTTCCTGAGATCAATTGCTTTTCTGCAGCCAGTCCTGTGACAGGTCAATGGATTGAAGGAAAATATATCACAAAGCCTCCTCCTACTGGACCAGATCCCAATGGTACACGCTATACGGAATGGCATCGTCGCAACAACCTCCATATCGCATGGGATGCTTGCTCCTGTGATGCATGCTATGAGGATTGTATGGAAGATGAGACTAGCAACTCTCACTCCTTCCAAGCACATCTCCAACGTCGATATGAGGCAGGAGATCCTGAAGTTGGTCTTCTTGGAGAATCTTCTGGCAAGTTTGATTACTATGTCCTTTATCCCAAGAAAAAGCCAGCCATTGCTTCTCCTCCCACCTGTAAACCCTCATCTCCGTACCCAAAACCTCCACCACCAACATCTCCTCCATCTACTGTTTCATGCCCTAACCCACAATCTCCATCCCCCAAGCCACCTCAACCTAGGCCAAAGCCACCTCTTATGCCCTATTACCAAAAGGCCTTGTCCCATCTCCGGTGTTCCCAATCTGTCCCTCAAAAGCCTCATCCAATCTCCTCTCCACCTATGGTATGCGCTTATGAGTTCGCAATTGATCCTCATTTCCCGGCCACGGATGACTTTGACCACCCAGCAGGTTCTGAATTCAAGCATGGTTCTGAATTCAGGAATCATCTGAAGCACAATCATCACTAGATGAAAAGGCGAGTTGAAGGTTTTACAAAGAATTCAGGACGGGTCCAAAGAGGGGATGGATGTTTTTTGGCGAATTCTGAATGGGTGGTGGCACAACATTGCTGAATGAGAAGGTTTTTGATGTTGAGAATGGGTTGTGTGAGATGGAGGTTTGGGATCTGGGACCATGGAAGAAAATGGGATTTATATTGGAGACCATTGGGTAACCATTGAAGACCTGGGATTTTGTGAAGGATATCAAAACCAAGAATGAGATCTTTTCCAGAAAGTGAGAAACCAAGAAAGGAGTGGGTAATGGAGAGGTTTGGGAATAGCTTGAGAGAAAGAGGATGGGAGATTTTATCCACATGAAACACTTTTCCATTTGCTGCTTTGAAGAATTGGGAATGAGAAGACCAAGAAGATTCAGGAAGGATGGATGGATTTAAGATGGATATGGCTGCACCTGTATCAGCAAGGGCAATGACAGGAATTGGAGGAGAGTGCTTTGGGTGAAGTGCAACTTGGACTAAGGGAGTTGGACTGACGGACATGATTGGAGAGGCCAAGACAGCGTTGGAAATACTGTCTACTTCATCTGGAGAGCTTTGATCATCGGAGGATGACTCTTCGTCTGTGGAAGAATCTGCCAGGCCCACAATTTTTTAGTAGAGTGAAGAATTGGCAAGACCGCCGAGGGGTCATCTTCATCACAAAGAAAATAAAGAGATTCAAGGTCATCTTCTTTGTGGCAGAAGGGCAAATGCCTTTTCAAGCATCTTGGCATACTTGGGGCGATGATCGGCACAAGTTCTCTTGGATTTCTGAATGTGATTTCAATGAATTCATTGTGCTTGGAGCGCAGAGAAGAGATGAACATCGCTGAAGGGGATGTTGAAGTTAGGATACACCGTAACAAAGATAGTACCCTTATTCAACGTAGTCTGGATGGTAGTGATGACCGCATGCTGGTATTGTTTGAAACGAGTGTCCAGAAGACCGAGCTTGCAGGCAGTAGGAAGACCCTTCCTACCATGAAAAGTGATGGCGAGACGAACTGTACCAAAGTGCAAATGAGTATAACCCTGAGCCCGCCATTCAGGAAGTTTCTCGTGAGGCAGCTGGAGTTAAATGAACTCTTCAAGCTGATTAGCTCGTATATGAGCCTGATCAAACTTGGAAGATAACGCATACTCCTTGATGGGAACATGTTGCTTGCGTACAATCTGCAGGAATTTTGCAGAAAGAGAACCACGATTTTTCTTGAAGAACTTATAAGGATTAGAAACAGGAATCTGAGTAGCAGGAACTTTTTCATCAGCATACTCAACTTCATACAGAAAATCAAACTTATTACCGCTATAAGACGTTAAAGGAAGAGACCTAGAAGAAGAAGAAGACGAAAACGAGGAACGAGCCGTACACATTTTTAAAGGAGCAGGATATATGGTCAAGATAGGGCAACCCCAGGGACTCAACTATCTTCAGAGTGCAGAGCACAGTTTGGTACAATTCACTTTCCTTTTATCAAGAACATATTGGCTACAAGGGGGGTGACCTCAATGCCTACCATCCGCTAACACGGTTAAAAAACTCACCAAGCAGTTCTTGATAGCCAAAAAGGAATTATATATCCAACTTGTTCAAAAGATATTATCAAACCAAGTATTCTGATACAGAAGATCACACAAAGCGCAACTGTAGAGCATACTAATTATGGCGACTGTATCCCCCTACTAATAAAAGGAGATAGACTATGTCTACACCGAAGAATTGTCCAAATGCCTGAAGGTAGTCTTGTCCATCACATATACCCCACACCAAGAAAATTAGAAGGCCATGGCTCTGATACCACAAAAACCCACACTGTTGACACACATAACCTAAACCAGCAAAGATAGAATAAAGCTAAAAACCCTAGATAAGAAGATACAGACCAAGAAAACTGAAATCCAAACCCTAAATGTGTGAAAAGACTGTGTGTACTGTAGCTATGGTAATGTAGCAGCGTTACTATAGCATCGATACTGTAGCGATGACACTGTAGCACGGAACAGAAAATTACGATTTAGAGAAAGATAAACAAAGATAGTAAATAAAGGAAAACAAACACATAAAAAATAATCCTATACATACTAATATGGCTGCTGTAAGTTTTGGTTGAGACATGGAAGAGGGGATCTGATGTGGAAGTAAATATACAGTGCGAGGCAACGATGTTGTAAAAATAAGATCAGTAATAAGTAAAAATCTAGGAAAATTATAAGGTAACAGACACTTAATGCGAACACGAAATTTAAAACAAACACTTCTACGTAATAACATGAAAAACTTTCATTAAACACATTAAAAGCATAAAAGTATTTGTACAAGACACTTAAAAGCTATCTCTTAAAGACACACTACTAGCTTTCATTACTCTCATTAACTCTCATAAAGACTCACTATTTACAAAGACATTTTTTTCTTTTACAGACTCTCTTTTCTCACTTCTTCTCAATCTTTATTTCACTCTTCATTTCACTCTGTCTTCACTCAGCTGCAACATCTGGTATTTATAGATGATGGCAAGGCGGTGGAGAGGCGGTGGAGCCTTATCGTCTAGACACTTCTGCTGCAAGGCGGTGATCAGCCAAGAGACGTGGAGGGTATGGATCAAATGCAGGAGCACCAGAGCAGATGATCTGGAACACGTGGCGGACTGTGGAGATATTTGCTGATATGTTGATGGGACGGAAGAAACTTTGTACAGTGGAAGTGGGCCATGTGTAGGGACACGTAAAAGATACTTTGCAGGAGGGATAACACGTAAGCAACTTTTTTACAACTTTTACAGGAAACCTTTATGAGGACACTATTCAGCATAGTGTTTTGTCATAATGAGTTATGACATGCATAGTGACATGCATTCACTTCTTCAGGAAGAGACAAGGATGAGCTGGAGGAATCTCTGGCAACGAGTTTCAACTCATCGAGTTAACTCAACTCAGTCATCATCCGAGTCAGAAGTTGTGGAATATAGGATCATGAATACTGCAACTGGTTCATCATCACTGGAAGATGGAGATGGGGCAGCGAGGATTTCCATATTTCTTTCAATGTAGGTTGTGAAATGTTCCAAGCAGAGATCACTGTTGGCTGTAGTGATCAGAGTCTCCCAAATAGAACGAGGGGTGTCTTTAACACGGACATTGTTGAGTTCACACATTTGGCGCTTGAAGAGGAAAAATGGAGTGTCAAAATAGTTCCAATGCTGCGCAAGGTTAAAATTTCTGTATCCTCGAATTACAACTTTCTCACGAGCATAGGGCACATAATAATGGGAATTATCCACATAAGCAATAACAAGTTCTCTTGGATTTCTGAATGTGATTTCAATGAATTCACTGTGATGGTGGAGGTAGGTGTGCCAGACGCAAAGTTGTGATTCGTCTAGTGATGTCTAAAAGGTTTGATTCGTCTACTTTTCAACATAATGATTGGAGAGACCACAATACATGCACTTCCTAGTTCGTGACATTTGCCACGGACACCTCCTATGTCACCACGACCACCTCTTCCACCACGGCCACCACCGTAGCCCCGGTTAGAGAACAATGCTAGAGCAGAGCTATCATTGGCTTCACTTGTAAAGCCCAAAGATACACGTTAGAGGCATACATACACCTCGTTTAAAAATGGCACATTTTTGTCACCCAAAATCCGTGCATGAACCGATTCATATTCACGTTTCAACCTAGATAAAAACTCGGTCATTTGGAACTCTTCACATTGATGACGCAATTTCTCCAAATTGGTAGTTAGGGGCTGATCGACATTCAATTCTTCCCACATTTCTTTAAGTTTAGAATAGCATTCTGATGCAGGACATGGAAAATTAAATATGATATGCAAGATTTCAGGCTTAGATCACACCAATTCAGAAACAATCACGCAAATTCCACACCCCATATGAAAATCCAAACATTCAATTAAAGGGGAATCTATGCGGGTCCAAGCCGACACAGGCTAGGACTGGACCAATAAAAAATTAGAAACCAAACGATGTCAAAAGGAAATAAAATCAACTACTCATGCATAAAAAATCAGTCTCTAATCCAAGGGATTCCCTAATTTCAATTCAAGGAACCCTAAGGTGATAGAAAGGAGCAAATCAATTAGGGATCATGTAATCTAGGGTTATGATTCATGAAAAACGGCTATGAGAGGATAAAAGAGGATAAAAACCTGAGCCAAAAAATGATCCCGCATGTGGACAGCAACAATGGCCCAGACGGACGTGCGCGTGATCCCGGCCGCACGTGTGTGGGGCCCACTATTCAGAAAAAGGCCACCTTGACCCTGGTTGGCCAGGGATGGACTCCAAAACCTCCAAATTTCAACTCGATCCGATGTACGGTTTGTGCGTGGTGCTCCGCCGAAGTTTCAGCTCGCCTGCAGGCCGAAATCTGGAAACCTGCTGTAATGAAGAAATCTGATGCAACAAAAGGACAAATTCGAAGTACGGATGGTGGGGGAAGATGAAAAAGAAGATAATGGAAGATGGGGGTGAATTGGGATCGATGTGGCTTCGCACCACGGTAGTTAGCCCTTCGAAAAGGGAGGGCTTCGCACCCACTTTTGAATTCTTCCACAACTCACGAAGAGAGTAGAAAAATAAAGCAGGAATTTTTTTATTAACTTCAATGAATGAAAAGAACTACAAGGGGTGCCTATTTATAGGGAGAACCCTATACCCAAAAACTCGCACCATGTGCGACACCTATTACTTGGCGATGAAGTAAACTAAAATAAAAACCAAACGAGAAAATCTAAAGCGTTCACGATGTTCTAAATAATAACAATAAGCAAAACCTAAAATATAAAACCAATCTGACGAGTGGGCCACGATCATGAGATCCCATGGTGGGCTTTTCTTGACAATCGGGCCACTTTTCTGAACCAAAACTTGACTTCTAGCTAGGAGGCCCTCCCTGGACGTCGTCATCGAGACAGATCGATGGTGGGGTCCTCCATCTACGTACGTACGTGCGTAGGGGTGGCGGCGTGAGTGCGCGTGTGCGCGTGATGTCCCCATCAATTCTCCCCGGCTGCAAAGATTTCGCCACTGGCGAAATAAAACTCCTGAACCGCTCTAGGATGTCAGGATCAAGTCTCTGAAGCTCCTCCTCAGTGAGCCACGTGCTGTCTGAAGCTGGGCGTGACTTCCATTTAACCACGTACTTCTGAAACCCGCCGTCCAACGTTGAAACTATCTGATGGTCCTGGATATCCTCTATTTCCTTTTTGGGTGTGTGAAGGTTAGGTATGGGAGATAGAGGCTGGGAAAATGAGTCGGGAATGATAGGTATGGGAGGTAGAGGCTGGGAAGATGGGTCGGGATGGGTAAGTATGGGAGGTAGAGGCTGGGAACATGGGTTGGGACGGGTAGGTATGGGACGTAGAGGCTGAAAAAATGGGTTGAGAAGGGTAGGTATGGGAGGTAGAGGCTGGGAAGAAAGGTTAGGAAAAGTAGATATGGGAGGTAGAGGTTGGGAAAATGGGTTGGGAAGGGGCCATGGTTCAAGGGATAAATATGAGAAATCAGGATGGGTGGGCAAAGGGCCGAACAAAGTATTAGTGGTCTTCTGAAAAGTAACTAAATCCTCCACATCGGATGTGAAACTAATTCTCATGGAAGGTGGAAGATCTATCTCATACACATTGAGACCGTTTCGTTTTATAATTTTGACGGGTCCAGCGCTACACGCGTGTAATTTACGAACGGCCCTCGAAAGATACTGCTCGGGCCTAATGCAGACCATCACAGAGTCCCCAATATTGAATCCTTTGAAACATTTATACTGGTCTGTATAAAATGTGCAATGTTCATTATTAGTCATGATCTTCTGCCTGATTTCTTGATGCCATGAATGAATGTGATGCGCAAAAGACTCTGCAGACTCTGACGGCCTATGGGACAGTGACATAGGGACAAGATCAATAAGTTTCCTAGGTTTATAATCAGTAACAACTTCACAAGGACTTAGACCTATGGACCTATCGACAAACTTATTCAACGTGAACTCGGTTGTAGGTATTACGATGTCCCATATTCTGGTGTGCTCTATATCCTTCCTAGGGGACTCATCCGATAGATCATTAGGAAAGATATCACGTAACTCATCCATTACCGGAATGGCCTCAATGGGTAACTCTACACTAGCCATTGGTGCACTCTCTCCAGCCACAAGGCCACACATGTTGTACCCCTCAAAATAGTGGTCTTTATATCTCTCATGGGGTGGGTGTCTGGGTGCACACCCATAATTGATTCCTTGACCAACTCCATTCATTGGTGTATCCTCCAGGCCACCTGCTTGAGATTGGACATCTACCCCAATGGTGGGGTTTGTCCTAGTGATGGTCTTTAGTCGGGTAATGCGTACATCAAGCTGTTCACAGCATTGGTCCATTTCCAAGCGCTTAATCATAGACTCCAACGTCTGAGATATCTTGTTTAGTGACTCTTGCAATTGTTCCATGTTTAGTGTAGGGTGCAAACCGAAACCGCGACCCGTACGTGTGAGCATACACTGACTTGCTCAACCTAAAGACCTTCTATGACAACTATATGCGTCTAAAAACTAAATGACCCTACGAGACTCTATATGAAGGAGACTACACACTGTTACTAAAATTCAACTATATATGATGGACTGAATGCATGAAGGACTCAAACAAACTAAACCCTAAATATGTGGTGAATTCCCCTACAAGAACCCTAGGCTTTGATACCAAATTTGATGCAGGACATGGAAAATTAAATATGATATGCAAGATTTCAGGCTTAGATCACACCAATTCAGAAACAATCACGCAAATTCCACATCCCATATGAAAATCCAAACATTCAATTAAAGGGGAATCTATGCGGGTCCAAGCCGACACAGGCTAGGACTGGACCAATAAAAATTATAAACCAAACGATGTCAAAGGGAAATAAAATCAACTACTCATGCATAAAAATCAGTCTCTAATCCAAGGGATTCCCTAATTTCAATTCAAGGAACCCTAAGGTGATAGAAAGGAGCAAATCAATTAGGGATCATGTAATCTAGGGTTATGATTCATGAAAAACGGCTATGAGAGGATAAAAGAGGATAAAAACCTGAGCCAAAAAATGATCCCGCGTGTGGACAGCAACAATGGCCCAGACGGACGTGCGCGTGATCCCGGCCGCACGTGTGTGGGGCCCACTATTCAGAAAAAGGCCACCTTGACCCTGGTTGGCCAGGGATGGACTCCAAAACCTCCAAATTTCAACTCGATCCGATGTACGGTTTGTGCGTGGTGCTCCGCCGAAGTTTCAGCTCGCCTGCAGGCCGAAATCTGGAAACCTGCTGTAATGAAGAAATCTGATGCAACAAAAGGACAAATTCGAAGTACGGATGGTGGGGGAAGATGAAAAAGAAGATAATGGAAGATGGGGGTGAATTGGGATCGATGTGGCTTCGCACCACGGTAGTTAGCCCTTCGAAAAGGGAGGGCTTCGCACCCACTTTTGAATTCTTCCACAACTCACGAAGAGAGTAGAAAAATAAAGCAGGAATTTTTTTTATTAACTTCAATTGAATTAAAAGAACTACAAGGGGTGCCTATTTATAGGGAGAACCCTATACCCAAAAACTCGCACCATGTGCGACACCTATTACTTGGCGATGAAGTAAACTAAAATAAAAACCAAACGAGAAAATCTAAAGCGTTCACGATGTTCTAAATAATAACAATAAGCAAAACCTAAAATATAAAACCAATCTGACGAGTGGGCCACGATCATGAGATCCCATGGTGGGCTTTTCTTGACAATCGGGCCACTTTTCTGAACCAAAACTTGACTTCTAGCTAGGAGGCCCTCCCTGGACGTCGTCATCGAGACAGATCGATGGTGGGGTCCTCCATCTACGTACGTACGTGCGTAGGGGTGGCGGCGTGAGTGCGCGTGTGCGCGTGATGTCCCCATCACATTCACCCAATGATTTGTCTCCTTGTTGGAGCTTGAATATTTCTTCAAATAATTGATAAGTATGAAAAATGTTTTTGTCAGATGAATACATCTCTTGTGAAGCATCCCACGTGTCCTTAGTCGTATAAAAAAATTGACATTTGCACTTATTGAGGATTCCATACTATTCCATTACTAGGTCATAATTTGGGCATTTTCCTAGATCCATTGGTCAGAAGTATTGGATTCTTCATCAGTTTCTCTGTGGTCAAATATCATAATTTTCCCTTAGCCGTGCGATAACTTAGATTGACTTGGACCATTATAAATAATTTGGCTAAACTATGTTGACAGGTCACTACCACTTTTTAATTTTGTGTAGTCTCATACCACGATACAGCATATATTTACGTAACCCAGATCGTCCAAATCATGAGTCCCATTGTGGATGAATCAGGGCCCAAAATTCATAGTGATCCAACATCTTAACCATTTGATTTTGCTCATTTAATTTGGAAGCCTGAATATGAAATTGTGGGTTCCACATGATATTTCTGCCATGTGATTGAAGTCATGCATGAATAGACTAATCAATTATTACATGTGTGTGTGTGTGTGTGTGTGTAAAACAAAGCATGAAAAGACAACGGACATTGGAAGCATAAATAATACCTTCAGAGCATTGTTGTAGTCAGACACTCCAAGCTTCCCGTGAAGAAGCCATAGCAACCAATCAGCTTGGTGCATCAAGATGGCAGATCCTTTATCTGAATCATGAGAATTCCACCACGAGATGAGCTTGCTAAGGGTAGATGAGCCAGAGCAAACCGTATGGTTTTCAGGAGCAATGGACTTAACAATTCCTAAAGCATCAGGGCAGCTTTCATTATAAAGAAAAGGTCTGCATAAGAGTGCTCCTGTGGAGCTGCAGTCACAAAATTTGAATGCTCAGTCCGCAAATGGCATCCTTGTGTGGAAGAAAAAGCAACAAGATGGATCCTGCATGTAGACAGATTTGGAAGGGGCCTCTCCTCTCTGAATAAGATATGGACCTGTCAATTATAAGAGTTGTAGCAGAAGTCCCATCTATAGATATAGAAGTAACATATGGACGAAGACTAACTGGAAGATCTTCAAGTAGCAAGAGAAGTGTTTCGTTCCAAGAGCTTGCCCAGTCTATTGCATCTTCAACCTGTCAAGATAAAAACAAGACCTTCAGAAATCAAATAGAAATGGACATGTAGCAGAGCTTGAAGAAGATTGCTAGGACTAAAATTCTGGGGAAAGAGATGACATTTCACTGTGGTTACTAATAAAGAAAGAGGACACTTCTCAGAACAAGCTTTGTAAAGAAAAATCACAAGTTAATGAGAATATTTTAATAAATAAAGAAGTTTGGTAGGCAGGTCAGTTAATGGATTCACAATTTGGATATAAGCACTTTTCCATGTGCATGTGCCTTATGGAAATCTGACATACAATCGACATGGGCTACTTGATAACGAATTTCAGCTTCTTTCTGAGAATTACTTTAAAACCCGGTTAAAAGACTCAGCAATCCAGATTGACTCATTCATCCCCTGAGTCGATTTGGGGCCAAATTGGCCTGACTCGCCTGAACATGGGGGTGAATCGGGGTGTTGAGCGGATGTGACTTCCGGTATCAAACTGAATCAGGTAATACCAAATCCAAGTCGACTCCGACTCGTCTGAATCTGGAAACCATGCTTTAAATCTACTTCAGAAAATGCTGGTATTAGTTAGGATATTTTTGGTAAATAGCTCAGTTTTAAGTCATCATCCTCATCTAAGCATTATCGCAATTAATTGGGGTCGGCTACATGAATCCTGTTATGCCATTCCACTCTATCAACGGCAAAAATAGCTCAGTTTTAAATGGAACCCCTAAATAAAGAAAAGGAGAATGCTTGTGCCTGAAGATATGGTTCACGTGGTTCATTCTGTAACTAAAGAATCATTCTGTATCTAAAAGTGCCCATAAAATGTCTCTGTATTCCTGTTAAATGTGAAGTGACCATAAAATGTCTCTGTATTCCTATAAAATGTGAAGTGACCATAAAATGTCTCTGTATTCCTGTAAAATGTGACTAATCAAAGCTTGTTATAGGCACCAAGGTGTTCATATTAGTCTTCCACATGACAGGTAACCAAACCAAAGCGATAAAGCAACATAAATGCTATTTTAACTGGAACATATCCAATGTATTAGTTGTTAATGTATGGTATAAATTCTGCTTTGCACGTCTGACAAATCATAGCGAATTACGTCAGTTAGACATCAGTGGTTACTTCCTATTAGTAGACTAATGATGTCGTATATCTTCAGCTTACATGACATTGTCAATAGAGGGAGATGGGGTTGAATTCTGTGCTAACTTGGTAAATCAGATGCTGCATGGCAAATGTGGATCAATATTGTTACTCAAGCTTCTGTTCTAGGCATTTTCTTAAGTTGCATGTGCAGAAATTGAAAAGTCGTTTAGGAATACACGTACTTGTTTGGGATAGTGTAGGCAAATTGCAAATTCTACTTGGGAATAGTTCTATAAAAGGTTTACCTGTCATTAGCTCATTTATGTCTTGGAACAAGGAGTCTTGTTGGAAGTTGTATTTCCAGTGGATTTTTTTTAATACAAATTTCTGGTGGGAAGAGATGGGTTGGAAATTGGAATTGTATACAAAGTTGGGAGTTGTCGAAATTGACATGCACTACATGCATCTGCACCTTTTCAGAAACATCGCTAAACTAAGATAATAGGTTTACTTGCGTTACAATAGGAATTTCTAAGCTTTGGTATGGATTCTCCGAAACGAGGTGTCCAGGAGTAATATCATAATCTGGTAAGTTTTACTAGACTTTAGGAAAGTCTAAAGTAGGTTTCTTTAGTGTTTTATGAGCAAGGAGGGTAGAGTTCAGCTGAAAAGGGAAAGGTTACAAGAGAGAGAGAGAGAGAGAGAAATTATTATTTTTTTAAAAAAAAAGAGGCAGTACGACATATGGGTGTAGTAGAGAGTAGAGAGAGGTGGCGGGACATGTAGAGACCATTCTTAGATGATATCCTCTCTTTTGTATTCTCTCCTCCTTTTTCATCCACTTCTTCATCATAGGATTTATCTTCCGTGTTCTCTATATTTGTATGCTATATAACAGTGTGGGTTTTCTGATATTTGTTGCACAGAGAACCCAACAAGCGGTGCCAAACCTGTGTTGGCAATCTAGGCCTACTTCTATGATTCCTCAAGGATTGGATTGGAAGGAGCATGGAATGTCCGTTTGCTTGCATATATTGAGATCAAGTAGTGGGCAGTGCTACATTCCCTCAAAGAATAAATCAAAAGTTGTTAATGGAAGGAAAAGATTCTTGATCTACAATGATGACCTAATGCAGTGTGGTGTGTCATTCGGCCTCTGAATCTCATTGCTCACAAAAGCATAAACTAGAGATGCCTAATGGAGGCATATTTCCTAACACATTGGGGGACAGTTATTTTCATGATGCACTCAAGAAACTCAGAGAAGATAGAATGGAGGATGAAGACAGGTCAAACATTTTTTTGCCTTATGGATGATGATGCAAAACACCTTATAAGGCACGTAAGGGTTGTGGAGGATCCCAGACTCCCAGTCCAGGATAAGTTGGAAAGTTTTGTAGGTTGAGTTTTGTTGTATTTGGAGAACTACATTGCACCATTTGACACAGGGCAACATGATGTTCTTACAAAACTTCAATAAGGTGAAAAACCGATGGAGCAAGTTGTCTCAACTTGATTCTAGAAACAAGTTTGATGCCTAACCGTTGCAGCATATGCTTGGCTGAGCAAGGAGACCTTGACCAAGGTCCAGCCACAGAGGGTTGGGAAAACAACTCTCATTGTAGGATCTAGAGGTGGAATGTATGGCAAAAGAACCTTTGAAAAGTGTACTCAAGGGCCTTTCGACCAAAGAACCTATAGAGTTTCTTTATTCTACTGAGGATCAAGAAAGCAAGACCGGTCGTGATTGGAAGAAAAATCACGGTGGGCTGTAGAAAGGGGAAGAAAAACTCTGAGCCTGTTGAAACCCTATGGAATATATTACCAAGTTGGATAATAAGTCATATTCCCAAACAAATGCTGAGAAATCGGCCATGCCCTCTATACCTTATGTGATTACAATAGGTGGCCCTATAAACAATATGGAGTGCTCTAGACCTTGTCAAGTTGTCAAATGTATATTGTGTTGTCTAAGAAGTAATTGAGCATACGCGTGCTCTGTTACAATTGGTTTTATATTTGGGTCCAACTTCTTATAGAATCTGAGTGTTTTCTTAGGCAATTGTGAACTTGTTCTCGTTGAGGATAGAAAACACCACTGCCATTTATGTAGAAAAGGATTCCAAACATCACCAAAAATTGTGTACATACCCATTACAGATATCACTACATTTATAATCATATTAGAGATAAGATTGTAGTGCTACATTCACGCCAAAGAGAAGTTGGAAGATCTCCTGACGAAACCCATTCTTATATATCTCTTTTAGGTTTCCCTTAGAAAGAAGAGATTGAGAATGGCTTGAGTTTTGTAGTCTTGCCTTTCTTTCTATCAGTGATCTAATGGTTATCTCTTTATGGTTATAAGTTATAACATTAACTTCTGTATTGTGTGCATTCATTACTATGTATGTTGATCATCAACAGTAGTCTTGTGATAAGAGTTTAGGTGATCATCTTTGTCGACAGGCCGGTCATCCACTTGCACAGGTAGACCAACCCTTAATACACGAGAGAGATACAATTAAGGCAATGTTCATACATTGAGGTATGAATTGCCTCTCTTGTAAAGAATAAAGGATGAAGATGCTAAATATGAGATATTACATCCACCTTCAATCCCAAAAACTGAAGATGACTTGTCAAAGTCAAAATAACGTAACCACATGCAATTGCACTACTGCGTTATGAACATTATGGCTTCATATTAAAGCCAAGTCATGAGAGGATGAGATGAGTCATGCCTCACATGTTATGACCTATGAATCCAGCATATGCCTAATATTGACCACTTTACAACACGAATTGTAGTCAAGTACTGGGACTTTTTACTTACAAATAGATTGCTTTGATTCCATCTAATTGTTGTATCATGTAAATAGTCAGTCCCATAAGCGACTATTGATTATTTGTGCCCTTAGCTACCCTCCTCTTGTATATAGGAGGTACGAGTGTCACTACTTTAGTGTACGATGATGAAGGTCCTTATATTGGTTGTGGCTTAGTTGATTCCAAATTACACATCTGCATAGGAAAGATCTTGTGACAACTACACTAAGGTTCTAAAACATTAGCACGCATTTGAAAACTTAGCTGCCAGCAATATTAAGTTTTGATAGTCACTTGTAAGCAATATTCTTTCAAAAAGTATACGTAGTATGTACTTACTTTAAAAAGGGTTGTAAACCAATGTTTGTAAAAAAAAAAAAAAACTGACTTTTCTAAATAAACTCGATGAGTTAGATAAGTGCATATGCTAGCTGAGTACCCCATATCAGGATTCAACTCCATCTAATGTGGTCATAATTCATAAGGACTAGGATAGGCATAGCAAAGCTTGGGTTATTGAGTGTTAGTCAGGTAGCCACTTAGTACTCAAACACCCATGAGATGTTTCCAACTAATTGTATGCCCTGCTTTTTTAATCATGGTCTTTTAGTTTTTGGTTTTTTTAAAAAAAAATGAGACAAGCTAGCTGGACCACCTACATCGTACCCCTCCCACATAATGATTAAGTGGGAAATATTGGATATGGGACTATTGGGCGCACTTGTGGGCAACCATTCATTGGTGGGTCCCACACAGTTTCCCCTTGGAATATCTTCGAATGAGTACCCTTTTGTCTCTCAAAATTCAAATTCAAGTTCAAATTAAGAAGATGTAGAGATAAGGTTGGATGAGAATGAGATAAGGATAGGTCGTTTCGTCAAGAGGGGTAGAAGGGTTGCCTTACAGATATCACACTAATTCTTCCTTTCGCAGGAGGGGAGCTGAGGAGCTCTCATCGTTAGATGATGAATTTTCTCTATCTCCATCATCTTTCTCCCCAGGGCGGAGGAGAGAGTTGGTGCAGTGACAAGAAATTCCCCAGTTAGAAAATCCAAGAGAGAGTTCAAATCGCCCTCGATGTTTTTAACTTCATAGTTGAACATGGAGAACTTTGTCTACAATCATGCAAACATTTGAGTGGAAGCTAGGGCCTTAACACCCTTGGCAAGGACTCTAACTAACTTAAAATCTATTCAAAGAGTGAACTCCTAGTTGAGAACTTGAGCTTAGAACTTTTGAATTTCTCATGGAGTGACGAGGATCTCCTTCATCAATTGTAGGGTAATTGGCCTCTGCTTTGCTCTAAGTGCCAAAGGCGAATTGAACTAGTTCCTCGATACCACTTGGAGCTCGCTGCTTAAGGATAGCACCCCAATCGATTTTTGAAGCATCGAACTCAATGATCTTGGGGTAATCTTTGTAAGGAAGGGCGAGTGTCGGAAGATGCTAAACGGGGCCTTTATCCGTTGCACTACTTCAATGTGTTGCAAGTCCCAAGGCTCCTAAGATTCTTTTCTGAGACGATTTAAAAGGCGAAAGGAATAGATAGGTCGGCTGCTAGGTCCTATAATAGGGAGACAAATAGTTGAGGCAGTCGAGGAAGCATTGTAATTGCTTATGGTCACCAATCTTATCAGGGAATCAAGTGGGGAACTCGATTGAGTGCTCTTTCGAGAGAATTTGATCGACATTTTTCTATGTTGTAACCAACTTCTCCCGATCCACTCGTGTTATAAATAAAGGAACTCTGTTGATGCAAACATATTCCCAATCCCCAACACTTCGAGAGAAAATATTAAAAGGAATGAGAGTACGCTCATTTATCCATAATAGCGCCCATCATATGATCTATAGCATTGATCTTATCCAATTGCCATCCTAACGTTTGAATCAAAGGGATGGTTAGCCCCTTTCCACTCCCATAAGAGTTAGGCAGGTTGTTGGACAAGGGCCATCCATCTTCGGCTTTATGAAGGTCCCTAAAATCATGGAGATAATGTCAGATCCTATGGGTCCACCCATCTAGGCCTTTCATTCTCCTCAATAGAGCAATTTGGTATTAGATTCTTTAATGGCTTATCTCCCCACCACCAAAAAAAAAAAAAACTGAAATTTTCATGACCCACAAACCATCTAGAAGCTCACTAGAAGTTGTTTTTTAGCTCCATCAAACATACCCATGAATGAGAATAGAACCTCAGCTTGACCACCTCTAATAAGTGAGAATTCCCCACATATTTCCTTTTCACTGAAGAAAGGAAATTGATTTCCTCAAATGTGATGGTTTCCTTCATTTGTGGAAGACAAGTGGTCTAAGAAAATCGATTTCCTCTCCACAGATTTCCTTGGAAAAGGATCATTTCCTTTCTTGCCTCATACCTAAAGAAAAATGAAACCTTTTCCTTTTTTGCAGGTTTCTTCGGATGTGACATTTTCAAATACTTTTTTATTTCAACCAATGCAAACAAGCCTTAAATATACTCAAAAACATTTGGTGTACATTGAGATCATCCTCCATATCATCTTTATTATGAATTCCTTATCAACTTCCTTAAATCTTTTAATGCCCAGGTAACCTTCCTGCAGCATTAAATGTCTTACACTATAAATTACTCATGTTGCGCGTGTGATTGGATTTGGAAGATGGTTGAATGAAAAGTTTTCTACTCTTTTTTGAGATATTCTCTCCCTTATGCATCTGTTACTCAAGATTAGCATGTTTTGCTACTAAATCCTAACATTTGTTGCTAGATGCCTACATTGCCGAGCATTCCTGTGTCTCCAAATGTGCTAGTTGCACCATATTGTATTTATTGCCAAATCAGCCTGTCCTTGATCCCCATATCTCCTCCAAAATTCTACCCTCGCCAAATTCCTAAGTTTGAATCTTATCAGTGTTTAATGTTCTGAGAGCCTTGGGTTTTTTTTTTTTTTAATACTCAACCACCATGGGCCCACTGGCATGGACATGCTGCAAAAGGACATTGTCGCATCCGAATGCATCATGACCCTTCCATTTTTTTCCATCAAATATTACAGTTTGAATTGGTATATCTAGTCAGGAAACATAATCACCAATGTCCAATAATAAGAAATAGTTACATCAAAGAAAACACTAAAGAGACAGACATTGTAAAGTTCCCAAACTTCAAAGATCATAAGTGACCAAACACACAATAAGAAAGGACACAAGATCTCCATCATGAAACAACATCAATGTTTGAAGCTATTTTTTAGAGAAACATTCTTACAATACGTTGCGGGTATTCTCTTTTCCCTTCAGCATGGATCCTTCCTTGCTTGTCGATAAGCGCATACCGAGCCCCAGATGTGCCAAAGTCCATCCCAAGGTAAAGTTGCCCAACTTCCGAAGAATCTTTACTAGCACCAACGGCCATCATTCTAATCCCCATTTTTCTTACAAATTTACAAAACCCAATTCTTGAATGCAATTTCCGAGGAAACGAATGTCCTAAGATGTCGAAATCACATGAATAATAATGACGAATTGTGACCATTCATAGCAAAGCATGAGACATGCCTTCTTTTGTACTTGTCAGACCAGATATGTGATGATGTGGCACAAGTGTGCAGGATTTGAGTCATTCCTCAAGTGGGGCTGTTAAGATGACATGGCCAAAAATCAGGCCAGTCTATTCATCAGTTGGGCCACATGTATGAGAAAAATGATGTTTGACAGTCTATATGGAATGTACATATGTGCCCACCACATGAATGGACCAACTTGGTTTTTCTACCAGGGTCTTAGGTATATTTCTGAATAGGAGAAAAGGCATATGATACCTCAGGCGGTGTTACTAGTAACACGATCTGGCTTAATAATGTCGGTAGCATGCAAATTGAGCAAAAGCAGATTGTGATTCATGTGGCTACTGCAACGATGCAAATCATGCCAAGAAAGCAAAGGCGAAACAGTGATGCAATCTGGTTACGCGCAATCCGACCACTATGGGAAGGAAAGGCCACATTCACCCCTCAGATCTAATGTCTTGGATACTAGGCAAAGGGGGGATTAGCCTAGATCAATTGTTGAGATTGAAAAGAACAGATCTCTCTTTGACTTCTCCTCTCTCCCACTTGCTTTTTGTTCTCAATTAGGTTTGGTGAAAGAGACATCTCATTATATAAGGTGGAGAGAGAGAGAGAGAGAGAGAGAGAGAGAGAGAGAGAGTTGTGAGAGGATTGAGAATCTTTCCACATAAGGAAATACTCTACCTTAAGAGACAGAAATCAAGGAGATATTTCCCAAAAAGGACTCCCCTGGAGAGAGTGCCACATGTATCATGTAGGCCCATTAAGGGTCCCAAAAGCAAGCCCACAGTAACCCACTTCCAACAATTAGGGAAAAACAAACATTTTGGAACATCTTGTATCTTAAGAGGTATAGTCATTTAGGAAGGCTGATAGTTATTATTTGTAGTTAATATTATGAGTTAATTGATACTGAATGATGACTAGAAACTTGATTGGTGCCATATCCATTTCTAATATTATAGGATTTGTATGGCCTGTTTGGGATCATAGATTTTCCCCATGGATTTGGAAAATTCATGGATATCGAAAATCCGTTGATTGGCATCCATTAATAGGTCGTTTAGATGGTAGTAAATGGGGCAAGTAGTAAATGATTTACTAGCAAGTCATTTACTACTTGTGTTTGAATGCTCTAATTCACTTGTAAATGATTTACTAGCAACGCCCCCTCCGCATTTACCAGCAAAAATGTGAGTTTCCATTTACTAGTAAATGAGGAGATGGCAACGGCTCTATTTTTTTGAACGAAAGCCTATAAAGCAAATTTCATTTACCATTTACAGGCTATCCAAACATTGTAAATGATTCAACTTAAAGCCAAACAGACAGGCTGTAAATCATTTACAGCCTTTAACTGATTTACTAGCAAATCATTTACAACGTAAACCATTTACCTCCATCCAAACAACCCCTAAAAGTAGTTAATTGCAAAATTCAAAAAATGAGAAACTCTCCCAAAAGCAATCAATACTCCCCAAATCCATGGTTTTTGGCTTGATTGCCGAATCCAAGTTCCAGATGAATTCATGGATTTTCCAAATCCACATTCCCATTCCCCCATCCCAAACAGGCCCTTTGAGAGGAATAAGAAGAAGAAGAGTTTATCTCAGTATACAGTCCCCCCACAAAGTTGCATTCTATCAACAGAATTTCAATTTCCATCTTCCTTATTCGCAGCTGCTACACAAAAGGCATGTTCATGGTGGCCCCCTTCTTGACGAGTGACCAGGATCCCTCACACGTGTGCCACGCCAACACGCGTGCAGCAAGTGATTTCTCCACACATTTACATATCAAGGAAGCCACTACCATACGTGTTGGGAAAGTGAGCTAGATATGCAGTGAATGCTATGAAATCTTTGATCAGAGAGAAGGGGAAAGAAAGTTACCGGATTGTTGGGAATGGGAAAGAAAATGGGAAATGAAGCTGGGTTCCGCCAACGTTAACAACATCTCTTACACCGACCCTCTGGAAAGCGGAGCAAAGCAGACACCGCTCCTTTCTTCTCAACGGTAAACCAACCAAGAGACCGGAGCTTGGTCTTGCATTCATTTCAGATGGATGGATTATTTGATAATCCGGCAGTGTATGACGCTTGATACGCAGCCATAAAAATTGAACTCGGCGTCGGTGGATGTGGGGCCATTTTGATATATACGCCTTCCATATGTTTTGACAGCTCATTTAAGGGCTTGATCCCAATAATGAAGCCGTTCCAAATCTAGGTCGACCATACCATAGGAAACAATGGTGATTGCCCGTTAAAAACTTATCGTGGGCCACAAAGGTTTTGGAACAGTCTGATATTTGAAAAACTTATTGTGGGCCACAAAGGTTTTGGAACAGTGTGGTCCGTTAATCCATGGTCTTTTAGACCTTTTCAACAGGTTGGGTGGCAAATAAGCATTCGAGTGGCTCCCAAGAATTATTTTTGGTGGTGGTTTCCTGTGGTGTGATCCACCTGGTCTACTTCATTTTTTATATATTTCTAAAATTGTCTTTAGAAACGCATGGACCGCGTGGATCTAAGGAATATATATATATATATATATATATATATATATATATATATATATATATATATGGGAAAAGGTACTATACGCTCGACCTTACCATAGGCTTCCGTAAGGTCGAGCGTTGTCACGATGCTGGCCGTCGGATGCTCAACTTTGAAATCAACGGCTACAGTTAAGACGGGATTTTCCCGTGAGAGACCGGTAGGTCCGGTTACATGGGATCCCTAGCCCAGCAACCTTCTCTCTATCGCCCTCAATACCAGCAGCCCTCTCTCTCCCTCAATCCCTGCCACGAGCGACCTCCGCGTGCAGCCCTCTCTCCGCCACCAGCAACGTTCGCCTCCACCTCTCTCTCTCTCTCTCTCTCTCTCAATCGGCACCACCAGCCGCGGCCGCCTCCACCTCTCTCTCCCTCCTTCTCTCCCTCAATCGGTACCACCAGCCGCGACCGCCTCCACCTCTCTCTCCCTCATTCCCTTCCACCACGCTGTGCAGCCTCAGATTACAGGTAAGACCCCTACCACCACGCTGTGCAGCCTCGGATTGAGCCTTACAGGTAAGGCCTCTGTTTTTTGGTATTTTCCCTGTTTTTTTGGTATTTCAATAGGTTTTAAAGATTTATCAAAAGATAAATTACTTCTCTCTTGCAAGAAAACGGCGCATGATGTGCCAAGTAATGGTATGCAGCAGTTTTCATTTAAGTCAGCTCTGTTGGTAAAATATGTCATTTTGGAGGAACCATTTTATCCTTGAGCCAGGGATATGTTTATACAAGTGGACCCATGGTTCAGGGATGAGGGATCCAGACTGTTGACCTGATGGGTGCTACCATGGATGGATCATGTTCTAAAATATCACACTGATTAGAAATTCTAACCTTCCAATCCTTTTTCTTTCTGCTGAATGTGGAGTGGCTACATTTTTTCTCATAACCATCAATTTGCAATCATGAAGAATTTTTGGGCATCCTTGATCTTTGGTGGGGCCCATGAGATCAATGGTCTATATACCAAACCATGACCTCCACTTGTACTGTCTAGCATATCAAGACTCTGTTCACACCCGATTGGGATCAGACCACTGGCCCAACACCATTGTACAAATCTATGGCTTTCCAAATTACTGTCCAAATTACTGTCAGTTTTGAAATCGAATTTTCATATGTGGAAATTTCTTAATGTCAGAAATGTAACACCAATTTTCTTTTCCTACTTAAAAATCAACAAATTTCATGCTTCATATCAACAATTTTCTGTCTTTCTCCCCTTTTTTCGAATATGCTCGTGTGTTCGCCTAACAAAACTCTTGATGTTGAGATGTGTGCTTATTTCACTATCAGGAAAAAAATTGAAATTTCTTTGAATTGGGAGTCATAAGTAAGAAATTATACCTCTTATTTTCAATAAAAGGAGAGAGGATCTGAGCCTTAATGAACGCAAAGGTTGTCGATGCTCAACATTCTTACATCAGGGTTTACCACTAATGAACTAATGGACCTTGTTATAGATGGTGAATGTCACAAAAATCTTGTAAAAAATCAGAATTTTTTTTCCAGATTGGTGATCCTAACCCCTTGATGGTTGACTTGTAGAAAGTTGACAGAAATTTGCAACAATTCACATTTAGTGGAAAACAAGCAAAAGATTGAAAGAGAGGGATCTTTAATCTGGGATATGATTTTGGGTGTCTGCAAATTGTGAAAACTAGAATAGTCCATTCAAACATTGAAAATTCCAAATTTTGATTTTATAAGATCTTATTCTTGTCTGGATGAAATCTGATTTCTAAGAATCAAAATGGATGGTTGCAGTTAGACCTACAATCATGTTCCTTGAGTTGCGTAAATTTGATGAAGATGGTCTCTCCTCTATCCATCTCCAATAAAGGGGAGGCCACTGAGTCTTCTTCTAATCACACTCTTAACGGCTGTGATTGGAGTAAAGAGAGTTGCTCAATTAGGCAGACCACACAAATAGAAGGAGAGGAGATGAATTTCTCATTTTTTTTTTCTTTTCTGCTGTCGTTTCCTCTCTTGGCTTTAGATGTCTAAGTAGGGTTGGATATGTGACCCTTATGACCCACCCCTGTTGGGGACAGGATCATAAATAGGAGGCTCCTAGGGTATCTCTTGGAGAACCACTTTCAGTTCTCATTCCTACAAATGTATTTGTAGGATATGCCATACATTAGCAAATGTCTGTTAACCTATCTATTACATGCACCCAACATTTCCACTATGAGTAGTGTCTACTCTTGGCTCAAAATCCCACGTGAGAACAATAGGTGGACAACTAAAAGCTTACCATTGAATTTCCATAAAGATAAAAATACTTAAATGGTGAAATAAAAATATCCAACAATTAAAAAAAATGATGTAGAAACCTTGTGAAAACAATTTGAGGTGCCAGGAAACTTTAAAAGGCTTGATGGAGGTTTTAATTTATAAGATGTATCTAGAAAGTCCTGGGAAAACTAGTGGATCTCATGTTAGTGTATATGAGGCTTTCATGGAATCCTAATGTAGGTGGTACACATTCCCATCCATGTGTCAGCTGCTAAGTGACTTAAGAATTAGTTAAAACCAGTGCGTGATCAAGTTAATTACATCCAAGGATAATGGACCTCATGGTTAGGAGACTTGATCCAATCCTCCAATGGGAATATTCAATCGAGCCTATCACTAGTACTCATGAACAAAGTGAACATCTACAGTCCTTTGTGATGAAGGGCTTATGCAATAAGATGCTTGATAGTGCATGTGTGTGCAATCTGATCCATCCATCAGGTGGGCCCAACCATGTAAATGCTCTCGTTTGTCACAAATTCAACTCATAACCTAGATCCAAAGAAACTATGGGCACCTGAACCCGATCGGATCCGGGTGCATGTCTTCGAGAACCAGACTCGAACTTGGGACTTGAAGCTGGTTACCCAATCCAAATTACTGACAGTTTTGTATTTTTAATTGGTGAAGCCAGTAACCTTGTTGACTTGGACAGTGGCAAAAGATTGCTAGTGGCCTTGTATTATTGTATCTAGTGCTAACACTTGTTCCCTAACCTGAGATTCTAGCAAATATCCTAATCATGCTAAGCATACTTCTTGAAATTGGATCTACTTGTTGATGTCAGAAATGTAACAGAAGCAAGTTACATAGGAACCATGAGAAAGAAAAAGTTATCTCTATGATGCAAAACCATAACAGAATTCACAATTGCAATAGACTGAATTTTCTATCTCTATTGATAACACCACCAGAATCTACTTCTGGCAGCTTCTCTTACGTCAAAAGCCTTGGTTTCAGGTAACTTAGTGTCTTTTTCTAAAACTATATCATTCATCGCTTAGTGAACAATTGCAATAGACTGAATATTTCATACTTATGTGATAAGGGGAAAAGCAAATCAAACATGATGCGAGGTGTCTTTAATGGAGGTTACCCAAACCTACTGTCTTGGCTCTATGATCAGATTGAGAAGCAAATATTTATCCAATTTGACATGTTGGTTTGGCTGCTACTCTCAAATTTAAGCAAATTATTCTGAGCATTTAGGTATATTGTTGGAATGGCATTACTTTCCAGTAGCTGGTAGAGATGGAGTTACATTTTCCGCACTCGCCTTTTTTTATTTCAAAATTCTCACAGCCCATAATTTTGAGCTTGCTAGATCCCACTGGTGGCGACTTAGAAAAAAGAAAGAAAGAAAGAAAGAAAGAAAAGGATCAGTCTGATTTTTATATCATGTTTCAGTTTTGGTGGTGAGTGGGTGATGTTGCTAAGCTTGGCATCTTGATAGTATCTCTACTATAATCTATAGACTATCAAAACGTACTGTGATAGCATTTTCTGTAGTTCTAGACGAAGGCTAGTTCATTTATTTTCTTGTGCTTGAGACCCAAATCAATATCAGTTTTTGCATGTAAAAGAAAAAAAGGTTTGTTTTATCTGTTTTTTTTTTTTTTTTTGTAAAATTTACTTTTGTATTTTTAATTGGTGAAGCCAGTAACCTTGTTGACTTGGACAGTGGCAGAAGATTGCTAGTGGCCTTGTATTATTGTATCTAGTGTTAACACTTGTTCCCTAACCTGAGATTCTAGCAAATATCCTAATCATGCTAAGCATACTTCTTGAAATTGGATCTACTTGTTGATGTCAGAAATGTAACAGAAGCAAGTTACATAGGATGAAATTGGATCTACTTGTTGATGTCAGAAATGTAACAGAAGCAAGTTACATAGGAACCATGAGAGAGAAAAAGTTCTCTATGATGCAAAACCATAACAGAATTATAGACTGAATTTTCTATCTCTATTGATAACACCACGAGAATCTACTTCTGGCAGCTTCTCTTACGTCAAAGCCTTGGTTTTAGGTAACTTAGTGTCTTTATCTAAAACTATATCATTCATCTCTTAGTGAAATTGGTTATTGTTAGTATATGAGAGACGTTATTATAATTTCTATCAGGGCATGTACTACCATGGTAAGAAATACCATTATTATAATTTCTCTTCTTCTTTAAAAAATTATAGGCCATAGCTACAGCTATTAACCGTAGCTTTTTATCTGGAAACCGTAGCTGCTACTAACTTCAGCCTATTAGTACGATTAAATACAAATATAATCTGTAGCTGTCTTTTGAGTTATGGAAACTATAGCTACGGATTTAAACCGTATGGTTTATTCGTAGCCATATCTTTAAGACCTATGGATACGATACCAATTGCTACCAATATGCTACGGTCTTTATCCGTAGCTTTTTCCACTTTCTCTGTTAGTATAAGTTAATACAATCTGTTGCATAAATTGTATTTTTGATTTCATACTTTTAGGGCACCTTTGGGCGTCCGTGGTGGGCCCCACGTACATGATATGTAGAGATGCCTGTCAAGTTCTCTCTCTCTCTCTCTCTCTCTCTCTCTCTCTCTCTCTCTCTCTTGCTTTTGTTCTTCCTTTCGTTATTATTATTTTTTTTTTAAAGCTTCCATGTTAAAAGATGTACTGTTACTTGGTTGTTTCATCTGCAAAGAAAGATGCCTGGAATGAACATTGCTATCTTAATTTTCTATGCTTACTGCTGCAATACAAAGCTGCTATGCAAGAAATTCTTTGTTATGTTAGCATGACCATGAGTTGTAACATGCACGCTTTGCTTTGGGCTACAGGCTGTGTTATTCTTTTCACAAATTTACGTAGAGCCATCTCAGGCCTGTTGTAGAATTATTCTACAAGAATCCTTTCGCTCACCCATATTGAACGTAACTTCACTGCAATGTAACCACAAATGTGTTGTTTTTACAAGAGATGTTTGTTTCTTGCAGGGGCCAAGGAGCAGCAATAGCTCTTCATCAAATCCGGAATCCAAAACTAAAGACAAGTGTGCTGTAATGTAAAGAAAGCATTTGTATATGATGTATTTCCTTCCCAGTTTTGGCCAATTTGTTGTAATACATGATAAGAACATCACCTAAGCAATCATCATCTGTGTGAATTTCCAATCAGCTTTTTTTGGTTACGTAAATAAAATAAAAATTATCTAAAGCAATAGCCTTGTTAAAGGACTTTCATTTCGAGATAAGCCAAACATCGATCATTTCATTTAATCATATTCCCATATGTTCATCATACAACCGCATCATCCAACTGAGTTGGGAAGGGTCTTCTCATCTGAATGGTTTTCGAGATATGCCCTTCAAAAGTGGGGGCCCATAGTATCAATGGTCTGGATCGCTGAAGCACAGTTCCGTTGACACAAACTGCAAACTGGAGAATACCATCCATGTACATGGTCTGCAGATATCAAAACACCAATATCAGAGGCTATCAAGAAATGTGTGTATTAGAAGTAGCAATTGCCTCATGTTGTCAGGCAAAATAGACATGTCCCAAACCTGTTGACAAAGGCGGTCGAACGATGACTTGTCAGCCTTAAATAGCAGTGCCTTTGTTATTGTAAACTTGCGTTGAATGATCTCAGATCTGCACAAAAACAAAAAGTACTTGAAATTGGTAAAAAATATAAGAGAAAAAAAATGCAACCCATGAGCAAGTCAGCACATTGAACGAGATGATAGGCACGTACTTATGCTGCAATTAATTTCTAGCCTCAATCAGGCAATTTGCAAACTAGCCAACTTGCACAATGAGAAGCTCTCCACTCCTTGAAATCTGAGTGCATACAGACTAGTATTTTGTGCACCTCTCCACATGCTTGGAGACGTCTCTGTGCATCTTAGGCCAATAGAAACTTTCTTCTACTACGCTTAATTTGATTAAAGAGATGGATGACCAAATCAATTTCAGTAATTTGCTACCTGATCAAAACTTATAAATGCTACCATCAAACTGAAACTCAGAAACATTTCAAATTAGATTGATTGGGAATCTTCCCTCTCAAAGAAAACCACAGCAGCAACCACCCTTCCCATCTCCTTATGAAGCTTTCTCACCCCTTCAAAAATCTCCCACAAGCCTTGCAGGGATGCCTGCCCCACCAGACTTTTTCAATGCTACCAGCTGCATCTTACAAACCCATGAGAGGTTTCCCATACATCACTACCACCACCACCATCATCCACACCATTCATATCAAATGAAAGATGGAGCTTACATGCTTGGAGGGGAGAATAGCTGTAGCTCTTCTGATAGGAGCTGCAGCCAGATCAGCTACAGTAAGGAGAATGGTCTACAATGTGGTGGAGGTGAATAGATGGGGGTAAATGACAACTATTTCTACAGTGGGTTGGATGAAACCCAGAAGATATTCAATGGCTTCAATGGGCCGTGGGGAGAAGTTCCATTAGAGTATGGTTATGATGAGATTAAGGAGGTGATTAGCACTATTCCATGCAGTAATGGGATTCTTAACGATGCAAGTGCAGTGATGTTGGAGGGAACAAAGCCCAAGGGAGGGATATGTACAAGTGACTGTAAAATCATGGGATTTCAAAGGGAAGGGGGTGGAGATTTAGACCAGTCTGTGGAGTTGTGGTGTTTTGATCTTTCATGACAGATTTTGACAAAATATAAATGAAGAAGAAAAAATATAAAAGAAAAGAAAAAAAAAAAAACAATAACAACCCTTAGCTTAATCTAGTGAATCATATTGGCATATTCTACAGAAGTATCAAATTACTCTCTTCTATATAATTCTAGGAATTGAAATCAATGAGCATGCAAAAAAATTTATTTAATTGTAGAAACATAATGATGAAGTAACTCTTGAATCAGCCCAATTAATCACTAATCAGGAGAAAGCAATAACTACTCTGTTTCAATTAAAAACAAAACAATAACACTAGCAATCTTCTGCAACTGTCCAAGTCAACAAGGTTACTGGCTTCACCAATTAAAAATACAAAAGTAAATTTTACAAAAAAAAAAAAAAAAACAGATAAAACAAACGTTTTTTTCTTTTACATGCAAAAACTGATATTGATTTGGGTGTGAAATCAGGGAAGCTTCAGTTTTAAAATGTTGGCATGTACAATCGGGGCTATAGATATGCTGGGCCTAGGCCAAGCAACTACAAAATTTTGAACATGTCCAGCCCAACAATTCAATATCTAGGCCTAGGTCCTGCCCACTGACAGCCGGAACTATGATAATCCCTTGTGATATTCTCGATATTATGAAACCTGCTATTAAAACTTAATAAAAACCTACATACAAATTATTCTTGTTGATGTTAATAGAACTTGGAACCCCGGCCCATGATCGCTTGCTGCTACAGTTGTTAGCTTGGGGATGATACTGTGATGGATTTTAAGCTGAGGCTAAAGCAAAGCAGTAGGGACTAGGTGGAAGTTAGGAGTTGTGGTTTTGGTGTAGGGTTGGCTGTGCTGTTGTTTTTATGTCGTTATGTTGCTTTGGTTTTGGATTGCATTTGGGGGTTCCCTACAATCAAAGTCTTCATCAATCATTGGATCTTCCCAGGGAGGTAAGGGGCATTTTGGTGGAGGTTTTGCAGGGATTGGACGTACTGGGAGGTGTTAGCTTCTGTTTCTCCCCCAAGTTCCTATTAATTTTATAAAGCTAGATTGTTATGCGGGGCTGTTTTGTTTTTTCTTTTTTCACTCCTTCCAAGTATTGATGTACAAATCTTTTTTTCCTTATCAGTAAAGTTACAAGTGGTGGAACTTGGAACCCCGGTCCATGGTTGTGGAGAGTTCCGTTTGTCACAAAAGCTTGACCGCATTATTGCGGAATCACCAAAACATGTGTATTGTCATTATTCAAACACTGGAAATGTATCAAACACATGATCCAGAGCATCTCAATCTGGAAAAAAAAAAAAAAAAACAGGGAAAATACCAAAAAACAGAGGCCTTACCTGTAAGGCTCAATCCGAGGCTGCACAGCGTGGTGGTAGGGGTCTTACCTGTAATCTGAGGCTGCACAGCGTGGTGGAAGGGAATGAGGGAGAGAGAGGTGGAGGCGGTCGCAGCTGGTGGTACCGATTGAGGGAGAGGAGGGAGAGAGAGGTGGAGGCGGCTGCGGCTGGTGGTGCCGATTGAGAGAGAGAGAGAGAGAGGTGGAGGCGAACGTTGCTGGTGGCGGAGAGAGGGCTGCACGCGGAGGTCGCTCGTGGCAGGGATTGAGGGAGAGAGAGGGCTGCTGGTATTGAGGGCGATAGAGAGAAGGTTGCTGGGCTAGGGATCCCATGTAACCGGAACTACCGGTCTCTCACGGGAAAATCCCGTCTTAACTGTAGCCGTTGATTTCAAAGTTGAGCATCCGACGGCCAGCATCGTGACAACGCTCGACCTTACGGAAGCCTATGGTAAGGTCGAGCGTATAGTACCTTTTCCCTATATATATATATATATATATATATATATATATATATATATATATATCAAGGTGAGCCCCACGGTCAAGTATCCACCGTGAATCTCACCTTTTACCCAATGGCTTTTTGGTGAATTTTACCCTTTCAACCACTAGCTTTTCTAAATCACCCTGACTTTATTTTCCTGGGCTAAACAGAGTACCCCTGCAACGCAAACACTTTTTCTGAAATCTCCTCTCCTCCTTTCTTACGATAATACCTTACCATCCAAAATTTATTTTCTCAAATATTCTCTCCCATTCATATGACAATACCCTACTACAAAAAAAATCATTTTCTAAAACATTCTCCTCTTCACACGAGGATATTCTACCACCAAAAACTCTATGAAAATATCCTTTTACCGAAAACTCATTTTCTAAATTCTTCTCCTCTTACAAATCTTCTCCTCTCTTCTCGTTCGATCTTTTTTCGAACGAGAATATCCTTGTTCCCATAAATCATTATTTATTTTTTATTTTATTTTTTCAAGAAATGATGAAAATAGTACATCCATCGAAGAGGCCACGCATGGAAAGAAGAAAAATTTTGAGAAATGTTGTATTTTGTTGTGAATGATATCTTATATAAAATTCGTATTGAATGAAAACTTGACCGAGAACTTCATAAAATTGACCGATAACTTCATGAAATTGAACGAGAACTTCAATTTCATATACTGCTCGGTCAATTTCATGAAGTACTCGGTCATCTGTATGTAATGCTCGGTCAATTTCATGTATTGCTCAGTCAATTTCATGTAATGATCGGTCAATTTCATGAGGTGCTTGGTCAATTTCATGTATTGCTTGGTCAATTTCATGTAGTGCAATTGTAGTGCTCGGTCAATTTCATGTAATGTTTGGTTATTTCATGTAGTGCTCATTCAATTTCATGTAGTGCTCATTCAATTTCATGTAATGCTCAGTCAATTTCATGTAGTGCTCAGTCAACTTCAGTGTCCAATTCATGAGAGTTGGCGTCTCATTGAAAATGAACAAGGTATGAGTAAATAGTCAGCAGATCACCTAGGATAGAGTCGGCGCCTCATTGTAAATGAACAAGTTGTTCGGTATGAGTGAATGGTCAGCAGCAACCCTAAGGTAGAGCCAGTGCCTCATTGCAAATGAACAAGTTGCTCGGTATAAGTGAATGGTCAGCAGTAACTGTCACACCCCAAACTTGGAAACTGAGTTCACAAAATTCTCAATCGCCGAATCCGGCGCCGACAGCCTCCATACTACCCTATTCTCAGCTCCTGACACCCATATACCAGGTTCAGATCCCTGGATCCTACAAGGAGGATTTTTTTAATATGAATTTGATTCGTAATAAGCATAACCATGAGCATAACCCACAAACAATAACCAAGACACCATCACAAAATTTACTATGATAAAAAACTTTAATGTACAATAATAATAATAACGAAAATTCCTGAAGCTCGACTGCACGCTCCTGCTCCTACTAAGATATGACTGCGTCCTGGCGTCACCTGCACGCATTAATCGTGCATAAGCTTATAGAAAGCTTAGAGGGTGGTGAGAGTGTGTGCACAATATAAGCGTGCTCAGAACGCAATATCAGAGTAATGCAGAATATGCCGGCGAATCCATGAATACTATCAGCCGTACTAAGGCTATGCGATGCAAGGCTGTTGAGGCATAAAAAGAGGAAAAGACGGCAGAAAGTTCATTGTGCGCAAAGTGTTGTGCGGAAATGAGTGATCGTGAAGAAATGAGTATTGTGCGGAAATCATCGTTGTGCAGAAATAAGCCTTGAAACACAGATGACCGCACATAGCGATCCGGGCAGAGAAGTCCGCACACCGGGATCCGCACAGAGGAGTCCGCACAAAGGGGTCTGCACAGAGGAGTCCGCACACAGGGTTCCGCACAGAGATGGCCGCATAAAGGACTTCGCACAATGAAAATCGCGCAATGGATTCTGCACAGTGACTACGTGGCATGTTCGCACGTGTGAGAAGGCTATAAATACCCCCGACCAATCAGTAAGGGGTCATTAGCACACAAACACAGAGAATGAGAAAATTATGAAAGAGGAGAGGTAGAGCCCGTACTCGTTATACGAAACGAGCATTGTGCGGCGCACAATGATGTCAGCGCACAACAAGAGTCAACGCACAATAAGAGCCAGGGCACAACAGTGCTTGCGCATAATGGCTTCTGATAATGGCACAATGGCTTTTGACAATGGCACAATGGCTTTTGATAATGCACAATGGCTTTTAGCACAACATTTGGTATAGTGTCCTAATGCTTGATATGTTTACGCATCATGTTGTTGTTAAATGTTTGTTTTACATTATAATTCATAAATATTCTATTTAGAATCAAATGAGAGAATGATGTAAAAGAACTTAGAATGAATAAATGATGTGATTATCTTCCCTATTTTCTTTTGTTCATAATTAAATAAATAAAATAATTCCTCAAATCAAACGCATTTGTTTTCTTATTAAAACAAAATGGCAACTCTACTGGGGACACTTTTTCACTTAAATATTAGCATAAGAACCGTACGAAAGATAATCGCAACTGTTTGGTGCCTTACGGGCGCCAAAATGGTGACTCTCAGTGGGAACATCCTACCTTTCATCTCCAAATTAGAATATAACTTGATCTCAATTACTAACTTATGTTGTTTTACTATATGATGGACCCAGGAGAAAAAGATATTTCAACCAACTAATCAATGGCAACCATTCAGAAGAACACGGTCTTCTACTTCACTGCAACGGGTTTTGTCGCAGAGTATGCTAAGAAAACAGCATCAACCAAATGTATGGAGCCATGAGCAACTGCTACAGTTATAACTGCTTCACCGATTATGCAGGAAGAAAGAGATGACTAGATCATTGTCACTCGCAGGAAGACAAGGACTTGAAATATCGCTGTGACAGAAGCAAATACATCACCGAGAAGAGATAGGAGACCAATAACACAAAATACTGCTAAGAAACATCCTGAACTTGCTCCGCCGGCAATCTACCCCACGCAGGCAATGACTCCTCCAACCGCACAAGATTTTCTTGCCTTGCCCGCCAAGAACTCTTGGTGAATGAGAGAGCAGAAAGGAAAGGCTTTACTGACAAGTCTGTCAGGATCCATATCACCAATCTCTATGTCTTCCCGACCGATCAGTTACTCCAGAGAGGCACAAAGATCATATGAGTCTCCTCTTTCGGCAACTCCTATAACATCAATACACTCTCATTCAGCGTCGACCACTGCCTCGTCAGGGAATGGAGAGGCTACCGTTCACATGGCCAGAACAAACCGAGGGTCTTCTCCAACTACAGAGGATCGAATCACTGAAATGGCAGAGGCACAAAAAACACTGATGGAAGAATGTAGAAATCTCTGGGAGGCCTTAAGAACTCTTGCACACAACGTAGCCTGAATGGCAGCACCCCCAGTGACTGATAATGCGAATGAACGAGAACAGCATCTCGAAGGGTCGCAGCCGCCGAGGACCGAGTCACATGGATCTGCTCCCACGATGAGAGCGATGACACAGGAAGAAATACGACAACTTGTCAAAGAAGCAGTCAAAATAGAAAGAGAGCATGAGAGCACAGGAAGATTCAGATATCGAATGTCGTACACGAGAGAAGTAGAAGATGTCCCATTTTCGAACAATTTTATGCAGCCTGATTTTTAGAAATTCAACGAGGATGGGTCACCAGAAGAACACCTGATACACATCATCACCAGTATGGGGAATTTCTCTACAGTGCCCCAATATTGCCTCCGATTATTTGGGTCTTCTCTGACGAATAAAGAGTTCAGGTGGTATTCAAGCTTAGTGCCTGGGTTGATAAGAATATGGGAAAAGATGCAAGACGCGTTCATGTCAAACTTTTTATCATCAGAACGTGATGTCAGTATCACAGAACTGGCTTCGGTACAACAAAGAGAATGAGAGATAGTGAAAAAATTTATAGACAGATGGAAGACCTTAGGGGCTTCTTGCAGACAATTACCAGTAGAAAAAGAACACGTAAAAATGTGTCTAAACTCTATGGAAACTGGAGTAGCATTTGGACTCACCAGTGCTGATATCAGAACCTTCCGCGACTTAGCTACGAAAGTGCATGCTTTAGAATTGATGACTCGAAAAATGCTGGCATTCAATTATGAAATGATCAAAAGAGGGTCCTAAAAGTTGATCACAAATGTGGTTGAGCGTGAAAAGAGAAGCCAGTACACAAGAGAAATGAAAGGCAAAAGGATAGAAAGGAAGGAAGAGTCGAATCGCCCTAAAGGAAGGTTTTACAACAAAAAACCTCGATCATTGAATTCTCATGAGAGTTTTGCATTTGAAATAGAGAACGTACTCCCTATGATGAATCAGTTATTAAAAGCTGAAAAAATTGAATTGCCCTTGTCGAAACATTCCGAAGAAGCGTCTAAAAAAAAGGAAAGAGACTTCTGTCACTATCATCGCATAACAAGGCATCCGATGAAAAACTGTTATACATTGAAGTGTATTATACAAAGGATGATAAAAAGGGGTGAGTTAATAGTCGGGAAAGAGAAAGAAAGAGACAAAAGAGGGACATCAAATGTGCGTACCTTGCGAGAAGATCATCATGGAAGGACAAGGGTGGATAATCAGAAAACAATGGGAAAAGTTGTGGTAACTACCTAGCGATCAGGGAAGAAGATGGTTAGTCCGCCAAATTCGAGAAGTGAAAAACTAAAAATAGAAGCAGCCAAAAACCACACCAACAACGATGCAGTGGCGAAAAAGAAAAGGGGAAGGAGAAAGGGATAGTGACTTTTGACATTATAAGCCACTTGAAAGGCATTCCAGCTCGATTGAGTGTCTATGATGCTCTGAAGTTGTCGGAAGACTCCCGACAAAGCCTAATAAAAGCCTTATCTGACGAAGGTATAAGGGGGGGTGTTGATGAATGACATGGAGAATGAGAAACGAGAAGATTATATTCCAGTTATCTCCTTCTCTAATGAAGACCTAGTTTGTGAGGGGGAACATAATAGGCCGCTGATGATAATGGGCTATATTCGCGGTAAACAAGTAAAGCGAATAATGCTCGATAACGGGTCTGCTATAAACCTATTTCCATTAACAATGCTGAATGAATTAGGTTATCGATGCTCGAACCTACACCCTAGTGGAATGATGATACAGGGCTTCAATCAAGACAGACAGTGTGTGCTTAGAAAGATCACAATAACGCTGGAGATAGGAGAATTGACTACAAACGTTGTCTGCCATGTGATCAATAAGGTGACAACATATAACCTCCTGCATCAGTATGGCATCATACCTTCTACCCTGCACCAGTGTTTTAAATACTGCAAAGACGGGGTACAACACAAAGTATTAGCTAATGCAAGACCATACATAGAGGCAAAGGTTTTTTTCGCAGACACAAGTTATTATGATGCATTCGTTAGCGGGGAAGGAAAGAAGAATGATAAGAACAAGGCTCTAGAAAATGCCTGCATGGAAGTAATAAAAGAAAAGGAAGCGAAGCCATCCATAACAGAAAAGGCGAAAAAAAAACTCTATTTTGTCCCGAAACATCTGCGATAGCCAGGACAACCGCCGTTAACATTACTATTGCCAGAGCAATTGGAAATTCTACAGTCAAATTACACAGTACCGCTTCCATATGCTGAAAGGAGTAAGCCATTTCCCCTTGTTCCAAGAAGGTTTCATGTTAAGTCTAGTGCAAGATATCCGGAGCCGATCGAATTCTATGCTCCCTCAGAAATGAAGAAAGACGAAGCGGTTGATAGTGGTATGGGAAATGGAAGATTGACACCCAAAGAGCTGGAAAGGTATAGCTTGGCGAGTCGAAAAATCATGAAGAAAATGAGCTTCGACGACGAAGAACCTATTGGCCTAAATTATGGAAAAAGAGTTTAGATTCCAATAGGGGTGAATCAAAAGAAACGAGAAAAATTTTGAGGACTGGGGGCAGAATCTTCAATGAATATGGTAACAGCTGGCCAGATAAAAGAAATGGACCTTGATATAATCAGCAAGCCCGAGGTAGCCCCAAAGCAGATGGAAGACAGGGGGCAGCCAACAATTGACAATTTGAAAGAAATAAATTTGGGAACGGAGGAAGAACCGCGGAATACGTTCATAAGTGTCAGTTTATCAGAGGAAGAAGCTAATCAATATGTTAGTCTCTTGAAAGAAAATAAAGATGTCTTTGCTTGGACGTACGCGGAAATGCCAGGCCTAGAGCCGACAGTAGTGATGTATCAGTTAAATATCTCTAATGACAAAAGGCTCATTAAGTAAACGCAACGACGGTTTCACCTAGATTTTGTCCTCAAGATAGAAGAAGAAATAAGTAAAGTAATAAAGGTCGGATTCATCAGAGAAGTTAAATATCCCAAGTGGATATCAAATGTAGTCCCAGTAAAGAAGAAGAATGGGCAGATCAGGGTTTGCGTTGACTTCAGAGATTTGAATGAAGCATGTCCAAAAGATGATTTTCCACTGCCAATAACCGAAATGTTGGTAGACAGTACTATGCAATATGCAGTCATGTCCTTTATGTACGGCTACGCCGGTTATAATCAAATACGAATGACACCTGAAGATGAGGAGGTGACAACTTTTAGAACGCCATTGGGGATAAATTGTTATAAGGTTATGTCATTCAGTCTCAAGAACGCAGGAGCGATGTATCAAAGGGCAATGCAAAATATATTTCAATACATGATGCACAAACATGTTGAGTGTTATGTGAACGATTTGGTGGTCAGGTCAAATCATCATGAAGAACACCGCGAACATCTAGCATCGGTCTTCCGCCGAATCAGAAGGAAACAGTTAAAAATGAACCCAGCTAAATGTGCATTTGGAGTATCGTCAGGAAAATTTCTTGGTTTTGTGGTGAGACACAGGGGTATCAAAATAGATCCAGAGAAAGTTAGAGCTATACAAGATATGCCACCTCTGAAAACGTTGAAAGAGCTAAAAAGCTTGCATGGCAAGTTAGCATATATCCGTCGTTTCATCTCAAACCTGGAAGGAAGATGTCAGTCGTTTTTTCATCTGATGAAGAAGGGAGCAAAATTAATACGGGATAAATCCTGTCAGAACGCCTTGGATTCAATAAAAGAACTGTTGAAACAACATCCAGTATTAACAGCCCCCGTGAAAGAAAGACATCTTATTTTATATATATCGGCAGCCGAGAATTCACTAGGAGCTTTGTTAGCGCAAGTGAATGAAAATGGGAAAGAAGTGGCACTCTATTATTTAAGTCGAACATTGATCGATGCAGAATGCAATTATACACCCATCGAAAAAATATGTTTAGCATTGGTATTTGCAGTTCAGAAATTAAGACATTATTGTTTGTCTCATAACATAACTTTGATATCTCGAGCAAGCCCCATTAATTTTTTAATGACAAGACCAATATTGTCAAGAAGGTTGGCAAAGTGGATGTTGTTATTGTCAGAATATGCGATCACGTATGAACCGGCGAAAGCAGTAAAGGGACAGGCAGTGACAGATTTTTTAGCAGCTCATCCTGTGACAGACAATGAAGCCATTCTCGATGAGTTTCCTAACGAACAGGTTGTGATGACAGAGTTGCCAAAAGTGTGGCAAATGTTCTTTGATGGAGCGGCTCAGGCAACAGGGGTGGGTGCCAGAGTAATATTCATTACCCCCAAGGTGATTTGTTGCCTTGTTCTTTCACGTTAAGTACTACATGTACAAATAACGAAACCGAATATAATGCCCTTATCATTGGGATGGAGATAGCCAGTGAGCTGAAAATAAAAGCATTGCAAATTTACGGGGATTCTAAGCTGGTTATAAATCAGTTGACGACTGAATTTGAAATAAGGAAACCGGAACTTCTGTCATACTGTCTAAGGGCGCAACATTTATTAGAGCAATTTTTGAATGTTGAAATCAAGTATATACCGCGGTATGAGAACGCAAGAGCCGATGCTTTGGACAGTCTAGTAGCAACGCTATCTTGCCCAGATCGAAGCCCCCTACAAGTGACAATCGAAGAAAGGAGATTTTTGCCTTCAGCAGAAATAATCGGTGAAACAATGGAAGCACTCCCTATATCATGCTTAGAGGTGACAATAGACGATTGGCAGTAGCCTTTCATTAATTATCTCAAGTACGATATCCTACCAGAAGATCCAGAGGCGAAGTTGCAGATTAAGCAGAAAGCGAAAAGATTCATTATATGTAATGAGAAATTATACGGAAGGTCTTATAATGAAATGTTGTTGTGATGTCTAAACGAAGAAGAGGTAGGTCAAGTGCTACAAGAGGCGCATTTTGAGGAATGCGGGGTGCATCAGGCTGCAAGGAATTTGTTCCACCGAGTGCACCGGATGAGATATTACTGGCCGATAATGTTTAAAGATGAAATAGATTATGCAAAGCGATGCCACGAATGTCAAATCCATGGGGACATCATACATGTACCTCCTGGAGACCTTCATCAGTCAGCTACTTCTTGGCCTTTTGCCGCATGGGGACTCGATGTCATTGGCCCTATAAATCCACCATCGTCCAGAAGAAAATAGTATATACTGGTAGCAACAGACTATTTCTCCAAATGAACGGAAACGATTGCACTGCGAAGTGTTAAAGAGAAAGATGTTGTTAATTTCATTTGGCACGTGATAATATATCGCCATAGTATCCCAAAGAAAATCATCACAGACAACAGCACTCCTTTTAAGAATAGGGGAATGGAGAAGTTATGTCTTAAGTTTAAGATTCGTCAATCGTTCTCAACAACCTATTATCCGTCAGCCAATGGGTTGGCAGAAGCATTCAATAAGAGGATTGTAAAAATACTGAAGAGAACGGTGAAAAGGAATAAGCATGACTAGGATGAAAAATTATAGGAAGCTCTATGGGCCTATGGAATAACTCATCGCACAGCGACACAAGCTACCCCGTATTCGTTAGTTTATGGTATAAAAGTTGTCGTGCCAATCGAAATACAAGTCGCTTGACTAAGAGTAGCAGTGCATCAGTCAATTACAGATGATGAGAACGCAAGAATACGACTGAAAGAGTTGGATCTGCTTGATGAAAAAAGACCGGCAGCACAACAATGCTCGCAATTATATCAAGCCAGAATTTCTGCCGCCTTTGATAAAATGGTTAAACACCGATCTTTTAAGAAAGAGGATTTGGTTTTGATGTTGAAAAGGCCAACAGTAGTCACTCGAAGAGCAAGGGGCAAGTTTAAACCTAAGTGGGATGGATCGTATATCATAACTGAAGTCACTCCAGTGGAGCATACAGAGTAACGGATCAAGATGGACGAGGCATCAGTATACCGGTTAATGCTCACTTTATCAAGAAATATTACTCCTAACAGTAGGAGGAATTTTGATTTAGAAAAATATCAAGATAATTCTTCTATATCAAAAGGGGGCAATCACAGATAAAATATGAAATAGCCTTTAAAGGCGCAGCCTTTATTCTATCTTCATGAATGATGAATAAGAGGCAAATCTTCAAGCATATCACTATCTTCGAAGTCCCAACTATTGCTGTCATTATTGGTTGTTCATCCTTGACAAAATCCCTGCCATTGCCATTATTACTGGTTACTCATCAAAATTGATTATTATCGCCAAGCAAGCTGGCTGGACATAAAGAAAAAATACCATCAGATTATCATACAGGCAATAGCAAGCAATAACGATATATCAATTATTGATTCACCGTCTAAGGTAACCTAACCAAGCCCTATACGGCCAACTATGCATAAGACCTATATTTATTCAGGACAGCAGTGTGGAGCCAGCGGCCCTAAAAAGCCCATATAGGCCACATCACATGCATACCCATATGGGCAGCGGATGGAGCCCGCGACTAAAAAGCCTTAAGGCCAAAAAGTTGTAAAACGGCCAGTCATGCATGAGACCAACGCCGTTTGTGAGCTCTCCGATAGCGTCATGTACGAGGATGAAAATACCCTCCCATGAATGGGTCCGAACTCATAGACGAAGAAAATAGGGGAATGGAATAAGACCCCAGGATCTCTGGTTTGATTTTTGGTATTAACTCATGAGAAAGGGCTTAAAACCTACTCATCGATGGATCAACGGCCTTAGATTTGGTACTAAAGGTAGCCTTGCGCGCCCCGTGAACTCTAGAGAGTTACTGTGGCCAACCATGCACGTAAATCTCATTGAGTTCATGGCTCTGGTAGCTTCATTGGGCCCCTCTGATGAACCATGGTTTGTGAACTCCCCGACCGCGATAAGTCCAGAGAACTCACGAGAGTTAGAGAGACCATTCGCATAAGACCTGACTCCAACTACTTATGAGTCTAAAAAACTATAGTTATTCCACCACTCAAGAGCTTAAACTGTGTGCAAATCTAACTAACTAACTTTGAGATAAAATATTCCCGCCCATTGAAATAAAACATCATATAGGGTCGTCATACAATGCATAGATATAAATAGTTGAAGTAACAAAGTATGAATATGAAAGCATTAACAAGTACCAAAATCAATGATTGTATTATCAAGAATGTATTTTGTTATGAATAAAATACTGAAAGCTGCTTATATATTACAACGTAAAAGGAATATTTACATACAATGCCTACAGATCTTCAGTTATGTTTAATATTTGTAAGTAACGTTGCAACTCTTCTTTTAATTGAGATTGTGCCACAGCAGTTGTGCGTTTGGCTTCAAGAATCATGCTGGCTTGATCAGGAACGCCAATCAATTCTGATTCTAAAAAAGCAGCAGCTTCCCTATTCCTTGTTTGTTTAGCTTGTTCTGTATCAATTACCTGAGTATTCATTTCAAGCTCTTCTTTGATCTGACAAATAGTTAAATCTTCTGCTTCTTTTTGATTCTTCAGTGATAGAATCTCTCTCTCAAGAAGAGCAATTTGATCATCAATAATCGTCTTTTTTCTATCAGAAACTTTTAACTTCTCATGAAGAGACTGACTGATAGCATTGCAATTAGTAAGAACATTATCTGAACAAGAAAGTCTCTCCTTAAGTAATGCCAATTCTTTCTGACGACTTAAAATTTCGAGAGCAATGACTATATTCTGCATTGCTTCTAAGTTTTTCGTGGAATCATAAAACTATGATAAGGAAGCGTGAAGAGACTGAACATCAACATGTGCCAGATGAGCCGAATGGGTGAAAACTGCTAGAGCACTATCCAAAAAGGGCCATTGGGTTAGATCTTTAAAAGCACCAATGGTAACAGAAATTGCGTTCTTGAAGAGTCCCAACATAAGAGGTGGCACCTTTTCCAAAAAAACTTTATCACAAGCTGCAGTTACTGAATTGGACCCTTCAGATCCACTTGGAGTTGGCGCGATTGAAACTGAATGATAAGAAGAAGAGATTATAAGTTCGAAAGAAGATACATGTGTATATAATGATGAAATAAAATAAGAAAAGAAAATATATTCCCGTATTAGGGGCAACAGTAGAAGTAACTTGAACAGAATGGGTTGTGGGTGCTACAGAGCTGGGGACTTCTATAGTCATAACAGCATTAAAAGAAAGCTCCTGAGCCCTTACAGTACTCGAGTTAAGGGTACTTGGAGTTGGGACGTCAGCCAGATCAGAATCAAATTCTAAACTTCGAGCTACTCATTGGATAGGAGAAGGACGCACAATAGGGAGCTTATCAGTTTGAATGGGGACATCAGATGTTATGAGGACTATCGGCAAGATTTCTTCTGTGATAGGAAGAAGAAGTACATTCCCCATCATTGCCTGAATTTCGGATGATTGAGCCTCTGCATCCCTTAAAATTGACATTCCGCGAGCCACCACATTAGCAGTTTCCATGATACAAGGAGAATACGAAGCATCAAAAGAAAGAAAGATATTTGCACCGAGAGAACAACCATATTCTCTATAATCGAGTTGCTCTTCATCATCTAGGGAGGTCACCATAATTGGATGAGAGGTATCTGGATGAGTGATTGGAGCATCAGGAAGTGGGGATTCAACTCTAACATTGCCTTCCTCTCCAATATCCACCTCGGCGTCAGGATCTGCATTCAAGGCATCTCCTTTGTCAGTTAAGCTCGTGGGAGAAGATGTATCATCGCTTGTAGTATTCGCTGAATATTCTAATGAGCTGTCTTCTTTCGATATGATTTGTTTTCCCTTATAAGTAGTCTTCACAGAGAGAAGACAGGCACTTTGAGTGGGAGAAGGGACTTGTTTTGCCAAAACTTCAGGAGACAATGACTTAGCGCAGGAGCGAGTCATAGGAGATGTAGTAATAATAATCCGACGCGCAGCGGGAGAAGTCATGGCTGTAGCATGATTTGTTGTGGTTTTCGTAAGATCCACAACCAAGATAACTGTGGCGGTTGTATGTTTAACAGTCTAAGAGATTGTAGAGGAAATGGGCTCTGTAGCAGGAGGAATAATGGAAGTAGACTGTGTAAGCTGATCTCCTCCTTCAGGGGTAGGGGAAGGTAGAATACCGCTTGCAGTTTCGAATTCATTGTGAGGAGTGGCCGATCTTTCTCCCCATTTTATCAAATCCAAAGGAGAACCGAAAGTGATCCATCCTTCTAGAGTGTTTGGAGGCTTTATTCCTCTAATGGGCTCTTCCACATAAATTTTACGATAAAGTTGTCCTAGAGCGGCAGCCTGATCATTCTCGTAAAAATATCTAATTCCTTGCTTCGGCCTGTAGTTCCTCAAACGTGGAGGAGGAACCCAGATAGGCCGATCTACTAGAAAGCGATTGTGTACCAAGTAGTAATGATGCGTCCACCATCGCATCCATGTATGTGAAGCCGTCACTCGATGATTATAACCTGAGAAAATAAATAAGGAACCAAATTTTCTCGCTAGGAGTTGCTTCCATATTAAAGCCCAATTGTAGGGGCCAACTCCATAGCTTTTCATTGTCTGTGTAACTTCTCCACTTGCTTGAGGCATAGCTTGATCGTACCCAAATTGCCTGGCAAATCAACTTGGGTAGTATGGTTCTCGCCAGAATTATACTCCTTCTCTTATGGGGAGACTACAAGAACGAATACAAAGGAAGAAGGTCCTCTCAATGGGCTTAAGGTTATTGTTATCTTTAACTTCTCTGTCTTCAGCTTGGTGATCTAAGTAAAAAGGGAAGAAATCGATAGATTCCAAGTTGTCAATCTTGTCTACTATCCATTCATATCCCTTCTTTATCATCTTCTGTTTCGAAATATGCCACAGAGGTAAATGGTTGGGATGGACATAAGCCTTCTCTGTATCATTATAGGTCCAAGGGAAATAAATGCCAAGCCATTCAGAGAAATAATGTCATGGAGTAAAAGACGATGTAATTCCTAGTGCTGGGCTTGAGCAATGCGCCGCAGCATGACCGAAAGCTCTATACAATGAGCATAAGACGGGAGGGGCAAGAGAATATCTTTTTCTACCTTCTGCCATCGCGCCCGCTGCCACAAATAAAGTTGGTTGAATAGATTCTGAGCTTTTTGAGCTAGGAAGCATGACTAAGCTCAACCAATAGGCCAAGAAAGTGGCCAATTCAGTTTCAGCAGTGAATTCGGCCGGGCCCCTTATCTTTTTGCGAGTAGCTTCTATTTCGGCACAATGGCTGTCGGGGAACCTGAAAAAAGGAAGAAGTGAGCAATTCATATTTATAGGTAAGTAGTGTTTGAAAGGGAAAGAGGATATTAAAACACTTACACTAAGTAATGGAAAAAAATGTGCGAGCCATTGAAGAGGAGAAATCTTATAAACATCGGCAAAATAAGATGTTTCACGGAAAAGCTCGATGGTTGATGCTGTAATTTTAGGTACTCTATTGGGAGCAACATAAGCAAATTCTTCGTTCGAATGAATGTATTCATCAAGGAAAGATCCAGAGATAGGCAGGCTGGCCATCCTATACAGATCCCATAAGGTAATACTTACTTCCCCTACTGGAAGATGGAAAGAATTTGTAGTGGAAGACCAGTATTTCAGAAAATCCTTGTAAATCATCGTGTCCTTGTGAATGAACTTCGAGGTAGCTTCTATGGCATAATATATATTTACTGCCACAAGGACATCTTCGTACTTCTTCAAGATTGCCTTGGTCCACGCGTTATAATACAAATGATTAGTCCAAAGACCCCGTGTCCTAAATTCTTCTTTGCCCCACAGGGAGTCGCGATGACGGAAACGTTGTTGAATTGTTTCGAAGAAATGAGTGAAATATAAGGTATGAGGGTTGTAACATGGTGTGAGGAAGCGTATATATCTTATTTGCCCAGTCTTCTAGGATAATCCTTTATCTATGAGATAGCCTTCAAAGATTTACGGCTCTTTGATTACCCAATTTGACACATACAAAAGTCTATTTTGTGCCATATGATCAGTCGGTTCGCTCTAAAGAATGGACCGGTGATGTTGAAGTTGCAGAGAATGAGCAATAGTTTCATCCTTATAGGGGTTGCGAAATTTAATTACCTCAGCATTCAGTTTGATTGAATCCCAGGCATTTTGAAAATGTCGCGATTGTATTCTCGAATTTTTTCCTGAAAAGCTTCATCTTTACTCTTTTCTTTGTTTACTTCGAAAGGGTTGGAGCAGGAGAAGCCTCTGCAGCAGAAGGACGGGTGTCGTCTGTGCGGAAATTGGCTGTGCATTTCAACCAATCCTCCTAATCAGACTCTTGTCTTGAAGTGGTAGGTCCCTCTATCTCCTTCATTAGTACGGCCATGCGGATATGTTCAGATAAGCGTTGGATACGATCAACAAAATTAATAATGACAGGGGCCGGCTCTTTGAAGAAGGAAGTATAGTTTTCATCCGATTGGGGTCTTTTCTGACCACGGGTTTCGATTGATTGCAAGTCAGAAGGCCCAGCGGTACTTAGGGAGGTGAGAGGTCTTTTTGAGCTAGCCATCAGATACCTATATAGGAGTTAGTGAACAAGTTAAAATTCAGAAGAGAAGTTCATTAAGTTAAAAGGGAGAAGTATAGAAGATTGCTAAAAATGAGGGAGCAAATAAATTTAAAGTCCAAGTCCGCATTTTATTATAAGTCAGTATGCAGAGCGTTGTGCGCAATATAGTGTGCGTAGATCGTTGTGCGCAATACAATGTGCGCAAAGCATTGTGCACAAGTTCTTTTGTGCAGTAAGGTCATTAAGCGCTACCTATCCTTGCACTAAAAATTTGGTTGTGCACAGAGAGGTGTTGTGCGTGAAGTCCTATTATGCACGGAGAGGTATTGTGCGGGATGGGTGTTGTGCGGCGCACAACAATGTTCGTGTAAAAAGTAACTTGACGAAGAAATAGTGTGCAGTAGGAGGAAAGTGAAGCGAGGAAAAAAAGTAAAAGTGTTGTATTTATAGGTGAGGTGTGATCCATTGTGCGGTGAACGCTATGCATTAAACATTGTGCGAAATATGTTGTGCGCGCACAACACAGAATATGAAGACAAAAGTAGTAATTAGAATGAATCTTTATTTATTATTATTGATCCTACATTATTTTGTAGATATAAGAATAAAAGAATGCAGGATCAAGGGGGCATCTGTTAAGGCATAAAAAGAGGAGATAGCAGAAAGTTCGTTGTGCGTAGAGTGTTATGCCGAAATGAGTGTTGTGCAGAAATGAGTGATTGTGCAGAAATGAGTGTTGTGCGAAAATCATCGTTGTACTAAAAGAAGCCTTGAAACACAGATGACTACACATAGCAGTCCGCACAGAGAAGTCCGCACACCGGGATCCACATAAAGGAGTCTGCACAGAGGAGTCTGCACACAGGGTTCCGCACAAAAGACTTCGTACAATGAAAATCATGTAAAGGATTTCGCACAGTGACTATGTGGCATGTTTGCACGTGTGAGAAGGCTATAAATACCTCTGACCCATCAGTAAGGGGTCATCAGCACCCAATCACAGAGAAGGAGAAGATTGTGAAAGAAGAGAGGTAGAGCCCGTACTCGTTGTGCGGAAGGAGCATTGTGCGGCGCACAATGATGTCAACGCACAACAAGAGCCAGCGCACAACAAGAGCCAGCACACAATAGTGCTTGCGCACAATGGCTTCTAATAATGAAATAATGGCTTTAACAATGGCATAATGGCTTTTGATAATGCACAATGGCTTTTAGCACAACATTTGGCATAGATATGTTTACGCATCATGTTGTTCCTAAATGTTCGTTTTACATTATAATTCATAAATATTCTATTTGGAATCAAAGGAGAGAATGATGTAAAAGAACTTAGAATGAATAAACGATGTGATTATCTTTCTTATTTTCTTTTATTCATAATTAAGTGAATAAAATAATTTTCCAAATCAAACGCATTTGTTTTCTTGTCAAAACAAAGGCATGAATGCTAACGGCCATATCAAGGCCATGCGATGTAAGGCGTGAATGATGTTGGATATACCAAGGCCTTGCGATGTGAGATGCAACTCAAGCATACAAGTCCTCATCAAAATCCATATATCAATGCAGCTCATCACTAGAGTATCAAATATTAGTACAGTTCTCACGCTGGACAATCACCGGGGTCTAGTATACTTTACGTAAGCTTGCCGCCCCTATCCGAGCGCACAACTGGGTAAGTGGAAGAAACCTTACTATCCGCCTGCCAATATCGAGCCCGACTCGTTGATGGCGGACCCATTCCTCAAGCTAGTCAAACTCAACCTAGATATTACCCCCTCACTCAGGCGAGTAAGATCATACCCCTTTCTAACCAACCACAACACAGTGGGAGACGTAGCCTACTGGTATACGGCCCTCGTGCACTCATGTATCCACTTGATCTTGACGTTGGAGTCATCCTCTGATACCATCGGGTTTAGAAATTTTCACCCATGGACATCTATGGCGCCCCGATGCTAGTAACAATATTTTAGGTATCTAATCCGGCTCTCCACGATGTGCCTGTGGAGGCCACGGCCCTAATGTCGCTAGGGTGTATATTAACTACATCACACAATGCATGATACATAAGTCATATAATCCAGTCATGCATCAATCCTGCACGTGATGAGCGCTCTTGAGAGAGAACGCCGCCTATCAGGGAGTCCCATAAATGACCTGCCCAATGGCATATGCAATGGTCAACCACATCAAACATGCAGAAGATGCGTATGGGCATGTATCATAATGTTATGCTAAGCATTCTCGTATAATGATTATGTACTTTCCTTATATTAAGGTGGGCCTAACAATCATGGGGGCCCAACAGTTTGGGTTAGTCTATTAAGGAAAGATGAGAATGGGCCCAACAATGGACCTCAGTCACAATGTGAACATTTATCCATCGTTGCCCATCAATGTGAATATTTAATCAACATTACTTCCAAGGGGTAGCCCGCATAGAGCCAAACATATGGTGGGCCCATGGCCTCACGCAAAGGCCTTATACGCAACATAATGGGCCTCACATAAAGGGTCTAATGTACACCACATTGGACCTCACTCATGAGCCACACATTAATCATAATGGGCCTCACTCATGGGCCTCACATGCATCACATTGGGCCATACACAAGGGTCTCACATACATCGCATTGGGCCACATCGTATGGACCAATATACATCCCATCGGGCCTCATTGTATGGGCCTCATATACATCAAGTGGGACGCATCACATGGGCCTCAACAATGGGCCTCATATACATTAAGTGGGTCGCATCACATGGGCCTCAATAATGGGCCCCATACACATCAAGTTGTGCCCACCGTTATAGGTGAACTATCTACACCATACATCTATTTTTAAAGATCATTTTAAAGTATTACTCGAAAAGAATATGAATTATATTCAAAGATCATATGGACCATACCACAATGGCAGCGAAGATGATGATTTAAAGATCATCTGGACCACACTATAACGATGATTTTCCATCTAAACTGTTCATACGACCACAAAGACCTGAATTAAGAGGAAACAAATTTCATATTGATCCAAAACTTCTGTGACCCCAATGGTTTCAATGGTGGATGGTTAATCCTCCACTGATTTTGCAGTGTGGTCCACCTGATAGATAGATCTGTCTTATTATCCGTCTCAAGCCTACAAGGAGGATGGACGGTTCAGATGTAACCTATGGTTGGACGGTTTGGATGTAACACATACATCATGTATGGACGGTGCTGATTATACCATACAGGTATTAAAGGTGGGTCCCAACTCTCATGCACCATCAGTTAAGAGAGATAAGTGAGATCAAATGACCAAGAAATGTATCTTTGTTGGCTATGGTGGTGTTATAAAGGGGTACAAGCTATATAACCGAGTCACATGGAAAATCATTCTTAGTTATAACGTTAAATTCAATGAAGGATCCTTGTTCCGTAAGGATGAACACAAGGAACCAGAAAAGTTGGTTGTAGACGTTCAAGTAGACAGAGATGAGACACAGGTTGATACAGAGGTGCAAGAGCACGTGGAGTAACCACCTGTGAGAAGGAATTCGCCGCGACATTGTAGGATATAGGAATGATTCAAATGTTGCATTTTCTCTTATTATCAATGAGGGAGATCTGTCTACTATTCAAGAGCTCTTGATAAGTCATATGCTAAAAAGTGAAAAGTTGTGATAAATGATGAGATTGACTCATTGTACGAGAACGAGACGTGGGAGTTGGTGGATCTTCCCGTCAGCCGAAAAGCGATCGGGTGCAAGTGAATCTTCAAGAAGAAACATGATAGGTACAAGGCAATGTTAGTAGCAATAGGATACGCTTAGAGAGAATGCGTAGACTTCACTGAGATGTTCGTGCTGGTTGTGAAGTAGGTATCTATTAGATTCATGTATTGGTTGCCCAATACAATCTCGAGCTGGAATGTTTTGGTGTTCTACTCGATGTCATTGAAGGTTTTCGATGTCAATCGAAGTCCCATCGAGCGTGTGCCCAGAATTGCATAAGTGAAAGATTTGTTTATATATATATATATATATATATATATATATATATATATATATATATATATATATATATATCAGGTGTAATTAGGATTTGGGAAAGATCAGAGGAGCTCTATGCTTTCTAATTCATTCATAAGGGTTTCAAGGGTATAGCTTGGGATTGTGAAGGAGATTTGATGTTTGTTCAAATTGGTAACTTCCCATCTCTTGTATTTCTGCTTTCATAGTGCATTACTTATAGCTTTGTGCCACGATTTTTTTTCGAAAGAGTTTCCACGTAAAATTTGGATTGTTTGTGTTTGAACTTAGTTGTGCGATTAGTAATACTTTGCTTGATTTAAGTATGTGTGCTTCAGCGGTTCCCCAACAAGTGGTATCAGAGATAACGTTAGGAAGCAAACTAAATATGAAAGCATTATATCAATGACATATAACCTAAAGTTCGATGTTGAAAAATATTCCGAGGAAAACAATTTTAAACTATGGAAAGTTAAGATAACATTAAGTAGAACATCAAAATGTTTCAGTGACTAAACATAGATTTTTATGATTTTTTCAATGGCATCAAGATTCTGTTGATGACATCAACCACTACTCGATGACATCAACAAACCCTGTTGTTTACAAATTTAAGACATCAATAACAATCTCCACCATATTTTCAATCTTCATTCTTCATAGTTTTATGTCATCATCTCTAATTCTGACATGCATCATAGCTCCACCATCGCTTCTCGTGCACACTCCATCTTTCATTTACGCCCTCACTAAGCCCAGAGAAGTTGCCTAGAACTTGAACTTCTCTGTGAGAACTACCTTAGTGAATATGTTAGTCTAATTCACACCGATGTGAATCTTCTCTAGAGTCATCCGTCCTTCCTCAAGCTCGGATTAAATGGTGTTGCACATCAATATGTTTAGTACATGAGTGATAAACATAAATTTTTTCACCAAATTGATTGCACTTTCATTGTCACAATTGATCGACACAGCCTCCTACTGAAGCCTTAATTGATTTATCATCCCACTCAACCAAAAACCTTTCTTGAATGCTTCTGTTATTGTCATATTATTATCTTCAGTTGTGGAAAGAACTACCACAGACTAAAGCTTTAGCATCAAACAGATCGTTCCATGCTCTAGCACAAGCGAGTAGCCAGAAGTCAACCTTCTAGTATCCACACTATCTACATAATCAAAATCCATATATCCTACTAACTTAGCCCCTAAATTCTTAAATGATAAGACATAATCCTTCGTACCTCGAATGTAACGAAGTAGTTATTTTACTACATCTCGGTTTTGTTTGCTGGGGTTACATGTATCCACTAACAACACTAAATGCATGTAAAATATCTGGTCTCGTAAAGACCATGGCATACACTAAGCTACCAACCACATTATAATAAGTACACGAGACATATCTTGCTTTTCTTCATTGGTTTTATGACACTGTGCAAGAGAAAGCTTAAAATGAGCCATGTAGGGAACGTTGACTAGCTTTGCCTTATACATCTTATACTTCATCAATACCTTCTCAAAATATTCCTTCTGAGATAACCATAGCCTGTTCATTTTCTTGTCTCTGCATATGTTAATGCCGAGAACACTCTTTGCAGCCCCCAAATCTTTCATCTTGAATGTCCTTGATAACTGAGTCTTCAATTTGTCTATCTCAGTACCATATTGTCTTGATATCTGAAAAAGAAATTTAAATGTCTTTTTTCATGCGATTTTGTTATTATTATTACTATTTTTTTGAATTTTAAATGTCATTTTAACAAGCAACTATTCATAAATCAAGCTTTTCATTTTATGAATCTTCGTGTATACATCATTAACTAAAGATGAAGAATATTTTATTTTCATACTGTCATATTGATGGACATATACATGTGCTAGACATAAGGCGCACTAAATGCACGACTAGGCGACCGGTAAGTCCTATGACTAATGTGGGACCTAGTCAGCCTTAGGTGACTCAAGCTACAATAAGTCCCTCCCGGCCTCAAGATCCGCACTAGTCAACTTCTGGTGGTATGCTATGCATCAGTTATTTAATGTGTTTTTATGCTAAAGAATTATATGGGTATGCATATTATTGTTGGGTTTTTTTTTTTTTCCAACAGTTTCAATGTTTGTGAAAAAAAAGAAAGGCCACACATGATGCCTCAGAGTTTGGAAGATGTGTGAAGGACAACGAATTCCTATTCCCATAAGCACTTTAGGACAACCCGTTGGCTATGACTGGCGATAAGCATGTCATCAACATACAATAACAAGATAATGAATTTCTCATATCTCTGTGTCTTATAATAGACATGATGATCATATTCACTCCTACTAAATTTCTGACTCGTCATGAATGAATCAAACTTTTTATATCATTGCCTAGGTAACTATTTCGAGTCGTACAACAACATCTTGAACCTGTAAACCTTGTTCTCTGCCCCTTTTATTTCGAAACCTTCTGATTGACTCATATAAATATTATCTTTCAATTCCCCATTGAGGAAGACAGTCTCCACATCCATTTGTTCAAGCTCAATATCATATTAGGTAACCAGCGCCAACATGGATCTAATAGATACTTTACAACCAATGTGAATATTTTAGTGACTTTTATGTCTTCTCTTTGAGTGTATCCATTTGCTACCAACTTTGCCTTGTACATATCATATTTTTTCTCAAAAATTCACTTGCACCCGATCGCTTTTCAACTGACAAAAAGCTTCACCAGCTCCCACATCTCATTATTGTACAATGAGTCAATCTCATCATTCATCGCAGCTTTCTCTTTTGAGCATTTAACTCATCAAGAGCCTCCTAAAGAGTAGACGGATCCCCCTCATCCGTAATAAGGATAAATGCGATATTTGAATCATCCTTCTATCTCGTCGGTAACCTGTAATGCTGCGACAGATTCCTTCTCACAGGTGGCTGCTCCACCTACTCTTATACCTTTGTTTGCGCCTTTGTATCATCTTGTGTCTCATCTCTGTCAACCTGAACATCCACAACTAACTTTTCCGGTTTCTTGTGTTCATCCTTACGGAACAAGGATCCTTCGTCTAATTTGACATCACGACTAATGATAATTTTGTATGTGACCCGATCATATAATGTACCCCTTCACACCACTATCATAGCCGACAAAGATATATTTCTTGGCACTTTGATCTAGCTTATCTCTCTTAACTGACGGTACATGAGAGTAAGCATCACAATCAAATACACGTAGTCCCGAGTAGTCTACCTACTTACCACTCCACAATTCCTCTAAAATTTACATTCAATGGCCATAAAAGAGGACCAATTCGCCAAGTAACAAGCTATTTTAATGCCCTCAGTTCATAAGTCATTGCCCAACCTATAATTATCAATCGTACATCGAGCCCTCTCTAAGAGAGTGATTCTTCTGCTAAGTCACACCATTTTGATCTGGTGTTTGATGGACTTTGTTGTGCCTCGGGATCCCTTCATCTTTGCAATACATTGAATTCCCCACTATTATATGTTCTTAATACTTTCACCTTTTATCATGATTGTTTCTCCACCATCGCCTTTCAATGCTTGAAGTTAGTGAAAATATCGAATTTATTTTTCATAAAATAAACCCGCGCTTTTCTGAAATAGTCATCAATAAATGTAATAAACCACGACAACCCTCCACCAGAAATCACGGGCAACGGCCCAAGCGTGCACGCCACATATATGCAGATGTGGAATCTGCTACAAACGTTGGAGCTCCACCTGATGAAATGCTCCTGATCATACTGTAAAGATTTTCGTTCCTCTGTGCCTTCATGACTACGAGTTCCCCTTTGAAACTTTGAGGACACGATCAAACCTCGTGAATTTGCACCCAAGTGCCTCAAGTGCAAAGATATCAGATTCTTCCTCAAATCAGGAACACAGTTCACCTTGGTCAAGATATGCTCTATGCCATCAAACATCTTGATGCGCACCAATCTAACACCACCGCTTTACATGCATTATCATTGCCCATTAACACCTGGCCACCATCGCACTCACTGTAACCAGTGAACCAACTCTGATAAGGGGTCATGTGATAAGAAGCCCCCATATCCAAAATCTAGTCTTTATCGAAGTGACCGAATCTTGATGAGGTCAGCTCGTCACTACTGTTAACTTCCTCGTTGGATTTTGATGTGTTGGCTTCCCTGAAGGAACTCTTTGATTTTTTCTTCTTAGGATTCTAACAATTATTCTTCATATGCCCAAACATCCCATAATTACAACACTTCAACTTTCCTTTGCCCTTGTTATTGTATTTGAACCTTGATCGTGAAGATCCATTATCCCGCTCAGAATTTCTTTCGCTTGTAACCAATGCATCTATAGAAGTACCAATGTCACCGCTTTTCTTTCTCACTGCCTTCAGCTGAAGGGCTGAAATAATGGTCTCGATGATAATGGTAATTATATCAGTGCACAACGAGTCCTTGAATGACTCATACGATGTCGGGAGAGAATTCAATAGGATGCATGCCTAATTCTCATCTTTCATCATTTCCTTTACATCTAATAATTTGCAAATCAATATGTTGACCTTACTAATATGGGCTTCAACATCAGCCCCCTTAGCCATATTTAGCCATATTCAGATTGAACAACTGAAGCTTCAAGTACAAACGATTTTCAAGAGATTTCTTGGCATAGATGTTTTTTAACTTCGCCATGTACTTGTCACAATTTTCTCTCTCATGACATTATAAAGGACCTTATCCGTTAGGCACAATTTGATGGAGGTTATCGCTTTCTTATCCGTCTTGTTCCATTAATCATCTGTTATAGATCCCGACTACTTTTTAAGGAGGATATCATCCAATTTTTCTCAATATATTTTTCTACATCGAACTTTGGGTTAGATGTCATTGATACGATACTTTCAGATTCAATCTGTTTCCCAACGTTATCTTTATTACCACCGGAGAACTGTGGAAGCACACAGAAATGAATCAAGCAAAGTACTACCAATCGCACAATCAAGTCAAAACATAAACAATCTGAATTTTACATAGAAAAATCTTTTCAGAAAAAAAAAAAAAAAAAACAACGGCGCAAAGTGACAAGTAATGCACTAAGAAATTATAAATACAAGAGATAAGAAATTACTAATTCGAACAATCCTTGAATCTCATTCATAAACCCAAGCTATGCCCTAGAAACCTTTAGGAATGAATTAGAAAGCATAGAGCTCATATGATTTACCCCAAATCTTAATTACACATGATACACACACACACACACACACACACACACAGAGTATGCTATAGTATCACAACCGGAATAGGAAACAAATCATACACTTGCGCATAGATCACAATTGGAATAGGAAACAAATCATACACTTGGGCAATTCTACATGCACGCTCGATTGGACTTCGATGACATCAAATACCTTTGATGACATCGAGCAGAACACCAAAATATTCTAGCGACTAAACATGTATTTTCTTGATTTTTTCAATGGCATCGAGATTCTGTCAATCGCATCGACCGTTGCTCGATAGCATCGAGTAGTCTGTCGATAGCATCAATAGACCCTATTGTTTACAGATTTAAGACATCAAGAACATGTATGGTTATATGTTACTTAAAAAAGTACATATATGGCATATCACTATATAAATAATTCAAACTAAACTGTCCAAATTATGGGTTCCATTTAAGATGCACAATCTACATTTATTATATGATTGAAAATTAAATTAGCCAATGGTAATTTTTCACCAAATTACTGGCACCAATTTTAATGCATCATGAAGCAGCATTTGCTCTTATCCGATAGTCTTATTTCAAAAACCAAGTGTCCATGGATAAGAGCGAGGGATTAATCAACTAAACTTAACTTTTCCATATTGACAGTGGTTCCACAATTTATCCAATTCAGGTAATATATACCACGTGCATGATATCTAAGTGCCTGCCAATCAAGCAGTCTGATTATTTCCCAGTCAAATATATAACTCCCTTGCAATGGACCAGTCAATGAACTCTTGCAGGGGTGACAATGGGCCAGCCCCACACTTAAGATTTAAGGCCTGAGCCTAGAATGGGCCTAAACAGCAGGCCCAATCCTGAGACTGAAAAAATTTAGGCCTGGGTCTAACATGGTTCAACCTGAAAATAAAATGCCTACTTCCCACTGGAAGTGACACACATGCATAAGGAACCATAAATTTTAGCGTTCGAAATTCAAGATGTATAAATTACTTGGAGATTGGTATGGCATATTAGTAAGATATAACACGCGTAAATATAAAATCCACAAGCCAAGTCAGGCTAAAATGACTTGAGTCCAACCTGAAAATTGATCAGGCAATCTGTTCAAAGCCCAAGCCCAACCAATGGGCCAAGCTCAACCCAAAGACTAGTTGGCCTGGCTGGCTCTGGTATAGCATAAGAGGAGCTAGTGTTACATATTTAAAAAATAGGGGTGACTCATCTTCTTCCTACGTGGCAATGATGTAAAGCTGTCCAGTTAAGTCATCTATATTGTGAATTAATTCCAGTATCAACGGAGCATTTATTTTACAAATTGGGATCCTCTGCTTATCATAAACAGAAAATTCATATTTTCGTGCACCGTGAGTGGTCCATATCATCACTTGTGTTGTTAGTACTGCTGCATTAACAGTGTGTGATGATGTGACCCAATCAAATTGTAATAAATAGGAATTTCATGTTTGGGGGGAGTAGATGATCCATATTGCTCTTCTACACATATCATAGTGTTTTGACATTTTTCGGAACAATGAAACCCCTCTTTTTCTCCTACCTAAAGTCTAGGACATTTCCTCATCTATAAATCAACACCGGTCAATCAATCCTTAGCATCCAATTAATGGCCATTAAATAGATTATTAAAAGTAATATATTGAGTGGTCCAAATTTGAAGGGAAAAGTAAGATTGTTGTTATTATCTTGTCGTTGCAATTTTTCAATTATGTTCCATCCACTGGTAGATTAATGATTCAGACAGTTTAGAATGCTGTATAACCATGCCATGCAAATGTTGTCTCGAGGGAGAAAAGAAAGGGATTTCTCTCCCTCTTGCTTTGTTATAATAAAATAAAATAAAAATCAATGATGGTCCATGGAATCATGGAATAAAGTACATAGACCACAATACTTTTCAGCGCTTTGAGCAAACATCACGCTACTTTCCAACACTTTGAACATGCACAGTTGTTTCTTAGGCGGTGGAGAACTAACATAGAGTCTACCGCGTCAAATGAACCTCGAAGAAAGTAGAGCCATTTGATACTCCAAGAGAGGTGTAATGGTGATATGCAGGCACTTAGATGGTGTTAACGTGACCTTTAAATACTTAAGCTAAACCATTCATAGACTGAGATTCCATGTATCCCAAAAATCAGATGGTTTGAAAGCTCGGCCGGGCCCATCACAACAACACGCCCACCTAATTACCATAAGATTGAAGCTCCACCTTTTCCCCCTTCATTTTCCTATTTCTCTAGAAATTGTGATGAATGATATCCAAGTAGGGGTGTACACGAACCAAGCTAGCTCGGTCGACTCAACTCGAAAAAGCTCGATTTAACTCAATTCAAAGCTAAATTCGAGCTGAGTCGAGCTGATTTTTTGAGCTTGAAAATGAGTTCGAGCCAAGTTCAAGTAGGCCCCAGCTTGACTCGACTCAGCTCGGATCGAACCAATTTGGTGACTCAATTACTTTGCCATTGATGTTGCTCACCAACTATTTGATAAAATGACTCAAAGAGATTTGGCCGGTGGCAAGGAAGGTTTGTACATTAAGCAAATAACTTTTTTCTCTTCTTTTTTTCTTTTTAGTTTTTATGTTACTTAGAAGGTGTTTGATAAAACATTTGTAAAACTATTGCCTTTGTTTGTAAAATAGTGAGTTTTTTGAAGTTACAGTTTAGGTGTTTGTGAAAATGTCTCAATGGTGAACTCAGCTCGATCTTGGCTCGAACTCGATTTAAGCTGGCCTGAGCTGCTGACTGAACTGAGTCAAGCTGCCCAATCAGGCTCGAAGACCAAGCCGAGCCAGATTCAAGGTGAGGTCAGCTAGTGTTTGACCCGAGTCAAGCTGGCCTCAGCTCGACTCGGTTTGACTCGATGTACACCCTTATATCCAAGTACTTAGAAGTTATTTTGAATCTGCATCAGAGGCATTTAAGCAATTTCAGCTAAACTGTTTTAATTATGAGCTCCAATTAAGATAGAATGATGTAGAGTCTGGATCTTCTGACTCTTAAATAGGAAATTTTCATTTCCTGCATTTTTCTTGGCCACATTATCACTGTTGACATCGGTACTACTGCATTCAATGCAAACTAATGTCATCAGTGATGAGATGGACCAATCACATTGCAAAGAACAAAAATCTTTGCTTCTAAGGAATAACGAATCTAGATTCATGCGATGTAATGATGCACTACGGGATTGAAAGCCTGGCCAAAAGCGGGGTCAGGTTGCCTAGCCCATAGCTACTTTTAGACTTCAATACGAGGGAATAGGGATTAGACTCTCAAGAAGGACGGGTGGTGATTACCAGGGATAGAGATATTTAGAGCTGACTTGGCTTGATCCGATTTTTGAAATGTCTTACCTAAATTAGACCCAACTCGGTACCGAGTCCAGCATGCATGACCGAGTCCGACCCAATCAAAAGTACCAAGTTGAGTCGGGTGCAACGAGTATCCATAGGCTGAAATCACAACTCAAAACCTAAATTCACCTTTCAAATTGAAGCCTCTTCATCAGGTACATGGCATCTCAAATATGAAATGTAAGATCTGTGTTTTTTTAATACACACACATGAGTCGAGTTTTGAATCGAGTTGAGCCAGTACTAATTTCGATTTTGAGTCGAGTCAAGTTGAGTTATTGGATGAGTCGAATTCAACTCGATTTGAGTTCGGATTGGACGAAGCCAACTCGATTTGGATCGACTCACCCACTCGATTCGGATCGAGTCAGATCTGAACGAGTCAAACGAGTTGAGTCGTCCCGTGCCCAGCTTTAGAGATATTCATGTCCTGGGGGCTGTGTGTGGCCCATAGAGACATTCACAACAGTGTCACTCTGTTCATCTATTTTGAAAGGCCACAGTAGGACATGATTCTAAAAATTGGGCAGATCCAAAACTCACGTGGGCTACACCGCATGAAACAGTCAAACAAAAATGTCCACCTTCCAAACCTTCTTGGAGCTGACATTGTGTTTATGTACTGTTCGTAAAAAGGTTACTACTACTAGAAAATGTAAGCACAAATATTATCTTGATACAAAATTTCTATTGCCTCTAGGCCTTTAATCCCCACTGTTTTCTGTGGTATGACCCACATAAGTTTTGGATCTGCCTGTTTTTTAGATTCTTGCCCAATTGCAGTTACAAAATAGATGTACTGCAGTTACAAAATAGATGGATGGAGTAGATTTGTCACCAACATCTCTCTGGGCCCACGCCACCCAGGCACAGGAATATCTCTGTGCCCTGGGTCACATATGACATTGGTGTGAAGCTGTCAAGTTCATTTAGATTGTGATTTACATTCTGGATGGAGCATGTCTATAAAACCATACTGTCCAAGCAATCCTAAACCATCCAACGAATGATTAGAAGTAAAATATCGAGTGGTCCAAAATTGAAAGGAAAAATAAGATAGTAATTATCATATTCTCATTGCAAAATTTGATCATGCTTCATCCATTTATGGGTCAATCATTTAGACACTCTAGATGCATACCATTGAATGAATGTAGATTGCATCCATCCTAGCAAGGGCTCTATAAGGCCCACCATGATGCATGTGTTTCATTTATTCAGACCATTCATTTTGCCCAATCTTTTTAGGATATGAACATAAAAATAAGACAAATGGGAAGGTAAGTCCACCTCAAATTAGAGATTGAACCCCACCATTAAAAACTTCTTGGAAGCCACGTAAGCTTTGATCAAGCTAATTTTTGTGGGTTTATACCAGAATGGCGCCACAGATCACCTGGCAGATGGAGTCCTTTCTAGCAGGAGCAGATGCAGTCCGCTCCCTGTTTAAATCATGCAGAACTCGCACACGAGTCTAGCCCAAGCCCTTTGATACACATATAAAGTGTGATGGATGATATACTAGCGCTTAAATGGTGTACACATGGTTCATGAATGTTTAACCTAAGCTTTCACATCCTGGGATCCAATGTGTACCAAAAGTCAGGTCGACCCAAAGAACTGGACTGTTATTTATTTATTTATTTTTGAACCCATATATGCTATCTTTCATTCAGCCATTCGTTAAACGTCCACACACAAAAGAGGTAGCTAACCAACTCGTTTTAGTTGTTATTCATGAACTACGTGGGACTTGGATTTGATACTGACCTCTCGGTACTGAAGTAGTTAATGTGTCCTAAATGATGTGTATGTTTTAGCCAAGCTGTCTATCCCTATTGTCATATTCTTTTTGAGGGACGAGTCTAAACTGATGCAGATCCAAATTGTAGGTTCACCGCACCACAAAGATCATTCGTGATGATCATCACCATTAAAAACTTATTGAAAGCCTTGTAGTTTTGGATCAAGCTGATATTTTTGTTTTCTTTTCTTCCCAGTCCATGTGAGCTAATCAACATATTGGATGACAAATAAAAATCACAATAGCCATTAGGAAGTTTATAATGATGGGAGTTCAGCCACTGTGACATGCCCCCTCAGAGAACTGGATCTGCCTTATTTTTGAACTTACATGAACCACAAAATACATAGGTGGTGGAGCCTCCCACACTGACCAGTGTCACTACTGACTTCCGGATGTGAATTAGGTACTACCTGATCAAGACCTAGCGAGAGATGAATGGTCTTATGTTGGGCTCAGCTCGAAGGCTCAAGAAAAGCATACCAAAGAAAGCAATGAGGATGGTTGGAAACCTATTCGGAGCCACAAAAGTTTTTGATAAAGCTTATTTTTGAACTTATATGAACCACAAAATACATAGGTGGTGGAGCCTCCCACACTGACCAATGTCACTACTGGCTTCCTGATGTGAATTAGGTACTACCTGACCAAGACCTAGCGAGAGATAAATGGTCTTATGTTGGGGTCAGCTCGAAGGCTCAAGAAGAGCATACCAAAGAGAGCAATGGGGATGGTTGGAAACCTATTCGGAGCCACAAAAGTTTTTGATAAAGCTAATATTTATGTTTACTTTCATCAAGTCCTTTGGATGACAAATAATCATGATGGTGGCCCAAGAAGTTTTAATGACAGTAGTTCAATCCCAGTTGCTTCCCGACAGGACGCTTGGACTGGACCAAACATATTTAGCTATGTCGAAATCCTATTTTCCTGTGTCATTTCTGAACTTGTCAACACTGCTGTATTAAATGTAGTGTATGACGGCGTGACCTAATTAAATTACAACAGCAAGATTTTCTTGCGTGCGGGGGTAGAGGAACGTGATTCTTTAGCAATAACCTAGAATGTTCAAGTTAATTTGCCAGTTTGGCACGTTAACATCTTTTAGTTGCTCTGTAACATCCATCACACTCGGCTATCTTTTAGTTGCTTTTTTCTTTTCCTAACGGACGGGTCAACCTGGTTATACTTATACCAGACGACCCATTGAAATGTGTTGGCATGTGGTCCGGATTTTAAAATGGTGATCCTAACCCGTCAAGATGTGGCCCAACAAATAGACGGCTAACAAAGAAAAAAACAAAGCCCAAAAGATCTCATGCTCGAGCCAGCCAGAATCTCTCGAGCCCATCTCGGCCCGGTCCAGGCTCTCTCTCTTCTCAACCGTCTATTCCTGGGCCACAAATATAAAGATTTGTACAACTCTACACAAAAGATCCCTCGGCCATACTCCATCCACGATGAGCTGCATCAGACAAATGGGGTGGATTACCAAATTACAGGCCCCACTAGTGAGAATCGGAAACACGTGTATGCTGTGCGAAGACTATCCTCTCCGTCCTTAGTACCAAAAGCGTAGAGGACCCTTTTCCGTCCGCCAAAAGAGCGACGCCTCAGTACCGCTTCTCTCTCTACTGAAGCAGCAGCAGCAGCAGCAGCAGAAGCAGAAGCGCAGACACGCCAGTGGTGAGTAATTTTACAAATTCCATGGAAGTCTCTTCTTTCTCCTCTTCACACGAAAAACCCCAATAACGATATTATTGTTGTTGTTGTTGATTATTGTCGTTGTTGCTGTGTTGTGGATGAATGAATAGAAACACGAAATCTGTTTTGATTTCGGTGGGCGTTTGGCTGTCTCATTTTCGGAATCGGTGGATTTTATTTCTTGCTTGATTTGTTTTCATCTCTTTCTTTGGCAGTGTATGAGAATCCCTAGTGGAGAAACTTCATCGTCTCTTTATATCTGTTGCTGAGTGTTAGATGGGGGCTCTCGCTCCTTTTCCTCCTTGGATACCGGAAGATGATCTCTTGCTGAAGAATGCGGTTGAGGTAGCGTTTACTCCCTTTTCGAATGCTTTCGAGCTCATGTGGTGCTTTTTCATGTCGTTCTCATGTTGAAAGTAGCTCTAGATTTTATGACGGTTAGCTTTTATGTTGAGGAATCATGTGATTTTCAAGCCTTAATCTGTCCAAGTTGGGTGTATGCGTCGGTTAGCCAGAATGTTGATCTGACGGCCATGGTGTGGATAGACCATGCCCTACAATCTCCCAGGTTTTAAGATCATTGCCATTGGAACTTGGGGTTGAATGTGAATGGTTGTTGCATCTGCTTCTTAACCATTTACGCTAGGCTGTATTTTGGAGGGTGTCTCCATCCATGGTGCGGCCCATTAGATACATTGTCTGAATTGTTGAGAAATGGGTCCTGCTTGCTCAAACTTAAGGCTCAAGGATACTGTGGTTGTCCTCAGCTCAAGTATCATGTAACTCCTATTTGTCATCCGTCTTACCAAGTGGTGGTGATCTCACCAATTCGTCTTGATGTGATATTGAGCGTTTGCTATTAGAGCATCGTGCTCTATGCATGGCGTTTCGAGGTTTGGACACGATACATGTATCATTTACCTACTATGAAAAATGTGGGTTTCTTATTGTTTTGATGAATGGATAATTTTATTAAAAGAAAGGGAAAATAAGATAATAGTGAAGCTACAAGCTGCAGCAAAATGACTAGTACAGACATCTGAAATCATTAGCTCCTCTTTCAAAACACCCACTCTAGCCAATTGATCAGTAATAATGTTCTCTTCCCTTTTGACTAAATGGGTGGAAGCCGGCCCAGAGGAGAAAATATCTACTGCCTCATCCAGCATATTCGTATACTCCCATGGATAAAGCTCGGAGGAAAGCCACTGAAACACAAAACTCGATTTGCTCTCTGCAATCAGTGGGAGAAGCTTCTTGATTCTAACCAGCTGTAGACCACTTGTCAGCAGTATAGCTTTGGCAAAATTTGATCATTGGGTTCCTGCTGGACCTGAGAAACAGAGGATGATCCAGCCCTCCCCCGCTGTCCCTAATGACACCTCCAAAATAGGCTGGGCCTGGACTGTGAGGGATGATCCATCAAAATTGAGCTATCAAACTTGGGTTTCTTGTTAAGCTCTCTGTTTTGGTAGACTATCTAAAGTTGTCAAGCTCATTACTTCTGTCATTGCACATACATATGGGGCCCTGCTATCAATGAGCCATACCCCAAAAGTCAAATTGGTCAAATAATCCAAGCCACCAATTGAGGGACTTCCCTTTGTATGTGGACCGTTGATTGGACAACTTTTTCCTAACCGCCCATTAGTAACTATCAAGATATTAAGTGATGATATTGATTACCTTATTGGCTGATACGGCCCTGTAATAATCCTTTTTTTGAGAAAATCTAAAAAATTATTGGCAAAATTCTAAAAAATTAAAGACCCCAAATGTGTTCTTTTTTTGGTTTTGGAAATGTTTTTGATGGTGTAACAAGCCATCCTTTGGTAAGAATGTTGTCTATTTTGCTGTTTCAGCTTTACCTGCCTGAAAGTCGATGCATAATTGTAGGATCCTTCTAACTAGGTGCTGCTCTTGCTTTGAATCCCCGCTTTGGACTCTTGCTCCCGCTTCCTACCTATTTATACTTGTGTACATTCTGAAAGATATGCTTCCCAGCTCCCATACTTGAATTTGTTGCTGCTTCACTTCATACTTCGTGCAACTATAAATCGACTTAATAGGGGCCCTAATCGAACACAAATCAAGCATGATTTGGTGGATTGGGGTCCTTAAAAATAAATACAACAAAAAGAAGATGGAAAGATGGAAAAAAATGATGGTTCACCCCTTCTTTTGATCTAGTTTAAAATTAGCTTCTAACCTTCCTTCGTGGTTGAAATGAAGCAAGAAGTGAAAAATGAGAGAAAATGGAAATAAAAGTTTCCAAAATGGGCTCTTTGTGGCCGTATTTGCCTAGTAATGGTGCTAATATGGGATGTATGGATCCATATCGGCCAATATGGGCCAATATGACCCCCTTTTTTTTTTGCATAATGGACCGGTTCACCCTATCATATAATGGGGGTGACCGTTTCCTTTCCTTATTGGCAAATACAGTACTTAACCATTATGGGGAGCATCCCTCAAATTGGTGGCTTGGGTCATCCGACTAGCTGTCATATGAAATCTCTCCTGCAGTTTGATTGGTATGAGGCAATCACACAAACCTTCAGAGGAACATTTCCACTTCATCCACCTAGCTCTAATTCTATGAGCAACATCCATCTCAATCTCTTTGTTCTTATGAATTGTTACCCAAGATATTGGAAGTGGTCACTTTGGCGTACTTCTTGGCCATCAATCTTAACCAATTCCTCATTTCCACTCCTATTATTAATAAAATTGCATATCATTCACTTTGTTTTTGTGTAGCTAATTTTAAACCCTTTATGTTCTAAAGCATCCTTCCTTAGTTCTAGGCTTCTAGCTTTGTGTTTACTCCTCTCTTGCCTCGTCAATCAAAACTATGTCGTTTGCAAACAGTGTACACCACATGACTTCTTCTTGTAAATGGCTAGTTAAGTCCTCCATAATCAATGCCAAAAGATACAGACTCAACTCTGACCCCTGGATCCTTTGTTTTAGATGATTATGTTGCTTTTTTTTTTTAAAAAAAAAATTATTATTTTTATCCATCACACTCGGCTATCTTTTAGTTGCTTTTTTCTTTTCCTAACGGACGGGTCAACCTGGTTATACTTATACCAGACGACCCATTGAAATGTGTTGGCATGTGGTCCGGATTTTAAAATGGTGATCCTAACCCGTCAAGATGTGGCCCAACAAATAGACGGCTAACAAAGAAAAAAACAAAGCCCAAAAGATCTCATGCTCGAGCCAGCCAGAATCTCTCGAGCCCATCTCGGCCCGGTCCAGGCTCTCTCTCTTCTCAACCGTCTATTCCTGGGCCACAAATATAAAGATTTGTACAACTCTACACAAAAGATCCCTCGGCCATACTCCATCCACGATGAGCTGCATCAGACAAATGGGGTGGATTACCAAATTACAGGCCCCACTAGTGAGAATCGGAAACACGTGTATGCTGTGCGAAGACTATCCTCTCCGTCCTTAGTACCAAAAGCGTAGAGGACCCTTTTCCGTCCGCCAAAAGAGCGACGCCTCAGTACCGCTTCTCTCTCTACTGAAGCAGCAGCAGCAGCAGCAGCAGAAGCAGAAGCGCAGACACGCCAGTGGTGAGTAATTTTACAAATTCCATGGAAGTCTCTTCTTTCTCCTCTTCACACGAAAAACCCCAATAACGATATTATTGTTGTTGTTGTTGATTATTGTCGTTGTTGCTGTGTTGTGGATGAATGAATAGAAACACGAAATCTGTTTTGATTTCGGTGGGCGTTTGGCTGTCTCATTTTCGGAATCGGTGGATTTTATTTCTTGCTTGATTTGTTTTCATCTCTTTCTTTGGCAGTGTATGAGAATCCCTAGTGGAGAAACTTCATCGTCTCTTTATATCTGTTGCTGAGTGTTAGATGGGGGCTCTCGCTCCTTTTCCTCCTTGGATACCGGAAGATGATCTCTTGCTGAAGAATGCGGTTGAGGTAGCGTTTACTCCCTTTTCGAATGCTTTCGAGCTCATGTGGTGCTTTTTCATGTCGTTCTCATGTTGAAAGTAGCTCTAGATTTTATGACGGTTAGCTTTTATGTTGAGGAATCATGTGATTTTCAAGCCTTAATCTGTCCAAGTTGGGTGTATGCGTCGGTTAGCCAGAATGTTGATCTGACGGCCATGGTGTGGATAGACCATGCCCTACAATCTCCCAGGTTTTAAGATCATTGCCATTGGAACTTGGGGTTGAATGTGAATGGTTGTTGCATCTGCTTCTTAACCATTTACGCTAGGCTGTATTTTGGAGGGTGTCTCCATCCATGGTGCGGCCCATTAGATACATTGTCTGAATTGTTGAGAAATGGGTCCTGCTTGCTCAAACTTAAGGCTCAAGGATACTGTGGTTGTCCTCAGCTCAAGTATCATGTAACTCCTATTTGTCATCCGTCTTACCAAGTGGTGGTGATCTCACCAATTCGTCTTGATGTGATATTGAGCGTTTGCTATTAGAGCATCGTGCTCTATGCATGGCGTTTCGAGGTTTGGACACGATACATGTATCATTTACCTACTATGAAAAATGTGGGTTTCTTATTGTTTTGATGAATGGATAATTTTATTAAAAGAAAGGGAAAATAAGATAATAGTGAAGCTACAAGCTGCAGCAAAATGACTAGTACAGACATCTGAAATCATTAGCTCCTCTTTCAAAACACCCACTCTAGCCAATTGATCAGTAATAATGTTCTCTTCCCTTTTGACTAAATGGGTGGAAGCCGGCCCAGAGGAGAAAATATCTACTGCCTCATCCAGCATATTCGTATACTCCCATGGATAAAGCTCGGAGGAAAGCCACTGAAACACAAAACTCGATTTGGTCTCTGCAATCAGTGGGAGAAGCTTCTTGATTCTAACCAGCTGTAGACCACTTGTCAGCAGTATAGCTTTGGCAAAATTTGATCATTGGGTTCCTGCTGGACCTGAGAAACAGAGGATGATCCAGCCCTCCCCCGCTGTCCCTAATGACACCTCCAAAATAGGCTGGGCCTGGACTGTGAGGGATGATCCATCAAAATTGAGCTATCAAACTTGGGTTTCTTGTTAAGCTCTCTGTTTTGGTAGACTATCTAAAGTTGTCAAGCTCATTACTTCTGTCATTGCACATACATATGGGGCCCTGCTATCAATGAGCCATACCCCAAAAGTCAAATTGGTCAAATAATCCAAGCCACCAATTGAGGGACTTCCCTTTGTATGTGGACCGTTGATTGGACAACTTTTTCCTAACCGCCCATTAGTAACTATCAAGATATTAAGTGATGATATTGATTACCTTATTGGCTGATACGGCCCTGTAATAATCCTTTTTTTGAGAAAATCTAAAAAATTATTGGCAAAATTCTAAAAAATTAAAGACCCCAAATGTGTTCTTTTTTTGGTTTTGGAAATGTTTTTGATGGTGTAACAAGCCATCCTTTGGTAAGAATGTTGTCTATTTTGCTGTTTCAGCTTTACCTGCCTGAAAGTCGATGCATAATTGTAGGATCCTTCTAACTAGGTGCTGCTCTTGCTTTGAATCCCCGCTTTGGACTCTTGCTCCCGCTTCCTACCTATTTATACTTGTGTACATTCTGAAAGATATGCTTCCCAGCTCCCATACTTGAATTTGTTGCTGCTTCACTTCATACTTCGTGCAACTATAAATCGACTTAATAGGGGCCCTAATCGAACACAAATCAAGCATGATTTGGTGGATTGGGGTCCTTAAAAATAAATACAACAAAAAGAAGATGGAAAGATGGAAAAAAATGATGGTTCACCCCTTCTTTTGATCTAGTTTAAAATTAGCTTCTAACCTTCCTTCGTGGTTGAAATGAAGCAAGAAGTGAAAAATGAGAGAAAATGGAAATAAAAGTTTCCAAAATGGGCTCTTTGTGGCCGTATTTGCCTAGTAATGGTGCTAATATGGGATGTATGGATCCATATCGGCCAATATGGGCCAATATGACCCCCTTTTTTTTTTGCATAATGGACCGGTTCACCCTATCATATAATGGGGGTGACCGTTTCCTTTCCTTATTGGCAAATACAGTACTTAACCATTATGGGGAGCATCCCTCAAATTGGTGGCTTGGGTCATCCGACTAGCTGTCATATGAAATCTCTCCTGCAGTTTGATTGGTATGAGGCAATCACACAAACCTTCAGAGGAACATTTCCACTTCATCCACCTAGCTCTAATTCTATGAGCAACATCCATCTCAATCTCTTTGTTCTTATGAATTGTTACCCAAGATATTGGAAGTGGTCACTTTGGCGTACTTCTTGGCCATCAATCTTAACCAATTCCTCATTTCCACTCCTATTATTAATAAAATTGCATATCATTCACTTTGTTTTTGTGTAGCTAATTTTAAACCCTTTATGTTCTAAAGCATCCTTCCTTAGTTCTAGGCTTCTAGCTTTGTGTTTACTCCTCTCTTGCCTCGTCAATCAAAACTATGTCGTTTGCAAACAGTGTACACCACATGACTTCTTCTTGTAAATGGCTAGTTAAGTCCTCCATAATCAATGCCAAAAGATACAGACTCAACTCTGACCCCTGGATCCTTTGTTTTAGATGATTATGTTGCTTTTTTTTTTTAAAAAAAAAATTATTATTTTTTTTATTTTTTTTGTACTCCAAGAGGTTAGCTGGTGACTTTGGATGGTAAGGGCTTCAAATAGGACCCTATATGGTATGGCTTGTTTTTCCTTGATGCTACACTTTTGCCTCGTTTTTTTATTTTTTTCCTCATTGAGTTTGCTTGTGTCTCTCATAAATATAATTTAGTTGTTTAATACTCTTTGTTCTTACTTATCATAGTGTGGGGTCCCAGGGTTATGATTCGATGCAAGGGCCTGTTTGGCTCAAATCACTGTAATTGGGAGTCGCCACTAGCCCCTATGAGTCGATGCGTGGAGAGAGCTAGAACTATAAGAGAATCAAATGAATCTATCTCCAATATCATTGATCTAACCCAAGATCTAAGTAAGGGATTCGGTTACAAGAGAAGGGGTCAGGCACCTCCTCTTACCTGTATACACAGTCTCCACACTAAGAAATACAAACAACAGAGAAAATTTTGCAAATTTCAATGCATTTAACATGAATCGAATATAGTGAATGGATACAAGTAACAAATGGAAGAAAAAAAGAAAAAGAAAACGGGGCTCTAGGATATATTTTTGGCCTTGATCTTACTCTTTAATTAGCAATTTGGCTCCAATTAAGCTAAAATGGTCTTATCCTTGGTGTCTTGGGGGCGATTTCAATATCATTAGATTCTCTTTCGAAAAAGCCAACGGGGGTCGTATCTCTGAGTGTATGAAATGCTTCTTTGATTGGGTGGGAGACGATAACCTTATCGATCTTCCTTTGCTGGATGCCAGATTTACCCGTTCCAATGATCAATTGCCCCCAATCATGTCGCGCTTGGATCAATTCTTGGTTTCCACTTCTTGGATGGATGCTTTCTAGTTTGTTTCTCAATGGTGCATCCCCAAGCTGTCTCAGACCATTGTCCCATTCTTTTAGATGCAACAGAGGAAAGTTGGGGCCTTAAACCCTCTAGATTTGAGCTTTCATGGTTGAAAGTTGAAGGTTTTTGTTCATCAGTTTCTTGTTGTTGGGAGTCCTTTAATATCTTCGGCAGCTCAAGTTTGGTCCTCAATCGGAAACTCCATCTGCTCAAACTCAAAGCTTATTAAATGGAAACGTGAGACTCAAGATGACCTTGAGGTTGCTGCCTCTAATGCACTTTTAGCCATGCATTTGTTAGATTTGTAGGAGGAATCGTCCCCCCTATTGGTGGAGGACAATCGGAAAAGGGAGAAGCGAAGGGAAATCTAACCAAACAAATTGAAATCCAATGGAGGCAAAGATCCTAATCCATTTGTCTAAAGGAGGGTAATAAAAACACGCAATACTTTCATGCAATTGCCATTGCTAGATCTCGACCGACCAAGATAAGTTCTATTTTTGTTAATGGTTCTTCCATTGACGGCAAGGATCAAGTATGCAATCACATAACTTCCTTCTTCACTACTTTGTTTTCTGTTGAGCACTGGACTAGGCCCAAATTAGATAACCTTGATTTTCAACAAAGTTCTGTCGAGGACGCTTCAATGCTTTCATCTCCTTTCTTTGAGGAAGAGATTAAGTTTGCACTTTTTTCCCTTGGCAGAGATAAAGTGCCTGGTCTTGATGGTTTTCCTCTTGCGTTCTTTCAATCATTTTGGGATACTGTTAAAAAAGACTTGGTGAATTTTATCTCCGACTTTCATTACTTAGGATCTATCTCTCGTGCTATGGGTGCTTCTTTTATTGCTTTGATCCTGAAGCTTGATGGAGCGTCTAGGTTAATTTTTTTTGGCCAATTAGTTTGCTCGACCCTGCTTATGAAATTTTAGCTAAAATACTTGCCTCCAGACTTAGGCATGTTCTTTCTAAGGTGATTTCTGAGGCACAAGGTGCCTTCTTGGCCAATAGACAAATTCTTGACTATGTCCTCTTAGCCCATGAATGTATTGATTCCAAATTTAGAGAGGGTCGAGAAGGTTTAGTTTACGAATTAGACATTGAAAAAGCGTTTGACCGCGTCAATCGAGACTATCTTGATTACATTCTATGTTGGTTCAGCTTCAGCTTAAAATTGAGATCGTGGATTCTAACTTGCATCTCTTTTGCTCACTTCTTTGTTTTCGTGAACGGCTCACCGAAGGACTTCTTCCACTCTTCTAGAGGCCTTAGGCAGGGGGGTCTTCTCTCCCCCTTTTTGTTTGTTATTACTGTGGAAGGGTTGAGTAAGATTTTGATTAAGGGCAAGTCTATAGGTCTTTTCAGTGGTTTCAAAGTGGCTTGTAAACCCATATTTAATTTGTTGACGATACTCTTCTCTTTTGTCAAGCCTTAGTCAAGGCTGTTGCTAATCTTCAAAAAATTGTACGGTGTTTGGAAGCTATCTTGGGTCTCAAAATTAATCTTTTCAAAGCGAGATGCTTGGCATTAATTTTCCATATGATTGTGTTTGGCTGCAAAGCTGGATCTTTCCCTTCTACTTACCTTGGCCTCCCTCTCTACATTGGCAAGCTTACCAATCACCTCTGGGATGTGGTTATTGCGAGAATTGAACGAATACTCTCTCGCCAGAAAGGCAAATATCTTTCGGGGGCTGGCTTGCCCTGATTAAAACTTCTCTCTCTAATCTCCCCTCCTACTTCTTGTCCCTGTTTCGTTGTCCTAAAGCCATCATCTCTAGAATTGATAAGCTTAGGAGAGATTTCCTTTGGAACGAAAATTCTGACAGCAACAAATAGCATCTCCTAAGCTAGCATGAAGTCTGCAAACCCTATGTTGAAGGATGTGTTGGCATTTTGATTAGATATAAACTCAGCCCTTCTTGGTAAATGGCTTTGGTGTTTTGGTAAGGAAATTGGCTCTTGGTGGAGAGATATTGTTGCTTGTAAATATGACCTTGAGGATGGACATTGGTTCTTGAAGCTTCCTCTCTCTACAGAGCTTCCACTGTATAGAAAGCCATTATGAATCTTAAACCTCAATTTATGGGTGGCATTTCTTTTAGCCTTGTGAATGGATTTGGAATCATATTCTGGTTGGATAGATGGATTCTAGATAGCCCCCTAGTCTCTGTCTTCCCTAGCCTAGTTGGAATTAGTTCCAATTTGTCCATCCCTATTGCTAATTGCTTCTGAGCTCTTGGTTCAGGTGCTTTGTGTCCCCCTTGTAGAAGACCCTTAGCTGAGACTGAATTTGCTGCGCTTCTGGAGCTCCTTAAGTTGCTTTAGGGAGTTTAGCCTGCCCCTGGATCTTCAGACTCGCTAGTTTGAAGACATTCAACATTAGGAGTCTTCACTTGTAGATCTTTCTCATGTATTATCTACAAGAGGCTGGTGGAGCACACCTCGTTTCCATCCTTCTTTTGGAATCACGGCAACCCTCTGACGGTGGCAAACTGTACTTGGCTCCTATATAGAGGTAGGTGTCTCATAATTGATAAGTTGCGTTGTAGGGGCATGATTCTCATCAATGTCTGCATCCTCTGCATGGCTAATGAGGAATCTATCAGCCACTTATTCCTCCATTGCTCTTACGCTTCTATTATCTGGTCGTGGATCTTCCTCAAGTTTCACATTGTTTGTGTCCTACCAAGCACCGTGCTTGGTTTGCTGTCCTCTTGGCGTGGTTTGGATGAAGGCAACAGGGACTTCCAAGCAATTAGGCATCTAGCTATCTTAGTTTCTTTTTACGAGATTTGGAAAGAGAGGAGCCATCGAACTTTCTCCAATTGTTCGGCTCCCCCTTCTAGAATTCTAGAGCCAATCTTTCTGGACATCAAGGATCGGGTGACCAATCTCAGGCTGGAGGATGAATCGATGGTTTCTCAGTTCCTGGACTAGTTGCCGGCTGCTCTCCTCTTATGCTTTCTAGGCCCTTGGTGTCTTTTGTTTTTGTTCTATTTTCTGTTTAGTTTCGAGTTGTATAGTTTTCCTAGGTCTCTCTCTCTCTCTCTCTCTCTCTTCCTTTTTTGGTATAGTTTTTGGCTTTGTCTGGTTATTTTTGTGTTGGAATTTGGCTTGTCGAGAGAGAACTCATGTCGGAGCAATTCACATTGAGTCTCTCCCTTATGATCAAATTCTAGCTTTTCTTTACCTCCATAGTTCCTTTCTCTCTTCCTCTCTTAACTCCATAATCTCTAATCTTTAGGTAGGTTCTCATTGCAGGAGACATTAAAAAAAGGTTCTCATCATATGAAAGTTTGGAAATCCAAAAGCCACCTTTTGTAGTTCCAAAAGCCTTCTCTTGTTGACTTCTCTTCCAATGGGGTTTTGGAATGACAATATGCAAGATAGAAGAATATGAGAGGTGTTTAAAAAGGTATTGTCCAAATCGGGAAATTTATTCTCAGTGTTCGTGTTATCGACGAATCGTAGATAATATCAACGATAATATCGGTGTTGTAACACCAACGACACTGAAAACCCATTAATTTGTTTCTCTACTAGATATCGAGGATATTTTTGTTATCTCAAGTTGTCGACGATAATGTTGACTGTCTGTGTAGGCAATATTGGTGTAAATACATTAAAAAAAGCTTTCATTCGATTTTTTTAAAAAGATATATGTGAGAGAGATTTTTAGTATCTGTGGAGGAGGATTGGTTGATTGAAACTAGTGGGCCAATCACGGATTGATCGACAATCATGGCTGGTCCTCAACAAGTACGGAAAAATCTCAAAATTTCCTCTTTTTTCTTCTATTAGATGAGGGATTTCCTAAAATATAGAGATTTTGGCGGGTTTTTGGGAATTTCGGTGGATTTCTTGCGATAGTTGGATGGATTTTAAGGTTTTGAAAGCCCCATTCTTTCGGAAGAATCCTTTTCACGAAAGCCTCTCCCTCTCGATTCGTCTTTTATGCAGACTTAAAGGAGCTGGCAAGTAGTGGTCTGTGCTCATAGGCTCTACCATGATGTAATGTGTTTAATCCATGCCGTCCATGTATTTTTCCAGATCATTTTAGGGCATTAGTGCAAAAATGAGGCAGATCCGCATCTCAGGTGGACCCACACCAAACAAAACAATGGTGATTGAACACTGTACCATTAAAAACCTCCAAGGGCCCACTATAATGTTTATTTGCCATCCGACCTCTTCATTAAGTCACATATACTTGGATGAAGGGAAAACACAAATATTAGCTTAATTGAAAACTTTCGTGGCCCCAAGAAGTTTTTTTTATTTTAATGGTGGGCATTCAAACACTATTGTTTCCTGTGATGTGGTCCACCAATCGAATGGATTAGCCTCATTTTTTAGCTCATGCCCTAAAATGTTGTGCTAAAATTAATGGATGGTGTGGATAAAACACATGCATCATGGTGGGGCCCACAACACCAACCACTACCCAATGGCAACTCACATGCTTGTAGTGTTGGTATGTAGGGTAAGGCGTTTGATGCGGATAACATGCGAAAGCCTTTTCCTGTATGTGGGGCCCATTATCATGCTTATGGGAAATCCACCTCGTCCATTTGTTTTTTCAAATCATGTTAGAACATGGGCCCAAAAATGAGGCATATCCGAAACTCAAATAGGACCGCACGAGTGGGTAGAGAAATGCTTACCATTCAAATTTGAAACCTTCTAGGGGCCCACCGTGATGTTTATCCACCATCCATACCGTTCATAAGGTCATTCCTACTGGGATGAACTGAAAACACAAAAATATTATATTCATGGCGCTGATCCAAGACTTTTGTGGCCCCACAAATGTTTCAATGGTGGACGTTCAATCCTCACTGTTTCCTTTCATGCGGCCCACTTAAATTTTGAATGTGCCTCATTTTTTGGCCCATGTTGTAAAATGATTTGAAAAAAATGGATGGACGGAGTGGATTTCTCACAAGAAAGTAGGTGGGCCCCACCTAGCCTCCGGTAGAGGAAATTCATGCCAAAGGCTTTAGCCGGCAATTTGTCCTCCATGTCCGGCTGCGACGGTGGATTAGTTGTTACTCTAGAAATACGCTTAGTGGGTGTCAACTTTACCATATGGGGCCCACCTTGATGAATGTGTTGTATATCCACACCGTCCATCCATTTTTCCATCTCGTTTTAAGACTTGATCCCAAAACTTAAGCATATCCAAATCTCAGGTGGACCATACCACTATAAACTTTGTTGATTGACCACTAAAAACTTATTGTGGGCCATAAAAAATTTGGATCAGGCTGATCTTTGTATTTTCCCTTCATGCAGGTCTGTTTGACCTTATCAACAGGTTAGATGGCAAATAAACATTACGGTGGGCCCTAGGTAGGTTTTAATAGTGGGAATTCAATCACCATTGTTTCCTATGGTGGATTTGGATTTGCTTTAGTTTTGGGACCATGTCCTTGAATGATCCCGAAAAATGGATGGACAACATGGATATATAACACATTCATCAAGGTGGGCTTCACGGATCGACACCTTTAGATTTTCTTTTGGACTATTCATCTTGTGGGACATATGGTTCATGGCCAAGTGTATAAGAAAGTACACCGAATGT